>NC_137341.1:45321545-46571545 GCF_965287045.1 Carcharhinus amblyrhynchos | reverse complement strand
CAAGGTGTCTTGTCTGGGGTCTGCTATGCAGCCTATCCTAAGAATGGATTATTTTGTTTGAACTTTCTTTCTTCAAAACTTGCTTTTTGCTGCTTGTCTGTGATCCACATTGTTTAAAGATCAGTTAGTTGTGGTTTGGAAGTCTGCATGCAAACCTGCCTGAAAGTACTGGAACAGTGCTCCAGCTGTCTTTGGCACTATCCTGCATTTTTGGGCCTTTCTACTGTTTTTACTGTGTATTGCTGCGTTAATGTAAGCCTACTTGTGACACTAATAAATAAACTTTAAAAACACAACCTTCATTCTATTCTTTTCAAATAATGATGACCAAAGCCTTCAAATGAATCAAGTTGCATACTATTCCGTAAGAGCTAGTTAATAGAATTGTGTCTAAATGTTCAAGGCAAAGTTCCTATTTTAGGAAGCATTAAATATTGTCAATTATGGAGTTATGCGATTGAATACTTGACTTTTGTGTTATATTTAAATAAATGGTTGAGAGAGAGCAGTTTTCTAATCAATTGTTCAAAAAGGTGTAAGAAAGATTCATGGACAACATGGAGTTGAGATTTATATGTCTGATCTTTATCAGAAAAGCTTGAACATGCTGGGACTCTTTTTTTCTCCAGAAAAATTAAGCCTGATGGAAATTCACTGAGGTTTTTAGGTTAATGATAGGGTAGATGTAATGGAGGTGTTAATTCCTATTTCTAAATGTCATAAATATAAGATAGTCTTCAATAAATTGAATAGGTACTTCAGGAGAATTTTTTTACCCAGAGGGTGGCAAGGATGTGAATTGGCTGCCACATGGAGCTATTGAGGTAAAAAACATATATGCATTCAAGGAGAGCTGGAGAAGCATATAGAGAAAAAAGAATAGAGGGTAGCTTTACATGAAATTTGTCATAGGAGAAGACTCATAATGCTCCATATGTGCAGAAACCAGTTTGGCCAAATGATCTGTTTCTGTGCTGTACGCTCAATATATCTCAACATAATAGTTCAACCAGTCCTTGTCCTCCAAGATTACAAAAAAGCCTGTGTTTTGAATTAATTTTGATACAAGGAATTAACTTTACTTACTTCTTCTACTTTTGCTTTGTAACTAGTTTATTTAGTTCAAAAAAGTTCAGAGTTTTCAAGCACTAGCTAACGACTTTCATTTAAATGCTTCTCAGAAGGCTGGAATCAGTTTGACTGATGTTAACTTTTGAAGATGTCTGCATAAACAAGTATTTGATAATTATTTTAAAACAATTTGTATTATTATATGAAAGAAATGTCATATATTTCTAAGGTTTTATCTATTTAGAATAATGTTTATTTATTGGAAGGATGCAATATGTAAGATTCAGGGTCTGGTAAATAACACACTTCAGAAGAAAATGGTTGGCAAATGCAGGTTATTAGAAATGAGATTACAGTATTAGTTCAAGTATTGATTATCTAATATAGTCAACTTTTTAAATCAGTGATTGGAGTGTCTTTTTTAAAATCTTATAATAGTACATGTGTTTATTAGTCATAAGGTTATTGCGCATCCTAATTGCCCTGAGACAGGATTTGGTGGAACCATAAAAGCCCTAGGAAGCCATTCAGTCCATTGAGACTATAGCAACTCCCTGAAAGTCTATTTTACCCAGGCCCAGCTATCCCTGTCACTCCACACATTTACCATGGCTAATTCACCTAACCTATACATCTATGGACTGTGGGAGGAAACCTGAGCACCAAGAGGAAATCCACACGGATACAGCAGAACAATCACCCAAGATGGAATTAAACCTGGGTCTCTGGCACTGTGAGGTAGCAGTGCTAACCACTATGTACTGTGCTACCCCAAACTTTCTGTTTAAAAGATGCTGGAACTGGCAATTACTGTATTAGCATTAGAAATGACACATTACTTCTTTGTCAGAAATGAAACAGTTAAAAGAAAAGAACATTTTTAAGAAAGACACTATTTATATGAACAGATGTTTGTGGTATTCAACGTTAATAACAACCATGTAACCTGTCTTCTGGAACATCATGCACAACATTTCCTGAAACATTTCCTGTTTATCACGGCAGCTGTATAGGCTCTCAAAATGTGGGCAGTTTGCTATCTAAAACAATTAGAATTTTCTGTAGCTTTTCAACTACATCGTTAATAATCTGTATTAACAACCTTAGAATTTTGGGACAATTTGCCATCACATTCTCAAGAAAAGAATGTGTCACTAGGCCTGCTTCTGAAAGTGTTCATTTTCTTTTAGCTACACTGGTGTATCCACCTCCTAGAAAACAGGCCACTATCTTATTGATTTTAACAAGTGATCCCTCGGTGTTTCCTGTAATGTCTGTAAATAATGTTTCGTCTAACTGACATGTTTCCTCCATTAGTGCAAATGGAGATTTTGCTGGTAGCCACTGAATTTCCATTCATTAATGGTGCTAGTGCATGAGATGGGTCAGCCAAGCTATTTCTAGATATGTTAGGGTCTTGTGGTGTTGTAGCGGCATTCCTACCTCTGAGCAAGAAGCTCCACGTTCAAGTCCTATTTAATTTGATCTAAACCTGCAAATCTGTCCAATACATCTTTGGCAGAGAGTAAGAATGGGAGAGCCAATCAAAAGCAAGTGGTAGCTGCCTTCCTACAGTACAGCCTCCCTACAGACTCAAGGCGAATGTTCTTGCCACAAGATCTATTCTTTGGCATGCATCCTTCTCACATCGAAGGTCTACTAACCTTGAGAGACTACCAGAGAGATAGATGTTGGTTTTCTGATCCAAAGATAAATCTCCTCTTCCTCTCCCTCAATAGCAGAAGTCAGTAAACTACCTCCTTTGCCATCACATATCAAACATGAGATTGCCAGAATATCAGACATGAATCAAGCATCCCCACCCTTAACCTCCACCACCACCACCTTCAGATTGGGCTGTGTTTCACTTCACTCCTTCAGCTACATTGCCAGGAATTAAGTACCAATTTGTTTACCAATTAAAGTACTTTTTAAATGATATAATAATATCATAATATTATATACAATAATTTCCTAACTGGATAAACTGCAGATCCACAGACTTTCCAAAAATAATTGCCTTGTTATGCTCCATGTCAAATTTTGTTTGTTTTATTCAACAGAATAGGGTTATCACAGGAGATGACATCAGCATTGATGAAATGGCTTATTCCAACTGTTTTACATGGAATTACAATTCTCTTTAGTAACCTCAATGTGTTGTCATCACCAAGCCTAAAGCAAGTAGTACTCTTATAATCCAAAACCTTGTAATGATCCTTACTGCTCAGGTGAATCAAAGTAACTTTAAACTACAGTTGAAGTGCAAGTACAATCTAGCACTGACAGTTTAAGCAACTAACATTAATCGCGGAACTAAAATTCCTTTTGGCCAGTACAACTTATTCAAATTCATCATTGTCTTTATCAACTTCCTCAGAATTCTCTTCATCATTTTTTAGACTCTGCTTCTTCACAATGGGCAGTTGGCCACACAATGATACTTCAAGTTGCACCACACAATGCTACTTCGACTTGCACCTGAAACACTTATTAACTGTTCCTGGGATTCATTCAGCTATTATTGCTGTTCCACTTTTGTCTTCTGCTCTAATGGCCAGACCTGAGAAAGGTGCTTTCACCCTGTTCTGTCTGTTTAACCACTCCCATTGTGTTGAATCCAATATCTGAACTATTTCAAAATCTAGCAACCATTGAATCCTGTATTCTTTGCGCCACCTACATAATGTCCCAGTTGATTCATGAAGGCACAAGGAAATGACTCTTTCCCCATAGCAGATATCTGATCCAATAGGTCTCCCTCAGAGAATCAAACACTAGTTAGAATCAAGGTGAGAGGTCACAGGATACCAAGTCATAGTTCAACCAGTTTATAGTCCAATAGGTTTATCTGAAATGACAAGCTTTTGGAGCACTACTCCTTCATTGGATGAAGTGGAAAGAGACACAGAGGCACAGAATATACAGGCAAAGTGATGATAACCCAATACTCTCAGATAATCAAAAGTATCAATGGATAATTATTGGGCTATCATCTGTGAGTATCAGACTATCGTCACTCTGCCTATATATTCTGTGCCTGTGCGCCTCTCTCCACGTCACCCGATGAAGGAGCAGTGCTCCAAAAGCTTGTGATTTCAGATAAACCTATTGGACTATAACCTGGTGTTGTGTGATCTCTCATCTTGTCCACCTCAGTCCAACACTGGCATTTCCACATCATGGTTAGTTAGAATCAGTAACTTGTCAACATGAGATACCTTAGCAAAATCTAGTAATGTAAATGCTAGGAGTGAAGGAGGGATTACCTAAATTTGATTTTGTCAATCTATTATGTATTCTGTTAATATCACTCATGTGTTTTTCAATGGAATGGCTATTCATTTTCTCAGATCTATCAAAATCCGAATATGCCTGAAAAACATTTAACAGATCATTTTATTTTTTGACTTCATCAAAGCAATAATACATAAGTCAAAAGCTTTATCACTAAGTGACAGGCATCTTTCTCAAAAAATACTTCTGATTGGACTTCTGGTAGGATGCAACAACGCTGGGGCTGTAACTAGTTACTTCTTTGGTTGGGGCACAACCCATTTCCACATATCCACTTCATTCTTCTACTGATCAGTTCAGAGTCTGAGAACATTAAAAGGTAGTCATATGCCCACAATTTAAACTTACCTTCTGCCTTTTTCCACAGCAGCACATAGTTATGTGTCTGGATTTTTTTTATTCTTAGGGTCCAACCATCACCTTTAGGCAACCAGTCTCTGCAACCGCATTAATGTCAGGAAGTTGGATGGTAACATTTTGAGGTGGGCCAATCATTATACACTGTACAAGAATTTATTTACATTGTTTACATAATACAATAATCCAATCTAACCCAACAATCGCCATTTAAGTCTGTCTTTTTATAGGGGCACAAGTAAATCCCCTTACATATTCAATACATGCATACCATTAAACACAAATTATACCAGGACAATTACCGTATTTACTCATATAAATGTTGACTTTCTGAGATGCTGTTTTAGACAAAAACTTAAGTGGTTGACTTTTATATGGGTAATATTTTTGAGGGGCTTACTTTTAACTACCAACACTCACAGATCGCACAGCCAGCAGAGAACTGTGCTGGATTTTCAGTCTCTCAATTCCAGATGCTCGTGGCTCACAAGAAAATAGATTGGAGCAAGGAAGAGGTTGAATTTTTAATAATCCCTTCTCCTGCCCTATGAGGCCATAGACTATTTGTGAAAGCTCAGTGGTCTTAGTTTCATAAGAACATAAGAAATAGGAGCAGGAGTAGGCCATCCAGCCCTTTGAGCCTGCCCCGCCATTCAATAAGATCATGGCTGATCTGTTGCTGCTCAGTTCCACTTTCCCGCCCTCTCCCCATAACCCTTAATCCCCTCTCCTATCAAAAACCCATCAACCCACGTCTTAAAAATATTTAGCGAGGCAGCCTCCACAACTTCAACGGGCAGAGAATTCCAGAGATTCACCACCCTTTGAGTGAAGAAGTTCCTCCTCAACTCCGTTCTAAACCGCCCCCTAGTCCTATTGTCTTTTTTGAGCGGGAAGAGTCTTTCCACCTCTATCCTATCCATCCCATTCATCATCTTATACGTCTCAATGAGATCTCCTCTCATTCTTCTAAACTCTAACGAGTACAACCCCAGTTTATTCATTTCTGGGAATGATTAATAAGCTCACAACTCTCACACTTATACTGTGTACACTGACTGTGCAGTTCCAATCATGCCTCCATCATTTCAATGAGAAATTAAGCTTTCACTAAAGTCACCAATATCTCAGTGGGCAAATTGCAATCTAATCTAGCACCAATGCAGAATGATCGAAAACTCCTGCTTCAAATCCTGGTTTTTGTTATGTTACTCTGAATAGAATTGGGTACTGAGTTGATTTGGAGTAGTGTGTCCTTGGAAAGTTGGTGGTCGAACTTCACATGGTGTATGAAAAATGATTTTTGATCAAAAGTCAGGGGCCAACTTTCACACAAAATCATTTGTTACTTGAATTTATAAGGTAACAATGAAGTCCTGATACCAGTGCCCAAGCATTATGCTGCTAACATCACTGTCCACCATGTTACACTCTCCTAGCCACTTACAAGTTTTTCATTAAAAATGGACATTCAATACCCCAACTGACCCGGTGAAACTAAAAGTAGAAGAAATTATAAAATGAAATAGATTTTATAAAACAACTGTACCAGCTACTTCAAAAAAAATCAAAATTATGTAACAAAGATTGAGAGACTAAGAAGGAAATCATGATGGGAGCATCTAAATAACATTTTGATACAGCCAAGGATCAAAATTATTTAATAAGTGTTAGTTATTTTCCAATCCTGTATATTTGTCCTGGTCAGTACTTTGCATGCATTGCTTTGACAAGCCCTTATATAATTAACAGGGAAAATAAGTGACTGGATCAGCAGACAGCTCTTCCAAGCGTGGGATATGGCGAAACTCACAGATAACAAGTAAAGAGGGCATTCAGTAGAGCACATACCTGCCATGCTGTGTTAACTCAACATTATTACAATTATGTAGAACTCCTTTGAGGCTTTTGCCTTTCCCAGATTGATGGTCTGTAACTACAAAACCAAAAATAAATATTTTTATCAAGAGATTCCATCTCACTGAGGAGGCTTCATTCTGATCCACATCTATCGACGTGCTTTGAAAACTGCTCACATTTTGACAACTATGATAAATTTCACCATAGCAGCTGAGGTAATGGATGACATTCTAAATAAAATAACCCATAGCATTCTAAAAAAAAGTGAATTTGCCTTATTTCTCAATGTTAACAGATCCTTTAAAAAATTCAGCAGCTGGAGTTTTATTAAAACTACTTAGTTCTTGGGCCACAACTTATCTGACTACCCAGTTTCATTGAAATATACTCTTTAGTTTTTGAGCTATGTTGAGGGTGATTCTTCCAAACAAAATTTGAAGTGCTGAATTCGCATAAAAGCTGGAGTACCTTCTGCTGGTTTTTTTAACATGATTTTCAGAATGAATCTCCCACGCTCTGCAGAGTGGCCTAGCGAGATTCACATTGAAAATTAGGGCCTGGGCCTATTTCCGCTAGAGAGACCAGCAGCATTGCTCTGAGTGGGTCACTGCACATGCGTTGATCTGTCAGCATGGAGATCAGCGCATGCGCAGTGATTCTGCACTGCTGACCTCCTGACCGCTGGCAAGCCCCACAACCCCACATCACTGCCCTTCCACCCTCCCACCCTCGATCGTTGGCCTCCCAAACTTCTTTGGGCCAGCCCCGCTGTCTCCCCTGCCCCCAGTCTCCCCGATCCCCTCTTGTGCCTGGATGACCAGTGCCGATCACGCCCTTCTTTCCCTCTGCTACCAATCCCTGTGCAGAGAGACCTCCCACCAATCAGCCCCTATTGGTCCTGCTCTAATAGGCCCTGCCACTCTGGCCCTGATCTCTCTTTGGCTCTGCCTGATGCCTGGTGTGCAGTGCCAATTTGCCCATTGGGCATTGCCACTTTGTCCCTTGGTCAGTGCCAGCCCTGGCTTCCAGTACTGGACAGTAAGAAGTCTCACAACACCAGGTTAAAGTCCAACAGGTTTATTTGATGGTAAATGCCACAAACTTTCAAAACCCTGTTCCTTTGTCAGGTGAGCCGGCATCTCCACATCATGACATCACCAGCACTGGAGGCAGGGGGCACCTCCCCCTTACCTCCGACCTGAGCAGGCCTCCATGGCCTCTGTCACTCCAGATGGGTTGGGCTGCCTGTTCCCCGTTAGTGGGGAGCAGTTCTAAACACTGCTGGAGTGAACCACTCCTGGCGGTGTGGGGGAGAACTATTGGCCCGGAGACTTCAGTCCTGGGCAAGCTAATAAAATTGAAATAGGATTTAACTATTTAAATCAACTCCGCATCAATTTCTGGCATGGAGCTGATGACTCCAAAAGACCTGGAGCTGGACACATGCAGAGGCCATGGCGCCCAGCTCCAAGTCTGGCGCATTGCGCTGCTAGAGCAGTGCAGCGGGCTGGAAGCATGGCTCCCATTGTTCTCAGCCAGACAGACTAACATGGGTGAAAACATTACTTGTGTCCACCTTCAGAGCAATAGCCCACTCACTAATGCTCAGTTTGAGTTCTGGCAAGGTCACTCAGTTCCTGACCTCATTACAGCCTTGGTCCAAACATGGACAAGGAGCTGAATTCCAAAGATTGAGGTGAGAGTGACAGCCCATAACATCAATGCTGCATTCAGCCAAGTGTGGCATTAAAGAGCCTTAGCGAGACTGGATGCAATGGCTATCAGGAGTCACATCAAAAGATGGTTGTGGTTGTGGGGGGGGCAGTCATCTCAGCTCCAGGATATATCTGCAGGAGTCCCTCAGGGTAGTGTCCTAGGCCCAACCATCTTCAGTTGCTTCATCAATGACCCACCCTCCATCGTTAAGTTAGAAGTGGGGATGTTTGCCGATGATTGCAGAAAGTTCAGCACTATTCACAACTCCTCAGATACTGAAGCAGTCCATGTTCAAACGCAACAAGATCTGGACAATATCCAAGCTGACAAGTGACAAGTAATATTTGTGCCCTACAAATGCCAGGAGATTATCATCACCAAAAAGAGACAATCTAACCACTGCCCTTTGACATTCAGTGGTGTTGGCATCACTGAATTCCTCACTGTCAACATCCTTGGAGTTACTATTGGCCAGAAACTCAACTGGACTCACCACATAAACACAGTGGCTACAAGGGCAGGTGAAAGACTAGAAATCCTGCGGCAAGTAACTCACCTCCTGGCTCCCCAAAACCTGTCCACAATCTACAAGGCACAAATCAGGGGCATAATGGAATACTCCCCACTTACCTGGATGGATGCAGCTCCAACAACACTGAGGAAGCTGGATACCATCCAGGACAAAGCAGCCCACTTGATTAACACCACATCTACTAACATCCACTTCCTCCACCATCGACATTCAATGGCAGCAATGTGTACTATCTACAAGATGCACTGCAGAAATTCACCAAGATCCTCTGACAGCATCTTCCAAACGCATGACCACTTTCATCTAGAAGCTATATGGGAACACCGCCACTTGCAGGTTCTCCTCTAAGCCATTCACAGTCCTCACTTGGAAATATATCGGTATTCCTTCACAGTAGGTGGGTCAAAATCCTGGAATTTCCTCCTTAACAGCATTGTGGGTCAATCTACAGCATGTAGACTGCAATGTTTCAAGTAGGCAGCTCACCACCACCTTTTCAAGGGTAACTAGGGATGGGCAATAAATGCTGGACTAGCCAGCGATGCCCATGTCCCACAAATTAATAATTAAAAAAAATTTAAAACTGCTATAGTCATATGATTCCTTTTCCGAAGAAGATTTCAGACTTTTTGCTCTTTAGCCACTCTCACCCTTGCTTTACATAAGAACATAAGAACATAAGAAATAGGAGCAGGAGTAGGCCATCTAGCCCTTCGAGCCTGCCCCGCCATTCAATAAGATCATGGCTGATCTGTTGTGGCTCAGTTCCACTTTCCCGCCCTCTCCCCATAACCCTTAATCCCCTCTCTTATCAAGAACCCATCAACCCGCTTCTTAAAAATATTTAGCGAGGCAGCCTCCACCACTTCAACGGGCAGAGAATTCCAGAGATTCACCACCCTTTGAGTGAAGAAGTTCCTCCTCAACTCCGTTCTAAACCGCCTCCCCTTTATCTTGAGGCTGTGCCCCCTAGTCCTACTGTCTTTTTTGAGCGGGAAGAGTCTCTCCACCTCTATCCTATCCACCCCATTCATCATCTTATACGTCTCAATGAGATCTCCCCTCATTCTTCTAAACTCTAACGAGTACAAGCCTAGTTTATTCAGCCTCTCCTCATAGCTCAATCCCCTCAACTCCGGTATCAGCCTAGTAAACCTCCTCTGCACTCCCTCCAGGGCCAAAATATCCTTGCGCAGGTGCGGCGCCCAAAACTGCACACAGTACTCCAGCTGCGGCCTCACCAATGCCCTATACAGCTGCAGCAAGACCTCCCTACTTTTATATTCAATCCCCCTCGCTATGAAGGCCAGCATCCCATTTGCCTTCCTGACCACCTGCTGCACCTGCAAGCTGGGTTTTTGCGACTCATGCACAAGGACCCCGAGGTCCCTCTGCACCGTCGCCTGCTGCATTAGCATTTGTGCACTCAATTTCCTGGTAGCTGCCAACCTCTAGCAGTCCAGGTGCCTCTGCTTGTCATGGTGCTAATGAAACTCTGTGGATAGCTAAAAGGGATATTTCTTGAAGAGATGGCTACTTTATGAGGTGGCTACTGAGGTGGTCCTGAAACCCAACTAGCATCTGTTCCACATGTAGTTGATCCATCAGGGCCACTGACTACAGAGTGTTGCATGTATTCTATACCTATCAGTTCGCTGCTTGATGCTACTGTGTGTTGCATGTATTCTGTACATGTCAGTGTGCTTCTCTGTGCTACTGTGTATTGTATGTGAATTCTGTACTTGTCAATGTGCTACTTCTGTATATACTCGAGAGTGCTGGCACATATGGCTTTCCATGATTTTGGTCACTTTCTCAATGGAGGATATCATGCATTCAAAACCAGAGCAATGATATTCAGGTGAGCTGATTGGACTCTTCCATTCACAGTCAATGAATCTGCACAGTCTCAGGGAATCAACGATATGTAGGCACACATATTCCGTTGCTGGTCATAGTAGAACTGATTTGTGTTACGACGCAGAGGTGATTTTTCCCACTCAAAGGGATACACCTCACCTCGTAATCTTGTACGAGTATGTGTGAGGTGGTAGGAAATTATTGGTTTTGATAAATTAATGCAAGATCTGACATTCTCTATCATGAACGATTAACAAAACTTTATTTTTTAAACTGGTGACAACCTTATTAAAACAATTAACAAACTAAATAAAATCCCAATAGAAAGCTGTTTGAATATTACAAGACTCATTCAGAAATAGTAGCATAAATCATTACAGAATTTAGTCACTCTCAAGTGAAATACAAACAGGCGTCTTTGGAAATACAGGGGACAATTCTCCCAAAAGTGCTGAATTGGCGAGAAAACTTGTCTAGAACACGACTGTTTTTTCAGTGCAACTTCAGACCCAAATCTTCCCACTCTGTGCAATGCCTAACCCTAACCTTAGTCCTTCCCACTGCCAACCACCATGAGGCAGACTCCCCTGATGAGAGGCAGACCCTCCCCCCCAGGCAGAGCACCCACCCCTCCAGCCAGCCCCAATCATTGGCCTCCTTCCCTCCCAGACTGATCCTCATCAGAGTGGCAGCAGGACTCCCCAGTCCCACTGATTGCTCTCTAGGCCCCTCCCACAATAGTCTCCACCTCTTTGGCACTGCCTGATGCCCACTGGGCAGTGCCAAGTTGCCTCTTGGTCTTGGGCACTTTGCCCCTTGGGCAGTGCCAAGGGGCACAGGCAGGCACTGTCAGGGTGCCATGCCCAGGGGGCACCATCCCCATGCCGCCTGACACCTTTGGGGGCCCTGATTGCCTCTCTTCACTCCAGCGGGGTCTCCCACTTGTTCCCCTAATGTGGGGAGCTACCCTAAACCCTGCCAAGTGAAATACTCCTGGCAGGGTGGGAGATGCTATCGGGCATGGCAAGTTCCATGCCGGGCCCGATAATGACATTTAAAATCAATTAAAAATACGTTTAAAATGTTAAAATCGCTTACCTCCCTTCCCGCTTGTTTTCAGTGGGATCCCAACTGCACCTGTTCTCTGGCTCTGAGAGGCGCACATGCATCAGGAATGCATGCACAAATCCCGCGAAATGGCCAACATACACATCTCCCGAAACGACCCATCAGAAAATTTGTGGGTCGCAATGGGAGAATCATCCCCTTGACCTTTCTTCAATGATGCTCACATCTGGAACACTTTCTGAGTCAGAATCTCTCTCTATTTTGAGAGTGGTTTTATGAAGACATGCATGCAACTGCAGAATTGACATGAGAGCCTCACCTACCCTCCTTCTGACACAACAGGTGGCGAACAAACTCTGACAGTTATCCCTCCTTGTCCGGGTTTATATATCTGGAATTACCTCACAGTATTCCTGCAATCTCAGTAGCTTGAGGCTGTAAACAATTCTCATATTTGAATTCCACTTGTTCTGTGCCTTTGCGTGCTTGCTTTAAACTCATTGGTCTGATTCAAAAACCTGGTTTGGTTAGGTCGGAACACTGACTGCTACGCTTTGATACAATTGTTGCAAAGACCTGCTTCTGCAGCCTGCACACTGCAAATTAAAAATCTACTCATAAAGATACCTGTATTTTTTAAAGAGACAATGCTATCTGATTTCTTCTTTTGGTTTTAGCATTTCTTTTCACTATTTTCATTTGTGAAACACTACATTTTTAACGTTACGTATGCAATTTCACAACACCTCGCCCCTAAGAAAAGAAGTGAACCATCATCATCAAAAGATGGCTTCATTTTTTTTCCTTGAAAGATGTTTCTTAATTTTTCTCTCAAATTTCATCATTTTAAGCCAAGTTCATGAATAACAAAAAAATGACAGAAGTACAAAATATTGTCTTTTTTCGGTGGATCTTGCATCAACACAGCTTGTATCTTCGACGGTTTCATTATAGCCTGATGCAGAACCACAATTTTACAAAGTTTCGCGAGTGGGTCAACCTCAAAACTGACGACTGCTTCATTTTAACCTCTTGGTCATCCTTTTGCACCAAGTTTTGCGAGAGGATGAACTCTCGCTGTGATTCTGTCATCCTGATGAGGATTACTCAGTTGGATGTGCTCTTGAGTGATCAGACTTACTTGCTTTGGCTGGGTTAAATGGGCCTTCTTAAAATGTAAACCCATTGGTTTGGTGAATCTTTCATTTTTAGGTTTCCGAGTGAATCCATCTCTGACACAGCAAACTGAGTAACCATTCCCAGCCAAGTTTTCTTCTGCTGTGCGGATGATTTTCAGGATTTCAGTTTCTCCTAGGGCATGAACTTTTGGCAAAGGTACTTCTTTCTTGGCCTGCTAATATTCTGCACGGCGTTTACAAGTTTCCTTGTTCCCTCGAGCTTCAGCCTGGTCAACCAGTAGCTTCTTGGGAGCCCTGGTTGCCATTCACCTGAGGAAGGAGCAGTGCTCTGAAAGCTTGTGATTCCAAATAAACGTGTTAGACTTTAACCTAGTGTTGTGAGACTTCTTACTGTGCCCAGACCAGTCCAATGCTGGAATCTCCACATCTTGGTTGCCTTTAGTTTGTGAATTTTCTCCATCAAGATACGCTTATTCTTAAAGACACTATCCTTCATCATCAGGCTGTGTTACACTTGACGATTGATCTTCTTGGACTACTTGTATCTGCGAAGTAGACATCTCAAAATTCTCATTCTCCTCATATAGGCCAGTTTCTCCTGCATGCGGTTTTTATCTGTACTCTTTTTCTTACCGATGCTATTGTGCTGGCCCTTCTTGCGTGCAAGGGTGTTCTTCCTGCATCGAGTACGCAAGTGTACAATCACAGGCTTGCAGATAATCAAACAATTCTTTAATTCATTTTCTGATCTGTTGACGGGAATTGACATTGGCAATCTTATTCATTTCATTGGGATCCAGCCATACCTTCTTCTTGCCACAGCGCAAAACGCTGAAAGTCAGCCTGTTCTGAAGCCTGAGCCTACTCATGACCGCTTTTGCATGGAAAGGGGTACTTGCTAGTATCCACGAAGTAAGTTCATCCTGATGTAGGTGGCTTGTCCAACTTTCTCCTCACAATCTTTCAACTTTGGGATTGGATAGGAATCCAATTTTGTCATTGCGTTGTCCTTCCAACAATTCATGCAGAATTGTTGAGTACCATCAAGTTTAGGGACCAATATGACTGACAAACTCCATTCACTTTGACTCGGCTCAACTTCCTTTTTTACTTGCTCTGCTTTGAGAGCATTAAGCCAGAGCATCATGGTAGGCACAGTGGTTAGCACTGCTGCTTCACAGCGCCAGGGACCTGGTTTCGATTCCCAGCTTTGGTCACTGTCTGTGTGGAGATTGCACATTCTTTTCGTGTCTGCATGGGTTTCCTCCCACAGTCCAAAGATATGTGGGTTCGGTTAATTGGCCATGCTAAAATTGCCCCTTAGTGGCTTGACATGCGTAGGTTAGAGGGATTAGTGGGTAAACATGTAAGGATATGGGAGTAGGGCCTGGGTGGAATTGTGTCGGTGCAGACTTGATGGGACAAATGGCTTCTTTCTGCACTGCAGATTTTCTATGATTCTATGAATAAGGGTGTTGTTTTATTGCAACAGCATTCGCAACATCAATCTCATGCTCTAGCATCTATTCTCCCCACTTTATTCCTACATAGCTCCTCATTTCTGTTTAACAGGTCTTTCCGTTCAGTTCTCAGTTCTTGGGACAGATAAATTACTACCTGATTCCTGTTTTCAAGGACTTCTGCATTGTTCAAATTGTTTTGAGGCACATCAAAATCTACATCCTTGGGATTTGATTCGCCACTCTTCTTTTCCTGTCATAATATTGTTTAAGTATGTTCACATAACATACCCTATAACTTTTCCGTATAGGACATTTTTACCAGAAAGTTTATCTGATAAAATTTTTTTTCAATTTTATTGGGACCACTAAATCTCATTTTCAAAGGATCTCCTACAATTGGTAAGAGCACCAATACTTCATCCCGAGGGGAAAATATCCAAATGGTATATTTCTTATCAGCTTCTTGCTTCATTAGGTGCAATGTCACCTTCAAATGCTGTTTAGCTAATTCATCTTTCAGAATTAAACACTTCTGTCTGATCCTTTACCTGACCAGGTTTTCTTTTACCATTTCATCAAACATAGTGTCAGCTAATGGAACCTTACCTCCTTCATCTTTCCTTTGTGCTCTCACTTCTGTTTTAACTCATGGCTGTGGGATTTTGTCACTACACAGTCTGACACATTTCCAGGGCATTTTTCTTTTAATTCCTCAGTTCCCTGGTTTCCTTTTGGCTTTCTACTACCATGAGCACCACTCCACTTGTGATCCAGATATATCGTTTCCCAGAATAAATTGTATTTCTGTAACAGCCACGTTTTCTGTCCCACTATTACTTCCCCAGACAGGATTGGACTTTCTAGTCTTATTTTACACAGGGAAATACTTCTCCTCTCTCCATTTATTCCACAGATTATCCTTCTCTTGGGCAGAATTTCAGAAGGAGTGCAAATATTTTCATCTCCTACCATTGGAGACATACTAGCTCCCGTATCTCTCAATATTTTCACTTCTTTACTTACTTCCCCTGTTCTACCTGAATAAACCTTACCCACACATATAAAGTCTCTGAAAATATTAGGTTTTATTCATCATCCAGCCTATGCCTAGGCTGTGCTCTCTCCTTCATCTCCTCAACTTCTTTTGGGATTTCTTTCACTACATTACCTAATCCCATTTGTTGAATCTCTTTTTCGCATCCTTTTCCTCAGAGCCTTCTTTAAGCCATCAGCACTGTGCTTTTGTGTGTTCTCTCTTAACTCTTGAGGTTTTTCACCACTTTTTCACCCTCTGGAGTGTCTTGTTTCACAGGTGGTAAACTGGTCCCAGTGTTATCTACTTTTGGTTTTTCATGGAAGAATCTCTCCCTCCCCCAATCTCTATCCTTCATGGAATAAGATTGCTGTTGGAAGCCAAATTTTAATTTATGCAGTAAAGCATATTCATCCACCATCTCTGCAGCTCTTCTCGCTAACTGAACCCTCTGCTCCTCAACGTAAGTTCTTATCATGTCTGGAAATGAGTTTTTGAACTCCTCCAACAGAATTCTATTTCCTTCACTCTCTCAAAATCGATAAAGATCTGACCTGGTTCCTTTCATACCTTCCTGAACCTATGTAGTATTTACCTTTGTCAAACACCACATTTTTAACCTTACATGTGCAACTTCACAACACTTGTTTGTGACTCCTGAGGCCCTGCATCAAATAAACAGGGCTGTGGTTCATCCTCATGAGGACTGCCTCAATCTGCTTTTCTCATGTCTTCCTGCTCAATAGTGACATGATCTTTAGTCAGTGCCACTCATTCAGACCGTAACACCAGCACTGACCAAACCAAGTGTACCTGTGCTGGTGTACTTGAGTGGCGTGTGGTGCTGGGTCTGTGACTTCCTATTGTGCAAGAATCCCAATAATACTGCAAGGGCTCCAGTGCGTTCTCCCTCCACAACTGGTCCTGTGGGAGACAGAAGAAGATCATTAGAGCTTGCCTTTGATAGCTGATGAGTCTACAGGGCTAAGGCTTTATACTTAAGCTGAAGTTTTGATATGCTGTTGCATGGATTGAAGTGTACTCCGTTGTTTTAATCTACAGAATTAACTACCTGTCCACCATCTCCTACAGATATTTCCATCCCTCCATTGCCCACTTCCTCGTGAGGCACTGTTATCACAATATGAAGTGCTGCCTTCTCCATTGCAACCAGAATGGCGAGTATGGATACTGTTGTGCACACCCACTCCCCACCATTTTTTATCCTTCTCTTACAAGGGCAAAAGAGAGAGAGAAGGAGAGAGAGAGAAAACATTGCTGGCCTCTCATGTTTTCCAGCAGCTCTATTTCCTGCCTCTTTCCAGGCAGACTGCAATTGCCTTTCAATGGATGCTGAGAAGGTAATGTCAGCAAACATGACACTACCCTCCTGGCATTTAGCCATGCTTTGTACATGCTTTCACCATTACACCCTATTAAATAAGAGGCTGCACTTATCACTTATCAGCTGTCAGCTCCTTAATAGTGCTCAGGGTTTGAGGTTTGCTGAAGGATCAATGATTACCCTGGCTCACATTTCTCCCACGTTCTGGAGCACCACGCACCCTCAGGCTGCTGACTGATGTGATTGCTGAGGCCCCTGCCTCGTCTCCTTTTCACTTCTGCCTGTCATTGCATTGGAAGATGGCTGCAGCAGTAATGGAAGCTGCCATATCTTTAAATTGGGCCATATTTTTAGCCTCCTGCCTCTTTTCTGCTTCAGGACTTTGTTCAGCCAGGTCCCATACTAAATGATCTGTAGGTAATAAATTATAGCTGGCAAATGCCTTACTTCTGAAGCTTGATTAAAAATCTGAAGTCAAACGGACTCCACTTAGTCAAACATGTATCATTAGAGCTCTGCTGTCATGCTTTCCTGGTCTGGAAATTTTATTACTTAGCACATAATTTACAGCTGGCTTTGCTTCTCGATGACATTACTGTTACTAGAGAGGCAGTGCTCGACAGACTGGAGGGGCTGATTGTGGACAAGTCCCCAGGACCGGATGGAATGCATCCGAGGGTTCTGAAAGAAATGGCGGAGGTGATAGTGGATGCCTTGGTGGTTATTTTCCAGACGTCGCTGGATTCCGGGGAAGTGCCAGAAGATTGGAAAACGGCTAATGTTACGCCGTTGTTTAAGAAGGGTGCCAGGCAAAAGGCAGGGAATTATAGGCCGGTTAGTTTAACGTCTGTTGTAGGTAAAATATTAGAATCCGTCATCAAGGAGGAAATAGCGAGGCATCTTGAGGGGAACTGCTTGATAGAGCAGACGCAGCACGGTTTCATTAAAGGGAAGTCGTGTCTGACAAATTTACTGGAGTTCTATGAGGATGTGTCTAGGGCGGTGGATAGAGGAGAGCCGGTGGATGTGGTCTTTCTTGATTTTCAGAAGGCGTTTGACAAGGTACCTCACAAGAGGTTATTGCAGAAGGTCAGGGGGCATGGAATTGGGGGTAGGGTGTTAGCGTGGATAGAGGACTGGTTGTCAAATAGGAGGCAGAGAGTGGGGGTCAATGGGTGCTATTCGGATTGGCGGATGGTGACTAGTGGAGTGCCCCAGGGGTCGGTGCTGGGGCCTCAGCTATTTACCATTTATATAGATGATCTGGAGGAGGGAACCGAGTGTAGGGTGTCGAAATTTGCTGATGACACCAAGATTGGTGGAACGGCAAATTGTGCGGAGGGTGTGGAGAGTCTACAGAAGGATCTAGATAGGCTGGGTGAATGGGCCAGGAAATGGCAAATGGAATTTAATGTTGGCAAGTGCGAGGTGGTCCACTTTGGTAGGAATAATGGTAGGAAGGATTATTACTTGCGTGGAGAAAAACTGCAGCAGACGACGGTGCAGAGGGACCTCGGGGTCCTTGTGCATGAGTCGCAAAAACCCAGCTTGCAGGTGCAGCAGGTGGTCAGGAAGGCGAATGGGATGCTGGCCTTCATTGCGAGGGGGATTGAATATAAAAGTAGGGAGGTCTTGCTGCAGCTGTATAGGGCATTGGTGAGGCCGCAGCTGGAGTACTGTGTGCAGTTTTGGGCGCCGTACTTACACAAGAATATTTTGGCCTTGGAGGGAGTGCAGAGGAGGTTTGCTAGGATGATGCCGGAGATGAGGGGGTTGAGCTATGAGGAGAGGCTGAATAAATTAGGCTTGTACTCGTTAGAGTTTAGAAGAATGAGGGGAGATCTTATTGAGACATATAAGATGATGAATGGGATGGATAGGATAGAGGTGGAGAGACTCTTCCTGCTCAGAAAGGATAGTAGGACTAGGGGGCACAGCCTCAAGATAAAGGGGAGGCGGTTTAGAACGGAGTTGAGGAGGAACTTCTTCACTCAAAGGGTGGTGAATCTCTGGAATTCCCTGCCCATTGAAGTGGTGGAGGCTACCTCGCTAAATATTTTTAAGACGCGGGTTGATGGGTTTTTGATAAGAGAGGGGATTAAGGGTTATGGGGAGAGGGCGGGAATGTGGAACTGAGCCACGACAGATCAGCCATGATCTTATTGAATGGCGGGGCAGGCTCGAAGGGCTAGATGGCCTACTCCTGCTCCTATTTCTTATGTTCTTATGGTCTAACAAAGAAATTAGATCAAATGCAGTTGTTTTTCCAGTATAAATAATGGGAAATAAATCTTTTGTGCAAAAGAAATTTCAGATTTTGTTTAGCTGGCTTTGGGTACAAACTGGTTGAAATGACCATTTTAAAAATAATGTTTAAGTTTAAGGGATTTGCTTTAATACTATCTTATAATATTTTTAATCAGAAAATATTATTTCATAAATTTTGTTCGTTCATAGATGTGGTTTTGCTATTTTATGAATCATAAGTCTAAGAAATGGTGTTGCTCATGTGTAATTGAAGGGCTTATCATATGAAGAAAGGTTGAACAGGTTGGGGCTACTCATTTGAGTTTTGAAGAATGAGTGGTAATCTTATTGAAACAGGAAAAAGATACAGAAGTCTGAGGTCACGTACCAACCGACTTAAGATCGGCTTCTTCCCTGCTGCCGTCAGACTTTTGAATGGACCTACCTTGCATTAAGCTAGCCTTTCTCTACACCCTAGCAATGACTGCACCGTTTCATTTCCTTCTCTATAAACGGTATGCCTTGTCTCTATAGTGCACAAGAAACAATACTTTTTATTATGCTAATGCATATGACAATAATAAATCAAATCAAATCAGATCAAAACATAAGAGCCTAGGGGGACTTGCATCAGGAGGCTGTTTTGTCTTACGTGGGAGACTAAGAATTGGCGATGCATTTTTAGAATAAACCCCCATTGTCAATGGTTTTTTCCATTGGATTCATCCCTTATCTCCAAGTAACCAGGAAGAAAGACTGGAAGATCCCACATGAATGGCCAAAATATTCTGGTTTTTACTTACCAATTAAATACTATTTACTTACCATATGCAAACATGCTTAAAATACGGATGACACCAATTACGACTAGATAGCCTAACACCTCCTGCTTTTCAATTGTAAATTCTTCTAGCGCAGCACTCATCTCCTTTGCCACCACGGCCTAGATAGCATCTTTTTCTTTCGTAAAGGAAGATGCGATATACTCATATAGTACCTCCAGTATCTGTCCTGCCTCCATGTGCCAGTCCCCTTTTTTATTCTTACATATGCCCTACTCTCTCTTTTACCATCTTTTTATTATTTATATGCTTATAGATGGCCTTGGCATTCCCTTTCATTTTAGCTGCATGGCTTTTCATGCACTCTCTTTGCTTTTATTATCATTTCACTTCCCCTCTGGTTCATCTATTTTCAGCTTGATTCTCCATTGTATTTCCTGACATCTTTCGACAAAGTCTCACATAGCATACTACTATGTAAAGTTAAAGCACATTGTTTGCAGGTAATGTCTTGAGATGGATAGAAAGCTGGTTAGCAGATAGGAAGCAAAGAGTTGTCATAAATGAGTCTTTTTCTGATCGGCAGCCAGTGACTAGTGGGGTTCTGCAGGGACCTGTGCTAGGACCCAACTGCTCACATTATATATTAATGATTTGGAAGAGGGAACTTAATGTATTATCTCTAAATTTGCAGATGATACAAAGTTGGGCGGGAGGGTGAGCTGTGAGGAGGATGCAGAGATACTTCAGCATGACTTGGACAAGCTGAGTGTGTAAGCATATGCGTGGCAGATGTAGTATAATACGGATGAATATGAAGTTATCAATTTTGTTAGCAGTAATAGGAAGACAGATTATGACTTAAATGGGTGTAAATTGAGAGAGGTATATACCAAGTGAGACCTAAGTGTCCTCATGCATCAGGTGCTGAAAATAAGTGTGCAGGTACAGCAGGCAGTAAAAAAGGCAAATGTTATGTTGGCCTTTATAGTGAATGGATTTGAGAATAGGAATAGGAATGCTTTGCTACAATTGTATATGGCATTGGCGGGGCCACACCAGGGGTATTGTGTGCAGTTTTGGTGTTCTTATCTAAGGAAGAATGTCCTTGCTGTGGGAAATCAATCATTTTATCTTTTATGATTTTTACAACGTTTTCTAACATTTTCTACAATGTATTTGTAGAATACAAATCTCACGGGATAAATCATGCAGAAGTTTCACTTGTGCTGAGGTTTCATGTTACAACATGCTGATTACACTTACAGTGCTATGATAAGCAAACGTTGGCAGAGATCACTAACTCATGGACAATGCATGATCAGAGGTCAGCCACCTTTGCAAATGTGTTTAATTAACCAATGAATGTAAATAGGCGTTCTCTGAAGTAATGTATAATAATGACTGTATAAGAGAAAACAGAAGAAGGAGAATGGTAACATCATGTAAGACAGAGAAGAAACTTCTAATAAACTCGTATGTTTGTACCAGACCATGAAGTGTCGGCAAATTCTTGAACTATTCTGGCATAGTTGGGCAGGACCACCGATCGGATGTCCATTTGAGGAGCACCAGTGGACCCATTGACACCAAGAGGTAAGAACCCTTCTTAGCAAAGTTCTTCTCTGTTATGCGACCCTAAGTCGACTGCTTGCATGATTCCTGGTCTAGATGTTTCGGCTCGAGATCCCCATTGAATGCACTCCTCGGCTAAAGATTAGTTCACAGTCATTTTTTGACCCCAACTGCTCGAGATCCCACTAATATCCAGAGTTAAAGATGGCAGGAAAAGGTAGTAAAAGTCATTTACCTACAACAGAGAAGGGTGGTAATGCCCTCTGAATGTAACAGAGCAAGGGATGATGCGAGAATTAAAAGAGTTTGTAGGGCAGTGATTCGATTTACGGAAAATGTTGATCGAAATTGAACAAAAGTACGGAGCCTCCAAAGGACAATGGACCTTGGATGATATTAGGCAAGCATGATGAAAAGCCATGAGGTTACCCCGCAAGGACCATATTCCCTGGTTCCTTGCTTTGATGAGTCAACTCAGGCAATGAAATGGAACTATCAGACATGCAGAGTTGGACCGAAAGGTTAAGGGGCTCCAGGATCAATTAGCAAAGGAATGGCTGGGATGCTTCTCAGACCTAAAAACAGCAGAGAAAGTGGATAGATGGGGAAAAGAGAGACAAGACAAAGAAGGCAGGGGTATTATTAGTACATCAATTAGCAGGACTAATTGAACAAGTAGTCGCTTCCACCAAAAAGTGGAGCAAAGATAAAGAGAAGCTTAGAAAGTTAGAATCCAGAGTAAGGGAACTGGAGAAACAAAACCAAGTGTTAGAGGAGAATCAATGGGGAAGGGAAACTGTTCCTCTACCTCCTTATGAGTCCACACGACAGGGACCAACCACCCCTCCAGAGGAATGGGAAGCGCTAGAACACAACTTAGCACCAGTAACCCGAGGGGGAACAGAGGCGCAGCCAACAGCAAATTATAAACCTTTCACCCCAGGCGAAAGACAGCAGATAATGGTTCCCCTGGGTAAACCACAACCTGGAAGCGCAAACACTAAATTCTGGGAAGAATTAGATACACTTTGGGTAGGACACCAACTACACCTGAGAGACATACACCAACTGCTCAGAGCAACCTGTCCAGCAGATAAGTGGAGGCAAGTAGCAGGAGGACACATCACTCCTCCAGTACAAGGTTATAGTGGGAGATGTTGGATACATGTAGTCGCCCTAACAGCAGAAATAGATGCCCAACAAACACCCTTCACCCAGTTTAAGACAGAAGTCCAGAGAATTTTAGGAAATGCTTGTACTAACTGGAGCAGAATTACAATAACCAAGCAACTAAAGAGGGAAGGAGCTTTTGAGTATGGGGACTGGTTATTCCAAGTATACCAGGAATGCTCAGGGCAAGGGAACCCAGGCCATGAGGATCGAGCTTTCATCCAGGCTTTCAAGGATGGGCTCTCTAGTGCTCACCAAACCATCCTAAAAATGGGAGTGATTATGTCCCAGGATTATGATGAACTAGTGAAATGGGCTAGTGGCATACTGGGAGGCGGAGAGGAGAAATCCCAGACAAGAGTAAGGCAAGAAAGAGTAGCCGCATACAGTAATGGGAACAGGATTAAGTTCAAACTGACTTGTCACAGTTGTGGCTGACAAAGGCACTTTGCAAGGGATTGCGGGGTCCCAAGGAAAGGAAACAAATTTGGAAGTAGTGGGAAACATTGTAATCACTGTAATAAAAATGGACACACAGAAGCAGTGTGTTGGAACAAACATGGGAGACCCCCGACTCGATCCATGACCACAGCAGGATCGGAGGAACCAAGGAACCTCTGAGATCAGCAAAATTGACGGTCTGCAGCCCCCATTCATAAGGGTAAGAAGGAGGAAAGGATTTATGTGTCTGCACCAGTAGGGCGTAGGCAATGTGTGATGTTGGTGGACAAGGTGTTGAAGTGGAAATTTTCCTGCTTCTTGACTGTGGTAGAGTGACTTAACAAAATTTGTTCTGACCAAATAACTAGTCTTTATTTACAAAACACTGCATGCAGTATTGGCAGTAACTTGAGTTCGGAGATCCGTCATTACGACTTGCTAATTCCTTCCCAAGTCCGCGCTTACGTAAGGAATCAATTCAGTATTTATACATAATCATTTATCAGTTTGCGTGACCAGAGCTTATTCAGGAATTTGATCAATAGTAACATCATAGCGATGTCATAAACAGTGGTACAACTTGCTGACCTCCTAGAACTCTTTGTCTCATCATTCATAGCTTTATCTTGTCCTTTTGATAGAACAAAAGAAGGCTGATGACTTCATCATGTCTGACCTTATCCTGTCTCACTCATACAGCCCTAGATCATGTAGAGTCAGCCTTAATCAGGTCTTACAGAGGTTAGGCTTGGTTTGACCTTCTCTGGTCTTATTCATGTCTTAAGTTATGCGGAGTCAGTCTCATCAAGTCTTAAAGGGGTCTGGCATTTTGGAATAGCTTGGTCAGCTTTCCTTATTTATATCAAATACTTGACCAACTTTCCCATCATGCCACTACTTCATTTGTATAATTCACACAGGGCCATCCAAATCTGTCACCGACCTACCCTTACAGGTAGGATGATTTACCTAACAGGGATAGGAGGGAACAAAACACCCGCCTACCTTAGCAAGACCACATTAGTAGAAATAATTAATTTGTGTATACCAATGGGATTCTATGTGTGTAAAAATAACAAGGGTACAACAATGGGAAATGATTTAATGAAAGAATATGAGATTTTGATAGACATGTGGAAAGGGAGAATTAATCTGGCCAAAATGGGCCGGTCAGAAAACTAGAATAGGGCAACTCACAAGTCACCTCAAAACTATTAAGGACCCCGCCACCACCAGAGATTGGGAATTAGGGACAGGAGGGTTTGGAGCCATCTGCACTTCTGTCCCTGGAGTATGGGCTGAGACAAAATTAAATATTGACTTAACTAAAACGGACCTGATAAAGGTACCTGGACCAGAGCATAAGCCCCACCGACAATACCCAATAAAACCAGAAGCAGCTGTAGTGGAGATAGTTAAAGGGTTAGTGGAAAAAGGAATTCCGAGGGAAACCATGAATGCAATTAACTCTCCAACCTGGCCGGTGAGCAAATCCGACGGAAGCTATAGGCTCACGATAGATTACACCGGACTCAATAAAGTTACATTAAAGTTGCACCCATTGTAGCAAGCCCCTCGACAATCCTGAATGGACTGTCACCGGAACACAAAATATTTACGGTATTGGATATAGCCAATGGATTCTGGTCCCTACCCTTGGACCCGAAACCCAAGACAAATTCGCCTTTACAGTGGGAGAGAAACAGTCCACTTGGACTCGCTACCGCAGATATTCCACAATAATCCCGCTATCTTCCATTGAGTAATGAGTGACATCCTGAGTGGGGTAGAACTGCCAGAGGGTAGCACAATCCTATAATATGTAGATGACATCTTAATAGCTTCAGAATCTAAGTTAGGACATCAGGAAGCACTATACCTAGTATTAAACAAACTAAAAATGGCAGGGTTAAAGCTGAGCCCCAAAAGGGCACAAATTGGGAAAACACAAGTCCTGTACCTCGGACAGTTAATATCCCAAGGGCTTAAAGAAATGCCAACAGACCAAAAGAAAGCGGTACAACAAATGCCGCAGCCTATCACTGTAAGAGGAGTCAGAAAGGTACTGGGACTGTTTAACTGTAGCCGAAGTTTTATCCCAGGATTTGCAAAATTGGCAGAACATATCAAAGGGGGAAAACCAGCTTTAAACCCCATAGAATGGGGACCCGAGCAAGAAGAGGTTATAACAAATTAAAAACAGAACTGGTATCAGCCCCTGGACTAGGATTACCATATTCCAATAACGACTTCCACATACATTACAGTAATGAAGGAGGGTTATATTCCGTAGGGGTAACACAGGATCATGGCGATAAAAGGACACCCATAGGTTAGTATTCAACAGCAGAAGGGCTGGTAGTCACCGGACTGCCAAGGTGCATAGACGCCTTGGATTGCGTCGCCTGGGCCGTAAAGGTTAGCAAGCCAATAATAATGACAGGGAATATAATCCTCCAAACCAAATACACCTTGGTGGAAATGCTAAACACAGGAAAGCTAAGGACCGTCGCAAATATGAGAAGGGCTAAATGAGAAGCTGTCCTCCTACCTCCAAACAAATCAGATATAATAATAAGGGACACAGGAGATAACCCAGCAGAAGGAATTTTAGACACAGGAGAACCACACAATTGTGGGGATATAGATATAGATGTAGAAGAAGGTAGGATAAAGGATGTACCTTTAACAACAGCTGAGGAGACACTTTTTGTAGGGTTCACACAAATATGTGGAAGGATCACCCGACACGGTAGGCAGTAGTAAATGACAAATTAGAAACAGTAAGATCAGAAAGAATTGATGCAGGTCTATCCGCGCAAGTGGTAGAACTAGTGGCACTCACAAAGCACTAGAGTTATCTGAAGGCAAGATGGTAAACATATATACAGACAGTAGGTAAGCACTCGGGGTAATATATGACTATATGACAGCATGGGATAGAAAGGGGTTTGTAACCATGGGAGGAACTCCTATTAAACACCAACAAAGGATAGAGGCATTGCTAAAAGCTAATGAGAAACCCCGAGAAGCCATAGTAATAAAAATTAAAGCGCACCAGAAAGAACCAGGAAGAGATAACCCAGACTGATTAAATTTCAAAGGGAACCAAGCCACAGATGGTGCAGCACAATTAGCCTTAGAGCAGGAGGCAGTTGGCGAGCTGCCAATAGCAGTAACGGGACAGACAGGAAACAAAATAGATATCCAGGACTTACATGAGGATACCTCAAAAGAGGAAAAGGGGAATTGGGAAGCACAGGGAGCGAGCAAAGGGACTGATAATGTTTGGAGATGGGATGATAAGGTAATGGCACCAGAGTGCATACAAAACACCCTATTGGAACTACACCATGGACTCTCATATGTGGGAAGAGAGGCCATGATAACAAGTATAGGAAAGGAATGGTAGTGGAAAGGAATGGGAAGGGACATAGCCTGGCATTGTCACCGATGCATGACGTGTGCACAACACAACCCTGGTCGACCCATAAAATTAAGATGGACACTAGCATCGACCAAAGGGGCCCTGGGAACATTTGCAAATAGATTTCACAGGGCCATAACACAATCCTATGGCAAAACCTATTGTTTGGTTATTATAGACCAGTTCACTAGATGGGTAGAAGTGTTCCCGATTAAAAATTGTACTGCTATTATGGTAGCTAGAATATTGGCAGAGGAAGTACCCCTAAAAATCGATTCGGATCAAGGGACGCACTTCACCAGAAAGGTGGTAAAACAGTGTGCCAATTGATGGCAATAAAACAAAAGTTCCACATCCCTTACCACAGAGTTCTGGAACGGTGGAACATATGAAAAAAACCCTTAAGAATGCCCTGGCTAAAGCCATAAAAATGTCAGGAAAAATGTGGACGGAAGTATTGCGCACTATATTAATGAGGCTAAGAACTATCACAAACCGGACAACCGGATTAACCTCTTAGGAACCAATGAAAGGAGGGGCGATGCAATTATCAGAAAGCATCATAACAAGTGGGACCAATGTAGGTCCACTAAAAGATAAAACAAAAGATAACTAAGTGCCCAACTAAAAGGGATGCGTAAATTAGTAAAAGATAATCAGGAAGAAAGAGACACACAGAGAGAACTTGAAATGCTCCCTGACATCCTAACAGTGGGAAGTTGCGTCCTTGTAAAAACATTATCCGAAAAACCAGGGTTTGCACCAAAATAGAATGGACCATATGAAGTTATAATTCGTGGAGACACCTGTGCTTGTCTAAACATAAGTGGGAAAGTTGCATGGAAACATTGGACCCAGCTGAAATTACAAAAAGAAATACATGAATGAATTAAAGTGACCAAAACAGATGATGACTGCAAGCAAGAGTAAATGATGCATTTGGGTTGACAATATAACTTTTGGAAAATTGTATAACTTAAAGTAATAAGATTGATACTTGCTTGTTGCAGACATGTATAAGATCGCATATGTAACTGCATTACTTTGTGCTGTCGCGACTGTAAACTTGACTGGGCCAGAGGATCACCTATTCTACGAAGCTGATATACATTTACACAGGAATCAAACAGTATGTTACTCATTAGCCCAATCTGTAGAAGCCCTATTTATGGCCACCCCTTGGTGGACTTATATAAAGCAGATACCTCAGACGCACCCTGTAAGGGACAAATTGGCAAATATAAAAGGGATATACAGGGAAGCTGTGTGGAACTTGTAAATCCCACAGATCCTGTGTGCAGGGGGCTCCAGGGGGTGACAGGAAGATCGTGCTTGGATAATACAAGCTATCCGTTTTGTTTTTCAGGGCAGGGGTGGGATGTGCATATGCGTTGGTCCCCTAGAATGATTCCTGTGTACAGATGCAATGTGTCCATCAGCACTATTGGGTAAATAGGGGTCAGTTTACTTGCACCTGTGATGAACAGCAATGCCTGAATATAACTGCACTGAGGCAGCTCATTTGTGGACAGTGTAATGGGACTCATGTCCGCTCAGCCGAATGGACATACCCGTTTGATACTTACCAGGTGGTGGGGTCAAACGGGGAGTCAAGTAAACTGAGCAATTGGCGGTATACACAAACTAATAATCAGGACACTAAATGCTACCGGGCTAAGAAGGGATTTGTACTCCTCTTCAACAGCACCTACATGACAGCAACACCAACCCTGCCGATCCTTTTTGCAATAGGAACAATAGGACCATTCACTGTCCCAGGGCCTCAGAAGGGGCATATCTGGAGAAAGATAGTAACCCGGGCCATCAGCAAAGAATTCTGTGCTGATTGGGAAACCCTGGGCACAATGGGATCATCACTGGGATACGGATTCCTTGGAGCCCTATTTCTGGGAGGAGAGGGCAGCAGGAGTAATTAGTGCAAAGAATAGGAACCATATTATCTGTGGACTAACAGTCCTGGGAAACAGTACATCAAAAGCATTGCAGGCTGTCAACCAAGAAATGGCTGAATTAAGATTATACATACAGCAGATCCGATATGCAGTAGACTACCAGTTAGCCCAACAGGGGAAGTATGTACAATCATAGGAGACAAATGCATAACACATTTCACAGACGAATCCTACAACATCACCCAAGTCATTAATAACATAAGAGAACAGCTTGATAACTTCAGACAAGAAAGGAAGTAGCTAGCTGGAATGGCTATTGGGGCATTCTGGGGATCCCATTTAGTGCATGGACTGATCATTCTCATTGCAATAGTAATTGTCTGCTGCCTAATTGTTGGATGCCTTAATGTCTGTTGCAAAGTAATGGTGACACAAATTGTGCCAGGAGCCATTGTAGCCATTGAGGAAGAATACATGGTGGGAATGCCCGAATATATCAAGAGCTATGAGGAGGAAAGGAGAAGATGAACATCGACCTGTGAACAATGCTGCTGTTGTTGGTCTGTGGATTATTAAATAATAATCCTGACCAAAAGGGGGAGTTGTTCGGGTGAAATCAAAGTAAAGGACACAAAATGGTTACCTGGCACACAAAATGGACTTTGGGAAGAAACATTAAGAGGCACTGACTTTGGGCACAGACATTACACAAAGAGTTAAACCTGTAGCATTTAAATCACTGCAGGAAACTAGTCAGACGTTGAGACACCTTAAAACTTGTGATAAGAGCAGATCCAGAACAATGAATTTGATAATGAGATCAGCCACTAATGGGGTCATAAATGCATAAATGCATACAACAAAACCAGTCATTGATAGAGGACATAACTGCATAAATGTATCTACTCTATGTACAATGTTGTGTTAACTGTCAATGTCCGTGTCCGTCTACTCAACTTATAACGATGTGTGAACGGCTAATGTCCGTACTGTCTATTATCTAAAAAGTATAAAAGATGCTCAACTGTCATTGTGTAGTTAAGAAGGGGGCTGCCAGTATTGCGGAGTACCAGTGCTTCGCCCAAAGCTTTGTCTGAATAAAACTGTTTTGTTGAACCTCCAAGTCTGACTCCAAAGTGGTGAATTTCCCCCAACAATTAGTGTCACTGGTAGGCTTGTGTTAACACTGCAGTAAAGATACTGTGAAAATCCCCTAGTTGCAGCACTCTGGCACCTGTTCGGGTGAATTGAGGGAGAATTTAACATGGCCAATGCACCTAACTTGCACATTTCTTAGACTGTGAGAAGAAACCAGAGCACCGGGAGGAAACCCACACAGACACGGGGAGAACATGCATACTCCACACAGTCAGTGACCCAAACTGGGAATAGAACCTGGGACCGTGGCACTGTGCGACAGCTGTGCTAACTACTGTGACACTGTGCTGCCCTATTGAGTTGGGCTTCAGGATGGTTGGGTTCCCTGGGAACATCTATATTGCAGGGAATTGTGTTTGTCTTGATGTTTTTATTGATTTTGTATCTCATTTTTGTGGTCATTAAATATTGATGCAGGTGAGCTATGTGTGAGGCTTTGTAGGTTGCGAAGCTTCTCCTTGTCACAAGAGTAAACTTAATGTTCTACCACATTGAATGCACCCAGTGAGGAATAAAGACACGGATACAAGGTTACTCTGCAAATCATCAATCTCCCCTCCTGTTGACCTTTATGCCGACGTGTATATATAATCAAGCTCAGTATGCACACTAGCCAACCTGGGCCTTCTCTTCCATTGAAGGCTGCTCTATGAGAAGGATTGGGCCATTAAAAATATATGAGAATGCTTTGTAATATATGCTCTTGCTTACTTAATTCTTTTGTAAATTGTCAGGGAGAATTAAAGGGGGGATTGTGGGAAGCCAACTTCTTTTTTTTATAATTTTTATAACATTTTCTACAAAGTATTTGTACTAACACTTTCTCATGGGATCAATCACGCTGATGTTTCACTTGTATTGAGGTTTCATGTTACAATATGCAGGGACATGCTGATTACAATACTGTGATCAGATGACCTTGACAGAGACCACTAACTTGTGGACAGTGCATGATCAGAGGTCAGAACGAGCGAAGACGATAGCCTAGTAGTATTATTGCTAGACTATTAATCCAGAAACTCAGCTAATGTGCTGGGGACCCGGGTTAGAATCCCACCACAGCAGGATGGTGTAATTTGAATTCAATAAAAAATATCTGGAATTAAAAATATACTGATGACCATTGTCAATTGTCAGAAAAACCCATCTAGTTCACTAATGCCCTTTAGGGAAACAAATTTGCAGTCCTCACCTGGTGTAGCCTACATGTGTCTCCAGAGCCACGGCAATGTGGTTGATTCTCAACTAAACTCCAAGGGCAACTAGGAATGGGTAATAGATGCTGACCAACCAGCAGTGCCCATGCCTCATGAATGAATTAAAACAAAACAATTAGTGTCGGCTGTCTCTACAAAGTGTTTAATTAACCAATGTATGTAAATGGGCATTCTCTGGAATAATGTAAAATAATGACTGTGTAAGAGAGAACAGAAGAAGGAGACTGGTAACATCAGTTAAGACAGAGAAGAATCTCTTAATAAACCAGACCACGAGGTGTCAGCAAATTCTTGAACCTAACATTGCTATAGAGGTAGTAGTACAGGCAGGTACAATTTTGTCTTTTAATAAACATTTAGACAGTTACATGGGTAAAATGGGATATAGGCCAAAAGCAGACAATTGTAATTGTAAAAACTGGGTGGCAAGGACAAGTTGGCCAGAGAGCCTGTTTCCATGCTGTAAACCTCTATGACTATATTCACTGGAGTTTAGAAGAGTGAGAGGGATCTCATAAAAATTGATAAAATTCTAACAGGATTAGACAGAGTAGGTTCAGAAAGAATGTTCCCAATGGTGGCAGAGTCCAGAGCTAGGGGTCATAGTTTGAGAATAAGGAGTAATCCTTTTAGAACTGAGGTGAGGAGAAATTTCTTCGCCCAGAGGGTGGTGAATGTGTGGAATTCACTGCAACAGAATATAGTTGAGGCCAAAACATGGTCTGATTTCAACAAGAAATCAGATAGAGCTCCAGGGTCTAAAGGGATTAAGGGATATGGGAGGAAAGGGGGTTCAGGATATTGGATTCAATGATAAGCCATGATCAAATTGAATGGCGGAGGAGACTCGAATGGCTGAGTAGCCTATTCCTGCTTCTATTTTCTATGTTTCTATGTTTCTATCTATCACATGCGCATCTCTTCCTTTTATTCTTCATCTCTATCTTCATCTAGGATACTTTTGGATTTATTTGCCCCATCTTTACCCATCAAAGTCATTTACCTTGACATTGCCTGCAATACTTTTCTCTGAATGTGGCCCATTGTTCAGCCATTGTCTTTTCTATCAACATTTGATTCCAACTCACTCGACTCAGATGCATTCTCATCCCATCAAAATTGGCTTTCTGCCAATTAATTATCCTTGCTCTGGATTGTTCCTCATCCTTTTCCATAACCAACCTAACCTTAATAATACAAGGGTCATTGTACCCTAACTGCTCTCCCACTGATATTTGATCCATTTGCACCAACTCATTGTTCAGACACAGGTTCAACAGTGCCTGTCTTCTCATTAGACCAGAAACGTACTGCTGATGAAAATTATCTTGAACAGCTTTCAGGAATTTTTACCTCTCTAGTCTCTTTGCGCTATTCCTATCCCACTCTATATTTGGCTAATTGAAGATAATTTCGTTGCAACTTTTTTATTCCTTACCTCTAGCCTGAGAGATTCTACCCTTGACCCCTCTGGAACATCCTCTATCTCCAGGAGTGTGATGTAATGTTTATTCAATTATGTCAGTCCCCTCTTTCTTTTCTTCCTTTCCCATTGAGGATCACCCAGTTTACCGTTTCTTCTGCTTGCTTTATATTGTTTAGCCTCATATCTAATTGTAAGCAACTATTAATCTAATTAACTCTAATATATTGTAATTACTTTATGACAGATTTTGTAAAGGTTTTTGGAGGCATTCAATTTAATGTGAAGGGATAGTTCTTGTCTTAAATCAGCTGGTAGTATTGTCACCTCTGAGTCAGAGGATTTAGGTTCAAGCCTACTCCAAAGGCTTAAATACAAAAACATACACAAAAAGATACCACTGAATTGGCAAAGTGCTTCATTGGTTGTAAAACAATTTGGAACATCCTGTATTCACTAGCTATATAAATATTTTTGATCTAAGGTTTTTGCAACCAACAAGAGCTTTTTATTTTCTCTTTCACTTCTGATTTATCCATTTGTTTATTCTCTGCCACCTTTCAAGTAAGTTAGATGTTAATGTCTAAAATCATGTAATTTCACCAATTCTAATAAAGTTGAGAATAGAAGAGCATACAAAATAGAATGAATCACAAAACCTTTCACAGACCCATATTTCATGATTTGTTTCTGGCGTTTATTAGACATTTAACTGAATCTAACCATCTTAGTACCTAAAACATTTATCTCCCAACAAAAAAAAATGTTTTTTTGCCAAGTTATTGTAATTAAGAATTTCCTAGCTATTATGTAACTTATTGTAAATTGTGGTGCATTTAGAAAGTGCACTAGCTGCATCTAGTGGTAGTGGAAATGTACAGCAGTAACTTTAAAAATGACATGCTTCCCAAACCAGGTAAAAACGTACAGAGGAAAATCATCTATCTGATCATTAAAAACAAATGCATTTATTATTAAACTACCAGTTATTCAAATTACTGTTTTTTTGCTCTCTTATGGACAGAATGTATGTGTTCTCCTATGGCCTGTAATTGAATATGCTTTATATGGAAAGACGTGTATTCCCTTAAATAATTTACTTGCAAGTTTTTGAGTTTAAAATAAAGAAGGTTATTTATTCTTACACACTTGTCCTGAATAAACGCAATGCTACATACTCAATCTCATGCAAATGCATGCACAATGATTGAATGCAAATAAAGATAGTGCATTTTCTATTACAGATTATGGTTATTTCAATGATTTTCTTTACAGATTGTAGGTAATTCAGTTTCATTTATGATTTCTGGTCTCGTAGCAAATCTGCGATTTCTTAGATGGATTTGATCATTTAAAATTGAAGTAAGGTCTTGTAAAGCAAAGGGTTCACAGCATGTTGTGATGTTTCTTGTAGTTGAATATGCAGGGGCTTAGTTCTTAGGTGAACTTTGAAACACGAACGGGTTAAATGCTACAGCTGCTGAATTTTCAGCTAGTTTCAGAATCTGGTTCACGGACTGGCCGATGACCAATGTTTCTGACTAATCTGCAGGTCCCTGGGATATTATGGGCCCAGTAAGCATCGCATGATTACTGCAGCTCAGTAGGTCTGGTTTGAATGTGGGAGACACAGTAAGAAGTCTCACAACACCAGATTAAAGTCCAACAGGTTATTTGGTAGCGAACGCTACTAGCTTTCGGGGCTTTGCCCCTTCGTCAGGTAAGTGGGGAGTTCTGATCACAAACGGGGCATATAAAGGCACACACTCAGTTTCCAGAATACTGATTAGAATGTGAGTCTTTACAGCTAATCAAGTCTTAAAGGTGCAAACAATGTGTTTGGAGATAGCATTAAGCATAGGTTAAAGAGATGTGTATTGTCTCCAGACAGGACAGTAAGTGAGATGTTGCAAGTCCAGGCAAGTCATGGAGGTTACAAATAGTGTGACATGAACCCATGATTCCAGTTGAGGCCATCCTCTTATGTGCGGAACTTGCCTATCAGTTTCTGCTTAGCGACTCTGCGCTGTCATATGTCGTGAAGGCCGCCTTGGAGAAGTTATGTAGGTTGGATCTGTACTGATTGGATTTAGAAGGTTGAAGACTTACCCGAAGATCAGAGGCCGAATACCCGTGACTGCTGAAGTGTTCGCCAACAGGAAGAAAACAGTCTTGCCTCGTGACTGTCGAGCGGTGTTCATTCATCCGTTGTCGTGGTCTCCCCAATGTACCATGCCCCGGGACATCCTTTCCTGCAGCGTATCAGGTAGACAACGTTGGCTGAGTTGCAAGAGTATGTATCGTGTACCTGGTGGATGGTGTTCTCACGGGAGATGATGGCATCCGTGTCGGTGATCCGGCATGTCTTGCAGAGGTTGATGTGGCAGGGTTGTGTTGTGTCGTTGTCCTGAAGGCTGGGTAGTTTGCTGCGGACAACGGTCTGTTTGAGTTGTGCGGTTGTTTGAAGGCAAGAAGAGGGGATGTGAGGATGACCTTGGCGAGATGTTCGTCTTTATCAATGACATGTTGAAGACTCCGGAGAAGATGTCATAGCTTCTCTGCTCCAGGGAAGTACTGGACGGCCTTCACGACAAACGACAGTGCAGAGTCGCTGAGCAGAAACTGATAGCCAAGTTCTGCGCACATGAGGACGGCCTCAGCCGGATCTTGGGTTCATGTCACACTATTTGTAACCCCCATGACTTGCCTGGGCTTGCAACATCTCACTTATTGTCCTGTCTGGAGACAATACACATCTCTTTAACCTATGCTTAATGCTATCTCCACTCACATTGTCTGCACCTTTAAGACTTGATTAGCTGTAAAGACTTGCATTCTAATCAGTATTCTGTAAACCTAGTGTGTGCCTTTATGTGCCCTGTTTGTGATCAGAACTCCCCACGCACCTGACGGAGGGGCAAAGCCCTGAAAGGTAGTGGCATTTGCTACCAAATAAACCTGTTGGACTTTAACCTGACGTTATGAGACTTCTTGCTGTGTTTACCCCAGTCCAACACCGGCAGCTCCATATCTTGAATGTGAGAGGCCATTTTGATCTGAGATTATGAACCTCTAGTCCCTTTTTTGGCCTGTATAAATCAAGCTGTGGAGTTGTATCAAAATTCCACAGATTCACTACCCTCAGAGAAGAAATTCTTGATCTGTCTTAAATAGGTGACCTCATGCACTGAGTTTATGCCCTTTGGCCCTAGACTGTTCCAAAATGGAAAACAACCTCTCAGCATCTACCTTGTCAAGCCCCTTGTGAATCCAACATGTCTCAATAAGATTGCCTTTCAATCTTCTAAATCCAATCAGTACAGATCCAACCTACATAACTTCTCCTCATAAGAAAATCCCAGGATCAACCTAGTGAACCTTCTGTGGAGTGCCTACAATGCTTGTATATTTTTCCTTAGATAAGGGATCAACATTTCACAGTATTCCAAATGTGGTCTAACTAGTGCCTTGTATAGTTTTAGCAACACTTCCCTAGTTTTATACTCTATTCCCTTTGAAATAAAGGCCAACATTCAATTTGCCTTCCCAGTTACCTGCTGAACTTGCATGCTTGCTTTTTGTGATTTATGCATAAGGACCCCCAAATCCCTCTGTGCTGCAACTTGTTGCAGTCTTTCTTCTTTTAAATAATACTTAGATTTTTTATTCTTCCACATAACTATAATTGTCATACATAATACTCCTATCTGTTCGTCTAACCTGTTTAAATTCCTCTGGAGATTCTTTGTTGATTTGAAGTGAAAAAGAAGTGGTGAGCCACTTTCTCGAACTACTCCAAGTTGCTTCTACATCATGCTGGTGCACACTTGAAAGGGAACTTGCAGGTGATGGTGCTCCCATATGTCTATTGCCTTTTTCCTTTTAGATCAGGGTTGTCCAACCTTTTTGCATGAGGAGCTTTTTCAGTTTTTTATACTTAAGGGGATCAATAAGCAAATTTTGCAAAGGTAAGTTTTGGCACATCATTAAAATGGTTTTTCTGTTATGTGGATTAGTATACAGTGAAAAGTATTGTTTCTTGCGCACTACACAGGCAAAACATACCATACGTAGAGAAGGAAAGGAAGGAGTGCAGATTGTAGTGTTACAGTCATAGCTAGGGCATAAAGAAAGATCAGCTAAGATAGGTTCAAAAGTCTGATGGCAGCAGGGAAGAAGCTTTCTATTATCTTCATCACCCTCCTTATTGGCCTGTTGGTTTATATGGACTGTGTACTTACCAAGAAGATTACAATATAATATGTATATTGTAACTTGTGTTATCCTTAAAAATGTGTAAGATTCACAATAAAGGGCTATGGTAGAAGAATCAATCCAGTTAGGTCTTTCAGCTTCAAGCACGTTTTTTTTTTAAGACTTCCTCAGTGCTACTAACATAAGATGATAAGAACATAAGAAGTAGGAGCAGGAGTAGGCCATCTAGCCCTTCGAGCCTGCCCCGCCATTCAATAAAATCATGGCTGATCTGAAGTGGCTCAGTTCCACTTTCCCGCTTTCTCCCCATAACCCTTAATTCCCTTGCCTACCAAAAACCTATCTACCCATGTCTTAAATATATTTAGCGAGGTAGCCTCCACCACTTCAACGGGCAGAGAATTCCAGAGATTCACCACCCTTTGAGTAAAGAAGTTCCTCCTCAACTCCGTTCTAAACTGCTGCCCCCCCCGCCCCCCCTTATTTTGAGGTTGTGCCCTCTAGTCCTGCTGTCCTTTCTGAGCAGGAAGAATCTCTCTACCTCTACCCTATCCATCCCCTTCATTATCTTATACATCTCTATAAGATCCCCCCTCATCCTTCTAAATTCCAACGAGTACACACCCAGTCTATTTAGTCTCTCTTCATAGTCCAACCCCCTCATCTCTGGTATCAGCCTAGTGAACCTCCTCTGCACTCCCCCCAAGGCCAAAATATCCTTGTGCAAGTGCAGCAACCAAAACTGCACACAGTACTCCAGCTGCAGCCTCACCAGTGCCCTGTACAGTTGCAGCAAGACCTCCCTGCCTTTATACTCTAACCTATAAGAAGTATCCACAGAGTTTCAGCTATCTCTATTTATAGTACAATCAGTGCCAGATGTTTAACTAGCAATTCTCTTAACTATAATCACACATTGTGATTATAGTTAAGAGAATTGCTAGTGATTATTAGCATATTGACAGATTCCCCCTTTTCTTTTTCAAATTAAAGCATTGAAATATCTATTTTTTAAAACAAACATTCTTTTGAAGATAAACAGAAATAAAACTTTTTCACATTTCCATACCCCTGAACCCTATGTTTCCTTTGCCAAATATATATGAGAAACAGAAATTCGTTTTTCATTTCATCATTATAACATAAGAAGCCCCTCTTCTATACGTTTAGTAATTTCTTAGAGCAGGCACTTCTTTTTGTGGAACAGTCCAACAACTGGTGATTTGAGTCAACCCATTGTATTTTGAAGACTTTTCTTTCCTTTGCATCGGCTAGATCAATTCTTAGCCTTTTCTCCGTTACATTCTTTGTTGAATGAACATTGCCCCTGTGCCCATCTGTGACTCCACTTTCAAGGAGCTATGAAGCTGTACCCCTAGATCTCTTTGTTCTGTAACTCTCCCCAATGCCCTACCATTAACTGAGTATGTCGTGCCCTGGTTCAATCTACCAAAATGCATCGTCTTGCATTTATGTGAATTAAACTTCATCTGCCATTCTGTGACCTGTGATAAAGAAGGCAAATGGTATGTTGGCCTCCGTAGCAAAAGGATTCACGTACAGGAGCAGCGATGTCTTGCTGCAATTGTACAGGGTCTTGGTGAGGCCACACCTGGAATATTGTGTGCAGTTTTGGTCTCCCATGTTCTTAAAACAGAGCGAGTGCAGTGAAGGTTTATTGATTGATTTCTAGGATGCAGGACTGACATACCAGGAGAGATTGAGTCAGTTAGGATTGCATTTGCTGGAATTCAGTAGAATGAGGCGCAAGTTGTATTATTTCTTCATACCTCAACAACTAAAAGAAAATCTTTAATAATGTACAAGATCTTATCTTTGCAAAATTTGTTCATTAACTCCTTAAGTATGAAAAATTGAAATGTAGCTCCTCATGCAAAAAGGTTAGACGTTACGTGGCGAAAAACTGCAGCATGCGACGGTGCAGAGGGACCTCGGGGTCCTTGTGCATGAGTCGCAAAAACCCAGCCTGCAGGTGCAGCAGGTGGTCAGGAAGGCAAATGGGATGCTGGCCTTCATAGCGAGGGAGATTGAATATAAAAGTAGGGAGGTCTTGCTGCAGCTGTATAGGGCACTGGTGAGGCCGCAGCTGGAGTACTGTGTGCAGTTTTGGTTGCCGCACTTACGCAAGGATATTTTGGCCTTGGAGGGAGTGCAGAGGAGGTTTACTAGGCTGATTCCGGAGTTGAGGGGGTTAAACTATGAGGAGAGGCTGAATAAACTAGGCTTGTACTCGTTAGAGTTTAGAAGAATGAGGGGAGATCTCATTGAGACGTATAAGATGTTGAATGGGACGGATAGGATAGAGGTGGAGAGGCTCTTCCCGCTCAGAAAGGACAGTAGGACTAGAGGGCACAGCCTCAAGATAAAGGGGGGGCGGTTTAGAACGGAGTTGAGGAGGAACTTCTTCACTCAAAGGGTGGTGAATCTCTGGAATTCTCTGCCCGTTGAAGTGGTGGAGGCTGCCTCGCTCAATATCTTTAAGACGCGGGTTGATAGGTTTTTGATAGGCAAGGGGATTAAGGGTTATGGGGAGAGGGTGGGAAGGTGGAACTGAGCCACGACAGATCAGCCATGATCTTATTGAATGGCGGGGCAGGCTCGAAGGGCTAGATGGCCTACTCCTGCTCCTATTTCTTATGTTCTTAGACAACCCTGAACTAAAAGGAAAAGGCATTAAACCCATGAGAATGCCATTACCTGCAAGTTCCCTTCCAAGCTGTCCACCATCATGGCATAGAAGCAACTTGGAGCAGTTCAAGAAGGTGGCTCACCGCTACCTTTGCAAGGACAATTGGGGATGAGCAACATCCGCCAGCAACGTTCACATCTTTTGCCTCATTTGTTGACTATGGTTGATTAATTGCACAAGTGGAAGTCTACCATTTTAGGGTTTTGTACTTTATCTAGTATTTATTTTGAATGCTTCTTTCATTTATAGATTTATCTGATAACAGTGCAGCACAATTTACTCTGGGCAATCTATTTCCTTATCCCTTCAAAGTTTCAAATTTGCACTCTTGGTTGATGACTCCCCTTTCTTCATTGCAAGATGTGCCCTTACCATCAGGTATTTAGCTAATTCTTGTTTGTTGGTCATCATGAAATTCAATTACTTTGCCAATTACACATTTTATGCACCTCCACCATGCATGTTTCCCACAGAGGGGGGTACATAAAATGGAATCGGTGTCCATTCCACCATCTTCCACCCACCACTCAGCTTCAGCCCCCCCATCCCCCTCGCAATACTGGCAGGGTGTGGGGAGGTGAAAAGATTGGCAATCTGCCCACCATATTTACATAAAAATTTAAGGGCAAATTGGAGTTGTTATCAAGCCAATTGACCCTGTTAATACACTGCCCATATGTTTGGCGTATGCAGTTGGTGCCATCACCCTCTGTATTATTTAGCCCCTTGTTTGAGAAAATTTGCACAAATACATTCTACAAATTCATTGTTATGTAAAAAGCAAGCTCCAAATCTATAAATTTCCCCAATCTCTGAATTTATATACTTACATCCATGGTATAACTGCAATCAGGAAGTCTGTCGGAAGCTGCCGTCAAAGTCTTGCAATTTTTCCTGTTCCAAAGATTTGTGCATCCACTAACTGATTGCCCTTCTTTCCACTGCTGTAATTGAGTTTGTTAATAGCATAAATAATTCCATCCTAATAAAATCATTCCAGACCTGAAAAATAAACCCCTTATCTTTTTAAGTGCAATTACCGTAGCAAAAAGAAGGGTGATAAGGTAGTGGAAGCACAAAGAATTGACTGTCAATGTCACAATTAAGTATGATAAAATTCAAGCTACAAATAATCTTTTTCCATTTCAGTTACAGCCAAATCTTTTTGGCTTTGCAAAGATTTTGATTGATGATATTGTGATAACCATTGACAGATCAACTACTGTGATTACAGGTAATAATAAACCTGTATATGAAAATACATTTATTTCGTTTTAGGACTATTTAAATACACTGAAGTAAGCTTTCTTTTTTGTCAATCTCAAATGCTTTTAGATTGTAAGACTTCCCTTTTTCAATTACAAGATTGAAAATGAAGTGCATCCATCTATATTTTAAATGTAGCAGATAATGTGAGAAAATTGATAAATGGCATCATCTGAATAAATCTTAGAAAGACATTTATCAATTTGCTTCATATTAATTAGTGTTTAACTCTGAAGATATTCTAATTTTATCACTCACAGCATCATATAATTAGAATTGGTATTAATTGCTACTGCCCTCAAATGTAATTAAAGTTCTGGCAGAAGTATTATGCAGTTATCTACTTTTTAGTTGATCTTTCCAATAATTGGTACACTTTGTCAATGTGAGCATTGCTTTCGCTTCAGGGATTTTTTGTCCCTAAAATGCAAAACAAACTAAGATTGGTCTGTTTGTAAATACAGTCAGGAATAATAGAGTGATCTTTCACCTTAATTGTATTTGATTCATTTACTTAGATTAATAGCAAGCATCTTAACTTATATAAATGGACAATGAATAGTGCACACACCTCATTTAATTAGTATAGAACACTATGAAAGATAAACATTGAACTTTCAACGTGTAATCACAGACTGATCGAAAGCTAATTGTCTCCAGTGATTTCCCACAAGTTGAGCTCTGATGTTGGCAGTGCTGACTTTGATAAAGAATAGCATTTTTGGATTCCTGGCTGCTGTTCTAGCTGATGATTGATATGAAAATCTTTTGACGGATGGAGGAGAAGTAAAGGGTAACTTAATACTATATTGAAGATCACACTGTACATTTTAAAGTTTAAAGTTAAGGTTTATTTATTAGTGTCACAAGTAGGCTTACATCAACACTGCAATGAAGTTACTGTGAAAATCCCCTGGTCGCCACACTGCGGCACTTGTTCAGGTACACTGAGGGAGAAATTAGCATGGCCAATGCATCAAACCAGCACACCTTTCAGACTGTGGGAGGAGACCAGAGCACCCGGAAGAAACCCACACAGACATGGGGAGAACGAGCATACTCTTCAGACAGTGACCCAAGTTGGGAATTGAACCCCGGTCCCTTAATATAGTTGCAGATGAAAGTAATAGTGATTATTACAGGTAAATGAGTTACTCTGTAATAGGCTTTTGCCAGATGAAGTCTTCATTGCAATGTAAGGATTTCTGTGGAACCACTAAGAAGAAAATAGGTAAGCATACCAAAGAATATAGACTAATTTAACAACTGATCAACTTTCTTTTAAAATAAAACTCATTTAACAAGCCAGAACATTTTTGCTAAAGCAGTGTGTAGCTTTGTTGGCATTGATTTGTTGATCAAATAAGCTGTTGAATAAGCTCTGAATGAATAGCCCATTCTGCTGTTCAAAAATCAATATTTTCACAGAATCCTTTGATTATCTAAAAGGTTATGTACTGCCCTTCACGAGAGTTCTGTTGCACAGTGTAGATAACATATTTGACACTTAGGAGATTTCAAATTTCAACTATGTTATGATATTAAAGCTCTCTGGAATAAAAGGAAAAGTAATTAAAAACAACAGGGGCCTGATAATGGAATGCAATGGAAGATTAAGCACTGCATGACGATTACAGGTTCTAATATGTGAATTTGTAATAGATCAGTTAAGCATCTCATATTTATTTAATGACACAATAAATATTAAAATTTGTAACTAAACATATCAACAGGGTGGCATGGTGGCACAGTGATTAGCATTGCTACCTCACAGCAGCAGGAATCCAGTTCAATTCCCAACATGGGTCACTGTCTGTGCGGAGTCTGCATGTTCTCCCTGTGTCTGCGTGAGTTTCCTCTGGGTGCTCCGGTTCCCTCCCGCAGTTCAAAACGCGTCCAGTTAGGTACATTGACCATGTTAAATTCTCCCTCAGTGTAACTGAACAGGCGCGGAATGTGGTGACTAGGGGATTTTCACAGTAACTTCATTGCAGTGTTAATGTAAGCCTACTTATGACACCAATAAATAAACTGACTCCTGGGGGGGCTGGGGGGATGGTGGTGGGGGCAGTTATTTTTGACTAGAAACTGAATTGAAGCAGCCAGATGAATACAGTGGTTATCGAGGCTGGCAATTCTGTGGTGAGTAACTCACCTCCTGATTCCAAACCTGTCCAATATCTACGAGGCACAAGTCAGGTTCCCACTTTCCACCACCCATAAGCAGTGGCAGCTGTGTATATCATCTACAAAATCCACTACACCAACTGATCAGGGCTCCTTCGACAGCACTTTCCAAGCCTGTGACCCTGACCACTAAGAAGAACAAGGGCAGCAGATCCATGAAAACACCACCACCTGCAAGTTTTCCTTCAAGTTGCACACTATCCTGACTTGGAACTGTACTGCCATTCCTTGCTGGATCAAAACCCTGGAATTCCCTTCCTAACAGCTGAGTGGATGTTCCTACAATACATGGATTGCAGCAGTTCAAAAAGGAAGCATACCATTTCAAGGGCAATTAGGGATGGATAATAAATGCTGACTTAGCCAAAAACACCCACATCCCAGGGACAAATTTAAAAATAATGTGAGCCAAATGATAGTCAGCAAATGTGTGCTGAATGTGACTGTTTGTCGTCTCTCTTGTCTCTGAGTTTCGATGGCTGTGTGAACAAGAATTCAAATCAGTCAATTCAAGAGCACATGGACAGTGCTGTGTTGTTGGATCTGCCATCTTTTAGATGAAATATAAAACAAGGTTGAATCTTGCCTCGTGGATGGACATAAAAGATTTTGCAGTATTATTTCAAACTGTTGTGCTTCAGGGTCACTCAAGGCATCTGCCAGAGACCTTTGCAGCATGTTGTATGCTTTAACACAACATTTCATCAAGGTAGTGAGTGACACGTAATACTTAGGTGAGTAAATAAGTTCATTTCAATCAGCACAGGTAAAATTAGTTAGATCAAGAAAGCAAGAGGCTTTGCATGTATTTCTGGATTCCACAAAGCTCAAGGTATGGTAAGTTGCACACATGGCCATCAAAGTTCCTTTTGGACAACCAGAGACATTGGAGGAGTGAAAACATGTTTATTCCATCAATGTACAACTTGAGCCTGACCATCGTCAAAAGATCCCGTAGGTATGTGTCCACTATCCTGGGAGTAGTCACAATTGTTATATACTTAGGAGGTAGTAAATCAAAGGATAGACAAGTGTCATTCCCTTTACAATTGCTATTCTTGCAAATCTGTCCTGATGAATGCAAGACTAAAAGCTTCAAAAGCATTTCTCTCTTTTCAGGAATGCTCAGTTATCATTAATTGCAGCTAATTGTAAAACTGACATATTCCTTATTGAAGTCTGACAGGTGATCATAATGTGAGCTCCTTTAAAATAAGATATATTTATTGCTACTCACAGAAGCATAGAATATTTTTTCCTATTCATAGGTGGAATTACAGGGAATGTTGCAGTCTAGAGCACATTTAAGATTTCATAAAGATATTATGGTAGCAGTGAATAATTCAGATTCAATTTATTATTCTGGTTACCTTTTTGATTATTAAGGTGTTAGTGTCCATTGATGTACAACTTTAGATGAGTCAGATTACAACACTACAGTTTCCAGAATAGTGTTAGACTATAGCTCTGAGAAGAGTGTTGGGCATTGTGGAATACAAAATTTTACATCCTGAGTTAAAGAATTAATCTTCTTCACATTATAATGGATTAAGCACTTAATTTCTATTCCAGCTGTCCTTTATCGTTTTTGAAGCACAATAATTAAGTGCGACATCGGTGTTAAAATGGTTTTAATTCCCTTCTAAAAGTTACAATTGAATATACTTTCATTACTTTTTCTGGCAATGCATTTCAGATCACAATTTTGTGTTTAAAAAAAATTCCTTATGTTTTCCAGCCTGGATTTTTTTGCAATTAATTTGGTTGTCCACAGGTCACGAGAGAAGAGTCAGTATGCATTGGGCAGGATGATAGTCTCCTGACATAATGGGGGTATAAGAAGCAACGTAAGGTTTCCAGACATTAATGTCAGTCCACCTGAGGTGCAGGCATCATCAATTATAACCATGTGGCCATCAAGACACTGAATAACCAGCCAGTGAGATTCATGAATAGAAAGGAACTTGCAGGTGGCGGTGTTCCCACATATCTGCTGTCATAGTCTTGTTATACAGCACAAAAAGAGGCTCTTCAGCCCATCGTGCCTGCGTCAGCCATCATGCACCTAATTCTATTCCCATTTTCCAGCACTTGATCCATAGTCTTGTTTACTATGCCATTTTAAGTGCTCACCTAAATGCTTCTTAAATGTAGTGAGGCGTCCCGCCTCTACTGCCCTTTCAGGCAGCGAGTGCCAGATTCCTACCACCCTCTGGGTGAAAACACTTTTTCTCAAATCCCTTCTAAATCTCCTGCCCCTTACCTTAAATCTATGCACCTTGATTATTGATCCTTCTACTAAAAGGAAAGGTTTCTTCCTATCCATGTCCTTCATAATCAGGACCCCCTCAACCTTCTTTGCTCCAAGTAGAATAACCCCAGTCTAACCAGCTTCTCTTCATTGTTGAAAGCGCAAGCAACATCCTCATGAATCTGCTCTGCACTGTTTCTACTACAATCACATCTTCCTTTAGTGTAGCGACCAGAACTGCACACAGTACTCTAGCTATGACCTAAAACACATTTTATAAAGCTCCATCATAACCTCCCTGCTCTTATATTCTGTGATGTAGAGATGTCAGCATTGGACTGGGATAAACACAGTAAGAAGTCTCACAACACCAGGTTAAAGTCCAACAGGTTTATTTGGTAGCAAAAGCCACTAGCTTTCGGCGCGCTCACTGCTCCTTCATCAGGTGAGTGGGAGTTCTGTTCACAAACAGAGCACATAAAGACACAAACTCAATTTACAAAATAATGGTTGGAATGCGAATCTTTACAGGTAACCAAGTCTTAAAGATAGAGACAATGTGAGTGGAGAGAGTGTTAAGCACAGGTTAAAGAGATGTGTATTGTCTCCAGATAGGACAGTCAGTGAGATTTTGCAAGCCCAGGCAAGTTGTGGGTGTTACAGATAGCGTGACATGAACCCAAGATCCCGGTTGAGGCCGTCCTCATGTGTGCGGAACTTGGCTATCAGTCCCTAAGAACATAAGAACATAACATAAGAACATAAGAAATAAGAGCAGGAGTAGGCCATCTAGCCCCTAGAGCCTGCCCCGCCATTCAATAAGATCACGGCTGATCTGAAAGTGGTTCAGTTCTACTTATCCACCTGCTCCCCACAACCCTTAATTCCCTTATTGATCAGAAATCTATCTACCTGTGACTTAAACACATTTAACGCGGTAGCCTCCACTGCTTCAATGGGCAGAGAATTCCAAAGATTCGCTACCCTCTGAGAGAAGTTCCTCCTCAACTCTGATCTAAATTGACTCCCCTTTAGTTTGAGACTCCACCCTCTAGTTCTTGTTTCCTTTCTCAGTGGAAATAATTTCTCTGCCTTTACCCTGTCGAGCCCCTTCATTATCTTATATGTTTCTATAAGATCCCTCCTCAGCCTTCTAAACTCCAACGAGTACAGGCCCAATCTACTGAATCTCTCTTCATAAGCTAACCCCCTTATCTCCAGTATCAACCTGGTGAACCTTCTCTGCACTCCCTCCAAGACCAATATATCCTTTCGCAAATAAGGGAATCAAAATTGCACACAGTACTCGAGTTATGGCCTCACCAGTACCTTGTACAATTGCAGCAAGACCTCCCTGCTTTTATACTCCAACGCCCTCGCGATAAAGGCCAACATTCCATTTGCCTTCTTGATTGCCTGCTGCACATGCAAACTGACTTTTTGCGATTCATACACAAAGGCCCCCAGGTCCCTCTGCACTGTAGCATGTTGTAATTTTTCACCATTTAAATAATAGTCCATTTTAGTATTATTCCTCCCAAAGTGGATAACCTCACACTTGCCAATGTTATACTCCATCTGCCAGATCTTCGCCCACTCACTTAGCCTATCTAAATCTCTCTGCAGACTTTCCGCATCTTCCACGCAATTCACTTTCCCACTCATCTTCATGTCATCAGCAAACTTTGTTACCCTACACTCGGTCCCCTCCTCCAGATCGTCTATGTATATGGTAAACAGTTGAGGCCCCAGCACCATTCCCTGCGGCAAGCCAACTGCCAACTGGAAAAGCACCCATTTATTCCAACTGTCTGCTTCTTGTTAGATAGCCAATCCTCAATCCATGCTAATACTTTACCCTCAACTCCGTGTACCTTAATCTTTTGCAGCAGCCTTTTGTGAGGCACCTTATTGGACGCCTTCTGGAAATCTAAAAATACCACATCCACCGGTTCCCCCTGTCAACTGCACTCGTTACATCTTCATAAAAATCCAGTAAATTCGTCAAACAAGGCTTTCCCTTCATGAATCCATGCTGCTCAGCAAGTCTGCATTGTCCTGTGTTGTGAAGGCCACCTTGGAGAACACTTACCCAAAGATCAGAGGTCGAATGCCCGCGGCCGTGCTCCTCAATAGGAAAAGAATACTCTTGCCTGGTGATTGTCGAATGATGTTCATTCATCCGTTGTCATAGCGTATGCATGGTCTCCCCAATGTATCATGCCTCGGGACATCCTTTTCTGCAGCGAATGAGGTAGACAATGTTGGTCTAGTTGAAAAGAGTATGCACCGTGTACCTGGTGGATGGTGTTCTCACGTAAGATGATGGCATCCATGTTGATGATCCGGCGCGTCTTGTAGAGGTTGCTGTGACAGGGTGTGTGGTGTCGTGGTCACTGTTCTCCTGAAGGCTGGGTAGTTTGCTGTGGACAATGGTCTGTTTGAGATTGTGCAATTGTTTGAAGGCAAGAAATAGGGGCGTGGGGATGGCCTTGGCAACATGTTCGTCTTCATCAATGACATGTTGAAGGCTCCGGAGAAGATGTCATAGCTTCTCCACTCCATGGAAGTACTGGACGACGAAGAGTATTCTGTCCGCCGTGTCCGTGTTTGTCCATGGCTAGTAAAGGCAAGTATCCCATATGCCTTTTTAACCATTCCTGTCTACCTGTCCTGCCCCTCTGGTCCTCTGTACTTCCCAGTAACTTATTGTTCACTGTGCATTCCCTTGCCTTTTTAGCCCCCCCAAAATCCATCACCTCACACTTCTCAGCATTAAATTCCATTTGCTACTGTTCTGCCTATCCGAACAACCCAACTATATTACCTTCTAATTTAAGGCTTTTGTCCTTGCTATTTACCACATTATCAGTTTTTGTGTTATCTGTGAATTTACTGATCATATTGTCATTACTGTCTATATCATTGATGGACATTGCAAACAGCAAGGGACCCATCACTGATCCCTGCGGTAAACCACTGGACAAAGGCTTCTGGTCACGAAAATAACTTTTGACCCTTTGCCACCTGTCCCTAAGGCAATTTTGGATCCAATTGCCAAATTGTCCTGGATGCAATGGGCTTTTACTACTTGATGAGTCTCCCGTGCAGGAACCTGTCAAAAGCCTTACTGAAGTCCATGAAGACTACATCAACTCCTCGAAATAATCAGTCAGATTTGTTAAATAGGATCTCTCCTGACACAGTCATAGGACCATAGAAAAGTTATGGCGCAGGAGGCCAATTGGCCCATTTTTCCCATGCCAGCCTGAGGATATCTTTTTTTAATCCCATCTTCCTGCACTCGGCCTATAACCCTGCAGTTTACAGTGCTTAAGGTGCAGATCCAAGTACTTTTTAAGAGTTTAGAGTCTCTGCCTCTACCACCAACTCAGGCAGTGAATTCCAGACACCCATTACCCTCTGCATAAAACAGTCCTTCCTATATCCTCTCTACACCTTCTGCTGCCTATCTTGGTTCAAGGGAACCAAGATATCTATGCCAAGGGAAACAATTTTGTCCTGTCCACTCTATCTCTTCTGCTCATAATTTTGTACACCTCAATCAAATCACCCCTCAGCCTTCTGTTTGACCTCACTAAATGCATGTCCTCACACTTCTCTATGTTAAAATCCATCTGCCACCTTACTGCCCTCTCCACCAACACATACCATTTTAGAGCTCACATCTATCCCCTACACTATCCACTATTCAACCAATCTTTGTGCTGTCTGCAAATTTCCCATTCTAACCCCCACATTCATGCCCTATTCGTTAATATATAACTCAAACAGTGACATTCCTAACATCGAGCCCTGTGGAACACCACTTGAAACAATGGCCGCGATTCTCCCATCGTGACCTGCAACTTTTCTGGCAGGTTGCGGTGGTACATGTGCGTTGCCGATCTTGCGCCAGGAATTCATGCACATCTCCTGGAGCCGGTGAACAGCCTCCAGTCAGACCACACTGGAAACTGGCGGGAAGGCAGGTAAGTAATTTGAATATTTTAAAAATGTATTTTATATATATTTAGCAGTTCATTATCGGGAACTTTCAGGTCCCGATTGAATCTCCCACCCCACCAGAAGCACTTCATTCTGGCGGGGTTTAAACTGGCTCCCCATGTTCGGGGAACTAGCGAGAGACCCTGCCAGAATGGAGGGCAATCTGGGCTATGAGTCGGGCGGCAGGGGATTGGTGTCCCCTAGGCATAGGCACCTTGGAGTGCCAGTCAGTGACCCCGTCTTTGCCCAAGAGGCAAAGTGCCCATGCCCAGGGGCACTTTGGCACTGCCCATCAGGCACACAGTGCCAAGAGGGTGGGGCCTATTGTGGGTGGAGCCTAGGGTTATCGGTGCGGATGGAGGGTCCCATTGCCACTTTGCAGACAGGGTCAGTCTGGAATGGAGGGAGGGCAGCGTTTGGGGTGGGTTGGGTGGTGTGGTCTGCTGGTGGGGGGCTTACCCCCCCCGGGGGAGGGTCTGACCCTATGGGGGTCAGCAGGGGAAGAGGGGTCTGCCGGGGTGAGGGGTGTGGTGGGATTGCCACTGCTGGAGGGGGGTTTGGGCTGTGCACCTGGGCACTCCAGGATGGCGGTCGTCAGGGCTGGCCAGGGAAATGTTGTGGGGGAAGGTGGAGGGGCAGCACTGCGTGGGTCCCAGGCTGGCTAACAACCGAGCATGCGCAGAAGTCCGGAGCCATAAGACTCTGGTGCAAATAGGCCCCACCCCCATGAGTTTTTAATGAGATTCATGACTGGGAGCTCTGCAATGCACAGAGTGTGGAGATTCAGGTGAGAAGCTGAACTAAGACTAAGTCAGGATCTTGCACAGTTTTTTTGCCAATTCAGCACTTCGGGAGAATCGCGGCCAACCTTTCGTTCGCAAGGGCAACTATCAACCATTTCTCTTGGTTTCCTGTTACTAAACTAACTTTTTATCCAGTTTGCCACATTACCATTTTTTGCATGGGCTTCTGCTTTGTCAAACGCTTTGCTAAAATCCATGTACACAACATCCACTGCGCTTTTTTCATCAACCCTTCTTGTCACTTCCTCAAATAATTCAATCAAATTTGTGACGCCATGGTGTGAAGATGCCAGTGTTGGACTAGGATGGACACAATCAAAGTGTTATAACACCAGGTTAAAGTCCAACAGATTTATTTGTAATCACAAAATTCAGACTGCTGCTCCTTCATCAGGTCATTTGTGAAGCAAACCCATGCTAACCATTCCTGACTAATCCATGCCATTCTACATGACAGTTAATCCTATCTCTCGGGATTGATTTTACTAACTTGCTCCTCACTAATGTCAGACTAACTGGCCTATAATTGTTTGCATTTCCTTCAATCCCTTTTTAAACAATGGAACTACGTTTAGTTTTCTCCAGTCCTCCGGTACATCCCCTATATCTAGAGGGGATTGGAAAATCATCCTCAAAGCATCCAGAATCGAGACAGGTGAGACTTGCATTAAGCATTCTCCGTTGGTCCATTGGCCTTGGGTGGGACCTTACGAGCTCGGGCAGGTGAGGTAGTAAAATTCCGGCATTCCAGTATTTCATCTCTTGTTAGGATTATCCCATCCAATATTTCACAGAGCTTCGTCTGGATTACTACATCTACATTATCCCTTTCCTTTGTAGATACAGAGATAAAATCTTCATTTAAAACCCTTCGCATAGATTCTACATCAAAACACAAGTTCCCTTCTTCATCCCTGATAGGTCTCACTTTTTCCTTAACTAACCTTTTACCATTAATATATTGGCAAAACATCTTTGGATTTTCTTTAACTTTATTTGCTGAAGGGCATCTTTTTTCATGCCCTCTCTTTGATTTCTTTATTTCCCTTTTTACTTCATCCCAACACTTCGTCTAGACTATCTGCAGTGCTTAGTTCTTTGTGCCTATTATACACTTTCTTTTTCTGTTTGATCTTCCCCTGTATTCATCTAGACAACCAGAAGAGTCTAGATTTAGCAGTACACTCTTTTTTTGGAGGGAGCATGTCAGCTGTGTACATTTAGGATTCACTTTCAGGTACTTTCCACTGGTTTTTCACTGATTTATTCTTCAGCAGTGCTATCCAGTTCACTTCAGCCAAGTCCTTTCTCATTCCTGCAAAATTTGCCTTCCCCCAGTTCAAAACTTTTACTCCTGCTTTATCTTTGTGTTTTTTCATGCTAATGCTACGTCTAACTGAATTGTGATCGCTATTCCTGATATGGCCGACAACTATCACTTCATTCACTTGCCCTTCTTCGTTTCCCAAGACTAGGTCTAGACTAGGTCTCCTTGCGTAGGGCTGGTCACGAATCGGTTGAAAAGGTGTCCCTTATATTGTTTGATAGTTAGAGTCTCCTACTATTATTGCCCTCTTGTTCTTGCAGGCAGAAATTTGCCTAAGTATTTGTTTTTCTATCTGCCTTTCACTATTTGGGATTCTGTAGTATACTCCCAGTATGTTACTGCCCCTTTTTTATTTTTTTTTTATGCTAACTATCCTTGACTAATCTTTGCCTCTCCAAGTGAAGATTAATTCTGTTTCTCAGATTTTTTTCCAATAATTTCACTTCTACTGACATTAGACTCACTGGCCTGTAGTTACCTGTTTTTTCCTGAATTCCCTTCTTGAACAATGGTCCTATGTTAGCTGTCCTCTAGTCCTCTGCCCTTTTCCTAGGTGTTTGAAGTCAAGAGTTTGGAAAGCTCTGTCAAAGGAGCCTTGGTGAGTTTTTGCAGTGCATTTTGTCAATATAGTATACTGCTGCCAATGTGTATCAGAGGTGGAGGAAGTGAATGTTTGAAGTTGTGGAAAGAGTGCCAATCAAATGGGCTGCTCTGTCCTGGATGGTTTTGGGCTTCTTCATGGTATTTGGAGCTGCCCTCATTCAGGCAAGTGGAGAGTATTTCATCACACTCCTGACTTTTTCCTTGGGGATAGGCTTTGGAGAATCAGGAGGTGAGTTACTCTCTGCAGAATCCCCAGCCTCAGACTTAGTCTTGTACCCACAGTAATTATCTGACTGGTCCAGTTTGACTTTTGGTCAATGTAACTCTCAGGATGCTGACACTGGGGGCTTCAGTGATATGAATGTTATTGACTGTCAAAGGCTTATCGTTGGATTCTTGTTGGAGATGGTCATTATCTGGCATTTGCGTGGCATGAATGTTACTTGCCATTATCAGCCCAAGCCTGAATGTTATCTAGGTGTTGATACAAATGGATGCAGATGGCTTTAGTATCTGAGGAGCCACAAATAGTGTTGAATTTTGAACATCTGCAACCATACCCACTTCTGACCCAATGATGGAGGGAAGGTAATTGATGAAGATGCTGAAGATGGTTGGGTCTCGGACGCTACCCTGAGGAACTCCTGCAGCATTGTCCTAGAAGTAAGATTTTGACCTCAACAAAGTCAACCATTTTTCTTTGTGCTAGATTCGATTCCAAGCAGTGGAGAGCCACCTTTCCTCACTCCCACCTCTTCCATCCCCATCCCCTCCCCCCACCATCCCGGCTCCCATGACTTCAGTTTTGCTAGGGGTCCTTGATGCCACACTTGGTCAACTGTTGTCTTTGATGTCAAAGGTAGTACTTTCATCCCATGTCTTGAATAAATGAGGATATCATGAAAAAGTAATAGATATTTTAATTTTTTTACTTATGATGCAGTGTCTGAATTTGCAATAATGTTTCATTTTAACATTTTAGCGCCTGATGTAACATAACATTGTTCAATAATACCATTCTTTTAAAATAATTAACATGAGCTTAGTAAAACTGTTGTTACATCATTAGGATAACTACTTGTTGTTATCCTAATGATGTAAGAAAGAAACCCCCTGCTGGGTATGATTTGTATTATCGAGTCAGTCCTTGTTGCAATTGTTGTTATTGGTTTGGAATGGGGATGTACTGAGACAGATGCAACAGCAGCTGTATTTAAATGCTGGCACTCAATTGAATTATTGGAGCCTTTGGATAATTATTTAGCAATAATATTTGAGGAACTGTGTAGTAACATACTCAGTGTGAATAAAGGAAACATGTTTGAGACAATATGTATTGGATTTGCTTCCACCATTCCACCTAATGAGGTGGGAAATAATGGACAGTGAAGCAAAACTGGCATTGGATTTTGCAGCTTCTTTGCCTGGACCTGGATTTACTTTTCCTGTCTCACCAGTACATTTTTACTCGAAGCAGTGTTGGAACATGGGCCACAAGTAGAAGAAGTAGAAATAGTTGACAGCTTCAAGTTTTTCAGTCTCCACATCACCAACAATCTGACCTGGCCCTCTCCATGTTGACACTATAGTTAAGAGAGCCCACCAATGTCTCTACTTTCTCAGAAGACAAAGGAAATTTGGCATGTCCGCTATGACTGACACCAACTTTTACAGATGCACCATAGAAAGCATTCTTTCGGGTTGTATCACAGCTTGGTACGGCCCCTGCTCTGTCCAAAACCACAAGAAACTAGAAAGGATCGTGAACGAAGTCCAGTCCATTACTCAAACCAGACTGCCACCCATTGCCACTGCCATTCCCGTCGCCTTGGAAAAGCAGCTAGAACAATGAAGAACACCACCCACTCTGGACATACACTCTTCCACCTCTTCTGTCGGGAAACAATACAAAAGTCTGAGATCAGGTACCAACTGAGAAAAACAGCTTCTGCCCTGCTGCCATCAGACTTTTGAATGGACCTACCTCGCGTTAAGTTGATCTTTCTCCACACCCTAGCTATGACAGTAACACTACATTGTGCACTTTCTCCTTTCCTTCCCTATGTATTATATGCTTTTTCTGTACAGCATGCAAGAAACAATACTTTTCACTGTGTACTAATACAGGTGACAATAATCAAATTAAATCAAATCAAGTCAAAAAGATGGTAGGTGGAGAAAGCGCAGGGTTCAACATTTAGCTGACAACCTTAATGTGTGAAATTTCTTTAGTGCAGTCAAGACCATTTATGGGCTAAGCACCAAGGTCCTATCCCACTACTAGCCAAGAATGGAGACGTGCTAATCAAGGACAGAGAGGCAGTAAGCACCCATTAGAAGGAGCATTTTGAAGAGCTCTAGGGACGATCTTACCAAAAAAATGAGCAAGAGCATGAACACAGGAGAAATTTGTGCTGTTTATTTGTTTGATTCTAAAGTCAAATCTTACCATACTCTGGCAAAAAAACCTTGACAATCTTGAAATTCAGCAGTAGGGGCAGTGGATGGGGCCTAAATTGCCGAAAGCTTGCTTATAGCAGCAGAGGCAGCCATTGTGCATGTTCAGGTTTCTGTGCTTTGACAGCAGGAGCGACTTGCCACTACTTCTGCTGCTATCAGCAGGCCTCCATGGTCAAACCCAGCCCCCCATCCCAATGTAAATGGTTACCTAATAAGAATTGAGCTTACGGTTCTTGGAGTGATTGTATTAACGTGGATAAAGGATTGGCTAATTAACAGGAATTAGGGAGTCAGAAAAATGGGTCATTTTCAAGATGACAAACTATTTAATGGGGTACTGTGGGAATCCATGTGCGCTTTACTATTTAATAATTACATGAGCGATTTAGATGAAGGAGTTGACTGTAATCTAGCCAGATTAGTTGATGATATGAAGATAGGTAGGAAAGCAAATGGTGAGGAGAATGCAAAGAGACTGCAAAGGGCTTTACCATATATGTCTTTCCTGTTTGGCCACAATGAAAGTCCAGCTTCCTCTTAATCTGCTGTGTGTCCCACGGATTCTGCAGAAATGTTTGTTTTCTTGCTGCCTAATCAGCAGGCTGCACATGGGAAATATATTTCCTATCAACAACTAATTTTCAATTACTCAAATAATGAAATAGTCCATACCTATAATGCAACAATGGGGTGATAAGTGGCAACTCACATTGCAACACACAAGTGCCAGGCAAAGACCATCTCCAACAAAAGACAGCATAGCCTTCCTCTTCTTGACAAGAGAGATTCTTCCCGCTTAGAAAAGATAGCAGGACTAGAGGGAACAGCCTCAAGATAAGGGGGAGCAGTTTAGGTCGGAGTTGAGGAGGAACTTCTTCACTCAAAGGGTGGTGAATCTCTGGAATTCTCTGCCTGTTGAAGTGGTGGAGGCTACCTTGCTAAATATATTTAAGTCACGGGTAGATAGGTTTTTGATAGACAACGGAATTAAGGGTTATGGGGAGAGAGCGGGAAAGTGGAACTGATCCACCTCAGATCAGCCATGATCTTATTGAATGGTGTGCAGGCTCGAAGGGCTAGATGGCCTACTCCTGCTCCTATTTCTTATGTTCTTATGTTCATTCAAAGGCATTGCCATTTCAAACTTCCCCATCTCCAACACAGGTGTCACCATTGCCCTAAAATTGAGTAGGATTATCCACATAAATGTTGCAATATCTGCAGAATGTCACTTTCTGATTTACTAAAGCATCTCTTCTTTCTATAAGACACAAGTCAGGAATTTGAAGGAATATTATTCAATTGCCTGGAAGGGTGCAGTTGCACAACAATCACAATTCAACATTATCAAGGTTAAAATAATCCACTTGTTTAGAATCCCATCCATTGGTTTAAATATCCATCACTCCTGCCATTGCTGAATTGTAACTGCTGGGTAAAGGTTTCTCGACAACATTTCCTAAGCACTAATCTCGAATGCTTGGAAGGGCAAGGGCAGAAAATGCACGTAAAGACTATCACCTGCTAACCTTAGACGTATAGTTAGAGAAGAGTTACAGAACAAAGAGATCTGGGTATATAAGAACATAAGAACATAAGAAATAGGAGCAGGAGTAGGCCATCTAGCCCTTCGAGCCTGCCCCGCCATTCAATAAGATCATGGCTGATCTGTTGTGTCTCAGTTCCACCTTCCCGCCCTCTCCCCATATCCCTTAATCCCCTTGCCTATCAAAAACCTATCAACCCGCGTCTTAAATATATTTAGCGAGGCAGCCTCCACCACTTCAACGGGCAGAGAATTCCAGAGATTCACCACCCTTTGAGTGAAGAAGTTCCTCCTCAACTCCGTTCTAAACCGCCCCCCTTTTATCTTGAGGCTGTGCCCTCTAGTCCTACTGTCCTTTCTGAGCGGGAAGAGCCTCTCCACCTCTATCCTATCCATCCCATTCATCATCTTATATGTCTCAATGAGATCTCCCCTCATTCTTCTCAACTCTAACGAGTACAAGCCTAGTTTATTCAGCCTCTCCTCATAGTTCAACCCCCTCAACTCCGGAATCAGCCTAGTAAACCTCCTCTGCACTCCCTCCAAGGCCAAAATATCCTTGCGTAAGTGCGGCGACCAAAACTGCACACAGTACTCCAGCTGCGGCCTCACCAGTGCCCTGTACAGTTGCAGCAAGACCTCCCTACTTTTATATTCAATCCCCTTCGCTATGAAGGCCAGCATCCCATTCGCCTTCCTGACCACCTGCTGCACCTGCAGGCTGGGTTTTTGCGACTCATGCACAAGGACCCTGAGGCCCCTCTGCACCGTTGCATGCTGCAGTTTTTCGCCATGTAAGTAATAGTCCTTCCAACCATTATTCCTACCAAAGTGGACAACTTCACATTTGCCAACATTAAATTCCATTTGCCAGTTCCTGGCCCATTCACCCAGCCTATCTAGATCCTTCTGCAGACTCTCCACACCCTCCGCACAATTTGCCGTTCCACCAATCTTGGTGTCATCAGCAAATTTCAACACCATACACTCGGTTCCCTCCTCCAGATCATCTATATAAATGGTAAATAGCTGAGGCCCCAGCACCGACCCCTGGGGCACTCCACTAGTCACCAACCGCCAATCCAAATAGCACCCATTGACCCCCACACTCTGCCTCCTACTTGACAGCCAATCCCCTATCCACGCTAACACCCTACCCCCAACTCCATGCCCCCTGACCTTCTGTAATAACCTCTTGTGCAACACCTTATCAAACGCCTTCTGGAAATCAAGAAACACGACATCCACCAGCTCTCCTCTATCCACCGCCCGAGGCACATCCTCATAGAACTCCAATAAATTCGTCAGACACGACTTCCCCTTAACGAAACCATGCTGCGTCTGCTCTATCAAACAATTCTCCTCAAGATTCCTCGCTATTTTCTCCTTGATCACGGATTCTAACATTTTACCTACAACAGACGTTAAACTAACCAGCCTATAATTCCCTGCCTTTTGCCTGCCACCTTTCTTAAACAACGGCGTAACATTAGCCGTTTTCCAATCTTCCGGCACTTCCCCGGAATCCAGCGATGTTTGGAAAATAACCACCAAGGCATCCACTATCACCTCCGCCATTTCTTTCAGAACCCTTGGATGCATTCCATCCGGTCATGGGGACTTGTCCACAATCAGTCCCTCCAGTCTTTCGAGCACTGCCTCTCTAGTAACAATAATGTCATTCAGGCCCTCCACTCCTACCATCTTTCCATCGCTAACACCCGGCAAATTATTCACGTCCTCCTCTGTGAAGACCGAAACACAAAAGTTATTCAAGGCCTCAGCCATTTCCCCATCCCCTACCACTAAGTCCCCCTATCATCCTCTAGGGGTCCAACATTCACTCTAGTCAGCTTCTTCCTTTTTATATATTTATAAAAACTCTTACTATCCTTTTTTATATTAAGCGCTAGCCCAGCTTCATAGTTTATCCTACCCTTCTTTATCAACTTCTTTGTCATTCTTTGTTGATATTTAAACCTCTCCCAATCCTCTTCTCACCCACTACTCTTAGCTACTCTAAACGCATCTGTTCATAGCTCCTTGAAAGTGGAATCACAGGTGGACAGAGTGATGAAGAAGGAATTCGGCATGCTTGGTTTCATCAGTCAGAACATTAAATACAGGAGTTGGGACGTCTTGTTGAAGTTGTACAAGACATTGGTAAGGCCACACTTGGAATACTGTGTGCAAGTCTGGTCACTATTATAGAAAGGATATTATTAAAGAGTGCAGAAAAAAATTACTAGGATGCTACTGGGACTTGATGGATTGAGTTATAAGAAGAGGCTGAATAGACTGGGACTTTTTTCTCTGGAGCATAGAAGGTTGAGGTGTGACCTTATAGACGTTGATAAAATAATGAGGGGCATAGATAAGATAGATAGTCAATATCTTTTCCCAAACAGAGGGGAGTCTAAAACTAGAGAGCATAGGTTTAAGGTGAGAGGTGAGAGATACAAAAGTATCCAGAGGGGCAGTTTTTTCAGACAGAGGGTGGTGAGTGTCTGGAACAAGCTGCCAGAGGTGGTAGTGGAGGCGGGTACAATTTTATCTTTTAAAAAACATTTAAACAGTTACATGGGTATGATGGGTATAGAGAGATATGGGCCAAATGTGGGCAATTGGAATTAGCTTAGGGGTTTTAAAAAAAAGGTGGCATGAACAAGGCCTGTTTCCGTGTTGTAAACCTCAATGCCTCAATGACTCTATGACTCTATGTATCACTTTCTTTCATTGTTGCTATTTACAATTTTTGGAATTCCTTAACCAAGAGCATTGTGGGAGCATCGTCACTACATAGACTATAGCAAAGCAATAAAAATCTCACCGCTTTGTTGCCAAAGGCAACTATGGGTGGACAAGGAATGCAGGCCTTGCTGTGTCACCCATACTCTAAATATGATTAATTGAAAAAAAAACCTGCCTGCTTTTGAGTGGACATACAGAAAATGGGATTAATTCATTGTCAACTTGCAAGATAGTTGTTCCCATTACCCTGTCTTTGTGTGTCCTTTAAAAAGTTGGTAATGTTAGGGGCAGGAATTTTTACCCTGGGATTTCTAATTTCTATGACTTAGTTGGAGCTTAGTCTACGATTGGTGACTAGTATGCCAAGTTAGATAATGCACACCCGGCCTAGATGGCAGAATTAGACCTCACTGAGTAAGGAGGGGGACAAGCAAGAGGAATGATTTGAATCCCTAAATAAAAGATAATTTTTTGCTTCCATATCATTTATGGGTTGGTTTTCTACAAATGAAGGGAATCATGGGGTGGTGGTAAGGAGCCTGAGGAGCCCTTCCACCATACATCCACCCCTCCTTCCAGCCCATGATAGCGCAGAATAATGACTTTTCTGGTAGCATAGGTCATGAGGGCACTAGTGTGGCCATCTGTTTTTCCCTTACAAATAAGGTATCTGCCAATGACCTCATAACATTGCATGGGATCAATACTGAAGGGCTCTACTGGATGGGATCAGTCGACAGATTCTTGGGGCCTTTAAAAAAAAACTTTCTGCAAACATTTGATATGTGACCCAGGAAATAAAATTTGTACTGAGTCATCTATTTCCAGATGGAGAGTTGTATCTCTGCAGTCACAATACTAACTCAAAGATGTGGCAGAAAGGCATGATGAGGAATTCTGATGCACTTTGCAATGATAGAATAACTAAAAATTATTTTTTGTAGTTGGTGGTGAGGTGGAGAGAAACAAACAAATTGCATTCAATTACATTAATAGTAAACCTTACTCATTAAGAGACTTAATTATCTATATTCCAGTTGGACTGTAAGCTCAAGTATATAACTGGGTCATGAAGTTTTCATTGTGTAAGATGTACTATTAATAAATAATGGTGCGAAACAGTTACTAATGCTCAGATTATGTGTTATTTAATCACTTCAGAATAAAACTCATTTCGTTTTGAGTCTCTTACATTTTTAGTCTGTCATAAGTGTTTCCCTAAACTATCTGCAGACAATTATTCTACACATTGGGTTGTTAAAAACAATTTGTTCATGTAAAGTGTTGCGTGGCTTACCAGCATTATTTTCGATTCCTGCAAATATATGCTAAACATTGACTATGGCAGAGATGCTGATGTTTGAAAGCAGAGCCATCTGTGTGGGAAATGGAGGGGCTAATTTACTTACCATCTGAGTTTCAGCAGCCATGTAATGCTGCCTGTCTCTTGTACAATACAGATGATGCCTCTGCCGGGCTCTCTGCACTCACCAACCGCCCCCCAACCCCCAGCCCACCGCTGGGCTCTCTGCGCTCCCCGACTCCGCCAGGTATACATGGTCGTATATACGTTTATATTATAAATAACGAAGAGGATGTCTGTTTTTACATCTTACTCTGTGTACCATTATAGTGGTCACCTGAAATGAAGTGATGATAAGTAGGAATGGGAAGCTAACACCTTTCCAAGGCACTTATTCATTATTTGATAAGATTCATACCCAATCGGAATAGTGTAATATTCAGGTCAAAGAGGCAAACTTTCCATGAGAAGTCAAAAGCAATAAAACACAATTAAATGAAATACACAATTTTTGTTTATTCATGGTTACCATCCCTTTGGCCTAAAGTTGTTGATAATGGTCCTGCTAAAGAAAATGTCTATGGATCTGCTTGGGGGCTAGTTATTTGAAGTATCCTGCAGGAATTTTTGCGATGACTTAGATGTAGGTGTTGGGGGAATGATCCACCAATTTGCAGATGATGCTAAAACTTGTGTAAGCTTCTGGATTGTACTGGGAGAAGGAACTTCTGCCAGCAGATGGTAAAATATTAGGGCAACATACTAAACTCTTGCAAATGGCTTTACACTTATGTTTAGTATAACACAAGTGGGCTGGATTAATAGAAAGTGTACTTGCATTTTACGTGACATTGAATTAAAATGGCAAGTGTACTTATATTTTTCATGGCACTGGGCTAAATCCGATTAAGAGAGAAATGGACTTTAAAGGCTTAATAAAATCAAATTAGATTGCAAAGAACAAAGAACAAAAACAGCCCGGGAAACAGGCCCTTCGGCCCAACGAGCCCGTGCCGCCATCTTAGCACCACCAGTCTCCCCCTGCACCCATGACCCTTGTCTAATGCTTTATGGCCATCCACATTGAGGGAAACTAATTTAGGGACAATTTATTACTGCCAATCAGCCTAACAGCACATCTTTGGGGTGTGGGAGGAAACCGGAGCACCCGGAGAAAACCCATGCAAGCACGGGGAGAATGCGCAAACTCCCACAGACACTGGCCCTAATCCATGTGTCTGCATAGCAATCAGTGATAGTCACTGAGCTGTCGTCTTGTCCAGTATCTGGTCCAGCTTAGGCACACACTAACGACATGAAGCACTAGGCCAATCTCGAATTGCACAAACAGAACTATTCATCATAAAACAATGTTTGTATACAAGACCCTGGGGGAAATCTTGCAACCTCCCCTTGAAGCAAGTTTGCTGGCAAGGGCAGTTAATCAGACTGGAGGGTGACAGGGACTGGGACATATTATCGACCCCTTTAATCACATTTTAGTTTGATGTTTTAAATTTCCTTTCTGCTTTGTTTTTTATTTTGGGCGGTCCCCTTTTTGGAGGCTGCTCCTTTTAGTTTATCCCTCAATTAATCTGATTTAGTTTAATTGGTTAGTCAAAAAGATAGACTATTGGTGAGCTTCACCCATGCACTCTGAGTGGAACTACAACTTTATAATCATGTGTGGCCCAATGTTTTGTCTAGGTGCTCCTCCACGATGCACTTTGGAAGTGGAGGGCTCCGGCTGTGATCTTGTCTATGGTGCGCTTGGAGACTGTCCCCTGGGGTGGCCGAAACCTGGAGGGCCTTGGCTGACTTGCAGATGACATTGATGTTCCTGTTGCCATCCAGCTGGTCCTGACATGCTCCGGTGTAAGGAAGGGAGGGAAGTGGAAGATCTCAGGATGTCTGGAGTCTCCTGGATGGAAGGCCCCAGCATGGGTTCTAGCCTTTCCTCCACCCTCAGGGTGCCCAGAGGCCCCGGGGAACACTCCATGGGATGTCAGGGTAGCTGGACTGAGTTCCAGAGTCACTTGGCTCTGCCCATCCTGGAGGCCCTGATGTGTCTGCCCCATGGTCTGCGATCCCTAGCCCTGTTCCTCTGAGACTGCGCCAAGCTCCAGAGCCCCTCTGCTATAGCATTCTGTGAGTAAGCCAGATTCTGGAGCCTTTCAGCATTAGCCCCCTGAGACTGGGCTAAGTTGTCGAAGCTCACCTGCTTTGTCTCCAGAATCCCAGCAACAGCCCAGCCATGGCCGGCAATGTCTCCAACATGCCCCGACACCTATGGCCATGGACCAATACGCCTACTGGATGCCAGCGACACCTTCAGCTGTGGCCCACTGTGTCACTGCTATGCCCCAGTCTGTCTCCAGGATGGCCTGGACACTGTCACCCATGAAGACAAATCCCTGACCCAGACTTACCACTGCGGATGCCACCCTTGCACTATCGGCCTGGTTCCCACACTGTGCTGGCACCATCTCCTGAGATAGCACTCTGTTCGCCTCCTCTGAATAGCCTTGCAGTCTCAGCATGGTTGCTGACACCCCATCCACAACTCCTCGGGTTTACTGGTGCATTTCCACCAGCTTTAGGATGAACAAATGTTGAGGCCCGGCATCTGGCTTAGGGCCAGCTGAATCCTCGCTTCCAGCAGATTCTATGTGTCCGAGCCCTCAGTTATGGCAGTCTCCACCCGATGTACATCAGTTCACTGGTAAGTGACCCTGAAGCCTCAACATTAACGTGACCCGTTGTTGTGATAGTCTCTGTGTTGGTGGTTTGTGTGATTGGTGCCTGTGCCGACTTAGTGGTGCTGTCCTCGGAGGATTCTTCAGAGCTTCCCTCCAAGTTGTCATTCGAAGTGTCCTGGGTAGTTGGTTGGCGAGCAGCAGGAGGGCCACTGACATGAAAGGTCAAGTTCCTCAGGGTTCAGGACTGTAAAAAAGAGCACACACTAGGGGAAGGGAGGGAAAGCAGCCCACGCAACACAGCACTTATTTCAAAGAAGACTTAGGAAGAGGGTGAAGCTGATGCTCATTTGCATGCCAGATGCTGACCTGGCTGTCAGTGACCATTTAGGCATGAGCCTCCCCCTGCCAGCTCCAGGCCACACTGCTCGCACATCAGGAACACCACCACCAGTCTTTGCCCTCTCATGGCAGTTGTGCTCATTTTTCTCCTGTGGGGACATAAGGGGGATTGAAAGCATAAACGTATGGAATGGCATGACGTGCAATGCTTGTCTGAATTGGGGAACTTGTGTTGGCTGTTTTGGGGAAATGGGTCGCCACTGAGCCGTGTTGATTAGGGGGGCACAGGGGTTGGATGCAGTTCTTAGGGGTTGTGGGACCGTTGTTGGATGCCCTTGAGGTGTCTGGGAATGGTTTGACATTGTTAGTATAACACATGTGCAGGTTTCAGAATGGGATGCCAACTCACTCTTGCTGCCCAAAGAATGTCGTCTGGTTTCTTGTGGCACTGCTCTCCGGACTGAGGTATCAGGGTCCTGGCATGAACTGTGGATGCCACTGTCTCCCATAATACGTTTGCTGCTCAACCCTTTGGGCAATGGCCCTGTGTGGGGAACAGCAGCTGGCGCCTCTACTCCACTGTGTCCAGCAGGCGGGCCTGCTCATTTTCGGTGAATCTCGGGGTAGATTTCTTCAGAGCTCTCTTCCTGGCATGACTGGCTGTGTGTCCATAATTGCAGTTTATATACAACTCTGGCTTATTAGGGAGTCCAGGTGCATTCAGTTTGGGCCAGCGATAGGACCATTAGTTAAACTTCCTTGTGAGAAATGTAAAGGCAACCTGCTTTCAATAGAGGGTGAGCCATCTTCAAAGGTGCCGATTGGGTTAAATCTACAAGGTACTGCATCCAGGATGGGGTAGGAGGTGCAATGCTCAAGGCTCTCACTGAACAAGGGAGAATGCTCACAAGCAGGGCGTGTGCATGGAAATGCAACAGTTGAGGCCAGTCAAGCACCAAGATCTGGCTTGGCTGGTGGTGAGAAGGGCACTCCCCGTCAGATCCTTTATGCACGCTCGAGGTCTCAACATCACCGCACGCTGCCCTCGAAGCGGCAGCGGGGCTGACGAGACGGTCGCACACCTCCTTCTGGAATGTGCCTTTGCAAAGAAGGTATGGAGCGAGATGCAGTGGTATTTGTCGAGGTTCGTCCCGAGCAGCTCGGTGACGCAGGACTCTGTGCTCTACGGGCTGTTTCCGGGAACGCACACCGAGACAAATATCAACTGCTGCTGGAAGGTCATCAACTCGGTGAAGGACGCACTTTGGTCCGCCCGAAACTTGCTGATCTTCCAGCTGAAAGAACTGTCCTCGACCGAGTGTTGCAGACTGGCACATTCCAAGGTCCAGGACTACGTGCCGAGGGACGGGCTGAAGCTTGGGGCAGCCGCCGCAAAGGCACAATGGGGAAAGGCCACGCTGTAAGGCCTTTTAACGGAGGCAGACCGAGGGCCCAGGAACTGCAGAATACCCTCGACCTGCGTAACTGTGTGCCAATCTGAGCACTAACGGCGCACAGTAATCTTTTGAGGCGTGTATATAGTTTTTTAAGTATTGAAATGTAATCATTGTAATTAGTACAAATATGTAAATATTGAGACATGGACGTAGTTTTTTAAGTACTGAAATGTTAAGTACTGAAATGTAGTCACTGTAGTTTGGACAGATCTGCAAAAATGTTTTGATTCCGCATTGTTTTGCTACTCGAAGCCCTGTACATTGTAATAGATTACTTGAGATTTTTATGAATAAAGTATATTTTTGGAAAAAAAACAGTTGAGGCCAGTGATTTCAGCACTGGGAGGACTTGTTTAGTGATCTCCCAGAGGTGAGCAGGGTGCCACTCAATGCACCGATTCTAGCCTCTCCAGCGGGAATAGGCCCTGCTCCTGGATTTTTCATGCAATTTGCGCCACTGACCTCTGCAGTGCACAGAATGTGAGAGATTCATTTTGAAAACCCTGCTGGAAAAACCAGCGCGATTTACTCCAGTTTTCATGCAAATTTGACACTTAGAATATTTTTGAGAGAATGCTGGCTCATGATTTATAATTAAATGCTCCATGCTATGTATATAGACTATGTGGTCTCCTGCACTAGTTTTTAATCACCTAATTGGGGTGCAAAGGATGTTACATAATGATGTCTTTATAAACTTGTTTTGGTTTCTTAATGAAAAATCAATAGTTTATTTTTAGCTATTTGCCATAAACCAATTACCCAATGTTTTAAAACACTTAATATGTAATTATGACGTGTAATTTGCAAAATTGGTTGACCTTGAAAATGGACATGGAGATTGCAATGCGTACTCAAGCTATACCCATCGCTTCTGATGCAAGCTGCATACAAACTTTGTGCTGCCCACAAACTATGTGATTGTAGTATGGAACAAGTGTTAAGTGTGCTGTTGAGTGGTTGCATGCCTGAACAGGGATGACACAAAATTGTTAAAGGATTTTGTAAGATAGAGCTTACCTATGCAACTTAAAACCAGTCTGCATCTCTGAAAGAGAAACTGTATTTTGGCTAGGATCAATTCTAGGTGTCATTGTAAAAATAAGTTTGATCTAGGAAAGGCACAGCATGACAAGGTTCAAGATTTTCTATGAAAGGCTTTGGTGTATAAGTTGAAAAGCAGAAAAGGTATCATTTATCCATTGTGTAACAGGAGATCCATCAGACTAAACTGTGCAAAGGTAGTGGGATCAGATTATTGCTCACAGGGATCTAGCCCTGAGGAGCTGGGTTCAATGCCGCAAAATAGTTAAATTACCTCTTTCGAGTGGTTGAGGTTAGTGAATGTATCTTCAAATACCATCCAAACATCCCACCAACTGCACCAGTAACTTTGCACACAGCTTATTGCATCACATCCCCACCATTCACCTATATACAATTTTTATCAATCACAATTTGTGCTCAACTTTCATAACTTTAGCTCATCCTCACACAATTGCATTGGTGCAAGACTCACAACCCCATCTCGCTGATGCGCTTTCCTCTTGCAAGACAAGGAGTTGAATTACCAGAGGCAACAGCACTTAATTGGCAAGAGTTAGAAATAGCTACATGTCCTCACCCCCATCGAGGAGGTTGCTCTCATTACTGTATCCATGACTAAAGTCATAGCAAGTGGTGGGATTGAAGACATCAGTGATGACGGTATGCTAATATCTGCCCTCTATCCCATATTCTACATTTCTTCCATCCCACAATTTTTTTATCATTTACAAGTTGTAGATGGCATCTTTTGCTTCCCTTTCTCCTTTTATATAACTCTACCTTTGAGCCTTTCTGTTTTTGGATATCCAAAAACTGCCAGCTGGTACAGCTGTGAGGAAACATCAAGAAGTGGAAGAGTAGGAAGACAGTGATGAAGAAGAAACACTGTGTTATTGATGAAGAGACAGGCAAAATTAAACACCTTTATTCTCTTAGTGTCTGTCCATAAGCAGAGGTGTTTTTATTTTAAAAATAGGGTGTGGTGCTTATTCCAAAGCGCTTTTGCGCAGTCAATCCTAAAGTCAATCCTTAAACCCTTGCAGTAAACTCCGAGGATTAAATCGGAAGTTTAGTTTATTGACACATTCAAACCTGGGATGGGGAAGAACTTCACATAGACACATACATATGACAGTATGTTCCAGATAAATGCCTTTGAGGAGTATTTATCGCAGGCTGCTTGGTCAGCCTGGAATCCTACTGATGGATGTTTGATGTTGGAGATAAATCGGCTCATTGCTCTGCTTCTGCCTCAATTGCATACAGAGATCTCAAAGTCATCACTCAAGTTGCATGACCTCCTTCCGCCACAATGATTTCAGAAAAGGATGCTTATCTGGTGTTTGGATCTGGCTTTTGTTTGGTGGCTTATAAAGTCCCAGTGATTAGCCTCTGAAAGGGTCATTATCCATGTTGATTACCATGTTCTGAGTAGCTATTTTCTGAATGGACCCTTAGGGCAGGATTTTATGGCCTCGCTTGGGCGAGATCGTAAAATCCCGCCCGAGGCCAATGGAGGTTTCCATTCCGGGAATGATAGGGTTTCGGTCTCGAGCTCTGCTAGATGGATTTATATTAAATTTGTAGAGATATAAATGACATCTATTGACATTCAATAGTTCCTTTTTGAAATGGACATTGGCAGTCCCAAATGTGAAATTCCATAAGTAACATGTCAGGGTTTGTTTCCAGTGTAATCCATAGGGGGCTTAGGGGCTTAGTTTTAGTACCTACTGGATGTTCTTCTGGAGACCACTCTGCTGGAACTTTATAATATCAATGGACTTCACTTTCAGCCTCCATGATTCAAGACTGGAATATCCTTTTTTTTAACAGTGGTTACGCACAGTTTTCTCCTTTCAGGTTTGTGGAGGACTTCCCCCACACAGATTTGTACTTTCAGTTCTCAGTGGAGCCCCGCTACTATTAATTTCACCGTTATTTTCTTCCCAGTGGATTTTTGAATGGTTTTAAAAAGATCTGCCTGAGTTGCCTACCCAATGGGTAAAGTCAAAGTTATCTGCCATGATTGCAGCATCCCTGGCTTTGAGGACTTCCTACTTCTCCAAGTGCATTCTTCGGTTGAAAGGTAAGCAGTTTTTAAATTCCTTCAGCTGTATCAATTTGTGCGCTGTGTTGTAGGTGGGCTACATTTTTAAACAGCAGGCCTACCAGTCAGATGCAGTTTGCTTAGCCATTCAAACTCGAGGTATTTCCTATGTGGGTTTCTTACCAGCAATCTGGAATTGCTGGTGATATGTCTCCAGAAATGACTTGTAAGGACGAAGGAAGACAGCTTTGGTTTGTTCATAATCATTGTCAGGAGTCAACACGAAGTAGATTGCTTAGTCCTTCCCTGTCAACTGAGTATCAAAAAGGTCCAAATTTCTGATGGCCATTTTAGCATTTTTGCTACTTTCTCAAAAGTAATGAAAAAGGTTCAACATCACTCTATTCAAATTTGAGAACAAACCTAGGGTATTTATATATGCGTCAGAGCTTGGTTCCAGGATGGGGAGATTTGGGCAGTTAAAAATTGGAGAGTGATTTTCCTGAGCAGCTTCCATTTGTCTGATCTCTCTCACCTTTGAGCCTCTAACTCCACTTCCAGTTTTCTGAACTGGAATTCTCTCTCTCTTTCTCTTCCTTTCTCCCTCATGAGCTTCTCTTTCTCTTTCCCTTTTCTCTCTGTTGAAATTCTAACCAGATTCTGAGATTTTCTAGCTCAAACTTAGCTATGGGAAGACATTCCATGTCAGTATTTAACTCCTCATCTACCTGTTCTGGTTGGTAAGTGTGATCCAAATGCTTGACTAAAATCTGATGTAGCTCACTTCTTTTTACCTTATCCGATAGCTTTATCTATACCTCCTGAACTACAGCTTTCAATTGTCCTGTGATTAGAGATGCTAGTATTTAGCTTTTTTAAGTCTCCTTGTTTTACCAATATCTGTACATCAAAATCTACAATTTTTCTAGTGTTAGGGGAAGTGAATTTGCTGTGGTGTCGTGACATAAGAACATAAAAAGTAGGAGCAGGAGTAGGCCATCTAGCCCTTCGAGCCTGGTCCGTCATTCAATAAGATCGTGGCTGATCTGCAGTGGATCAGTTCCACTTTCCTGCTTTCCCCCATAACCCTTAAATCCCTTGTCTGTCAAAAACCTATCTACACGTGACATAAATATATTTAGCGAGGTAGCCTCCACCACTTCAACGGGCAGAGAATTCCAGAGATTCACCACCCTTTGTATGAAGAAGTTCCTCCTCAACTCCGATCTAAATTGCACCCTCCCTTATCTTGAGGCTGTGCCCTCTAGTCCTGCTATCCTTTCTAAGTGGGAAGAACCTCTCTACCTCTACCCTATCCATTCCCTTCATTATCTTATACGTCTCTATAAGATCCCCCCTCATCCTTCTAAACTCCAACGAGTACAGACCCAGTCTATTTAGTCTCTCTTCATAGTCCAACCCCCTCATCTCCGGTATCAACCTAATGAACCTCCTCTGCACTCCCTCCAAGGCCAAAATATCCTTGCGCAAGTGCGGCGACCAAAACTGCACACAGTACTCCAGCTGCGCCCTCACCAGTGCCCTGTACAGTTGCAGCAAGACCTCCCTGCTTTTATATTCTATCCCCCTCGCTATAAAGGCCAGCATTCCATTCACCTTCTTGATCACCTGCTGCACCTGCAGACTGGGTTTTTGCGACTCATGCACAAGGACCCCCAGGTCCCTCTGCACCGTAGCATGCTGCAGCTTTTCGCCCTTTAAATAGTAATCCCTCCTACTATTATTTCTACCAAAGTGGATAACCTCACACTTGCTAACATTATACTCCATCTGCCAGGTCCTCGCCCACTCGCTCAGCCTATCCAGATCCCTCTGCAGACTTTCCACGCCCTCCACACAATTTGCTTTACCACTCATCTTTGTGTCATCAGCAAATTTCGTCACCCTACACTCAGCCCCCTCCTCCAGATCATCTATATAAATGGTAAATAGCTGAGGCTCCAGCACCGATCCCTGCGGCACTCCACTAGTCACCAGCCGCCAATCAGAATAGCACCCATTGATACCAACTCCCTGCTTCCTATTAGACAACCAATCCTCTATCCACGCTAACACCTTACCCCCAACTCCGTGCACCCTAACCTTCTGTAGCAACCTTTTATGAGGCACCTTATCAAACACCTTTTGAAAATCTAGAAACACCACATCCACCGCTTCCCCTCTGTCTACCGCACTAGTCACATCCTCATAGAAATTCAGTAAATTTGTCAAACACGACTTCCCCTTAACGAATCCATGCTGTGTCTGTTCTATCAAACCATTCCTTTCTTGGTGCCTCACTATTTCTTCTTTGATGACGGATTCAAACATTTTTCCAACTACAGACGTTAAACTAACTGGCCGATAATTCCCTGCCTTTTGTCTGCTACCTTTTTTAAACAGCATCGTAACATTAGCCGTTTTCCAATCTTCCAGCACTTCCCCAGAATCCAGCAAATTTTGATAAATAATCACTAAGGCATCCATTATCACCTCTGCCATTTCCTTCAGAACCCTGGGATGCATTCCATCCGGTCCTGGGGACTTGTCCACCTTCAGTCCCATTAGTCTATCAAGCACTACCTCTCTAGTGACAGTAATCGCATTCAGGCCCTCAACTCCTACCATCCTTCTATCTTTAATATCCAGCAAACTATTCTGTGTTTCAAAGGTCGTTTCAGCTACTGAACTTTTTGCCTTGGCTTCCAGTTGGTTAATTTTGTATCAGAAAAAGCTTGTTTCTTAAATTTGGACGTTTAGTCAAACTTTTGGCCAGATTTTGGCTCTCTTGTAATAGATCCCAGATGAATCTCCAATTATTATTACAGACAGGAAAAGGGGCAAATTTGAATACTTTATTCTCTCACCATTTGTCTGCAAGCAGAGGTGCTTTTCATTTTAAAAATAGGTAGTGGTACTTGTTCCAACAGTGTTTGTATGTGTATCAATCTTGAAAGCAACTTGCAGTAAAATCTCTAGAATCAAATTGGAAGTTTAGTTTATTCAGACATTTGAACCGGGGGCGTGGGTGTTAAGAGGGTTGATTGCAACTTCCCCTACATAAGCATATATTAAAGGGATAGGAAAAAGAGGTTTTACAGCTATGAAAAACATAACAGTAAAAAGAACAATAGAAATGAATATCCGTTTACATGATTGCTAGAGTTCAGAGAATCTAAATCCAGAGAGGGGTTGGGGAGGTTACTTCACAGAGAGTTCCCACACCAGTGGATGAAAATAGAAGTGCAGAATTCCATTCCAGATGAGGTCGATATTCAGCAACTGGGTCTGCTTGGTAGGCAGTGATGATGTGTTGTCAGACTTTTTACTGTGGTAGGCAGTGGCCAGTGGCTTCAAGTTAAACAGGTTTCAAGTTGCAGTCGGCTTGGTCAGCTTGGACTACTACTGTAAAAGGTTTGCAGTTTTGAGATAAATCAGCTGACTGATCTAATTCTGAGTTCTCAGCTGTACAAATGGTCACTTAAGTCATGTAACCTCTTTCCTCCACAATGATTTCAATTAGGGAATATTTATCTTATGTCTGTGACTGGCTTTTGTTTGATGGCTTATAATGTTCCAGTCATTAGTCACTGAAAAAATTATTATCCATATTGATGACCCTGTTCTGGGTAACTATTGGCTTTGGAGATCCTTGGACTCCAGTAAAGAGAAAATCTTATAAAGATGCAAATGACATCCATTTACTTTCATTAGTCCCTTTTTCAATTTAGCATTAGCAGTCCCAGATGTGAGATTCAATGAGAAACATATGAGGGCATGTCTCCAGTTCAATGCATATAATGCCTCACAGGGATCACTTTACAATTCCATGCATCAGATGACTTGTGGCAGCCATTGTTTGGCTCACCAAAGTTCATTTTTAAATAGGTCACAAAGAATAAAAGTTCGGTTTGCATAGTTTATGATTAATTTCATTTCCTGGGGACATGTCAACTGTCACTTGCTCTTACTCTTGCAGTCACCTTTTCCCACCTCTACTTGCTTCAAATCTGTCACTTATTTTCAAACCTGTCACTTTTCTATTTTCCAGTTCCAATGAAAGTTCATCAACCTAAAATATTGACCAGAATGTTTTGGCCCCTCCCACCGGTGGGATCTTCTGGTCCCACTGAAAATAATGGGCATTTAAATGGATCTGTGCATTTTCTGGAAAATTCCATCCATCATTTCTGCTTTTCTCAAAACAGATGCTCAATACTTCCAGCAATTTCTCTTTTTTGTTCATAAAATGTTATGTGTGATTCTCAGACAGAATGGGAACAGATATTTTGTGTAGAATTTCTATAAATAACATTACACTTCAATTACGCTTCATTTATAGTATTCAACAGCGAACAAATGATTCTACTCTTGCTATTCCAGACAGTGCAATTTTGAAGAGCACAGCTTTACTTTCCAAAAGGTGGCAGCAGAAGAAATTGCATTGATTTTGTTTTCCCCTCATCGTAAGTTGCAAGAAAATGTCAGCATTTACCAAAAATTCCTGCTTCTTTTTACTGCATTAAAAAACTCCAAGGAACTAGATGATCTCTGGTATCTCATTCAATTGACCTGCCCTCGTGCATAAACTAGACAAGGGGGCATAAGTTGACTTCAGTGAAAAAGAAATAGTGGAACGGAGGGTGTCAAATCACAAGAGCATATGTTGCACCCAAGACACAAATGGATGGCATTTGCATCTTTATAAGTGTCCCTTTACTGGTGTCCAAAGGATTAAGAAAGCAATAGCTGCCCAGAACAGGGTCATCAATATGGATAATGATTTTTTGAGAGACGAATAATAGAGACATTATAAGCCACCAAATTAATTGGTACTTCAATGAATAGCAGACTATTCAACCATTTAGGGCATCATATTTGATTAGTGATCCTGTTCTGGCTCAACACCAAGACATGTACACTTCCCAATAACATCAGTAGATGGAGATCTGTATAGGAATTCCAACTTATTTATCCTCTTCCTGATTCAGGGAAGAGCTTTATTTGTAGTTGAAATCAGCTAATTTAACAAGGACCAAGGAATAGGCTTGAAATTTTCTGTTTCTGTGTCGTTCAACACCCTTTAAGTAAGAAGCAGTATATTTTAGGAGCTTGAGAGGAGAACAGCTGCTGAAGAGACAGTTTATTGGTGCTGTTGAAAATAAATCACCACGCAAAAAAAGACAGAATTACACATGCTGCGGCTGGGTACATATTTACCGTTCCAACTCAGGGAGGTTCATCTGAGAGTGTTCCATGCTTCTCACAGAAGTTCTGGCCAGTCTGCCCTAAAAGGTCCAATTCCTGAAGCAGCATACATGCATTCTGTAATAGAACTTGGTAAAACCTCCGAAGTGCAGGATCTAGTGTGTACTCAGTCATAGCTTAAAAGCTTATTTGGATCTTTAAAGTTGGGTATTATATCTGGGCTGGCACTTCCTGAGTTGTGGTGAAATTGCATTGATAAAACACGTCAGTAAACATTTGTAATGTTGGAGGCCTGCTCCAAATATGTTAGTGACATTATCAATTTTGGATGAGGTCTACTTCCGGCTCTTCCATACTTCCACCAGTCGAGTGAAACTCCAAGAGTGTTCAAGACTGCTAAGCTCTCTTTATGCTTTTGCTCATTTCATATATATTTCTGATAATTATTTGTAGGAGTGCCTTTTTATATTGTGGCTTGCCATAGTCATTTGACCTCTGATATCATCCTTTAAAGGATGTTAAGGACTGCGAGGGAAGCCATTTTATCCACCACTTGGACCTGAGGGTTCCACATTCCCACCACTTGGCATATGGTACCTGGAGTGTGCAGCTGAAACCGAGTGGATTTTGAAAGCTCTAAGAGGATTTTTCACCTACCAGCCGGAGAGACTTGAGAGACCTGCAGTATGTCTTCTTTGGTCAGCCCACCAGATCTTTATGCCAATCAAGCAGATACAGTGGACCTTCCTCCAGAATCAAGTCATCAGGGATGAAGTTTCCATCCATCAAGGACTGTCCCTTGAATCAGTAGCTGGCAACTCCTGTGATTGACATGCCATGGAAGAGGGTGTGGCTGTTGTTGGAACAGCTCTCCCTGAAGTTCCAGGATCCAGCAGAAAGGTAATTTATGGGGCCGGGGTTTCTCAGGGTGGTGGTTGTGGGGGCATGGGGCAGAAGTGTCAGGAGGATGGAAAAGAGAGATGGTTCTCAGCAAGTATCTGTTAGAATACTACTTCAAAAACTCCAAGGTATGTTATGGAACCAGACTAGACCCCAACAAATTTCTATTTTGGTATCAATGTAAGGATAGGATGTTTCACTCCACGTGGAGTCTACTGACAAACTAGGAGCTTCTATCAAAACAAATTTTATTTAATAACACAGTTCAACTATAACAAATGAATTAGCTTAACTTTTATCATTTGAACAGTACGTAAACATGGCAAGATACAACTCTTAACTACTAATCTATCACAATGAATTCCAATCAAGTAAAAACTCCCTTATAGATTTAAACTTCTCTTTAAACATAGTTAGCAAAACACTTGCTTGTATCTTAGGTTAACAGTCCTAGGATGTTCAGGAAGCTCTGGAGAGAGAGGGAGAGAGAGAGAGAGACAGAAAGACACTTCTTTCTTCCAGCAGGTCCAAGCAGCAACTGCTTGTATTTTAAAATAAGAAAAAATTGTTTTTTTTCTGAAAATTTAGCTCTTCCCTTTAATCTGTCCCTGTCAATCAACTTAATCAAAACTCACATGACTGCATACTTGGTCTAAAATCCTAGGAAATTTTAAATAAACAATAAGTCCATGAACTCAACAAAGTAATAATTCCTAGCTAAAATCAATAATTATCCTGCATTCTTAACATTAGTGCATGTTTCCCAGACAAATCAACTCTTGTAACAAAACACTGCCTCTTAAAGCGGTCTACAGAAACAAAAAAAAAATCAAAATAGCCAAGTATCATCACAGTACCTCGATTGATGCCCATATCCTCGATCAGGCACTGAGTGACTTTCATCAAGGGATGCCCCATCTCTACAGGTGACAAGTAACTGCTCTCTTTTACAAGTCATGCAGGCCGCACGTTGGCAGGCATACCTGGAACTAAGTTAATCCCAGCAGTAGCGAGCAGTCATTAATTGACAATTTAATGGTTTTTCTTGGACAGTGGGTGGTAAACTTGACCATAGGACTTCCTGGCAGAGGCAGGAGAGTGGTGTGACTTTGTATGCCACCACCCCATCTAATTATGTACTCTTCCCACCTCCAAGCTTGCAATCCTTGGGAGCTGAAGATTCAATCCATTGAATTTAACAGTCAAGTTTTTGCTCAGATTAAACAAACTACAAAACAAGATCCATCTCTTCCAGTACTGCAGGAAGTAGTGATGACAGGATGGTCTGAAATCATCTAGGACGCATGTGCTGCTATATGTTGGCCAAGTTGGCATCTTGTATAAATGTCCTAGAGTCATTATCCCAAAAGAGATGAGACTAGAAATGCTGAAGCGCATCTATGCGAACCATCAGGAACTGAGTTTAGTTTGAGGAAGGCAAGTGAATTGCTTTATTGGCCAACATGAGCAATAAGATCAAGGACCACTTCAGCTAGTTCAGTAGCTGTAATGAACTCTGTTATTGATGCTGGTGAAAGGTTGCTACAAAGTGTGTAAACTAGATGTCACTGAAGAGCAGAAAAGCCAGTCTTGTAAAATTTTGGAGAACTTGAAAACCAGTTTGAATTCTCTACTACTGTTTATTTATGAACACTATGGATGGGATTTTCCAGCTGCGCTCACCCCAAAACTAGAAAATCTGCCTGAGGTCAATTGACCTTTGCATTGTCCACCCCCTCCCACCTGCTATGATTCCTGTGGAGGGCGAGAGGGGAAAATTCCCCCTTTTTTATGTTCAACACCAGAACTGAGAAAGATGTGGGGTTGGGGATACTGGTTGATGTGTGATGGCACTGAGAGTCCTAACTGAATCTTGTAAGTTTGGATAACTGAAGGATGATCTGATCAGAGATAAAATTGTCTTTGGAGCAAGAGATCCAATCGTAAGAGCACGCTTGCAAAGAGAAGAGAAACTTGCCCTTAAGAACATTTTTGACAGGTGTAGCTAAGGTGCTTAATCAACAGCTAGGGAGAAATGGGAGAACTGCTGAGGATTTGTACTATGCTGAGAAGCAGTCTAGGCTTTACAAGTGCAAGACAATGGAGAAAAGGCAGAAATGTTTACAGAAGAAAGGTCAAGGCCAGAGTACAGGATGTAAATATTATGAACGATGCCACACAAAAGAACAAGAAAAGTGTTCAGAATGGAGAAGGCAGTGCTGTAACTGCAAGAAGCTGAATTCCTTCACATACAAGTGTTTTGCTCGGAAGAAGGAAAGCAAGCCTATAAAGATGGTTGTTGGAGAGACGTGGATGATTATACTGATGAATCACTCTATACCCTAGAACAGGTTGGCACCATCAAGTCTCAAGGTAAAAAATTGTTTGTGGCTAATGGAATGATGACTGCAAAAGTACAGCATCAAGTTAATATGAAGTGTCAGACAGACACGTTTGCTACACACAACTTAATGAGTTTGCAGACCTGTATGATGTTACTCAAGGTGCTGACGATAAAATGAAACGATCCAAGGTAAAGTTGAGGCTATATTATGCAAAAGTGTTAAGCCCAAGAGGACAAATAAACCTGAAGACAATGCAATGGGAAGAAAGAAGATTTCCAGTTCCAAATAGTATTCCCTAAGCAAAATCCATTCTTCTCAGCTGAAACTAGTAAAGATTGGACTGGTAACCCTCCATGTACTAGAAATGGTCTGCAGTGGTTCGCATTTCACAGGTCTATCTGTACAGTTTTTTTTTCATGGATGTCTTCCTGGTAAATACCATAATGAAGTAGGTGATAGTGTGTGACCAACTCAGTATCACCTGAGACTGGGGACTGTTTGCTAGAGTGGTTGGGGAGGGTTTAAACTAATATGCCAGGGGGATGAGAACCTATGTAAGGAATCAGGGAAAAAGGGAGCAAGGACAAAAACAAAAGGTGGAAAACGTATAAGAAAAGTGATAGGCAGAGAAACCAAGGACAAAGTACAAACAGGGCTATAGGGCAAAATATTGGGAGCAAGACAAATAATGTTAAAAAGACAAGTTTAAAGGTTCTGTGCCTGAATGTGCAGAGCATTTGGAATAAAGTGGATGAACTAATCGCACAGACATAAATGGGTACAACATAATAGGGATTATGGAGACATGGCTGCAAGGTAACCAGAGGTGGGAATTGAATGTCCCAGGGTATTCAATATTTAGGAAGGACAGGCATAAAGGAAAGGTGATGGAGTGGCACCGCTGGTTAAAGAGGAAATTAACACATGGTGAGAAAGGATATTAACTCTGATAACGTGGAGTCTGTATGGATGAAGTTGAGAAATACCAAGGGGTAAAAAACAGTGGATATCATATATAGACTGCTGAACTGCAGTGGCGATGTTGGGAATGGCATTAAACATGAAATTGGAGATGCTTGTGATGTAATATCGGTGATCATGGGTGATTTTAATTTGCACATAGATTGGGCAAATCAAATTAGCCACAATGCTGTAGAAGAGGAATTCCTGGAGTGTATAGAGGATGGTTTTCTTGACCAATAAGTGGAGGAACCAATTAGAGAGCAGGCCATCTTAGACTGGGTACTATGTATTAAGAAGGGAAGCATTGCCAATCTAGCTGTATGAAATCCCTTGAGGATAAATGGCCATAACATGGTAGAATTTTTTATCAAGGTGGAGCATGAAGTAGTTGATTCAGAAACTAGGGTGCTGAATCTTAATAAAGGAAACTCTGAGGAAATGAGGCATGAGGCATGAGTTGGCCTTGATATACTGGGGAGAGTTACTTAAAGGGATGATAATGGATAGGCAATGGTAAGCATTCAAGGAATGCATGGTGGAAACTATTGTAACTGTTTATTTCTGTCTGACACAAAAGCAAAATGAGTAAGACGGCCAATCCACGGCTTACAAAGGAAATTTGAGAGAGTATCTGATCCAAGGAAGAAGCATTCAGATTGGCCAAGAAAAATAATAGGTCTGAGAACTAGGAGCAGCTTAGAATTCAGCGAAGAAGGACCAAGTGATTAAGAAGGGGAAAGAAAATACAGTACAAAAGTAAGCTTGCAGGGAACATAAAGACTGACACTAAGAGTTTCTATAGATACATGAAGAGAAAGAGGTTGGTGAAGACAAATGTAGGTCCTCTATAGACAGAAACGGGGGAATGTATAATAAGGGACAAAGAAATGGCCGGGCAACTGAATACATACTTTGGTTTTGTCTTCATAAAAGAGGACATAAATCAAATGCCGGAAATGTTGGAGATTTAAGACGCGGGTTGATAGGTTTTTGATAGGCAAGGGGATTAAGGGTTATGGGGAGAGGGTGGGAATGTGGAACTGAGACACGACAGATCAGCCATGATCTTATTGAATGGCGGGGCAGGCTCGAGGGGCTAGATGGCCTACTCCTGCTCCTATTTCTTATGTTCTTATGTTCTTAGATTGCAAGATTTAGTCAGAGGGAAGAACTGAAGGAGATCAAAATTAGTAGAGAAATAGTGCTGGAAAAACTGAAGGGATTAAAGGCAGATAAATCCCCAGGGCTAGATAATCTACATCCCAGAGTGTTTAAGGAAGTGGCTCCAGAAATAGTGGATACATCGGTGTTCATCTTCCAGGATTCTATAGACTCTGAAACAGTCCCTGCATATTGGAGGCTAGCAAACGTCATTCCAATATTCAAAAAATGAGATAGAGAGAAAACAGGGAACTATAGACTGGTAAGCTTAACATCGGTAGTGGGGAAAATTCTCAAATCCATTATCAAGGACTTTATAGCAGAGCATTAGAAAGCAGTTGGGGGATCAGTTAGAACCTGCATGGATCTATGAAAGGGAAATCATGCTTGACAAATCTTTTGGAATTCTTTGAAGATGTAATAAGTAGAATTGACAAAGGAGGACTAATTAATGTGGTATATTTGGACTTTCAGAAAGCATTTGCCAAACTCCCACACAAGAGATTATCATGCAAGATTAAAGAGCATGGAATTGGGGAAAATGTATTGAGATGGATAGAAAACTGGTTGGCAGAGAGGAAACAAAGAGTAGGGAATTAATGGGTGCTTTTCAAATTCGCAAGCAGTAATTAGTGGGGTGCCACAGGGATTGGTGATGGGACCCCAGCTATTCACAATATATATTAATGATTTGGATGAGGGAACAAAATGTAACATCTCAAAGTTTGCAGATGATACCAAGTTGGGTGGGAGGGTGAACTGTGACAAGGATACAAAAATCCTTCAAAATGATCTGGACAGGTTGGGTGAGTGGGCTAATCAATGGCAGATGCAGTATAATTTGGATAAATGTGAGGTTATTCACTTTGGAAGCAAAAACGAGAAGGCAGATTACTACCTGAATGCTGTAATTGCGAGAGGGGAGTATGCAGTGGTACCTGGGTTTCCTTGTGCACCAGTCACTGAATGTAAGCATGCAGGTGCAGCAGGCAATAAAGAAGGAAATGGTATGTTGGCCTTCATTGTGAGAGATTTCAAGTAAAGGAGCAGGGATGTGTTGTTGCAATTACACAGGGCCACATCTAGAGTATTGTGTGCAGTTTTGGTCCCCTTTTCTGAGGAAGGATGCTCTTGCTCTCAAAGGAGTGCAGTGAAAATATTTCCCAATTATAGCCCTGATAAGTTTTGGTTATTGCCAACATAATGAAACACATATATATATTGCTTATCAATTCAATGACTGAGCTTGTTTATCACTACCTACAGTTTCAAGGGGTATCATTATGTTACCATTAATTCTTCCCCCTACGTTACCTAGCATAACTCTTTCATTAGCTAAGAAACTAATATTTTTCTGACTCTGTTTTGATTAGAAACTGTGAAGGCAGCTTCATTAAAACTCACTCTTGTATCAGTTGTTTTTAATAAGGTGTCTGGTGAAGCAATTAAATTTCCTTTATGGCCTTGTGATTCCAATAGTTGGGTGCTTTAAAGGAATGTATCTAACATACGTTTGGCATCAAAGGGGCACGCTGTAACTGTGCTTCAAAGTTTCTTTAATTTCTAAAAATGTATTGCAGATATATGTATATGTATGGACTAATTATAGGGATTACATATACCTTTAAAATTATGAAGTATTTAAAACACCCCATTATAATTACTAACAGACTTGCTCCCCATTGATTTAAAGTGAATCTACATCTTAGTTGATTAAACAAAAACCCTAGCAGAGTCTGCCAATCTTATAGTAGTCCTTTTCTTTTCGATCTTTCTACATTCTCTCCTCTTGTCCTTCTCCAGGACAACAGTTTCAATCTAACCAATTCTTGTAAAGTCTTTCCATTTTCTTGTCTACTGCATTCTCTGAGAGTTGTCAAGTTGTTACTGTCATCATAATGGCTGCAGCTCCTTGAATACTGCATTTCCAAGTCATGCACAGTAACACTTTATCATGGCAAATACCAGACATCAGGTAAACATAACAGCCAAAAATATGATTCACCCACATATTAGGGACTTACCTATTGCTCCTAACCATCCCCTCGTCCAAAAATTCACCAAGATTCTGGGTCCTTAAACTTCTTAACCTCCTTCAGACCCTATTATAGCACTATTCAGACCCTATTCAGACCCTATTATAGCACATGTCCCACCTTTTTCAGCTAACAAATAATCTAGGGCCATCCTGTTCTGTAAAGCCACTGTTGTTATGGCTGTCATCTCATCACTTAACCCTTTTATAGCTTTTGTAGTATCATTTGCCACCACTTCTAATAATTTAGCTAATTTTTACCACTATTTCAACTGAGGTAAATCCCATTCCAACAGAGGATAAAAGGATAGAGAAGAATTGTTGTGTTTCTGTCAGGGCTTGTTTAGACCGATAAAGGGAGTGATGTGTTAGGGAAGGCAAATGATGGATTTAAGGTATTACATATCCCAAGTAATATGGGCCTTCCCAATTTAATGGCAATCAGGGATATGCTTTGTGTTCCGCACACAAAATATGTTCCATTTAAGGTTCGTAAACTGATACCATTTAACATAGAACATAGAACACTACAGCACAAACAGGCCCTTCGGCCCACGAGTTGCGCCGATCACATCAACACCTACCAATCCATAGACCTATCTATAACCCCCAATCCCATTAAATCCCATATACTCATCCAGAAATCTTTTAAAAGACCCCAGCGAGTTCGCCTCCACCACCACTGACGGCAGCCGATTCCATTCACTCACCACCCTCTGAGTGAAAACTTACCCCTAACATCACTTCTGTACTTGCCTCCCCGCACCTTAAATCTGTGTCCTCTCGTAGCGACCATTTCAACCCGGGGAAATAGCCTCTGAGAATCCACCCTATCTATTCCTCTCAACATTTTATAAACTTCTATCAGGTCGCCTCTCAACCTTCGTCTCTCCAGGGAAAAGAGTCCCAGCTCCCTCAACCTAACTTCATAAGGCATGCCTCCTAGTCCAGGCAACATCCTTGTAAATCTCCTCTGTACCCTTTCAATAGCTTCTACGTCCTTCCTATAGTGAGGCGACCAGAACTGCGCACAGTACTCCAAATGAGGCCTGACAAGGGTCTTATAAAATTGCAGCATTACCTCCCGATTCCTAAACTCAATCCCTCGATTAATGAAGGCCAGTACACCATACGCCTTCTTGACCACATCCTCCACGTGCGAGGCCGATTTAAGAGTCCTGTGGACCCGGACCCCAACATCCTTCTGGTCTTCAACACTACTAAGACTCCTGCCCTTGATAGTGTACTCGTTCATTTCCTTCAGTTATAGTGTTTGCAGATGTGAGGATCAATGAATGGTGACACTTACTTGTTCCTGCATTCCATCCACCTATTATAAACTGACCAGAAAATCTGGCCCATTGGGTCTCCCTAGTTCTGTTGAGTTAGTAAGGAACAAGACATGGGCCTTGTGAGAATTAGGTTGGAATCATCCTTGATTTCCAATGTTCCATGCTATCCCTTAGTCCTTTCTTAAGAAATACTATTGTTGTCCTGATTTTAGGCGACCTTTTCTGATTTAGCCACCATTGCTTCTGATTCATAGAAAGCAACTGGTCTAAAAGGAATATCTCCCTTTAAGTGTGTCAGTACATGCGTACACACCCTACAGCTGGAAGCATTGATGTCCTTGGCATAGGTGTATGATATGTGCATGAAGGTAATTTTGTGCAATTCAGACAAGACAGGTATTATAAATGTCATAAGAAAATAGAGTCTTAATGAGCAATTTCCTCCTTCGATGAAGCTGATGATTCCTTTTCCTTGGGGCCTACAGCCCTCTTGCAATGAAATGCTTGGATCCATGTCGGTCTTTCCTTCACCTTGATTGCCATGTTGGTGGTCGACTAGACTTGATAGGGGCCCTCAAATCTTGGGTGAAGATTATTCTCTCTTTTAAACACTTTCACATAAATGAAGAGCTGAGGCACTGCTCTTCTATGGGATCAGTCTGAGCTTCCTTTACCTGGGAATGCAAATCAGAAGTACATTTTGTTAATGCAATACAAAAGTTTAGCATATTTTCTGCCATTAGGTGAATATTCATCTGCTTAACAGTAAGTGGTGCAGAAAAAGGCAAACATTGGTGGCTCATCCCATCACAATTCCATGTGGTGATAGCCCAGTTGTTCTGTTAAGAACATAAGAACATAAGAAATAGGAGCACGAGTAGGCCATCTAGCCCTTCGAGCCTACCCCACCATTCAATAAGATCATGGCTGATCTGTCGTGGCTCAGTTACACATTCCCGCCCTCTCCCCATAACCCTTAATCCCCTCGCTTATCAAAAACCCATCAACCCGCGTCTTAAAAATATTTAGCGAGGCAGCCTCCACCACCTCAACGGGCAGAGAATTCCAGAGATTCACCACCCTTTGAGTGAAGAAGTTCCTCCTCAACTCCGTTCTAAACCGCCCCCCCTTTATATTGAGGCTGTGCCCCCTAGTCCTACTGTCCTTTCTGAGCGGGAAGAGTCTCTCCACCTCTATCCTATCCATCCCATTCATCATCTTATATGTCTCAATGAGATCTCCCCTCATTCTTCTAAACTCTAACGAGTACAAGCCTAGTTTATTCAGCCTCTCCTCATAGCTCAACCCCCTCAACTCCGGTATCAGCCTACTAAACCTCCTCTGCACTCCCTCCAAGGCCAAAATATCCTTGCGTAAGTGCGGCAACCAAAACTGCACACAGTACTCCAGCTGCGGCCTCACCAATGCCCTATACAGCCGCAGCAAGACCTCCCTACTTTTATATTCAATCCCCCTCGCAATGAAGGCCAGCATCCCATTCGCCTTCCTGACCACCTGCTGAACCTGCAGGCTGGGTTTTTGCGACTCATGTACAAGGACCCCAAGGTCCCTCTGCACCGTCGCCTGCTGCAGTTTTTCGCCACGTAAGTAATAGTTTGTTGCTGACCTCTTGCTATTAATGCTAGGGGGTAACAGTTCAACCAATTTTAGTGCAGTTTCAGCACAAAGTTTTGCCAGCTTGTTCTTCAGCATTCCATTATGTCTCTCTACCAGTCCAGCTAACTGTGGGTGATAACTGCAATGAAAATGCTGATTGATTTGCAATGCTTAATACATTTCTTTCATAACTGTCCTGGTAAAATGTGATTCCATTATCTCTTGAAAGCTGTAAGCCAAATCATGGTACAATTTCTTTTAGCAAATATTTAGCAACAGTAGTAGCATTATTCTTTTTACATGGAAAGGCTTCAATCCATCTTAAAAATACATCTACAATTACTAATTTACATACTTAAATCCCGTACATGGGATCATTCAATAAAATCCATTTGCAGATTTATAAAGAATCTTGTTGGATTTGGCTGGGAGGCAACCTGTACCTTTTCTGTTTATTTTTCCAGATTCACAGTTTAACATTTTTCACTGATACATTTTGCAATTGCCAAAATACTTGATGTATACCATTTTTAAAAAATATTGTTTACCACTCCTCCCTTTTCTGATCTCCAAAAGCTGATTTTTTTGGGGGGATTTCTATTCAAGAGGCATTCTTCTAAACTCGTTATTCTATGGAGGTTGAACGTACCATCAGGTGGGAGAGATTTAATCTTGTCCTATGTCCATTCTACCCATTTTTGCAGGTCACTGATTGATGACTGACAGCAATTTTAAAAATAAAGTAAGTTTCTATTTCCTTCTGGGGGATTCTACTCAAACCAGCTCCCATTCTCTTAACTGATTGAGTTGATACAGATCACAGTAGCTCCAACCAGTGTTCTCTATACCCACTTCATCTGGCCTTCATGTGACCCATTTGGGCTCTTAATTCCGGCTCAGTCTGGGTGTCTGAGATATTTGTGGGATACAAGCCACTCATTTGCCAATCAACTGATTATCACAGCAACTCAATCAGTTAAGGGCGATTTATTGTGTAACTCCCTGTTACTTCCCAGTGATTTGATTCTACAGCAACATAAAGTACAAAACTCACAACAAATATCACAAACAGTACAAACTTATACTTTAACTAAACATATAAACAATTCTCTGTCTGCGTTGTTTGCCACTACAGACAGAGCCCTTTAACACAGTATTGTAAACACTAACACTGCACTTCACTTATTCTCACTGATGATCCTATCACACAAGGGTCTGCCTCTTTCACCTTTCTTGCCCCATCAGACAAGAGCCTGTTCTCTCTCTTTCTTATGACATCTTTCTTTTAGTCTCACTTTAGCCTCAATCTGCCCGGTCTGTTCAGGAGTGGAATTTCAACAATCTGTCCCTCTTTGTCGTCAAGCTAAAAAGAGGAAGTGATAAAAAAAGTTAACCCATTCCTGAAATAAGTCAAATATCACAGTGCATCCACTGGGTCAAACAGACTGCACTTTGAACCATCCAAGGGAGAGCCTCTTTAGTGACTGAAGTATCACTTTTTTATACTGGCCAGTTAGAGTCATTCCCTAGAAAGCCGCTGTGCTTGTGTCTGTTTACTCACCAGCTAGGAGCAAGCAATCTTGGCGGAACCTCCAAGGAATACTGTTGAAATCCCGACTTCCAAGTTTGACATTAACACAAACACACACTAACACAAGATACTTAACTGACAGATTGTCTTTATTTTACTTGCTAGCAAAGGGGTCAGCTCCCGACACAATGGGTTGAGACACTGCTCCAACGGACAAAGAAAATCATCCTGATTTATTCAATTCTGCAGCTCACAGTCAGTTGGACACAATCCAATCAGGAGTGTTATAAACGACATACTTTATGTATTGATCCAATAGAAAAAATACTGAACCACCCTGATCTATGAGATCACGATACCTCATGGGTATCCCAACATATCATCCCTAAGCATGTCCTCCAGTCTCTTAGGCAGACATCACGTCTCTATTTTTGATAGCAGCCTCACAAAGCATCTTCACTAAAACAATCTCACACGGGCATCCTTTAATTGATAAAGGAGGCTTACAAAAGCCATTAGTATTTTATGGCCTTGTCAGTGAAGTTAACTGAATCTTTATGGGATGTGGTCAACTCATCTTGCTGTCAAGATATTTCCCAATTATAAGAACAAAAAACAACACAGCGCAGAAAAAAAGGGTCCTTCTCCACCTGTACTGCCACCTTCAAGGTCTTGTGAACTTGCACACCTAGGTCCCTCTGTTTCTACACTCTTAATAGTCCTACCATTTATTGTATAACTCCCCCCCTATATTACTTCTTCCAAAATGCATCACCTCGCATTTATCTGGATTAAATTGCATCTGCCATTTCTCCATCCAATTTACCAGCCTATCTATATCCTGCTGTATTGTCCGACGCTGTTCATCACTATCAGCAAGTCCAGCCATTTTCGGGTCATCTGCAAACTTGCTGATCACACCAGTTACTCCCTCTTCCAAATCATTTATATATATAATAAATAGCCTTGATAAGTTTTGTTTATTGCCAACATAATGAAACACAGGTATATAATACTTATCAATTCAATGACTAAGCTTTTTAGCACTACCTACAGTTTCAAGGATATCATTATGTTACCATTAAGTCTTGTCAGTTCCCACTAAGTCCCCTTTCATAACTGTTTCATTAGTTAGTTAAGACACTAATATCTTTCCGACTGTTTTGATCAGAAATGTGAAGGCGGCTTCATTAAAACTCACTCTTGTATCAGTTGTTTCTGATAAGGTGTCTGGTGAAGCAATTACGTCTCCTTTATGGCTTGTGATTCCAATGGATTCGGATGTTTTAAAGGAATGTATCTAACGTATGTTTGGTATCAAAGGGGCACTCTGTAACTGTGCTTCAAAGTTTCTTTGTTTAATTTCTAAAAATGTATAGAAGATATATTTATATGTGTGACTAATTAAAGGTATTACATGTATCTTTAAAACTACGAAGTATTTAAAACAACTCATTATAATTACTAACAGACTTGCTCCCCATTGATTTAAAGTGAATCCACATCTAAATTGATTAAACAAAAACCCTAGCAGAATCTGCCAATTTTATAGTAGCCTTTTTCTTTCCTATCTTTCTACACAGGTCAGGTTGATTGGCCATGTTAAATTTGCCCTTAGTGTCCCACAGATAGGGGGATTAGTGGGGTAAATATGTGGGGTAATGGGATAAGCCTTAGTAAGAGTCAGTGTAAACTTGATGGGCTGACCAAATGGCCTCCCTCTGCACTGCAGGGATTCTATGGACTTTTATGACAGAGGAATTTGAAAATGTGGGCGTAATCAAGAAAATGACAACTTCTAAGGCTGTATTAGCAGCAGGAAAACATGGAAAAATCTGGAAAGCTGAGAGTGTGTATAGATTCAAAGAACCTCAAATAGTCTAAGGAAGGCCAGGAGAGTGCTCTACTGACCAAACATGAGCAATGTGATCAAGAACCACATAAGCCAGTGCAGTGCCTATAATAAACATCAAGCTAAAAAGTCACTTGTGACTGACATTCTACAGATCATGGTTGAATGATCTATAGACCTCTTCACTCTCATTGGAACTGATTATTTTGTCATAGAGTTGAATACTGGGAGTTAGATCAACTGATGTCAATGAATACCAATGTGACTATAGAATGCTGAAAGCCAACTTCAGTCATTATGGTATTCCAGACATTGTGGTGAGGACAATGGCCCTCAGTTTAATTTTTAAAAGTTCAGATGATTTATAAATGATTGGAAAATTCAGCATTTCTCATCATCTCCACACTACCCCCAATCAAATGGAAAGACTGAGGCAGCAGTGAAAATTGCAGAAGGGATCGTCAAAAATTGAGTCTATTCAGCATCCATGTGCACAAGACTATCTTCCAGTGGAGAAACATACCTACTGAAGGCATGAAAGATAGTCTTGTCCAATGACTATTGGCATGATGTATCCGAGTGACTCCTCAATAGCTAAAAAAAAACTGAAACCAGAAGCAGTAACAAGAGAGAATGACAAATCAAAGTGAAACCACAGAAAGTCAAATTTTACTTTGATAAATTTGCCAAATCACTGCCAAAGCTAAGAGTTAGAGAGATGGTCAGGGTGTAAATATTCAATGCTCTCAACTTGCCAACTTGGGCCCTGTGAGGAGAAGTTGTCACTTTGATTGTGATTTTGAAAATGAATGATCAATTTTAATGGGATAAGCACAGAAGCTGCTCCTTCACCGCAGACAGCTGATTGAGGAAGATACAATTTCATCAACTCCGCAAAGAACTGAATGACTCTGTCCCAAAGGCCAATTGCTCCCCAACAGAGGCAATGGAGTAGCAGCAAAGTAATTACCGGAGCAATAACACTCACAATGGCATTGACATTTCCTTGCATAGGCGACATCATGCAGAAACAATTGGATACCAGACGAACAATCAATAACAACCCTCATTAGAAGACCTGAAAGCTTTAAGGATTATGTGTCTGGAATGACAGTCAAAAGTGGGGCAGACTAGAATGAACAGTTTTCCGTACATGTGTGCTGATTTGATTGTCAACCAAGAATGTGCATGACTTGCAACTGCAAATGATCGTCCATGCTGTTTTATTCCTTTTATGTAAGAGGTCATGTTTGGAGGAGTGCATTTGTGCACTGTGGTTTACCATTGGCTTGCCATAGTCACGTCACTCCGACACCATATATTTTGTGTTTGAAGGCTTGAGAGTAGAAGTCTTTTGGAACAGAGTGTTGGAACTGAGTTTGACAATCTCACCACTTGCAACAGTAATTAGCAAAATCCCAGAATTGAAAGCAGCGGAAGAGTAATGTTCACTGACATTTCTTGGCCTTCATTGTTCTTATGTCTAATGCCACAAGTTGTGCAGTCACCTGTGTCAGGTTTGCACCAACCATTACAATCCACACCTGCCCACATCTTGGTGGGCTCCCATGTGGAACAGAATTATGTGTGTATGTGGCAATATTGGAAATTTTCACTTATGACTCATATGCATCCACTGCCAGCCAAGTACAGAATATTTTGGCAGGAAGCAGAAAAAACACACTGCCTACTCATTTGGTTAGTGGTGATGTTCAGAATTCTGTATTAATGTTTCTGCATTATGCATGTACAGACTGGTGTCAATGGCATTAAGGGTTTAACTTTGAGCATGAAATGAAGAGGGCCAAAATCTGCCTTTGTTACTACTACTTTCTGTACCAATGATGATATTCTAAAAATCTGTACGCACATATTTGATGTTTTAGTGTGATAAACAGATTTTACAAGTAGATTCAACCACAGACATGAAAAAAAAGGCAGATGTCTCATTAAGTCTGATCTAGCGGTTGCTGGGAACAAATTGTATTGAAAATTCATGGGACAAATAACAGACGTCGACTGCCTGTTTGACCAAAACAAGTTCAACAGGTGAAGGTTAACTTCACAAAGTCCGTTTTGCAGTTATGTCTGAGTGATAGTCCTCATGCCAAACATACATAATCAGAAATTGTGAGAAGTGTGCACATAGATTCTAGATTATGTGCAGAGAGAAAGTCATTGAACTTTACAGCACAGGAAAAGACTATTCAATGCATTGCATCAGTTCTTATGTTTCTACTATTGCAATTCTTTGAAAAAGTTGTCCATTTAATTTTGTTCATGTGATTTAGCAAGAGCTGTTGGCTTAAAGATGTAAGTAATAAGCAGAGTACATAAAGGCCTAAAAGTTCCATGGCTGTTCTCTGTTTTCGACTCAAGCAAGATACCAATATACCCCTGAGTCCATGGCCATTAGTTGACATTTTCAGTCACGTAGTTTCTCTGTGGGGTCTCCCACTGGAATACATGTAATCCCTGTGGAATAAGTATTGAAAATACAGTTTCATTATGTATGGTCACATGAGGGACGTTTCATAGAGCCTTAGAATCCCTACAGTGCAGAAGGAGGCCATTCAGCCCATTGAATCCGCACTGACCCAAAAGAACATCTTATCCAGGGCCTCCCCCTCACCCTATCCCTGTAACCCCATGATATGGCTAATCCATCTAACCTCCACATCTTTAGGCACATAAGAAGTAGGAGCAGGAGTAGGCCATCTAGCCCTTCGAGCCTGCCCCGCCATTCAATAAGATCATGGCTGATCTGAAGTGGCTCAGTTCCACTTTCCCGCTTTCTCCCCATAACCCTTAATTCCCTTGCCTACCAAAAACCTATCTACCCGTGTCTTAAATATATTTAGCGAGGTAGCCTCCACCACTTCAACTGGCAGGGAATTCCAGAGATTCACCACCCTTTGAGTGAAGAAGTTCCTCCTCAACTCCGTTCTAAACTACCCCCGCCTTATCTTGAGGCTGTGCCCTCGAGTCCTGTTGTCCTTTCTGAGCGGGAAGAATCTCTCTACCTCTACCCTATCCATTCCCTTCATTATCTTATACGTCTCTATAAGATCCCCCCTCATCCTTCTAAATTCCAACGAGTACAGACCCAGTCTATTTAGTCTCTCTTCATAGTCTAACCTCCTCATTTCTGGTATCAGCCTAGTGAACATCCTCTGCACTCCCTCCAAGGCCAAAATATCCTTGCGCAAGTGCGGCGACCAAAACTGCACACAGTACTCCAGCTGCGGCCTCGCCAATGCCCTGTACAGTTGCAGCAAGACCTCCCTGCTTTTATATTCTATCCCCCTCGCTATAAAGGCCAGCATCCCATTTGCCTTCCTAATCACCTGCTGAACCTGCAGACTGGGTTTTTGTGACTCATGCACAAGGACCCCCAGGTCCCTCTGCACCGTAGCATGCTGCAGCTTTTTGCCCTTTAAATAGTAATCCCTCCTATTATTATTCCTGCCAAAGTGGATAACCTCACACTTGCTAACATTGTACTCCATCTGCCAGGTCCTCGCCCACTCGCTCAGCCTATCTAGATCCCTCTGCCGACTTTCCACACCCTCCGCACAATTTGCTTTTCCACTCATCATTGTGTCATCAGCAAATTTCGTCACCCTACACTCAGCCCCCTCCTCCAGATCATCTGTATAAATGGTAAATAGCTGAGGCCCCAGCACCGATCCCTGCGGCACTCCACTAGTCACCAACCGCCAATCAGAATAGCACCCATTGATACCAACTCTCTGCCTCCTATTAGACAACCAATCCTCTATCCACGCTAACACCTTACCCCCAACTCCATGCCCCCTAACCTTCTGAAGCAACCTTTTGTGCGGCACCTTATCAAACGCCTTTTGAAAATCGAGAAACACTATATCCACCGGTTCCCCTCTGTCTACCGCACAACTTAAAACATCAACTTAACATGGCTAATCCACCTAACCAGCATATTTTTGGACAATGAGAGGAAACTAGAACATATGCAGACTTGGGGAGAATGTGCAATGTCCACACAGGCAGTTACTCAATGCCGGAATCAAACCCGGATCCATGGCGCTGTGAGGCGGCAGTGCTAACCACTGTGGCGCTCTTGACAAGGTGGAGGAACTATCTTTTCCTGTCAGAAAGCAGTCTCTACATAGATGTGATGGTTCTGTCGTTGCAACTGTGGACCAGTGGGAGTTTCTTTGAGCAGCAATGTACCCAAAAACTGAGCACTTGAAGTTTTATTCTAGCCGAGCTGACCTGAATGTAACTTCCAAGTTTCTACTGTCGCAATTGTTTGATGTGCATTTTTACCAAGCCTTAACATAACAGGCTTGGTAAAAGGTCATTTACCAGAACCTTTATCTCTAGTGCCCTTTAGGAAAGGAAACCTGCCATCCTTATCTAGTCTAGCCCACATGTGTCTCCAGATCAAATGTGGTTGACCTTGAAATGGCCTCTCAGGGACAATTAGGAATGGACAATAAAGGATAGCCCGGCCAGTGAGGCCCACATTCCATGAATGAACGATTGAAAAAAACAGCCTCTGAGTATTTGCGCTTGTTAAGCCTTCTAAGATTTGTGGTTTGGATTTTTGCATGAATCTATAAAATTAGCAGGCTGCACCTGATCCAGGCATTCTTATTCCCATTCTCATTTTCACTGGTGCAGGGGAAGATTACGGCACCCAGCCCACATGCTGCTCTCCCACCTTGCGTGCTCCATTGTGGGGTTTTCAATTAAAATCATAACAACTTTAGTGGATCAGAGGAGTTGTGAACAATGGGAGGACCCTAATCTCAAGCGGAGAACCAAGAATAAGAAAAAAGCCACCTGCTTCTACTGTGAAGTACAAAAAAGTTTTTTGACATTGTTGTTTTAAAACAAATTGAGCACTTGAGAGGATGTTTTTGAATGTTTTTCAAGAATGAGAGCATTTTCAATGGCAATTGTATTTTAATGACAGCTGTTTTAGACTGTTAGAACTATTTTTTAATATCCATTTTATCCTGAAGTTTGCATGTAGTGGATAGGGGGAGTGGCAATGGAGGATAAATGGGTGATGGGGGGGGGAATGGAGGGGGCATGGGGATAAGGAGGAGCAAAGAAGCAGCAGGGAGAATATGAGTGGGCATGGAGAAAGTATGGGGAGCATGGAGAGGATATGGGGGGGTGTGGGGCATGTCTGGATGAGGGTTTGAGGGCCTGACATCAGCATTACAACTGGGCCAATGAATCAAGGTGAGCATTTCAGCCTGCTGATCTCACCATTCCTTGCCTCTGTCGTCACCTTGGGCCTGCCATCTTCCCAGAAATGCTGGAAAATGCTATCAAACTTGCCATGGGAGAGAGCACAACTTTTCACCCACTATGTTGGTAGCCCATTTCCATTTTCATCTCCAGGTAATCCCTCAAGATGTAAAGAACAGTCGTCAAAACATCCATGTTGGTTATACTGTGTGCTCTGGAGACTTCTGTTAGGGAAGACAGATGCAGAACAATGAATAGTGAAAACATTCTCACACATAAATATCATATAAATTCACAACATCTGAGCATGTAACACCAATACTGAATCAATCTGACTTCTCTCAAAAGCTTATATGCTCCTGTATAATATACAAATGACATAGGTGCCAGGAACTTATTTAACTTTCATTACCACCATAGTCTCATTGTTTACCTATTCCACCCAAAGGTGAATATAGTGCTAGCATGAACCTCTTAATCATGTACAATAATAATCTTGATTGTTAGGCTAAGGTAGCAAGGCATCATGCATTGAACTGAATCACAATAATTAATGCTCCGGTATCAGCCTAGTGAACCTCCTCTGCACTTCTCCAAGGCCAAAATATCCTTGTGCAAGTGCAGCGACCAAAACTGCGTACAATACTCCAGCAAATTTTCTGGAAATTTGCTGATGCTGGGAGGCTGAGAGAGGTAAATAAAGACAGTGCTTCTTCTGACTATGATAATATATTATATCCCACTTTAATCTAGCAAGTTGATATTTCACAAACAATCTTTAGTGGAAAGTCTTTTCCTGCTTTAGATTGAATTGTAACTAAACAATTGGATTCTCAACTATGATTCACACAGTTTTAAAAAGATGACATAAAATTAGTCATTTGATAGTACAGAACTTGAGTATTGCTGAAACAAAAATGGGCAGGACTTTCCGTCTGTGTATGCCCCAAGACTAGAAATTCCTGCCCAAGGTCAATGGATCTTTACATGATCCATCATTTTTTCTGTTCCACCCGCTACAATTCCTGCAGTGGGTGGGGGGTGGGAAGGGGGGGGTGGGGGGCAAAACTCCACCTATTATCTCAAAGGTTTTCATCTTGTACTTGCAAGAATTGCAAGAATACCAATATCAGAGGAAATGTAATATTGTATGAGAACAGAATGTTCATTGGTTAAAAGTGGACTCTGATTGTTAGATGTATTGCTATGGAAGATACACCAGTTAATGGTGTCTCACAATTAACTGCCAAACATTGTTTGAAAATTTAAACCAGGCAAATTGACTCTGATTGGTCAGGGCGATGCATTACCGAATAAACCAACAAATGTTTATCATTCATTTTGCTCAACAAAAACAGATACAATGTATGTACATGTTCTTTCTGTGTGCAAGGAACAGGGCACTATTATGCAAACACTGTGAGCCCAACTGACAACCTTAAAGCGGTTGTCAGAGTAATTCAGCACACAGGATTAGATTTGTGTGGTGCCTTTGCATATACTGGATCTAATAAGGGTTAATAAAATTACATAAGATATATAATTCATGAAGCCAAATCTCCAGGCATGCAAAAGCATGAATATGTTCCAAAAAAAACCCCATTATTTAATGTATGACAAGCATGCATATCCAACTGTAATCATCTAGATTTGAATGAAATTGGATTTAATATTCCATTAATATTAATAGTCTTAATGACATTCTGGACAAACAGTTGATTGGGATTTTCATTTTTTATTATGCATTGATCAAAGTTCTGCCTTTTTGGCATCAAATTATTGATAGGTTGTATTATGAACCATTGATAAAAAATCTCTGCTTTTCCTATCCTATTTCTGAGAGCGTTCGTACATAGGAGGCAGGATTTTTTGGACGAGAGACTTTCCCTTCCTGCCATATGAGGAGTTGGTGTTGAATACATTACCACCAATACTCATGGCCCTACAGCCATTCAATGCTCCAAGGAGCATTAATTGGCTGGAGGTGGGACTTCTGCCCCTTAGTAGGAAATTCCGCCTCAGAGAAATACAGCTCCCGAAACTGCAGCAGACAGGATTGAACTGCAAGTAGTCTCCAGAGTTTATATCCTGGAAGCCCAGGGCTAGGAAAGTGGGGAGAAGAGGTGATGCCTGGGGGCAGTAGGCAGGGTGGGTAGAGGTGTTGGTGGAGAGGCCAAGAGAACATCTGTAGTGGCTAGACCTTTTGTGGGATGGTGCCAAAAGTTAAAAGAAGGCTATTTATAGAGGAGCTTCCCACTTCCCCCTGATGCCGAAACAAGGTCACTTTTTGGATGGCTGAACCCACTGCCTAAATACCTAGGGGTGGGGGAATGTAAAGTTCTGCTCATGATTTCTGAAAATACATTTTTCTCAGGCTTTTCTGACCATATGTTAAAAGATGAAAACCATGCTCTAAGAAATCTAATGATATTTCCTACAGACAAAATAACAGATATCGTGACGAAGATATATAGTTGAGCATTTGCACTACATATTTCCACATCAGTGTATGGTCATTATAATGGTGCAAAATAGATAGTGTGCAGTTGCCCTTTAACAGTTATGTGGAGGAAAGTGTAGATAGGTTTTACATATGTATCTTCAAACAAATGCAAACAATGTGATTTACTGACCTGTTGTACTGCTCATGCACTTTGTAGTGACTGAAAAGAGCTGATGAAGCAGTCATTTATTTTCAATCAGTAGTAAGCATTATACAGCGAGCATGTACTGCCAAATCTGGATGAAAAAGTAAATGAAAGGCATTTGTACACAGCAGAGCTTATATGAGGAACATCAATGTGACTAAAGATTTGCTCAACGTTGTTAGTGTAGCGCTGGCAGAAGCACAAATAAACTGTGGCATGTCATAGGTTTCAAGAATGAGTACAACAGCAGCCACAGATTGATAAGCTGAACTTTGTCCAAAACTTTTGTTGCCTGGATACCAGTTTTGAAGAAACTTCACTATTTTGGGGAGACTAAAGAGGTACTAGACAGGCACACATACGGCAAAGGAAGATGGGTGATGGAGTGCCTATCATCATCCTGCTGCTATGCTTTCCACCAGTGACCAGGGAAGGCGGGGGATGGCTCTCCCATCTAGAGTCCAGGAGGTTTGAACTTGTATTGCAAAGCTTTGTCACTGATAGCCTGTGTTACTCTGGTCAGAATCTTGTGGAAAGCTATTCTTTCACTGTTGGCAAGATTATGACTTCAGCAGAACCTAGAATGACTACTACATAAGCCTGCCCTCAATGCTAGTGCCAATTGTTGGAATTGCTATACTGCACCTGAAAGTTCTGCATCAAAAAAACCAGAGGAAACAGATGGAAAAAACTTTACACATTTCCGCCTCTGGAATTCTTTCCGTAATAATGTGAGGTGAAGGTGACTGCCCTTGACCTCTAGGCAGCATTCGACTGTGGTGGCATCAAGGAGCCTCAGCAAAATTTAAGTCAATGGGAGTCGGATGGAAAACTCTCCACTGGTTGGGTCTCACCTAGTAAAAAGCAAAATGGTTGAGGCTGTCAGGGGTCAATCATCCCAATTCCAGAACATCACTGCAGGAGTTCCTCAGGATAGTGTCCTGGACCCAACCATCTTCAATTGCTTCATTACTGACCTGCCTTCCATCATAAGGTCAGAAGTGGGGATGTTTACTGATGATTTATTTTGTCTTAGTGCCATTCATAACTCTTCATTACTGAAGTAGTCTGTGCCCGCATGCAGCAAGTTCCGGTCAACAGTCAGGCTTGGGCTGATAAGTAACATTCATAACACATGTGTGACAGGCAATGAACATCTCCAACAAAAGAAATTCTAACCATCTGCCCTTGACTCTGAATGGTTTTACAATTAAATCACTCACCATTGACATCCTGGAGGTTACTGTTTACCAGAAACTTAATTGGACCAGCCATACTCTGGCTACAAGGGCAGGCCAGAGATTTGGAATATTGAAACAAAGATTTTTATCACGCTTTCCAAGACCAATGGACATCTTAAAGCACTTTTGAAACACTTTTAAAGTGTAATCGCTGTTGGAATGTAGGAAATGCGGAAGCCAGTTGGTGTAAGCAAACTTCCACATACAGCAATATGATAATGGCCAGATAATCTGTTTTTGTGTTGTTGATTGAGGGATAAATATTGGCCAGGATACTTCCTTGATAACAGGTAACTTTCCTGCTCATCAAAATAGTGCCGTGAGATTTTTTCTATCTCTTGTGCAGGGAGATGGAGTCTCAGTTTAACATCTCATCCAAGTGGCTGTGCAGCAGTTCTTTGATAATGTTTTGATTTTTATGTTCAATCTACAAGTGGGATTTGAATCTGGAATCATGTGCCTCAGAGGTAAGTGTGTCACCAGCTGAGATGCAGCTCAGTAATTCAGTGCCTGGCTCTCCAAAGCTTGTCCACCATCTGCAAGGCTCAAAACCAGGAGCGTGACAGAATACTCTCCACTTGTCTGGATGTGTGCAGTTCCAGTATCATTCAAGAAGATGAACACCACCCATCACAAAGCAGCTCACTTGATTGGTACCCCCTCCACCATCTTAAACATTCACTTCTTCTATCACCAGCGGCAGGCTTCTTTGACAGCACCATCAAAAGCTATGATCTCTACTCCCTAGAAGAATAAGGGCAGCAGATATATGAGAACACCACCACTTGCATGTTTCCCTCGAAGTCAACACCATCCTAACTTGGAACCATATTGCAGTTCTTCCACTGTCACTGAGCATCTTAGAACTTTCTCCCTAAAGGCACTGAGTGTATCTACACCATATGGACTGCAGCGGTTCAAGATGGCTGCACACCATCACTTTCCCAAGGGCAATAAGAGATAGACAATACATTTTAGCCTACCATCAGCATTCATTCCATGAATGAATTTAATAAAAATGTCATTGGCTAGAAAACTGTTCTTTGGAAGCACATTCTAAAGTGCAAACAGAAAAGAGGGCAGTCAGGCAGTCTGTTCCATGACTCCTGGGTATGCAGCTGTTGAGCCAGCTGTCAAATACTAAATGTGAAATAGCTTTCATTGATTTGCAACAGAGAGAAATAAACCATGAATTTATTATTTTGAAGATTGAAATTTCAACAAAATATTTACCATCATAATCTCCAGAGAATATTGCATCGACCTCACAAATTAATGGAAGGATAGACTAGAGGCATCTAAATACAGCAGAGAGCAGTTAGTAGAAAATCTGTATTTGTTATGTGATAGACAGCCTGCTACAGTTTCTAATAGTAGATCAGCATGGGTATAGGCAAATCATAAAATAACAGCTGCAGTTGGGGGCAGCAGCAGAGTTTCCAAAGTAGTTGAAAAGATTGTGAGTTTTTTTCCATCTCTGTATCATCCAATTCTAAATGTATGGTGTATATTTTAGTGAATAATTAGCATATAACACTATTGTTTTGTGCTTGGACATCTTTGGCATTCAGCTTCAGGAAAGGCATTAATTCTTCTTGATCTGCTGCTGTGATTTCCTAAGAGAGGTTTCTATTCCCAGCTCAGAACAAATTTAGTTAAGCTCTGCTACAAGACATACCAGCAGAATGGCTGGGGAGGTTGCACGCTCTTTTCCTTTTGGTTGCTGATTTAAAGAGTATCTTGTAAGTTACTTGGTATATTTATGTTCACAGCAAATTGCATATTAATGTACGAGGTGGTATTATTGTCAATCATTGATCCCACACAACAATTCTATTTTCAATCTTGCATTCAGCAAAAACCTCAGATCAGATATTAACGCCAATATCTTGATGTTGTGCTTGGAGAGTAGCTACTTGCTGGCAACATTGGAGGAGTGCAATTGGGTGGGTAGATCCCAGCATGTCCACTGCTAAATTGATTCTAGGGGTAATTTTTAATGTGTTTGGATGGTGCAGCATTACTCGAGCTTCATAATTGCCTACACAATATCCTAAAGTATTATAAGTGATCCCGTGGCAAATTCCATTTATTTTCTTCATACTTCATCGCTGGAAAGGCAAGCATTTATTGTCCATCTCTAATTGACATTGGCTTAGGCATTTCAGAGGGCTGTTAAGAGTCAACCACATTGCCATGGGTCTAGAGTCACAAACTGGTCAGACCAGTCCCTAAGGGACATTAGTGAACCAGATGCATTTTTACAACAATCAATGATAGTTTCATGGTCACTATTACAGTTCAATTCTAGATCTTTTCTCAAATTACATTTAAATTCCATCAGCTCTCGTGGTGAGATTTGAACCCATGTCCCCAGGGCAATAGTCTAAGCCTCTGGATTACTAGTCCAGTTACATTGCTGTTACACACCATCTCCCCCACTGACCTAGAAAACATGCAGTATACTTGCTTCAGAATTATACCTCTTCAAACCAGATTGACATATCTGAGAAGACTAAGGGTCCGATTTTACCATTTTCATTCTAAGTGCCGATTCTGGGCGTAGTACAGATCCGATTTAGAAATCCGCTTTCAGGCGCCCCCATATGCTCTCAGCCATCCCCAGTCCGATTCATGCTGTGGGCAGAGCTTAGCGTGCCGGAATGATCGGAGCTCTGAACTGCACATGTGCAGTTAGAAAAAAAGTGGAAAAAGCGTCTGATCGCTCCCAAGCCACAGAAAGTGGAGAAAGCAGCCCGGGAGTGAAAAGCGGGAGCAAGGGTGTATCTCGGGGGTGGGGGGGATGTGTGGGGGTGGGGGAAGGAGGAAGGAGGGAGGCAGGTAAGACGTATCTCGGAGGGGGCAGGGCAGATAGATTTTGGGGGGGGTGCAGATGGATCTCTGGTTGGGGGGGCAGGGGTGGCAATTGGCCTGGGTTGTGAGGGGGTGGATAAGGGGGGCAGTGATGTGTGTGTGTCCCCTTATCCAACCCCCACTACCCACAAACATCACTGTCCCCCTTACCCACCCCCCCCACTACCCAGACTGATTGCCACCCCTGCCCCATTCCCCCCCACTGATCACCCGCAGAGTGGCAGCAGACCCCTCTGCCCCCCCCACCAGAGATCCATCTGCCTCCCACATCAGAGATCCATCTGCAGCTCACCCCACCAGAGATCCATCTGACCCATCTCCTTCCTCCCCCCACCCCCAAGACAACAAACTGGGCTCATTCCTCTCCCCCCCGACAATGAACTTGCCTTCCCCCCCGCCCAGAGAATGGTCTGGCTTCACTCCCCCTCCCCTCCAGAAGAACATCTGACTCGCCTCCTCCCCCCCACCACCAGACAATGGTCAGCCCTCCCCCTACTACCAGACAATGATCAGCCCTCCCCCCTGCTAGAGATGCATCTGACCCGCCTCCTCCTCCTCCCGCCCCCAACCAGACAACAATCTGACCTCACTCCCCTCCTCCCCCATCCAACCAGAGAATGATCTGACCCATCTCCACCCCCATCCGCACCACTGATCTGAGTCACAGAGCTGTTGGAAACACTAAAGGCACTCTTCAGAGGCTGGAGCACCCAACTCAGACTTTTATTCAGCAGGTCCCTAAAAGCACGGTTCTGGATTGGTAAATGCAGTGGTAAAGGGGAAAATGCTGATAGAGTTGGACGGGCAGTTCATTAACTCAATTTAAATGCATGCAAATACATTTAAATCGTTGTTGCACCGAATTTGGGCGCTGAACGGTTCTCCACCATACGCAGATCTCGGTAAAGTGGCGATCTGCGCGGACTCAGGTGCAGATTGCGATAAAGGCCTCACACCCGACTTTATCACGATTTCGCGCCCTAAATCGGGCTCAAATTGTTAGCAAAATCGGGCCCTAAATTTTGACTGTTGTTTACTCACATGATAAATTCTGTGCTTTGTAACTGATGCATTTATTTTCTAATGCTAATCTGTTATTTTTCTATATTCTTTCATGCACACCTCCACTGCAGCATTCTCATTTCCATCAGTTGCCCTGCATAGCTATAAGCACTGTGCTCAGTATGGTCATTCTGCTGGGACTCAAATCTGTAATTTGGAAGGAAAAGAATTCCTGTAAAAAAGTAAAGGCAAGTGTTCTAGCTTCTCAAACATCTGAAGCTGACCCACAGGATTTAAATAATACAACCAGGTCACGATTACTGGAGTGGTTGTAAAACCCTTGCCTTTATTGTCTATAATTCATCAGGGCATATCCGCAATCTTCTGTAGCATGACCTGGAGGCTATACCCAGTACGTAGAAATCTCTGTTGTGATCAAAGTCAACATTGCTTTGAGCTTTCATGCTACCAACTCATTTCAATTACCACTATGATATATTTGCTATGTTGACCACATGTCCATACATCATTTCATCTAGGAGGCTATCCAAATCATTTTTGTTGGGGGCAACACATTTGTCACTTTCCCACTCAAAAGGAGGGGATAACTAGAGAGGTCCTAGAATTTCTGTCACGTTTTAGGTTCCCAAAAGGAAAGGGTTTCATTGATGACATTCAGTTAGCTATCAGAACATCAATAACAACCCTGCGAAAGATATAAATCACAATGTGCAGTTCCAGTATTGTTCAAGATGATTAACACCACCCAACACAAAGCAGCTCATTTAATCGGCACTCCATCCACCATCTTAAACATTCACTTCCTCCACCATCAGCCCACAGTAGCAGCAGCTCATCAAGCCTTCTCTGACAGCACCATCGAAAGCTGTGACCTCTTCTCCCCAGAAGAATAAGGGCAGCAGACTCATGGGAATACCACCACTTGCATGTTTCTCTCAAAGTCATACACTATCCTAACTTGGAACCATATTGCAGTTCCTCCACTGTCACTGAATATCTTAGAACTTCGTCCCTAAAGGCACTGAGTGTATCTACATCATATGAACTGCAGCAATTCAAGAAGCCTACTCACCTTCAATCAATGCTCAGGTGGTCTTGGAGCACCACAGCAGAATAGTCTGGTGTCAGCCAAATGCATTAGCAGCCATGATCCATTCATTTTGAGGCAATTTCTGATGTCACAGCCACCTCTGAGGAAACAGACAAAAGGAATGGATTGCTCATTGGAGGATCAGGCAAATAATGGCATTCAGAAATCCATGTATCAATATGAACGTAAATCGTGATGTTTCACCCAAAATTGTGGATCACGTGATTGGTAAGCTATAGTAGCATTTCCAATGTCTGGACAAATCAGACAGAGTCCTCAATAGCCCAACAGGTCAACTTCATTAGCTATGTGCTGAATATCTTTGTCAGCTGAGTAGAGGGAACTGGAAGAAGGAACTGAGTAGAAGGACTGGAAAGCAAGCCTGCTGTCTTGGATATTTACAGTGTGGATGTTTATCGCATGGATAGCATCTAGTCCATCTTTCTTGTCCTCACTCTTTGATAGAGCAGTCCAAAGCCAATCCTACTGTCCTGCTCATTCACTATGGTTTTATATGAGCAAAGATAAGAGGAAAATGAGGTAAGATAAAAAAGTGAATGGAGAGTATACAATACTTTAAGAACCAAATAGAGGAATGACAAAATGTGTAAACTTTCTATAAGTGAAAGAAAGCATTGGCTTGCATCTACCAGCATTTAAAGTGAACTTTCACTGATATGATAATGAAGTGGCATTGGAGCTGTTGCTTTACTGAAGAGAAAACTACCCTCAAAAACAGAATTTATAAAACTTGAAAACAAAGTTTGCATTTAAAGCTTCAGAAATCAATGGTATACAGACAATCATACATGTATTAATACTGTACGGTTCAAACAATTTCAATGATCATTTAATTAATGCGTTCATCTAGTTTTCTCTAATTCATATATTTTAGTTGATTTATATGTCTGGAAGAGCCAATATAACAACCCCAGCCCCACACCATTTGGGGAGAGTGTATGGCTGATGTGCATAATTTAAGCATAACAAGGGAGTCTTTTGTTTCAGTATTTATGGAGTATATATGGAGTCAAGTTTGGTATTTTTTCTAAGTCCTTAGAATTTTTATGCATTTTCAACCATGGGATGCTGCATTCACTCTATTTATCATTTTACTATGCTTTTGGGCTTGTTGAAAGATGCACAACTTTTAATTAAAGTCTGGAAGAGCCAATAGAACAGCTCCCTGCATTGGGGGGAGTCTGGCGGTTCTCCTTGAGCGTTATTCAAGTAAGTGAACGTTTTTGGAGAACTGGCCAATCCTTTTCTGGGGATTGACCAATTCTCCAAGGGCCACATGATGGAACAACACTCAAGTAGATCCATCAGACTTTCCTCAAATGGTTGGGGTGGGGCGGGTGGTGGTGGAGTGAAGTGGCTCTTCCAGACATATGAATCAACTGAAAGATGTGAATTAGAGAAAATTAGATGAACACATTAATTAAATGATCATTGAAATTGTTTGAACCATACAATATTAATACATGTCTGATTGTCTATATTCTGAAGCTTTAATTGCGAACTTTGTTTTCAAGTTTTATAATTTCTGATTTTTAAGGGAAGTTTTCTCTTCAGCAGTTTCACTTTATTGCCTGTCGGCAGATCTTATAATTCACAATTGAACTTTTTCAAACATTCTGTCATGATTATCCTTTTGTGCTATAATCTTCTTATATGAATAACTGTCGTCTCACAATTGGCAGAATAACAAACTCAGATCTGAATATTTACTGAAATATTTACTGACAAATAAGAAACATGAAGCAGTGGCAGAATTCAGCAAATCCTGAACAGGACAATAAGCATTCATAGAAATCAACTGTAATGCTGATCTGGGATGACATCTCAGAGGACTGTAGATCAGACATTTTTTTTTGCTTGAAATGGCTAAGTACATAAAAGTACTTTCAAATACCAGAAGCTTATTTTTTAACACTTTTTGGTTAGTTTGCAACTCCCCCCTTGCAACTTATTCAGGAGGAGACACAGATGAATTCCCTAACTGCAAAAACAGATTTTTAAATCATCTTTCAATTTGATGTCAAGTTTCCAGTCAAGCTTTGACAAGATTTTCTGACATTGATATGATTAAAAAGGCTTCACAATATTCCAATTCAAATACACAAGCAATTTCCTATACCAAATAATTGCACAATTTCCTATTGAAGCTAAAATGCAATCTTAACGAGTAGTTTTATTAAATTAACAAATATATGAACCATGAACACCCTTTATCCCATTCAGAATAAGAGTTATTTATATTCAAGTGGCAATCAGCATAGTGACAACATAATCAGATCAGAAGAAAAGTTTGCTTGTTGCCGGAAAGATCATAAAATAGGTTTGGATAAGAAAGGCCGTACAACACTGTTAATCTCATTTTTGCAGAACACTAACCCTACCATTTCATGATTATATGGGCGAACTGTTTGTGACTTAAATGAGTCCAATGTCTTATGCTCATTCACTGTATTCCAGCTGTTGATCAACTTCAGTGCAAATAAATCCATCAAGAACTTCAAGTGAGCCATGATGGCTTTATTTTTGAACATCTGCTACAGACAGACTTTTTCAATTAAAGGCTTACATGTTAAATATTACACGCATTAAGTAGCATTAAAGAAGTTGCTGCAAAACAGCAATGTTAATGAATTTCTAGCATTTAATTTATTATTTATTTGGAAGACTTGTGCTATGCTTCTGTTTTGTCAAGATTATGAATAAAGGTTTTCCCCAAATCACAAAATAAGTTAATTAATATAATTTTTAGAGGTTGTTTTGAATAATCTCACCTCTTGATGCTTTCTTTCTTTAACTGAGTCCAAAGAAGATCAATTTTAGGAAAATCAATTAGAAAAATAAAGAAATATAATTTCATCTAATTATTCCTAATACTTTTGATAGTATATTTACGCAGTGCTACCACTAGATAGAAAGTTCGTGAATGTAGCCCAATCCATCACACAAACCAGCCTTCCATCCATTGACTCTGTCTACACTTCCTGCTGCCTCGGCAAAGCAGCCAACATAATTAAGGACCCCACGCACTCCAGACATTCTCTCTTCCACCTTCTTCCTTCGGGAAAAAGATACAAAAGTCTGAGCTCATGTACCAACCAACTCAAGAACAGCTTCTTCCCTGCTGCTGTCAGACTCTTGAATGGACTTAACTTACATTAAGTTGATCTTTCTCTACACCCTAGCTATGACTACATTCGGCACTTTCTTGTTTCCTTCTCTATGAACGATATGTTCTGTCTGTATAGCATGCAAGAAACAATACTTTTCACTGTATGTTAATACATGTGACAATAATAAATAAAATCAAATAGATTATATCCTGGTAAACGCTACTGCCATTAAGCATCAGCTGGAAGCAATTGGGTGATAGTGGCTAGCAAGTTCACAGGTTTTGAAAGTCTGCACATTTCCTGCATTCGGAGCACTGGTCATAAGATTGTTGCAAGGCTTTTCAGTATAAGGTAGGCTGTTGGCAGTACTTTGCATGTAAACTGGGAGACCGTGCGTACCTTAAAAGGACAGCCAGAAAATTGGTGTTTTTACCCATCCTATGAGAAATGTACATATCTTTTTCAGATGAAATAACCTTTAGAGCTCAGCTGATTCTTGTATGTCAGGAATCAGAAACTAAATATGGCAGAGGCAATATCTTTTTCATGCAGATCATTTAAATCTATAGGGATTTGTTTTGTAACTTCATGCCACTTGATTAACTTGACAAGAATCAGCAGAAATAGAGAAAGATGCCCTAGATGTCGGGTGGATACCAGAGATGAATCAAGTGCACCTATCAATAGACCATCTGTTGTATGTACAAGCCTGGCGTATCTACCATGCAATGACTGAGTACTGCTGTCTCTGGAAGATTATGTTTAGCATTAATGTAATCTGTGCCATTAGCTGTACAGAATTCTGGAACCAGCTTGGAACATTGGATCAATATTGCCAGTTACTGTTAAGGTAACGAAGCTTCTCAATAGTTAGCAAAAACGAATGCTGGAAATCTGAAATATAGAAAATTCTGGTAATACGCAGTAGATCAGGCAGCATCTGTGGAGGGAGAAACAGTTAATGTTTCAGGTCAATTACCTTTCAGTAGAACTGAAAGGAAAGCCATCTGATTCAGTAAGCAGCACTCCTGCCTGAGACAGAAACTCTGTTCAAGTCCTGGTCCAGGACTTTTTGGCTGTAGTAGAAGCATTCATTGTGTCATTAAAACATACTGCTAGTCAGCCTGCTAATCCTGTCAACATTATTCCATTATTCCCCAAAAGGGAAAAAAGTGTGAAGGTACAAAACAAATTGAAAACAAACAAATCGGAACTGAATAAGCATTTATACTTCCAGTAGCCTTTGGTAGTGTGAAACCAGTTTGTTGCCTAAGGAAATTGTAGAACACTGCTGTTTTAATAGGGAAAGAGCCAATACCTTTATCATTCCCCCCTGAATAGCAATAGTAATGGAACAAGATTGCCAAATTTCATCAGAATGCTAACTCTCCAAAATTATATGGTTTGATTGATGTTTTGTGGTGTCCTCTGGCCTTCTAAGTGCAATGTCAGTGTCAACATGAACAATAAAGGGTTTTATTTCCAGAAGCTGTACCAAGTCTTTGAACAACCAAACAGGTCAGTGCCAACTTATTTTTATTTTGTGGTCATCATCTGAGCCAGAATCTTTAAAGATGAGGGAAAACAAGTATAAATCACGTCAGTTCCAGTTGAACCATTGTTGTTGCCTTGGACAAAAGCAGAGCGCAGATACAAAGAAGGCTATGCAATCATCAGAATTATTGCTGAGCACACCATTGATATTTTGCAGTTGAGCTTTGGGTATCTTGACAGATTGGAAAATGTTACAATGCAATCATGAGTTAAGCATGGATAAGGCCATCCTGGAATCAAGGCCTCTGGCCAAAAGGATGTAGCCATGATGTGGAGATGCTGGTGTTGGATTGGGGTAAGCACAATAAGAAGTCTCACAACACCAGGTTGAAGTCCAACAGGTTTATTTGGTAGCACAAACTTTCAGAGTGTTGTCCTTCTTCAGGTGAGTGAGGAGTTGTGTTCAGAAACAGGGCATATGCAGACACAAACTTAATTTACAAGATAATAGTTGGAACGTGAGTCTTTACGGGTAATCAGGTCTTAAAGGTACAGACTGTACCTTTAAGACTTGATTACCTATAAAGACTCGGATTCCAAGCATTATCTTGTAAATTGAGTTTGTGTCTATACATGCCCTGTTTGTGAATACAACTCCTCACTCATCTGAAGAAGGAGTGACACTCCAAAACCTTGTACTACCAAATAAACCAAAAGGATGTAGCACGCGCACACATCAGTGCAGCCAGAAGGACTGGTGCACCAGCTGCTCATTCAAGATAAATTTAAGTGCCTGAGTACTCCTTTAAGGAATTCTTGTATAACTAAAAATGTGATTCAAAGTGTGGACTTAAATTTCATCCTGCCAATTCTCTCAAGAATCCCATTCCCAATTACATTTAGGGCTTATAATGTCTGAAACCAGTTCTACATGCCTGGGTGCTAGTGCTGTTCGTATGCTTATTAACTGCCTTAATGATGATAATACAAAGCAACTGTGGCTTTTGTAAAAGGTGTGCAGATGGTGGACTGGGAGAGATTAAAGCTGCCCACTGAATATGGGCCAAGGAATTTAGTGATTGCATTTCTGTTTTTTTGTGGGGGGAGGTACTGGCTCACCAACAGCAATTTATTTTACATTAGTGGTTTATACAACCATTAAAGTATGTTGACTTGTACATGGGAGATGATATTGCATGTCAATGATATTTTGGAAACCAGGAACTGCATGAGGGAAGTCCAAAAAAGTTGTTAAGTCACTAAGTAGAGTGATAGCAAAATGCAGTTGCTATAAAAACAACCGGTAACTATGTGTCTTAAGAAAATTGGCTGAGGCTATCATCTCAAAGCATACCATATCAATGTTTGTTCAGCTTTTGTGGATGGATGAAGCAATAAAAACTCTGAATTTACATCATTTGCTGCAAATGTCAGAAGACAATATGATAAAATTGGTGGAAGCCAGGAAATATTTCATTCCTATGAGCAAATTGTAAATTGCAAAAAGAAATCATGAGCAGTTTGGCCAAATAGCACACAAGATAATAAATACATGCACAATATAATCTTGTCTGCCGTAATATGTTCTCATGTGATGTTGATGTAATCCTGCTCATCTTTATATTTATAAAAACACTTCACTGTTGGGAAGAACACATCGTTAATTAAATGAGCAAGCAATGCTTCCCACATTTGGACCCCAGGGTGAAGGGAGCTCTGCTGCCAACAAAGGATACATCTTTTTTTCTGGTAATGGTGTTTGAAAAGAGGACAGTAGGTCTGCAAAATTTTCGAAAGCAGATAGGACTGTTTTCTGCAGCAATTCTTTCCTTCATGCATGTCACACCTTATTTTTTGCCCAGTTCTCCCAACAACTGACAGTAATGCTTCAGCAATTTAGCAGGCAGTAAGTTAACCAGGCAGTCCATCCACACACCTACCTTCATTAGGGTAGGGTTAAGGTGCGGCATCTGCAATCCACAGTTTTGTTGTGGAGACAAGAGAAACACACATGTTCCTTCTCCCTCACCCCCGCCTCTGGCTTCACATCAAGATGAGCAAAATTGGAAATATATTACCTTGGTAACACTGGTGCAATTGTACAATTGGAAAAATGGATCAGACTGAGTCAGAGCTTGCACAATGCAAGCTGCCTCGTTTTGCACAAGTAATGTAGACGTGTCCTGAAATGGGTCCATAGCCCATCTTTGTGTATTTAAGTTGGAAAATCCTGCTCCCCGATGGGCAGCAGGATGACTAAAAACAAGACCCCATATGATGGCAGGCATGCTACCAATTTAGACTGGGCACGGAATCTCACAATCAGCAATTGTTTATGCTATTTTCCAGCACGATCTTATCCAATGCACCACTTACACATCATGTTGTACCAATGGTTGCAAACACTGCAAATTGGTTTTGTGCATCAGATCTATGTAGGACCTCTGCCCTGGCCCTCTCACCCTCACCGTCTGATAGCAACATGACCTTAGTCTCCCCCTCACAGATCTTCCAGTCAGTATTCCCACTGATTGAATTAACTCCTTCCGGCTCTCTTGAAGGTACCCTCCCCACTGAACAGGGGCCAAGAGAAATCTGAACGATTGCGTTGCAGGCATTGATGGAACCTTAGAGCTCATTTCTTTCCCACTCACTCACCCAACAGTTGCCAGAAAACAGCATCATAGTCCATATCCGGCTCGCGGCCCTAATTGCTGTCCCACGGTCGCTCCAGGATTTGACAATCTTTGTCTAGAAACTATCCGTGTAGTCTGGCATCTTCTCGAACACATCTTGAATGTCGACACATCGCAATATACAGATCTGTCTCTCGTCAGGTCCCGAGATATCTAGTGTATGCTTAGATTAATATCCTCGGGTTTGGGCTGCCTTGATGGCCTGCAGCCAAACTGTCAATAGCCAACACCATCGCTGAGGAATCCGCGATCTGTTAAACATGCCTATAAATGAACGAACGGGTTTCCAACGCGTAGCTGTATCTTGGTGGTGCACTCCAGCTTTAAAATATAACCAAAGTTTAAAATAAACATATTGCAAATTAGAAAATGCCTAATCATCAAGAGGCAGCAAATCTAAGGCAGCAGAACTTAATTTTCACTGTGTGATTTTATTCAAGCAATAGAAAAATAACAAAGCGCTTATTCTTACACTAATTCCATTAAGTGAACCAATAATTAACTTTCAGCGGTGCTGCATTTCAAAGAATATTCTGTTTACAATACACCTAGTTGGAACTTAGGATGGGAACACCAACTCAGGTTTATCGGCCACGATTTGTGTAACCACACAGCAAACAATTGTTTGACATTCAGCGCACATTTTGCGATGTGTCATTTAATTGACGGCGTTGAGAGGGACAGCGCCAAAGTTGGTAGTGGCGGTTCGTTTTTAGCCTTAAAGAGACCACCGCTTTCAGGAGGGAGGTTTCTTATGAATGGCGAAATTGACCTGGTGACGTTTCCAATACAGAGTGATTCACATCGAATTTATAAGGATAAATAATCCAAATCTAATAGTGCTCTTCACTGCACCCCAGTATTGCCTCTGTTTCCATCATTGTTTGCTCTTTGGTATATTCAATTAAAGCTGTCTCCAATTTTTTCTTTAAACCCCACCAATGTGAGAGGGAACACGCTTTGGAGTCTGCACGTTCTCCCCGTGGCTGCGTGGGTTTCCTCCGGGTGCTCCGGTTTCCTCCCATAGTCCGAAAGACGTGTTGGTTAAATGCGTTGGCAATGCTAAATTCTCCGTCAGTGCACCCGAACAGGCGCCGGAGTGTGGCGTCTAGGCGATTTTCACGGTAATTTCATTGCAGTGTTAATGTAAGCCTGCTTGTGTCACTAATAAATAAACTTTAAAAAAGAGAAATTGTGGATTTAATTGCTAATTCACCTCAGAGACAACGTACCAAGAGGTGGATCCACCCAAGCCTCACTGCAAACTGAAGAAAACCATTCGACTTTTTAAGGGCATCTTTGTGTGAGACACAAATATCTTAAGTGAATATAGTAACACGAATTAGAAACATATGCACGGTTTCCCACAGCCTTTGAATAGTATATACCACCTAATACATCATCATTGACTTAATCAGATATTCCAAATGATATCTCTCCAATCTCAGTTTTATAATCGGAAGTTAAGCCGAATAGACGTACAAGATGGTGAATGGGATGGATAGGATAGAGGTGGAAAGACTCTTCATGCTCAAAAAAGACAGTAGGACTAGGGGGCACAGCCTCAAGATAAAAGGGGGGTGGTTTAGAATGGAGTTGAGGAGGAACTTCTTCACTCAAAGGGTGGTGAATCTCTGGAATTCTCTGCCCGTTGAAGTGGTGGAGGCTGCCTCGCTAAATATTTTTAAGACGCTGGTTGATGGGTTTTTGATAGGAGAGGGGATTAAAGGTTATGGGGAGAGGGCGGGAAAGGGGAACTGGGCAGCGACAGATCAGCCATGATCTTATTGAATGGCGGGGCAGGCTCGAAGGGCTGGATGGCCTACTCCTGCTCCTATTTCTTATGTTCTTATGTTCTTATAAAGATCGCGTTGAAATTTAAGTTTGACGCAACATGTAAAGTTCGCTTCAGATAAACTCCACTTCTGTCGCGGCCATCGGTTCAGTCAGAAGCTGATGGTGTACCAGTTTGTGTCTTAGGCCTAGAAGAGAGCTTGACACCCCAAATACATCTCAAACAACTCATCCACTTCCTCACAGCGGTCGCCTCTGCCCTTACCGCTGACCTTCATATCCCTGTTTTGTCATCAATATACCTACTAATTCGCTGCATTCTTAGCTGATTGCAGTTGCCCATAAATTCAAAGTTCCAAATCGCAGGTATCCATTAACATCTCACGCATGCTCGCCTATCTTCCTCAACCTTTTCTGATCAATTCTTAAGAACTTGAAAATCTTCACCCTTGTCTTCAAATTCCGCACAGCCTCTCCTGGCCCTGTCTCGGCAAGCTCCATCAACTTTCCTCCTCCAAAGCCTCAAGCTCGCTCACTCTCACCCACCAGAGGAAGGAACAGCCAGTTCCGAGAGCTATGACGTTTGATACAAATAAACCTGTTGGACTTTAGCCTGGTGTTGTGAGACTTCTTACTGTGTTTAGACACGCTCCCCTCCCGTCAGCCGGCCATTCGCCAGGGTTAGTCATAGTTCAGTTGGTACCAATCTTATCTCCTGAATCAGAGGTTAAAATAAGGCTTGAGCGCAAAAATGGAGCTTGACAATCCAGTGCAGTACTGAGACTCAGCAGCACTGAGAATTGCTGCACTGTCAGAGTACTGCTGCACTACCAACATCGTCCTGCTTGGATGGAAGTAACATATTCCATGCCTCTATTTCGAAGAATAACAGGGGAGTTATTCCTCGTGTCTTGGTCAATATTTATCCCTCTATCAAGATCTCAGAAGAAATATCTGGTCGTTAGCGCATAGTTGTTTATGGGACTTTGTTGTGGCAAATTAGCTATCGTGTTTTCTACATTATAACGATGATCACACTTCAAAAAGTACTTAATTGGCAGTAAAGTGCCTTAAGGCGTTCTGAAGTGAAAGCGCCAAATAAATGTGTTTCTTCCTTGCTTTCTAGTCTTCACAGGCTTCTGCCCTTTCTGGAATTTCCTTATGAAATCTCTCCACTTCTCTACCTTTTAGATATAATTTAACTTTATTTCTGTCAAAATTATAATTACGAATCTCCATATCTGTGGTGCCACAGCAATGCTAAACATTCGCTTGTTTGAAGCACCTTGGGATATTAAGCATGTTCGAAGCTTCAGTGGATACCGGACTTTGTTGACACAGCATTACAAAGTAGTTCGTGTGAAAAGGAGTTTATTTCGTGCAATGGACAAATTGCGGCCCACCGACCCTGAATCCAATATTCCATGTCGTCCGATAACCATTTAATCTGTGCCCATTTTCTGTACCCAAGCAGATTTCTAAAGCTGTCTCTCGGTCAACCACGGTGTGAATTTGGGTTATAGCCTATAAAACAAGTGAAGATGGTGAAGTGTATTGCAGCGCGATTTACGGTGGTGCATGCATCCTCCAGTCTGTTTCCAGGGCTCACATTATCATGTTAAGTTGCATGAGTTGTCCTCGGACTGTGTTATTTGAATATTAAAAATCCATGGGAATCACCGTTCAACATTTTAGAGATGAGAAAACGAAACCTAAAGGATTTAGCTGCCATGCCTCTGTTTTATATTGCTCTTTTTTATTTTGTATTCCTGCCATGCCTCGCTCTAACTTTTCGCGCTTGAATGCATTCGAGCATTGGCCGAATTGAAATAAATAAATCTGCTTGTAATGCATCGGGCGACTGTTGATAAGGTGCAATGCGCCCTCTTTAAGTCGGCAATGCCCAACACACTTCTCCCTTCACAGAAACAGACACCTTCAAGCTGAAAGAAGGAGACTGCGACTTCAGATAGTCATGTCCCATACCAGTGCTGTGCACACACAGTAATGCAGCATGCCACTGAGCTAGTTGTGGAACTGGATTCATTTTACTCAGCATGTATAACCTGTAAGCATCCTTTCCGCAGTCCCAATTCGCTTCCTGTCAGCCACGGAATATTGCTGTAATTGGATTGAGGAAGATGCCACGATTGGTTGAAATACAGAAAAGACTGAATTCCTCGATGAAAGGAATATTTTACGCAGTGGGTAAATGCCACTGACAACGGACGATATAAAACCACTTGTGTTACACGAATAATTCCGCATCTATTCTGAAAATAATACATTAACCGAACACTTATAGTCACGGCCATATTAAACATTCCGTTTTTTTGATATTACGTACATATCGAGATAAATTAAACGGCTGCACGAGACGCCCACGGTGCTAAGGGGATTGAATGAATGAGATAAGCGGTACCACAATGTGAGAATCCGTCAGCCGCAGCCAAAAAAAGAACTAGCATATTTATTTTCAAGGGAGAAATTCCGAGCTACGTGAGCAGCGTTGTAATGTGTGATGAAAAGGAAGCGACGTGTTTTAAATGTTCCAGGATCCCCTTTTCAAATTGACACTAGTGACAAACAGCCATCTAAATTGAGCCGTCGGGGGATCGCTGTTGCCTTGAGTTGATTCGGAGAAGGGGGGGGGGGGGCGCCGAAATACAATAAAATGAAGTCCAGTCGCTGAGATTACTGGTTGGTTGATTTTCAATGGTGTAACCCCGTCAAAGCAGCATTCGCCTGTTAAAGGCGAGAACGCCGACTCTCATGATATCAAACGAATTACTTTAATGTCGGTCTCTGGATTTGCCGCACGATTTTGGCAGATCTTGCGGACCCACTATAACATCCACCTTGGCATTCTTTTCACGACCACGATTTTGATATGAGTTTCTGGATCTCCAAAATACAAATTGTACTCCCGATCTTTCCTCACGTTCTTTTTTTTGAAACCTCATTGTCCCATCCTTGCTGCGGTCAGCGTTTGGCGGTGGCCCATTCAGCAACATCCACTTTATTTGTCTTGCCAATTTTCTAAGGCGGGAAAGAAGCCGAACCTGATTTGGTCCAGTACAATATGCGCCAGGTTTAGCAAATGACGAGTTCTTAATAGTTGGTTTGCAATGTCTGTGCTTGTCAGGAGTATCACAGTAGAAGGGAGACCTGCAATTTTCATGTTTATCGGCGGACCGATTTCTATCTCCATTCTAGTCCCCTGGATTTTAGCCAACTAATAACTCTGGGCTAAACTGTGCTTTGTGTCCAAAGTTGAGAAACCCCCAAGAATAGAAGCAGTGTTGTTCCGTAGAGAAAAAAATACGTCAAGCAAGTTGTTTTTCTTAGTCTTTGTTTAGTAAATGGGACTCTGCATACTCTTACACCTCACACGGTCACACACACGGACGCTGTAATTCACATAGCCTCCATAAGGATGTGTTGTTGACTGATTCCTCAAACACAGAGCCCAGGAACCTCTGAGTATTGCAGTCTCAACAGAGACAGACTGAAGGATTTAGGCAGAAGCGCCTGTGTATGGCACCGTAAAATACAAGAGTTCAGCTAGTGTGGTGGCTGGTTTTACTGCTATTTCAAAGTCAATTATCCCAGATAGCTGTGTCGAACTCCTCGCTTCTAATGGAATTCTTTCCACGTTCACATTTCTACAACGAAAGCTAATGGGTTTGCGGCACATTATAGGAGAATGTTACATGGATCCGTTAACAGGCGAGTCGATCACAGAAATATTCGTTGGCGTTGTTCCGGTGGGCTTCGGTACAAATGGGTTATCTTGCAACCTCATTATTGAGCATACGCGCTGCAGCTATGTGGAAGAATGATGCTGTAAGTATGTTTGCTGTATTGTCTTGTGTGCGATTACCCGTCTCTAATCTCTAGTTGCAGTTGTTATACTTTGCTCTTTATAGCAATTACTCCGAACCATAAGATACGTTCATATGATTTCATTTTCCACACTGCAGGATTTTGCTTGCACAGTGTAACATCTACTGGATCTAAGTGACGCTATGTTGAAACGGAAGTCCATTTGTTCTGTGTATAAATCTGCTTTTCTCTTCCTCTGAACGTATGCATTGCTAAATGCAAACATTTGATCGGAACCCAGATAATAGGGAATTTGCGTTATTGGATTGACCAAACTGAAGCAAAAGTGCAAAAAAAAGAGATTGCAGCAAGTTTATTTTATTTTTTAATTGGGCTTACTACACATTTTATGCCCACTGTAGACCAACTTTGCATACTTTCATACTTCGCTAGTTCCTGACAAAAGAGCCGCTGTTGAATGCAAAGGAGATAAGCTGGAGCTTAAAGTGGCGTTCCATGGAGATGCAGAGACCCACAAAATAACCCTTGGTGCTGAGAGCCAAGACATGCAAACCCCTCCAACATGCCAGCAACGAAATTCATTTCGTGATATTGAAGGTATGTCACATATAGACGTCTCCCGCATCACGCTTAAGGCTGTCTCTAACAATTGCAACTGCAGAGGACGCTGCAGCTCTGTAATATCAATCCATACTAATACACTTCATGTGAAAGAATTTGGCTTTCGAATGAACTTCATCCCAATTTGTTTCATTTCACTTATCGGTTCACTTAACTCATCAGTTTTAATGTCTATCCTCTTTTCTGCGTGTCTGTCGATAAACCTTCCAATCACTTTTGCTACTTAAATAGCTCACACGTATGCTCATTATTAAAACATCTCTGCTGTGTAAAAATGTCTTCTACATGCATTAAGATTGGATTTCAAGTGTTTGAATGAGATTGATAATTTGACTCATGCCAGCATTTTTTGTTTTAAATCAACATGGAAGAGACCGCAACCTCAAATGATTCAACCGTTTAATCATTAAAACCTGAACGCCCACACGGCAGAATGCTGTATTTCGTGACTTCAAACTGTTACTAAAATAGCTCCTCATATGCCGTCCAGTAAGTTGATATTCCGTTACTAGCGCTGCAAATGAAGCTGGCACTCGGCGCCCACTGACCCCCCCCTCCCCACAACCCCATTCCCTGGCATGTTAAGTAAAACGTCCTTTTCTTAAATTGCTACAGGACAGTGTGATGCTTCTTAAAAGAGCAGCTTTTATATCCCCTCCTATATATTAAATTGGATTTGGAATGAAAAGAGACAAGTTAGCAAACCTTGTAGTGAAATGCATCAAAAAAAGCCCTTGTGAAAAGCAATCATGACTAATAGTGAGAGAGGATACGATGTTTTGTGTAAACTGGAAGCAAGTACCCACGGCCCCCTCCCTCACCTCCCCCCTCCCATCCATCCGGCTGAACGATTTAGCAACACGAGCCCCAAAATATTTGTGACCCGACGATAGGGAAAGATATTCTTATAAACCTGTCCTGAATACTCAGTAGTATGTAAATTAGGTCAGATGCCTTTTTTGGGTCTTCATGACGAGTAGAGAAAAAAAACCTCTCGGAATATGCGGAGACTGCGGTTTCCTTTGTCCTTATTTGGTGACCAGGTGAACTTTTCCATGTTGATGCCTTGTGTGGATGTTTTAAAAATCTCAAAGAAGGAATAGGGGAAGAAGGAAAAAACTGTGCGTGTGTATTTTTGGTGCAATCTGCAGATGTTGGTAATCTTCACCTTTGCAGGGGATGGAGCTTCCGAAAATGGGACGCCTCGGCTTTCTTGCGGTGGTGGTACTAGATCTCCTCATCTTCCACTTGGATCTAATCAGAGCTCAGCAGGGTTACCCGACCCTGAACATCGCCATCATTCTGGGCAGGAGTCCCGACAGCACGGGCTTTAGGGATGTGTGGATCAAGGAAGATGCCCCCGATTTTCCCATTGATGTCAATGTGGTGACCGTGGCGGTGAACCAGACCGACCCGAAGAGTATCATAACCCACGTGTGTGACCTGATGTCAGGCACCAAGATCCACGGCGTGGTGTTTGGAGATGACACGGACCAGGAGGCTATCGCTCAGATTTTGGATTTTATTTCCTCCCAGACATTTATTCCTATCTTGGGAATTCACGGCGGCTCTTCCATGATCATGGCAGATAAAGTAAGTGCAAGAGAACTGTTTTTGCTCAGATTTGTTTTAAACAGGAGCAATGTTCCTTTCCTTGCCAGTTGAAAAAGTTCCTTCTAGGGAGAGAGATGAATGAGTGTTGATTTCCAGATGAGGACGGGTAAGGTAATTGCAATATCTGTGTCAAATAGCACAAAGCCGTAGAATCATCTTCGCCTCTTACCAGCTTAAACTAGAGATTTTGTGTTCAATTTTCTATTGTACCTGGGATCCATTTCCTTCTGTCGCGAGTGGTATTATATGCGGGAATAACACATATTAAACTCAGTTAAATGCAGGTAACAATGTTGGTTCTGTGCAGTCAGCAATACGATCTCACTGCACCCATTTTGTTAAATTTGTATGCAATCGATCTGAATAATCTTTGGGCAGCACTGGTTTCACCATGCCTTCTGATACTAAAAAGTGCCAACCATTTCTTGGTGTGCCACTTCAGACAAACGAACCAGAAGGGTGTCGTGAGTTTAGCTGTGGCCCTGCGTGTGAGGGGGCGCAGTGGAGTTACATTTCACTGAATTCATTCATGTACTCAAGTGAGTCAGACCCAAATTTGCAAACCAATCAACTTTAAGCCACTAAGGTTGCCAAACGTTATTTTGAGAAAGCAATTCATATAAAATATGCAAGGCAAGAATCAAAGATTAGCAGCAGCGCTGTTTTTTTAAATGGACTGGTGAGAGCAAGGTAATCTTATTTGGACAAGTCAATTACCATTTGCCTAATAGTTCCAGATAAAGGCACTGATGGCCAAACTCGCAAATCAAAGAAGAATTTACTCTAGAAATTTAATATTCCAACACAGAATAAGTAATCCAAAAGTTATCTCACCTTTAGTTCCATAAGGAAAACTGCAGTGACAAAAATTCATTTTGACTTTTGTCAGTTTATGCTTTGGAGAGTTTAATTTCAGCTCAGCTTTGTTAAACTTTTACTTCTAATAGTCATGGGCACTTGGTAATTTATTTAATAGCATGGAATAATATCAACAGAAATTCATTCCAAAACTTCTGGCATTAAAATTAAATGTGAGTGAGCAGTGTACTAAGTTAATCTCAGACTTGAAATGCTATTGTTAAAGCATAGGAACATGAGGATGCATGTAACTGGAAAATACAATTTCAATCCATCTGGTTGGTCCCAGATTCAGTCGATGCCAGAGCGTATGGTTCATGAAATGTACCTCGCAATTAATTTTTGCACCAAATACCTGTTCTTATGAACACAGTTCCAATATTCATTATGGATATTATCTGATCCTGAGGTCAAATGATCACATTTTATTCACTTTGTTATCTCAAACTTGTAATATACACTGTATCACTTCAGTGAATTCAAGATAATATTCATCATATTTGGAAGAATACTTGAGGAGGGCTGCGAATGACTGTTGCTATGATGTTGATGCAGAATAATGAATCACATAGCAGCAGGAATAGCCATCCAGCCCCTTGAGCCTATTCCCACCATTCAGTTAGATCATGGTTGATCTGTACTTAATTCTATTTGCTCACCATGATTCCATATCTCTTAATACCTCTGCCTAACATGATAGCGGAAGGTGTAATGAATTAATTAATTTACATTTCTAATCTGGAATCGTCAGAATTGAAACTGTGCTATACATTACAATGCCTTTTGATGACAAACATAAGGATAATGTTGAGCTAGAAACTACAATATTATATTTTGAAAGATTGGATGAAAGCAAAGGACTAAGTTCAATTAATTATTTATTTTAACATGATTGTAAGAACATAAGAATTGGGAGCTGGAGTAGGCTACATTACCCTTCAAACCTGCAGTGCCATTCAATAAGATCATGTCTGATTTACCTCAGCTTCACCTTCATGCACTACCCTCATTCCCCTAATTTCCTTTGTACCCCAAAATCTATCAATAGTCTTGAATGTATACCATGGCTGAGAATGTCGACTTCTCTGAAGTAGAGAATTCCAAAGATCCACAACCCTCTAAGTGAAGAAATTGCTCTTAATCTCAGTCCTAACTGGTTGAATTCTCACTCCAGTGTTCGGTTTTGGACTCGCCAGCTGTATTCACCCTGTCAAGTTCCTGAATAATTCAATTTCCTTCATTTAGAACTCTCATCCTTCCAAATTTTAGGGAATTCAGGCCTAGTTTACGTACTTTCTTCTTCCAGGACAAATCTCTCAGCCTGGAATCAATTTAGCAAACATTCGTTGCACTCCCTCTGAGGCAAGTATATTCCTCCTTGGGTAAGGAGACCAAAACTGTGCGGGATACTCCAAATATGGCCTCACCAAGATCCTACATAATTGTAATAAGACTTCTTTCCTTGTGGCTAAGATACAATTTGTCTTCCTAATTGCCTGTTGTATGTTAACCTGTGTGATTTGTGTACAAAACAATGCAGGTCCTTTTGAATATCAACATTTCCCATTTCTGTCCATTTAAAAGTTACTTTGCTTTTCCATTTTTCCTCTCAAAGTGAATAACATCAAATTTCCCATGTTATAGTCTATTTCCTTAAACATTTTGTGTCTGGTATTTGTCTGTAGGCTGAAAATTAATTTCACATGTAAAACTGAATTAAGTACACAAGCCAAAATAACAAAAGAAAACTACCTCTACAATATCTTCATTAAAAAGATACAAGGAAATAGGAAACTATTAAACCAAAAAGGTATTAGATGCCAAAAGAAGGCTCTGGAATCAAAATCCCGTTCACAGCAGTAAAAAAATGGCTAGAGTGCAATTTAGTACCAAAGGATTAAAGTAATGGAGTATTCAAATGATGGATAAAGATATTTATAAATAATTATTTTCCAGACACATACAGCAGGGGGAAAATAATTCAGTATTCATTTATTATAGTACAATGACTATTTCATAAGCTTTGGGTCAGTCAAGTGAACTGAAAGCTAACATATCTCTGGATCAAATGGCACAAACCCTGGATTGAAGATTAGAAAGGAAATATCTAAGGCACTGTCTAAGTGGTGAAAGATTCTTTGGATACTTGAGAGGTTCTGCAAAATAGGACGCAAGAAGAAGAAATATTGATGTGTAAAGAAGAGTACAAATTTGACCTGAAAACTGGAGACCAATTAAATCAACATCAGGGGAAATTAAGGGGGGAAATACTGTGAACCACATTAATTTGGAAGCACACTTAGCTAACATGTCTTGATGGAAAACAATCACCAAGAATAAAGAATGGGAGCAAGCTGCTTGACAATCTGATTTATTTCAAGGAATTACGAATACAGAAGATAGTGGAATGAGCCTTGACATAGATTATTCCAAAGTACTTTGACAAGACCCCATATTACTGAATATTAGTCAGTTGAAAATTCAATGAGACCCTACCATTGAATGTACAACTAAATACAAAACTGGATCAAAAATGTAGGAAACAGAGTACACAATAGAGATAATGTCAAATTTGGGGTGAGGCGGAGCTGAATTGAGTACTCCAGGGTCTGTGCTTGAACTTTTGTTGCTTCCTTTCTATAAAAATGAAGAATAATTGGGAATCAAAAGCTACTCGTACACTTGTTCAACTAACAGCAGACACCAGGATTGAGAGTGCAGTAGGTACAGAAAATGCAGTTAATATTTGAAAAAAAGAGTACACTCTGTTATGACATGGACAGAGAAATGTTAACACTTTGCATTTTGGGATAGGAAATGAGAAACATGGATATAATACCACCGGGATTAGAAATGGTGCAAAATACTTGGGTGAACTTGTCACTTTCAATGCTGAGACAATGTAGATAAAAAGTGAAACATAACAATTAAAACCTTGGGCTACATAGCCAGAACATTGAAAATCAACAGATATTATGTTGAGGCATCTACTACACTAGTCGTATGCACTTGAAGTTCTCTGTACATCTTTGGCATGTGCACTGGCTAAGCTGCAAGGAATAAGAATGATTTGGAGTATCAAAGAATGATGAATAGTTAGGAAAGTTTAAAGCCTTAGGCTCAGATTTTTGCCATGGTGGAAGGGATCTCCAAACTTTGATAGGATTAAGGGAGGGGCTTGTATCACACATATGGCCATTTAAATCATCAGCTACTGCTACTGAAGTGGAATTTTGGTGGGTTAAGACTGTGAACCCCAAAGTGTGTAGAATGGAGCAGGACAGAACTTTGTGGATTTATTTGGATAGCCGGTACTTCTTTGCATCTGGTCCTGAGAAACATTTGGTAGAGGTCAGGTGCCCTTTGGGTAGACCAAGTAACCTTTTGGAGGAAGTCAGGTGCCCTTTGATAGACATCAGATGCCCTTTAGATTTATTAAAATTAAACATAAGTATGTGTAAAAAGTACTTACTGGAACTGCCAAAAGAGCTGTCAATACTTTCACAAACCTGTAGAAGGGACCTGTGAAAACTGCGAGAAGCACCTATCAAAGGGACCTGTCAAAGGGAGCTGTCAAGTCGTGAAGGAATTTAAAAGTCCTGCCCTTTAAACCTTTGGAAAAAAAATGTCTGAAATGTTAAATAGAAGTTTGCTCGCTATTTCATCCTGTCTATTGAGAACAGTCAGAGGGTTTACATTACCGGATTAGTGCTGCATGGCTGATTTCACAACTATCTATTATCACAGTGGGGTGCTTGCCTTTCACAGTTTGATTGACGGCTGTAAGGTGTCATAGCCTCTTTGATGTGGGACTATGAATTCCAATACTTATTTAGTTGAAGGAATGTAAGTGTGGTGAATGGGCTTTTATGAATGTGAATGTTTCTCTTCAATTTAGTGAAGTCTGCAAACGATGCTTAGAACTTTATTTAATTGAACATTATTTTATCTCATATTTGGATGGTTCCTGAGGGCTGCTAAAAGTGGATCCTAGGTGAGTTGACACGGTAGATGTAAGTCAAGGGATAATGAGTAGGGGACATAGATTGGAATTAATTGGCACTAAGTTGGCATCGGAGCTATATAGAGATGTGTGAAGGGCAAAGGGATAGAGGGATTGGGTGCAACATAGGTTGGCATAGAGGTTATGGGGGTGGGGGGGGGCTGGTGGATGTGCAGTGATGTGGATGGGGCATGGGAAGTTGTGTTGGGGGGTTAGGACCGCAGTTTTAAACTGAACACAGAGCCAGAGCTTTGAGAAAGGCCTTCTGCCCAGCCTATTTCTGTACCTGGCACCTTCCTCAGTTTTTCCCAGGTAGGTTTCTGAAGTTTGAAATTCTCGTCAGTCTATACACTCAAACCAGGAGCAAAGATTTGGGCCTAAAGTGTAGACTAGACTGAATAGGTTTTGCACAGATTTTCCTTAGTAATTCATCTTTCTTTCATTGAACTATTTCACAACAATTGTTCAATTTTCTTCAGTTCAGTTCTCACTTCATTCAAATTTACTTTATGCAACTTGTTATTACTGTTCTCATCTTCACTGATATTGATTGTTGGTAACCTTAAAGTTGAATAAATTATGGTAATTATATTCCAAAGGTCCAAGTACTTTTGTATTTTGAATTTTTTTTTACTTGCCGGATCAGGTATAGTGTGAATTCCCGATAATGGGTACAAAACATGTTGTGACAAGCAGTTTTAAAACATATTTTCTGGTGATACAAAATAAGTAACACTAATAAATGTGCTACGCAACTGTTTTTTATATATACATCAATGGATTGTTTCCAGAGTCCTAGATCAATAATTTTGTGAATGTGAGTTCAAATCACATCTTAGTAATGGTTTTCAGTCTTGTGGATTTTGTGACTTATAGAAGAGATGTAACAGCATATTTACAGGGTTGAAACAAGCCATGCGGCCTAAAAGCTTTGTGCTGATGCTTATTCTTTGATCAGTGTCTTTCTACTCTTCTTCTTCTAACCGCATCAATATATCCTTCAATTCCATTCCCTGTCCTGTGTTTATCTAGTTTCCCCATAAATGCAGCTATGCTACTCACCTCAAACACACTTCCTACTTTTAACTTTTAACTTTTCTACTTTTTCAGTCCTCAGTCTTCTATTTCCTTGAGAAAAAAAAGTCAATCCTTCCTGATAAATATATCTTCTCAGTATCATCCGTGTGGATCTTAATTTGCAAATTTCTCCTGAGCTCCTTATTGGATTCTTAGAGACTGCCTTATAGTTACAGCCTTGAGTTCTGGTCCTGCTTGAAAATAAAAATACTCTCTTGATGACAAGCCTATCAAGCCCATTCATGATCTTAACAATCTCCATTAAGTCAGTCCTCAGTCTTCTATTTCCTTGAGAAAAAAAAGTCAATCCTTCCTGATAAATATATCTTCTCAGTATCATCCTTGTGAATCATATTTTGCACTTTTCTGAACATTTGGATAGAAAACTGCTCTATCAACCACTTCAAACGTTAGTGTTTATGAAATTGACAATTCACCCAGAGGCCTGAAATAATAATCCAATGTTTGATGGTTCAAGTCTCCTCATGGTAATTTGAATTTAGAGTTCAATTTTCCATGACGACTAAGCAATCTAAACCCATCTTTCTTTCTTATTTCCCTGCATGTTAAATTCCCTGCCAACTTCTGGTGTGCGCTTGGTTTTCACAATACATTTATTTTCTCCTACCTATGCCCTCAGTCCAGATCATTTTGAATGTTTCTACCAATCAAGTAGAGGCACTTAATTGAGATTTGCTTTTACTTATGTTTTAGATGTTCTATTCTCTTTGATTACTATGCCTAACTTGCTTTGCATCTTACCTTATTCTGTGTAATTACAGTAGTACCCTTACATACCTAGCTATATAGATACTTATGTCTGTCCATATGATTAATTAGTTTTATTGTTCTAATTTAGAGGCAGCTGGTCTTTCAAGTGCTTACCTGCAAGACAATCTCTGTTATTTGTGAAACCAGGATCAGATAACCTGTTGCAATAGTAAGCCCGCTATTTCCTTCTATATCCAAAACCTTAATCTTCAGAAGATTAATCATGGGCCTATTTGCTTTCTTGTCACTGCAAAAGGAACTATTCTCAAATCTTAGCAATTCAATCCTTTTGAATCTCCCTTTTTCTGTCTAAAGCTTTTACTTGTATTTGAGATTCTTCAGTGCTGTGCATTTATGGCCCCTTAAACCTATTGGTTACTCTTATCCTTCTACTCTTAATATTTTTCTGACACCTCCAAATGTAGGCCAACTCTCATCCTTCCAAAGAAAAGTTAAGATCCTCATAAATTTAACTTGCAGTTTGAATTGGTGGTTAGGAAAACAAATTTGTAAGACTCTAGTCAGACCACGTATTGTGAGCAATTTTGGACTCCATAATCTAAGGAAGGATGTGCTGGTCCTGGAGAGGGTCCAGAGGAGGTTCACAAGAATGATCCCTGGAATGAAAAATTGATGTATGAGGAGCGCTAGAGAACTTTGGGCCTATACTCAATACAGTTTAGAAGGATCAGTGGGCATCTCATTGAAACTTACAGAATACTGAAAGGCCTGGATTGGGTAGACATGGGGAAGATGTTTCGATTAGTCGGCGAGACTAGTATCTGATGGCACAACCTCAGAATAAAGGGACAACCCTTTAGAACCGAGATAAGGAGGAATTTCTTCAGCCAGAGGGAAGTGAATCTTTGGAATCCATTGCCCCAGAAGGCTGCGGAGGCCTGTTCATTGAGTACATTTAAGATAGAGATAGATGGGTTCTTGATTGGTAACAGGATCTCAGGTTATAGGAAGAAGGCAGGAGAATGGAGTTGAGAAACTTATCAGCCATGGTTGAATGGTGGAGCAGACTTGATGGCCGAATGGTCTAATTAATTCTGCTCTTATATCTTATGGTCGAAAAAGACAAAACACAGACACAATCTGAAGGAGACAAAATTAATTGATGTTAACATGGAGAATTAGAGTGGAAATAGATATAAGAACATAAGAACATAAGAAATAGGAGCAGGAGTAGGCCATCTAGCCCTTCGAGCCTGCCCCGCCATTCAATAAGATCATGGCTGATCTGTCGTGGCTCAGTTCCACATTCCCGCCCTCTCCCCATAACCCTTAATCCCCTCTCTTATCAAAAACCCATCAACCCGCGTCTTAAAAATATTTAGCGAGGTAGCCTCCACCACTTCAACGGGCAGAGAATTCCAGAGATTCACCACCCTTTGAGTGAAGAAGTTCTTCCTCAACTCCGTTCTAAACCGCCCCCCCTTTATCTTGAGGCTGTGCCCCCTAGTCCTACTGTCCTTTCTGAGCGGGAAGAGTCTCTCCACCTCTATCCTATCCCACCCATTCATCATCTTATATGTCTCCATGAGATCTCCCCTCATTCTTCTAAACTCTAACGAGTACAAGCCTAGTTTATTCAGCCTCTCCTCATAGCTCAACCCCCTCAACTCCGGCATCAGCCTAGTAAACCTCCTCTGCACTCCCTCCAAGGCCAAAATATCCTTGCGTAAGTACGGCGCCCAAAACTGCACACAGTACTCCAGCTGTGGCCTCACCAATGCCCTATACAGCCGCAGCAAGACCTCCCTACTTTTATATTCAATCCCCCTCGCTATGAAGGCCAGCATCCCATTAGCCTTCCTGACCACCTGCTGCACCTGCAAGCTGGGTTTTTGCGACTCATGCACAAGGACCCCGAGGTCCCTCTGCACCGTCGCATGCTGCAGTTTTTCGCCACGTAAGTAATAGTCCTTCCTACCATTATTCCTACCAAAGTGGACCACCTCGCACTTGCCAACATTAAATTCCATTTGCCAGTTCCTGGCCCATTCGCCCAGCCTATCTAGATCCTTCTGCAGACTCTCCACACCCTCCGCGCAATTTGCCGTTCCACCAATCTTGGTGTCATCAGCAAATTTCGACACCATACACTCAGTTCCCTCCTCCAGATCATCTATATAAATGGTAAATAGCTGAGGCCCCAGCACCGACCCCTGGGACACTCCACTAGTCACCAACCGCAGTTAAATGCACCTTTTGATATTAATTTGCTTTTATTATGCTGCAATAAAAGATATATGTGAGACAAAAACAAGATTCAAAGCCAAAGGTCATTTCTGCGAATGCATCCATTAAACCCTTGAAGTATATGAAATGATTCTCATCTCAGTCCATTACATCCATTCTGTTACACAGTTTGAATGTGTTGTATCTAGGTGCCTAAGGGGCAAATACATTATTGATAATCCTTGTGTGTGACTATGTCACATCTTAGATATGTTTAACAAGAAAACATGCAAATATATGACTCTTCCAGATGCTGATACTTTTTCAAATACATGGTGAGCCAAATAAATCATTGATCATCAAACCCATCACTTAATCATTTTTTTAATACAAGTATTTTGGTTGCAATTACAATGGTTTCCCCTTGATTTTTACCACTTGCCCCATGGAAATAAAAACTGCTTTAGGATCCTTTGCTGCCCTATCAGTGAAACAAAATGGTAAAATCTCTACAAACTCTGTCAGGAATCATGTTGAATGGAATTGAAAAGCAGTCGTTTTTCAAGCAATTCTTCTTGACCAGGCTGAATCTGGCAAATTAATTCCTTAATGTGACATTATAGTGAAATATTTCCTGCTGTCATAATTCTGCTTGCGCATCTCATAATAATCAAATGTGACTTGAAATGCTGATTTCCTGAAGATTTGAAAAATAGTGTATGATTCAGCTATTAGGTAATAACATGAATTAGAGTCACACAGTCAATACAGGACAAAAGGAGGCCATTTGACACTTGGAGTCATGATAGCTCTCAATCCAGTTAGTCCCATTCTCCTGCTCTAACCCTGTAGCTCTGTAAGTTTATTTCCCTTATGTGAACATCCATTTTTTTTTAAATCATCAAATGGAAATTTCCACTTCTGCCACCCTAACAGGTAGCAAGTTCCAGGAAAATTGTTAGCATCGCAAATGCAGTACATTTTGTATGCGCACGTATTGTTGAGTGTTCAAGATGCAGAGTTGAACACCTAAGTATTATACAGAGTAAATGACCCTGCAATCTTCAACTTCCACCAAATAGTGCAAGGGATGTATAACTCTTGACTGTGCGACCACAGTTTTCTGTGATCGACAGGTTTAAAAGAATGAGAAAAGCTCCAGCGGAAACTGCATTGTAAAGAGGATTCAAATGGTACTGGTGGTCCAGTGATGGTCACTTAGTCTTTTAAGGTACAATAGCTATTCTTCTGTGTCCTAGGAACATTGCAGGAGTTATTCTGCAGTGTGGTAGCCTCAGTGTGGAATGACAACCAAAGAGGTGCATGTCAAAAATTTGTGAGTAATTTTTGTGAATAATACTTCTTGAAAGCCCCTTTTCCTGCTGTGAATGTAATTTCATGGGCTCCTACCTTATAATAATGTTAAAGAAATACTATGCATTTTTATATAGTGCCTTCATCTCAGCCTTAAGATAAAATTCCTTGCTTAAAAATTTTCATCTCCCCCTCTCACTTGATCATCCTCCTTTTTTAAGTTATTCTTTAAAACCTACTTTTTGGTCTTCAGCCTGAATATCTCTTTGCGTAGCTTAATGGTTTTACATGATCATGCTCCTGTGAAATGCCTTTGAATGTTTTACCAGGTTAAATGCAAGATGGTATTATCATATAGAGACGTTCTTGTTCTTCATGAAACAGTGCCAAAGGACTTACAATGTCTTCCTAAGCAAACTGAAAAGTTTACTATTTATCAAAAGGATGTTATCTCTAACAATGAAACACTCCCTCATTACAGCAGTTAAACGAGTTGAGATATGGTGCTCAGGCCCAGGTAAGGAACTGAGGCTTTAACATGAATTTCTTGGCTCAAGATGTGAGCAGTTGCAGAAATACTGCCTTCCCTTTGAACTGTTAAAGCTAATTTCTGCACATTTGTGATTATTGATCGATGTCTAGATTAACAGTAAGTGTGTTATGTTTCATTTTATATGGAATGTATATTTTACAGAGAAGTTAGAGCAAATCAGTCTTCCTACTCAGGTTTGCAGGATCATGTTAATGAAAACCCATTCAGGAACAGAGAAGATGATATCTTAAAATAGTATATATGAGTTATATGTATTAGGCTGATATTTTCAAGAAGTGGTTCTGCCACCAGCACCCTGGAGGCTAGCAAGAAGGCCAGACAGCATTTTACTGGAAGCCACAGGGGTCACTGAATGCTTGCCATCCAACTGAGCTGGCAACTGTTGAGGCTGAAGGATGAGGGAGACGGTGCCCCAACATAGACCAAATGCAATTTTTTCCTGCAACTTGCTGGGGCTAGGCAGGCAGATCTGTATGATTGGGATGAGGGTGGAGATAGCAGGGTGGTGTACTCTTCATTGGCAGCATGTAGCCACGGAGACTATTGCTTCTTTCAGGGGTTTGGGGGGAGACTTTTTCTAACTAGTAGGCTAGATAATGGAAAACCAGTAGACATGGTTTACTTGGATTTTCAAATGGCACTTAATAGGTGTCACATATGATGTGGGATCAATAAATGATTGGTTAATAGAAAATAAGCAGAGAGTAAGTTAAAATGGGGCATTTTCAAGTTGGCAGGCAGTGACTAGTGAAATTTGTTTCCTTTATTCCTTCTTGGCATGTGGACATTTCTGACAAAGCCAACATTTGTTGTTCAGTACAAAAATAAGTTAGAATGGGAGCTGTGAGGAGGATATAAAGACACTGCAAAAAGATAGATATGTTAAGTCAGTGGGAAACAAACTGATAGATGAAGTATAATGTGGTGAAGTGTGAGGATACTGTATATCGCAGAGTATAAGTCAACCCGTCATATATGGTGATTACCCTTCTTTTCAGTTATGAAATACAATACTCACATTTGGAATCAATCTCAATTTTTCACCTTGGAAGTGCATGTTTTATTTACATTATACTGCAAGTCAGTGCAGGTGATGAGGCAGACAATGTGGGCTGTATGGTACAGCAGTATGGAGCTTAAGCCATGCATATGCATAGCAGGCTGCATAAAGCATGGTGAGTGATGAAAAGAAATGGGGTCTCCAGCAAAAAGAATGATGTATGAAAATGCTTTCAAGCTAAAAATGGTAACATTTGTTAACTTGTCAAATAATTGTGCTGCAGCAAGGGCGTTTGATGTTAGTGGAAAACTGGTGTGAGAAAGGAGGAAAAAGGAATCCGCTTTGAAGAAGATACCCAAGACCAAATGTTGCCATCAAACCAGACACTGGCCTGATCTTGAGAAGCATGTATCAGAGTGGATCCTCAAAAGAATCACTGGAATGGTTACATCGTCACCAGAAATGCAATGTGTGTATATGCACTTAACTGAACCATCTCAAACCCTGTGTCCAGCAAAGATTTCAGACCAACAGTTGGCTGGTGTAGCTGCTTTATGAACCAAAACAGTCTAATGTTACAATAGAAAACCAAGCTTGCATCAAATCTACCAAAGGACTTTGATGACAAATTACCAATTTCCAGCTGTTCATTACCAGACAGCGACAAAAACAGAGTGCCCATTAAACCACATATGTAACATGGATGAAGTGCTCATGAATTTTATTAGGCTTAGCAGTTAAATTGTGGAGTGAAAACATTTGAAAACAGTTCTCATGAAAATTCCAAAACATGAGAAGTTTTATGGTGCCACTAATTAACATGGCCAATGAAACAAAATTAAAGGTTAGGTAATTTTCAAACATTTGTCAATGTCCAAAGATGGGATGGATGAGGATGAAATGAAGTTATGGATTGATAATGTGTGAAAGAGACATCCCCATTGGCCTATGTAAAGAATGCAAGTTAATCGTGTGGATTCAGATCCCATATAATTGATGAGATCAAGAGGTGCCTGTGAAGAAATAACATCTGCATGTTGTTATATGAGTGGGTCTAACATCCGTATTTTAACCTTTGCATATGTGCCTCAATAAGGCATTCAAAGATCATGCCTGTGCCTTGTGGAATTGACAGATAACTGATGGAGAAAAAACCTTCACAAAGAGTGGAAATCTAAGTGCTGCCCTGCTGGATGTTTTGTGTGGTTTCATTATCAAATCATGGGATATTGTTTGTGTACAAACTGTCACTAGGTTGTTTAAAAATATTGTATATCCATTTCAATCAATGGAAAGAAAGGTCATTTGTCATGGAGAGATGATTCTGAAAGTGAAAGCACTAAATCTGATTCAGAGTAGATCCTTACATATGTGCCAGAGCCAAAATAACTCAGTGTGAATTTGCATTAGATGCAGAAGACAATGAGTTTAATGGTTTTAAAATGCTTTGATTGTGGTTAAATGTATCTTTTTTACAATTACATTATTTGAAAAACTTTTTTTTTCACATTTCAGAATGGTGACCATCCACACTGCTGGTTAATGTTTATACTTGGCATATAACTCAACCTCCATTTGTGAAGGGATTTTTGGATGCTTCAAAGATTGACTTTCATGCCATGTTCAATAGTATTCACTTTGGTTTTAAGAATAGAAAAGTGGAATACTTTTCTGAAAAATGTGAAACTTGTAAATGTTGATGTTCAGAAGGACTTGGATGTATTCGTACAAGAACCACAAAAGGTTAGCATAGTACATCAAGCAATTGGGAGAGTAAATTGTACTTTGCCTTTATTGCAAGGGATTGAAATACAAGAATAAATAAGTCTTACTGACATTATAAGGGCTTTTGTGAGACCACACCTGGGATACTGTATGTAATTTTAATTTCCAAACTTGAGAAAGGATATACTTGCTTCAGAAGCACTATATTGAGGATTCACTAGATTGGTCGCTGGGAGGCGAGTGTTGTCACATGAAGGGATACTGAGTAAATTGGTCTTATGTTCTCTGGACTTCAGTAGGATGAGAAGTGATCTCATTGAAACATTCAAGATTATGTCAGGGCTTGATAGAGTAGACACTAGGATATTGGGTAGAATTTTACCGATGTGCCCATCTATCGATGGGTAGAGTGAACCAGTAAAGTCATGTGAGAGGGCAGAAGTCAGGATCAGCTGAATTTCCCAGTTCTCATGATCTCACAAGAGGCAGATTTCTGGCAAGGTCATCCTCTCACTGGAAATGGGTGAGAGGCTGAATAAATTATTTAAATTTATTCTAATGCTAATTTAAATGGTATTAGTGAGCCTGATACAATCGTCTGGGTTTGTTTGCCTTTATGGCTTTGCTGAGAGAGGTTCTCTCTGGCGAGGAAAACATCTGCTTCCCATGAACTGATGCTGTAGTTGTATTGGCCTCATCAATAGAATTGGAGGGTATTGAGGACCCTTGAGGAGGCCTAGGGCAAGGGAGGGTGCTCCTTAGGCAGTGCCAGCCTACCTTGGCAATGTCCAGTGAACATTGCCAAGGTGCCACACTGGCAGTGCCAAGGGACAGCTCACCAGGGTGAGGTACCTGTGGAGGAATATGGGGGAGAAGTTTGAGGGGTGGGACCTGGAGGGGCAGGGCCAGGCCAGGGCAGCCCAATTGGGGAGGGAGGGATGGGAGATTCACTGCTACTCTTGGGGGTGTTAGGTATGGGGGAGTGGGGAGATGGGATCATGCTATCATTCTGCAGGTGATTGGTGGGGAGAAGGAGGGAGGGTGATTTGTCTGGCGGCAGAGGCAGTGGGGATGGCCAGGGCTATATTTTTGGTGTTATGGGGCTCATAATCAGCCATGGACTACATGATTGCAGGGAGAGGGGATGGTTGTGTTCAGACTGGCTCCAACAGACGAGGCCTAATAGTTCTCTCTCTCTTGTTGCAATTGTACGTGTGCACAATCAGAGGGCTACACATGCGCAATAGCTCCCTCTGCAGTCTGGCTAGCGAATTAAGCCTCACCCACTGTTTATAGTAGCTAGAAATGGTCTAGCCAACTTTTTCATACACTATGTGCGCAAATTTGGGTGTAAAAACCTGTCCAAAAATGGATTTGCAAACATCCCATTTTCATGTTAGCTGGACACTTAGAATTATGCTAGTAAAATTTCTCCCATTGTTTCTTTTGGCTGAGGAATCTTGAACATGGGGACATAGTCTTTGAATAGTGGACTGACCATTTTGGATTGAGATGAAGAGGAATTCCTTCATCAAAGGGTTGTGAATCTTTTGAATTCTTTACCCCAGAGGATTCTACACGTGTCATTATTCAGTATATTTAAATGTCAACAAAGATTGACAAAGAAATTGATAAAGAAGGGTAGGAGAAACTATGAAGCTGGGCTAGCGCTTAATATAAAAAAGGATAGCAAGAGTTTTTATAAATATATAAAAAGGAAGAGGCTGGCTAGGGTGAACGTTGGACCCTTAGAGGATGAGAAGGGGGACTTAGTGGTAGGGGATGGAGATATGGCTGAGGTCTTGAATAACTTTTTTGTTTCGGTCTTCACGGAGGAGGACGTGAATAATTTGCTGGGTGTTAGCGATGGAAAGGTGGTAGGACTGGAGGGTCTCAATGACATTACTGTTACTAGAGAGGCGGTGCTCGACAGACTGGAGGGGCTGATTGTGGACAAGTCCCCAGGACCGGATGGAATGCATCCAAAGGTTCTGAAAGAAATGGCGGAGGTGATAGTAGATGCCTTGGTGGTTATTTTCCAGACGTCGCTGGATTCCGGGGAAGTGCCGGAAGATTGGAAAACGGCTAATGTTACGCCGTTGTTTAAGAAGGGTGGCAGGCAAAAGGCAGGGAATTATAGGCCGGTTAGTTTAACATCTGTTGTAGGTAAAATGTTAGAATCCGTCATCAAGGAGGAAATAGCGAGGCATCTTGAGGGGAATTGCTTGATAGAGCAGACGCAGCACTGTTTCGTTAAGGGGAAGTCGTGTCTGACAAATTTACTGGAGTTCTATGAGGATGTGTCTAGGGCGGTGGATAGAGGAGAGCTGGTGGATGTGGTCTTTCTTGATTTTCAGAAGGCGTTTGACAAGGTACCTCACAAGAGGTTATTGCAGAAGGTCAGGGGGCATGGAGTTGGCGGTAGGGTGTTAGCGTGGATAGAGGATTGGCTGTCAAATAGGAGGCAGAGAGTGGGGGTCAATGGATGCTATTTGGATTGGCAGTTGGTGACTAGTGGAGTGCCCCAGGGGTCGGTGCTGGGGCCTCAGCTATTCACCATTTATATAGATGATCTGGAGGAGGGAACCGAGTGTATGGTGTCGAAATTTGCTGATGACACCAAGATTGGTGGAACGGCAAATTGTGCGGAGGGTGTGGAGAGTCTGCAGAAGGATCTAGATAGGCTGGGCGAATGGGCCAGGAACTGGCAAATGGAATTTAATGTTGGCAAGTGCGAGGTGGTCCACTTTGGTAGGAATAATGGTAGGAAGGATTATTACTTACGGGGCGCAAAACTGCAGCAGGCGACGGTGCAGAGGGACCTCGGGGTCCTTGTGCATGAGTCGCAAAAACCCAGCTTGCAGGTGCAGCAGGTGGTCAGGAAGGCAAATGGGATGCTGGCCTTCATAGCAAGGGGGATTGAATATAAAAGTAGAGAGGTCTTGCTGCGGCTGTATAGGGCATTGGTGATGCCGCAGCTGGAGTACTGTGTGCAGTTTTGGGCGCCGTACTTACGCAAGGATATTTTGGCCTTGGAGGGAGTGCAGAGGAAGTTTACTAGGCTGATGCCGGAGTTGAGGGGGTTGAGCGATGAGGAGAGGCTGAATAAACTAGGCTTGTACTCGTTAGAGTTGAGAAGAATGAGGGGAGATCTTATTGAGACATATAAGATGATGAATGGGATGGTTAGGATAGAGGTGGAGAGACTCTTCCCGCTCAGAAAGGACAGTAGGACAAGGGGGCACAGCCTCAAGATAAAGGGGGGGCGGTTTAGAACGGAGTTGAGGAAGAACTTCTTCACTCAAAGGGTGGTGAATCTCTGGAATTCTCTGCCCGTTGAAGTGGTGGAGGTTACCTCGCTAAATATTTTTAAGACGCGGGTTGATGGGTTTTTGATAAGAGAGGGGATTAAAGGTTGTGGGGAGAGGGCGGGAATGTGGAACTGAGCCACGACAGATCAGCCATGATCTTATTGAATGGCGGGGCAGGCTCGAAGGGCTGGATGGCCTACTCCTGCTCCTATTTCTTATGTTCTTATGTTCTTATATTTAAGGCACCAAGAGACTTTTGGTCTCTGAAGGGAATCAAGGGCTATGGGGAGCAAGCGGGCAAGTGGAGTCGAAGCAGGCTTAACAGGCTGCATGGTTTTCTCTTGCCCCGAACCTTATGTTTTAAATTCAGGTGGACTAAAGATAAAGGATTTCTGGAACTCTTTGGCTTCCATTGTCTATGGAAGGCTGACATCTTTAAAAGGGTCGAATTTCAGGATTCTACTACTGTGAATGCCTCTGAGGCTCATCATGGGCATAAAAGACAGAAATTTAACAGTCAAACTTGGATAGTTAGCCTTCCACCTACCACCACCATACCCCATATGCCCTTTGACCTATGAAGGGGAAGCTAAATATGTGTCCACTACTATCCCCAACAGATACAGAATGAAATGTGATGATTGTGCAAAAGCATTCTGCCTATTTTCTGAAGGCATAATTTTACTTATCTCATCTTTCGTGCGTCCCTTCGATTCATACAAATGTGCATGGTTGGAAAGATGGAGTAATCTGATCCACAGTATTGCCAGTGATCTAACATTGCTCTCTGAGTTAATATGCTTAGAATAATCTTCAATTTTATGAGTGGAGAAGGTAATCTTAGTCCTCCACATCCCCTATGGCAGCTATGTCTATCTGCCTTTCCAGATCTGATCTGACAAAGATTGACAACTGTTCTCTCTGAGGAAAGTCCAAGTGGAGATTAGATTAAATATTCTCCACTTTATATAAAAAGTGAATACTTTCAAATAACTTACATACTTTACCAGTACTTATAGTACTTCACCAGTGAGGTTCCTGCTACTTCATGACAACTTTTTGCTGGCTTGTTAGCCTTGAGACTCAATACTGGGATTGCCTCAGCCTTCATCAATGCACGCTCTTGAATATCTGGGCCTATTTCTCTGAAGTTCGTTTGGCTAACCGTCTTCCGAAATTAATTGTGATAAATTGGCAAAAGTCTTGCAAACATTCTATTTCAGTATCCTTTTGTGTACATGCTAATTGCCCTTTAATGTTTTATGAGTGTTGACCAGACTCAAAATCATTACAAACATTCCTCATGGCAGATGTTAGACTTGGTGGTGCAGAATCTCTCGGTGCATCTCTTGACTCCTTCTTTTCAAATAATTTTGTTAACTTTGTTGTTTCCTGTGTCAGGCAGGATGTATGTGCAAAATGAGTCAGTTACAATTTTCTATGAATGCTGAATATTTAAATGTAATTTTACAATATTGCTTTGTATCTGGCTGTGCATTATGACACACGTACTGCTGCAGTGACAACTTAACAATCAAATAAACCTTAGAGACTACTGTTCTTTAATTGAGACATGGCAAAATAATTTTAACTCAGTAACTGTACCAAACTCATGAATATAACCCTAGTCAGATCATATTTTCTCATCAATTATTAAATAGAAATGCAGATCTCACTCTGGAATTTGATGACCATGCTTGTAATGTGGCCCATCAGGTTAATTATCAACTTGTAAATCCTTCCAATACACCTATGGCAGGCAACAAGAGTGGGAGAGTCACTTGGTCAGCTAGAACCTGCAGACAGCAACGATAAATAATTGCAGGATGTGATGATACCATGTTATTAATATTTTATGTTTTGGGGGAGACTGCTGTAAGAGGCAAAGAGACAATGATTTTCTACAGAGGGTCAGTTTGTCTGGGAAGGAATGCAGTAGATGTTGAGAAAACAGGCTAATTACTCATTTTTACCATGCAAGTGTTTATTTAGTAAAAAGCTTAATTTTTTTTATTTTCAATAATGGAAGGTGAATTAGATTAATGGCAAGAGCTAGGCTTGTAGCAGAGAATCAGTTTCATTTTCATTTCAAACAAAGGGCAATTGCTGAATGGAGCTGGTTAAAGGCAGCGGTCCGGAGGCTTTGTCTCTCTGAAAAGACCCCTCTCAAAGCACCAAGACTATTAACAAAGGTTAAAACAAATCTGCCTGTGTTTTGCTAACAGTGTTTAAAGTGTTTTAAATCTACAAGAGAAATGTTGCAGAGTTAGAACTGATAAACTGATAAGTTAGAACTTAGAATTGTTTCTTTTCATTTTAAGTATTTTTCAACTGTTGAAAGTCAAGCTAATTCATTTGTTATAATTAAATTGCTTGGTTAAGTAAAGTTGGTTTTGATAAAACCTCCCTAGTTTGTCAGTAGAATCATGCCTGGAATATCCTAATCTCACATGTACGCCCAAACTAAAAAAAATGTTGGGGTCTAGTCTGGTGTCATAATATACCTTGGTGTTCTGATCTGGCACCCTAACAAGTACCTTGCCAAGCATAATCTTGGCCAACATTCCAATGCCCTCTTAGAGCATGGCACTTGAAGAGTGAGAGAAGGCAGAATAAAACTATTACATATCCGAGTATTGCGACAATAAATAAGCACAAAATGCTCAAGTCAAATTTATTCTTCTAATGTGCCTGGTTTAAGCAGAATGAAAATGAATGGAACCATCCCTGTGCTTGTGCCAGACCTATCTTGGCGCTGAGCCAACATGGCTAGCTGTGCCTGCAACCTCCTCTTCCTACTCATCGGACCTAATTTTTTTATTAACAGAGACAAATGAGGTAGGGTTATTCTTGAGTCTGTTGCCTTGTTGTGTATATAGGGGCACAAATGTCTTCCATGACCTGAGGATTCATCCCCAATGAAAGGAATCAAAGTGGAAATCAAAGGACCTGTTTAAGTACAGATTTTGCGAGACTGTGGCTTTAAAATTACGATGTATCTTCTTTATTTTTATTTTTATAGCATAAAGTTTAATACCATTCAAGAGTAATTACTTCATTCAAAGGATTGTGAATCTTTGGAAATCTCTGTTCCAGAGAGTTGTAGATACTCCATCATTGCATACATTTAATGCTGGGATAGACTGATATTTGGTCTCTCAAGGAATCAAAGGATATGGAAAGTAGCAGGAAAGTGGAGTTGAAACTCATGATCAGCCAGGGTTGTATTGAATGGGGAAGCAGGCTCAACAGATCATTTGGTCTACTCCTGCTCTTATTTCTTTCAAGATTCATGTGGACCATCAGTATGGACCACTTGGGCTGAATGGTCTATTTCTGTTCTGAACATTCTATGTAACCCTATGCATGTAAATCTACTGTTGCTTGCCTTTGTATGTTTTTAGCAACTGATCGAAAATACTCATGCTGATTATTGATAGAGTTTGGAGAAATTCAAATTAATTTCAATATTTAGCACTAATCATGTCAAATGGATTTTTAAGGTACTGTCACAGCACTTACCATGGATTCTTTGCTGAAACCAATTGTTTTCTATTAGTATGGTCAGCAAACATAAACAAAGTCATCTTGTTAACCCATTGCACTGCAAAGAGTGAACTGTAATGAGGTTTTCCAGAGACCAGCTTTAATTTGTATAAAAATTCACCTATACAGACTCTGTGTTTTCATACTGTCCTGACAAAAATGACAAACCCATTACTGTTAAAATCAAAATGTATAAGAAATCTGAAGGTAGGCCAAATGGCTTTTTGCAACTGACCTGAGTGGAGTATGTTATTTCTGCATTAATTGACTAAGTGAACAGTGACAAAGATAGCGAGACAGAGAGTGAAACTCAATTCTGTTCAAAATATAGGATCAGGCCAACATTGATTGTTTTAGTAGAATTGTGAATAGAAGAGAACAAATATAACAGATGGTGTTAGTGAGAACAGCAGACAGTGAAGTCAACTTTACACCGTGCAGTGAATTTCTTAGTGTCTCACTTGGAAAATGGAAAGGTGTTTTTAGTAGTTTATTGCTTAAAGAAATATAGGGAGAAATCTTACCAAGAAATGGCAGAATGTTGGTTCCAGCATGAAAACTGGCACGTTTCTTCCCAGAGAAATTGGTTGATTTTTTCTCCAGATTTTAAAGGGATGTGCTTCACATTATATTGCAGTGGGCCTGAACGCACTGGCAGAACCCAGCTGCACAAGATCGGGATGCCATCATTAAAGGGCAACCTGATCAGAACCTGAGTAAACCTTCCGCCTTGCCCACTACAGAGGTTTCAGGCATCCGCTGCCCCAATCAGAGTCAGCACTTTTCTATTCCACCCAAATCATCAGCACCTTCTTCCCCTCCCTTCCACCCTGATCTCCCCTTTTCACTGATCATCAGCACCTATTCCCAAACCCCCGTCCCACTGCTCCAGAGTCAGAGTCGGCAACCAAAGAACAAAGAACAAAAACAGCCCGGGAAACAGGCCCTTCGGCCCAACGAGCCCGCGCCACCATTTTAACATTACCAGTCCCCCCTTCCACCCATGACCCTTATCTATTGTTTATGGCATTCCACATTGAGGGAAACTAATTTAGGGGCAACTTATTACCTCCAGTCAGCCTAACAGCACATCTTTGGGGTGTGGGAGGAAACCGGAGCACCCGGAGAAAACCCAAGCAAGCACAAGGAGAATGCGCAAACTCCCACAGACACTGGCCCAAATCCATGTGTCTGCACAGCAAACTGTGATAGTCGCTGAGCTGTCGTGTTGCCCAGCATCTGGTCCAGTTTAAGCACACACTAACGACATGAAGCACTAGGCCACTCTCGAACATTCAAGAGCAGCCCAAGTACGACCCATCGCGTGTATGCCCCTTGTTGGATAAGGCGGGCCAACTTAAAACCTATGAATTAAAAGAGAAAAACATTATTATCAGATCACATCCTTTCACATTACCAGGGACATCCCAATGTTAATGAACCTTATTTAAAACAATCTCCTATATCCTCCCATCTCCAACCCACTCATGTGCCTGTCTAAGTTACTCTTAAACAACTCCAGCGTGCCTGCCTCCTCCACCTTACTTGGCAGAGCATTCCATACCCCCACTACCCTCTGTGTGTCATCCCCTCACCACAACAGCCATCACCAGCAAGCCCTGCTCCACCGTCCACACCCAGCTGCAATCACATCTAAATGAATCCCACACCCCACCCCATAAGGCTCCCACTGAGGCCCACTCCTTAATGCGGATTGGCACTGGTCTGTGCCAAGAGGCAGTGCCAGAGTGCATTGCCAGGCCACTGCCTGACCATATCCCTCTCTCCAGGGGATCATACATATTATTACAATCCTGAGGAGACACTCGTGAAAGGTTCATGCCTAGGTTAATCTCTTGTAGAGGGTGCCAGCATGATGGTATGCTAGTGTCTGCTGAATATCCGGTGAGGCGGGAAATCCCAGATATAATTCTTGCTAATAAGGTGTTAATGTATTAAAACTAGCTTTCTGTAGTTCCATGGTGTGTTTCACACCACTCCACCAGCAAGGAGCCGATAAAATCGGAACTCAGAAAGTCATTGGCATGAATCGCAACCTCTGGATTTTGAGCACAGGCCGCAATTCCGTCTGATGGAGAGTGCGGGCTCAAATAATTTCTATAGGTTCTAGCTGCAGCAATATTTGATTTAGTTTATGGGTGTCAGTTTAAATTTGGACAGTGAACCTTACTGCATGTAATGTACACCATCACTATCCCCCCCTCCCTTCGCACCCATTTCTGTAACATATTAATGAGGTAGTGGCATAGTGGTAATATTGCTGACTAGTAATCCAGAGGCACCCCATAACCCCTACAAATTCTTATGGCCCCTCATTCCCGACATGGGTGGCACAGTAGCACAGTGATCAGCACTGATGCTTCACAGCTCCAGGGACCTGCGTTCGATTCCCGGCTTGGGTCACTGTCTGTGGAGTTTGCACATTCTCCTCATGCCTGTGTGGGTTTCCTCTGGGTGCTCCAGTTTCCTCCCACAGTCCAAGGATGTGCTGGTTAGGTTGATTGGCCATGCTTAACTTGCCCCTTAGTGTTTTGAGATGTGTAGGTTAGAGGGATTAGTGGATAAAACATGTAGGGATATGGGTGTAGGGCCTGGATGGGATTGTGGTCGATGCAGACTCGATGGGCCAAATGGCCTTTCTCTGTACTGTAGGGTTTCTATGATTAATGCCAGCCCACCTCCAAGACCTCCACATTCTCATGGCCCTTTGTAGTCCATATGTTAGTTTAGTGATAATGCACGTCAACCCATGTCAACCACTCTTTGCTATTACCCCTCCCATGCAAACTCATCTAGTATCCTTCGACAGTTCATTGGCTGCTTTGACAGTTTTGACAGTTCACTCCCAGTTTGATAATTCATTGACAGCGTAGACAATTCTTTAAGAGCTTGGTAGTTCTTTGACAGTTCCAATTAGTTTATGCACTTTTTACACACAATCATGTTTCCTTTTAACAACCCCAAAGGATGCCCTATCTCTCCCAAAAGGTGCCTAACCTAACCAAAAGGCGTCCCATGATCATATTGAAAAAGGTACCTCGCCAAAGGGGTACCCCTGTATACAAATAAATCCATGAAGTGTAGACCAGCTCTTATCTGATCTAATCTGAGTTTCCCACCAGGACTACTAAAATCCCACTTCAGTGGGTATAGCTGCTAATTTATACGGCCAGCTGCCTTTGTAAACCTTGCATGTGCAAACTCTGGGCTAACTTCAGCCCCATCCCAATAAAAATAGGATGTGCCTAGAGGATGGAATTTGGGATATCTGGAATCATCTGCCATTTTTGTCATTATGCAGTGGCCCTCTGTCATGGCACAATCTGGACATCAGTACTTAGATTATGCTAGTCAATTCAATAACATATATTGACAGTTTTCTTTAATCAAAGGATTGCTCTTCAGTCTTTAGCTCCAGTTGCAGTCTGTCTTCTTCTCTTTGGAGCTGAACTGCATCATAATATATGAAATTTTGGTTTAATTAAACACTTGTAAAATGATGAACATGCCGGACACATTCATGTGTCATCTTTGTTTATTATTCCTTTCTGGTCATGCTTTCATTTAAACTTGTTAAAAAATCACAAGGCATCATGTGGAATTGCGATGTCAAACACAGACTCTTCCTGAAGGGAACATTATAAGTGCAGAAGGGAGAAAGGCTCAGAAAGATGTTGAAAAGGTGAGACTAGGTTTATATGATGCATAACTACCAGTATAGAGCTGTGGGCCCAATGGCCTGTTTCTGGGCAATTAAATGCTGTGAATTTTTTTCCAAATGGAGACCAGGTCACCCATTCATCACATCACTTCCTTAACTGTGTATTTTTTTGTGGATTTAAAAGAAAAATCTTAAGAATAGGCCTCAAAATTTATAGAGCGTATGTGGACTCAGGGTATAATTCCAGCCATCTTACAACAAAGTTGCTATTAGCTGGTGAAATATATAAGCTTTCAAATACTTTAGATAGAAAGCATGATACAACAAATTGGGATATCGTTTGTATTTGTTTGCAAGAACATTTGTCATAGTCACTAAGATCCAATAGGTGAAGATTTGATGCATATTTTCCTTGTCAGTTGGAAAGGTAGTTGTGAAATGTCAAACTGTAATGTGACCAGTTGATACTGGAGGTTCTGCTTAATTGCATTCATCTTCAGGCCTTTGAGGACGCTCTAAACAATTAAACTGAATTTTTAATGCAAGGACACTAATGGGCACATTTTGCAATGTTTTGAATGAATTTTGTGAAATAACATATGAAGGAATTGGCACTGTGGCCCAATATAACTAAAAATAGTTTTGTGCATAAGTTATTTTCAATAATTTAAAATGGGGCTATTCACAGGAACTGGATTGACACTAATATAAATTGGCTATTTTTTGTGATGAATCAATTTTCAGCTATATTGATCGGATTTTACCAAGTTATTTTTCTAAAATCAATAAATATTTTTAAAGCACACTTATAAAGATGCGTTTTGAAACATTATCTGATTGTATGGTTCAGAACAGATTTTACGTTTGGTGATATGTAAGCATGTTTGAGTCAAAGTCTAGGATTGAGAAATATTTTTCAAAACAGTTAGAATTTGGGTGCAGTTTGTTGCAGAATTGCCTATCGTGTCAAAGTCAAAACTTTCCCCTGAATGTATAGGGAAATGGCTGGGGAGCAAAGGGGAGAACATACCAAAACAATGTCTTTGTTCACTTGATTCTCTCCTAGATGGTTCAATTGTTGTGAATCTAAGCTCTGAATCTTTGTTCTATCACTCCATAATGCACCATGTCAGTAAGATACCAAGACAGACTGCTGTGGAATGAAAAAATCCATTTCCCACTAGCTGAAAGAATCCCAAATGAAATGAGACAGTCCTTATTGGTACAAACTTCAATCTCAACCAAATATTAATCCAATTGTTTGTTGAAGGGCTCAATAAACACTTCAGCAAAATCAGCCACTGTTTCTCAGAGTGTGTTTTCCCCAGGGAATTTGTGGTGGTGGGCTATAGATACAGGAATCATTCAACTTGCTTGAACTTCTTAATTGTGAACTTGCAATTAAATGCTGTTGCACCTAGGCTGGGCTACCTCCCATAACATTTTGCCTTAGGTTTCTATTGCCCTATTCTCAACAGAGCATAATTTCTTTGTGGAGATAGCTTTATTTTACTTTGAACCATATGATAGGCTTTATTTTACATCTTTCATTTACAAATATTGCTGAGCATGGGACTGTAGTTTGCTTTCAACGTGAACAAGAAACCAGCGATTACAATCACACTTGTCCATAGATTTTCTATGGGAATTTTCACTGGAACTTACTGTAATTAGTATAACATTTCTATATGTTTCCCTTCACTGAAAAGCATAAACAACTGTTTATCTCCTTAACTAATCAGTTTAAAGAACCAATAACAAGGAAAACAGGGCCTGAATCGGGGCGTGTAACTTAAAATATTTAATTCAATGACAAATCAGAAACTGAAATGCAAGGTGGGAAAGAAAGATAAGATCAAGAGAGACGGAAAGAAAAAGTACATTTAAAAACTCTCCAACAGTGGAAATTAAAACCTGAAGGAGTCAATTGTCAATGTTGATGAGATAGTTTGGTAGTTATTAAGATTTATCACAACTTAAAAAATTCTTCAGATGGTAGATAACTTAAATGTTATCGCACCTTTTGTAATGACTATTTTGGAAAGTCTATAATATTCATTTGATTGTATTGAAGCACCTCAGAGAATATAGATGTCATCATACTTTCTATGTTGGCCATTTTGAACTGTTTGTAATATTCTCTCAGATACTTTACAAATGAAGTATAATTTTGCAAAAAAAAAAATCCTTGGATGGTTTTACCACCAGCCTCTCTGATCTCACCACAATTTTACAGCAAGTACTCAATTGGGGCCATTAAATAATGACCACATAGGAACTGTTTCCTGCCCAGCCTCAATTTTCAGTCTGGTGGGAGGAGTTCAGCAGCAGAGGGGAGAAGCCCACGGAGTAAGCATGCCCAGGACTCAAGCAGGAAGTTGAGTGTCGGAGCAGCGGCTCCATCAACCCCTCATTTCAATCAGGTGCCCCGCAGGTGCTCCCCCCAACCCTGGGCCTGACTCTTCACTGATATCACTACCCCCTCCCCACCCACTCCTTTCACCCTGGGCTTCACATCCCCTTGGTGCTCTGATCCCCCTACACTTACCTGATCCTGTACTCCAGTGTGACTAGGACTACTTATGGACCCCCAGTCCCATCTACTGCACCTTCTGGCACTACTGGGGGACCAGAGAGTTGCTAGCATATCCCTGAGGTGGGACCTCCTCCGTACTGAAGGACAAATGTTCCGTCTCTAGCTCATTAACACTTCTTGGAGCATTAAATGGATGTGGGGCAGTCAGTGTCGACAGCAACGTGGCAGACCAGAAAATTCCCCACCATCTGGAAAATCTTGGCCCATATTTTTCAAAGCCAAGTCTTTTGTGAGATCCCGTTATTGTAGATCTCCTGAAGGAGCAGAATAAGTTGGACAGCAAATTCCTGATTTCCACTTTACTGACTGTGCGTGTCTGGTTGCTGGTCTTTAATGTCTGATGTGCGCTTTAATAATAATGAGTACTGTTATACACGCTGTTATTTCTACACCAGAACCCTGCCCATTATTCTGTGAAAGGTGACAGTAATAAACTGAGTATATGTTCCTATTGCTTGGATCTAGGCAAAGACCCATTATGGAAACAGTGTTGTTTTGAAGTGCAAACTTCATTGTTAGTATGCAGTGATAAATTAACAGTTACAGAGAAAAGATAAGCATAACTCTCATGGTTGATCGTGAAAACATAACTTTTGTTTAAAGGTTCCCTTCAAGGTCTTGTAAAAGACACGCTTAGACACCTGGCTTACAGTTCAAAAGATTATTCAGTCACCGAGAAAAGGCCAACCATGTCTCACAGATTCTTGACACTGCAGTTTTGATTATTCTGAAGCAGTGTTCTCAGAGGTTGTAAAATCGTGATTATGTTATTAGATACAACAGCTCTTTTATTTTTAATGGAGACATGGGATGAATTAGTACCAGATCTTTCCACTGTATCCTAGTAATAAGCTATTAAACTTAGTTTCAGCTGAAGTCCTAGAATGTGTCTTTTTTATAATCTGACAACATACATCTTACTTTGTTCTAGACCTTCTTGTTCTATTTTTGTGGATTTGTTGATACTTTTTAAAATGCTGTTAATTGAAACAACCTTCAGAAAATTATCTTTCCAGTGCTGAAAATTATTTTAAAGCTTTATACATAGAGGGTAAAGCCATTTAACTTTAAATGTATATTGAGAAGGGCAGATAGGAATGGACAATAAATGCTGGCCCAGCCAGTGAAGTCCACATCCCATAAACGAAAAATAAAAAAAAATGATATATGTCAAAGGAACTGGAAGTCACTGGTAGTTCAGTCCATGTTCTACCATTCAAGTAAAGAACACAGCAGCTTCCTTTCACCTTTGGGAACAGCAGCTGAGAGATTGAGAAGGTTTTGCTTACTGACTGTGGGCTGTTATTGGATGATTTATGATGGAGACTGCAGGACAAAAACGGCACAATGTCACCTTCACTCACCAGATTGCACTCTCAATTTAAAATGAATGTAGGTGAACAGCTTGAACTTAATTTGTTCCTATTGCACTAAATTACTATTAAGAAGTGCCTCTTATATAAATCAAATTTATTCTGAGGTAATAGATGGTATTAAACACCATTGAGAAAGATTATTTATTTTAGCTCATTGGAGTAACATCTGTTTAATTACGCTTCGGGGACAATTTGGAACTCGCGCTCTCCATCTGTGGGAATGGCAATACACGATCTAAATCCAGAGGGCGCAATCCACGCCAACAAGTTTCTGAGTTCGATCTTTCTGATCCCTTGCTGGTGGAGTGGCCTGAAACACTACGCAGGACCACAGTATGTTCATTTTAATACATTAGCACATGACTAGTGAGCATGCTGTGCAGGAACTGCCCCCTCACGATGTCTCCCCAGGATCCACAGCGAAGGCTGAGGCGATCTGCTGACTTCCACATCCTATTACCTGAGGTGATTTTGGTGGGTGTCCCTGGGGAGGGGGAGGGGTTGGGATCTTGAAGGTCCAAGCCTACTTTCAGGTAACATGAATATTGGACTGCTGCCCTCCTCGGTGTCAGGGGCTGGAGGTGTGTTGCTCATAGGGAGCACGGTATCAGATGAGCTGGAGATGTCTGGCGTCCTCTGGCTGGAGTGCCCCAGGCTGTACTCCTGCCAATCCTTTTACTTTTGGGTTCCTGGGGGCCTGTGTACTCCTCCATGGGATGGAGTGGCAGCTGCAGTGAGATCCAGAATCTCTGCCATCCTCTGGCGCTGACACTTGTGGATTCCCACCTGTGCTTGCACCCTGCAGTCGAAGCCCTGCACCATGGTGTGGACATCTCCTGCTACGGAGTAGACATCCTGCACTAAGGTCTCCACTGTGGACGCCAGCCTCACAGCGTTGACCTCAGTGTGTTGCAATGATGGCACCAGCTCCTTGGATAGAAGGCTATGGAACTCCTCCAATCTGACCTTGTAGTTCGGGGAGGGCTGCTATTATCCCTTCCTGAGTTTGGCAACTTTGATTTTGCAATTCCACCGGCTGTGGGATGACCAGGCCTAGGGACAGATCATTGGCAAGGGGCTTGGCAGAAACCTGAGCTCAGACATATCTCTGAGTGTAGTTTCTGGGATGTCCCTACCTCCATCTGTAATGGATCATCATCTGTGAGGTGCTCACTGATGTGCAACCCAAAAGCCTACTTATTAGGCCTACCAAGTTATGAGTATCTGTGGTGGTGCTGGGTGTGGGTGATGGCTGTGCTGCATCTTCCACAATGGAGTTGAAGAAGTCCCCCTCTGCACCGCTGAAGTCCACAGCTTCCAGTGATCATGAGCATGGTTTGTCCTGTACCAGTGGTTGTCCTGCAAGAGAAGCGAAATGGTATCGTGCATTATAGCGGATATGGAAGCAACACAAATTTGAGACTTGAGGAATTACAGTATTTGCGTTGAGGATTCTCATGTTTCATGAGCAGCGCAGGCATGCTCTTCCTCCTCCCTAGCCATCTTGAGGGCCCACCTCTTGAAGTGTGTGAGACTTTGCAAGTTGGGCATAATTCCAGCTTGCTGCATCTGCTGCCACTGTTGTGCTCTAGTTTGTCCTGCAATGACACAGATAGGGAGAGTGTAGGTGGGAGTGTGGACATTTAAGATGGTGATGAGATGTGGTAAGCATGGGGCTTGAGTGGGAGCTGGAATGTGCAGAGCATAGAAACTACAGGGAAAGCATGGTGATTGTGGGAGTTGTCTGGTGTTGGCCCAGGTGGCTGAGTAAGAGAAAGAGTTGAGCTTGCGAGGGGTGTGGGAGGGGGTCCAGTGGGAGACTGGGGCGGTTTACTTGCCCTGGCTGAGCAAAGAAGATCATTCATCTTCCAAAACTGCTGATTCTGTCCAGCAACTGCACTGCTTGAGTAACACGGCGGGCCAGGAGATATCAAGGGGGACCCATAGAGGGATTCATGACTAGATTCCAGCCAATCGCAACTTTCGCAGCCCATTTCCTTCAATGTCATCAGCTTCATGCCAGAACTCAGGGCAAGGCTGATTACCATATTGAAATTCACATTTCAATATTATTAGCAAGGCCTGGAATAGTATCCTCTGGGCTCACCATCATCTCCCACCCCACTGGGAGAGGTTTCTACCAGTGGGGATTAAAGCTGGTCTCCATTAATGAGGATCAAGTTTGCTCACCCTGCTGGTAGGGACAAGGCCATTGAGGCCCCCTTGAGAGGTGGAGAAGTGGGGAGAGTGCCCCTTTGCCCATGCCAGCTAGGCACCCTAGCAGTGCCCATTTGTAGCCTGGATCTGCCTGTTGGATGCCAGGCCAAAGGGGCAGGGCTTCAGGAGGGTGGGGCCAATCAGTGGTGGTGGTGGGGTTACATGCTACGTTCTCTGCATTACAGATTGGTGGATTGGAAGGGAGGGGGTATTCAGGGCTGGATATGGGGAAGTTAGACTGGACATGGGGAGGGGGAGTCAAGACAGCCATGTGGGGAAGGTTGGTTTGGACATGGTGGTGGAAGGTCACAGAGGTTAGCAATTGGGGGGGGGGGGCAGTCATGGGGACTGGTGATCTGATGGGACGGGTCATAGAGCCTGGCGATCAGGAGTGGGGGGTCATGGGAGCTGGCAATTGAGGTGTGGAGGCTCACAGAGGCCCACAATCAGAGGGTTGAAGTACTATGGAGGATGGCAGTTGGGGGATTGAGGAAGGAATTGGGAAGCCGACGATCAGAAGGCTGGTGATGGTGGAGAGGGTGGCAGTGTGCATGCACCTATCTCCTTACTGAGGGATTGGCGCATGTGCAGTGGCCCGCACAGCGTGTTGATGCCAGGTGGGATTAGGCCTCTCTCCCTGCTGGAGTAAATCGCAGAGTCCCGGAGAGTCATTCCACTTAGCTCACCCAAATAATGGGTGGGAAAATCTCCTGTGTTCCCGCCCATTGGACAGTTCATCTTTTTTTGGGAGAATCGCTCCTGATGATTCAACTCTCATACATTTACAGCAGGGAGCTACATTTTCTCATAGACTTGGATCCCTCACTTCAACTAAAGCCCTTGTAAGCGCAGCTTCCTCACTGGCAGCAGATGGTCGTATAGACGTGCCATATATCACAACCTGTGACACAAGCAGAACCTAATGGAAATACTGCTGATGACCCAGGAGAACAACACTTCTGCGTTAAGCCATGTGCAAAATCTATTGAATGGCAATGACTGTACGGTCAAAAGGCAAGATGCAGCAAATATCTTATCTTCATATGGACTTTGTAACGTAAGCTTAATGCAGCAAATGAATTCTTATACACTAATGTGTTTGTTATAATATTTACTGTCTGGAATTCCATCAACTTTATAATACTGTTATACATGGAGTAGATTGTAGTTTCTTATATTGATCTATGATCATTACCTCCTGTAGCCCAGGTCTCCCACAAATGATGCTTGGGTGGGCAATTAAACAAGCAGATTTTGTTCAATAGGTGGCCAGCAATGTCTTTTAATCTGAGTGCCTGTCACTGGACTGTGACTGATAAAAATACTGTGCCAACGGCTGCCAAATTTAAAACACACCCATTCTCAATGTATGAATTTTGAACATATTAGCACATGCCTATCACATGACAATGTCATGCCATATGGAATTGAAATGATGTCACAGATACATGATGCTTGCGCAGTGGCAAAATAGTCAAAATCAACCTGGGTGTTCATATCCAACAATTTGTTACTGCTTCCCTGTGACCTTTGGTATAAATTTGAGAAAGCAGTTATCAAGCTATTGGCAAAAGTAATAGCATTTGTAGACTGAAGCAAGTCTCATGTGACTGAATCTCCAAAAACAGAGCCAACCACAGTTGGTAACCACACTTGAATTAAGAGTATAGAGTCTGTCCAAACAGTTTATTCTTTATATTGGCTGTGAATACACCCAGGTTTGAGCTAAGGTGGGAAACTCACAGCTTATTTAATGAGAAGTCAAAAATGTCATTGATTAGTTATGAAAGCCTCCTTCACAAGGAAAGTAACTGCCACTATTAGTATCAATCCTGTAATTAACTAGCACAGCACTATAAACCTCAGGAATACTAATTCACCATGTTTGTATTTGAATGTTAGCTTTGCTCTCAAGGTCAGCTTTGTCTAACATTGTGCTATAATTACTTTCAATTCAAAAGTACTTCACACTTGTTACCTCTGTGGTTTGATGTTTAAATAGTTTTCAAAGATTTAATTTTTAAAATATTGAGTTAATTTTGTTTTTCTTACAAATTACTGAAACAGGTTCAGAGTGTTAAGGTGTGCACCAGAAACCCCAAAGTATATTGTGAAGCCCGATCTGACCCCAATAGTTTATCTATTTTGGCATTATTGTGAGGATAAGGTATTTCACTCTAGGTATGATGCTACTGACCCACTAGGAAGTTTTATCAAAACAAATTTTATTTAACAATACAGTTTAACTATAACAAATGGATTAATTTAATATTTACCAATTGAATTATCTTGTATAACAAGATGCTATTCATTACTGTTAACCCATTTCTATTAGTTTAAATTGTAGCAATATTCTTCTTATATACTTAAACTCCTCTTCAAAATCAGTTAGCCATCCATAGACTTCTGTACTTGTCCTTGGGGTGCGAGTGCTTGACCCTCCAGAATGCCTCTGGAGAGAGAGAGAGAGAGAGAGATCTATTTCCCCTAGCAGGTCCCAAACAGCAGCCTCCAGAGGGAGAGAGAAATAAGAGATCTCTTGCTTCTTTCAGAATCTGGCAGTAACTGCTTGATTTTTCCTGTAAACTTTCCTGTAAGCTCCTCCCCTTAAGCACATGACTCTGTCAATTAACCTAATCAAAACCCTACTCTGAAACCACAGGGGAAAAACTAAATAAAAATCAACTCAGATTAAACCAACCACCAGCCTGCTTTCTCAACACATGAGCTGCCTGGTGTGCAGACAAATCAACACCATGTAAGACAGAGCTTAATTTTGAACTACATATACCCCTCACAAAAATCATGATATAAATCTATTTCTTAAAGGCATGGTATCATCACAAGAGCCAAATGGTAGAATCGTGCTGAAAACATGTGGTGAATTTTAACTGAACCTGCCTAGTGGGAGATTGAGGCGATTGGTTCGATTGTCTGTTTTGCAATCCTCCTGATTCTACTTTGTGGATAAAATTCTTTGTGGCATGTTTCTGGGTGGCGCGAGGTGGTTTGCCATTGGCTGGTGGCTGGATCTTTTGAACCCGCTGCTATCAATGGGATTTCCCATTGATTCCAGCTGATGCCTCCGGGAAACCTGCAGCAGGAGTGCATCATCGGCAGGACTGGCAGAACAATGGGCCAGGTGTAACAGAGGCTGTTGTTAGATCTTGCTGGATGGGTTATGTTAAAATGGCTCTCCCCATCCATGGCTGTTCCCATGTCAATGTGAAACAATTATTATATAAGCTTCATACAGTTTCTAGTGACACTGATTATAATTATCTACACATCATAGCTATCAGAACAATATTAAGTAAACATACAATGCTATTGGCAGAGCTACAAGAGACAACTACAAAGAAACTAGAGTATTGCAACAGAGAAACACAAGTCATGCATTTAAAAGAGTGACTTCGTAGTTTTGCATTCAATTTCTTGTCAATTATTCTTTCGGTTAGAAGGTAAGTAATAATTCTAGACTTTCAAATTCTGTGTCCCTTTATAGGCACAAACTGCAGGATCAATAAAATGATTCAGAAGTTTTGATCAGAATTTAGACATTGATATCCATTGAAGATTCAGAAAAGCAAATCTAGATTAAAGATTATCTGTGATAATGAGATTTTAATGTGAAATAAAACTGTGTTTCAATAACTTTATTTCTAAAATAACAACTAAAAACCATTAGAAAATATTATTCATTGAAGAATCTACATCACTCTTTAGCAGATAAAATTGGAAGGTTACCACACTAGAGTCATTTTCTTGTTTAGATTAATTTAAAGCCCAGTGAGAGTGAAAAAACACTCGTCAATATCATTACAATATAACTAATAAATGCCAAAAGCAAATTGTATGATCCATGCCTTATTATGTCTAACAAAATATAAGTGGGTCCCCAGCACTTGTTCTACAACAAATGTAGGGGATGGCAGCTAAGAAGCCAGTGCCGCGTTTTACGGAGGGGTTCCTCTTGATGGAGTGGTGCAGAGGTGGGAAACCCTATACCAATGCTTCAGGAAACATCTGTCCATCAGGGTGACTGCCTGCCACCTGGACCACAGTTGCACCCGTAAGAGCACAAGTGCACTCTGGGAGAAGACAGGGCAGCAGTGTCGGAAGAAGATGAATGATCTTCGCTCAGTCAGGGTAAGTGAACCACTCCCAGTCATCCACTGGACCCTCTCGAACACCCCTTGCACCCCCAACCCTTTCTCTCATTCAGCCACCTTGGCCTTAGCCAACACCAGGCACCAGATCCACCCCCTGACCCCCTCCCACCTACAATCACCATGTTCCCCTAGTAACTGCTATGCACCACTCACTCCAGCTCCCACACAAGCCCCACTCCTGCCACATCTCATCACCATCTTAAACGTCCACTCTCCCACCTACAATCTTCATATCTGTGTCATTGCAGGACAAACTCAACCACAACAAGCATGAATGGGCACAGCCATCTGGAGTAATTATGGAGAGCCGGACCCTTACACGCTTTGAGAAGCGAGCCCTTAAGCTGGCGGGAGGGGAGAAAGACTGTGCCTGCGCTGCTTGCAAAGCAGAGAAATGTGAGAATCTTCAACACAAATGCTGTCATTCCACAAGTGTCAAGTGAGCAATCAGTGTTCCCTCCATATCCCCTGTAATGCACTGATGCCATGTCTCTTCTCTTTCAGGCCAACCACTAATACAGATTAGACCATCCTCATGCCCCCTGGATCCACTGGACTCCAGCAGCTCAGAGGGGGCCTTTTCCAACCCTACTGTTGAAGTGGTGTCACAACTGTCACTTGCACCTGGCACCAGCACAAATGCTGACATTCTGGTGGATCCAATAAATGGGCCAGCGCCTGGATCACTCACTGCTGAGAACCTCACAGCTGAAGATCCACAGCAGGCAGAGGTTTTCAAATGTCTAGGTCACCAAAAATGTCCTGGTCCTCCATGCCACGCTGTAGATAAGAAAGCCCACCAAAGCCTCCACTTTCTCAGGAGACTAAGGAAATTTGGCATGTCTGCTACAACTCTCACCAACTTCTACAGATGCACCATAGGAAGCATTCTTTCTGGTTGTATCAAGCTTGGTATGGCTCCTGCTCTGTCCAAGACCGCAAGAAACTACAAAGGGTTGTGAATGAAGCCTAGTCTATCATGCAAACCAGCTTCAAATCCATTGACACTGTCTATGTGTCCCACTACCTCAGAAAGCAGACGGCATAATCGAGGACGCCAAGCATCCCGGACATACTCTTTTCCACCTTTCTCCTAGACTTTCAAAGATATGAAAGTCTGAGGTTGCATACCAACCGACTCAAAAGCAGTTTCATCCCTGCTGTCATCAGACTTTTGAATGGACCTACCTTGCATTAAGTTGATCTTTCTCTACATCCCAACTATGACTGTAACACTCTGCACTCTAACATTCTGCACTCTTTCCTTTCCTTCCCTATGTACGATATGCTTCATCTATATAATACACAAAAAACAATACTTTTCACTGTATACTAATACATTTGTCAATAATAAATCAAATCAAAGAGGCAGGGATGTCCCAGGGAACTGGTACGTGGAGGAATCCTGGAGCCTTGGTCTCTGCTGAGACCCACAGTTGCTGGAGTTGCAGAGTTACGAGTATCAGGAAGGGATGATAATGGCCCACCTTTGACTGCAAGGACAATTGGAAGAGTCCCATCACTTTCTATCTGAGGAAGTGGTGCCATCACTGCAGTGCATCAAGGCCAACACTGCGAGGTTGACTTCTGCAGGAGGTGTCCACACCATGGTGCAGGACTTCAACTGCATGGTGCAGACACTGGTGGAATCCATGAGTGTCAACGCCAGAGGATGGTGGGACTTTTGGATCTTACTCCAGCTGCCCCTCTATCACGTGAAGGACACAGGGCCCCCTGAGAGCCCAAAGGTAAGGGTATCGGCAGGAGTACCTCCACCCTTTTTCACACCTTCTCCCCTGTGAGTGATATACCTACAGCCCCTGCTGCTGAGAAGGGATGCACTCAAATGTCTGTGCTACCTGAAAGCAGGCCTGGACCCTCAAGGTCCCAGCTCTCCAGGGGATGTTTACCAAGGTCATCTCAGGCAAAAGGGCATGGGAGTCAGCAGGCCTCCTCAACCTCAGCTGTGGATCTTGGGGAGATAGTTAGATATAGTGAAAGGGTGAAGAAGATTCGGAAATTGTAGGCATTTAGTGGACACAAATGAATATAGACACTTTTGCAGTAAGATCACCATTTTGTTTTGAATGTTTGGCAATAAATTTCACTTTGTTCACCCACAGAGTCCCCACCCTGTCTGTTCATATCACCACTGCAGTTCACCAAGGCCAACACTGCAAGGTTGACTTCTGCAGGAGGTGTCCATACCATGGTGCAGGGCTTCAACTGCATGGTGCAGACACTGGTGGAATCCACAAGTGTCAGCACCAAAGGATGGTGGAACTTCTGGATCTGGGGACTGCACTCACCAGCCCCTCATCCCTGTGGAGCGTGAGAATAGCAGGGCTATGTCCCTCCCACCCCGTTGCCAGCCCCCACTACTGTAAGGGACTTCCTCAGCTGTGACATGGGCATGAACCCAGGATGGAGGACATTGGAATTGTTGTCTGCAAACTAGCCTTCACAACCCCTTTAATGCAAGCAGCACCCCGACATGAAGGGAAAGTAAGGCCTACAAGTGGGCTGTTCTGACCCCTCTCCCTGAAGTGGCAATTCTGGGAACTCCATCCCAACCGCAAGTTGAACATCTCTATGTCCCCTCAGTCCTGTCTGCAGAGGGTCTTGGCTGCCTGAGTATTCCCCTTGAAGGTGAAGGTGTCAAGTTCATGCTTATGTAGAGCTGTTGTAAATGCTGCTGGCATGATATCATGCTGGCGCCTGCTGAATTTTCAGTGAGGGCGGGAAATCCCAGAGAGAGTGCTGGCTAACAACATGCTACTGTATTTAAATGAGCTTTCTGTGGTCCTGTGGTATGTTTCACATCACTCCACTGGTGACGGGCCAGTGGGATAGGAATTTGGAAACCCGCTGACGTGAACTTAGCACACACCGCCTTCCTGCAGATGGAGAGTGCTGACTCAGTATCACCCCCAAAGTGGTCTGTGCAACAATAGGTGAAATCACTGGAATGAATTGGTGCTTACATCCATAGAAGTAGATTTACATTGCTTCTCTGTCATAACACCAAACTGGTACAGCTCAAGTTTGGATATCATATTGATCACTGGACAATGTTCCTCACTATCTTTACAGAATTCATTTGCAGGATAAATGAAATTGTTTAATAATTATCTTTTGACCCATATATGTAAATGGTCATGTTTAAATCTGTTACTCCTGGAACTGGTTCAGGAATTCTGAAAGGGCCTTCCTGAAAATGGCCATGGAATAAGCAAGACATTTGCTATACCCTCCAGAACCAATAGATGGCATCATTTTGAGGCATGTGTGTTATTTCCATAATGAAAACAAGTTGTCAGTGCTGGCCGTGCTTCTAATTTACAGTTTGCCAGATATGGGGAGCAGGAATTGGGAAGTTCATTGAGGCTCCTGAAGACAGACTGCACCCCTTTGAGCGTGGTGTCTTTCATGAATACTGAATGACAGAACTGCTACTGTAAGCAGTAAGGGGGTCAGTTTGGCTCCATTGGCTAGACAGCTGATGCAAAGCAGTGCCAACAGTGTGGGTTAAATTCCCGCACAAGTTGAGGTTATTCTCAACTTTACCCCTCGCTTAAGGTTGGTAATTCTCAGGTTAAATCAACCACCAGTCAGAAATCCCCCTAAAAGGGGAGAGTAGCCTATGGTAATCTGAGACTGTGCCGACTTTACTGCTAAGTGTGTGTAACTGTGTCTTGGGCAATACTGTAGAATGCTTGATGGAGGAGCAATGGGTGCAGAGTGCTCCACCCAATAACACAACAACAGTAAACAGTGGTAGCAAAGCACAAAAACACCAGGGGTGGGATTTTGTGGCCTCGCGCGTCTTGAAACCTTAAAATCCTGCTGGAGGTCAAAGGACCTTTCCATGGTCTGCCTCTAGTCTGCTCCAATTCCCTTGGCGGTAGGACGGTTAAATTCCAGCCCAGGAATCTGACAACACAGAACTGGCAGCAAAATATGAAGAAATGCAGTGATCTGATTAAATCTGTTGAGGTAAGATTCCCATTCATAGCTTTTTTCATAATCTGCACCATTCTATAGTCCCAGCAGCAGCAATCCCTTGTTTTCCATTCCTGACCTTCTATCATAGCAGCACTGGCCAATGTATCTCCTGCTCCCATTGCACACTCTGGACCTAATAAGAATATGAGCATTCATTCTGCATCACAAGAGAATGAGCAAATAATATTAGTCATGGTGGGTATGCAGTGGTACATCAAACAGGGAATCAATCATACAATCGCTATGGTGTAGAAGAGGCTATTCGGCCCATCGAGCCTGATGTTCACACAAAATTGAGCCATGGGTTTCATTTTACCAATTAATGAGGATTCAGTAATTATAAGAGCATTATCAGTTTGAGGCCAGATTAATTTTCACAAACAATTGATGGACTGTTTATCTGATTGCCAAGGAACCTGTTTCCCACTCATTTTCAGGGCAGAATTTCTACTGGGCCTTTGAAGCCTATTTTGTATGATAAGTTGTCAGAGACTGTGGGCAGAAAGTTGAGCCCAGACTGTCCATCTGTGGAATGGCCATGCATGCGCAAAATTCAGACAGTTTTGAAAAAACATAATTCTTGCCAGTGAGATTGCATTCAGCAACTTTGGACCAGACCTGCCATCGGAGTGATGTGGAACACACAACAGGACGTTGGGAACCTCATTGTAATACATTTGCATCTCATTATCGAGCACTCACTCTGATAGTAAGCCAGCACCAAAAATCCAGCAGGTGTTGGTGTGATATCACATCAGCACCAAGCACAACAGCTCTATATTAACATGAACCTGGTACGTTCACCTCCAAAGGGGATACTGAAGATGAGCGCTGAGGCAGCCATTTCTTCTCAGTCTGTCCAATACTCAAGGGGCACAAGGGAGAATGCTGGGGACATAGATAAGTGCAGATTAGAGCCGGGATTGAAGGTCATTCTCACCGTCCGGATGGGGGAGGATCAGATGCCATTAGAAAATGGAGGTTCAGTGCTATTCACCCTAGTGGTTTACATTGGAAGTAATGTGAGGGTGTGGCTGTTGTGTCAGAGGGGATGTTGGGAGGGAGAGCAGATGTTAATTCCATGAATGTGAATTACTTGGGTGGAAGTCACAGAAGTATGGAAAGATGAGGGCCAGAGCTATGGTAGGACTCTTCATTGCTCACGGTGGTGTTCTCACTCTTTTAATACATAATTCAGAAGAATCATGAAGCCTGTTACGTTGGCCTTTTTGCTAATTGTGATTGACCATCAGCAGAGACAATGATGCGCTGGCACACGTGGCCAGGAACTGAGGTCTGCAGCTTTCAAGGGAGCAGCAGCGCAGGATCAACCTTGGAGCCAGTACTGGCCTGGAATCTTTCAGCAAAGGTGCTCATACCTTCAGATGTCTGAGCCTCTGCCTGAGAAGGCTGCGTCTATCCCTACGGACGATGAACCACCTCTGCCACATACTACACAACCTGGCATTCCTTGGAACTGAAGGACACCCAATGCCTGTGGATCAAATGGGGAGGATGTTGAGGAGGGAGGTGGGCATGACAAAGCCAAGGAGGAGGAGAAAGGCATGGCTATGGATAGGGTCAGAATGGGCCACTGAGCAAGGAAGGTCCTTACAACATTTTGTTTTGGGGACGAGGGGGAGAAGTCCATGATAAACTGTCCCACCCATGGATTCAGGTGAAACAAAGAATGTGGTGCCAGCATCATCCAGTCAATGTTGCATGTCTTCAGGCAAGGGGCTAAAGCCATTGGTTGGACTCTATAGGAGAATGATGATGACGTGCAACAAGGACAATGCGATGTTCCTCCCATGCTCAGTGGTATGTCTGACTTTTGCCTTACAGAGAGCTGCATATTCCCTACCAATGAACATGGTGGGCTTCATAAATTGTTTAAGAGGAGCAAATACTGCAACCCCTTTGGTTTCAGCTTTCACCCAAGGTGGGCAGGCTCTCAACATCCTCTTGGCCTCTGGTACATAGGTGCAATGTTGCACTCTTGAAATACTCTAATCCTGATGGTAGAGGAGAGGGGGATGCAGGGTAAAGATGTTCCTTCAACGAATGTAGATGTGGGAAGGGTTTCCAGGGTTTGGCAGGGGGCGGTTTGACTGTAGCAATGCACCCGTCATTTCTTCATTGTGGGGGAGACATTGCAAAGCCATTCTCACACTTATTAGGGATGAAGTGCCGGGTGTGTGCAAATGATACAGTGGAGGCTCTTTGGGGGAACAAGGTGAATATTTATTCTAGAATGATATACAGTGGTGATCTGTCTACATTTGCACCTCCTTTCACCTGTACCAACTAGGCCCCTATAACTGCCTACCCTTCCTTACTCTTGCACTACATCTAGGTTCTTCCCCAGGATCCACAGCTGAGATTGAAGATGCCTGCTGACTTCCACACCCTATTTCCTGAGATGACCTTGGCCAGCATGCCTGGTGGGCCTGAACTTATGGATTCTGGCCTGCTCTCGGGCAGCATGGGTGTTGTAGTGTTGCCCTCCTTGGTGTGTAGGGCTGGAGGTCTGTTGCTCACAGGGAGGGAGGAGTCAAATGGGCTGGACACCCCCAGGGGTCTCCTGAGTTGAAATCTCTGGGCTGTATCCCAGACAATCCTCATCCCTTTGTGGCCCCCAGTTCTCCTCCATGGGCTAGAGAGGCAGCTGGACTGAGATCCAGAAGCCCCGCTGTCCTCTGAGGCAGGTGCTTGTGAATTCCCACCAGTGCCTCCACCATGCAGTTGAATCCCACAGACATGGAGGTCATGAGCTGTACCACGATGCAGACATCTCCTGCCATGAAGTGCATGCTCTGCATCAAGGACTCTACTGCGGCCGCCACCCTCACAGTGTTGGCCTTGTTGTATTGGAATGACATCATCATCTCCTCGGACAGAAAGCAATGGGACTCCTCCAATTGGCCTTGCAGTCTGAGGCAGGATGCTGTCATCCCTTCCTTATACTTGTGATTCTGAATTTACATTTCCATCAGCTCTGGAACTGACTCAGGATAAGGTCATCAGCAGAGTCCTAACCTCCGGCATACCTCCAAGTGTCGGTTTCCAAGGGGGTACGTCCCTTCTTCCACCTGCGATGGATCTTCAGCTGTGAAGTGCTCACCAGTGAGTGATCCAGAAGCCTGCCTATTTAATGATCCTATTTAATGAGGGGTAAGTATCTGCGCTGGTGCTGTTTGCAGGTGACAGCTGTGATGCCCCTTCTATGGTGGGGATTGAGAAGTCTCCTTTGCAGTTGCTCATTTCCAGAAGGTCGGGGGGTGTGAGGATGTTCCGGGCTGCTCTGCTGCTTTGCCTGAAAGAGAAAGGAGGTGACATTAATGCATTACAGGCTAAAAGAGGGAATGTTGATTACTCATTTGAGACTTGAAGAATGACAGCTTATCTTGAGGATTCTTTCTTCTCCCCAGCCAGCTTGACTGTGCTGTCCTCGAAAGGTGGTCAGGGCTGCCTTTGAAAATGAGTTGCGACCTTCTTGGCAGGCATTCCCTGGTTGGAACGAGTGCCGGGGAGCTTCCCAGTGATTGCAGCGATTACATTGTGGCTGGGTGGGTAAATAGGAGGGAGCTTGTTGTGAGCGCGACGTGATTCTTGAGTGCATAAAACGTTTTACTAATGAGTCATAAAAATCTGTCAAAAATCCTGTCAACAGAAATTGCTCTGCTTTTCGCACCGGAACCAACACTCTGCCAAATTCTGGCAAGATTCCACTCTAGATCCTTTCAAAAGGCTGCGTTCTAGCACAGTTCATGGTTCTTGCAAGACAAGCTGGCACATAACAGAAAGAAGTTCTCTGGAGGAGCACTATTCTCTATTCAGGATCTCACAACAATCGAGGACGGAACCATCTGTAGGAATTCAAATTGTGACAGATGGTGAGGCTGGAACAAACTCCTGCCGAGCGCCTAGCCATTTTTCCAAAAAACTCCTTCCGAGTGCCTAGCCATTTTTCTTTCCTCTTCTGAGACTGAATTCTTCGTCACATACTAGAAATGAGAACCTGGTGACCCAGTACAAATTCTCCTCTGTCTCCTTTTTCAGTTCCTGCATATATAGGGTAGTGAAAGAAGTGGTGGATAGCCCTCTTGAGAAAGCATCATCGTTCATGCTGATCCTTGCAAGCAGCAACACAGGAAATGAGTTTCAGAAGCCTATACTGATTCAATTTGCAGTTGGCATGGAAAAGGACAAGGGAAGCTTGTAATCCTGTCAAAGGCTAGAGTCTGGTCCTTGCACTGTGACCTTCATAGAGAACGAGATTGAGTCATTTTCACTGGAGAACAGGACATTCACCAACTGAATGATGCACTGTTGATTGACTAATGTTGCTAACATCACCAGCTGTAGCGTGGAATAAGCCTGATGCATAAAAATTCAGCATCACCTGCTAACCTGTAAGTTGATTCTTGCAAGTTTCATGGTGAGTCATGATGTTTCTTCCACTACAGGTATTCCCAGGACTAACAAAGCCTCTTAAAAGGAGGATGCACTCATTTTTGCAAAAGGCTGATTAACACTGTTGCAAAGAGCTGAATTTTTCTAGTTAGTTGCAAGGCCAACCTCAGAATCCTCTGATGCCTCCTGTAAAAAGGGAACAGAACATAGAGGAATATCCAGGAATGGGAAGAAAGCCCCAAAGAGCTGCATACAGAAGAGCTGGAATGGTGGCTGAACACGTTCGTTGAATGGTGCCATCCAAGGAAGTGGATTCAATATAACAAACACTATAATCGAAAAAGAGCAGCAAGATTGAGAATAGCTATTAATATCTCTATTTCTCTGCATAATAACAAGTAACAATCCTTCCCTTTCCCTCCTTCAGAGCTCTGATCAATTCCTTGCCTCGTAATGTATCATTTATCACCCATCATCTTCATTCTAAAATCACACACCCCTCTGCATTCTGTTCTCACATGGTAACAATTACAAAATAATTCCTCCCATGATTCTGTCCTCACTTCACATTGCAGGCTCTTGCATTCCACTGAACGATTCCCTATCCTGATTGCAGCTTGCTTTTTCTCTTATTTAAAATTTATTCGTGGGACATGGGCATTGCTGGCTGGCCAGCATTGCCCATAACTAGTTGCCTTTGAGAAGGTGGTGGTGAGCTGCCTTTCTGAATCGCTGCAGTCCATGTGCTGCGGGTTGACTCACAATGGTGTTAGGGAGGATTTTGACCCAATGACTGTGAAGGAATGGTGATATATTTCCAAGTCGGAATGGTGAGTGGCTTGGAGGGGAACTTGCAGGTGGTGGTGTTTCCATGTATCTGCTGCCCTTGTCCTTCTAGGTGGAAGTGGTCGTGGGTTTGGAAGGTGCTGTCTAAGGATCTTTAGTGAATTGCTGCAGTGCATCTTGTAGCTAGAATACACTGAGCATCGGTGGTGAAGGGAATGGATATTTGTAATTGTGGTGCCAATGAAGTGGGCTGCTTTGTCTTGGATGGTGTCAAGCTTCTTGAGTGTTATTGGAGCTGCACCCACCCAGGCAAGCGGGGAGTATCCCATCACAATCCTGACTTGTGCCTTGTAGATGGTGGATAGGCTTTGGGGAGTCAGGAGGTGAGTTACTCACCGCAGTATTCCTAGCCTCTGACCTGCTCTTGTAGCCACTATGTTTATGGGGTGAGTGCAGTTGAGTTTCTGGTCAATGGTAACCCCAAGGATATTGACACAGGGTCATTCAGTGATGGTAACACTATTGAATGTCAAGGGGCGGTGGTTAGAGTGTTTCTTATTGGTGATGGTCATTGTTTGGCATTTGTGTGGCACGAATGTTACTTGCCACTTGTCAGCCCAAGTTTGGATATCGTCCAGATCTTGTTGCATTTGAACATGGACTGCTTCAATATCTGAAGAGTCGAGAATGGTGCTGAATATTGTGCAATCACAAGTGAACATTTCAACTTCTGATCTTATAATGGAGGGAAGGCTACTGATGAAGTAGCTGAAGATTGTTGGGCTAGAACACTATCCTGAAGGACTCCTGTAGAGATGTCCTGGAGCTGAGGTGACTGACCCTCCACAATCACAACCATCTTCCCATGAACCAGGTATGACTCCAACCAGTGGAGTGTTTGCCCCCTGATACCCATTGATTCCAGTTTTACCAGGGCTCCTTGATGCCACACTCAGTCAAACTTGGCCTTGAAGTCAAGGGCTATCACTCTCACCTAACCTCTGGAACTCAGCTCTTTTGTCCATGTTTGAACCAAGGCTGTAATGAAGTCAGGAGCTGAATGACCCTGGCGAAACCCAAACTGGGCATCACAGAGCAGGTTATTGCTGAGCAGGTGTCGCTTGATAGCACTGTTGATGAACCCTTCCACTACTGATGATCGAGAGTAAACTGATTGGGTGGTAATTGGTCGGGTTGGATATGTCCTGCTTTTTTATGTATAGGACATACTGGGCAATTATCCACATTGTTGGGTAGATGCCAGTGTTGTAACTGTACTGGAGAGCTTGGCTAGGGGAGCAGCAAGTTTTGGAGCACAAGTCTTTAGTACTATTGCTGGAATATTATCAGGGCCATTGCCTTTGTACTATCCAGTGTTTTCAACTTTTCTTGATATCACGTGGAGTGAATCAAATTGGCTGCAGACTGGCATCTGAGATGCTGGGGACCACTGGTGGAGGGTGAGATGGATCATCCACTTGGCACTTCAGCCTTATCTTTTGCACCGTTGTGTTGGGCTCCTCCATCACTGAGGATGGGGATATTTGTGAAGCATCTTCTTCCAGAGAGTTGTTTAATTGTCCATCACCACTCATGACTGGATGCAAAAGGACTACAGAGTTTAGATCTGATCCGTTCATCTTTCCCCCAGCAAATCCAATATAAGCAGAAGTAACACATGTGCATTTTGCTTTTCAATAGCCATTTACTAATTCCCTCCCTCCCTGCAGGGGGAAAGAGTGTATAATACAAAGCAGACCAGGGAAGGAACACGTGACTCGGATAAGATTATAAACAATACCCATATAAGGAAAGAAGCACGTGATATCAATAGTCCATCAAATAGAAATAATAATTGGAGATAGTGAGGCTTAGTTGCTTTTTTGACTTATTTGAACTCCTGCATTTAGCCAGTTTGACAAGTTTAAGCTTGTTATGTTTACCATCTCCTACTCTTTAGCTCTCAGTACAATGCTGACTCTTGTCCCTTTTCTCTGATTGCTTCTCAGCAGCAGTTTTATGGTGGATGCATTGTCACATGCTGCATTCCCCCAAGCTCCAAATTGGTACCCCCTGGATTTCTAAGATAATGAGTTAGCTGCAGGGCCATTGTGAGAATCCATGGTCCCTGTGCTTCTCCTGTTTCTGGGCCCCTTACTCCACCCACCTGTACTGCATCCCCTCCCCCTCAATCAGGCATATTTTTTCCTCTAAAGATTCACCAGTCAATTCACGAAACAATTGCAGAAAGGTCCCAATAAAATGATAATGCCTATTGTTTGTATCTAGTTACAAATATCATCTAATACATATGCAACATTTTGTCATGCAAAATAACAACCATAATGATATAATGCAGTATTCATTTGTGTGCATCCTGTGGGGGGTATTAACATGACTGTCAAACTAACCAGAGTACAAACTTTAACAGCAATGTGCAATGTTATTAATTTGGCAGGAAAATATCCAATTAATTACAACACTGCGGGTGATAACACTGATTTTGGTGGTTGCCTCAACATCCATTACCCTGTTTTATATATTGAAACATATGAACATAGTGACAGTAGAACCATATTTGGGGGAAGAATTCAATATATAATGGAATAATAGAGCAACTTAGGTCTTCACTGTCAATGAGAATCGTTGGAGCTCTCAGGTGTCTGCAACAGAACTTTTAAGAGGACAGAGGACAAAGGCTGAGGTTCACAATTATATCTGTGTTTTCTTGATTAGCAAGTCTGAAGACTCTATTGTTTGTTGATTCTCACTAGAATATATTTTCAATATTTACGATGCAACACACTTTATCATATTTCTATGCCTTAAAAATCTCATTAAAAGCACCAAGATAGAGTAGAATGATAGGTAAGTAGACAAAAGAACAAATTTGAAGTCAATTTAGAAGACTCTTGAGAATTGTTTGAAATGTAAAGCAGGCTACTTGTTCACCATGAACCCATTATGCACTTCCATTTTAGCAATTTTACCCCACAAAGCTTGCTCACAGCAAACTTTCATTATCAACAAAATAAGCAGAACTCCAGTGATGATTCCACCCCGTTCGCCAGATAATTATGGATGACAAAGGCCATCTAGTTCATATGTATTTCATCCGTCCGAATGACATATGAACATATCCATTAGGAACAGGAATAGGTTATTTGACCTCTTGAGCCTACTCTGCTATTGGATAACATTGCTATAGTATATCAGTGGCTACACTCAAAAGTACTTAACTGGGGCTGTAAAACAATTTTGAACATAGTGAAAAGGTGTTGTATAAATTTAGATTTAGTCTTTCTTTTATTATATGTGGTGTACATGGACTTCAGCAAGGCGTTTGATAAGGTCCCCCATGCAAGACTTCTTGAGAAGGTGAGAGGGCATGGGATCCAAGGGGCTTTGGCCTTGTGGATCCAGAACTGGCTTGCCTGCAGAAGGCAGAGAGTGGTTGTGGATGGGTCTTTTTCTGCATGGAGGTCAGTCACCAGTGGAGTGCCCCAGGGATCTGTTCTAGGACCCTTGCTGTTTGTCATTTTCATAAATGACCTAGATGAGGAAGTGGAGGGATGGGTTAGTAAGTTTGCTGATGACACGAAGGTCGGTGGTGTTGTGGATGGTCTGGAAGGATGTCAAAAGTTGCAGCAGGACATAAATAGGATGCAGGACTGGGCGGAGAAGTGGCAGATGGACTTCAACGCGGATAAATGTGTAGTCGTCCATTTTGGCAGAACCAATGGGATGAACAAATACACTATCAAGGGCAGGAGTCTTAGTAGTGTTGAAGAGCAGAAGGATCTTGGGGTCCGGGTCCACAGGACTCTTAAATCGGCCTCGCAGGTGGAGGATGTGGTCAAGAAGGCGTATGGTGTACTGGCCTTCATTAATCGAGGGATTGAGTTTAGGAATCAGGAGGTAATGCTGCAACTTTATAAGACCCTTGTCAGGCCTCACTTGGAGTACTGTGCGCAGTTCTGGTCACCTCACTATAGGAAGGATGTAGAAGCTATTGAAAGGGTACAGAGGAGATTTACAAGGATGTTGCCTGGACTGGGAGGCATGCCTTATGAAGTTAGGTTGAGGGAGCTGGGACTCTTTTCCCTGGAGAGACGAAGGTTGAGAGGCGACCTGATAGAAGTTTATAAAATGTTGAGAGGAATAGATAGGGTGGATTCTCAGAGGCTATTTCCCCGGGTTGAAATGGTCGCTACGAGAGGACACAGATTTTAGGTGCGGGGAGGCAAGTACAGTAGTGATGTTAGGGGTAAGTTTTTCACTCAGAGGGTGGTGAGTGAATGGAAGCGGCTGCCATCAGTGGTGGTGGAGGCGAACTCGCTGGGGTCTTTTAAAAGACTTCTGGATGAGTATATGGGATTTAATGGGCTTGGGGGTTATTGATAGGTCTATGGATTGGTAGGTGTTGATGTGATCGGCACAACTCGTGGGCCGAAGGGCCTGTTTGTGCTGTAGTGTTCTATGTTCTATGTTCTATATGTGCATCCAGAGTAGGCATAATGACGATAGCAATGGTGAAATTGGAGGCCCAGTGCCGATTCTCTAAGGATAATTAATCACAGAATAACCAATTGTTAATAAATAAATCACTATATTTACAAAACAATTCAACTCTGTAGCTGATAAAACCTTACCATTTGGACTTCCATAGCACTAACCCACATTTCTAAAATTTACAGCCTTTCCACAGATTTCGTAGAATCATAGAAAAACTACAGCACAAACAGGCTCTTTGGCCCACAAGTTGCGCCGATCTTATCTCTATCTACTAGGCTTACCTATAACCCTCAATCCTATTAAGTCCCATGTACTCATCCAGAAGTGTCTTAAAAGACCCTATCGAATTTGCTTCCACCATCACCGATGGCAGCTGATTTCACTCACCCACCACCCTCTGAGTGAAAAACTTACCCCTGACATTTCCTTTGTACCTAGTCCCCAGCACCTTAAACCTGTGTCCTCTTGTAGCAGCCATTTCAGCCCTGGGGAAAAGCCTCTGAGAGTCCACCTGATCAATACCTCTCATCATTTTATATACCTCTATCAGGTCCCCTCTCATCCTTTGTCTCACTAAGGAGAAAAGATTGAGCTCTCTCAACCTATCCTCATAAGGCATACCACCCAATCCAGATAACATCCTTGTAAATCTCCACTGCACCCTTTCAATGGCTTCCACATCCTTCCTGTAATGAGGCGACCAGAATTGAGCACAGTACTCCAAGTGGGGTCTGACCAGGGTCTTATACAGCTGCAGCATTATCTCCCGACTCCTAAACTTAATCCCTCGATTGATGAAGGCCAGTACACCATACGCCTTCTTAACCACATCCTCTAGCTGCGAAGCCGATTTGAGAGTCCTATGAACCTGGACCCCAAGATTCTTCTGATCTTCCACACTGATAAGAGTCTTACCCTTAATATTATATTCCTTCATCCCATTTGACCTGCCAAAATGTACCACTACACATTTATCCGGGTTGAAGCCCATCTGCCACTTGTCCGCCCAGTCTTGCGTCCAATCTATGTCACGCTACAACTTCTGACATCCCTCCAAACTATCCACAACACCTCCGAGCTTCGTGTCATCGGCAAACTTACCAACCCATCCCTCCACTTCCTCATCCAGGTCATTTATAAAAATCACAAACAGCAAGGGTCCCAGAACAGATCCCTGGGGTACTCCACTGGTGACCGACCTCCACGCAGATAAAGACCCATCTACAACGGCTATCCGCCTTCTGCGGGCAAGTCAGTTCTGGATCCACAAAGCAATGTTCCCTTGGGTCCCATGCCCCCTCACTTTCTCAGTAAGTCTTGCATGCGGGACCTTATCAAACACCTTGCTGAGTCCATATAAACCACATCCACCGCTCACCCTTCGTCAATGTGTTTAGTGACATTTTCAAAAAACTCAACTAGGCTCGTAAGACACGATCTGCCTTTAACAAAGCTGTGCTGACTACTTTTGATCATACTATACTTCTCTAAATGTTCATAAATCCTATCTCTCAGGATCTTTTTCATCAACTTACCAACCACTGAGGTTAGACTCACCAGTCGATAATTTCCTGGGCTACCTCTATTCCCTTTCTTGAACATAGGAACCACATCTGCAATCCTCCAATCCTCCGGAACCTCTCCCTTCTCCATCGATGACACAAAGATCATCGCCAGAGGCTCTGCAATCTCTTTCCTCGCCTCCCACAGTAACCTGGGGTACATCCCATTCGTTCCCAGCGACTTATCTATCTTGATACTATTCAAAAGTTCGAACACATCCTCTTTCTTAATGTCCATGCACTCAAGCTTTTCAGGCCGCTGCAAACCTGCACTCCAACCACCAAGATCTTTTTCCACTGTGAATACCAAAGTAAAGTCTTCACTGAGCACCTCTGCTATTTCTACCGGTTCTATACAAACTTTCCCACTGTCACATTTTATAGGTCTTATTCCTTCGCATCTCATCCTTTTATTCCTCACATATTTGTAGAATGCCTTAGGGTTTTCCTTAATCTTTCTTGCCAAGGCCTTCTCATGATCCCTTCTGGCTCTCCTAATTTCCTTAAGTTCCTTCCTACAAGCCATATAGTCCTCTAGATCCCTAACATTACCTAGCTCCCTGAACCTTTTGTACGCTTTTCTTTTCTTTTTGACTAGATTCGTTACAACTTTCTTGCGCCACAGTTCCTGTAACCTACCATAACCTCCCTGTTTCATTGGAACGTTGTTGTGCAGAACTCCAGACAAATATTCCTTGAAAATCTGCCACCTTCAGTACATTTCCCCGAGAATACCTCCTTCCAATTTACGTCTCTACTTTCCTGCCTGATGGCTTCATGTTTCCCCTTACTCCAGATAAACACTTTCCAAGCTCGCCTGATCCTATCCCTCTCCAATGCTAGCATAAAGAAGATAGAGTTATGATCATAACTCTATCTTCTTTACGCTAGCATTGGACGATCACTATCCCCAAAATGCTCTCCCACCGAGAGATCTGACACCTGTCCAGGTTCATTACCCAATACCAGATCGAGTACAACCTCTTCTCTTGTAGGCTTATCCACATACCGTGTCAGGAATCCCTCCTGAACACACCTAACAAACTCCTCCCCATCCAAACCCCTTACCTTGGGGATATTCCAATCGATATTTGGGAAATTAAAATCTCCCATCACGACAACTCTGTTATTATTGCATCTCTCCAGGATCTGTTTCCCTATTTCCTCCTCAACAACCCTGTTACTATTGGGCGGCCTATAGAAAACACCCAGTAAAGCCATTGACCCTTTCCTGTTCCGAACTTCCACCCACAGATTCTCCGTGGACAATCCCTCCATGGCGCCCACCTTCTCTATAGCTATGACATTGTCCCTGATCAACAGTGCCACTCCCCCACCTCTTTTGCCTCCCTCCCTGTCCCTCCTGAAACATCTGAAACCCGGCACTTGAAGTATCCAGTCCTGTCCCTGATTCATCCAAGTCTCTGTAATGGCCACCACATCACATTTCCAAGCAGTGATCCACGCTCTAAGCTCATCCACTCAGTTCACCACACTCCTAGCGTTAAAATAGACACATCTCAAACCTTCAGCCTGAGCGCTCCCCTTCTCCATCACCTGTCTATCCTCCCTCCTACACTGTCAACAATCCCTCTCTATTTGCGAGCTAACCTCCTCGCTCCCAGTCATTTCATATTGATTCCCTCCCCCAAATCATTCTAGTTTAAAGTCTCCCCAGTAGCCTTCCCACCAGAATATTGGTCCCCCTGGGATTCAAGTGCCACCCGACTTTTTCGTACTGGTCACACCTGCCCCTAAAGAGGTCCCAATGATCCAAAAACCTGAATCCCTGCCTCCTGCTCCAATCCCTCAGCCATACATTCATCCTCCACCTCATTCCGCTCTTACTCTCACTTTCTCGTGGCACAGGCAGTATTCCCGAGATTACTACCTTTGCGTTCCTCCTTCTCAACTGTCTACCTAACTCCCTATATTCCCTTTTCATGACCCCTTCCCTTTTTCTACCTATGTCAGCGGTACCAACATGTACCACGACCTCTGGCGCCTCTCCCTCCCGCTTCAGGATATCTGGGACGTGACCAGAAACATCCCGGATCCTGGCACCGGGAAGGCAAACCACCATCCGAGATTCCCGTCTGCCTCAGCAAAATCGCCTGTCTGACCTCCTCACTGTAGAGTCTCCGATTAATACTGTCTTCCTCCTCCTTTCCTGACCCTTCTGAGCTACTGGGCTGGTCTCTGTGCCAGAGGCACGGCCACTGCTGCTTCCACCAGTTGGGCTGTCCCTCCCAACAGTACTCAAACAGGAGTACTTATTGTGAAGGGGCACATCCACTGGGGTGCCCTCTAGCACTGAAGCTTTCCCCTTTCTGACCATGACCCACTTTTCTGCATCCTGTGGTCCCGGTGTGACAACTTGCTTGTAACTCCTGTCTATCGCCTCCTCATTTTCACTGACCAGACGAAGGTCCTCAAGTTGCAGTTCCAGTTCCCTAACACGGTCCCTTAGGAACTGCAGCTCAAACGCATCCAGCACAGATATGGACCTCCAGGAGGCCAGGAGCCTCCAGAACCTCCCACATCCGACACTGAGAAGAGCAGACTGGCCTCACACTCATAATTCCCCTTTTTTAAAGAACGCAGGAAAAGTAATTATGAATTAGTCCTACCTTGCCTCGCCTGTTTCAGCCTAAGCCTGATGAGCTAAAGCCCTTTAGCCCTCACTCTGCTCCCTGCTCACTCTGCTGCCCGCTACCGACACTGCCCGCTGTATAGTGCAGCCTCCCTTTTAAATCTCGCGCGCTGAAAAAAGCCATTCCCAACTCATCCCGTGGCCTACTTCCGCTTAACTTTTAAAATTACTTTTTCAAAAACAGAAACCCTGCGAAAAAGCTTAAACTTAAAAAACAGGTAGTCGCTCACCTATCACAAATCAATCCTCCTCTCACCTTGCTCCAACGAGCAATGACGTTGCATTACATTTCTGCTAATAAGTACATTAAGAAAATTCTAATTTTTGTTTGAGGTGTGAGAGAAACAGAAAAATTAGGTGGAAAAATATAAGAAAAGAAACTCCAGAAGCAAAAAGCATGACAGCAAAATTCTGAGAGAAATAATTTCTGGAAGCGTTTAAGTCATAAGATTGGGTTTCTATAAAGACCCTTTATGGTAAAATTATTTAATGCTGTTTCTCTGGGATGTCATAGATTTTCTTGCCAAAGTTATAGTGAATGATTGGGTATCCTCACCGCACCCCCAGAAAAAGTTTTAATCCCACACAATGACCACCTTTGCTTAGATTTTGAACTGGAAGGTGCAGGGTGGGGTGAAGGAGGATAGAATAGAGATTTGTAAAAAGTTCCTTTTAGCAACCTTATAGTGACAAATAGGGATTTAATTCACAGACTTTGCAGGATTCATAAAACAGGTGATAGTGAGTTAACTCCCTGTTTTGCATCACTCCTGGCTGTTGTTATTTATATCGATTCTAATAAGGCCAGAGATTCTCAAAGCTTCTGGTATGTCAACACAGCATGTCACCCGAACTGTGTCTATTTTAGGGCAAACTGAAACTTTGGATAGCTATTCATGTAGAAGCAAAATAATGCACACCCTGGAAATCTGAAATAAAAGCAGAAAATGTTGGACAAACTCAAGAGGTCTGCCAATGTCTGTGGATGTGAGACAGTGACGAGAGATGAGGTAAAGGTGCAGGTGTTGAATCTTCTGCGATTGCATGGGAAGATGTCATGGGAAGGGGGAATGAAGGGAATGGGGTGATGGAGGAGTGGGCCAGGATGTTACTCTGGGATGTTAGGACGGACTGGCTCCTGCAGAATGCTGATGCAACAGGGTGAGCGGGAAATGGTGCCACATGCTGAAGTTGGCAGAATTGGCAGAGGATGATGCTTGAATGTGGAAACTGGTGGGGTGAAAATTGAGGATTAGGGGGACCCAGCATTGTTCTGGGAGAGGGGAAGGAGTGAGCGCAGAGATGCAGGAAATGGGTCAAACTCAGTTGAGTGCCTAGTCAACTGGTTTGGGGAGGGGCACTATCCTCGGTTCAGGAAAAAGGCAAACATGTCAGAAGTGGCATTTTTGAAGGTGGGATCACAACTGATGCAATCGAAGCAGAGAATAGATTCCTTACAGGAAGTGGGATGTGAAGAGATGTAAGGGAGGTAACTGTGGGGGTCAGTAGGCTTGAAATGAATATTAGTGGTCAGTCTATCACCAGAAATGGAGACAGAGTGATCAAAGAATGGAAGGGAAGTGTCAGAGATGAACCACATGAAGGTGAAAAAGGGATGGAAATCGGAAGCAAAATTGATAAACTTTACCGAGTCCAAAAAAGACATGAAGCATCATCAATATAGTCATCATTATAACCGCAAAAAAAGAGTTTACATTAAGGAGATTAAATGCAGACTGGGTGATTGCTTATCAGATACCATTGTCAGTCCACAAACATGACTCCATTTTTCTTATCACTTGCAATTTCAACTCACCATCTTTCTCCCATCCCCACCTGTCCATCCTTGCTCTGCTACCATGCTCCAATGAAAACTAATGCAAACTGAAGGAACAACGCCTAATCTTCTCATTAGGCACCCTAAAGCCTTCTGGTGTCAATATTGTTATATTATTACTAACTTCAGACTGCGGACTTTGTCCTCCATTTTGATTGTATTATTCAATCCAAAAGTGTTATTTGTCCCAGCGCAACAACACCCTGCCCCTCACCCACAGGGCCATCTTTCATAGAACATAGAACATTACAGCACAGTACAGGCCCTTTGGCCCTCAATGTTGTGCATGCTATGTCCAATCCCAAGATCAAGCTATCCCACTCCCTATAATTCTGGTGTGCTCCATGTGCCTATCCAATAACAACTTGAAAGTTCCTAAAATGTCCGACTCCACTATCACAGCAGGCAGCCTATTCCACACCCCAACCACTCTCTGACTGAAGAATCTACCTTGGACATCCCTCCTATATCTCCCACCATGAACCTTATAGTTATGCCCCCTAGTAACAGCTACATGCACCCGAGGAAATAGTCTCTGCATGTCTCTATCAATCCCCCTATCATCTTATAAACCTCTATTAAGTCGCCTCTCATCCTCCCCCACTCTAAAGAGAAAAACCCCAGCTCCCTCAACCTTTTCTCATAAGACCAACCCTCCAAACCAGGCAGCATCCTGGTAAGCATCCAAGATTGGGGGAAAGGCAAATTGTGCGGAGGGTGTGGAGAGTCTGCAGAAGGATCTAGATAGGCTGGGCGAATGGGCCAGGAAATGGCAAATGGAATTTAATGTTGGCAAGTGTGAGGTGGTCCACTTTGGTAGGAAGAATGGTAGGAAGGACTATTACTTACGTGGTGAAAAACTGCAGCAGGCGACGGTGCAGAGGGACCTCGGGGTCCTTGTGCATGAGTCGCAAAAACCCAGCTTGCAGGTGCAGCAGGTGGTCAGGAAGGCGAATGGGATGCTGGCCTTCATAGCGAGGGGGATTGAATATAAAAGTAGGGAGGTCTTGCTGCAGCTGTATAGGGCATTGGTGAGGCCGCAGCTGGAGTACTGTGTGCAGTTTTGGGCGCCGCACCTGCGCAAGGATATTTTGGCCCTGGAGGGAGTGCAGAGGAGGTTTACTAGGCTGATACCGGAGTTGAGGGGATTGAGCTATGAGGAGAGGCTGAATAAACTAGGCTTGTACTCGTTAGAGTTTAGAAGAATGAGGGGAGATCTCATTGAGACGTATAAGATGATGAATGGGATGGATAGGATAGAGGTGGAGAGACTCTTCCCGCTCAAAAAAGACAGTAGGACTAGGGGGCACAGCCTCAAGATAAAGGGGAGGCGGTTTAGAACGGAGTTGAGGAGGAACTTCTTCACTCAAAGGGTGGTGAATCTCTGGAATTCTCTGCCCGTTGAAGTGGTGGAGGCTGCCTTGCTAAATATTTTTAAGAAGCGGGTTGATGGGTTCTTGATAAGAGAGGGAATTAAGGGTTATGGGGAGAGGGCGGGAAAGTGGAACTGAGCCACGACAGATCAGCCATGATCTTATTGAATGGCGGGGCAGGCTCGAAGGGCTAAATGGCCTACTCCTGCTCCTATTTCTTATGTTCTTATGTTCTAAATCTCCTCTGCACTCTATCCAATGCTTCCACATCCTTCTCATAATGAGGTGACCAGAACTGAGCACAATATCCCAAATGTGGTCTCACCAAGGTCCGGTATAGTTGCAGCATAACCCCATGGCTCTTAAACTCAAAGCCTCTGTTAATAAACGCTAACACACTATAAGCCTTCTTTATGGCTCTATCCACTTGAGTGGCAACCTTCAGAGATCTGTGGATATGAACCCAAGATCTCTCTGTTCCTCCACATTCCTCAAAACCCTGCCATTGACCCTGTAATCTGCATTCAAGTTTGTCGTACCAAATTGAATCACCTTGCACTTATTAGGGTTAAACTCCATCTGCCACTTTTCAGCCCAGCTCTGCATCCTATCAATGTTTCTTTGTAGCCTGCAGGAGCTCTCCACCTCATCGACTACTCCACCAATCTTGATGTCATCAGCAAATTTACTAACCCACCCTTCAGCCCCTCTTCCAAGTCATTGATAAAAATCACAAATAGCAGAGGACCCAGCAATGACCCCTCTGGAACACCACTGGTAACTGGCCTCCAGTTTGAAAATTTTCCTTCCACCACCACCCTCTGTCTTCTATGAGACAGCCAATTACTTAACCAATCAGCCAAATTTCTTTCTATCCCACACATCCTTAGCTTCTTCATGAGCCTACCATGGGGAACCTTATCAAACGCCTTACTAAAATCCATGTATACGACATGTATGCTCTACCTTCATCCACACACTTAGTTACCTCCTCAAAAAATTCAGTCAGATTTGTGAGGCAGGACTTACCCCTCACGAAACCGTGCTGAGTATCCTGACTATCCTGTCAGTTGTTCTTTAGTTTTGCTTTCACTGAACACTGAACTTTGTTTGCCTATTTACGCATTCTGCTATTCCATTCGCCTATTCTCACATTCTGCCATCAGCAGCACCTTCTATAGTCCTTGACACAGCCATTAAAACTTACTCTGTCTTGTGCACTGAACATTTCCTTGAAATCTCTCCTAGCTCCCATCTACCACTGGCCTTCTATTTTGCTACACCTGAACCACTCCCTGATATTTTGTGATATTTTGTCCTATCTTTAGCTCTGAAGACGAGTCATACAGGCTTAAAAAATTAACTCTGTTTCTCTTTCCACAAATGCTGCCAGACCTCTAGAATTTATCCGGCTCTTTCTGTTTTCATTTCTGCTGCCATTTATATGCTGGTTTAAATGCAAAACATTACTTTGACAATTGTACAGTCTTTAATTTTATGGTGCTAAAAAAAAAGACACTCCACCCCTCAACCTCCAAGAGATGGCTCATTGGAAGGCAAGGTTATTTCTACCTCTGCTAAATAGAGCAGAGTAGCAAACTTTGGAATCTCAGCCTGGAAAATAAATGACCATGCAATTAAACACGGTTTGGGCAGCCTGCTAAGGTGATGGTACACAAAGGCCGAAAATAAGAAGTATGCTTCAGGCTTGACTGTGTCAGTGGATACTTATGATTAAATATTTTAATTTATTGACAGTTCAGACGTCTGTTACCCTGCTTCAAACATTGAACAGATGGTTGAGCTCTTGGAATGACTTAAAATATTTTAACATTCTCATCTCTGGCAATTTTGTTCGTACCACATGTACAATGGAATTCTATTATGAATGCTTCGTTGACTTTCAAACCCCATTAATAAATTCGCCTCAGCAGAGGTTGTTGATACAGTCATTCAATAGAATCGTATTATGCATGCTTGTCTGAGCTCCAAAGCTCACCAATAGATTCAACTCAGCAAAAGGTGTTGCCATAGCTTTCAAAGGCCCTGTGAGTTGAATTATTTATTTTGATATTACCGGAATGATAGGGAGTGGGATAGCTTGATCTTGTGTTTGGACATAGCTTGGCAATACATCGAGGGCTGAAGGGCCTGTACGGTACTGTTCTATGTTCTATATGTTTTATAACCACTTAATAAGGTTGTTGTCTTTTTGAAGTGGTTTTTGAATGGCTGTTTGTTTATCCTGACAGTTTTAGGATCACTGAAAAAGATAATGGTTTTTCAAAGTGATTGTTAAATTACTTTGACCGGACTTCCCAGGCCACTTTGTGGCAGATATGGCCAGCCAGCCAAAAGTCCATTGATTTCAACATGCCAGAAGAATTTACTGGCGAGTGGCATGGGAAGAGTTCTGTACATATTGAATTCTAAGTGAGTGGGAATGAGGTGGGTTGCAATTGAGGAGGCAGGATAGGTGAGTGGACACAAGGGTATGGAAGGATCATGGAAGCATGGAACATGGAGGGGAAGCTCTGACAGCTAGGGTGTCTCACTAAACTACTAAACTGAGTCAATGTTCCAGTGAACAGAGACAAATCTTTTAACTTGCCTGCCTTGGCATCCAGCCACCTTAGCACGGTGGCACAGTGGTTAGCACTGCTGCCTCATAGCGCCAGGGACCCGGGTTTGATTCCCGGTTTGGGTGACTGTTTGTGTGGAGTTTGCACGTTCTCCATGTGTCTGTGTGGGTTTCCTCCGGGTGCTCTGGTTTCCTCCCTCAGTCCAAAACTGTGCTGGCTAGTTTGGCTGACTGTGCTAAATTGCCCATCAGCGTCGGGGGTAAGTCAGGGGGATTAGCAGGGTAAATATGTGGTGATACAGGGGATGGGGTTGTTGACAGTGCAGAGTTGATGGGTTGAATATCCTCCTTCTGCACTGTAGGGGTTCTGTGCTACGGACCTACTTGGGCAGCAAGATAGCACAATGGTTAGCACTGCTGCTTCACAGCTCCAGGGACCTGGGTTTGATTCCTGGCTTGGGTCACTGTGTGTATGGAGTTTGCACATTCTCCTCATGTCTGCTTGGATTTCCTCCAGGTGCTCCGGTTTCCTCCCACAGTCCAAAGATGTGCGGGTTAGGCTGATTGGTCATGCTAAAATTGCCCCTGAGATGTGTAGGTTAGAGGGATTAGTGGGTAAATATGTAGGGATATGGGGGCCTGGGTGGGATTGTGGTTGGTGCAGACTCAATGGGCGAAATGGCCTCTTTCTGCACTGTAGGGTTTCTATGAATTTCTGTCTTGGGTCACTTTCTAGAGGTGTGGATTTAACTTCAGCCCAATCCTTTCAGTCCATGATGAAAATAACATGAGTGGGCACTGCCAGACCAGAGGTGGGATCATGATGCTGGGAAACGGCCCAACTTACAAATCCTGCCTCACAGATGAAAAGAAAGGTCCATGCCTTTGTTTATTGAGGCCCAGCATCCTGTATGCCCCTCAACTGTCCCTTTAACTTACTGTGCCATCCCCCCCAATGATTTGTGCACATATACCTCCAGAGTTTTCTGTTCCTACATGGAAGCATAAGACTTAGGAGCAGGAGTTGGCCATTCAACCCTTCAAGCCTGCTCCTCCATTCAATAAGATCATGGCTGATTTAGAAGTTGTCTCTAATCCAGTTTCTGTCAAACTCTGCCTTGAATAAATTCAATGATCAGCCTCCACTGCTTTCTAGGGGAAAGAATTATACAGACTAATACATATATTACTTTATGAGAAAAAAGTTCTCACCTCAGTATTAAATGGTTGACCTCTTATTCATAAAGTGTGTCCCCTAGTTCTGATCTCTCCCATAAATGGAAGTTGCCTCCCGATCAAATCTCTTCAGGATCTAAACTCTTCTAAACTCCAATAGGTACAGGCTTAATTATATAGTTATTATGTAATTATGCTGTTTATATATTATTATAATTATGATTATATATCATTTAGTTCCTATACTTTTACAGAATTGCACCCATTAATTTACAATGCCTGTCCTCGTTCTTCCAATCAAAATGTATCACTTTGCACACTCCGGGCAAGATTTTCCAGCTGCACTTGCTCAAAGGCTGTAAATTTCCACCCAAGGTCGAAGGACTTTTGCATGGTCAGCCTCCGCCTACCATGGGAAAATTCCACCTTGTGTTAAATTTCAACTTCTACATCCATTCTACCAGCTGTCTATGTGCTTTTGAAGTCTGCCACTATCCTTGTTGCAGTTTATTATATTTCCAAGTTTTCAGTCATTTGCAAATGCAAAGCAAGTCTCTTCCTGTTTCGCGCCTCTGAGATTCATAAACAAAATGAGATTTAAGGTGTTCATCAGAATCTTATTGTGCACAGGTCAGTGCCTCAGACTGACAATGAAAATAGAGAATACACAGCACATTTTTCAATCCTTTACTGTAGACTACTGTGGACTTGCTCTAGATCGGTGTTTGATGGCCAATGAGACATGATTGGTCAAAGGGCCTTTCTTCATGCTATAAAACTCTAGCTGGAGGTGCGGGGGGGCAGGGATGGGAGGTGGGAGGGGTGTGATCTTAACAGAGTTTGACGAAGTGTTTTCCAACAGCTGTAAGGAGACCCTCCTTCCCTCTCCCCCAACTATCATGTTCCTCCTGACTCGCAGCCATGCTCTTCACATTCCAGCTCCCACTCAAGACCCATACCTGCCACACCATCTCATCACCATCTCAAATGTTAACACTCTCTCCATCTGTGTTGTTGTAAAACAAAGTCAACCCCAGCAAGCGTGAGCAAGCACATCCAGCCAGAGTAATGCTAGAGTTCACCATTTGAGGAGAGAGCCCTCGAGCTGGCCAGGAGGAAAAGTGTGCCTGTGCTAATGGTGAAGTGCAGGCAGCAGACAAACATGAGAATCCTCAAGATATGCTGTCATTTCTTAGTGAGTTATCAGTGTTCCTTTCTTTTCCCCTGTAACACACAAATGCCATCTCCCTTCTGTTGCAGGCAAAATAGCTGAACAGGCCAGACCATCCTCATACTCCTGCACCCTCTGGCCACAAGCGGCTCTGAGGGAGATTTCTCAGACTCCACTGTTGAATAATCATCACAGCTGTCACCAACATCCAGCACTGGTGCAGATGCTCACTTGGTGGGATCACTAAGTAGACAAGCTTCTGGGCCACTCATTGATGAACACCTAACAGTTGAAGATCTGCAGCAAATGGAAGCAGTGAAGTACCAGGGATTCAGCAATTGGAGGGATGCTGGAGGTCAGGACTCTGCTAGGCATCTGCTTACTGATGTGCCCTTGAACCCAGTCATCCCAGAGCTGTGGAGCTGCAAAGGCAGAGTCATGAGAATCGTGAGTAGATGACAGCATCCTCCTGGAATTGGAAGGCCAATTGGAAGAATCCCATCACGTTATGTCCGAAGAGATGGTGCCGTCAACTCTGCACAACACTGTGAGACATCCGCAGTGGAGATCTTGGTGTAGGACATGCACTCTATGGCAGAAAATATCCATGCTGTGGCTCAGCTCATGATGTCCATGTCTGAGGGTTTCAACTGCATGATGCAGGCACTGGTGGGAATCCACAGGTCTCTGTGCCACAGGGCGGTGAGGCTTCTGGACTTCACTCCAGCTGCTCCTCTATCCTATGGAGGACCATTGGACACCTGGGCAGATTTGGATCATCTGGTGCACAGCCCAGGGCCTTCCATTCAGGAGACCCTGAGGGCAGTGCTGCATTACCTGTGCTGCGTAAAAGCAGGCCAAGTCCCCCTCAGGGTCCAAGTCTCCCAGTGGAGACCCACCAAGGTCATCTCAGGTAATAGAGCATGGAATTCAGCAGGCTTGGAGAAGCACCTAGTCATCGTGTGGAGGTTGAGGAAGATTAAGAAGTGATAGGCATTTAATTGGCAACAGTACAAGTAGGCACTAGTGTAGAGCAGTCAGCACTGTATATAGTTGCAAATAATAAATCACTTTGCTCACTCACAGAACCTTGACCCCATCATTTTATGCCGCCAAGCTCACAGACCCATGTACAGTCCCAGTGCTTCATTCTTGTGGAGTGTGAGAATGGCTGTGTTACGTTTCTCCCACACTGAGGTCAGAGTAAAGAAACCCTGCTGCCGGCAAGCCCCCTCAAAACCTTCTTGCCAGAGAACAACCCCTGCCTCAAATACATTTGTGAACGGCAAACTGGGAGATATCACACATGCTGTGCTGCCCTTGAATGAAATGCTAGCATGAAAGTTCAGAGCGACTATAACTTTAATGGCCACAGTCATTCTATGTCCTCCAGTTCTGTGCGGTATCAGCTCATGCAATATGTGGCAGAGGTAGCCCACTGTCCCCCAGGTCAGACACAGTCTTTTACAACACTGCAGTTCGGATAACTGAACGTAGGAACATCAATGCTGTAAAATTCTGGCATGGCGTTGTTCCTCCACGTGTGGTCCTACTCTCTGAACAGCTACAGGCCAGTGGTCCTAGCCATGCATAGCAGAACATTGTTGTCTCTGCTGTTGGAAAATCTTGACCAGTAGAAAGGTCAACTCAATAGGCTCAAAGATTCTGATGAACCATGGACTGAAAGAGAAAGAGCACCACTGTGAGCACTGAGGAGTTCTAACAGAATCTTGACACTCGTCACTCCATGTATCTGTGACTTCCGTCACTCCATGTATCTGTGACTTCCATCCCGGTGCTCATCATTATCTGTGTGAATTTCTGCTCTCCCTCACACCACCTGCTCTGACATTACAACCACACCCCCACATAGTTTCCTCTGGCGGAGTTGCGAATAGTGATGAAGATTATCAGAGAATACAACAGGGTATAGATAGACTGGAAAGTTGGTTGGCAAATGGCAGATGGAATTTAATCCGGACAAATGTGAGGTGATGAATTTTGGTAGATCCAATTCAGGTAGGAGCTATAAAACAAAACGTAGAACAATCAGGAGCATAGACACACAGAGAGATCTGAAAGTACAGGTACACACCCCTAAAAGCGGCAGCACAAATGGAAAAGGTGATTAAAAAAAAGCATATGGCATGCTTGCCTTCATCGGACAGGACATTGAGTATAAAAGTTGGCAAATTATGTTACAGTTATATAAAATGTTGGTTAGGCCACATTTAGAATACTGCATCTAATTCTGGTCACCACACCACCAGAAGGATGTGGAGGCTTTGGAGATGGTGCAAAAAAGGTTTACCAGGATGTTTCCTGGTGTGAACATAGAACATTACAGCACAGTACAGACCCTTTGGCCCTCGATGTTGCACCGACCTGTGAAACGAATCTAAAGCCCATCTAACCTACACTGTTCCAATATCATCCGTATGATTATCCAATGACCATTTAAATGCCCTTAAAGTTGGCGAGTTCACTACTGTTAAAGGCAGGGCATTCCATGCCCTTACTACTCTCTAAGTAAAGAACCTACCTCTGACATCTGTCCTACATCTATCACCCCTCAATTTAAAGCTATGTCTCCTCGTACTAGCCGCCTCCACTGAGGAAAAAGGCTCTTGTTGTCCACCTTATCTAATCCTCTGATCATCTTATATGCCTCTATTAAGTCACCTTTTAACCTTCTTCTCTCTAATGAAAACAGCCTAAAGTCCCTCAGCCTTTACTCATCATACCTTCCCACCATACTAGGCAACATCCTGGTAAATCTCCTCTGCACCCTTTCCAATGCTTCTACATCCTTCCTATAATGCGACGACCAGAACTGTACGCAATACTCTAAGTGCGGCCGCACCAGAGTTTTGTACAGCTGCAACATGACTTCATGCCTCTGAAACTCAATCCCTCTACCAATAAAAGCTAACACACTGTATGCCAAAGGGTATTTGTTATGAGGAGAGATTGAATAAACTGGGATTGTTCTCCCTGGAAAGGTGGAGGCTGAAGGGCGACCTGATAGAAGTTTATAAAATTATGAGAAGTATTGATAGGGTGAAGAGTTGGAAGTTTTCTCCCAGGGCAAAAATAATAATTACAAGGGGGCACAAGTTCAAGATGAGGGGGGAAAGGTTCAGTGAAAATGTGCGGGGGAAGTTTTTCACACAGAGAATGGTGGGGGCCTGGTATGCAGTGCTATCTTGATAGGCATATGGACAAATGGGGAATAGAGGGATATTAACAGATTTAGATACATAAACGTGATCGGTGCAGGCCTGGAGGGCCGAATGGCCTGTTCTTGTATTGGACTATTCTTTGAACAGAAACAAATTCATTAATTTTACTGATGATGATTACCTATTCATTAGTGCCTTTTACACCAGGGAAATGTTCTGGCTATGAAGCCAGTTATGTAAATATACCACAGTTAACCTGACATTAGTTGTAATCTGCAGAACCTTGCTGCACTACCAGTTTCAGATTACTATATCTGCAGTATAAATTGGAAAACAGATAAACAGTGCCAGATGTGACCCATAATTCTGTTAACCGTTCTGCTAATATCTTGCAACAAAATATATAAAGTCATGATAGGAATTGTAATATTGTAAATTTGTTATGCATGTATGTATACGTCACATGCTGGATCACAGCTATTTTTTCCTTGTAATGCAATGTGCAATAAGTGGCTTATAGTCAAGTTGGCTGGGACCTGAAGCTGTGCTCCAGCTCTCTGTAAATGATTTCACGACTCACAAATGAATAACTGCTCTTTTTACTCCCTAAAGAAATTAAGTTGATGGAGCAGATAAAAACTTTGTGCTTCAAAGGTCTTCACTGAATCCGAATTTTGTGGTTCACACAGTAAACATATATTCAGCAGTAAAGTTACTGCCAGGATTGAAAACTCCCAGATAGTCTAACAAGAACATGCATCATAAAAATATCATGGGAACATGGATGTATAGTTAAAGGTTAACAGGAAATTGCCAGTCTAATTAGGCAAGATTATGAAAACTACAATTAAGTCAGGTCTAATTGCTCGTTTGAAATGCCGTATAATGTTAGTATTACAAATATCCATTTAATTTTGTAATTTGTATAGAACTACTTATGGGAAATATTGAATAATTTTATTCATACTAATTCATTTATTCTCAAAGTGAGATACGTTGATGTTTACATGCAAATCAACTTAAACTCTAATACAAAAACTATAAAAAGAACTACTGCTTTGACAGTGATATTCAATAGTGTGTACAAAATGTATCTAATGCAGTATTGCTTGTTTTGGAGCAGATACCACCAACTTTTACTTATTTACCTACAACGCAGCTGCAATCTTTTGCAAGTTCAGGGATATTAACTGTAGCCTGAAACTTGGCTGTACCTTCCTGCAGGCATGTAGCAGTGATGGTGCTAGTGTGGCAGAAGAAGAGGAATTGGTGATAGATATTTAACATTCACTGAACAAATAATTAGTTGGTATTATTGTGGAGAAATTACTGAATAGGCAGTGTAGAGTACTCACTGAAGGAAAAATGTATTTATATGTAAATTTGTTAGAATATTAAATGTTTACTGGACTTGACTTTGAACTATTTCAATTAATGTTTAGCAGTTTTATCCAAGTTTTGTTGAATAATCCATATTGATTTGTATAAGCTTCTTCAGCTCTGTTTTAATATTAAAGTATAATATTAACATTATATAGTAGAGCTTTTTCATTCTCTGGTTTTTCCTTTCCTCTGTGACCACTTTGCTTGCCAGAGAAGGAAAACTTGTTGTCAGGTCAAATACACCTGCAAGTTTAATGGCATCACTCTGTCTTGGGAGACAATGGACTGTGCCCTGGGTTATGTCACTCCTGGATTGAGCATTGTCTACTGTGGCTGTAGAGACCAATTCATGAGCTGCAGTCCCTTTCACAGCTGGTGCAGCTGAATGAGATTGGCGCAAGGCTGGTGATTTTTTTTCTTCCAATGAGGCCTTTTCCATCATCTGGTCATTTATTTTGTCATCTGTTTCTTCCACACCCTTCCTGACAGTTTGTTTCCAGGCAGTCTGGTCAGCAGTGAGGACTTCCCATCCATCAACTCTGTTTCTGGTCAACCTTTAATGGAGCTTTATTATCAGCCTTCTGCAGATGCAGATTAAATGCTAAGAAAGTAAGAAAAGGAGGTGAAATGGATCCCTCACCCATGTCAGGCAGTGTCTTTCTCTGCTTGCTGCATTCCCACATCAGTATGCCTGAAATTTGGAACAACCCACATAGTAAATCATAAGATTAAATTTGAATCTTCTCACTCCTGAGCGAAGATTGTTAGAGCCCCAATGCATAGCTGTTCTGCTCTGTCATTTTTGCAGTTTTGCTACAGGAAATGTTATGAGTGAGTACAGAAGAGGAAAGCACAGGAAGGAATTTTTGCTTGCCTGCTGCTTCATTCACATTGAAAAAGATTTCACTTTAATTTACAGAAAAATCTTACCACTCTTTGCCCATCCAAGATCTCTCTGGTTTGATTTTGGGTGGGCTGTAAAATATTTGAGCATCCCTCCCGCAGGGCAGGAGGCTTATTTAAATACTTAAATCATGATCTCATGCAAGGTATAGACCTATAGGGATTTTTCAAGTACCCGATGGATGAAGCGAACACTACACATCATCCAGCCTGTATTACTAGATGTCAAGTGACGTTTTTTCCTTAAAGGAGCAACTGCCAACCTTTTTGGAAATGGAGCAAAAACATCTGTGCCACTACTTATTGAATGGGTGGGCTATGGAGGATGGATGTAGACAGGAAATATTTGCATAAATAGTGTTTTTCAGTTTGCTTGCAGGCCCCGATTGTTAAAGATTTAGTGATACTATTAATATTTGACTCGTTAGATTTGTGATGCTGTTCATTTTTATGTATCAAATATTGGACATTTCAATTATTTCTAGTCTGGCCGAAGAATTAACTTGGCACGTGTTGTCATCGTCTTGGCTCCCTATCATACATTTATAATGTGTGGTTATTGATTACCAACCATATAAATATAGATAGTCTGTTCATTTCCAATCATATTTGCGTCTCCTTTTCATTAATACTGACTGGTAATAATCATTTTTTGAGTGCCTCCATCTTTGGAGATGACATTGGTTAAAATCACCCAGTCAGAGTGCTTTTGGTAGTTATATCTGGTTCTAATATTAAAAAGTCAGTTTTCAGTGAAATTTGTGGTCTTGTTTATAACTTCAGTGTATGAGGGATTTAAAAATGACCATGTTGTTGACCCTGATTTTAAATAAATAACTTGATCAGCCCTCATGCTCACTAATTTATTATTCAACAAATTTATATGATTATTGTGCTTGCTTACTGTTGGAACAGGCAACACGTGTTTAATGAGGTTGTCACTTTGAGCTTTATTTTCCAGCAGAGAACAAGCCAGAAATGAATATTGTAGTTTCATGTATGATGCCTTTAAAAGCACTTGCAGGGTTTTGTCAGTAAGTTAGTACAGTTCTTAGAATTTTTATCTCTACTGGGAGAGAGTAATATTTGTTCATCAACCAATTAGAATGCGCTATTTTAATAAGCTTATGCACTAATGATTTTTAAAGTTACTTTTAAATAGCACTGATGATACAACTGTAACCCACTGGCAATTAGTGAATTGAGAATGGCTGGTTGCTTCTGCTGGTGCTAATGAACTCCCACTAGGCAGATGCAAACTTTGCACGTATGTTTGTTAGCTGTACTCAAAATAATGTGAGGCACTCCAGAGAATATAAAGATCGCAATAATTGCACAGTCTGAACTCCAAAGGATTGGTTCAATTAAATGCCCACCAGATGTTTCATGAGAGAATGAGTCAAAAGTTGCTGAGAGGCTGTAAGTGACATGGATATTGTATGTGGGAAGTAGTCATTTTCCATGAAGTTTTGCTATTGAAACATTGTATTGCATTTTGATAGCATTCATGGGTGAAGTATCATTTCTTGTAAGCTTAAAATCATGAATGAAAGATTTGTTTTTGCCCTGATCCAAAATAGATTTGAGCAGCTATGAATATTAAGTAAGTAGGAAGAATGGACAGAAATCTGTTTTTTAAAAAATCTCTGCAGCACATACTGTGAAACTGAAAAATGCTCAAATGTTTGGTGTGTTAGATGCTTTATCTGACTCTGCTGTTTAAAATACACCAATTAAAATTGCAACCTCTTCAGATTGAGTGACTTGGGGACACATATTTATTTACTGATGGGTGGAAAAATGAAGGTAATGATGAAACGCACTATTTTAAGCAAGGACAATCCTAAGCAGCACGGAATTTGCTTCACGAGAACATTCTGGCTTAAATTTATATCTGTTAAACTGTCATTTTAAAATTAAATTCCTACAAAATTTTATACAGTGGCTTTTCTCTTAACATGCTGATCTTCTGTGAAAAAAATCTGCCTACTATTTAGTTGCTCAGTTTAATGATGCATGTGGAAGAAAACAAGTCAGTGAAAGTTTAGATATTATATGGTTTGAGATTACTTTAAAAGCTGTTGGTTTCTTTGCCCTTTAAACAAAATCCCAAAGTATGTGCCAGTTGAATTCTTTTTACCAGTTTGACTGCCCTTAGACCTTAATGATATAAGGTAGTGCTTGCTGAGTGGTTTGCATTCAAGAAGTGGTCTGGAGCAATATTCAACTTATGGCACATTTTTTACATCAGAAAATGGAGGCTGTCAGTTGAACATCACAAATGGCATCCAAACTCTGCTTTAACACCCAATGCCGATCTGGTGTGATTTTCAGGCAAACTTGAAAATGAGAGATTGGCTTCATTGCCTGAAATTGATGTAAGATCTGGGTCTGTACTCGTTAGAGTTTAGAAGGATGAGGGCGGATTTTATTGAAGCTTACAGGATATTGCAAGGCCTGGATAGAGTAGATGTGGAGAGGATGTGCCCTAACTGAGCCTTCACGTCTCATCTTGACATAAGTCTCCTTTTTCCTCTTCACAACTTCTTTCGTAAATCATGGTTCCCTTGCTTGACCACTTCCTCTCTGCTGACAGGTTTATACTTATCAAGGACATGAAGTAGCTGTTCCTTGAACAAGCTCCACATTTCAATTGTGCCCACCCCCTGCAGTTTCCTTCCATATCCTATGCATCCTAAATCTCGCCTAATTGCATAATAATTTCCTTTCCCCCAGCTATAACTCTTGCCCTGCAGTATATACCTATCCCTATCTATCACTAATGCAAATGTAACCAAATTGTGGTCACTATCACCAAAGTGTTCACCTACCTCCAAATCTAACACCTGGCCTAGTTCATTACCCAGTACCAAATTCAATGTAGCCTCGCCTCTTGTTGGCCTATCTACATACTGTGTCAGGAAACCCTCCTGCACACATTGGACAAAAACCGACCCATCTAAAGTACTTGAATATAGCTTTTCCAGTCAATATTTGTAAAGTTAAATTCCCCCAGAACAACTACCCTGTTACTTTTGCTCCTATCCAGGGTCATCTTTGCAATCCTTTCCTCTACAGCTCTGGAACTTTTCAGAGGCCGATAGAAAACTCCCAACAGGGTAACCTCTCCTTTCCCGTTTCTAACCTCAGCCTATACTACCTCAGTAGATGAATCCTCATCAAACATTCTTTCTGCCACCGTAATACTGTCCCTGCCTAACAATGCCACACCTCCCCCTGTTTTACCACCTTCCCTGATCTTACTGAAACATCTAAACCTCAGAACCTGCAACAACCATTCCTGTCCCTGCTCTATCCATGTCTCCGAAATGGCTACAACATCGAAGTCCCGATGTTAGACCTTCTTCCAATATTACGGAAAATGCATTCAAGCATGCCTCAGCAGTTTCACAATCAGCTGAAGCTGTTTCACTGCATACTTTCAGCAGACGTGCGGCGTGGTGTTTTTCAAACTCTTTATCCCATCCTGAGCAGCTTGTTAGACAAGCACTTCATGGAACACTTTTCCTTGGGCTATAATAATGAAGCAAACCCATGGATATTTCTCACTTTGACACTGTATAATGCAGTCTAGGAACACTTTGTCCACATGGACATTCTTTGAACAATGGAGTGTTTTCTTATTGTCTGTTAATTTGAGCATGTCACTATCAGCACAATAATCAGGTAACTTCTCTTTTTGTTTCTTCAAATCATAAATGATCAATGTACCAACATCATACTCTTCACTTTATCTTTTTATTGAGGCATCACTCTCTAAAGAACAAAGAAAATTACAGCACAGGAATAGTCCCTTTGGCTTGCCAAGCCTGCACCGATCATGCCGCCTGACTGAACGAAAATCTGTTACCCTTTCAGGGACCATATCCCTCTATTCCCGTCCTAATCATGTATTTGTCAAGACGCTGCTTAAAAGTCACTACTGTATCTGCTTCCCCGGCTGTGAGTTCCAGGCACCCAACATCCTCTGTGTAAAAAACTTGTCTCATACATCCCCAGTAATTGACTCTTCCACCCTGGGAAAAAGCTTCTGACTATCCACTCTGTGCATGCCCCTCATAATCTTGTAGACTTCTGTCAAGTTGCCCCTCAACCTTCGTCGTTTCAGTGAGAACAAACCAAGTTTCTTCAACCTCTCCTCATAGCTAATGCCCTCTATATGTGGCAACATTCTGGTAAATCTTTTCTGTACCTTCTCTAAAGTCTCCTCATCCTTCTGGTAGGGTGGCGTCCAGAATTGAACACTATATGCCAAGTGTGGCTTCACTAAGGTTCTATCAAGCTACAACATGACTTGCCAATTTTTAAATTCAGTGCCCTGCCTGATGAAGGCAAGCATGATGTATGCTTTCTTGGCAGCCTTCTCCACCTACTTTGCCACTTTCAGTGATCCGTGTACTTGTACAAACAGATCCGTCTCCCTATCAATACTCTTAGAAGTTCAGCCATTTACTGTATATTTCCCATCTTTATTAGGCCTTCCAAAATGCATTAGCTCTAGGCACATTAGTAACTCCAACTTCTGTTTAATGAACAGTGACAAAAGCTTCCCCTTGTGCTCCCGACAGCCATAGGACTTCCTAGTGGCCTCTTTGACATGATAACACAGCAAATACTTGAATTACCAAAATACACTTGTTTGAAAAATGGTTGAACTGTGTGATGCCACAAAATAAACTCAATGAAGTAATCTACTCAACATTTTCAAACTGCTACGCATGGCACTACTGCCGTGAAGCGCAGCTGATTTTCAGGTCCTTCTGGTTTTTGGATGCCGCATAATTGATCCGACACCTGCATAGAGAAGTCAGGAAAATGGATTTGAAGCTAAGATCAGATGGTTATCCTGTTGAATGATAGTGCAAGCTCGAGGGGCTGTACAGCTTCTTATCTTCATGTTGTCATGTTAGGAGAATGGAGAATAGCATAGAATCTGTCCCACAGTTTGGAAAATAGAGTCAGACGTGTAGGAAGATAATGAATGGGCAATAGAGGCAGAGGCACAGAGAATATTGCACAGAATGAAAATAATGGAATAAATTGAAATGTCCTTGAGTTGCAGAAGAACAATTTCTGCTTTACGTAAGAACATAAGAACATAAGAAATAGGAGCAGGAGTAGGCCATCTAGCCCTTCGAGCCTGCCCCGTCATTCAATAAGATCATGGCTGATCTGTCGTGGCTCAGTTCCACATTCCCACCCTCTCCCCATAACCCTTAATCCCCTCGCTTATCAAAAACCCATCCACCTGCGTCTTAAAAATATTTAGCGAGGCAGCCTCCACCACCTCAACGGGCAGAGAATTCCAGAGATTCACCATCCTTTGAGTGAAGAAGTTCTTCCTCAACTCCGTTCTAAACCGCACCCCCACTTTATCTTGAGGCTGTGCCCCCTAGTCCTACTGTCCTTTCTGAGTGGGAAGAGTCTCTCCACCTCTATCCTATCCATCCCATTCATCATCTTATACGTCTCAATGAGATCTCCCCTCATTCTTCTAAACTCTAACGAGTACAAGCCTAGTTTATTCAGCCTCTCCTCATAGCTCAACCCCCTCAACTCCGGTATCAGCCTAGTAAACCTCCTCTGTACTCCCTCCAAGGCCAAAATATCATTGCGTAAGTACGGCGACCAAAACTGCACACAGTACTCCAGCTGCGGCCTCACCAATGCCCTATACAGCCGCATCAAGACCTCCCTACTTTTATATTCAATCCCCCTCGCTATGAAGGCCAGCGCCAATTACAGAGAATTGTTAAGAAGGACCTCAGAAAGCCTATGGGCCTTGGAAAATCTGTTTAATAAGAATTGGAAAATTATTCAAGGAAAATTAAGCCAACTGCTCTACAAAAAATGAAATGCTAATTTACTAGGAAAGATCAATGAGATGGCAGTGAATAACATGAAGAATATCATGACAGCTTGTAATTTTAGATCAATCTAATAATGTAAAGGTTTTTTCTTTTACTTTAAAGATGATACACACAGGAGAAACAAAGGTTATCTACAACTACTAGTTAACTGTGAGACAATGTCTAACCTATTGGCTATATTCATCATCATTTGTCAAGACGAAAGAATGTGAAACTTGAAGCAATCTGGAGAGAACAAAGTAATATTTAGTTTGAAGACAGGAAAGCAGAAGTGACTTGTCTTTATGATAATCTTTATTTGTGTTTTTATTATGCGAGTGGCACAGACAAAGGTACGTTATTATTCATTTTCAGTTGCTCTGAAAATAAAGTAGCGGTGAGATTATTCCTTGAACTACTGTAGTTCCTATGATGATTTTGTCCTTAGTTTTGAGTTCTGCAAGAAAGGTTTACTTTCACTGGGTCAATAGTGATGGAATGACTTTTAGCATGTCAGTTTATCTGCAAACTTTGCAAGCAGGTAAAAGCCAACTTAATCAAAGAAAAGCTGGATAACATTACCCTGTTGAGTAGATTTTAAAAACAAGAAGGACAACTAAGCTGCTGTATCCATTATTGTACATACACTCATGAACTGACATATAGGGAAAATAAAATGAGGAATCTGACTTTGTGTTCCAAAATATGTACATGGATTGGAAGCCAGGAATGTGATCTATTTGCCCTGTGCTTTTAATTACTTTTTTGGATTGGTGTTCTTTGAGGTTTGGTTTTATTTTGACGTGCTGCCAAATGATCCTTCCTCATGAGACTGAAGAATGGCTGTTGAACAGTGGACAGAATTGAATTCTGGCCCAAATGCACTCCCTCCACAACCTCCTGTGTCCCAGCATGCCTCCCCCATGCCAAGTTCTGCACTTACACTCACCCTTCATCCCCTTATATGAAGCTGTGGTACTGCCATACTCATTGACCCACTTACATTTTCTAGAAGCAATGAATACTACTGTGTTTAGTGGAATGCATTAAAAAATCTTTGAAAAATTGTAATCCATTGATAACTTTCTCCTGTGAACAAAGAGCAAAGAACAAAGAAAATTACAGCACAGGAACAGGCACTTTGGCCCTCCAAGCCTGCACCGACCATGCTGCCCGACTGAACTAAAACCTCCTATGCTCCTGGGGACCATGTCCCTCTATTCCCATCCTATTCATGTACTTGTCAAGATGCCTCTTAAAAGTCACTACCGCATCCACTTCCACTACCTCCCCTTGGCAACGAGTTCCAGGCACCCACCACTCTCTGTGTAAAAAATCTGCCCTGTACATCTCTTTTAAAACTTGCCCTCACACCTTAAACCTATGCCTCCTAGTAATTGACTCTTCCACCCTGGGAAAAAGCTTATATCTATTCTGTCCATGCCTCTCATAATCTAGTAGACTTCTATCAGGTCCACCCCCAAACTCCTTCGCTCCAGAGAGAACAAACCAAGTTTCTCCAACTTCTCCTCATAGCTAATGCCCTCCATACCACGCAACATCCTGATAAATCTTTTCTGTACCCTGTCCAAAGCCTCCACATCCTTCTGGTAGTGTGAAGACCAGAATTGAACACTATATTCCAAGTGCGGTCTAACTAAGGTCCTATAAAGTGGCAGCACGACTTGCCAATTTTTAAACTCAGCCGATGAAGGCAAGCATGCCGTATGCCTTCTTGACTACCTCCACCTGCTTTGTCACTTTCAGTGACCTGTGTACCTGTACACCCAGATCCCTTTGCCTATCATTACTCCTAAGGGTTCTGCCATTTACTGTATATTTCCTATCTGAATTAAACCTTCCAAAATGCATTACCTCACATTTGTCTGGATTAAACTCCATCTGCCATCTCTCTGCCCAAGTTTCCAGCTGATCTATACCCTGCTGTATTCTCTGATGGTCCTCATTGCTACGCGCAAATCCGCCAATCTTTATGTCGTCCGGAAAATTACTAATCAATCCAGTTACATTTTCCTCCAAATCATTTATATATATTACAAACAGCAAAGGCCCCAGCATGATCCCTGAGGAACACCACATGTCGTAGCCCTCCGTTTAGAAATGCATCCTTCCACTCCTACCCTCTATCTTCTTTGACCAAGCCAGTTTTGTATTCACCTTGCCAGCTCACCTCTGATTCCATCGGCTTCATATTCTGCACCAGTCTGCTATGAGGGACCTTGTCAAAGGCCTTACTGAAGTCCATGTAGACATCTGCTACATCTCATCAATCATCTTCATCACTTCCTCAAAAAACTGTGCTTGAAGAAAAGTCTGGTCCAAGCTAATAAAAGAGTGAATCATCCAAGCCTTTTAAAGTTTCAAAAACCGCAATCCACAAATCCTTGAAACCACTTAATTTGTGACAACATTGTGTAATTGACCAAAGAGATCAGAAAACCTGAGCTGCTATACCTCTTCTTATACAGTATATAATCTATCACATTTCTATTCCTCTGAAAAGGAGGAATATGGAATGGGGGGGCAATTCTGCCATCCGGAGACTCCAGCAGAGGCCATTTCGCGGGCTCTCGGCTAAGCACCACAGCCTTCGTGCATCTCCAGCAGCCAGATTTCTAGCGCCATCAGCCTTGAGTCATAAGTTGATGCAGAGCTGCATAACGTATGCAAATACTAATTTGCATGTATTTTAAATAGTATTATCAGGCCCAGGACTGAAATCTCCAGGCCCACTGTCCTCTTCAGTGTCATTCCCCCCACCCTGACCAGGAGTGGTTCACTCCAGTGAGGTTTAGTATAAGTCCTCACCTGCATGGGGTGAAGGGGGAGCAGTTGAAGCAGTCCAGAGGGTCTGATGCTGGGAGTGCCCCCTGGGCAATGCCACATTGGCAGTGCCAGCCTGGGCTCCCATCATTGCCCAAGGGGTGAAGTGCCAGTGCCCTGAGGGCATCATAGCACTGCCCACCGGGCATCATGCAGTGCCAATGGGGGGTAGGGCTTAATGAGGCAAGGTCTGCTTTGGGCAGGGACTCTAAGGACAATTGGTGGGAATGGGGAGGTCCCGTTGCCATTCTGCACTTTGGATTGAGTGGCACAGGGATGGAGCCCAACAATCAGGGCTGACAATTAGGGTTGGGGGGCAGCTTGCTAGGGAGGTCGAAGCTGCAGGGGGCAGTCGGGGCCACAGGTGGGGGTCAGGACTCCCCATGGGAAGGGATCAGGAAAGGGGGATCTTGGGGGAATTGGAGGGATGGCATTGGGAGATCAAGGGTGCAATTGGGGGGAGGTCTGGGCATGGCTGGGGGCCAGCGATTGGGCCTTGGGGCATCCCTCAGCCGGCAATGTGGGGATGCGGGACAGGCCAGTGACTGAGCTGACCAGCAATCGGGAAGCCAGCAAACAGTGACCACTGCGCGTGCATCTATCTCAGCACTGACCGATCAGGGGTGCACAGTGGCTCTCAGTGCTATGCTGTCAGCCTCTCCAGCGAGAATACCCTGCCCCCAGCTTTTTGGACTGATTTACACCAGTGCACTCAACAGTGCACAGAGTGTGGGAGATTCATTTTGAAACTTCTGCTGAAAAAATATGTAATTCAGTGCGTTTTTATGTGAATTCGACACTTAGAATTTTTTTGGGAGAATCACCCCCATGAACCTGAAACATTAACTCAATATTCTCCTCTGCAGATGCTGCCAAGCCTGCTGAGGTTTTCCAGCACTTTTCGTTTTTTTGTGAAGGGATCACACAGCTTTCTGTAAGGATTGACAGCCACGGATACAGAATCTGATGATTACTTCTGATCGCAGAGAAATTACAATAGCCCCTTACGTCAAGATTAATAGCTTTTAGAAGGAATTGTTAATAGTATCACTTCCTATTATTTTCAGTGCTAAGATGACCTTTTTATGTATTAATCAGCAAAAGAAAACAAGGACAGATGAAAAAGCATTGAGATTGAAGGCATTACAGTGTCTTGAAGGAGTGGGTAAATAATGATCCAAAACTGTTTAAATAATGCTGATGCTAGAACTTTTAACTCCAAACGTAAATCTTTTAAATAGATCATAATAAGATCATTTTCAATTTCATTAATTATGACACAAATCTTGGCTACTACCGCAAAGTGTTGAGCAATCAAGGACTTTAATGATTGATTGCCACTAAAATTGATTGCCACTTACTAATTAATGGAATAAAACATATCATATTTGGCAATGTGTGAAACAGGAGAATGAATGCTCAATCTAAGGGATTATTATAGTTTATAACCAATTCCACTAGGATCTAAACAACTATTAGCAATTTTTGTTTAGTCTACTATGAAAGCATGTTCCTTTCCCTTACTGATCTTACAGGGTCATGCAGAGACTTTTGTCTCTGAGAATGTGACAGTAAACCTACTGCCAAATTGACTTGTCATATTTCGGTCCATATAGCAACTGGTTGACTTTTAATTTCCAAAATGGGTGGTTTCTATGGTAAATACTCAGTTGCCAACACCAACACCCTAGTGGTAAATTGAAAGTCAATCATTTGGAGTCATGCTGCAGCCTCAGCTATTTAATCTTTTGGTCGTAGATGATTTTCTTTTGCCTTGTTGGCAGCTGTGACTGCAGACTTCCATAACTGAATCATATGATTACTAGTGCTGTGCTATTAGTATTTATCTCACTGCATGATCCAGGAACATTACATAGAGTGTGTATATTATAGCAGGCTTGGGATTGTCAGCTACAATAGAAACAAAAAAAAAACTTGCCATTGGGAAGTCCTGTTGAAGCCAATTGCATAGTGCTATCCAAAAATAAAGTCTTGCATTTATATGCTGCCTTTTACAACTTCAAAGCACCTTAAAGGAATTTACACTTTTGAAGTGTAGCATTGGAAATGCAGTGGCCAATATGCACACAGTGAAGTCCCACATATAGCAATGTGATAATGACGGATAGCGTGTTTGAATGATATCGGTTGAAAGATAAATATTGGCTTGGACACTGGGGAGAATACACATAGAACATAGAAAAACTACAGCACAAACAGGCCTTTCGGCCCACAAGTTGCGCTGATCATACCTACTAGGCCTACCTATAACCCTCAATCCCATTAAATCCCACGTACTAATCCAGAAGTCTCTTAAAAGATCCTATCGAGTTCGCCTCCACCACCACCGACGGCAGCCGATTCCACTCACCCACCACCCCCTGAGTGAAAAACTTACCCCTGACATCTCCTCTGTACCTACTCCCCAGTACCTTAAACCTGTGTCCTCTCGTAGCAACCATTTCAGCCCTGGGAAATAGCCCCTGAGAATCCACCCGACTGAGAATCAACATATTATAAATCTCTATCAGGTCACCTCTCATCCTCCATCTCTCCAGGGAGAAAAGACCGAGCTCCCTCAACCTATCCTCATAAGGCCACCCAATCCAGGCAACAACCTTGTTAATCTCCTCTGCACCCTTTCAATAGCTTCCACATCTTTGTTGTCATGAGGCGACCAGAACTGCGCACAATACTCCAAGTGGGGTCTGACTAGGGTCTTATAAAGCTGCAGCATTATCTCCCGACTCCTGAACTCAATCCCTTGATTGATGAAGGCTAGCACACCATACGCCTTCTTGACCACATCTTCCACCTGCGAGGCCGATTTAAGAGTCCTATGAACCTTGGTCCTTCTGATTTTCTACACTACTAAGAGTCTTACCCTTGATATTATACTCCTTCATCCTAATGGACCTGCCAAAATGGACCACTACACATTAATCCAGGTTGAAGTCCATCTGCCACTTCTTCACCCAGTCTTGCAATCTATCGATGTCGCGCTGCAACTTCTGACATCCCTCCGGACTATCCACAACACCACCAACCTTCGTGTCATCAGCAAACTTACCAACCCATCCCTCCACTTCCTCATCCAGATCATTTATGAAAATTACAAACAGCAAGGGTCCCAGAACAGATCCCTGGGGCACTCCGTTGGTGACCGACCTCCATGCAGAAAAATACCCATCCAGAACCACTCTCTGCCTTTTGCAGGCAAGCCAGTTCTGGATCCACAAGGCAACAGCCCCTTGGATCCCATGCCCTCCCACTTTTTCAAGAAGTCTTGCATTGGGGACCTTATTGAACACCTTGCTGAAGTCCATATGAACCACATCCACCGCTCTTCCTTCATCAGTGTGTTTAGTTACATTTTCAAAGAACTCAACCAGGCTCATAAGGTACGACATTACACATGCACTTCTTCAAATAGCACTGCCTTTTGGCTAAGATCAAGTGTAGTATCACTACAATACTACACTAAGGTTACATTGCGACTTCATTTGAAGCAATTTTTGAAAGAGGCATCTTGGCTTTTGGCTAAGATGCAAATGAGATCAAACCTTGGAAAAAGTGCAATACCTACTCTAATCAGCTTGGATCAGGTAGATCAAGCCCAAGACAACCCTGTCTTATCAGCCTGGATTGGGAATGTCTAACTTGGTGAGACTCTGAATTGGACTTTGATTGGATTGAATTGGATATATAAACCATGAGATCTCTTAGGCCTTTTGGCTAAGATCAAGTATACTTTTGTTGTCCTGCACTTGGTTGAAGTCATGAGGTTACACTGAGGCTTCATCTGAAGCAATTTTTTAAAGCGGCATCTCAGCCTTTTGGCTAAGATGCGAATGAGATCAAGTCTTGAAGGAGATGCAATGCCTGCTTCAATCAGTTTGGATCACATAGATCAAACCCAAGACAGGGAGTGGTGAGTCTGTCTTGTCAGTTTGGATCTGAAATGTCTGACTTGCTGAGACTTTGAATTGGACTTTGATTGGACTGAATTGGATATAAACAAAAAAAAGTGATCTTTTACATCGTCCTTAAAGGTCATATGGGGCCTCAGTTTAATATCTCATCCAAAAGATGTGGCAGCAGTACAGCACTCCCTCAGTACTGCAGTGGAATGTCAGCCTGGATTTTGTGCTGAAGTTTAATTCCAAGGCAAGAGAGCTAACTATCGAGACAAGGCTGACAATATAAGCACAGGTTATTAAGACAGATTGTGTACTCAAAGTACTAACTTGCTATTAACAATAAAATATTGAATCATCAGAATTGAGAAAGTTGATACCTAAAAGAGCTTGAATTGTCTCCTATTTGTATTTCTACCCCCTTTGAGACTGAATAGCACATTAAAAAGGGAATGTGGTAACACAGTATCCTTCTAGCAAATTCTACTCAATTCACTTCTATTTGAAATTCTCCAGATTACAAAAGTATTACTGAGAAGGTATTGAAAACTTCCACTCACCAACTGGGCTGGGACAAGAGACTCCCCAGCCTGGCTGATTGAGCTGAAACCACAAAGCAACTTTTCAGATGATATTGATGTGTTTCTTTCTCCATCTTCAACTTCTTATCATGTTTTTCTCCATTTCTTATACATAAACCCAAACGTAGCTGCTGCAGCTCTTCCCTCACTCACTAAACAACATCTTAAAAATTCATTTACGGGATGTGAGCATCGCTGGCTAGGCAACAAAGCCCATCCCTAATTGCCCTTGGGATGGTGGTGGTGAGCTGCCTCCTTGAACTGCCGCAGTCCCTGAGGTGTGGGTACACCCACAGTACTGTTTTGGCGGCACTTTCAGGACTTGATCCAACAACATTTCCAAGTCGGGATGATGAATGACTTGGAAGGAAACTTCTAAGTGGCAGTGTTCCCATATGTCTTTGCTGCCATTGTCTTTCTAGATGGTAGTGATCAAGGATTTGGAAGATGCTGCTTAAGGAAGCTTCTTGAATTCCTGTAGTGCATCTTGTAGATGGGACACACTGCTAGCACTGTTTGTCAGTTGTGATGGGATGAATGTTTGTGGAAGGGAAGCCAATCAAGCGGGCTGCTTTGTCCTGGGTGAACAAAGAACAAAGAAAATTACAGCACAGGAACAGGTCCTTCGGCCCTCCAAGCTTGTACCGATCATGCTGCCCGACTGAATTAAAGCCCCATACCCATATCCTTCGATTCCCATCCTATTCATGTATTTGTCAAGGTGCCCCTTAAAAGTCACCATGTATCCGCTTCCACAACCTCTCCCGGCGATGAGTTCCAGGCACCCATCAACATCTGTGTAAAAAATCTGCCTCATACATCTCCTTTGAACCTTGCCCCTTGCATGTTAAACCTGTGCCCCCTAGTAACCCCTAGTGGTTTTGTTTTGATTTGATTTAATTTGATTAGATATGTTATTGTTACATGTATTAAGACACAGTGAACAATATTGTTTCTTGCGCGCTCTACAGACAAAGGATACCATACATTTGCTGTTTGTAATATATATAAATGATTTGGAGGAAAATGTAACTGGATTGATTAGTAAGTTTACAGACAACACAAAGGTTGGTGGATTTGTGGATAGCAATCGGAGGGTACAGCAGGATATAGATCAGTTGCAGATTTGGGCGGAGAAATGGCAGATGGAGTTTAATCCGGGCAAATGTGAGGTAATGCACTTTGGAAGGCCTAATACAGATAGGAAATATACAGTAAATGGCAGAACCCTTAGGAGTATTGATAGGCAAAAGGATTTTGGTGTGCAGGTACACAGGTCACTAAAAGTGGCAATGCAGGTGGAGAAGTGGTCAAGAAGGCATATGGTATGCTTGCCTTCATCGGCTGGGGTATTGAGTTTAAAAATTCATGTGGTCATGAATTATTAAAAAGTCATTAAGAAGTCATGTGGTCGCTTTTTAGAACCTTAGTTAGGCTGCACTTGGAATATAGTGGACAATTCTGGTCACCACACTGCCAGAAGGATGTGGAGGTTTTGGAGAGGGTACAGAAAAGGTTTACCAGGATGTTGCCTGATATGGAGGGCATTAGCTATGAGGAGAGGTTGGAGAAACTTGGTTTATTCTCACCGAAGCGATGAAGGTCGAGGGGAGACCTGATAGAAGTCGACAAGATTATGAGAGGCATGGACAGAGTGGATAGTCAGAAGCTTTTTCCCATGGTGGAAGAGTCTATATCCAGAGGATATAGGTTTAAGATGCGAGGGGCAAGTTTTAAAAGAGATGTACGAATCAGATTTTTTACACAGAGAATGGTGGGTGTCTGGAACTCGTTTCTGGGGAAAGTAGTGGAAGCAGGTAGGGTAGTGACTTTTAAGGGCCGTATTGACAAGTACATGAATGAGATGAGAATAGAGGGATATGGTCCCCGGAAGTGTAGGTGGTTTTAGTTAAGTCGGGCAGCATGGTCGGTGCAGGCTTGGAGGGCTGAAAGGCCTGTTCCTGTGCTGTAAATTTTTTTCTTTGCTCTTTGTACATAGAGAAGGAAAGGAGAGGGTGCAGAATGTCATATTACAGTCATAGCTATGGGGTTGAGAAAGATCAATGTAATTTGAGGTAGGTCCATTCAAAAGTCTGAGGCAGCAGGGAAGAAGCTGTTCTTGAGTCTGTTGGAACATGACCTCAGACTTTTGTACCTTTTTCCTGACAGAAGAAGGTGGAAGAGAGAATGTCCAGGGTGTGCAGAGTCCTTGATTATGCTGGCAGCTTTTCTGAGTCAGTGGGATGTATAGACAGAGTCAATGGATGGGAGGCTGGTTTGTATGATGGACTGGGCTTTGTTCACGACTCGTTAGAGCTTCTTGTGGTCTTGGACAGAGTAGGAGTGAAACCAAGCTATGATACAACCAGAAAGAATGCATTCTATAATGCATCTGTAAAAGTTGGTGAAAGTTGTTGTGAACATGACAAATTTCCTGAGTCTCCTGAGAAAGTAGAGGCATTCATGGGCTCTGTTGACTATAGCATTAGCATGGAGGGACCAAGATAGGTTGTTGGTGATCTGGACACCTAATAACTTGAAGCTCTCAATTATTTCCAGTTCATCCTCATTGATATAGACAGGGGCGTGTCCTCCACCAAGCTTCCTGAAGTCGGTGACTATCTCCTTTGTTTCATTGACATTGGGGGAGAGATTATTGTTGTCACAGATGTTCACCAGATTTTCTATCTCCTTCCTGTATTCCGTTTCATCGTTATTTGAGATCCAATCCACTACTATGGTGTCATTAGCAGCAAACTTGAAAATCAAGTTGGAGGCAAATTTGGTCACATTGTCACAGGTGTACAATGAGTATAGTAAGGGCCTGAAGACACACCCTTGTTGGGCACCGGTGTTGAGGATGATTGTGAGGAAGTGTTGTTGCCTCACCTTACTGATTGCAGTCTGTGGGTTAGGAAGTCTAGGGTCCAGTCACAGAGGGACAAGCCGAGCCCATGGCCATGGAATTTGGAGATGAGTTTTGTAGGAATAATGGTGTTGAAGACTGAGCTGTAGTCAAGAAATAGGAGTCTGACATAGGTTTCGTTGTTATTCAAGTGTTTCAGGGTTGAGTGTAGGGCCAGGTAGAGGGCATCTGGTGTGGAGCTTTTGCAGCAATAGGAGAACCGTAGTGGGTCCAGGCAACCTGGAAGTCCAGAATTGACCCTTACCATGACTAACTTTTGAAGCACTTCATAATGATGGATGTCAGAGCCACCAGATGATAGTCATTAGGGCTGCCTGGTTTTTCTTTGGTACAGGGATGATGGTTGTCTACTTAAAGCAGATAGGGACCTCAGATTGATGTAAAGAGTGTCAAGCTTCTTAAGCAGCAAGTGGAGAATATTCCATCATATTTCTGACCTGTGCCTTGTAGCTAGTAGTTAGGCTTTGAAGTATCACGATAAGTTACTAGCTGCAGAATACCTAGCCTCTGACCTGCTCTTGTAGATACAGCATTTATGTGTCCAATCTAGTTCAGTTTCTGGTCAATGGTCACCACCAGGGTGTTGATAGTCAAGTATTCAGCAATGGTAATTGCCATTGAATGTCAAGAGGTGATGTTTAGATTCTCACTTTTTGTAGGTGGTCATTGCCTGGCATTTGTGTGGCATGAATGTGACATTCCACCTGTGAGCTCAAGCCTGAGTATTGTGGACATGGAATACTTTTTGTGTATTAAATTCACATTTTTAAAAATAGTGCTTGTTTCCTCTAGTTTAACAATCAAATAAAATTACTTGGTAACTGAGAAATTAATTTTTTTAAAAGACCTTTATTTTTGTTTTTCAGTTTGGATGGCTGATTAGAATGCAATCCTGCTAGACTGAAACAAAAATATGCTGTAGACTCTTTCATAGGAATTTCTGGACATGTGAAATAAAGGACATATCACAAAATAAAGTACAGTAATAAATTCTGTGCCCATTGTTAAAGCTGCTGAAGATAAAATTCACGGAATAAATTTCTCTACACAATATTTATATTGGCCCAGGTATTTGCTCCTGAGTGCTTGTCCAGGACACTTGCCAGCTTTGCAAGCTTGTCTTGGAGAAATTGCCCTGGAAGTTGGGCTTTTCCTCTGGGGTGGACAGAGGGGCATAGGTTGGCATGGATGGCTCATGTGGAATGTGTGAAATGTGAGGGGTGGCCCATTCCAACCCCTACTCCCATGTTCTGAGGTGGCAGGGTTCTCTGGGGGTTAGAGGTTTACAGCATGGAAACAGGCCCTTCAGCTCAACTTATCCCTGCTGCCTTTTTTTTTAAACGCTGAAGCTAATCCCAATTGCACACATTTGGCCCATTCCCTTCTATGTGAATCTAACTGTCTAAGTGCTTTTCAGAAGACAAAATTGTACCCGTCTCTACTACTACCTCTGGCAGCTTGTTCCAGACACTTACCACTCTCTATGTGAAAGAATTGCCCCTCTGGACACTTTTGTATCTCTCCCCTCTCACCTTAAACCTATGCCCTCTAGTTTTAGACTCCCCTACCTTTGGAAAAAGATATTGACTAGCTGATCTATGCCTCTCATTATTTTATAGACCTGTATAAGTTCTAAAAGATAACCCCGCAGCCTTCTATACTCCAGAGAAAAAAGTCCCAGTCTATCCAACCTCTCTTTATAACTCAAACCATCAAGTCCCAGTAGCATCCTAGTAAATCTCTTCTGCACTCTTTCTAGCTTAATAATATCCTTACTATAATAGGGTGACCAGAACTATACACAGTACTCCAAGTGTGGTCTTACCAATGCCTTGTACAACTTCAACAAGATGACACAATTCCTGTATTCAATGTTCTGACCAATGAAACCAAGCATGCTGAATGCCTTCTTCACCACTCTGTCCACCTGTGACTTCGTTTTCAAGGAACTATGAACATGTATCTCCAGATCTCTTTGTTCAGTAACTTTCCCCAGTGTCCTGCCATTAACTGAGTAAGTCCTGCCCTGGTTCTATCTACCAAAATGCATCACCTCACATTTATCTAAATTAAACTCCATCTGCCATTCGTCAGCCCACTGGTCCAATTGATCAAGATCCACTACGCCACCAATCTTGGTGTCATCTGCAAACTTACTAACCATGTCTCCTATATTCTCATCCAAATCATTAATATAAATGACAAATAACAGTGGACCCAGCTCTGATCCCTGAGGCACACTGTTGGGCACAGGCCTCCAGTTTGAAAAATAATCCTCTACAACCACCAATTTTGTCAAGAAGCCAATTTTGTATCAATTTAGATACCTCATCCTAGATCCTGTGGGATTTAACCGTAAGCAACAACCTACCATGTGGTAGGTTGTCAAAGGCCTTACTAAAGTCCATGTAGACAACATCAACTGTGCTTCCCTCATCTGTCTTCTTGGTTACCCCTTCAAAAAACTCAATCAAATTTGTTGGGCTGGGAAACCCGGGAATGAGTGTGCAGACTGTGGGGTGTGGAGGTGCCATAGTCAGAAGGTCTGCCTCGGTGCTCCGACACTGTGTTGAAGTTTAAAATATAAAATTAGACATAACCCAATCCTCCAGACACATCCCTCACACCCCCTCACCCCCACACATTCCACATGCACCATCCATTCCAACTTATGCCCCTCTGTTTACACATCCATTATCCCTCATATCCTCCATGCCAACCTATGACTCTGAGCGCCCCCCCCCACCCCCACAAACCATCAAACCCTCCATGTGAATCTATGCTTCTCTACCTGGCCCTTTATAACCCCTATTTCACTTATGCTCACCTTTTGCCCTTACATCTACTATGCCAAGTCACCCAGTGTCCATCATGGGCAGACTTCTGGACATGATGTGGAGATGCCGGCGTTGGACTGGGGTAAACACAGTAAGAAGTCTGACAACACCAGGTTTAAGTCCAACCGATTTATTTGATAGTAAACTCACAAGCTTTCGAGGTTAAACTCTTCGTCAGGTGAAGTTTAACCTCGAAAGCTTGTGAGTTTACTATCAAATAAATTGGTTGGACTTAAACCTGGTGTTGTCAGACTTCTGGAGCCATGTGACTATGAAAAGTTTGGAGATCAATCATGTAGCACAATTCAAGTAATAGTAACCGTCAGGCTTATGTCAACAGATAGAGTAAAATAGCAAGCAATGATTATTTTTTAAACATGTCAGATATTTTTCTAAGATTTTAAAAAGCAGGTGTTTTTATTGCTGTGGCAGTTTTTCATTTATCTGTGACAGTTCATTTTAACACTTTTGGCAGTTGCTTTTGACAGCTCATTTTAACATTTTTGACAGTTTCAATGAGCTTGACAGTTATGAGTTCATGTACCATCTATGTACATTCGTGCTTATTTTTTAGACTCACAAGGGATCACTGGGCCACCCCAAAGAGCACCTGATTTCCCCCAAAGGTATCCTGAACCAGAACCAAAGGGGATCCTACCTCTTCAAAAGGGTGCCCCACTTCTCTACAGGACTCCACAAAGTTCTGACCTGCTTCTGACAGGTTTAATCTGCGGATATCATCTTTCACACACCTATGTCACAAACATTAGACATGGGTGGAGGAAGCTGTCTTTTATACAGACGGTTGCCTCTGCTAAATGCACATGTTCAAATCCTAAAACGGGACAATTCTCATCCCTACAAAAATGGTAGGTGCTGTATTTGGGATTGGACTTCTGATTGTTGCTTCTTTTGCTATTTTCACAATGAAAAAGTCCAAGTCATTCTTTCTGCTTTGGATGATGTGTTTGATGAAAGAACAAATCATTTCATCTGTTATAGAAGCCTACATAGAGACATACATAGAAAATAGAAGCAGGATTAAACCATTTGAGTCTGCTCTGTCATTCATTTTGATCATCAAATTCCCTGATCTTGCTTTCCACCTATATCCTTTTTTTAATTCATTCGTGGGATATGGGCATCGCTGGCTGGTTGGCATTTATTGCCCTTTTCTAGTTGCCTGAGGACAGTTGAGACTAAACCACATTGCTGTGGCTCTGGAATCAGATGTAGGCCAGACCAGGTAAGGACAGCAAATTTCCTTCCCATGATGGCCTTTTCAACAATCAACAATCCTTTTATGGTCATTAGTAGATACTTAATTCCAGTTTTTTTTGAATTGAATTCAAATTCCACCATCTGCCATGGCGGGATTCGAACTCGGGTCCCCAAAACATTAGCTGAGTTTCTGGAATAATAGTCTAGTGACATGACCACTAGGTCATCACCTCCCTTAATCCCTTTAGTCCCAAGAGCTATATCTAATTCCTTCTTGAAATCACACAACATTTTGGCCTTAACTACATTCTGCAGTAATGAAATACGCAGATTTACCACTCTCTGGGTGAAGAAATTTCTCCTCACCTCAGTCCTAAAATGTTTACCCCTTATCTTCAAACTATGACCCTTAGTTCTGAGTTCCTCCACCATTGGGAACGTTCTTTCTGAATGTACCCCGACTAAAACTGTTAGAATTTTATAACTTTCTATGTTCTATAAGTTTCTCACTCTTCTAAACTCCAATGAATATCATCCTAACCAACTTAGTCTCTCGTTATATAACAGTCCTACTGTCCCAGGGCAATTACATGAATAGTATTTCTATAAGACAATTCTATAAGCTATTCATATGACGTGATAATGAACCTTGCTCTCTTGAAGCTTTTGAAGAATGTTTCAAGGATTGTACGAATCTTTCATTTGTTGATGGATAATAAGGTGTGGATTTTATATGCAAAATGCTATTTACTTTGAGATAATCCTCAAACTCTTGTGAATTAAAGGCACACTAACATCATACCACCTCTTAAGTAAAAAAAAATCAACATTCAAAGATGGTTTCATTTTTCAAATTCTTTCAGTTTCACACTATTAGTACTCTACAATAAATATGCATACATTTTACAAAATTAAAACATGCAAATAGAATAATAATATAATCCATTTCAGTCCTTGTCTTCCACCATCAAACACTCCTCTTTATCATATTCGTGACAAATTGCTTCCTCTTCAAGTTTCTCCTTCAGTCCTTAATCCTGCAGTGAATCCAAAGATGATCAATCTTTTGTCATTATGATGATAAATTAGCTCTGGTAATGCCCTCACAGAATTAGGCAGGATCCACAGGATAACCCATTACATGTGTATAATCAGGGCCATTCAGACAGGTCATTTTATCCTTGTCCCTTTCTTGTTAATTGGCCTTAGCTCCTCCTCTACCAAACAATTCGACTCCTTTCTTCGCTCTAGATCTGCACAATCATTTTCTGCACACTCTAGCAAAAACACATAGCAGACTATCTTCCCTAGTGCCAGAGCCCATTTTGACCATGGTTTCAAAGATCACTATGGCATGTACACTGTAGTGAAAACCACTATAACCTATTTGAACAGTAGCTGTGCATAGTGCTGTTTCACTGGGCATCCACAACTCTGCATACCGTATAGAATCATTATGCCGGAAATTCATTTCAAATGATGGTGCAATTTTAACAAACAGTCTTACTTCATATTATTGTCCTTTCCTTTGATCCACCTTAGCACAATACTTCCACTCCTCAGTCTCCATTTTGACCGTTGATCCATCCACACTGTTTTTTGCATAGATGATGAGCTGTCTTTTACAGTCCTATAATTTATGTTCAGTCAACTTAAACAACTGAGGAACATGTTCTAAAACAGTCAACTTGTCTTGTATCTGTCTTCATAACTGCTCAATTTCTTTAGTCAAATTATTGTTCAACAACTGGTTCTTGTTTTCCACCTCCACCAGTTTTATGTGATTTATCGAGACTTTCAGCTTCTGCATCTCAGACTGAGTGAACATCAACATCTTCTTTTGAGGCTGTGCCACCTTTAAAAGGTCATGTTTGCAAGAGTGTTGTTTAATTGGAACAGCATTTTCTATGACCATCCCATTCACAGTTATTGTAGTACTTCCCAACTTATTCCCACATACTTGTCCATATGATATTAATAACTCAGTCAGGTCAGTTCAATTTTCCTGTGGAATGTAACACAATAATTTATCCCAATTTCTAATAACTTCCTGATTACCCAATTTAATTTGAGGAATGACAAATTTAGAGTCGTCCGGGTTTGGTTCTTCACTCCGAGCTATAGCCACTAAAACATCTTTCTTCTGCTCTATTTCCTACCAAAATATTGAATGTTTCTATTCTTGCTCTCCATTGTATGAGATGTATGCATTTTCTTATGCTCAGAGTAATTTCCCCAATTTAAATAATTCCAACAGTTAACCCTTTTGTGGGTTTTAAAGAAAAGATTATTTATTATCTGACACTTGCCCCAGATTTAAAAAAAAGATATCTCACTCATTTGCCTCACATACCACCGCTCACAAAATGCTAAAAGCACATGGAGGAAATAAACAATACAATTATAAAGTATGATTGCATCAGTCTCTGTTTTGTGGCAGGCCAATAGTTTCACAGATGAGTTGATTTTTTAGTTGACGTGTTGTTCTTGTAAGCAGCGGATTCTCAGTTTGCTTCAAGGCTTTGAAGAACATAAGAACATAAGAAATAGGAGCAGGAGTAGGCCATCTAGCCCTTCGAGCCTGCCTCACCATTCAATAAGATCATGGCTAATCTGAAGTGGATCAGTTTCACTTTCCCGCTTTCTCCCCATAACGCTTAATTCCCTTGTCTATCAAAAACCTATCTACCCGTGACTTAAATATATTTAGCGAAGTAGCCTCTACCACTTCAACGGGCAGAGAATTCCAGAGATTTACCACCCTTTGAGTGAAGAAGTTCCTCCTCATCTCCGATCTAAACTGCCCCCCCTTATCTTGAGGCTGTGCCCTCTAGTCCTGCTGTCCTTTCTGAGCAGGAAGAATCTCTCTACCTTTACCCTATCCATCCCCTTCATTATCTTATACGTCTCTATAAGATCCCCCCTCATCCTTCTAAACTCCAACGAGTACAGACCCAGTCTATTTAGTCTCTCTTCATAGTCCAACCCCCTCATCTCCGGTATCAGCCTAGTGAAACTCCTCTGCACTCCCTCCAAGGCCAATATATCCTTCCGTAAGTGCGGCGACCAAAACTGCACACAGTACTCCAGCTGCGGCCTCACCAGTGCCCTGTACCGTTGCAGCAAGACCTCCCTACTTTTATATTCTAACCCCCTCGCTATAAAGGCCAGCATTCCATTCGCCTTCCTGATCACCTGCTGCACCTGCAGACTGGATTTTTGTGACTCATGCACAAGGACCCCCAGGTCCCTCTGCACCGTAGCATTCTGCATCTTTTTGCCCTTTAACTAGTAATCCCTCCTACTATTATTTCTGCCAAAGTGGATAACTTCACACTTGCTAACATTATACTCCATCTGCCAGGTCCTCGCCCACTCGCTTAGCCTATCCATCTGCAGACTTTCCACACCCTCCACGCAATTTGCTTTTCCACTCATCTTCGTGTCATCAGCAAATTTCGTCACCCTATACTCAGCCCCCTCCTCCAGATCATCTATATAAATGATAAATAGCTGAGGCCCCAGCACCGATCCCTGCAGCACTCCACTAGTCACCAATCGCCAATCAGAATAGCACCCATTGATACCAACTCTCTGCTTCCTATTAGACAACCAATCCTCTATCCACGCTAACACCTTACCCCCAACTCCGTGCACACTAACCTTCTGTAGCAACCTTTTATGAGGCACCTTATCAAACGCCTTTTGAAAATCTAAAAACACGACATCCACCGGTTCCCCTCTGTCTACCGCACTAGTCACATCCTCATAGAAATCCAATAAATTCGTCAAACATGACTTCCCCTTAACGAATCCATGCTGCATCTGCTCTATCAAACCATTCTTTGCTAGGTGCCTCGCCATTTCTTCTTTGATGATGGATTCAAGCATTTTTCCAACTACAGACGTTAAACTAACCGGCCTATAATTCCCTGCCTTTTGTCTGCTACCTTTTTTAAACAGCGGAGTAACATTAGCCGTTTTCCAATCTTCCGGCACTTCCCTGGAATCCAACGAATTTTGGTAAATAATTACTGAAGCATCCACTATCACCTCTGCCATTTCCTTCAGAACCTTGGGATGCATTCCATCCAGTCCTGGGGACTTGTCCACCTTCAGTCCCATTAGTCTATCAAGCACTACCTCTCTAGTGACAGTAATCGCATTCAGGCCCTCAACTCTTACCATCCTTCTATCTTTAAGATCCGGCAAACTATTCGTGTCCTCCTCCGTGGAGACCGAGGCAAAAAACTTATTTAAGGCCTCAGCCATTTCCTCATCTCCCACCGCTAAATCCCCCCTCTCATCCTCTAAGGGTCCAACATTCACTCTAGCCAGCCTCCTCTTCTTTATATATTTGTAAAAACTTTTACTGTCCTTTTTTATATTTAGTGCTAGTTTAGCTTCATAGTCTATCTTTCCTTTCTTTATCAACTTCTTAGTCATTCTTTGTTGATTTTTAAATTTTTCCCAATCTTCTAATCGCCCACTACTTTTAGCCACTCTGAATGCATCAGCTTTTAATTTAATACTCTCCTGTATTTCCTTCGATAACCACGGCTAGTTATCCCTTCTCCGACATTCCTTCTCTACCGACGGAATATACATCTGCTGAATACCAAAAAAGATCTCCTTAAAAACCCTCCACTGTTCCTCAGCCTTACTACCAACCAATCTGCACCCCCAATCCACATTTGCCAATTCCTGTCTCATCCTATCGTACTCCCCTCTGTTCAAACAGAGGACACAGGTTCGGGACCCTACTTTCTTATCCTCCATCTGCATCAAAAACTCAACCATACAATGATCGCTCGTCCCAAGAGGATCCCTCACAATTAGATCCCTAATTCTACCTGCCTCGTTATACAACACCAGATCTAAGATAGCTCTAAGATAGGTTCTGTCACACACTGTTCAAGGAAACTATCCTGACAGCATTCCAAGAACTCTTCGTCAAGCCCACAGCATCCGACTTGGGTCAACCAATCAATATGCAGATTAAAATCCCCCATTATTATCGCTGTTCCATTTCTGCACGCATCATTTATTTGCTTGTTTATAGCCCGCCGCACCTCTAAGTTATTATTTGGGGGCCTATAGACCACACCCACCAGCGTCTTACTCCCCTTACTATTCCTTATCTCCACCCACAACGATTCCACGTTTTGCTCTTTGGAGCCTATATCTTCCCTTACTACCGCCCTGATATTATCCTGAATTAACAGAGCTACCCCACCCCCTTTTTCCTCCCGTCTATCCTTCTTAAACACTTGATACCCTTGGACATTCAGCTCCCAGTCCCTGTCACCCTACAACCACGTTTCTGTAACGGCCACTGGATCATACCCGTTTGTGCTGAATTGCGCCATTAGCTCATTCACTTTGTTCCGAATGCTTCATGCATTCAGGTAAAGTGTCTTTATACCAGCTTTTATCTGGACCTTATTTGAAGGAACGCCACTAACCTTTCTCATGCCCCCTACTCCTTTTATTATTGGGACATCCTCAACATTTTCCCATGCCTGTACCCTCTCTTTTACTTTAGATATTGTAATTTCTCCCACCCCTGCACCCTCCCCCCCTCTAATTAGTTTAAAGCCCTATCTACAGTCCTAGTTATATGATTCGCCAGGACTCTGCAAGGTTCAGACTAAGACCTTCTTGCACGGTTCAGACTAAGACCTTCTTGTAAGAATTTCTTGTAGTTGAATTTCCAGGAGGTTGATTCTCAAGTGAACTTGTAATTAGAACAAGTTGGGAATAGTCATTCATCCACTTTCAAGGTATTGCTGTTCATAATCTTGGCTGGGTAGTTGATTTTCAGTTGGTTGAATGCTTTTTTTGATGGACTAAGATGGAACTAAAAGCAGAAAGAAAACATGGCTCTGCTCATCATGTGATTTGTACAAGCTCAAAACTTCTTTGTCCAAGAAAGAGAGGTTGTTGATTATGGATCCTGTGTTGTCATTTGACATTTTAAGATTCACCCTGTCTAGTTTGGATGAGGGAAACTATCAATACAATGGAGACTCTATGAGATCTCTTTCACATTTGTCTAATGCACATTGAATTTTGATGTTTCTTTTGTTCATGGTGAAACAGACAGATGAATTGTCTGGAATGCTATAGTTACGTTGTGACAATCCATCCTTAAACAAGGGATGTATGAATTTCCAGGCTTACTGTCAATGTCAATGCTTATTTAGATATTTGCTTGAGATTCAAGATGTGAGGCTCAGAATGCCAAAAGCCTTGTGCTTTGCAGTGGCCATTTTAAAAGACTGTGTGAGTCCAAAATTTTAAAAATATTAAATGAGAGCTCTTAATATACTGGAGAATGATACATGGATCTCACAGGGTACCTCTCAGAGGCGAAGAAAGTTTGTGGGCTCGTCAGACCCACGTGAAAGCCAGCACCTGAGATTAAGATGAGATATATGGCTAACATGGCTGGATGTTGAACAAATGAGTTTATTTATATAAGAAACAAAGCCAACTAAAAGGAAATGGAGCCTGGGGGAGTTTTGTTTTATTATTCTTTCACTGGCTAAACCAACATTTATATTGTCCTTTCCCAGTTTTCTTTAAGAAGGTGCTGGTGAGCTCTCTTCTTGAATCACTGCAGTTCCTGTGGTGTAGGAATACCCTCTGTGCTGTTAGGGAGGGAGTGCCAGGATTTTGACCCAACAACAGTGAAGGAACAGTGATATAGTTCCAATTTAGTATGGTGTGTGGTTTGGAGGGGACCTTGCAAGTGGTGCTGCTTCCACGTATCTGCTGCCCTTCTAGATATTAGAGGTCATGGGCTCGGAAAGTGCTGTCAAAGGAGCCTTGGTGAATTTCTGTAGTGCATCTTGTAGTTGGTATACACTGCTGCCACACTGCATCAGTGGAGAGGGAATGGATGTGGGAGGTGGTGGATGAGGTGCCAATCAAGCAGACTGTTTCGCCTTGGATGGTGTCAAGCTTCTTAAATGTTGTTGGAGCTGTACTGATCCAGGCAAGTGGAGAGCGTTCCATTACACTCCTTGTAGATGGTGCAGGCGTTGGGAGTCTGGAGGTGAATTACTGTGTGCAAAATTCATAGCCTATGGTCTATGAGTGAAGTAAAGGCTTCTTCAACAAATTAATGTTTGTGAATCTTTATGTTTTGCATAATGTAAGCAGAGTTGGACATTTGTACAAGTAATTGTTCTGCTGTTTTATCCTGGGGGCAACCCACTCAACTCAGAATTTATAACTGAGTGTTTCCCTCTCAGACAGGCCTCAATATGATGGCTATTTATTGACAAATTCTTTTGACTGTTGCGGCATTTGGTAAAACTTTCTCTTCTTAACACAGAGAAAGGAATTACATAGGATTGTTGAATAAAAACAGTGAAAAATAACCAAGTAACAAGGAGAGCACAGGTGTTACCAAAATGAGAAAATTGTCACATAGACATATTGATCATCATCTGGATAACAGTCACAGCAAATGTTTTTTTTGTAATATTTCACATCCATGTGTTCTGCTATCTCCCAGTAAGGTTTCATACTCTACCAATCTCAAATGTATTACAACAGAAAATAAAATATCTAGATTTAAACCTTCAATCACAACATCCAAAGTACCTGGCTTTTCTTTGGCTGTTGATAATGTTACAATCTCAGTTGATGTTATAACTGGACAGAAAGATCCCAGAATGGCTCAATAGAACATAGAACATTACAGCACAGTACAGGCCCTTCGGCCCTCGATGTTGAGCCGACCAGTGGAACCAATCTAATGACCCTCTCACCTAAACTATTCCAATGTTATCCATATGCCTATCCACTGACTATTTGAACGCCCTTAAAGTTGGCGAGTCCACAACTGCTGCAGGCAGGGCATTCCACGCCCTTACTACCCTCTGAGTAAAGAACCCACCTCTGACATCCGGCCTATAACTACCACCCCTTAATTTAAAGCTATGTCCCCTCATGTTAGCCATCACCATCCGAGGAAAAAGGCTCTCACTGTCCACCCAATCTAACCCTCTGATCATCTTGTATGCCACAGTTAGGTCACCTCATAACCTTCTTCTCTCTAATGAAAACAACCTCAAGTCCCTCAGACTTCCCTCATAAGACCTTCCCACCATACCAGGCAACATCCTGGTAAACCTCCTCTGCACCCTTTCCAATGCCTCCACATCTTTCTTATAATGCGGCGACCAGAACTGTACGCAATACTCCAAGTGTGGCGGCACCAGAGTTTTGTACAGTTGCAACATGACCTCACGGCTCCAAAATTCAATCCCTCTACCAATAAAAGCTAACACACCGTATGCCTTCTTAACAACCTTATCAACCTGGGTGCCAACTTTTAGAGATCTATGCACACGTACACCAAGATCTCTCTGCTCGTCAACACTACTAAGAGTCCTTCCATTAGCCCTATATTCTGTACTCCTGTTACCCTTACCAAAGTGAATCACCTCACACTTTTCCGTATTAAACTCCATTTGCCACCTCTCGGCCCAGCTCTGCAGCTTACCTATGACCCTCTAGGTTAGAGGGTCATTAGATTGGTTCCACTGGTCGGCGCAACATCGAGGGCTGAAGGGCCTGTACTGCGCTGTAATGTTCTATGTTCTATGGATTTCCACAATTACTTTAAATAATGTCTAAAAAACTGTATCAATTTCTCACAAATCTTAACAGTGCTACAGATATCTCTCTGGCCTCTCACGACCAACCTCTCGACTCTCTGTGACTTTATTGAAAATTAATCTATTAACTCCAGACTTCTTGAAAACTTCCCTTCATTTCTCTAGATTCCTAAACTGTCTGAACTTCAGACTTCTGGCATCTGTTTTCTTAACCAATACTTCATAATATGACTATTTTTCTTGCAAGGCCAACAGAGATGGTCCCTGTTTAGCCTTCTAAAAATAAATACTTGTAGTAGAACTGTGGAGCTGCTTCTCTCCCACTACCTAGCTCCATAGAATCATACAGTGCAGAAGAGGCCCTTCTGCCCATCGAGTCTGCACGACATGTGAGAAACAAGAAACACCTGAACTCTCACCTAATCCCATCTACCAACACTTGACCCATAGCCTTGAGTTATGATGTACCAAGTGCTCATCCAGGTACTTATTAAAGGATGTGAGGTAACCCACCTCTACCAAACCATCCCCCCCCCCCCGCCCCCCGGCCAGGCAGTGCATTCCAGAACATCACTACCCTCTGGGTAAAAAAAGTTTCCTCACATTCCCTCTAAGCCTCCCACCCCTCAATTTGAGCCTATGTCTCCTGTGACTGACCCTTCAACTAAAGGGAACACCTGCTCCTTACCTGCACTCTGTCCATGTCCCTCATAATCTTACACACCTCGATCAGGTCATCCCTCAGTCTTCTCTAGTCCAACAGAAACAGCTCAAGCCTACCCAACTTCTCTTCATAAGTTAAATATTCCATCCCAGGCAGCATCCTGGTGAATTTCCTCTTCAGCCACTCCAATGAAATCACATCCTTCCAATAATGTGGCAATCAAAACTGCACATAGTACTCTAGCTGTGGCCTCCTCAAAGTTCTATACGACTCTAACATGACTTCCTTGCTTTTGTAAGCTGTGCCTCCATTGATAAAGGCATGCCTTTTTCACCACCCTGCTAACATGCCTTTCATCCCTCAGAGATCTGTGGACAAACATGCCTAAGTTCCTTTGTTCCACAGAACTTCCTAGTGCCCTGTCATTCATTAAGTACTTCCTTGTCAAATGACTGCTTCCAAAGTGTACCACCTCATACTGTTCAGGGTTAAATTCCCTCTGCCACTTACCTGCCCATTTGACCATTCAGTCTATATTTCTTGTAGCCCAAGACATTCAGCCTCACTGTTAACCACTGTCCAATCTTTTGGTCATCTGCACTTTCTTATCCTACCCTCCACATAGTGATCTATATTGTTTATGTAAATGACAAATCCCTTTGTACGCCACTGGACACTGGCTTCCAGTCACTAACTCAGCCTTCTGTCATCACCCTCCATCTCCTACAACTGAGCCAATTTTCAATCCACTTTATCAAATTATGTCCAAAGATGTGTAGGTTAAGGGATTAGTGGGACAAATGTGTAGGGTAGAAGAAGAAAGTTGGGATATAGGGCGGAGGGGAAAGGGGCAGATTTGATGGGCCGAATGGTTTTCTTCAGAACTGTAAGTATTCTATGATTCAATGAATCTAACTAGAGGTTTTAAATTTCCAGGCACAGAAACATTAAACACAGTTAAAACTGCACCTTATTTTTGATGTCGACTAATACAAACATAAATCCTATGAGACCACCATTGAATGTTGGACCCTTAGAGGATGAGAGGGGGAATTTAGTGGTGGGAGATGAGGAAATGGCTGAGGCCTTAAATAAGTTTTTTGCCTCGGTCTTCACGGAGGAGGACGCGAATAGTTTGCCGGATATTAAAGATAGAAGGATGGTAGGAGTTGAGGGCCTGAATGTGATTACTGTCACTAGAGAGGTAGTGCTTGATCGACTAGTGGGACTGATGGTGGACAGGTCCCCAGAACCCGATGGAATGCATCCCAGGGTTCTGAAGGAAACGGCAGAGGTGATAGTTGACGCCTTCGTGATTATTTACCAAACTTCGCTGGATTCTGGGGAAGTGTCGGAAGATTGGAAAACAGCTAATGTTACACCCCTGTTTAAAAAAGGTAGCAGGCAAAAGGCAGGGAATTATAGGCTGGTTAGTTTACCGTCTGTTGTTGGAAAATTACTTGAATCCGTCATCAAAGAAGAAATAGCGAGGCACCTTGAGAAGAATTGTTTGATAGAGCAGACGCAGTACGGATTCATTAAGGGGAAGTCGTGTTTGACAAATTTATTGGAATTCTATGAGGATGTGACTAGTGCGGTAGACAGAGGGGAACCGGTGGATATGGTGTTTCTCGATTTTCAAAAGGTGTTTGATAAGGTGCCACACAAAAGGTTGCTTCAGAAGGTTAGGGGGCATGGAGTTGGGGGTACGGTGTTAGCGTGGATAGAGGATTGGTTGTCTAATAGGAGGCAGAGAGTTGGTATCAATGGGTGCTATTCTGATTGGCGGTTGGTAACAAGTGGAGTGCCGCAGGGATCGGTGCTGGGGCCTCAGCTATTTACCATTTGTATAGATGATCTGGAGGAGGGGGCTGAGTGTAGGGTGTTGAAATTTGCAGATGACACGAAGATAAGTGGAAAAGCAAATTGTGCGGAGGGTGTGGAAAGTCTGCAGAGGGATCTAGATAGGCTGAGCGAGTGGGCGAGGACCTGGCAGATGGAGTATAATGTTAGCAAGTGTGAGGTTATCCACTTTGGCAGGAGTAATAGTAGGAGGGATTACTATTTAAAGGGTGAAAAGCTGCAGCATGCTACGGTGCAAAGGGACCTGGGGGTCCTTGTGCACGAGTCGCAAAAACCCAGTCTGCAGATGCAGCAGGTGATCAAGAAGGCAAATGGGATGCCGGCCTTTATAGCGAGGGGGATAGAATATAAAAGCAGGGAGGTCTTGCTGCAACTGTACAGGGCACTGGTGAGGCCGCAGCTGGAGTACTGTGTGCAGTTTTGGTCGCCGCACTTACGGAAGGATATATTGGCCTTGGAGGGAGTGCAGAGGAGGTTCACTAGGCTGTTACCGGAGATGAGGGGGTTGGACTATGAAGAGAGACTAACTAGACTGGGTCTGTACTCGTTGGAGTTTAGAAGGATGAGGGGGGATCTTATAGAGACATATAAGATAATGAAGGGGATGGATAGGGTAAAGGTAGAGAGATTCTTCCTGCTCAGAAAGGACAGCAGGACTAAAAGGCACAGCCTCAAGATAAAGGGGGGGGGCAGTTTAGATCGGAGATGAGGAGGAACTTCTTCACTCAAAGGGTGGTGAATCTCTGGAATTCTCTGCCCGTTGAAGTGGTGGAGGCTACCTTGCTAAATATATTTAAGTCACGGGTAGATAGGTTTTTGGTAGGCAAGGGAATTAAGGGTTATGGGGAGAAAGCGGGAAAGTGGAACTGAGCCACTTCAGATCAGCCATGATCTTATTGAATGGCGGGGCAGGCTTGAAGGGCTAGATGGCCTACTCATGCTCCTCGTTCTTATGTTCTTATTATGTTCTTATGTTTTCCTAACAATTGTCAGAGACAGTTTGCTTGGTAGCACAGATAATATTCCAATCCCCTGTTGAATGTCTTGATTAAACATGCCTCCACCACACTCCCAGGTAATGCATTTACTGCACATAGTCATTGCTTCTTTTGCCAAGTACTTTAAATCTGTGCCCTCCCCTCTCTGTTTACTCTGTCCAGGTGCTTCCTGATTTTGATTACCTCCATCAAATTTCCTCTCAGATTTCTACTCTCCAAAGAAAAATCATCCTAACCTCTCCAATCTATCTATGCAAAGCTCCTTATCGCTGCAACCATTTGCATGCATCTTTTCTGCAGTCTGTCTAATGCTTTTGCATCCTTTTACATCCAGATTGAAAACAGGGTGAGTAGAGAGACAATTGGGAGAGTGCAAACAGCATGAGAGAAGAGACAGCTGGGATAGTCAGCTCTACCAGAAGCAGAATAATGGGCAAGAAAGCAAGTTTCAGAAACTAAAGAACAGTTCTAGAAACCAGAGAATGAAAAGAGAAGTTCCAGGAACTGAAGTTAAAGGAACAAAAGAATCTGGAAACTGAACCAAGAGACTTTCATTGAAGTTAAGGACAGAGCTGAAGAGTGCAGACCTCGTGAAGTTTTCTGAAGTAGACCTAATGTTGTTGATATTTTACTACTGTCCGTGAAGCAATAGTTGAAGCAATTCTTAAGCAATTGGTGGCTGGTTATCTGAGTGATTGTATGGAAGTTGGAATGCACATGGCTATCAAGACAAAGGAATAATGAAAGGAGAATTCAAAATCCTGGAAGTGGATCCTTGCTGGAAACAGCTGAGGGAAAATTGTTGATTAGAAGAAGATTCCAAGGAATGTCCCTTTGAGGGTGGTGTTTAGGAGCACTTGTATGGAAGTTGGAGTCTAGTGAGATGACTTGGCTCATGGTGTAGCAGTCACGTGGCGATATTTTAGGAGAAAATCACAGAAGTTTGATTGAGTGGCAGTTGCCACTTGAATTCAGAGTGTTGTGTTGTCCATTGACCACACTTCGCCTGTTGGTTTATAGGAACTGTATGTTTACTAAGAACATTATAACATAAGTTATTTGTTGTACCCTGTGTTATCCTTACATTTTGTGTACATTTGTGAAGATAAGGAAATAAGAACATAATAACATAAGAAGTAAGAGCAGGAGTAGGCCATCTAGCCCTTCGAGCCTGCCCGCCATTCAACAAGATCATGGCTGATCTGAAGTGGATCAGTTCCATTTCCCTGCTTTCTCCCCATAACCCTTAATTCCCTTGTCTATCAGAAACCTATCTGCCCATGACTTAAATATATTCAGCGAGGTAGCCTCCACCACTTCAATGGGCAGAGAATTTCAGAGATTCACCACCCTCCTCAACTCCGATCTAAACTGCCCCCCCCCGCTTATCTTGAGGCTGTGCCCTCAAGTTCTGCTATCCTTTCTAAGCAGGAAGAATCTCTCTACCTCTACCCTATCCATCCCTCATCCTTCTAAACTCCAACGAGTACAGACCCAGTCTATTCAATCTCTCCTCATAGGCTAACCCCCTCATCTCTGGTATTAGCCTAGTGAACCTTCTTTGCACTCCCTCCAAGGCCAATATATCCTTCCGCAAATGCGGCGACCAAAACTGCACACAGTACTCCAGCTGCGGCCTCACCAATACCCTGTACAGTTGCAGCAAGACCTCCCTGCTTTTTATATTCTATCCCCCTTGCTATAAAGGCCAACATTCCATTCGGCTTCTTGGTCACCTGCTGCACCTGCAGACTGGGTTTTTGCGATTCGTGCACAAGGACCCCCCGGTCCCTCTGCAAAGTAGCATGCTGCAGCTTTTCGCCTTTTAAATAATAATCCCTCCTACAATTATTTCTACCAAAGTGGATAACCTCACATTTACTAACATTATACTCCATCTGACAGGTCCTCGTCCACTCACTCAGTCTATCCAGATCTCTCTGCAGACTTTCCGCACCTTTCACGCAATTTGCTTTTTCACTCATCTTTGTGTCATCAGCAAATTTTGTTACCCTACACTCAGCCCCCTCCTCCAGATCATCGGTGTAAATGGTAAACAGTTGAGGCCCCAGCACTGATCCCTACGACACTCTGCTAGTCACCAACTGCCAACCAGAATAGCACCCATTGATTCCAACTTTCTGCTTCCTATCAGACAACCAATCCTCTATCCACGCTAACACCTTACCCTCAACTCCGTGCGCCCTAACCTTTTGCAGCAACCTTCTGTGAGGCACCTTATCAAACGCCTTTTGGAAATCTAAAAACACCACATCCACCTCTGTCTACCGCACTAGTCACATCCTCACAGAAATCCAATAAATTCGTTAAACATGAATTCCCCATAATGAATCCACGCTGTGTCTGCTTGATCAAACAGCTCCTTTCTAGGTGCCTCGCTATTTCTTCTTTGATGATGGATTCTAGCATTTTTCCAACTGCGGATGTTAAACTAACCGGCCTATAATTCCCTGCCTTTTTCTGCTACCTTTTTTAAACAGTGGCGTAACATTAGTCGTTTTCCAATCTTCCGGCATTTCCCCAGAGTCCAGCGAATTTTGATAAATAATTACGAAGGCATCCACTATCACCTCTGCCTTTTCTTTCAGAACCCTGGGATGCATTCCATCCGGTCCTGGGGACTTGTCTACCTCAGTCCCGTTAGTCTATCAAGCACTACCTCTTTAGTGATAGTAATCGCCTTAAGGACCTCATCTCCTCAATGAGGACCTTATTCCTCAATGAGGAGTAACATATTACAGTCAAACCTTTCATGTTTAATCAGTGTTCTTTTATGTTGTTAAAAGCTAGTTGGCAGTCCTATGACTCTGTTTCTCCATATTTTCTAAAAGAAGTAAAAATCACTTTCTTCAAAGACGTTGTTGCATTCTGGGACCTTCCTGTCCAGTAGTAACGTCAACTGGGATTGTAACATAGGCGATATAGGCCTTCAGTGTTGTAATATTCCAATTATTATGTTGGTTTATCTTCCACTTTCTTGTGCTGATGAGCTATTTTTATTTATTTTAACTGCTTTACTCACTTTTGTTTCAATTATCCTGTTTCTCTTCAGTTCTGATTTGTGGATGTTTAATTTTGAGCTAATCAGTACATGTGATCTGAGACCTTTGTCATAAAAAGAGAAGTGTGTCTTCCAATGTTATTACATGTGAAGTTTGTCATGATGTGCCACATGGAATCAACAACTGCATTATTCTATAAAGGAAGGAACCTTATAATATTTAAAACACAATATATAATCCTGCTGATATCCAGACAATCTTAAGTGATGTTAAATAAATTTAGGGTGTGGCCATATGCAGGTCAACTAACAAGCTTCAGATACTGTGGGTGCGATTATCTGGTCCTGCCCACCACAGGATCAGAAATTCCCACCCGAAGAAACAGATCTTTTGTTGATTCGTTAGATTTTCCACCCTGCTTGCAATTAATCGCATGGCGGGTGGTACCAGGAAATTTAAGCCTGAGGCTCCGCTGTGCCCTGTTGCTGGATCGTTTGTACATTCCAAATATTTTTTAAAAATTTTGAGCCAGAAATGTAGCCGCAACAGTATGTGAGTTTGAAGTGAGATTAGGTAGTGATATATATGTAATAAATCAACTGAATCAACAATTATACAGCTTATAGAAAATGTATGTTTAAACTGATCTCTTTTAATAAAAGATATTTAACATTTGGGGCACGGTGAAGGTACAAAAATCTTGCTTTCTGTTGAGGTGTGCCTGAGGCTGTCTTAACTAGTTGACTAAATGAAACAAATGAATATGAGCAGAGACCATCTCAAACCCAAGCAGACCAACTTTATTATAGTTGTCATGTCTAAAATGATATGCCTCAGATTTGAAAGGATTTCTTATTTACAAAGTTGTCATCTCCGTAAGAAAGGATATAATTGCATTAGAAGAAGTTCAGAGAAGTTTCACTTGGCTGATTCCTGGGATGAAGGAGTTATCCTATAGAGGATAGTTGGATTGCTTGGGCCTATACCCATTGTCATTTAGAAGTATGAGCAGTGATCTAATTGAAACATATAAAAACCTGAGCAGACTTGACAGGTTGGTGGCTGACAGGATGTCTTCCCTTGTGGGAGAGAAAACAAGGGGACTTGGTTTCAAAATAAGGGTGAGGTTTTCCAGCTGCGTTCGCCTCAAAACCGAAAATTCCTGCCCAAGGTCAACAGATGTTTCCATGGTCTGCCTACCCCGCTACGATTCCTGTGATGGGTGGGACAGGAAAGTTCCCGCCAAAGCATCTCCTGTTTAAGATGGAGGTGAGGAGAAATGTTTCTCTCACATTTTGTTAGTTTGTGTAATTCCCTTCCCGAGAGAGAAGTGGAGGCAGGGTTATTGGATATTTTTAAGGCTGAGTTAAATAGATTATTGATTGGCAAGAGAGTCAAAGAAAATATGGAGAGGAAGGAAAATAGAGTTGAGGTCAAAATCAGTGTAGCCATCATCTTATCAGATGGTAGAGCAGGCTCAAGGGGCCGAATAGCCTACTGCTCCTAATTGCCAGTGTTATGTTGTGATCTGACTCTGGTCATGTATGGACCAAATGAGATGGTTGATATGGTTGTGAGTCAAATTCAATTACAATTTTGTTTCAATGAAATACAAGTTCCTATTTGTATGAAAAATTATGAAATTAAAGTCTACCATTAATGAAACAAGCTTACGGATTGAAATGATATACACTTCTAATTGTCTAACCAGAACTGAGCTGTAATAAAAGTGGAGGAAGATTTACCAAATTTAGATCGCATCGTATAGCAATTTGTGTAAGGAAATGACCTTGCTTTGTAATGTCTTCCTGATGATTACTGAAGCAATTGACTAAATAAGAAGCGGCAGTATTCCTGAAGCATTTCCATTTATATACCAGAATGTCAAATTGAAATTCATCTCTCCCAAGCAACAGAAACAATCCACATTTCTTAAATACACTACAAGTGGAGAAAGCAGAACAAGACAATCCATGTGACAGTACAGCTGAAACTTGATGGAAGCATAACTTGTTTGCCAAGAAACATTGCATTTGAATAACGATGCCAATAGGATGTAGATAAAAATAGCTTGCCCTTTTCAACAATAATGGGATCATTGAAATGTTAGTAGCAACATGTGAACAGATGATTTCTTGCAACCTTGCATAAGTTTACTTTTCACTTACTAAAGTGAACTTATCATGGCAGAGCTTTGCTTGCTTCTACAACTGTGACTACAAAGAAGCAATTTATTGAATATGAAGAACTTCTAAGATAACCATGAGGAATGACAGGGAACTATGTAAATGCGGGTTTTTCTTTTGTATATGACTTCAAGTATTACTTATTTTATGACATACGTACAAATTTGTCCTGTATAGCTGCAGCACCTCTATCTCAGTATTTTAAAGCTGTGATTATTAACTCAAATGTCAAACTAAAATTAATTAGACCAGTTGATACAAAACAAAACCTGGTCAGGTTTTCGGGGAGAGAGGTTTTTTAATCCAAACTGTTAAAATAATGAGGCTATGAGCCTTAAAACCAGGTTCAGTGATGGAGTTGCAGAGAGCTGCATTTAGTAAAGTGCTGAGCATGAATGAAATGGAGCAAGTACAGGTGGAACATTGCATATCCACAATCTGAAGACTATTTCCATCAGGGCATTTAATCTTGCATGTCCATTTGACAAAACTGCAAATGTGGAGTGGGGTCACTATAGGACTCAGTGTGGTAGAGCCTGCTTTGCAGAGGTCCTGAACTTTAAAATAATTTATATTATAAATGCTTTGGTTAGTGCTCCAGTGTGTTCTTCCATTTCTGGATTGATCAGAGTAATAAGGCATGATTTAATTGACTTCAGTGCTATCCAACATGGTTCTCCAACCTACAGATTTCTGGATTTAATCAATAGATACCCAACACCAGGGGAATGATAGGAGCTGTGTCTCAGAATGAAGCACATTCATATTACCCATTACCCAAATGTCTATTCATGTCTCACTCAGTAAGTATGCTGATGTGAAGGGAAAGACTTTACGGTTATGTAAGTGTTTTCAATTTGTTAGGAATCCTTTCAAAATTGTGCCTCATCTGAGGCTGGCTGTTGGAAGATGGTCTGTTAATAAAGGCAATGCAGGAGTCAAGAGAGCTAGTGGAAAGATTAGAGCTGGATGTTGTCAGCATATTGTTTACACTGTATTCCTAGATGATGTTGCCAACTGACAGCATGCACTTAGGGAAGAGGAAAAGGCAAAGAATAGATCCTTGGGGGCATCAGAAATAGCAGTGGGGAAATGTGAAAACAAACCTTTATAAGAAAAGTTCTGGCTATGATCAGATAAGTGGAGTGAAAACAAGTAAATGCAATCCCACCAAGCGGCATTGTCACAGAAGATATGATTTGTGATTCTGGGGTAGGGCTATTTCAGTGTGGCAGACTCAGAGGCTTGATTAGAGAGATTGAAATGAGGAATTGCAGATGGGTATATATTTGGATGGTGACATGTTTAAGGGCTTTATAGAGGAAAGGGAGGTTGAAGATTATGCATTCTCTTTTAAAGACAGTGTTCAAGGGTAGGTTTCTTGAGGAGGAGAGCAATGATTGCAGTTCTGAATGGGACAGTGACTGACCTGGAGGGGAGGGAACCACTTACAATGTTAGCTAGCATGGGCCAAGAATGGACAGCTGCCTGGTCATCAGTTTAATGTGAATAAGATCGAATTGTAAGAGAAGGGTCTCATGGACAAGAGAACCTTGGAGACGGCATAGGGGAAATATGAGACAAATAGAGTAAGATCTAAGTTTGGGCTAAGGACAGGAAAGACTGATTTGGTGAGAGAAGGAAGGGGGAAAGTGATACAGACAGCTAAACTATTGGTCTCACTTTGTGAGTCCATAATTTCCTTCCATTTGTTGAAGGTGAGAGTGTAGGAAAGGAAGTTTAGGGAGACAGTTAGTAGTACAGTAAGTAAACCAAAGGTTATCTTTGCTCTCAAGGATGATTCTGGGGTAGTGGGTGGTTTTAGCAATGGGGAGTGTTAGCACTTGATGTGACCCAGCCAAATTTGGTGATAAATGTCTGTTCCATAGAATCCCTTTTCCTCTTCCCCAAGTGCATGCTTTCATTTGACAACATTATCGAGGCAACATCCAATTCTAACCTTTCCCCTAACTCTCTTGACTCCTGCACTGCCTCTACAGTGCAGAAGGAGACCATTTAGCCCTTTGAGTCTGCACTGACTCTTGGAAAGAGCATCCTACACAGGCCCACACCCCCACACTATCCCTGTAGCCCCACCCATGCACCATACCTAATCCATCTAACCTACGCCTATTTAGACACTAAGGGCAATTTAGCATGACCAGCCCAACTAACCTGCATATCTTGGGACTATGTGAGGAGACCAGAGCACCCAGAGGAAACTCACAGAGACACAGATAGAATATGCAAACTCATCGCAGACTGTCACCCAAGGCTGGAATCTAATTTGGGTCCCTGGCACAATAAGGCAGCAGTGCTGTGTTGTGCACCAAATACACTAAAGCCTGTGCCCTTGACTTGAGAGTACAAAGGTGGGCACTATTCTATGGGAAATGAGTGGGTAGAGGAAGGGTAAAGGTTTTGCTGGAAACATAAGCAACAAAGGTAAAGTTGAGAGGATGATTGAATAGATTGATGGCTGTAACAATACCTGATGAATAGAAGGCTAAAGCTGGCAGTTAGGAATTTGAAAGTGCAGTGTAAGCCACATGGAAAATTCTCTTTTCCACGGTGCATGCAGAAGGAAATGGTATTGGAAAAGTGTTGGAGGATGCAGTTGGTGAGGAATATAAGGGAGTGGTCAAGAATGTGTTGTCTGAGATTGAACCATTAGAGTGGAGAGATCATTCAAGATGACAAACTTGAGGTATGCCAATGAATAAAATTGGGAGAATTTATATGAAGAGAGACATTTAACAAGAATGTTGAATTCAAAGAAGGTATGAGGAACTGAGTTGGAGACTGAAATCAGTGAGGCTGAGGGTGAAGAGGGAATAGGATATCTCAGGTGAAACCTTGGGTGTGGTGTGCCAGGTCAGCAGAGAATGAATTATAGAAAACTTGAATGGTGCATCAAGTTTGTGTTACGTTCAAAAGAGGAGGAAGTATCAGAGGACTATTAGGTCTATTAGATGGTGTCATAAATGTTCAGGGCAGTTGTTATTATCATTAACAATAACGGATAGCCCAATTGTTACAATGATCTTTTAGCTCTTTCCACTGGAATGTGCAAAATTCAGTCACTCCTTTCTTGGGGCAATTGTAGGATAGAATCTTTCCAGCACTGCAGAGATGAGTTTGGAGGCGAGGTTAGGAGAAAATTTAGAACATTGTGCATTGGACCAGCTCCTCAATGTGTTCTGGCATCTGAGTGATCTTGCCAGAGGTGGGGTCAATGCGGCAGTGCCAATGTGCCCAGTAGTGACAGACAGACAGTTGAGGTATTAATTTAAGTAATTAGTGGTTGTTTATTGACAAGTCTGAGATTTTGCCAAGGATTTATGAAACTCCCACCTCATCTGCAACTCATCTATTCACAGGAGGTGAGGGCAGAGCAAGTCAGGCTGTCATGAGATATCAGCACTGGCTTACACATGGATTTGTCTCATGAATCCAGTGGCGATTACTGGGCTGGCGGGATAGGCTGCCTTCTCCTCTTCTGTGGAGATCAACAGCACAACACAGCCTTCATCAGTGAGGCTGCATGGTGTCTACCCTTTGCCATGGGCTTTCCGGTCAACCCTAATTGGACAAATACAGTGGAATTATTTAGTTGCCTGTCTATGGGAAGACATTTTAGGCAGGCGGACTGCAGATACCCATCGGCTTGTGACCTGGAAATGGCCCTGGTGCTTGGAAAATTTTAAAGGGCAGAAAATTTTGCCTGTGGTCTCTGTATATTTTTCTAGTACATCCAGGACTAATTGGTGGACCCTGTATTTGCAGCTACCAGTCTTATTTGCAAAGGAATTGTGTGCATCTGTATGCAGGCCACCTCTGATCTCCTCTTCCTTCAGAATATGTAAATACAGAGGGATGCTCATTTGTTCTATATAAAACACACAATAATTCTTCCCTGGGATTGTAGAGAGGAGATGACTGCATGTTTCAGAATGTCTTTTTAATTGATTTTCTCCCCAAAAAAGCAATATATAAGCAAAGAAGCAATTAAATAATTTCTTGGAATACTGCAGTACCCTTTTTGAGAATATCTGCAGCCGCTTAGCAGCAGCCCTACATCAGGGATGGACAGTTTCTCATGCAGACCTTATTATTTATGGGTGCTGCTGATCTGGTACACTGCTTAAGCACTCTTGTAGGATATCGGGCCTAGCCATCATTTGCATTTTATTCAGACCTTTAATGAGCCTAGAACATGACAGGTGTGCAGATGTTCAGTGCCACAGGCTCTTCCCAGTCAGATTATAGCTTGAGGGGGAATTGGGCAGCCCCCAGGCTTCAGTACCCCATGATGTGAGGAGGTGGTACCTGATGCATAACAGCACGACGAGAACTGACAATCTGATTACTGACTCCGACTGCCTACACACTGCTGAACATTTTTGCTCTGCTTTGCGTTTGCAACAAGGTGAATGCTTCAACAGAAGAGAAGAAATTGACATTTGCCAGTGGCTATTAATTAACTTAAGATAAATTCTGGTAAGTGGCCCAAAAGGTTAAAGATGTGGCTTCAGAATTTTTATGTTCCATTATCTTTTGCAAACTAACAGATCTAGATTTTAGTATCTTCACAGCTTTTTGATTTTCTTTTGACTACTGGCTTACATTCACTGCACTCTGTAATACAGCTTTCCTAGGAATGAAATTGGACACAGTAGCACCCACTTTGCTTTGGCACTGAGTGTCCTCAGTGATCTCAAATGGTGTCCATGGCCCTCATGCAGGCATCTGATATAACTTACACTGGACATATTGCTGAAGGCATTATGCTTGCAGTTAATGTCTGGCAGAGGTATGCAAAGCATGTAGATCATAACATGATCCTTTCCTTCTCAATGAACAGTGTGCTTTGACTGTATGGCGTGCAAGAAACAATACTTTTCACTGTGTACCAATACGTGTGACAATAATAAATCAAATCAGTGAGTGTCCAAATCCATTTGACAGCACAATGCCCACATCAATGCCCTTTCTTAATCTTGCCAATTTGAACATATGATAAGCAGTAGGAAGGATTGGCTATCGACAAATTAGTTTAAAGTTAATTTATTAGTGTCACAATTAGGCTTGCATTAACACTGCAATGAAGTTACTATCAAATAAGAACATAAAAACATGAGAAATAGGAGCAGGAGTAGGCCATCTAGCCCTTTGAGCCTGCCCCGCAATTCAATAAGATCATGGCTGATCTCAGCTAGAGCAGTTCCACTTTCCTGCCTTCTCCCCATAACTCTTAATTCCCTTGTCTATCAGAAACCTATCTACCCGTGACTTAAATATATTCAATGAGGTAGCCTTCACCACTTCAATGGGCAGAGAATTCCAGAGATTCACCACCCTTTGAGTGAAGAAGTTCCTCCTCAATTCTGTTCTAAACTGCCCCCACCCCCCTTATTTTGAGGCTGTGCCCTCTAGTTCTGCTATCCTTTCTGTGACTTGAGCCATCAAAGTCCTCATCTGAGTCCTTTGCAGCAGAGTTCTTGTGTGACCTTGATCCCTCCCCAGCCCTGCTGCTGGTGAGTTGACATTTTTGCTATCCTTATCCTCTGCCCTGACTGCAGTGCACTTGTGCTTGCTGTCTCACCATGGGTGGATCCTACCTCTATTTTTCCCTTTGGGATATGCACAGTGTCAGTGTCTGAGATGGGTGTGAGTTGGAAATTAATTGATGGCATATTTTCATCATCACTGTCCCTTTGTCTCTCTCCGTTGACTTACCTGGTTGCAGTTCATGGGTATCTGAAAGGCACAAGGGTAGGGTTGTGGTGAGATCATAGTAAACCATAGAAACACTACAGTATAGAAAGAGGCTATTCAGCCCATCAAGTCTGTACCAACCACAAACCCACCCAGGCCCTACCCCTATATCCCTACATATATTTTACCCACTAATCCCTCTAATCTACGCATCTCAAGTCACTAAGGGGCAATTTTAGCATGGCCAATCAACCTAACCTACACATCTTTGGAAGAAACCAGAGTACCTGGAGGAAACCCACGCAGACACGAGGAGAAAGTGCAAACTTCACACAGACAGTGACCCAAGCCGGGAATTGAACACAGGTCCCTGGAGCTGTGAAGCACCAGTGCTAACCACTGTGCTACTGTGCCGCTCTGATGAGGAGATGAGGAGAGAAAGTAAGAGGTGCATGCTTGCACCATCTGTAGCTTGTAAATCAGAAGAGTATGTGGAATGAGGGAGAAATGGGATGTCAGAAAGAGGATTAGGTATAAAGGTATCAAGTTCTTCAATGGATTCAACCTCACTGCTGGCCACAATCTCAGCAGTGGCATTCAGATAATAACCAGCACTGTCTCCTCCATAGGGTTAAAGAGTTCAGCATGAGTCCCTCCCTCTTGTTAATTCTGACTACCTTGTGCACCTTCTCCTGCTAGTGAATGGGACCATATCACTGGGTATTATACAAGATGTTTCTAATTTGTCTATCATGACCAATAGCCTGTATGGCCAAATTCATCTCCAACTCAATTTTCAAGTTTGCTGACACCACCGCCATAGTGGGTCGGATCTCAAACAATGATGAGACAGAATACAGTAATGAGATAGAGAACCTGGTGAACTGGTGTGGTGACAATAATCTCTCCCTCAATGTCAACAAAATGAAGATTGTCAGCGACTTCAGGAGGCGTAAAGGAAAACATGCCCCTGTCAACATCAGTGGGGACGAAGTAGAAAGGGTCAACAACTTCAAGTTTTTCAGATCACCAACAACCTGTCCTGGTGCCCCCATGCTGACACCACAGTCAAAAGCCCACCCAACACCTCTACTTTCTCAGAAGACTGAGGAAATTTGGCATGTCAGCAACAACTTTCGCCAACTTTTACAGATGCGTCATAGAAAGTATTCTTTCTGGTTGTATCATGGCTTGGTATGGCTCCTGCTCTGCCCAAGACTGGAAGAAACCACAAAAGGTCATGAATGTAACCTAATTCCTCAAGCAAACCAGCCTCCCATCCATTGACTCTGTCTACACTCCCCGCTGCCTCAGCAAAGCAACCAGCATAGTTAAGGACTCCATGCACCTCTCTTCCACCTTCTTCCCATCGGGAAAAAGATACAAAAGTCTGAGTTTGCATACCAACTGACTCAAGAACAGCTTCTTCCCTGCTGCCATTGGACTTTTGACTGGACCTTGTTGAATGGACTTTTGAATGGATCAAATCAACTCAAATTAAAACTTGGAGTGTGTGAAAACTGAGAGAAAGAAGTTAATCATTACCGGATCCGTAATCCACATAACTGGAGCCAGGAACAGGGCTTTGAAACTAACAGTGGGACAGGGAACGCAGGAAGTAGGAGTGTTTGGGTATGGAGAGATTTTGAAATCCAGAGAGAAAAATTGAAAAAATAGAATAGTGTAGAGATTTGATTAAAGAAAGGCAGACTGGGACAGGAGGTGACTGTGAGTTTAACAGTAATAGTGCATCAGCTAATAAAATCTGTGCAGATATCAGCACTGAAAATATAAAATTAAAGGCTGTTTATTGGAAAGTGAGAAGCAGCTGTAATAAGATCAACTAATGACAAATTAGTGGCTCACCATCAGCTGCTGGCAGGATCTTTCAATTCTGCTGAAATCAATGACAATTTACATTCTTCATCTGTGCTGCTGTTGAGGAACCCAGAGTAAGGGTTGACTTTGTCAGGACTGGAAGATCCTGCTGTTAGGAAGGGCTGGAAAATTCTGCCCTTGGTGTTTGTAACAAAGACAATATAATAATTGTGGGGATTTTAATACTTTGTGGAAGCAACTAGGGATAACGCTATTTTACATCTAGTATTGTGCAATGAAACAGGGTTAATTAATAGCCTCATAATAAAGGATTGACAAAAATAGTGATCATAATACATTGAATTTTACATTAAGTTTAAAAGTGATTTAGTCCAATCACAAATAAGAACCTTAAACTTAAATGAAGACAATTGTATGAGTATGAGGGGAGAGAAGACTAAGATTGATTGGATAAATAAATACATAAATAAATAAAGGGATGGAGCAAATCAATTTAAGAAACAATTGAAAATGGTCAATAAAATGTATTCCATTGAAAAACAAAAGCTTAGCAAGATCCATCTGTGACTTATTGAGAATGTTACAGATTATACTGAAAGAAGCAATTTATAGTGTTACAAAGAAGAGCAGAGTGTCCGGAGATTGGGTATGTTTTAGAAATCAGCAAATGTCTAACAAAAAGTTAATAAAAGGGGAAAAACATTGAACATCAGAGCAAACTAGCCTGGTATATAAAAATAGATAGTGAGAGTTTTAGCAAGTATACAAAAAGGAAGAGAGTAGCTAAAATAAATGTTGGTCCCTCAATGGCAGTGACAAGGGCCAGAATTTTCTGGCTCCTCCCACTAACCTCCCTGCCTCAATGTGGGTTTTTGGCAATGGAGGCAGCCTGCAATTGACTACCAATAGGATCTTCTGGTCCTACTGAATGCAATGACTCGCTGTCTGCATTGCTGGGGAACCCACTGGCCAATGGCAGGCCACCCTCATTGCTGGAAAACCCATTGCAGATTGGTTGGAAAATCTCTGCCAAAAAATATTTTCATGTGGAACGAGTCAATGATATGACATTGAACAAATATTTCATGTCTGTCTATCTTCATAGTAGAGGACATACATTACATACAAGAAAAAGAGGGTAACCTTTGGGCTCATCAGAATGAAGCAATTACGGTAAATAATATCACCACTTGAAAAGATACTGGAGAAAGTTAAGGGACAAAAATTTGACAATCCTTCTGAAAATGAAAGCTAAATTCCTAAGGTCCAAAAGACACAGTGATTTTCAAAAATTCCATAGACTACACAATAGTCCCAGCAGATTTGAAATGAGGAAACTATCCAAGTTCATCTTCACATTAATGGTATTGTCAAGTTTCTTTTGTCCAATGTGTCACCTGTGAAGAGAATGCTAACTGAAGTTTGGTAACGCAAAGTATTGGTCTGTCCAGTCTTAGCAAACTTTCATTTCATTAGCAGGGCACTAGAATACTTGAAACTGGTTTTCTAAAATAGCACAGCATAGTGGCACAGTGGTTAGCATTGCTGCCTCACAGTGCTAGAGATCTGGGTTTGATTCTGGCCTTGGCTGACTGTGTGTGGAATTCTCCGTATGTCTGTGTGGGTATCCTCTGTGTGCTCTGGTTTCCTCCCACAGTCCAAAGATATGCAGATTGGGTGAATTGGCCATGCTAAATTGTTCTTTAGTGTCCAAAAATGTGTAGGTTAGGTGGACTAGCTATAGTGAATGGAAAGTACATTTTATACAGAAATCCAAAAAAGACATATTATTCATGAGCCTTATCTTCAACAAAAGTGAAGACCATGAAAACATGGACATTGCAGCATAATGTAAAGGTTGTTCCTTTAGTTACCAGTTGACAATGTGTTAATGTTTGAACTGCCATTGTAGGAACATGCATGCAGAACTTAATTATTGTGAAGAAAGCTCATGTTTGAAAACATTCATATTCAGAAGTGTTGGGAGGATATAAAGGGTCATTAGAAACCTCATTTGTTTTCTCATTTTGAAATCTTTCCTATTATAGATTGTCTGTCAGTTTGCCAAGACCCTCTAGCCAGACAGCAATTGTGAAATGAGCTGTAAATTGCCTTGCAGCTGTAGTGACTATCTGGTATAGATCTCCTGCTGGGAATGGACAGATGTCCAATGTTAGATGCAAGTGAACTTTCTCTTTGTAATAATTTCCCTCACTTAAAGAAGTGAGGCTGAATGAATTTTAGATGTTGTCTGAATGGAGAAACAAAAACTTGCATCTTTATAGCACCTCAGGATGTCCCAAAGTACTTCACAGTTAATTAAGTACTTCTGAAGTGCAGTTACCTTAGTAATGTAGGAAACATAGCAACAGATTGCACACAGCAAAGTGCCACAAACAGCAGCATGATAATGATCAGATAATCTGTTTTAGTGATGTCAGTTGAGGGATATAAATTGGCCAGGACTCAGGGAAGAATTTCCTTGCTGTTCAAAATACTGGTGTGGGATCTTTTACAACCATCAGAGAGAGCAGACTTTGCTTAACATCTCACTCAAAAGACAGCACCTCCTTCTGATAGTATGGCACCCCGACAAGTGAGCTGGAAAAGAGGAAAAGAAAGAAGAATTCAATACAATCAATTTTCTAAATGTTGCCTAAAATATTAATTGTATGGTTACAGAGCTTGATATCATAGAATCCTATAGTATATATGCCTACAGCAACAACAATTCCACCCAAGCCCTATCCCCATGACCTCATATATTTATCCTGCTAATCCCCTGACACTAAGAGCAATTTGGCAGGGCCAATCAACCCAACCCAACATATTTAGACTGGGAGGAAATCGGAGCACCCGGAGGAAAATCATGCAAATACGGGAACAATGTGCAAACTATACACAGACTGGGATCAAAATTTAACCCAAGTCCCTGGCACTGTGAGACAGCATTTAGCAACCGTGCTGCCCATAAAATGTTTCTAAAATGAAGCTCCTGGGAGTTTATGTGTAATTGCAGCCATTCAGGTAACTCAGGAGCTCAAACCAGGACCTAGACTAACATGGTCACACAGACAATTACAGACAGGAATACCCAAAATTCAATCTGATCATGATCTTGAAATAGCTAGTTGCAATCTCATACCTGCAGTCATGGAGATATGTAATAAGTCTAATGTACTGCTGCTCCATTGAGATGTGCTATTTTCATCATCATTTCCAATCTTGTTATAAGGCGGACAATCTCTTGGCAAGGTGCATGGGGCCTTCTGGTACAAATACTGAGATTCAGCAATAGCATCATGGGACTGTTGACCAGGTTCATCTGTTATCACAGTGACATCTCTCAATGAGTTAGGCGATAAAGGCAAATGTCAGTTGTGAGTTTTATGATACAAGCTCTTTCAAAGGTGTCATTTGCGAAGAACTCAACCAGCCCTGGGTTTTGAAGATTATCTTATATTACAATCAGTCCTACCTTTTCTCTAATTTAAAAACAAAACACTGCAAATGCTGGAAATCTGAAATTAAAACTGAAATTGCTAGAAAACTCAGCAGGTCTGACAGCATCTGTGTAGGGAGAAACAGAATTAACATTTAAGTCGAAGAGTCACATTTGATCAAGGTAGTGAAAAGAATTTTAGTCCCCAGTTCAGGCTGACCTTGATGTAAGGCAACTGTCAAGTATACAAATATATTTGGATCAAACACTCCATATGTGAAACAGCAGAAGGCAGGAAACTTCAAAATCATGTCCTTGAAAAGAGAATTTTAAAACTAAATCAACCATAAATTTATGTGGAAGGCATCAAAACTTTAGTGAATAGTCTTGTATTATGTACAATTATCGTGGTTCCCGCCATCTATTATCCTTGTTACTGTTTCTCTTCGGGCATCTTTTACCTTGGCCAGAATTCTATGCTGTCCCCAATAGGTGGGTTCTGAGGCAGGGTTGGGGAGAGCATAAAATTCCATGGAAAGGATTCCCTCTGCGATCCTACCCACCCTGACCTTGATGCAATTTTATGGTGGGGGTACATGATCTCAAACCGGAAGCGCACACATACCCGTAATTTAATGGTCACTTAAGGGACCTTTCCCGCTCAGTTTCCCTCACCACAGGGAACTCCGGGATCAGCCACCTGATTCCCAGGGCATCCGCTACCCTCCTGCCCTTGGGATCCTGGGTACTTAGCTCCGGTACTTGATGCTCAGGCCATTGCGGTGCTATGCCTGGAATGGCTAACAGCTCTCCAATGCCGGACCTCCATACAAGCTGGATGGAAGTCCCACCTGCTGCTCAATTCAGCGTGTCTGAGTCAACTGGGATGCGCTTGCTATCATCAAAATTCAGACCCATATTTTGTGGGGTGCAGCTCCCTTTTCCAAGTCGTTAGATAAATTTTAATTTCCTCCACTTGTAGAAATGAGGTGGGGAAGCATTTGAATTAGAATGAGGAATTTTCTCATTCCATTCCAGTCCCCAATCCAGCCTCCATTTTGAATAACAGGTCTATAATAGGCCCATGTGTCAGTTCTTCTGATGCTGAAACTATCATCCATGTCTTTGTTAAGTTCAGATTTAACTATTCCAATTTTCACTGGCCAGCCTCTCATCATCCACTTTCCATAAACTTAAGGTCATGGTAAACTCTGTTGTTTGTATCCTGACTTGCACTGCCTACCTTATAGTTTCTGACCTTTGGCTCCCAGTCTCCAAAAATCTCAATTTTAAAATTCTAGTGTTCGAATCCTTCCATGGCCTCACCTTTCTTTATATCCTCCTCCAACTCTGTGTTCCTCCAACTTTGGCCTTTCACTTGTCAGACTCCTGTCTTCACACCATCTTTGATGGCCCATCTTTCAGCTCTAAGCTCAAGAATTCCCTCCCTAAAGCTTTTTAATATTCCACCTTAATATGTACCTCTTTGATCAAAATTTTAGCCATCTGTTTTAATGTCTTCTTTAGCTTGATGTCAGTTTTTTTTGGACTACGTTAGTGTGAACTGGCTTGGGAAATTTCACTACATTAAATACACTAAGCTGAGAGTTAATTCCCATTTGCTATTGTCCTTTGCCCTGCTTGTATATTAAATACTGTCCATTCATGGTTTGGATTTACTATAAACTGCACGACTGTCGGACTATCATACTGGAAAAATTCATATTTAGGAATTCAGATTATGGCTACTGGAGTATTCATTTCTTCTGAGTGTTAGAACACAATGGTATAATTGGTCTAAATAACACAAAACAAATGTTGTATGTCCCACATACTGGTGGCATAGAGCTCCTATGTGAGGCTCAGTGCTACTGTCAACTTTAGTGTCTCTTGGGCTGCATGATGGCACAGTTTTTAGCACTGCTGTCTCACAGGTCCAGGGACTTGGACCAAATTCCGTCCCTTGAGTGACTGTCTGGAATTTGCACGTTCTTCCTTTGTCTGTGTGGGTTTTCTCTGGGTGCTCCGGTTTCTTTCTACAGTCCAAAGATGTATAAGTTAGGTGGATTAGCCATGCTAAATTGTCCCTTAGTGTCCCAGCATGTGGGTTAATAGGGAGATTAGCGGGGTAAATATGTAGTGTTATGGGGATAGGTCATGGGTCAGACTCTTTGCTGAAGGGTCAGTTTAGATCTGATGGGTTGAATGGCCTTCTGCACTATAAGGATTCTATAATTCTACGTTCTGTACTTAATCTACGGCATAGAAAAGCAAATTGAGAGTTTCTTCAGTTCGATTGAAGAAACGGAGTGCTTTTTATGACATTGAATCCATATAGATTATTGAAAACACTACTGAAATCAGTTCAGATGACATTCATGTCTCAAAGCTATATTTGACCAGTTTCTCTTAATGGCTTTTGATTATTGAGCTGTCATCAAAGAGTTGAACCAGAATGAATCACTTAAAAGAATGTGGATCACTGATTCCAATAGATTTTCATCAAATTTTAACTGGAAACCATGCTGCATATAGTTGGAGAAAATGACAAAATTATATGAATACAGATTCATTAGTTATTGCACCATTGTGTCTTCAGAAGACACAAAAGGAAGTGCCTCAAAAATCAAAGATTAAAGTAACTTGATCCATTGAAAATTGAAGTTCTGTCTTTTTGAAGCCTACTGATGAATTTGTAAACTGTTGTTAGTTTAAAGTATTTAAGACCAGCAGTTGGAGTTGTACCTGTGGATTTGAAATCAACAATTTTCAAACATGAGCTAAACCTACAATAGAATTTTCCTTTCTTGCAATATTCTATGCAACAAAAGTACATGACTACTGCATTGTAACATCTTGAGATTATGAAAGGCATTATATAAACACAAATTCTTCCTTGCATATCAGGAAAATAAAAAGAATTGTATAGCATTATTCATAATGTAGTGATCACAAATCCATTACAATTCGGTTAACATTTTATAAGTACATTTGGATTATGAGAAGTATAATTTAACTAATCTGTACCTCACTATGATTTTCACTCAATAGCTAGAATTTAGTTATTGTGGCTGTCTTGGGCAGGATGGGAAGGATCAAGACTGAACTTAATAGTGGGGAGCGAGAAGAGTGACGGGGTCTCCTACCTGCACTTCCCCACCATATTAAACAGTTCCCACCCATCTCCTAATCCAATTGCAGGTGAAACATTTCCAGGAGCCCCAAAGGCCAATTGAGTGGAGAGTCCCATCTCCTCGGTCATCCTGTGCCCAGTGGAGGAATCCACTGACAGCAAAAGGGGGACCTTCAGGAAGCCACCCCTGCCCTTCACAATGACTCCCCTCCCTTCATTCCTCCCTCACTGCAGACTTCCCTTATTGGTCCCAGCACCTTCACCCCAGTCACCTTCACTCTGGGGATCCAGTAATGATCCTCATCCTCTGGCCTACTGCATCACTCCCAGAGGACCTGTCAATTTTCGGAGAAATGCCAACTTCTCTTTGGTTGGCAGTTCTCAGAGGTGGGACATATGCCCCACACCAGAATGTGTGGCAAGGTATTGCCCTAGTGCAGCTGGAAACACCAAGGCCGAAATTCTCCTGTCTCACCTGCTGCAGGAATCGTATTGGGTGGAACAGAAAGTCCAACAGATTATTTAAAGGTCCACTGAACTCAGATGGGAACTTCTGGACTTGATACGTAAAAGAAAAAAACTCACGCACAAATGAATTTGAAGGTAGAAAGTTATGAAACTTTCGATTCGAAAGCTGATATCAATTCTCATTGAGGTATAAAGAAGATTCAGACAGTAATGTAGGTCTCAAGGAGATTCAGCTATATAAATGGTTGAAAAGGACGTATAAGGTAATTGAAGATTTCAAAAATGACCTGCCCTTTAGAAAAATATCTAAGTTATTAAACGTTTTATAATACCATTCATGAATGTTAAGTCTTACTTTATGATTTGAATTCCGTATTTCAATAATTAATTGAATGAAGCTAAAAGTACCAACATCAATCCATCTTGTTACACTTCCATTAATTTTCTCATTAGCTAGACTTGGTTTTTAATCCATCATTTAAATACAAAGATATTGTTCCAGGTGGTTGAAATAGATTTGTTTGATTTGATTTGATTTAATTTATTAGTGTCACATGTATTAGTATACAGTGAAAAGTATTGTTTTTGCATGCTATTCAGACAGGGTATACCGTTCATAGAGAAGGAAACGAGGGAGTGCAGAATGTAGTGTTACAATCATAGCTAGGGTGTAGAGAAAGATCAACTTAATGAAAGGTAGTTGATCTTTCTCTACATTCTGGCTATGATTGTAACATATCTGTAAGCATATGTGTGTAGATAAATTTATAAATATCTTGTTTTACTTTTGTGCAGTTTATTATTTGCCCAGTAAAGTTTGTTAATCATTTCTTGGAACATTGAAACATTGAAACATGGAAGATAGGAGCAGGAGGAGGCCATTTGGCCCTTTAAGCCTGCTCCGCCCATTCATTAAGATCAGGCTGATCATCCAACTCAATAGCCTAATCCTGCTTTTTCCCCATAACCTTTGATCCCATTTGCCCAGCGTTCTACTTCCAGCTGCCTCTGAAATGCATTCAATGTTTTGGCATCAACTACTTCCTGTGGTAATTAATTCCACAGGCTCACCACTCTTTGGGTGAAGAAATGTCTCCTCACCTCCGTCCTCAATGGTCTACCCTGAATCCTCTGTGACCCCTGGTTCTGGACTCCCCACCATCAGGAACATCCTCCTGTCATCTATCCTGTCTACACTTGTTAGAATTTTATAAGTCTCTATTAGATCCCTCTCATTCGTCTAAACTCCAGTGAAAACAATCCTAACCTAGTCAATCTCTCCTCACATCAGTCTCGCCATCCCCGGAATTAGCCTAGTAAACGTTCGCTGCACTCCCTCGAGAGCAAGAACATCCTTCCTCAGAAAAGGAGACCAAAACTGCACACAATACTCTAGGTGTGGCCTCACCAAGGCCCTGTATAATTGCAACAACATATCCTGCTTCTGTACTCAAAACCTCTCGCAATGAAGGCCAACGTGCGATTTGCCTTCTTTACCACCTGCTGCAGCTGCATTCTTACCTTCAGTGACTGATGCACAAGGACACCCAGGTCCTGCTGCACACTCCCATCTCCCAATTTACAGCCATTCATGTAGTAATCTACCTTCTTGTTTTTGCTTCCAAAGTGGATAATCTCACACTTATTCAAATTATGCTGCATCAGCTATTGATTAGTCCACTCACCCAACCTGTCCAGATCATTCTGGAGGATCTCTGCATCCTTGTCACCCTCCACCCAACTTGGTATCATCTGCAAACTTTGAGATGTTACATTTTGTTCCCTCATCCAAATTGTTAGTATATATGTGACTAGCTGGGGCTCCAGCACCAATCCCTATGGGACCCCATCCTACTACTGCCTGAAATTTGAAAGCATCCATTATTTCCTACTTTTTGTTTCCTCTCTGCCAACCAGATTTTTATCCATCTCCATGCACTTCCTCCAATCCCATGTGCTTTAATCTTGCATGATAATCTCTTGTGCGGGACATTGTCAAATGTTTTCTGAAAGTCCAAATATACCATGTCTACTGGTTCCCCCTTGTCAACTCTACTAGTTACATCTTCAAAGAATTCCAACAGATTTGTCAAACATGATTTCCCCTTCATAAATCTGTACTGACTCTGTCTGATCCTGCTACTGCTTTCTAAATGCAGTGCTATAAAGTTCTTGATAATGGATTCGAGAATTTTCCTCATTATAATGTTAAGCTTATTGGTCTATAATTCCCTCTTTTCTCTCTACCTCCGTTTTTGAATATTGGAGTGAGATTCACTGCCCTCCAATCTGCAGGGACTGTTCCAGAGTTTCTAGAATCCTGGAAAATGACCACCAATGCATCTAATATTTCTAGAGCCACTTCCTTAAGTACTCTGGGATGTAGATTATAAAGCCCTGCAGATTTATCTACCTTCAATCCCATCAACTTTCCCAGTACCATTTCTCTACTAATATTGATCTCCCACAGTTCTTCCATCTCACTAAATCTTGCATTCTCCAACATTTCTGGCATTGATTTGTGTCCTTTGCAGTTTTTTTTAGATGAGTTAATGCTTTGGCTAGAATGACGGTCTTGAAAAGCAAAGGTTTCTCAGTAAGCTGCAAGACTTCTTGTCATTGAATTTGCCAGAATGTTGGTTCTCAGGTAAATATGAATTTGGAACAGGTTGGGGAGAGACCTTCTCCAACTTTCAATGCATGGCTGTTCATTACTGTTGCTCCTTAGTTGACTGCGACTATTTTGATGGCCTTCTGCTGACTTCTCAATCTCTTCAGAATCAATTCTTGCTGTTGTAGAAGCAGTGACAAACTATCTCACCATGTGACCTGTTCCAAAGTCCTTTACCAAATAAGGAGGTGTGTTCAGCCACTTACACCCAGGTTATGACTTTTCACACCTGAGACTGTCAAGGGTTTTGTGTCTAGGTGAGGGCCATCACAATACAATGAAAGGTCAATGGGATCCATTTCATATTTGCCTAACACCCAATGAGTTTTAACATTGCTGGTGAAACATAGAATCATACAAGGAGATTAGTTGTCTGCAAATCCAAAGCTAAAGAGCACATAGCATTCTGCAGCCATTTTAACATTTTTTTAAAATATAGCTTTAAAATTTATACTATAGTCATGCCTATCCTGGGCATGACAATGTTGAACATAATTTTATTCTTAATATTTGCTTCTCTCACTTTTCTTATGGTTTACTAGAGAATCATTCCATCACCAACATCATTGTGTTTAATTATCAAGTTATTCTGTTCTTATCATAGCCATGAAAGAAACTGTTTCATCACATGTTAGCTTGGTTTGAATTGTAACAGTGGCTATCACACTAATGACCATTAACCAGTATCCATGGTGAGTTTAAACAGTTCTGAGCTGTATTATTTGACGAGGCATTCATGTGAAGGAAATGCTGAAACAGCCAATTTTGCCATGAGAAAAATAATCCATGAATTGATTTATGAGATAGCAAAGACTTTGAAGGCCATAGAGAGTCTCTAATGCATTCGTCCATATTCCAAAATGTTAAAAAGAAAAATACACGAACAAATTCCACTCACTTACTCACTGAAACTAAGTGACATCCCATTATTGCTGAGCCAAGAAGTAAAGCAACTTTGCTTTGCTCTTAAACATCATTAACCTTTCTCCATCTCTGACAATTTCTTCTCTCCTTTTCTATTGCCTCTGATCTCTTGCAGATTCTTTGAATGTTCCAGCTTCCCCAGCCAAAACGAATGGGTTTTTTCTCAGGACTAATTTGTTCTAGTTCCAATTTTTAAAACTTTTTTTGGCAATCAAATGTTTATTTGAATAAAATGTAAAAGTCTTAACTCAGCTTTTTGCTGAGAGGCTTATTTAAAAAGTTCCTTCATGCTGATACAGTATGCTGCCCATCCAGCGACTGCACCATGAAATGATGGATGTTGGCTTGTGTCTGCTTTGCCACAAGCTGAATTTATGATCGCAACCTGGCCATCTGTGGGTGGAACCAGCAAGGTCGTTTCCCACAGGGAGGGAGAGAGGAACAATTAGAAGCTGAATGAACTAGAACCCACACAACAGTCTTCTTGCAGAGTATCGATGGAAAAGCTCGGGAATCGGTTGACTGCTCATTTTGGTTACTGTACATGATTTGGAATTAATTTAAGTGAGAAAAAAGCAAACAAAAAATATGCAATGTTGTACAGTACTAGAAAAATAATGCTGCTCTTCTTTGCTAGTGCAAAATGTCACAATTTGATGTCTGCCTCCTAAAATCATTGCATGTTATCCCTTTGGTAAGTAAATGCTGGTGCCATAATTGATACAATCACTGTTCTTTAATACAATAACATATCGATGTAATTTATCAATATGCGACAATATGCAGCTCCTCTCACCTGCAAAATTACTAAAATGAAACAATTAAATCATCGCATCAAAATGCTTAAAAAGCCATGGTCTTGGCTTGCTTGAAGACCTTTAAAAATATTGGATTTAGAGAAGAATAAAAAAAGAGCTTTGATATCAAAATGAATAACTTCACACTAGACTAGTTTCATGTGACATGCTTTACATGAGTCAGTCCTCCAGAAAGGTCAGCTTTCATGGTGGTATTTCTCTGCTTGCCATCAAGCTCCTGCAGATACAAGATGACAAGGGAATTGGCTACTTGCTTTTTGTTACCTTGCTAGAAATTGGGCATTGTTGCAGATGCAGTTTTCACATCAGTTGTTGTCAATGAAAAGCTGAAGATTTTTTTCTGTCTTCCTGTAATATTGATTTATTATTTAAATAGGGTTCTGCCTGACATTAGCATCAGTTTACATCTGTATAATTTTATTTAAACATAAACAAACACCAGATTGTTTGCAAATTTTTACCATTTTTCTCAGAAAGGATTTGAAAGTTACTTTTACATGTTGAATTTTTAAAGCATTTTAAAACAAAATAAAACCACTTTGACAAATAATGATTAACATGCTAATGAAAACAGCTCTCCCCAAAAACTAGAAATCATAATCAATTTGTTAGGTATTGGCAATTGGTAAACTTTTCTGGGAGATCTCTAGTTGGGGGTTGCGAATTTCACCAAAAAATTCTATGTCGAATTCACGTAAAAATTGGAGTAAATTACGCTGTTTTTTTCAGCGGGAGTTTCAAAATGAACCTCAATTGCCCCCCTTTCAATCCAGTGGGGTCAGGCCACCAGCTCCCCGCAAGTGAGGAGCTGTACTAAACACTACTGGAGTGAAATACTCCTGCCTAGGGGTGGGAATTTTGGGGGAGGCTGGTGGGCCCAGAGATTTCAGTCCCCATTAAAACATATTCAAATGAGGGCCTGCATATATTATGCAGCTCCGTGCCAATTTCTGGTGCTGAGTTGACAGTGCTGGAAATCCAGCTGCCAGAGATGCACGGAAGCCGTGGCGCCCAGCGGGGGAGCCCAAGAAACGACCTCCGCTAGAGTCTCCTGGCCCGCTGCGCTACAAAAGCAGTGCAGCAGGCTGAGAGAATAGCCCTCTAGTCTTTTCTGGCAATGAGTAGAGGGTGAGAAAAAATAGTGACAAAGAAACTGAACATCAGTAAGGCCCAACGAAGATTTAAAAATCAGTAAAGCTATAAGCACAAATCAGTGAGAGCAAGCTTTGGAAAGACACTGAAGTTTTGTATAAGTTAAGTATGGTCTTTCTCAGTGATGGAGGGCAGCATTGCAAGTTCATTATTTAATATTATTATACAAAGGCAAACTGGAGTGTTTCATCTATGTGAACCTGCCCATGACTCTGCATGATTATGCAGTCTATAATAAAGCAGCTTAATTGAGCTCTTGTGAAATGTTTTTCTCAGTTTGTCTTCAAAGAGACTGAAGACACAACATGTGATAGATGTGAATATCAAGTTCAAGTCACATGAGAATACACTTGTTCTGCTCCTAGATGATGCTATTTTATAGTTAGATATCTGTCAGTGCTGACATAATCCTAAACAATAATTACTCAGATTGTTTACAGAATGAACTAAAAACACATTAATATGAGAGAAAAACTAAACTTGTAACACAGATCTGCATGCAGGAAGCAGGAATTTCTATGAAGGTTTATGTAATAGGGGTATAATGATATAGTTTTTAGTACTGGTGGATTAATAGATCTATTTTTAAAAATAAGTGATTGTTTCATCAAAGGTCAAATAATAAGTCCAAATCTTGAATAAATTACTTAATCAGAATTTTGAACATAAGAAATAGGAGCAGGATGCCTCTCAAGCCTGCTCGAGTATTCAATACAATCATGGCTACTTCTGGCCTCACCTCTACTTTCCTGCTAGCTCACCATATCCCTTGATTCCCTGGCAGCTCAAAACCTCTGTTTATCTCAATATTTCAGTGATTCACAAAAATTCTAATCTTGATTCTACTTTAAAAATTCATAAAACATACACAAATGAAAACATAAGATAAGCACGTAAAAAGACCTTCAAATGCACAATCAGTTTTTAACCTTATATGAACAGCTAAACATTTGGGACATTTGTGGATTTGAAATTTCACACAGCCTCCTAATGCTTGCTAAAAACCAAGGTTCACTAATATCTGGAAGGGCTTTTATCTTATTTTGGAAAGGCAAATGTAGGAATGAGAAAGAGCTAGAAAAATATTGCATTTTATCATGCCTCTCAACAATATTGCAAAGTGCTTCACATAAATGTTGATACTAGCCCAGAGTGGAGAGGCTCTCAGTTGTGGCAAAAATTGCAGAAATGGACAAAGATTTTAAGTCCCACCCCAAATCCAGCATTTCTCATCTTTGTTGGAGGGGGCTGGAGAAAAGCTGGCTGCCTCCATTGACTTCTAATTTTTGCACACCAACTGCATGAATCTTGGAATATGCAAAGCAGATCAAGCAACAGGAAATTTGAACTTGACAGATTCTTTGGGTAGCTAGGATAACCCTTTAGAGAGGTAAAGTAACCCTTTCGATGGTATCCTGGGAGAGAGAAGACTCCTTTGGGATTGTTAAAATTAAACATGATTATGCACATTTTACACATGAACTCATTGGAACTGTCAAACTGTCAAGGTACTATCTAGTTGCCAAAGAAGTGGTCAACTGTCAAGGGACTGTCCCATTGTCCAAGAAGGGTCAAAGCAGTCCAGGAAATGTCAAAGTTGTTCCAGGACTATCCAAGGTTACTAGGTGAGTTAAGGCCTTGTCCTCATGTGTTTACCTTGCTAATCCTCTGACACTAAAGAACAAGTTTGCATGGCCAATTAACCTAATCTGCACACATTTGGACTGTGGAAGCACCCAGAGATAACCCATGCAGACATGGGGACAACATGCAAACTCTACACAGACAGTCACCTGAGGCCGGAATTGAACCCAGGTCCCTGGCACTGTGAGGCAGCAGTGCTAACCACTGTGCCACCATGCCAGTAACTGATTGCCAGTAACTGACTCATGCTGCTACCCAATAAAAGCCAATCTACGACTCTATATGTAGAAGTCAGGTTCCATCCCAGCTTCAAAGGTGTAACAGTATAGACAATTGCATGTGTCTGATTTAGAAGGAAAAACACAAAACTCAGGAACCCGAGGTCCCAACAATCATCATCAATCTCACCAAAAGGAGATTTAATGATGGAAATAACCAACCAAGAAAATTAGCCTGGGATTTAATTACTTCATGCAATTTAGATATCTTCATCATTGAACGTTATACCAGGTATTACCAAATTATGTTAAATGAGGTTGCAAATGCATTATATAAGATATCAGTTCATCAACGGTATGTTAATTAAATACATTTTCTGAGCCATCACTAATATCATGAACCGGGTGAAGGGGTGAGGGCTGAAGGGCTTAACAGCTTCTAAAACAACTGGGATGAAGTCCCAGAGAACTGAGGCAGGCCTTCTCACCAGCTCATCTAGTCACTTACCCGCATTCTTGACAACCTAAGATTTGTTTCTGGAGTCAATAGGCCCACGCAACTCCAGAGCAAAGATTAAGTGTAACAGAGCCTTTAAAATAAGGCAGGTCTGTGGAGTTGGGAAATATCCCGACTCAAATTATCTGCCTATTATCCCTGATTTTAATCGCTCCACTACTGGTGGCTGTGCCTTCAGCTGCACGGGCCTAGCTCTTGAATTTCCCCCTTTGGCCTCTTTACTTTTCTATCTATCTGTCCCTTTTTTCAAACCTGTCTCTTGTCCTAACTTCTCTTTCTGCGAGTTGATGACAAATGTTTTTTGAAAACAGCCATGTGAAGCAGCTTACAATGTTTTAGAACAAACTGAAAAACAAAGAAAAGTACAGCACAGGAACAGGCCCTTCGGCCCTCCAAGCCTGTGACAGGCATGATGCCCTAACTAAAAAAACTTCTGCCCTTACTTGGTCCATATCCCTCTATTCCATCCCTATTCATATACCCACCCAGATGCCTCTTAAATGTTGCAAATGTGCCTGCTTCCACCAGCAATTCTGGCAGCACATTCCAGGCACCCATCACTCTCTTTCTGAAAAATTTGTCCCACACATCTCCCTTAAACTTACTCCTCTCATCTTGAATCTGTGCCCCCTTGTAATTGACACTTCCACTCTTGGAAAAAGCCTCTGACTATTCACTTTGTCTATGCCCCTCATAATTTAATAGACCTCTACCAAGTCTCCCTCAGCCTTCATCTTTCCAATGAAAATAATCCTAGTGTATTCAACTTCTCGTCATTGCCAATACCCTTGAGACCAGGCAACAACTTGGTGAACCTTCTTTTCACTCTCTCCAAAGCTTACACATCCTTCTGGTAGTGTGGTGATCAGAACTGCACGCAGTGTTCCAAATGCGGCCTAACCAAGGCTTTATATAGCTGCAACATGATTTTCCAACTCTTGTACTCAGTACCCCAACTGATCAAGGCAAGCATGCCATATGCCTTCTTCATCACCTTGGCCACCTGTGTTGCCACTTTTAGGAAACTGTGGACCTGCACGCCCAGATCCCTGTGTATGTTAATGTTCCTAAGGGTTCTGCCATTTACAGTATAATTCACACCTAAATTTGACCCTCCAAAATATTTCACCTCACATATGTCTGGATTAAATTCCATCTGCCATTTCAGTGCCCAAGTCTCCAATCTATCGATATTGTAACCTCTGACAATCCCCGGCACTGTCAGCAACTCAACCAACCTTTGTATCATCCGCAAACTTACTAATCAGACCACCCATATTTTCCACCAGATCATTTATATATATGACAAACAACAAAGGTTCTAGTACTGATCCCTGCGGAACACCACTAGCTACAGATCTTCATTCTGAAAAAGACCCGTCCACTGCCATTCTCTGTCTTCTATAACCAAGGCTGTTCTGTATTGATCTAGCCAGTCCATCCCAAATGCCATGTGATTTTAGTTTTTGTACCAGTCTGCCACGTGGGACCTTGTCATACGCCTTACTAAATTCCTTATAAACTACAGCCACAGCCTTCACTCATCAATTATTTTTGTCACTTCTTCAAAAAGCTCAATCAAGTTGGTGAGACATCATCTTCCCCATACAAAACCATGCTGCCTGTCACTAAGTAGTCCATTTTCTTCCAAATGCACATACATCCTGTCCCTCAGTATTTTCTCCAAAAGTTTTCCCACCACTGATGTCAGGTTCACCGGCCTATAATTTCCTGGATTATCCCTGTTTCCTTTGTAAAGAAGATTGGCTATTCTCCAGTCCTCTAGAACCTCGCTTGTGATCAAAGAGGATGTGAAAATATCTGTTAAGGCCTCAGCAATTCCTTCCCAAGGCTCCCACAGTAACCTGGGATAGATCCCATCTGGCCCTGGGGGCTTGGCTACCTTAATGCAATTTAGGATACTCAACACTTCCTCCTTTGATATATTGACATTCTCTAGAGAATTCATATACCTATCCCTGACCTCAATATTCTCGTGTCCTTCTCCTTGGTACAAAGTACTCATTAAGGATCTCACCCACTTCCTGTGGCTCCACACATAACTTCCCTCCATTGTCCTTGAGTGGGCATTCTCTTTCTCTTGCTACTCTCTTGTTCCTAATGTATGCATAAAAAGCCTTGCGATTTTCCTTGACCCAATTTGCTAAAGACATTTCATTGCCCCTTCTTGCCTTCCTGATTCCATGTTTAAGTTCTTCCTATTTTCACTATATTCCTCAAGGGCTTTGTCAGTCTTAGATGCCTAGACCTATCGTATGCTTCCATTTTCCTTTTGACCAAACTTACAATTTCCCTTGTCATCCATGTTTCACAAATCCTGCCATTTCTATCCTTAATATTTACAGGGACACGTCTGCCCTGCACTTCAATCAATTACATTACTACATTAAAGCACCATATAAATGATATTAAATCTGGAAAAAAGTGGCTGGAAATAGATGAAATACCTGTACAGCTAATTAAAACTTTAGAAAGAAAGGTTTTGTAGATTTTGAAAAAGTATTCAATCAGGCTGACTGGATTAAGGTTGTAGAAGTGCAGAAAGACACTCTAATACCCTAGAGAGATTGATGATTCATAAAACAAAATTGTATATAGGACAAAAAGCAACAGTAAGTGTAGCCAAAGTGAAGTTGGAACCATTTGTAATTGGAAGAGGAGTTTGACAAGGGTGTGCCTTATTAACAGCTCTCTTCAATGTCTATACATAAGCAACGATTAAAGGAATGTTTGAAGACACAGAAACTGACCTTAAAATGTGGGGCTGAATAACATTAGTTGAATTTGCAGATGACAAGCACTTATACCAAGCTCAGAAGAAGGATTAGAAGGATAGATGAGTAACAGCAGTCATGAACTTTGAAATTAATGTATCAAGAAACAGAATTAATTTTAAATAATTTATATTTGTGGGTATTAAAATTAAGACTAACTTCAAGCAAGTTTAATTTTGTGTTTCTGTATTTGAATGGGTTAATGACTTCAGTTTGGTTTAGATACATGGATGATAATGAAGGTTTACAACATGAAAGCAAACAAGATTTAATGGAAATCTGGGCTGTTGTCTAGAAACCAGAGGCCACCCTGGAACAGAAAGAACTTCTAATATAGTTGTAAGCTAATGCCAGAAGAAGCGGGACTACAGAGAGCAGATTTCTGAAAACAACAAGAGAAATGTGAACAAATAAATGTCTCAGGAAGACAGTTAAATCAAAGGAACAAAGAATAGGAATGGAACAAGGCTGTGGCCAAGAGAATTTAAGTAAAAACCAAAAAAAAAGAGCTTTGAACTATTGAGACAGCTGCAGGAACTAGATCTAAAGTCAACTAGGCAACAAACCAGATGTCTGTGGTAATCTGAAGATTGGGGAAACCTCAGTACAGCCTGTGAAGCAATAATGTTTTGTTAGCCTGGTTAGGTATCTGAGAGATTGTGTGGAAGATTGAAAGCTCGTGGCAATCCAAAATGGTGGAATACCAAAGCAAAGGTTCAATCCTGAGATTTGACTTGTCCAGTAATAACATCAACTAGGATCATAACAAAACTGAATATCAGCAAAACCAAGTGATAAATGTTCCAAAATCACCAAGATGAAAGTAAGTTTCCAAATGGATACAAACATTCACATACTTAGGAAGCATAATGTCTGCAGATGGAAAAACATAAAACAAAGAAAGCAACTGGAAAAACTATTAACAGGAAGAGACTGTTGCTAACCAGAAAGCTGAATTAACAACCCAAGAAACGATTTTCCGGTTTTGGACTAAGCACGGCTGGAAAATCCTGCCCAATAGCTCTGAACTGTGGGTTTTGGAAAGATCAACAGCTCAGAAAAAATAACAAATGATGAAATACTATGGAGAGTGAACAAACAAAGAGATTGACTGAATGTAATTAATAAAAGTCTGAACGACTGGGGCAGAGAGAGATACCTTGGGATAATTTTTGCTGTCCAGCCCACCAAGGAAATTGGAGCAGACGAGGGATGGACCATGGTAAGGTCCGTTGACCTCGGGTGGGATCTTCTGGTTTAGAATTAAGTGAGGCTGGAAAATCCCGCCCCTTAAGAGGAAACAGACAAGTAAGATATATAATAAAGAAAAGGTTGCAAGAGAAAAGAGGAAGAGAAAGGAAGAGATGGCTTGAAAATTGAAGGCAGTTATTAGCAAGTGAAAAAACTGGCACAGGATGGAAAGATATGGAAAGACTAGTATGAGTCAAGGACCTACCTGCCTTTGGGCAGAGCACACATGACGATAATGATATAAATGCAATTTGTTTCTGTTGGCTTGGTAAACAAGGGCAAGTGGGAGCAATGGGAGCTGGTGAATCAATCTTCATGATTAGAACAGTCATGCTCACTGCACACATATGTATGTTTATTTAATGGGTAATCTTTGTCATGTATTATTCCTGACCTCTTTTAGTTCCCACATTATAGAGTAAAATATTTCATTGTAAAGCTGTTAGCATGGAAAGCTACTCAGTGCCTAAGATAGCAAATGTCACTGAGGACTGGAATGGTAGATTGGACAAACACAATTCCTTTTCAACCTGGATCTGAAGGGGCTGAAAATTTCCCTCTCTAATGACTATAGCTATCTTCCTTGAAATGAACTTGACAGTCTATTGTGGATAAGTCAGGAGCACAAAGCTGTCGATGTTTTGGCAATAATTGCTACTAAATTGGTATTGTTGGAATGGAAAGAACTTGTGTATGAAATAAGAATTACATTCTAATGCACAAGTGGGAGTAGTTCTGCCCTTAGGTTACAACACATTCAGTGGGTAGGAGCTAAACGTGCATTACTTTGTGTCTAATATTTTCTGTTCTCAAAATTGAAATGCTTGCTGCTGACATTAAATGCCAAATGGCAGAACATTATTTCATTCCCCACTTAATGGACACAACCTTGATTCTCTGAAATCAAAGAACTACATTATGTTCCAACACCCTTGACTCATTAAGTGTAAAGTACCAAGACAAAATGAACCGCAACAAATCCTGAAATTTAGGTGCAGAGAATTGTGAAAACCTAAGTTGAATCTTCTGTAGGCTAGGAAAACCTGACCTGTACACTTCAGAGGCTTGCAAACTGCACAGCCAACTCATGTGTGGCTTCACATGACATTTTTATTTTTTCGCACTCATCTCGGGTTTGCAGTATAGTTTACGGGTCATGCTGAAGTGCGAAGATTGTGGGTGCAGAGGCACATCACTTAGAAGGTGTGCCAGCAGGAATGCTTGGAAAATCCCTCCGAGTATCTCAGCTCCAAATAGGGTTCAAAGGCCCTCCCCAACCTAACCCCTTAGTCTCTTAACTCCAACTCAACCTCATAACTGCCCATGCCCTCTCACATCACCGATGTCAACGCATGCCAACTCTTCTTGTACCCTTCATAGCCACTCATTCATGTGTACAGTCTCAGATTCCATGCACTATGGATGGAAAACATTTTATATTCCTTGTGAAAAAAAATACATCTCAATTAATAAAAGTTTCCGTATCATTGGTCTTGAAAAAAATGCAATCAGCCATGTGAAAAAGTATGGCCAGGTTGCTTCCAAAACAAAACTAAGTGCCCACCAGGTGAGAAAATGGCAGAATTTCCTGCCTGTTTTTGGGCGTATTTATCTGAATGAATTTCGGACACTCTGCAATGCACTGAAAAGCAGGGGGTGGGGTCTCATCCCACCCAAGAGAGCACAGCATAATGCTGAGTGGGCCACTACGCGTGTGCCAATCTTCAGTGCAGAGAGACTACTGTCCCAGGCCCACTAATTATATGGAAATTCAGATTTCCATATGATAATTAGCTCTGTGTCAATTTCTGGCGCAGAACCGATTGCGCTCAGAAGTGTTTTCGAGACACCCAGTCGTGAATCTCGCAAAAGGCTCCCCGCTGTGGTCTCCCAACCCGTAGCGCTGCTCGAGCAATACATAAGCTGTGAGAATCCCGGCCTATGTCAATATTTGTAATTCTATTAACATGTGTCAACAAACCTGAAACTACATAAAAGGGACAATTTGTTATTACAACTTCTTGAAACTGTCATGCATTCTCAAATGGAATGGAAAACCTAACTAACACTTAAAACACAGCCAAACAGTGATAATGGTGACAGCTGACCAAACAATAAATTATCCTCCAGGAAGAAAAGAAGAGAAGGTGGGTGCTCCTTTCAATTTCAAGGCAGATTGCCAATCAATCAATGTAAGGGAGCAAATGGTTAGATTCTTTTCAAGAGTCTGAACCAGCCTTTTTTTCCCCAATCACCCAGAGCCATTTAGATTACAATAGCATGGGCTGACAGGCTATTTTGTACAATTTCTCACTGCATTATGGTACTGTTTCCATTGGAAAAGCACTGTAATACATGGGGCCAAATGCAGAGGGTGGCCAATGTAACAGTCAACTTACTTTTAAAGGAAAGGACCCTATTATGAATCACTGCTTAAAAAGCACATCTGCAGTACAAATAGTATTAAATCGTGAAATCTGAAGATGTGAAAAGACTTTACACTTACCTTTCTGAATATGCCAGGCTCCCCATGTGGCTTTCCATTTCCTACACCAACTCTCAAATTTAGCACACTTTTAATAGACTCCTAAACCCCTGCATCACTGGATGAAAATGTGGTGCAGGAGGAAATTTCTCCATTTTAAACAGGGAACCTGACAGCTGAAGGGTGGATGCACATTTTGGACTCTTGACCTGCGAAAAAGCCGAAGGAAAATGGTCCAGGTGGCACAGGAAAATCAGATTTCCACCGAAAAGAAGCTGTGTGATTTTTTGTGCACTGAGATCAGAGTGGCACAGTGGTTAACACTGCTGCCTCACAGTGCCAGGGACCTCGAGTCACTCTCCACTGTGTGGAATTTGCACATCCTCTCTGTGTCTGCCTGGGCTTCTTCTGGGTGCTCCAGTTTCCTCTCACACTCCAAAGATATGTGGATTAGTTGGATTGCCCATGGTAAATTGTCCCTTGGTGTCAGGGAAATTAGCAGGGTAAATATGTGGTGTTGCGGGGATAAGACCTGAGTGAGATTGTTGTCGGTGCAGACTTGATGGGCCGGATGGCCTCCTTCTGCACTGTAGGGATTCTATGATCATGCACAAACACAGCCAGTTTGATGTTTGTTTTAGGTCAAATTTTAATTCACTGAAATATTCAGCATTTTGTACAGTGAATTAATGAATTGATGGCAGTTTTAGGTTTTAGGGATTGTTCATGCCGTATTAGAAGTAAAAAGGGCAAATTGGCATTTGTTGAAATGCCATCAATTTAACATGTAGAATGATGTTGCCTTTTGGACTCACATTCACATTCAATTAATCATCTGAAGGCTGGTGAACTATTTCCACATCAAAAGAGAAAACTTTCATCAATAATTTTTTGAAAATTTGCAAGTTCCATGCCTTTGGCATTGCTCTTAAAAATGCTGTATAATATTAGTCATCAAAAACTTCTAAAATGACACTTTTTGCTGATAGAAATGTGTATTGAGCATTAACTTTGCTGTCTGGAAAAAACATTAAATAGTTAATAGCATAAATAGCATTAAATAGCATAAACTACTTAGCTACTTTATTCTTGTAATTTGTGAAACGGTGGGGTTTTTATGTTGCAAAATTAATGTATATTTGTTCCTGTTCAGTTGAAAAGCATGTTACGCTAATTCTTATAGTTGTTTGGTTGTTTATAATGTCAAGAACTATAAAGTGGGAAATGGTAATGACTGCATACTCAATTCAGTAAACCCAGTTCATTAACAACAAGTCAATTTTCTCAAATGGCTGAGATCATTGGTATGATAATGCACCAATAAAGTCAGAAGGTCCTCGGTTCATTCTGATTTAGCTGATTAAGAGAATTTTCATACGCTAGAGGAAGGCAATGAAGTAGAACATAGAACATAGAACATTACAGCGCAGAACACGCCCTTCGGCCCATGATGTTGTGCCGACCAGTTAAAAAAGCAATGACCCTCTAACCTAAACCAATCCCTTTCCATCCATAAACCTATCCACGGATCTCTTAAACGCCCCCAAACTAGGCACATCTACAACTGCAGCAGGCAGGGCATTCCAATCCCTCACCACCCTCTGGGTAAAGAACCTACCTCTGACATCCGTCCTATATCTACCACCCCTTAATTTAAAGCTATGTCCCCTCGTGCTAGCTTTCCCCATCTGAGGAAAGTAGGCTTTTCCATGGGGATTCTCTGTTATTCATTTGTTGGAGGAGGAGAACAGTAGGCAATACATGAATCCAGGCTTCTGAGGGCTGTGATGCTCAATCATCAAATATATTTTCAAGACTAAGGTTGCTAGATTTTGGGCACAAAGGGATTCATGGTGGTAGGGAAGAAAGGGGATTTGATGTAGAAACTGTGTCATGATCTTATTAAACGCTGGAGCTGGTTCAAGGTCCACTGGGAATGGAAAATGTTACAGGATTAGTAAATCAGAGGTATGGACTAAAGGGCAAGAAACATATGACAGATAGTGAATTTAAATTCAACTTAAAAAATCTGGAATAAAAACACGATATTAGTAATGGTACTAGATTGTCATCAGAATCCATCTGGTTCACTGATGTCCTATAGGGAAGGAAATCTGCTATCCTTATCTAATCTGACCTAAATGCAACCCAAGATGCCCACGATTGACTCTGAAATAGCCACACAAGCCATTCAGTTGTCAAGAAGCCAGCTTGCCATCACTGCCTTCTCAAACAGCAAATGGAATTGGTAATAAGTTTTGTTTTCTCTAGCAACACATTGAAGACTTTTTTAAAAACCACGCCTTTTTTGATATTTTACATTATCTGTGATAGTGAATATGGATGATTTATGCCGGAGTAGACCAATTTCTACAGGCAGTGCCAGGCTATGAGGATCATGGCCCCTTCTCTCAATAGCACTCTTCTCACTTTGGGCTTCTATGAAGTTAAGAAGAATGAAGAAAGTAGTGAGTTCCCTGCTGTCCATTTTCTTCTTACTGTTAGAATTATGTAAGGGTCTCTTCCCAAACAATTTCTAATCTTTGACTATGAGCACCAGTGATTTGCGGTACAGCTATCCTGTGGCTCCAATCTTCTATAGTATTAGTTGAGTAAGTTCCCAGGATTCACCCTGCCTCCTCTTCCTGCTGTCTCTTCTACTTTAGACTGTCCTTCTTAGGAACTGTATGCTATCTTTCATCATCCCTCACCAAGCTTCATTTTATATATTAACACTTTGATTTGATTTGATTTTATTATTGTCACATGTATTAGCATATAGTGAAAAGTATTATTTCTTATGCTCTATACAAACAAAGCATGCCACTCATAGAGAAGAAAACAAGACAGTGCAGAATGTAGTGTTACAATCATAGCTAGTGTGTAGAGAAAGATCCATTTAATGCAAAGCAGATCCATTCAAAAGTCTGACAGCAGCAGAGAAAAAGCTGTTCTTCAGTCGGTTGGTACATGACCTCAGACTTTTGTATCTTTTTCCTGATGGAAGAAGGTGGGAGAGAGAGTGTCCAGGGTTCACTGAGTCCTTAATTATGCTGAGGTAGTGGGAAGTATAGACAAGTCAATGGATGGGAAGCGGTTGGCATGATGGATTGGGCTACATTCACAACCTTTTGTAGTTTCTTGAAGTCTTGGGCAGAGCAGGAGCCATACCGAGCTATGATACAATCAGAAAGAATACTTTCTATGGTGTATCTGTAAAAGTTGGTGAGAGGTGTAGCTGGCATACCAAATTTCCTTAGTCTTCTGAGAAAAGAGAGGTGTTGGTGTGCTTTCTTAACTAGTGTTGGCATTGGGGATCCGAGACTAGTTGTTGGTGATTTGGACACCTAAAAACTTGAAGCTCTTGACCCTTTCTACTTCATTCCCGTTGATGTAGACAGGGATATGTTCTCCTCTACGCTCCTAAAGTCGATGACAATCTCCTTCATTTTCATGACATTGAGGGAGAGATTATTGTCGCTGCATCATTTCACGAGATTCTCTATCTCATTCCTGTACTCTGTCTCATCATTGTTTGAGATCTGTCTCACTACAGCAGTGTCATCAGCAAATTTGAAAATTGATTTGGAGAGGAATTTGGCCAATTTCATATAGTTGGATGCAAATTAATGTTGTGTAGGCACATTAGGGGCATTTTATCTTTATCATAAGGGTGAGAATCCTGAAGGCTGATTTCCTTTCAAATAATCCATCTGATTTTCATTCCATTGAATTCAATAGGATTTAATTCAGACAGGTCACAGTGACAGATTGAGTGGCAAATGGAAATGCCATAGAAATGCAGATGAATGAAGTATTTTGGGCATAAGACAAGTTATATTAGCAACTTAGCATAATTGAAGAGGAAAGTATATTATGTCAAAGAACTCAATAGAATGAAAACTCAGATAGTTCTATAAAAGAAGGGAAATCTGCATGTTATAGTGTCCAGGTGGTATGATGAAAATTTTGTTCCATTAAGTTTTCATATAGTTCTGATCATACAGATCAGAAGTCCTATCCTTAATTATTCAATATTCCACATAATGACTACATTATTCACTTTTAGATACAATCCTATGTTGCTTTGATGGTAGAGATTATGATATTTCCATAATGAGTATATTCTCTAATCTTGATTAGCCTGTCACCTTTAATGAATGAATAATTCCATTAAACAACATGGAAAAAAATGGAACATTAATTGGAAATCTGTTGACATAATATGCTGTTCCTTTAAAATCCTTCAACTTGCTAATATCTATAAGCCCAAAACATCCATCCATTTACACATTCTCATTTGTCACATAGTCTGCTGTTATGGCCCCCTTTATTAAAGCCAGTGGTTATTTGTGCCATATCTGAGTTATCCTGTGCCCTTAGACTGTGTCAATTACAGTTGCATTTAAGTTGCATAATCTCATTTCATTTAGGGCCCTTAAAATTTTCAGGAGTATGAGACTTTCATTTGCTGCGGTAATGTGGCACAGTGGTTACCAGGAACCCGGTTCAGTTATAGCTTCGAGTGACTGTCTGTGGAGAGTTTACACATTCTCTCCCTGCCTGAATGGATTTCCTCCGGGTGCTCTAATTTCCTCCCACAATTCAAAGATGTCCAGGTTAGATGGATTGGCCATGCTAAATTGTCTTTTAGTGTCAGGAAGACTAACAGAGTAAATACATGGGGTTACAGGACACAGGGCCTGGGTGGAATTATTGTCGGTGCAGGTTCGGTGGGCCAAATAGCCTCCTTCTGCACTGTAGGAACTCTATCATTCTATGATTTAGGATCGAATGTAATTCAAGTCCCCTGGGTGAGAAAGTGCTATCGCCTGTTCTTGTAACCACTCTTGTCACTTTGAGAAATTGCATTCAATCCATTTAATATTGCATAAAACTGTTGCTTGCTGGAGAACAGGAAAATAGAGCTGACTGACTGAGAAATACAGGCATGTGATAGTGCACCAACTTTACCAGAGAAAATTTACCATACTACCAAGAAAAATGCCGAATGGATGGTTCCCTGACCGTCACTTGCTCCCAGTGTGGGAAAGGATTCACTGGACCTACAAATACACCAGTGGGTTCACACCTGGGAGAGACCATTCAGCTGCACTTCCTGTGGAAAGAGAATCATGTCTTCATGCAACCTTAATGTACATGAGGGAGTTCACAATGGAAAGAGAGCATTCACTTGCTCCAAGTATGGGAAGAAATTTACTTAGTTATCTAACGTACTAATACACCAGTGAGTTCACACCAGGAAGAGGCCATTCACTTGCTCCAAGTGTAGGAAGGCATTCACTCTGTTAACTAACCCAACTGTAAAATACAACACCCCTGAGATCTCATGCTTCCATTTCGAAGGTACGTAAAGCCTCATTTGATGTGCACACACTAGCGCATACAATTTTTGCTAATACTAGCCTTCAGATTGTGCAAAATAAACACTCCCAAGGAAAATCACACAGCATAATAGTGAAATTCATTAGAGTGCTTGGCAAAAACTCATGCAGACACTCACCCACACACTCCCACACTACCCAGCCTGCGACCTTGCAATTTATTCAGCATATGGGAATATTTAATGTCTTACTATCTCAACAGCCCAGGCATATTTTGCTTTCTTTGACCTCCAGTACAATGTAGAGTTGATTTTAATTTCATTAAAGGGTAATTTCTATCACATAATGTATATAATTGCACATTATTTCATTTAATCACCATTTTGAGTTAAGAAATCCAAATGATGTTGAAATTGGGCTCAACATTTTTTAATTTAGAAAGACAGCTAGTTATCAGCATATTATACAATATGCAAGATCATGGAACAGACCAAGAACTGAGAATTGCAAACATTTCTCATTTAAAGCAAAGAAAGTTAGTGATTTAAAAATCCGTTATACATACAGAAGAAGTAAAATGCATTTTGAAATGAAAGTGAATAATCTATTTATATAAGCAAATATGCTTGGAAATATATACTGTAAAGGGAAAATATTCATTTGAAATACCAGCAAAAGTCAATTGGGTTTGATGGCATCTAATTTGCATTGCAAATTTGCCACAATACAGATTGTATTGAGTCAAATCCTGTGAAATGTGTTATGTGCAGATTCTTTGCCAACATGTTGTGCCTTGCAAAACCTAGTTCTTCAATATACAGCATCATTTTTGCTTGGTCTGGAATGAGCAATATACAGATGCTCAGTTTATTCTTCCAATATTTCATCAAATGGGAGATAGAAACGCACATCACAAACCTGATGAAAACTCCAGAGGGAAGTGAATACAATTTATTCTTCAGAATTTTATATTACATGCGCTAGGGTAGTTAACTTAATACTTCCTGCAGGGTAAGCTGCTGCCAAGTAATGCTCATTTCTGTTCAGAATTGTTTCAACTTCTATGCAGGAAAAGAGAAGGTTGTGGGTTGATCTAATTGATGTCCTCCAGATTATGGAGGAATTTGATCATGTAGATGCTGCAAAAATGATTCTACTTGTGGGGAATCCCCAAACCAGAGGTCATAAGTACAAATTTGATGCAAAACAAATTCCATAAGCAATTCAGGCAAAACGTCTTTATTCAGAGAGTGGTTAGAATATGGAACTTGGTATTGCATGGAGAAGTTGTAGCAAATATTACAGATGCATTTAAGGGGAACCTAGGCCTGGGAATTTTATGTGGAGATGCTGACCCCACCCACTGGCTGAAAAATCAGGGGTGAGCCCACCTCTGCTGGCTCAGGATGCCGCATCCTTATTTTACTGCTGTAAAACAACAGGGAGCAATTGCCACTGTTGGAACAGCAGTCAGTCCATGGTGAGGAAAAATGATCGCCAGATTACTAGATAATTGGGGTGATTTTGATTGGGTCAGTCAGTCAGGCTGCAGTGAGTGGTGGTGGAGTTCGGGGGGCGGGGGGGGGTGGTGCGGTTGGTGGTGGCCGCTAGTGGGGTGTTGGGGGGGAGGTGGTGGTCAAAGGTGATTGGGAGACCCGTAGGGGAAAAGCTGGATTTGGTTCTTGCTGATGAGCAGGGCCCTCAGCTGGTCACAGGGTGCCCAACAAGAGGCTTTCCTTTGCCCTCACAAGTCCGCTGCCAAGTAATCAAGATTTACTTGGAAGCTTTGCCATATGGATTTGGCACCCTTAACAGGAAGAGACCCTTAATTTGTCACTAAATGGCAACTAAGGGTCTCATTGGCCTAACAGCTGGAAGTTTGCCTAGAACCTAACCTTCTGGTAAAATTCCAGCAGAGACAGGTAGGTTACAGGCAAGCGACATTCAAAGTGCCCTACCTTATCACTTAATTTTTAGGCCTTGTCTGAGTCTCACACAGGGCATCAATTTCTGGCCTAGGTGGAAAAGAAAAGGAAGGGAGGGACATATTGATTTGGTTGAATAAAGTAGGCTAAGAGAAGGGCCAGCAATACTATTAATTGTTGACACAGACTTTTTGAATTAAATGGTTTTTTTCCCATGCTATAAATTCTATGTATAAACAAAACCTTGAGACAATATCAACTGATATTACGTATTGCTGAAAAAAGGGACATGCTATCAAAGTTTTTCCTCTTGCACGCACCAGGACACTTACAGGAATAGCAGATCTCAGCCATTCCTGGTTCGTTCCCTATGGCAATATCTCTGCCAATCAGAGTTCATTTGCTAATTTATCAACACCCTTTTCTCATGCAGTATAAATTATTATTCCCTTTGGGTTTTGGTACTTGATATTTGATATATTTGTCCTGATGAGTGCAAGAGGAAAAGGTCTCTGTTTGACTGGTCTCAATTTTCAGCAATACTCATGTTATGTACCACCAAGCAACATAGATTGTACAGTTTGAAATGGGAGTGCCCAGAACCAAAAAGTCCAAGAGAAAATGTGAGGCCATTAGATTTTTGTCTCCCTCACCGATTCTCTGTATTTTTGCTTATTTGTTGATTTATAAGCTTTTTTGGATGATGTAAACCAACAAAGAGATGTTTTCTGCATCTGTATTGTAGCATTATTATCATTTGGATTATTGATGCTATATTTTAGAAGTTAGGACAGAGACCCCTCAGATGTGTCTCAAGTTTTCAAGGGAAAGTTAGATGTCACTGACAGCAATAATGATGATGATTAATAACATTGGAATGTAAAATCAACTACCATTGTTTATTTTTGTAGAATCATTGAATCCCTACAATGCAGAAGGAGGCCTTTGGCCCATCAAGTCTGCACTGACTGTCTGACAGGTTAAAGTTTATTTATTTATTAGTCACAAGTAAGGCTTACATTAACATCCAATGAAGTTATTGTGAACCTCTCTTGGCTGCCACAGTCCGGTGACTATTCGGGTCAATGCACCTAACCAGCATATCTTTCAGAATGTGGGAGGAATCCAGAGAACATAAGAACATAAGAAATAGGAGCAGGAGTAGGCCATCTAGCCCTTTGAGCCTGCCCCGCCATTCAATAAGATCATGGCTGATCTGTCGTGGCTCAGTTCCACTTATTTGCGCGTTAACAGCCTGCCCCACCTCCAGGTCATTATTTGGGGGCCTATAGCATCCAGGAGCATCCAGGAAACCCATGCAGACACAGGGAGAATGTGCAAACTCCACACAGACAGTGAGCTAAGTCGGGGATTGAACCTGGGTCCCTGGCACTGTGAAGCAGAAGTGCTGCTGTGCCACCCCAGAGCAATCCATCAAGATTGTATCCTCGAAACCCCACATATTTTCCCCTCTAATCTCCCTAACCTACATCTTGTGACACCAAAGGACAATTTAGCATGGCCAATCCACTTAACATGCACAATTTAGACTGTGGGAGGAAACCAGAGCATCCTGATGAAACCCATGCAGAGATGGGGAGAGCATACAAATTTCACACAATCACTCAAGGCTGGAAATGAACTGCTGTGAAGCAGTAGTGCTACCTTAGTGGCACAGTGATTAGCACAGCTGCCTCACAACACTAGGGACCCAGGTTCAATACCCAACTTGGGTCACTGTCTGTGCAGAGTTTGCACATTCTCCTTGTGTCTGCATGGGTTTTCTCAAGGTGCTCCAGTTTCCGATGATGTGTTGATTAGGTGCATTGGCTATGCTAAATTCTCCCTTAGTGCCATCGAGTAGGTGCTGGTATGTGGTGACTAGAAGATTTGCGCAGTAACTTCATTACAATGTGTTAATGTAAGTTACTTGTGACACTAATAAATAAACTTTAAACTAACCACCATGCCATCTAATTTTAGGCCCTCTTAGCCTTCTATCAATTTTAAACATTGATTTTTTAAAAAAATCTTGACTTCTAGAAGACTAGTGATTTAAGTTTCCCTGATGACTCTTATCCAATCTTGTTCAGTGCATTGTATAACTATAAGACAGGCTCACTCACTGGTAAATATTGAATTGACTGACCTCTGACTGAAGGCAGCACAGAGTTGCATCAGGTGGCCTTGATGCCAAGTTAGTGAGTGGGAAGATCGGGGTGGAGACAGACATGACACCCAAATGCAAACATTATGAGAAGGATGTACATATAAAATTTAGCTAGAATGTGATTGTGGACACATTATCCACTAATCAATAGCTTGCTGACACTGACTGAAGATTCACGTATATTCAAATTTTTTATTAAAAGCTTTTTGCATTTGGGGTTAACAACCCTGACTTTAACTTGGGGCAGGAATCAGACTAACGAGGCCAGAACAGAATCCAAAACAGATGGGAAAGGCAGTGAGCTGGTAGGGACAGCATAACGTTAGGTGACGGTAACTTCTTGTCACAAATTGAATGTCCCCAATACTTAAATAAGTCAATCGGGGGAAGAGGGGGCTGGGTTGGGTGTGCCTAACCTTGCCTTGCAAGGCTTACTCCTAATTCTTCTGGTTCTACTAAGAAAGGTAAAAATTAAAGATGTATATTTTTGATACTCTCCTGGTGCTGACTCATCTTGCATGCTCGGTTGACTGGCACATTAAGGAGTCCCACATCACCAGGTTAAAGTCCAAGAGATCTATTTGGTAGCACAAGCATTTGGAGGAACAGGTGACTCACCTGATGAAGAGGCAGCACTCCGAATTCTTGAGCTACCAAATAGACCTGTTGTTATGAAACTTCTTACTGTGCCAATCCCAGTCCAATGCTAGCATCTCCACATTATGTTTAGGCAGCCATTTAAAATAGCAGTGGAACCCAAACAATGTCATCAGAGCCTAATTTGCATATTTAAGAAGGATTCTGCTCATTGATATTAAAGTTGTAGCCAGTGGGATCAATGGGGCATGCCAGTTGGGTGTTTCACAGATGATTATAAAACCTTAAGACGTAGGAGCCGAAGTACCAACAAGTACCAATTCAGTCCAATAAGAAAGCTCTGCTATTCAATGAGGCCATGACTGATAATCCGGATCCTCAACTCCACTTTCCCGCTATATTTCCATAACCCTTGATTCCCTTACTGATTAAAAATCTGTCTATGTCAGTCTTGAACATACCTAACGAACCAGCCTTGACAGTCTTCTGCGGTAAAGAACTCCACACTACTCTCTGAGAGAATAAATTCATCCTCGTCTCTGTTTTAAATATTTTTGGAATGCTATTAGCGTCTTCTAAGTGAAGATTGATGTTAACTCCTCTGCCATTTCTTGGTTCCCCAGTATTATTTCCCTAGTCTCATTCTCTAAAGGGCCATTCATGCTGGCCTCTCTCTTTTTATATATTTAATGAAGCTCACATTGTTTTTATATTGCTTGCTAGTTTATCCTCATAATTTATCTTCTCCCTCTTTTGGTCATCTTTTATTGGTTTTTAAAACTTCCCCAATCCTCTAGTTTACCACAAATATTTGCCACATTATATGTTTTTTTCTTTCAGTTTAGTATTACCTGTAACATCCTTGGTTAATCATGGTTCATTGAATCTACAATACAGGAAGAAGCCATTTGACCCATCGAGCTTGCATGGACAACAATCCCATCCAGGTCCTGTCCTATCCTCATAATCCCACATATTTACCCTCCTAATCCCCCTGACATTAAGGGGAAATTTACCATGGCCAATCAATCTAATCTGGAAATCTTTGGACTGTAGGAAGAAACTGGAATGCTGTGGGAAGAAACCCACACAGACACAGGGAGAATGTGCAAACTCCACACAGACAGTGACCCAAATTGAACCTGGAATTGAGCCCAGGTCCCTGGTGCTGTGAGACAGCAGTACTAACCACTGTGCCAACATGTCGCCCCCTTCCTAGAATTGGGGAAGCGATGGTCTAGTGGTATTATCACTAGACTATAATGTAGAACTCAGCTATGTTAGTGGACCCAGGTTAGAATCCCCCCAGGGCAGTTGGTGGAATTTGATTTCAATAAAAAATTCTGGAACTAAAAATCCACTGATGACCATGAAACCACTGCAGGAAAAATCCATCTAGTTCACTAATGTCCTTTAGGGAAGGAAATCTGCCAGCCTTACCTAGTCTGGCCTATATGTGACTCAAGAACCACAGCAATGTGGTTGACTCTCAACTGCCCTTCAAGGGCAACCAGATATGGGCAATAAATGCTGACCGGTGATGTCCAGTCACACGAATGAAAATAAAATCTTCTTTTTCATTGGAATAGTCTTTGTTATGAGTCATAACTGCCAACTTGAACAGTTTCAACCAGGCAAGCTGCATTAAAATTGGCTTAAGTATTTTAAAAATGAGATTGGTAAGTAAGTATGATACCAAATCTACAACACTATGATTTTACTGAAGGTAACTTCTGAATTCAAAATATTTTGGTTCAGTCCTAATTTTGGTCATTGAGAGGAATCTGAATCTTGACCCATTTAGGATTCTTAGGATGCAACTCCTTTTCTTCAGCAAAATGGTTCAACAGATGCAGTTTGCAGATTTGAGTATACAGTTCCAATGCAGCTGTTAAATAATCTTAAACTCTTTGCCCTTTGTACCGATGCCAACGATTGCTGCCAAATATTTTGACTGGATGTTGAGAAGCTCCTGCCTAATTATTGGTAGCAGATTGTAGTGAAAAACTTCATGGATTAAGAGAAGGATCAATAGACACAACTGAGAATATGTTGACTGCTGTTAAAATTATTGCTATTATTGCTATTACTGCTATTAATATTATTTTACTGAATCAGAAATTGATCTTTGGCTCAAAGGTAAGAAAGTCAGTCAACCATGATCTGTTGAACTGTGATGATTGTGACATATAACAATCAAAATAGTTCTACACCAGATTGTTGCATTTTGAATGATCTCTCTCCTCAGTTAAGACACTCTTTAGTTTTTGGTCACCTGTCCTTAACATTTCTTTGTGTGGCTCTGTCAAAATTTGTTTGAAACTGCCCCTGCGAAATACCTTTGGATGTTTTACCACACAAACTCCACCTACCCAAGTTACTGTGTACTTGTCCATTGGAATTTAATTGACTAATGTATTGAATCTTATTGACTTTTTTAATTGCTGCCATTAAAATGCTTCTTAATTCAATTGCAGGATCAGAAATCAACTTTTTTCCAGTTTGGAGCTTCCATTCACCAACAAGTTAGCGTGATGTTAAATATCATGGAAGAATATGACTGGCACGTGTTTTCAATTGTGACCAGCACCTTCCCTGGATACCATGAGTTTATTAGTATATTAAAAACTACAGTTGAAAACAGTTTTGTGGGCTGGGAACTACTCAATACCATCACGTTGGATGCTGTTGATGGGGATTCAAAGGCTCAAATCCAACTGAAGAAAATACAGTCGTCAGTCATTCTGTTGTACTGTTCGAAAGATGAAGCCATTTTTATACTGGAGGAAGCCCGTTCGCTGGGCCTTACAGGTTATGGTTTCATCTGGATTGTGCCTAGTTTGGTAACAGGTAACACAGACATCATACCGGAGGAGTTTCCAGCTGGGCTGATTTCCGTGTCGTATGATGAGTGGGACTACACCCTGACAGAAAGAGTGACAGATGGTGTTGGGATCATAACAACAGCTGCTTCTGCCATGATGGAACAATATGGATACATCCCTGAAGCGAAGACAAGTTGTTACGGCCAATTGGAAAGGAAAGTTCTTCCGTTTCTTTCACTGCACAAGTAAGTTCCCGACATATTTGCTTTACAGTTCTGTTGAAAACCTACAAGATCATTCAGTATTTAACACTTCTATATTTAATTCTCTATTGATGAAAAGGTGTTAGGAAATAAAGAAAACAAAAAAAAAGCAAGGGATAGACTTTGTGGGGCCTTCCTTGAGTCCGACTTGAGTGAGTTGCTGCTGCACATTATAAAGCTCTGGCCAGGTATGTAATAAAATAGTCAGACAGTTTTCCTGCCTTAATGTGGGTTTCTAATTTGACAGATGTAATCAGAAGAGCTGTTGACTAACAAAGCAAATATTTCCACACAGAGAGTGGGGAAGATTTGAGAACTTATCAACTGAGGGTACTTCTGTGCACTTTCTCACTGCCAAAGTCAAAACAGTAATTAAAGATACCTTGAAGCAGACCTGTTTCTTGGCAGCGAAATTGGAACATAATGGTAAGAGGCACAGAAGAAGGGAAGGAAGAATTGTAAAAATAATGTAATTTAAAATAATCGGCTTAAAACATATTTTACAAATAGGGTGGGGAGAAAAGAGTGAAAGACTGAAAGGCAAGGCAAGAGCTGATCGATTCTAAACCTACATTATCTGAAAGTTCACCTGCAGTTAAGTTTGTCATTGTTTCACTGATTTGAGTAGGATTGCTTGCTCTGCAATGGGGTTTCATTTAAGATTATAGGGCGATCTTACCGGCTCGTCACACTAGTCGATTGGCGTGGTGAGCTGGTGGGATCGTGAGAGAGGTGAAAAACCGTGTTCTCGCCTCTCGCAATTCTACTGGCCCTGGATTGCAGGCACAATCAGCCTCACGCTTGCAAAGGTTGCAAGATTGGTTTTAATATTTAAATATGTTTTTAAATATTCATAGTGAGCTCAGGACAAAATCGTCCAGGCTCACTTGCCTTTATGGCATCACCAATGGAGGTCCCCATCGTGAGAATCATGTATGTGTCGTGATGGCCTTGCCAGTGGGACCATAGGTCATTGGCAGCCCCCTTGATGGTTGGGTGCTGAGGGCAGTGCCCCTTTGGCAGTGCCAGCTTGACACTACTTGCCGGAGACCCTGGTAACATCAACCTAGCACCTTGGCATATCCAGCCTGGCATTGCCCACTGAGCAGTGTGGCACTGCCCACCAGGCAGCAGACAGTGCCAAGGGACAGATAATGTTAGGGGCGGAGTCTAAGGTGAGGGGAAAGGCCTAAGAGAAGCTGGCCAGGGGAGGTAGCTGTGCAGTCTGCAATCGGGGATCGGCCAGGGCAGTGATTGACTAGATTGAGGAGCATAAGGTAGGGATTGAGGCAGTGGGGGGGGTTGATTGGCTGGGGCATGTATTGGGACAGTGATTGATTGGGGCTGGAGGTAGGTATTGGGACAATATCCAGGGGTTGGGGGACAGACTCATCCCTCTGTTCTGTTGCATGCACAGTAGTGTTCTCTAGCTGTGAGCAACCAGCTTTCTGGTGAGAAAAGACTTCATCCACTCCCTCGACTGGCATGAATCACACTGTTTTTCTTTTTTACACTAACTGACATAAGATCATGGCTGAAAGCTTGCTGAAAAAATGGGTGTGATTCTCTCCCATTTTCATGCTCGTTCGGCACTTATTTTTGGTAAAATTGCCCCCAGGTCATTGCCAAGACAGAGATATCTTCAGAAGTGTTGACATAGTTTTTATTATTTGTTTATTTATTTGTGTCACAAGTAGGCTTACAGTAACACCGCAATGAAGTTAGTGAAAATCTCCTAGTCGCTACACTCCAGCGTCTATTTGTGTCCACTGAGGGTGAATTTAGCGTGGCCATTGCGCTTAACCAGCATGCCTTTCAGACTGTGGGAGGAAATCAGAGCACCCCAGGAAAGCCACACAAACATGGGGAGAATGTACAGACGCTGCACAGACAGTGATCCAAGCCGGAATTGAACCCAGGTTCCTGGTGCTGTGAGGCAGCAGTGCTAACTACTGTGCCACTGTGCCTCCCTAAGTTTCTAAGCTTTTAATTTTTGCTGTGGATGTCATGATTTCTTCTAAATTATGAGTAACTATTTTTGAAAAAACCTACAGTTCTGGGTGACAACTATCTTTCCATCGAGGAAGGAGGGGAATATGGTGATGTCCTGATTTCCACGAAACTCAAAGGAATTTTATATACATACTTGAAACTGAAAAATTTACAAATCTCTGGGGAAGGAGGTTGGAAGGAGATTTGAATAGCTTTTTCAAAGAGGTGGCACAAGCACAATGGGCCAAATGGCTTTCTGTGGGGTATGATTTTATGAATTACATAAAGATTAAAAAAACCATAGATGTTGGAAATCTGAAATATACACAGAAAATGCTGGAAATACACAGCAGTTCAGGAAGCACCTTGAGAGTGAAACTACAAAAGGTCGTGAATGCAGCCCAAACCACCATGCAAACCAGCCTCCCATCCATTGACTCTGTCTACTCTTCCCATTGCTTCGGCAAAGCAGCCAGCATAATTAAGGACCCCACGCACCCCAGACATTCTCTCTTCCGCCTTCTTCCATCAGGAAATAGATCCAAAAAGTCTGAGGTCACGTACTAATTGACACAAGAACAGCTTCTTCCCTGCTGCCATCAGACTTTTGAATGGACTTACCTCGTATTAAGTTGATCTTTTTCTACACCCTAGCAATGAGTATAATGCTACATTCTGCACTGTCTCCTTTCCTTCTCTATGAACAGTATGCTTAGTCTCTATAGCTGGCAATAAATTAACTTTTCACTGTATATCAATACATGTGATAATAATAAATCAAATCAAAATCAAATTGGTGGAACCTTGTCGAGGCGTTGAGGTTCTCACCGCTCGGTTGGAGAGCCAGCGAGAGATCTGCACTGCATCTATTTGGGAAGGCTCACTGAACCACAAGCCAATCAGGCAGTGATGAGGTCAGCGGTGGATGTTCATCTGTATTAGCAAAAATGAGTCCAATTTCTCATGCGGTTCAAATGGAAGATGAACTAATTTAGCGACGCCATGCTGACCAATTATTGTCATCTCAAAATGATTTTTCAGAATCATCTCCAGAAGTATCAAGTAGTCCCCATACTGCGAATACTACTGATGATTCTATCTATGCTACTATATCACGTGAGGGCAGCACAGTGGTCAGCACTGCTGTCTCACAGTGCTAGGGACCTGGATTCGATTCCAGCCTTGGTTTACTGTCTGTGTGGAGTTTACATATTCTCCCTGTGAATACATGTGTTTTCTCCTGGTGCTCTGGTTTCCTCCCACCATCCAAAGATGTGCAGGTTAGGTGGATTAGCCATCACTAATGTGCAGAGTTATGAGGAAAGGGTAGATGGGAGGTCCTGGTAGGATGCTCTTTCAGAGATTCATTGATGCGTTGATTCCAGAGATGAGGGGGTTAGCTTATGAAGAGAGATTGAGTAGACTGGGCCTGTACTTATTGGAGTTTAGAAGGCTGAGGGGAGCTCTTATAGAGACATATAAGATAATGAAGGAAATAGACAGGGTGAGATTATTTCCACTTAGAATGGAAACAAGAACTAGAGGGCAAAGCCTCAAAATTTAGAACAGAGTTGAGGAGGAACTTCTCCCAGAGGGTAGTGAATCTTTGGAATTTTCTGCCCATTGAAGCAGTGGAGGCTACCTCGTTAAATGTGTTTAAGTCACAGATAGATAGATTTTTGACCAATAAGGGAATTAAAGTTATGGGGAGCAGGCAGGTAAGTGGAACTGAACCACAATCAGATCAGCCATGATCTTATTGAATGGCGGGGAATGCTCGAGGGGCTAGATGGCTTACTCCTCCTATTTCTTATGTTCTTATGTTCAATGTAGAATCAATGGGCTGGATGGCCTCTTTCTGCACTGTTGGGGTCTTTGAGCCTTGCTGCCCAGGACTTAAATCTGGTGGAAGCAGGAAGGTGGCACAATTCCAGCAGGTCACCATCCTGCCTGGTTAAATGCCAAATCTGCCTTCAAGCTTGTTACCAGTGAGAACAGAGGATTCAGTCCAACATTTCAGGTCCAGAATTTTTCATCAAAACTGACAAGAATTGGAAACGTAATAGATTTTTGAGCAAGTGAAAGAGGGAAGGGTTGAAAGAAGAACATACGTAGGAGAGATTAAATGACAGTTTCATGGTGCAAATCTAGGGGGTAATTCTCCCATCCCACTCTGTGCTGGGCGTCCTAGCCCGTTACCGTCTCCCAGCGTCGGATTTCCGGCAGTGTCACATCCATGCTGGAAATTGGTGGTGGGGGGGTGGTGGGGGGGGGGGGGGGGGGGGGGGGTGCATTGGGGGGGGGGCAGTGTCACATCCATGCTGGAAATGGTGGGGGGAATGAGTAATACTCATTCCCATATACTTTAACTGTGGTTACCAGGCCTGGGACTGATGTCTCCAGATCCATCAGCATCTCCCCCCATCCCCCCGACCCCAGCAGAGTGGTTCACTCCAGTGGGGATTACACTAGCTCTGCATTTTCGGGGAGCTAGCAGCCTGACCCCACTGGAGTGAAGGAGGGGGCTAGTTCCCTGAAAGTGGGGAGCTACTATAAATCCTAGTGGAGTGAAATACTCCTGAAGGGTGGGGAGAGGCTAACAGGCCCAGAGACCTCAGTGTCAGGCCCGCTAATTAAATTTAAGTTAAATTAAAATTAGGTTTAACATACCCTGCCTCTCCGCCGATTTCCAGCTCGGAGCAGACTCTGCTCGAAATCTGGCACTGGGAGACTCTATCACAGTGGGAACGCATCCACTAATCACATGCATCGCCCTCCACGGGATTCTCCCCGCCTGCTGCATTAAAAAATGAGTGCAGTGGGATGGGAGAATTGCCCCCTTAGAATTCTTTTGGGAGAATTCCGGCCATAATGTTTTGTTTCTTCACTTATCTCACTACCGCTCCCTTTGGCTTTGTATAATAAACCATTTGTCATTCCTCTTGCCTTTTGCTATATCACTTATCTTCCCTTTAGTTGTTCTTTTCACCCTCCCCTCTTTCATTTGTTAAATTACTGTTATTAAATTTTCTCAGTTTTGATGGAAGATCACAGAACTGAAATATTACTTCTGTTTCCTTTTCCACGTTACTGCCTGCTCTTCTGAGTATTTCCAGCATTTTCTGTTTTTACTTATGAATTCTTTATCATTTTGTACCTGGCTTGCTTTGCTTGAGCGACAAAATAAACAAACAAATGAACCTTTCAGTTCACCAACACCGAGATATGTGGTACACATTTCCCCTTATGAAAACATGATTGATGATCGAAAACCATAATCCTCTGACAACATTTCTACTCCGGTTTTGCAAACTATGCCATTATCTGTAAATCACTAAAAAGAGCACATTCTTTCTGCATCTGGCCTACCCATAGCTCATTTCGACCGTGAGGCAAAAGACAGATGGTAATCAATGTTTAGGGAACTGTGGTTGAAGGGCAAAACCGATGATTTATGGTGATGATTTATTAACACTAAATAATGACTTTAAGTTATTTAAATTTTTAACTGATGAGTGCAAACAACTTATCACTTTCATGTCACAGGTAGTTTATTTTCAATAAGCCCATGGATCATGCTGCTCACATAGCACACTTCTTTTCTGCGAAGGCACTCAAAAATATCTGGGTAATGACAGAGCAGAGGAAACTTGAAGATAATCTATTTGAAGGTAACTGGTAAATAGGAGTCAACATGAGCAGGATTTTCCGCTCTGGTGGAATCTAACTGCAATCATAGTAAGCAGTCCCATTACTTCTGAGCACCTAAAAGCACTGACAGACCCTGGTTTCCAGGGTAACCCTGTTTTGAATAATATGGTAGGCCTTCAGTGGCTGTGACAGGGAATCCTAACTGCCTCCATGATTGGAATGAAATAACCATTGTGGGGCGCCATGTGCTTTTATAGGAATTCTTGCAGGCTGTGAAGGGTAAGATGGTATCCTAGGTCTCTGCAAGGAGCTGTGAAGATTCCCTGGTCTTTAGCCTTGCTCCTCTTTCCCGTCCACCAGCATGACTTCAGTCTCCTGTCCCCACCACTTCCCTTATGCCAAGGACCGTTCTCTTGATTCCACATTCCACCCTAATTCTTGCCTTTGTGCACAGGTCATTGTTATCTCTGGTTTTGAGCAGAAGTTAGATTTGTGAAAGAAAGGTTTAGCCAGTAAAATCGCTTGAGTTTGTGTACTCCTCATGTGCCCCTGAGTTCAAGTCAACCCGCATGATGGAGTCAGTAAAGAAATATTTAAAAAAAAAGACTCTTTGGCTTTGAAAGAAGGTCAGTGAGATTACACTTTGTGAATGAATAAAAACATTAATCTGAAAAAATATACAATTTAGAACATGACTGCAAAACAAGAGGTCTTCAGTCCAAACTAAGAATTGGTAAGTAACTGACCTACCGATCCCCAAAAGTTTATCCACATCTATAAGGCCCAAATCAGGTGTCTGATGGAGTACTGTCCATTTGCCTGGAACAGCATGTACCATCTACAATATGCACTGCAGCAACTTGTCAAGGCTATTTGGATAGGACCTTCCAAATTCACTGCTTCCACTACCCAGCAGGACAGGGGCAGCAGGTGTACGGGAACTCCAACATTGGAATGTTCCCCTCCAAGTCACACACCACCTGACTTGGAAATATATCGCTGTTCCTTCATTGTTGCTGGGTCTAAAACCTGCAACTCCCTCCTATTAACATCTTTTGACTGCAATAGTTAAAGAAGGTGGCTCACCAGTTTCTCAAGGACAGTTAGGGGTGGGCAATAAATGTTAGCTTTACATTCCAAGTAAGAATATAAAAAGAAATGTTCAGGACTTTTCAAAGAGGCACTGGCAAAATTGGGTGACTGAGATGCATTGAGTGAGATTAATAATCTCCTTGGCAGAATGGTGGAGGCCAAAGCTCTGAAATCATTCCAGAGTTAAGGGCTGTGGTGTATCTTTCTATGGAAGGATGAGCTGAATGAGTCAGATGGCTCTTGGGGGCACAATTAACATTTTTCTCATTCAAGGTACTGAACAAATTTCAGAAAGATAACACCCGGCACAGCATTAAACATGAATTTCGGAAAAAAAGTCTGACATATGAAAAGAAAAAACTTACTGAGCAAGAAAACAATAAGTAACAAATAAAGATGAGCATTAGAGAGTAATAGAGAGTTTCCGGTTCATTTGCAGGTTCAGGGTGTTCACTCACTCACCCTCACCTACTGTGAGAGAGTGAATGAGAGTGCATGATGGTGTATGGGTGAAAGTGAGTGGGAATCTTGATACTGAGAGTGAGGCAGACTTATGAACGCTTTTGAGCTCCAACAGTCTCTTATACTCTCTCAATCCCTCTCATACTCCCTCAGACCCCTCGCATTCTCTCAATCCCTCTCACACTCTCTCAGACTCCCTCAAACTCTCTCAATCCCCCACATTCTCACCCCAACACACTCTCTCACTCCCAGACTCTGCCAATGTCCCCACACTCCCTCACAAAATCTCCCATTCACTTGCAAGTCTGCCCCTTCCCCCACACGCCTTCATTAGCAACTTCCTTTCCCTCCACCACTTCACTGGCACACCCCATTCCCTCTTCACTGGGAAGACCCCCCCCTTCAAAGACATCAGCCCTATCCCCTCCCTCCCACCACAAATAGTGGGAACCACCAACAATGGAGTTTCCCAAAGGGCACTGCCAAATTGACCCCATTCTACTGCCTCATATTCTTTTCTGCCCAGCCTGAGACCTGCTCCGGCTGGTCCCAATCCCTTTTCAGCCCGTCATGGTCCTGCTTTAGACACGTGTATCCTGTTCCTCAGCACGTCTGCTCTCTTATCTTGACCCTCTGTCAGCATTGTTCCTGGCCTTGTTCCCTGGCTGCACTACTTGGCTCCTGGTCCTCAGCTCCCCATGGCCCAATCTCACTGCCACTGATGTTCGCTGCTCCTCCAGCCGCAGGTTGTTTCTCTCTCACGTAGCAAGCATGGAAACGAAATGGCCTATGGTTGAAGGAGCAACTCTATGCGGATTTCTCCATTCAAACTGAACACTGGCTCCTGGGGCTGCATAGAGGGACTTTGAGGGCCACATTTGGCCTTTGGTCAGCATGTTGGACAAACCTAGTGTGGAAAAAAAGTTATTTTCATAGCAAATTCCTCCAGCTGCTGTTTGACACAAAGGCAACAAGCAATGAATTTTAACACAGGCATTAGTATAATTTTATTATAACAGTATTTTTTTGCAACATGCAGATAATGGCCCCAAAATTCACAGAACTGGAAAGGGTAGGAAAGCTTGATTTGTCATTGGGAAGGGGAGACCAGAATTTGTACTGAATCTGCATAAACTGAAATTCAATCCCATTTGTCGAGGACAAAGGAGGGAGTTCCAGGTTTTGACCCTTTACGTTCTGCTGGGTATAGGGAAGGGTGGGAACACGATGAGTGAATCTTTAATCAGCTCTCCCCAATTACAGGGGTTTATGGGGAAGGACTCTTTGGCTTCCTTGCATGTCCCATTCTTTGTGAACTTCGAACATCTCAGCAGAAATTATGCCAGCGGACAGCTAGGGCTGAATTTCTGTTACTGAGGTAGGTAGCTCGTGTCAGGAAATTTCCCAACTTGGCAGGCTATTTTTGGTTTAATGGCCCTGTGACTTCTGCTCTTTGCTCCAGGGTGTCAGAGGCAAGATGGAATCGGGCCCGCTGAACCTGGAAGCAGATTACAGGCAGCCACAGGAGGTGGCCGAGTGCCGAGGCAGACTGGTTCTCTGCGTCTTTGTCCCAGTTGTATTATCTGGGAATTGTTTCAGTAGAAGCAGGTGGCCAGCCATCTGAGTTATCCACCTGTTTCATTATGAATGCATTTGCTATATAAATGCATTAGCTCAGCAGAGTTTCTGTTTTATCAACTGAGTGGTGTTCACTTCACTTCATTGACATCTTTTTATGATTGTAGTAAGTTTTTTTTTCTGTGATCTCTTTTGTCAAATTGTAAGGGCGGGTTCTCCCCCAGCAACATATTTTCCTGTGGTGGAGGCAGTGTGCCATTGGCCGGCAGGTGGATCTTCTGGTCCTGTTGATGTGTATGGGATTTTCTTTGCCATGAAACCTGAAAACTGGGGATGTCATTATTAGCAGGACTGGAAGATCCCTCCAGTGGGAAGGACCAGAAAACTTCAGCCTAAATGTTTATTTGGGCAAGATGAAGAGGTGTGGGGGGGAGGGGTTGATTCCACCCCCCCCTCCCCAAAACTGGCAGATTTTCCCTCCCATCTTTTGGATGCACTTAGTTGAATTTCTGACACTCTGTGCTTCACAGAGTCCACTGGAGAATTCACGTCCAAGTGGGGGGAGGAGGGCTAATTACACCCAAAAGAGGCTGGCATCAGTGTGCTGAGTGGACCATTGGGCATGAGCAATGGCCCTCCCCCATTGCTGGCCTCCTGATTGCCAGCCTCTCAATCATCACCCCTGACAACCCCCCTCCCCGATCGCCTGCTTCGACCCCCCATCCCCCAATTGCCAGCCTCAATACCCCCCCATACCCCCAATGGCTAGCCCAGTGCCCCCAATGGGCAGGCCGACGCCCACCCCCCCCACCATGGCTCACCACAATTGCCCTTCCTCCACCCCCCACCAATTGCTGTGCCATGTGTGCAGCAGCTTCCCCCCCGCCCCTCACCCCACCATTGATCGTCGCCTAGAAGGCCCCAACCCTCAGGTCCCACCCCCTTGGCACTACTTGGTGCCCAATGGGCAATGCTAGGGTGCCACTGCCAGGGTGCCAGGCTGGCAGTGCCCACTGGGCACTACTTGATTAGTGCAGTGAAACTGGGAAAATTCACCATCTGTGAAGTGGTCATAGTTTCTGTTACTGATAATAGAGTTGCTCTGTTTGTTTGATGATTTTATTAGATGAGAGGAAAATCAGTTAATGTTTTAAGAACATTTCTGAATGCTTTTTTTTCTCAGAATTTCAAAACTTGCCATTGTTGTTATATGGCTCATTGGTTCTGTAGATAGAGCATATTGAGTGAATGGGCATGGAGGGGGCATGAAGGTAGCATACAATGGGAGGCATGGGGGTGGCATAGGAGAGAGCATGGTTCCTGAATCCAGATTATGGTTCTTGACTCCTCTGATGGGTCATGGAGGAACTAGCTTGACTCCACTACAATTGCAGGGGACAATGAGATGCCTACTCTCACAACGAGGCCATGCAGATCAGGAGTGCAAATTGAGGATTCATTGCTTAGACCGTAATTGCAAACCGGCAGAAGTAGCTGGCACAGGGAATGGGGGCAGGAGTACAACTCCACAAAAATCTAGGCCTTGATGTAAGTACCTTTGAAACCTTCCTGAAAGTCCCTAACCTTGACTGAACTATATAAATCAGAAGTGTATCAATTGCCTCCTGTAAAGTGACAATGGCTCCTTATGGAACACACCTTTAAAACTTGCATTATTCTTTGCTCCTTCGAGTGGTTTATTTAAGCTGTCAATATCAAGAATCAACTTTAATATAAATTAAAAATCTTAGCTCCAATTTTAATTTGGGGTAGGAATTGAGGATGTGTGAGGACTGAAGGAAATGTGAAACCGTTTGGCCCACCCTGGGACCTGAGGCCAGTGAGATTTCAACTTCTAGGCCTCAGTTTCTCACCCTAAGGTTGGTTCCTGCCCACAGCTTTCCTTGCCATCAGATTTCATAGGTAAGTTGCAAACAGCACAGGAAGATGTCATTTGTTTCTCAATGTCAACACCAGAGATGACTTTATCATTGAAATCAGACACACTAAACTTAGATAGCATTCCCTTACCTGAATTCATGCAACTTCCAATGGTGTGGATGAGGAATGGAGAAATAGTTCTTTCTTGTGGGCTTCCACCAAAGTTAAAGCAGGAAATTGTGGAAACGAATGTATATTTTTTGGTGAAATAATGTCAATGTACATATGAGTTGTACAATATAAAGCTCATATAATATAAATTAATCACACACCCAAAGTGATTTTGATGAAATTTTGTGGTGAAATTGGCAATTCTTTAGGAGTTTCTTGTTTCCAGCGACATTCAATTTTATTTCTACTTCTGCGTACAAATGTACAAATGCAACATGACAGCAGAGCAATGGTGGCTGATACAATATATGTGCTGCAGACTTCATGATATAGTAACATTTAAGGAGTGTTGACACCAAACAAGGAGTCTGGTGACTGATGATATCTTGTTTTATTTATTCACACCTATGGCCTGTCATAGCTCACAGTGAGATGATAAATATCTTCACTCAGGAGACTGACTGTGACCCACTTGTAACTTTGTTGTTCATGAAATATTTAGTCAGCTAAGTTTGGTGAGATTAATTGTATCAGACTGTTGGCCTTGTTCTCACTCTGTAGTTGTTGGATTGAAAGAATAAGAACAGATAGCCCTTAGAAGTGTCCTCTGTCGCTAGCAGTAGCTAATTGAACTACTTTCCTTTCATCTAAATGGAAGCTTATAATGCTGAAAACATTGGGAAACCCACATAGAATTAGACACAGTGGAGGAGATTTTAACTCAGAAGGCTTTTGACGAGAAATTGTTCTGGTGAGTTGATTTTCTGCCTGGCAGAGGTTTCAAGAAGCCTTGGCAAGTTTAACCACTGGTCCTCGTTTAAATGCCAAAACAGGCATGAAGAGGACACAGACCGCCTGCCAGTAGGTCAAGACTGGACAGTTCCTGTGTCAGCACTGACCTCAGGTTCCTCCTGGTCCCACCAGCAGAAAAGACTCTCCTGTCTATAGATCCAGTCCAGAGCTCTTTAGGTTCAGCAGGAAACTCATTGCACCTTCCTGCTGAACCTCAGTTAAAATGGCATCTGGGCCTGATTTGCACAGGTTTGTAAGGCTGCCACCTGCTTTAGGTGACCATTTCATCTGCCTGCAGAGCTCTGCGAATTGCTTCACAAGTAACTAAGATCTGGCAGGTTTGCAAATGTCTGTTTGCCGACCTTGCATTGGACATGTTCAATTAAAAATCAACTCCAATATCTGAGATTTCAACATTCAAAATCTATCCACTTGCCCAGAGTTAAAATTGGGCTTGTAGTTATCTGGAAAAAAAAAGCTTAGTGTAGCTTCTCCACATGGTTTTAATATCTTGATTAACCCTAATTATGGAATGGTCTGATTTGGAAAAAGCTATAGCAATGGCATGCGTGCATATGTAAAGACTATATTAATTAACTTGATTATATAACAGATTGCATTAAAAACAAACTATTAGAGATCTTTGAGACCCCAATTTTCCAGAATAAAAACGAAGTGCTGCCGCCTGCGGGAAAAGTGGAGTGTTTCCCACTGGTGCTGGAATTACTTGCCAGGTGTGATTCAACCACCTTTTGTTGGGAAAATTTGGAAAAAGTTCACAAATGGGAAGTATGCCAGCCAGCCTGGCATCACAGATATCAGGACACCATCTATAAAGGGCACCCTGATTGTGAAAGGCCCCTCCTCTACTATCCCCCTGCCTCCCCACCGATGAACATAGCTATCCCACTCACAGAACAAAGGAGGACCCCCAACTTTCAGCACCAAGGAGCAACCTCCCCCTGCCATCACTAAAAATACGCCCCTCTCCCCAACCACCAATACCACATAAAGATGAGGCAGACCAGATCCCTTGGCCCAGTCAGAGGTCTCACTCCTGATCTTCCCACAAGGAAGACACTCTGTCATGGGGTCACCAAAGATTCTGCCCCTTTCAAGCCCCACCTCTTGGCTGTGCCGCCCTGACAATGCCCCTGTCATTTTGGCATTGACACATTGGCAGTGACATCCTGGCAGGATGTCAGGCAGCACTGCTCGGTGACAGGGGAAGTGGTGCCACTTCTTCTATGGCTGCAGGCATACAAGGGGGTGGCATATTAGCACAGTGGTTAGCACTGCTGCTTCACAGCTCCAGGGACCTGGGTTCAATTCCTGGCTTGAGTCACTGTCTGTGTGGAGTTTGCACATTCTCCTCATGTCTGCATGGGTTTCCTCCGGGCACTCTGGTTTCCTCCCACAGTCCAAAGATGTACGGGTTAGTTTGATTGGCCATGCTCAAATTGCCCCTTAGTGTCCTGCGATGCGTAGGTTAGAGGGATTAGCGGGTAAAATATGTAAGGATATAGGGTTAGGGCCTGGGTGGGATTGTGGTCGGTGCAGACTCGATGGGCCGAAGGGCCTCCTTCTGCACTGTAGGGTTCTATGTTCTATGTTCATATGAGTGATTGAAGAAGGCTCACTGTGAAAACAAATCAGCCAAGATCTTCAGAACAAAGAACAAGCCTGTGTTAGAATGAGCGGCAGTTGATACAGAGGCATTTCAGACAAATGAGAAGGTCTATTTTAAATTCATCATCTCATTGAGACGTATAAGATGATGGATAGGATAGAGGTGGAGAGACTCTTCCCGCTCAGAAAGGATAGTAGGACTAGGGGGCACAGCCTCAAGATAAAGGGGGGTGCGGTTTAGAACGGAGTTGAGGAGGAACTTCTTCACTCAAAGGGTGGTGAATCTCTGGAATTCTCTGCCCGTTGAAGTGGTGGAGGCTACCTCACTAAATATTTTTAAGACGCGGGTTGATGGGTTTTTGATAAGAGAGGGGATTAAGGGTTATGGGGAGAGGGCGGGAATGTGGAACTGAGCCACGACAGATCAGCCATGATCTTATTGAATGGCGGGGCAGGCTCAAAGGGCTAGGTGGCCTACTCCTCCTCCTATTTCTTATGTTCTTATGTTCTTAAAGCAACAGTGTTTACGAAAGAAGAAGCACTTCAGGTTTAAAGGGAAACAGAAACAAAGCTACTGCCTGTTGTGAAATAGGCTGAATCTGTCAATCAAGAGGCTAGTCTAAAGTACTGGAATTGAATGTAAACAAAGCATTTTGAAGCATTTAGGCCTCTCATCATTGCTAGAGACCTGAAAGGAAATTGTAGTGTTAAAAGATATGGAGTCAGACTGAATAGATGTGGTGAAAAGCGGAAGTACTTCAAGGTTAATGAGGTGTGAAATGATTGTATCAACAGAGGAGGCTTTGATCTCCCCTGGAGCTGTCAGTCAAACTGCTTTTAGCAGCTAAATGTACCATCTGTTCCCTATGTAAACAAAACCAGCCAATCATCCCTTTGAAGTAGCTTGGGCTGTCAGTCAAACAGCCTCCTAAAACTCAGTGGTGGGGACAGTGAATATCTAAACATACCCTAATGGAGCAAATGAAACTGATAGCCACCTGTAAAATCAAAAGAAGTTCAAAGAGCGAGACAGAAGATGCAGCTCACTCATGCTTAGAAGGGGATTCTCCCTAGTGAAACTGAATACACCTGTCAACAAAACAGTCCAAAGAGGCTTCAGAACAGCTGACACATAAGAGAGAAAGCCAAGGGACTCCCCCTAATGAAACTGACAACCCCTGTCAATCAGAGTACTTCAAAGAGGCCTGGTCACATCTGGATCCTCTGAAACCAACCAAAGAATTCCTTCTATTGAATGGAGTGCTGCTGTGATTTTAAATTCTTCCAGGTGTTCAGGGGGCCTGAATATTAATCTGACTAGGCCACTTCAAAGGTTTTAAGGAATACAGACAAGAATAAAGATTTTTAACAGAAAGTTGCCTGAAACCACCATGTTCAGAGTGATTTCCATTTTTCCCAGGACAGCCATGAGACGACCCCCCCGCCGCCACCCCTGTCCCCCCCCATCCTGGGAGAGCATTCAGAGATGAACACCTTCCCCTCAAACCCAAGTCTATCCAGCCCCAAGGTCCCTCCTTCTGCAGCCTGGCAGCCGCAGACAGTCTCATGAACACAGTACGTACCTCCTTGCCCTCCCTCAGAGTCCAAGGTGCCAGTCCATCCTTATCAGGTCCTATACTATTTGACAACTGATGGACTTCCCACTTGCCGGTGGGAGGGTGGTGGGGGGGGGGCGGGGGGGGGGGGTGCATGGCGGTGGAGGAAGAGGGTGGGGGTGCAAGAGCATACCGGGAGGTCAGAACATCTGACCTCAAACCGGTAATGACATTGAAATGATTATTCATGACAATTCATCAGGTTCCTCCTGCTCTGGGTGAAAATCTGATCAGGAGCCATGGAGCAGGCTGACAGATTCTTAATGGGTTTGACGCTCAGTGAGAATCCCATTATGACCCTCATGTCCAATTCAACCTGTCACTAGGAGACCTACTTGTAGCCAGTGGCCCTGGAAAATCACCCCCTGTGCCTTAACATTATGAAAAGGTTTTGGTGACTAGTGGGGTGCCCCAGGGGTCGGTGCTGGGGCCTCAGCTATTTACCATTTATATAGATGATCTGGAGGAGGGAACCGAGTGCAGGGTGTCGAAATTTGCTGATGACACCAAGATTGGGGGAAAGGCAAATTGTGCGGAGGGTGTGGAGAGTCTGCAGAAGGATCTAGATAGGCTGGGCGAATGGGCCAGGAAATGGCAAATGGAATTTAATGTTGGCAAGTGTGAGGTGGTCCACTTTGGTAGGAAGAATGGTAGGAAGGACTATTACTTACGGGGCGAAAAACTGCAGCAGGCGACGGTGCAGAGGGACCTCGGGGTCCTTGTGCATGAGTCGCAAAAACCCAGCTTGCAGGTGCAGCAGGTGGTCAGGAAGGCGAATGGGATGCTGGCCTTCATAGCGAGGGGGATTGAATATAAAAGTAGGGAGGTCTTGCTGCAGCTGTATAGGGCATTGGTGAGGCCGCAGCTGGAGTACTGTGTGCAGTTTTGGGCGCCGCACCTGTGCAAGGATATTTTGGCCCTGGAGGGAGTGCAGAGGAGGTTTACTAGGCTGATACCGGAGTTGAGGGGGTTGAGCTATGAGGAGAGGCTGAATAAACTAGGCTTGTACTCGCTAGAGTTTAGAAGAATGAGGGGAGATCTCATTGAGACGTATAAGATGATGAATGGGATGGATAGGATAGAGGTGGAAAGACTCTTCCCGCTCAAAAAAGACAGTAGGACTAGGGGGCACAGCCTCAAGATAAAGGGGAGGCGGTTTAGAACGGAGTTGAGGAGGAACTTCTTCACTCAAAGGGTGGTGAATCTCTGGAATTCTCTGCCCGTTGAAGTGGTGGAGGCTGCCTCGCTAAATATTTTTAAGAAGCGGGTTGATGGGTTTTTGATAAGAGAGGGGATTAAGGGTTATGGGGAGAGGGCGGGAAAGTGGAACTGAGCCACAACAGATCAGCCATGATCTTATTGAATGGCGGGGCAGGCTCGAAGGGCTAGATGGCCTACTCCTGCTCCTATTTCTTATGTTCTTATGTTCTTATGTTCTTATATACTTAGAAAACTGCTCCTGAATTTAGGGGAGTCCAAAATCTTACCCAAGACGTCTTAAATATGAGATAGTTGCTAATAAATCCTGTAAGGAATGTATGAGAAACTATTTTCTAAATCTTTCAATATTTTACACAATATTGTGAATAATGGAATCAATTGCAAAATGCAATGAAGTTGAACTCAGTATCTGTTGTTTCAAGCATGTGATTTGATTCCAGTCTTCTGTTGTCTGCACTGCCCATTGCATCACCTGGAGCTGAGGGAAGAGAAAGCTAGCTAAAAAAAAAAGCATTGAACTGACCCTATGGACTCCATCTGTGTTAGGTGAACTAACGCCAAACAGAGTATCTTTCAAGGACATAATCTCATGCAGAGTTCAAATGGGATTTACAAACTGTATGAGCTTTGGTGTCATGCTTTGCGGCAGCATTTGAACCCATTGGTATTGACTGGTAACATGTTGTAAATTTGTACTGTCGAAGAGACGTATTTAACCATTTTACTCACAAGAAAAACCTTTATAATTCAGTTGTAATGCATTAGATAGATTCCATGTTCCACGTCTCTCTCTTTGAGCCCCTTTTAAATGTATTACTCTCTGTTATGCAAAACCTATATTTAGATAAAAAAATGTAAGAATCTAACAAATCTGCACTGCTATGTGACTTAACGTGACAGTAACTGATGGGGGCACCGAGATACCTGTTGCCTTTTAACTCACTGGAATGCTATCATTTACATAACGAGAAATGGGCAAAAATCCAAACTGTGGAGCCGAATGCCAGACAAGTGGGCTTGCAACATCCTGAGAAGTCTTTAACATAACAGATGACATTGATCTTCAGGCAATCATTCTTTTGCAATCCCACACAGCTCACTTGCAGCTCCTTTTGGAGCACTGGAAATGTTCTGATGAATGGACAAGCCTATTACTTGCTACGCCTAAATCAAATTGGCTATTCAATCCATTAGAATAGACACATTGTGCCTTAGTAACAATTATATTGTACTGAAAATACTGAAGAACTTTAAATATTAATTTCTCAGCAATAAAAAACCCACTTTAAAGTGGTCATGAGAAGGGATTTTATGACTTGTTTGCTGTTTTTATGAATGGGAGACATGATCTACCAAGTTTCCCCTCATCAACATCATTCAAAAGCACAAGCAACATATTTTCCAACTAAGATTGTCTATTTATTGCCAACTCCAACTCTGTCTTAGCTCATCGACTACTGAAACCATCATCTATGCCTTTAGAATCGTAGAATTATAGAACTCCCACAGTGCAGAAGGTGGCCATTCGGCCCATTGACCACAATCTCTGTAACCCGATGTATTTACCCTGCTAATCCCCCGACACCAAGCATCAATTTAGCATGGCCAACCTAAACTGCACATCTTTGTTACATCTGAACATGGCTATTCCAATGTATTTCCATTAGGTTTCACATTGTCTACGCTCTGTTAACGTAAGTTCATCCAAAATGCTACTGAACGTATCCTAGCTTGCACAAAGTCTTGTTCACCCATTATCCCTGTGATCACTGAGTGGTGGTTAAACAACTCAATTTAACATTGTTTTTAAATCACTCTGTGGTATTGCCCCTCCCTATCTCTGTAACCTGTACATTTTAGAACTCTCTTGACTTCTCCACCTCCTTAATCTTCTCTTCTTCAAGATGCTTCTTAAGACTTATCTCTTTGACTAAACGACTCCACATCTGCCCTAATTTCTCCTTGTGTGGCTCAGTACAAAATTTTGTTTGAGAAGCCCCCTCCCCACGTTGTGAAGCACCTTGGGATGTTTTGGATATAATATAAAGGCAAGTCGTTATTGTAATAGGGCTATTAGTGTATTTCAGCCTCATTAAAATCGCAGATAAGAACATGGAAGCAAGTGGTATGTACCAGATGCAGAGTGAGTTCTCCTATTGCTGAACCTACTGATGCAACCCTCTATAAGAAGCCATTTTCCAATTGCTACCTGTAAATAATTTGACAGAAAATTTGTAAATCATGGAATGTGCAGATTTAAATAATCTTTTGATGTGGTATCATAATGCAGAATTCTCCCATCCTGTTTTTGGCGGGTTTGGTGGTGGACGGGAATTTAGCAGGAGCGAAAATGTCAGAGACCCATTGGGAAAACCATGTTTCAATTCTCCCAATGCTGTTTATGGACAGTACTATGCTGCTGGAGCCAGTATCCTGGTCACTGCATCAGATCAGTACAGTGTCTCGGGTTTGGGGAGAGTACACGGGTCTCCTTCCTCTTTTTGCCAAACATTAGTGCCTATCTGGACAGGACTGTGCTGCCAGAACTCATGCAGCCATTGCAACAAAGGTTGCTGGGGGGTAGAGTGTGATGTAAGGCTGAGAGGTGGGAAGGTGGGGTGGCCTGATGAAGACAAGGTAGGCAATGTGGAATGAGGGTTGAGCAAGGATTGAGGGGGAAGGACAAGCACTCATGATGTCAGGCAGAGGGGCAAGGAGATAAATGAAGAACATGAACAATGGAAGGGAGAGGTTAGGGGATGGTTGAAGATCCCAGATGTAGTGGTGATGATGCAAGTGGCGTGTATAGATGTCTCACAGCTGATAGAATTGGGGAGAAGATGGTTGAATTGAGAAACAGACTTCTTCTTGCTAGTCTCTGGGTTGTTGACATCGTGCATGGTCTGATGAAGACTGGTGGGCTGGGGAGAATGGTATAAGTGTGCTGGACTGATATTTAAATATGGATTTGATTTGATTTGAGTTATTGTCACATGTACTGGGATAAAGTGAAAAATATTATTTCTTGCATACTATACAGGCAAAACATACTGTTCATAGAGTAAATAGGGGAAAAGGAATAAGATAGAATGCAGAGTATGGTGTTGCAGCTACAGGTAGGGTGATGAGAAAGATCAGCTTAATATATAATAGGATCATTCAAAAGTCTGATGACAGCAGGGAAGAAGCTGTTCTTGAGTCAGTCGGTACATGTTTTCAGACTTTATACCTTTTTCCCAACTGACGGTGGTGGAAGAGAGTATATCTGAGCTGCATTATGTCCTTGATTATCCTGGCTGCTTTCCTGTGACAGTGGGAAGTGTAGACAGAATCAATGGACGGGAAGCTGGTTTGCGTGATGGACTGGGCTATCCTCACAACCTTTTGTAGTTCCTTGTGGTTTTGGTCAGGGCAGAAGTCATACAAAGCTGTGATATAACTGAGTACGATGCTTTCTATGATGCACCTGTAAAAATTGGTGAGAGTCATAGTGGACATGCTGAATTTCCTTAGCCTCCTGAGAAAGTAGAGGTGCTGGTCGGCTTTCTTAACTATAGTGTCAGCGTGGAGGGTACAGAGAGACTGTTGATGATCTGGGCACCTAGAAACTTGAAGCTCTTGACCATTTGCACTTCACTGCCATTGATGTAGGCAGGAGCATGTTCTTCACTATGCTTCCTGAAGTCGATGACTAGCTCCTTCATTTTACTGACGTTTGTTGACAACATTTTGCTGACAACCTGCCAGTTGAAGGTGATTAGCAGATGAGGATGGATCAGCTGCTGGCTGGCCACGTGACTTGGAGGGAAACTCGCCTATGCAAAATTAATGAGGCTCTGTGCAGAATTTGGCACAGGATCCTACCATTCTGGCCAGCGGGATGGGTGCTGCTGGGACCACTCGCCACCACACTTAGTCTCAGATTTTGCCCATAGGTATTTCAGTATTTCAAAGCACAAGCTCATTCTGCTATGCTAAAGGTCACAATGCTATCCTCCATTCAATTCTGCACATTTAATATTCAGTAAGGCAGCAGTAATACACCAACAGGTATTGGCACTGCAATGTTATGTTTTTTTAGTGGTACAACCTCTGTGTAACAGAAAGGCATGATATATTTTCTTTTTTTTAAAACATCCAGCAAATCTTGTTCTTCAAAAATCAAGAATCTTAAAGATGAAATGATGGTTCTGTTAATTCCAATGCTTTCCTTTTATCCTCAGAACCTTTGCTTCAATCTAGCTCTGACATTACTGGCTGGAAGGGATCCACTTAAAACAATACTCAGGGGAATTTCAACCTAACCCGTCGTTGACAGAGGTCCATGAAAAACTGCCAAAAATTAGCACTAAATTGGTAATTTTGCCCAGAGATCACAAAGATAACTATGGAGATATGTAAATGTCACTTTATTGAGTTTGGGAGTTGGTTAGGTAAGTCATAAGGGCAGAGTGTGCGCACAGAGAAGGGAGCAAGCAGGTATAGAGTGATAAAAATTCAATTCAATATATCTTGTTCCTTCCATAGACCATCTGTAATTTATGCTATAACGCATTCCATTTTTAACCCCTCGAATAAATATTTTTCAAAGTTTGCACCTCCTTCAAGGGTTATCAAAAAATTTAACCTTGTTACTTGTAACCTTATTACATTTAACTAACTCCTAAAGAGAATTTATCTTCCAATTATTTGTGTGGGAGAGCCTGATTCTGGCACAGAGTGATAATATTTCATTCCCCATTGCTGATGTATCACACATCAGTGGGAAAGGATATGAGCCAAGGGATGTGAATGATAACAATTGATTCAGAAGTTTATGAGCCTTGGTTCTTATTTGCTAATCCCTATCTTTGCAACATTTTCCCGCCCTATGATCCTACAAGATCTGTGCACTCTTACAATTCTGACCTCTTTTAGAATCTTAGAATCCCTACACTTACAGAAGGAGGTCATTTGGCCCATCAAGCCTGCACCGACAACAATCCCACCCAGGCCCTATCCCTACAATCCCATGTATTTACTGTGCTAATCCCCCTGATACTAAGGGTCTTTTTTTAAGCATGACCAATGCACCTAAACCACATATCTTAAACTGTGGGAGAAAACCAGAGCACCTAGAGGAAACCCATGCATACATAGGAAGAACGTGCAAATTCCCCACTGTCACCCAAGGCTGGAATTGAACCTGGGTCCCTGGCGCTGTAAGGCAACAGTGCTAACCACTGTGCCACCACATTCGGTTACGTCCCTAATTTTCTTTACTTTTGCTCAGGCAGTCTTTACCTGCCTAGACATAAACTTTGGTAGCCCCTCCCTAAACCCTTCAACTTCTCCTCTAATTACTCCTTAAACCCTGCCTCTTGCTCTAAACCTTTCATACCTGTCACAATATCTCCTTATGTGGCTTTGTTCAAAAGTTGTCTGAAAAAGTTTTACCATCCTGTGAAGCATCTTACTATGTTTACTACATTGAAAATGATGTATAAATCCAAGCTGTTATTGATGTTTAGTTGTAAAGCAGTTTAGCTTGTGTACAGGCTAAACTATTCTGAAGTTTTTGACTTCCTCTCAGCATCTTCCAGAACCTATAACCATTCTGATAATTAGGTTTCAAACAGCTGTATAACTAATTAATCTCTGTGGTGTTTTAACAGCTAACCTAATACAGAGTGCCCTTCAACACTAGGGCCAGAATTTTATATGCACCACCCTGATGTGTTCTCAGATGGTGGAGAGAGCATGAAATTGAATGGACGGGGATCCCTCTGGGTTCCTGCCTACCCTGGTCTGGTAGTGATTTTATGCTGTGGCAGGGAAGCCTGCCCCTTCCCCAAATTGAGACCTTTAAGAAGGCGATCCCTTGCCAACCTGAAAATTCAGGCCTATGTCTTTTGTTACGCGTGCTTCTTATTGTCCTTTGAGCCACAAACATTGAAACATAGAAAATAGGAGCAGGAGTAGGCCATTTGCCTCTTTGAGTCTGCTCCGCCGTGCATCGTGATAGATGGTTAATCTTCCAACTCGCTAACCTGGTCTCGCTTTCTCCCACATGTGCCAAACAGGTGTGCCAGATTCAGGGTGCACTACAACTGGGTTTGAGAATCCAAGGTCCCAATGTGGAACTGTTTGACTTTGATTGTCCTTTTAACTTGCTACTGATATTACCCTTAAGTATGTATGAACACCTCTCTGCTTTATGACAGTTGTGCAGGGAAGTGAAATGTTTTATTATTTCTTCTTGCGATGAAACCTTGTTGGCAGCAACTGACTGACAGCACAGTTTGCTGCTGCAACACAATTTTGAAGGAGCTGTCACATTACTAGTCTGGTAGGAGAGCTTTTAAATGAGGCAGCAATGCATTGTACATCGCCTGGCAAAACAGTAGGGAAGTGTTAGCTCAAATCACAAAGAGAATCAAAAGCTGAGTGCTGATCTGGTGAACATGATGTGCACATGGAGGTACATTAGAACCATTATGTCTCTCTTTTTTCAGGCTTCACTGTCACAGCAGAATACAATCAGGGTGCAGTCGGAATGGCCTACTGTAGTTAAAGTTGCTGCTGATATTAATCAGTGATACGTTACTACACTTTTGACGCATCTGCAATGTAGGCTGCGCCAAATAAATATGATGACAGTTACACAAGGGATCGTGAGTGCCAAAAGGGCCCCAAAAATGCTGGGTTCATTTTTCACCACCAGATATTCATCTGTCACCAAGTCTCAAGAGCAGGTCATTTATATCCTTGAGCAGAAGGCACACAACTGTGGAAGTGCAACAGGGGTGGTAATCTCAACGAGGTGCCGGAAAGTTGGAATGCCACCCTGCTAGTTCACAGTAGGGAGATTAAGGATCCTATTGGGCCAGAGATCTCAGTGCCAGAAAAATATTCTTTCCAGTGATGTACCACAAGGTCAGCACCGGGAACATTATTGTTTGTTATATGTTTAAATGTTATAGGTGAAAATGTGGGGGGAATGTTAAGCACATTTATAAACAACACCAAGATTGATAGGCTAGTTAATAGTGAAGAAGATGGTTATAGGCTACAGGAGGGTATAGATGGGTTGGGCTGATGGACATAGCAATGGCAGATATTATTTAACCCTGGTAAGTGTAAAGTGGTGCACTTTGGAAGAAGAAACAAGAGGGAATATTTAATGAATGGCAGGACATTGGGTGACTCAGAGGAGCAGAGGGACCTTGGGGTAATTATTCATAGATCCCTGAAGTCAACAGAACACATGAATAGGATAGCTAAGAATGTGACACTTGCTTTCATCAGTTGTGGTACAGAGTATAAGAGCAAGGAGGTAATGTTGGAGTTGTAAAACTGTTGGTTAGACCACAGCTGGACTACTGTATGCAGTTCTGGTCACCTCATATAGGAAGGATGTGATTGCACTAGAGGGAGTACAGACGAGGTTTATCAGGATGTTGCCTGGGATGGAGCATTTAAGCTATAAGGAGAGACTTGATAGGCTTGGATTGTTTTCTGTAAGAGTAGAGAAGGATAAGGGGAGACATGAGATGTATAAGATTATGAGGGTTATGGATGGGGTGAAAAGGGAACAGCTGCCTTTGGTTGTGGGGCCAATCATGAGGGGCCATAGTTTTAGGATAGGGACAAGAGATTCAGAGGGGATTTGAGAAAACCCTTCTACATCAGGGGGTAGTGGGAATCTGGAATGCATTGATTGGGGAGGTAGTGGAGGCCAGACACCTTACAAACTTTAAAAAATATTTGGATGAGAACTTGAAATATCATAACATTCAAGGATAAGGGACAAGTGCAGGAAAATGTGATTAGTGCGCCTTTAGTTATTGTCAGTGTAAACATGATGGGCCAAAGGGCCTTTTTTATGCTGTATACTTCTATGATTATGACAATGAAAGCTGGTAATACTCAGCAGATCAAGCAGCATCTGTGGAGAGTAAAACAAGGTGAACATTGCAGGTATGTGACCTTTTATTAGACCAATCAAAACACCATTCACTGCACCGAATACCATTTATTAATCAATACATTTGTAAAAATCATCACTGTGTTGCCTCCTTTCAAAGTTCAAATGCCCAGGGAGTTGTTACAAATTCAGGCATGTCAAAGATATCTTTAGTGGCATCAGATTTTCCTTCAAGTACTTTGTGCTTCTGACACTAGATGCAGGATTATTTAACAATAGTTTTGTCACTTTCAGTGGTTGGTCTCTCTATCAAGGCCTGCTTTACCTGTATGCGGGTCCTTCACTTGCCAATCCCTGGGAAGATGACCTCCCTCCTACTCCCTCATTGGCTTAAGCATCACTGCAGGGTCATTGTCTGAGAACCAATTAGTAGGTCATTCCAACCCCACCCTGATTGTATACTGATGTGAAAGTGAAACTTGAAAAAAGACCTTAATGGGTCTAACGTACCTCCATGTGTGCATCATTTTCACCTGATCAGCACTCAGCTTTTGATTCTCTTTGTGATTTGAGCTAACACTTCCCTACTGTTTTGCCAGATGATGTACAATGCATCATTGCCTCATTTAAAAGCTCTCCTACCAGACTAGTGATGTGACAGCTCCTTCAAAATTGTGCTGCAGCAGCAAACTGTGCTGTCAGTCAGCACAGTGGCAAGTGGTTAGCACTGCTGCCTCATAGCTCCAGGAACCCGTGTTCAATTCCGGGCTCAGGTGTCTGTCTGTGTGGAGTTTGCACATTCTCCCCTTATCTGTGTTGGTTTCCTATGAGTCCTCTGCTTTCCTTCCACAAGGTTAGGTTGATTGGCTATGCTAAATTGACCTGAGTGTCAGGGGTGTTAGCAGGGTAAATATGTGGGGTTGTGGGAATCGGGCATAGGTGTGATTGTGGTCAGTGCATACTTGATGGGCCGAATGGCCTCCTTCTGCACAGTAGGGATTCTTATGAGACTATGATTCTGTGACTGTCCTGCCATAGGTGCCTGACCTTTGGCTTGTCAGTGACATCACGCAACACCTGCAGTTCAAGGCTCAATGACAATCTGCTGTGTCTTCTGTCAGCGCTCACATGGCAACCACAGGCTGCACTTCATCTGGCTAGCCTCCATTTTGCCTCCTGTGTTCATTAATTGGCCATTAAGCTTGACACCAAACGAATTAAAGGGTTTCCCTGTGAAAATCAGGTGTTTATTCTGTTCCACAGTAGGGTTAACATATAGAGCATTAGTTATGATTAATAGTCTAATCATTACAACTAATCTCCATATAGTAGTAACAGATTATGGATGCATCATACTACATCACATCAGCCTAACATTTTGCCTCTCCTGACCCTGAAATTCTTGAGGAGTTATTCCAGTCTGCAACCAGGGACTAATGAAAATGAAATTGGTGAAATCCATGGGAAAATGGCAGAAACAGGTACTAGCAACCATTTATTCTGGATTTCTGGGCATTCTACCAGATCCTACGGCAGAAGAGCTGTAGGATCTCTAGAGTTCCAAGACACAGGGAAACTAGTCTCTTTGGATTTGGGGCAGAATGTTCAGCCAGTGTTAGCTGTCGTGCACAGAGTGTCTGAGAATCTGGAGAGAAAACTCAAGTGTGCATCTGGAGAGCGACACCCCAGTTTTCTCACTGAAACTGACACTCTGACAATTTATCAGAACATTCCACCCATTAAATCAAGGAAAATAAATGTTAAAAATTATGTATTAACATTTGAAGAACAGCTGGTTGTTTGGTAGGCTGGCTGACATTTACCTTTCCACAATACCTCTGAAACACATGACTTGGTTATTTGTCTCAATGCTGTTGGTGGAAGGTCACTGTATTTGCTTTCATTAAAACAATGACTCCATTTAAAATTATTTTATTAGCTGCACAGCACATTGGGACATCCTAGGGCTGTGAAAATTTGGAGAAGCATATTCATGACTTCCATGGTGAAGATGTAGAAAAATATATTTTCTGTGTTCAGATTACCTTCTATTTGAGCTCCATTAGCAATTTTTTGGGTTCTCATCTGTTCTTGGATTACCCTTGACATCTGAAATAATTCCTAACCTTTATATTTTTATCTACAGTTTTAGTATTTTCTTTTTGCCCCATTGATGCCCTTTAATATGGCTATTAATGCTAATAAACTATTTCACTTTTCTATCTAAAGCATTTATAGAGTTGTTGCAAGGAAAATGAAATTTAGGGAAGTGGCATGGCCGGAATCTATCTGGATTTCTTGAGGGAGCTGTGTGATAACTGTTTACATTGCTCAGGAGGGACTTGATAATGTTTCCTTGTCCTTTGCTTTATATTCTGTTGATTTTGCCAAAGGGCACATGCAATTGAAATTTCTATTATTACCCAAGTCTCAAATATAACAATCCAATCGATGAAATCTCTCTAATGCAATAACCTGAGATGTGTTTGTCTCCTGGAGTAGAAGATGGAAGAGTTGCAAATTGCTCGTTTCCACAAATGTATAAAATCTTCCATCTGTACTGACAGAGGTTTCTGAGAATCAAAGTAGCATTTGCGCACCAATTATATTTTTAGATAAAAGAAATACATGCTCTCTTAGATAGAAGCTGCGTCACTAAACATTAACAAGCTGAAATTCTGATAACTATTTGCCAGGACTTGTAGGTTTTTCATAATCTACTTGGACAGTGTAACAAAATCATTTTTTTTTGTATTTTGTTAATCAGGAAAAGAATCTTGGGCGGACTTCTCTAGCTGTTCACACTGATGGGATTTTCTGGTGCTGCTGCGGTGAACAGAGATTTGGCTGATCACTAAATTCTCTGTCCTTCCTTGCTGCAGCGGTGGGGCGTGATTGGCTATAAAACTCTGACCCTTATATTTTAATATAAAAGCAAAATACTGTGTATGCTGGAAATCTTCTGCTTCTGTATTTGTTCCACTGCCAATCCCTTTAGACTGCACCACTAACTCTTTTGTCATTTAATCTCCTGTCTTCTATTCTATTACCGACCTTTCCTTTAGACCTTTTACTCATCCTTTTCTTCTTTTATTTGGCAAAAAAACGACTTACATTTCTAACCTTTCCTAGTTTAGATGAAAGGCACAGATCGAAAATGTTAACTCTGTTTCTCTCTCCAGAGATGTGCCTGAGTCGCTAATTATTTCCAGCAGTTTTTGTTTTTATACTTCATATTTTAGTACTTTGTAACATCCAACAGCATAAATGTTGGATGTTACAAATTATCTAAAATGATTCAACATGCAGACAAAATGCTATGGATCATTTATTGTGAACTAATAATTAACACTTGACAAAGCAATGATACTAAAGCAATAAAAATGAATCATTTGCATAAAAACAATAACACTTTTTATCATAAGTAATTAATACATTCTTGCTAAAAATGTCAAGCCACTATAATTACTAATATATCAGCAGACTTGTGAACACATCACATAATGACTGATATCACCATGTGAAATGTATTATTCTAATGCATTAAATGCTGGCAGACCAGAAATTCATGGCTCAGGATCTTGGAAGTTATATCAGGATTGATCCCATCAGTTACCTACCGGCATAAAATTTGCAGGCTAAAGGGGAAACTACCATTATGAATTGATTACACTTTATTTACAGCTTAGATGAAATAATAGAAACTAATTCAAATGATGCACAGGATTTTTTTAATGGTTTATTAGAACAGCATGTTCCGGTGCTAACCAGAGAGCAGGCTCTACTAGACCAGGTATTATGCAATGAGATAGGATTAATTAATCATTATGTAATGTAGATGCCCCCAAGTAGCAGCAATAAAAAAAATTGCATTTTATATTCAATTTGAGGGAGAGAAGAATGGGTCCAAGACTACTATGTTAAACTTAAATGAAGGTTATTATGAGAGCAGAGCTAGCAAATGTGAGCTGGAAAATTAGGTTAAGTGAAAGGTTAGCAGAGATGCAGTGACAGATATTTAAGCAGACATTTCAGAATACACAGAATAGATACATGCCAAAAAACAGAAAAACTCCAACAAGAGAAACCAAATCCATGGTTAACTAAAAAGGTTAAAAGGATGGGATTTTACAGCCTTGCTTGGGTGAGACCAGAAATTCCAGCCTGAGCTCAACGGAGTTGTTGGATCCTCACCGATTCCACAGCAGGCAAAACGGTAGAATTCTGGCCAGTATCAGACTTCAAAAAAACATACAAGTGCACAGTGATAGCAGGTCAGAAGATTCGAGCATCAAAAAGAATCAAAGAATAACTAAAAGGTGAATAAGGAGGGAACAACTGGAGTGCGAGAGAAGGCCAGCTAGAAATATAAAAATAGATCAGCTAAAGTTCACCAGCTGCCAGTGAGAATGGAGAATTTAGTTTTCAGCCAAATTTCTATTCACTACAGCAAGACTGGAGAATCCCAGCTGTGGATGAGTTTGGAGAATCCAGCCTGTAATGAGAGTTTTTATAAATATTTTAATAAAGAGTTAACAAAGTTACTTAATAAACTTGGTCCTAGAGAGAGTGAGTCTGGGGAATTAATAATGGAAAGTAAGGAGATGGCTGATGAATTGAACATGTGTTTTGCATTAGTCTTCACTATAGAGGATGCAGGTAAGATCCAAAAAACATTTCAAAATCAAGAAATGGAAGGGAGAGAGAAACTCAGGAAAATTACAAACATTAGGGAAGTGATATTGGGAAAATGGTTGAAGCTGTGGGCTGACAAATCTCTGGGTGCTAATGGACTTCATCCTAAGGTGTTAAAAGAAGTGACTAGTGATATAGTTGAGGCATTGGTTTTATTTTTTTCTAAATTCCCTCAATTTGGGAAGATTCCATTAGATTAGAAAATTGCAAATGTAACTCCTTTATTCAAAAAGGCAGGATACAGAAAGCAGGAAGCTACAGGCCAATTAGCTCAATATCTGTCATAGGGAAAATGTTAGAAGGATATTATTCCATGCTATTTAGAAAAATTCAAGGTAACCAGGTAGAGTTAACCTGGTTTTCTGAAAGGGATATCGTATTTAACCAATTTATTGGAATTCTGTGAAGAGGCGACGTGTGCTGTGGATAAAGGGGCCTGGTGGATTAATTACACCCAGGTTTCCAGAAAGCATTTGATAAAGTGCCACCTCAAAGGTTATTGAGGAAAATAATACTCTTGGTATAGGGAGTAACATACTGGCATGGATAGAATATTGACTACCTTACAGGAAATAGGGAGTAAGCACAAAAAGCAGTTTCGTGGTCAGCAAGATGTAATGATTGATTCACAGTGCAGAACAGGCCCTTCAGCCCATTGAGTCCACACTGACACATTAGAAACACGTGAACTCACATGTAATCCCATCTGCCAGCACTTGGCCCATAGCTCTGAATGTTATGATGTGTCAAGTGTCATCCAGGTACTTTTTAAAGGATGTGAAACAACCTGCCTCAACCACCCTCCCAGGCAGCGCATTCCAGACTGATACCACCCTCTGGGTAAAAAAGCTTTTCCTCACATACCTCCCTAAACCTCCTGCCCCTCAACTTGAACCTTTGTCCCCTTGTGACTGACCCTTCAACTGAGGGGGACAGTTGCTCCTTATTCACTCTGGCCATGTCCCTCATAATCTTGTACTTCTCAATTAGTTCACCCCTCAGACTTCTCTGCTCCAAGTAAAGCAACCCAAGGCTATCCAACCTGTCTTCATAACTTAAATGTTCTATACCAGACAGCATCCTGGTGAACCTCCTCTGCCTTCCCTCTAGTGCAATCACATCATTCCCATAATGTGGCGACCAGCACGGCACACAGTACTCTAGCTGTGGCCTCACCAAAGTTCCATACAACTCCAACATGACTTCATGAGTGGTGTGCCACTGAGATCACTGCTGGGTTTGCAACTTTTTACAATTTATATAAATTATTTGAATGAAACGATCAAAGGTATTATTGCGAAATTTGCTGATGACACAAAGTTGGTATGAAAGTAAGTTGTGAAGAACATATAAGGAAGTTACAAAGGGATATCGATAAGCCAATTGGGTGGGTAGGTACTGGTAAATGGGTATAATGTAGGAAAATGTGATATTCTCCATTTTGGCAGGAAAGATATAAAAGAAACCTATTGCCTAAATGATGAGAGATAGTATAGCTCCGAAATGCAAGGTATCTGATATCCTATTGTATGAATCACAAAAGGTTAGCATGCAAGTATAGTAAGTAATTAGAAAAGTTAATAGAATGTTATTGTTTATTGCAAAGAAAATGGAATACAAAAGTAGGAAGGTTCCACTTCATTTATACAGGACATTGGTGAGTCTGTCACAGCTTACCTTCTGATTTTAGCTTCTCTGCCGTTTGGCCATTCACATCTTCTATTCTCTCTATGGACTGCCATTAGTGGCCCATTCCCCTGGTTTCTGTGGCAATGACTCATCTTTCACTCCCTTACCCTGCAGTATAAATATCCCACTTTCTATGCCTTGTAGCTTTGACAAAGGGTCATCTGGACTCGAAATGTCAGCTCTTTTCTTTCCTTACAGATGCTGTCAGACTTGCTGAGATTTTCCAGCATTTTTCTATTAGTGAGACCTCATCTGTAGTACAGTGCACAATATTGGCTTGCTTATTTAAGGAAGGATGAAACAATGCAGAGGAGGTTTACGAGACTGATATCTTGAATGGCCAGCTTGACTTATGGGGAAAGATTGGACAGGCATGGCTTGAATTTGCTAGGGCCTAGGCAACTTGATTGAAACCTATAGGCTGGAATTCTCTGACCTTGCCCCTGGCTGGGATTCTCCAGTCCTGCCGCAGTGAATGAAGTTTTGGCTGAGCGCCAAATTCTCTGTTCTTGCTGGCAGTGGTGGAAGGTCAAATGAGATCAGAGAATTCAGGCCATAATGTCTTGAAGGGCCTTGATAGGGTAGGTGCAGAGAGGATGGGCCCGATTCTCCCAAAAAAATTCTAAGTGCTGAGTTGGCGAGAAAAATGGTGTAAATCACGATTGTTTTTTTCAGTGGGAGTTCAGACTTGAATCTCCCACACTCTGTGCAATGCAGAGGTCACCATCATGAATATCATTAAAAGCTCGGGGCTGGGGCCGATTCACATCAGAGTCTGGCAGTTCTGGGCCTCTCCGCATGCGCAGTGGCCTCGAACTGTCAGACTGCAGTTTGCTGGCCAGCTCGATCACTGGCCAGCCCGAGACCCCCACACTTACCTTCTTCCCCCACAGCCCAATCTCTGCCTGATCGCACAACATTCCTGAGCCAGCCCTGACCCGCATCCCCATCCCGGAGCATTGCAATCTCCAGCCCCCCTCCCTCTGCAGTGACGACCCCTCCCCAAAGCCCCCCTCCTGCAGACCCCCTCCCCACTGACCCCTCCCAGGGAGGCAGACGACCCCACAAGAGGCAGACTCCCCCCAACAGATCCCACCCTGATCGCTGGCTTCCCTCCAGCTCCAATGGATCCTATCTGCAGAGTGGCAGCAGGACCCCGACCTCTACCAATCACCCCCAGGTCCCATCCACAATAGGGACCACCCACAAAAGACCCCACCCATGATAGGCCCTGCCCCTTGGCCCCACCTCCTTGGCACTGCCTGATGCTCAGAGGGCAGTACCAAGGTGCACCTGTGGGCAGTGCCAGGGGCACAGTCCAGCACTACCAGTGGGTCCATGTCCAGGGGGCGCCAATTCTCAACTGCCTGACTGTCTGGGGGACCCCAATTACACCCCCTTTCACTGTGGCAACAGGTTTACTTGGTAGCACTAGCTTTTGGAGCGCTCGCTGCCCCTTTGTCAGGTGAGCGGGAGATCTTTTCACAGACAGGGCATATAAAGACACAAACTCAATTTACAAAATAATGATTGGAATGCGAGTCTTTACAGGTAATCAAGTCTTAAAGGTACAGACAATGTAAGTGGAGTGAACATTAAGCTCAGGTTATTGCTTGATAGAGCAGATGTAGCACGGTTTCATTAAAGGGAAGTCGTGTCTGACAAAATTACTGGAGTTCTATGAGGATGTGTCTAGGGCAGTGGATAGAGGAGAGTCGGTGGACGTGGTCTTTCTGGATTTTCAGAAGGCGTTTGACAAAGTACCTCATAAGAGGTTATTGCAGAAGGTAAGGGGACATGGAGTTGGGGGTAGGGTGTTAGCGTGGATAGAGGACTGGTTGTCAAATAGGAGGCAGAGAGTGGGGGTCAATGGGTGCTATTCGGATTGGCGGATGGTGACTAGTGGAGTGCCCCAGGGGTCGGTGCTGGGGCCTCAGCTTTTTACCATTTATATAGATGACCTGGAGGAGGGAACCGAGTGTAGGGTGTCAAAATTTGCTGATGACACCAAGATTGGGGGAACGGCAAATTGCGCGGAGGGTGTGGAGAGTCTGCAGAAGGATCTAGATAGGCTGGGCGAATGGGCCAGGAAATGGCAAATGGAATTTAATGTTGGCAAGTGTGAGGTGGTCCACTTTGGTAGGAAGAATGGTAGGAAGGATTATTACTTACGTGGCGAAAAACTGCAGCAGGCGACGGTGCAGAGGGATCTCGGGGTCGTTGTGCATGAGTCGCAAAAACCCAGCTTGCAGGTGCAGCAGGTGGTCAGGAAGGCGAATGGGATGCTGGCCTTCATAGCGAGGGGTATTGAATATAAAAGTAGGGAGGTCTTGCTGCGGCTGTATAGGGCATTGGTGAGGCCGCAGCTGGAGTACTGTGTGCAGTTTTGGGTGCCGCACCTGCGCAAAGATATTTTGGGCTTGGAGGGGGTGCAGAGGAGGTTTACTAGGCTGATACCGGAGTTGAGGGGGTTGAGCTATGAGGAGAGGCTGAATAAACTAGGCTTGTACTCGTTAGAGTTTAGAAGAATGAGGGGAGATCTCATTGAGACATATAAGATGATGAATGGGATGGATAGGATAGAGGTGGAGAGACTCTTCCCGCTCAAAAAAGACAGTAGGACTAGGGGGCACAGCCTCAAGATAAAGGGGAGGCGGTTTAGAACGGAGTTGAGGAGGAACTTCTTCACTCAAAGGGTGGTGAATCTCTGGAATTCTCTGCCCGTTGAAGTGGTGGAGGCTGCCTTGCTAAGTATTTTTAAGAAGCAGGTTGATGGGTTTTTGATAAGAGAGCGGATTAAGGGTTATGGGGAGAGGGCGGGAAAGTGGAACTGAGCCACGACAGATCAGCCATGATCTTATTGAATGGCGGGGCAGGCTCGAAGGGCCAGATGGCCTACTCCTGCTCCTATTTCTTATGTTCTTATGTGGCGGGGTCTCCTGCTAGTTTAGCTACTCTAGATCCCGCCGGAGTGAAATATCCTGGCGGATTGGGAGATGCTATCGGGCTCAGAGGACTCCATGCTGGGCCCGATAATGACATTTAAGATGCATTAGAAACAGATTTAAATCATCTACCTGTCTTCCTGCTGGTTTCCAATGCAGTCCCGACTGAGCCTGCTCTCCAGCAATGGGACACGTGCATGTGTTGAGAATGCATGCACAAACCCCACAAAATGGCCAACACGTGCATCTCCCAACCCGACTCGCCAAAATGTATGAACGTCGGGATGGGAGAATCAGACCTGATGTTACTTCGGGAATCTAGAACGAGGAGTCACTGTTTAAACATAAGTGGTCAGCTATTTAGGACAGATGAGGAGAAATGTTTTCTCTCAGAGAGTCTTTGGAACTTCCTCCCTCAAAAGGCGGCATGGTAGCATTGTGGTTAGCACTGCTGCTTCACAGCTCCAGGGGCCTGGGTTTGATTCCTGGCTCAGGTCACTGTCTGTGTGGAGTTTGCACGTTCTCCTCGTGTCTGTGTGTGTGTCTGGGTACTCCGGTTTCCTCCCACAGTCCAAAGATGTGCAGGTTAGGTTGATTGGCCGCTCTAAGAAATTGCCCCATAGTGTCCAGGGATGCGAAGGTTAGGGAGTAGTGGGTAATAACATGGAGGAATAGGGCCTGAGTGGGATTGTGTTCGGTGCAGACTCAATGGGCCAAAGGGCCTCTTTCTGCACTGTAGGGTTCTATGATCTATGATCTAAAAGGCATATCAGAGCCAGAGTATTTTTAAGCCGGAGATAGGCAGATTATCGATAAAAAGTTGGTGTATGCTTATGGGGGTAAGAGTGAAGAGTTTTGGTTACAATAACATCAGTCATGATCTTATTGAATGTTTGAGCAGTTTTGTGGGACCTAATTCATATGTTCATATCCTTGTATATACATTTTTGAGTCTACAAAATACATTTAAAATATAACTTTTTGTCCTATTTGAAGTGTTCAACCCCATTCTGGACAAGTTGATATTATCTGTTTTTCATTCATTCTTTACAATGATTTCTTGCAGGTTCATGATGAATGTGACTTGGAATGGCAGAGACCTCTCCTTCACACGAGATGGATACCAGGCTAACCCTAAACTAGTGGTGATTGTACTGAACAAGGAGCGTACGTGGGAAAAGGTATGTTTTTTCTTTCATTCCTTCCTGTTTCAGGGCAGGCTTTAGATTTGGTAAATCGCTTGACTGGGGACCAAATGGTTTACCAATTTACTATTTTCATCACAAGGCCCAGGGTCACTTTACTGATTGTTGAATGTTATTTAAATACATGCTTTCTCACACATTAAGGCCAGAATTCTCCACAGCCACTGTTAATAATACTCAATTGTTCACTTGACAGAACTAGATGAAAAATGTTTTTCAATTTCTCTCCCTTACCCACACTGCCACCATTGTTCACTGTGAGTGGTGATATTCTCTTGTTGCAAATCACTCAACCTGACAACATGATGGCGAATAAGACCACGTTGAAATGGCTGTTAGATTTTGCTCTTCAATCAGGCAGGGAATAGTTATTTGAATGCGAAATATGTATGTGTGCATTTCTATATATGTATGTGTGTCTATATGCACTCTCTGCATGTCTGAAAAGAACATTTATGTCTTAAATGTGCTGCATCAACACTATGAACTATTCATGTAGCACTGTAGCGTGAACAAAACCTTTCCAGGTATCGCTTTAAATACTTTGTACTTGGATGAATGAAATTTCTTTTCTTGAAATGAATATTACCATTAGAGACAAAAGAGAAAATGCTGGGAAATTTCAGCAGATCTGGCAGCATCTGTAAGAAGAGAAAATAACTGACGTTTTGAATCCAGATAAGAACATAAGAACATAAGAACATAAGAAATAGGAGCAGGAGTAGGCCATCTAGCCCTTCGAGCCTGCCCCGCCATTCAATAAGATCATGGCTGATCTGTTGTGGCTCAGTTCCACTTTCCCGCCCTCTCCCCATAACCCTTAATCCCCTCTCTTATCAAGAACCCATCAACCCGCTTCTTAAAAATATTTAGCGAGGCAGCCTCCACCACTTCAACGGGCAGAGAATTCCAGAGATTCACCACCCTTTGAGTGAAGAAGTTCCTCCTCAACTCCGTTCTAAACCGCCTCCCCTTTATCTTGAGGCTGTGCCCCCTAGTCCTACTGTCTTTTTTGAGCGGGAAGAGTCTCTCCACCTCTATCCTATCCATCCCATTCATCATCTTATACGTCTCAATGAGATCTCCCCTCATTCTTCTAAACTCTAACGAGTACAAGCCTAGTTTATTCAGCCTCTCCTCATAGCTCAATCCCCTCAACTCCGGTCCTTGTCAAAGCTGAAGAATGTGGAAGCATTGGAGAGAGTGCAGAGGAGATTTACCAGGATGCTGCCTGGTTTGGAGGGTAGGTCTTATGAGGAAAGGTTGAGGGAGCCGGGGCTTTAGAGCATGGGAGAATGAGAGTGACTTAATAGAAGTTTATAAGATGATGAGGGGGGATAGGTAGAGTGGACGTTCAGAGACCATTTTCTCGGGTGGATGTAACTGTTAGCAGGAGGCATAACTATAAGGTTCATGGTGGGAGATAAAGGAGGGATGTCTGAGGTAGATTCTTTACTCAGAGAGTGGTTGGGGTGTGGAATGCACTGCCTGTTGTAATAATGGAGTCAAGCACTTTAGGAACTTTCAAGCGGTTATTGGATAGGCACATGGAACACACCAGAATGATAGGGAGTGGGATAGCTTGATCTTGGGTTCGGACATGGCTCAGCACAACATCAAGGGCTGAAGAACCTGTTCTGTGCTGTACTGTTCTATGTTCTATCTAAGTGTACAATTAATGACCATTGTCATTAATCCTACTGTAGGCAGGCCTGTCACCATGCCACATGCACAACATATAAACCTGTGTGAGCTGCTTGTCACTTCTGGTAATGGGGAGGTTCCCTCAATCAAAGGTACATAGTGCTTGATCGATGAACTCAACATTGGGAACAGAGGCCCATTAAAAGTCACCTCTTCCCTTGCTATTAAGCCCTCTACCCACAACCTCTCTTCCTATGACCCAAACCCTGCAAAATCCACACTCTGATGTTACTTACCACTGCCCTGCATCACTCTGTGATCCTGGGACCCTCCTGCCTGCTCCTCCAGCATTAGCCATAACCTCCCCATTGGTGCTGCTGTGCACAGACTTGCTGGCCTCCTATTGGCTGATGGCTCTTGGTAGTGGAGACTTTTGCCTTCAGGACCCTGATTTCTGGGGAAGGCCCACCAGTGGCCTCACCATGGTCTGATTGGCTGATGGATCGTTTGGCTTTCCCGAAAGCACAGGTGTCTCATCAGTTCTCCAACCAGCTGTCAAGATCCAATACCTCAACAAGATTCAGCCTGTAGCCTGGAAAGTAGATACTTTCAAGCATTCCACACATTTTTTTAGTACATTCCACTCACACATCCTTGTTGTCACATAGACCTCAGGGGAAGTCCTCTATCACAAGTTGTTAAACTCAGGAAACATTGCAATTAATCAAGTAAAGGTAATTGCATGTCAACAAATATCAGCTTTTTAGTATCCTACAACAGGACAACATCTATTTTGCTGATTTAAGTTCAGTATAAGTGCATGCAACACAAATTTGCAGAAATGTATCTATTTACATCTTGACATCAAGAAGGCAGAATTTTCAAAAAATATGGCACTGTGCTGGAAGCTTGCTAAAGCCCAGTTTTTAAAAAAATCAGTAGAATATAACTCTTTATAAAATGAAAGGGATCATCTTCCTTGCTCTCTTCCCATGTAGCAAGAGTGCATCAAAACACCCTCTCGAATTGCTTTAAAAATTAATGTTTGCAACACATTAGGAAGCACATTGACTGAGCAGTCATTCCACTACATAAAAGAATAAGGCCTTTGAATTCAATAGAAATTGCGTGGCTTATCATTTTACTTTTATTATGCATACACGGAACAGGCAAAATGGATCAGAAGGCTTCCATCCGTGCTGCAATCGCAGCAGTGATTATGGCATTGCTAATGTCAACTATATTACAGAATAACACATTTTCACTTGGCCTTATTCAGAGCGGCAGCTGCTGGTCACAGTGAAATGGACACCAAAACGTGATGATGGGCACAATTCTAAATTAAAGCAGTAGGTGGGAAGAGATTATTTTTGTTGGAAGATGAGAACAACTGCAACACATCATTCAAATGGACAGCGGATCCATCACTGGTGCAAAATCTCATGCAAATATATGCTGCATACACCAATCTCATTAAAAAGGTAGAATTTCTTGAAAAAATAATAAAAGGTAATCCACACTGAAAGTGCTTCACTTGATAACAATGGGAAAACAATTCCTATAGGTTTAGGCCATACAATTAAATGGTGGCTACTTTAACAAAAGAATATCCACCTCTTCATCTCTTTCTCCTCCTTTCAGCTGCTTCTTAAAACCTACCTCTCTGAGCAAATCTTTTCTCACATGCCCTAATATCTCTTCATGTGGTTTTGTGCCGAAGTCTTTCTGTTAATGCACCAAATTACGCACTTTGGGACATTTGTCTGCATTAAAGGCACTATATAATTGCATGTTGTTGTATTTGTTGGTATGCTTTTGTCAATACTTTTATTAAAAGATAGTTAGAATAATGAGCTAATCCTGAATAAATGCATAAACAGAGCAATAGGTCAAATATTTACCGAGGCTTCACCATCACTTCTTGCCACCTGATATTGTGTTCCTCTTTGCGGAGAAATTATTGTAGTGATTTTGGTCTGCAGTATTTTGTATTCATTCCCAATGTCACTACCCATTGCAGCTATTGGAATTGTATTCCCATTACTGTGAAGCAATGAACTGGTACTTTGAAATATTCCCTCAGGAATCGGTGGCCTTTAATCTTTCAGATAAATTATTTTAAAAGTTACCGTGATTCAGTATTTTAGTTTTTCTCTTCGCGCAATATGACAGCATATTTGACTGGATTTTATGGGGAGCATATTGCTCTCCTTCAACCCCCACCTCCCCTGCTCCCGGAAACAAAAGCCATTTGGTAATAATTTGGTGTTAACACACTGGGGTGGCCATAACTAGCTGAGGGTTGCATTTTTGCCTCTCAGTGGAAGGAAGTACTGCCTTTGAGAGCTGTCGGCCATTGTGGTTTGTTGACAGCTCTTGCATTTTCCACAGCACCAGACTTCAGTCGTGGGCACTCCTGGAACTGTAGACATGAAAATCAAAGATGGAAACTGGACCCAGACAAGTCCTGGATCTTTTGGCTGGAGAGGGATTGGGCACTCCAATGAGGGAGTTTGGGGGGGTAGATTTTGGAGCCAGGTGGGGAGGCACAGAGTGGGGAGTGAGGTCCCCTGTTGCGCTCAGGGCACCACCCAAAGGATATATCCCCATTCTTTCCCATCTTTATGCCAACTTGAAAATGGCCTTCCCATTCTCACGTGTCTTCTACTGTTCAGCGTATTATGGCAGTGGAGGCAGATTGAGGACTTAAAGTAAGCAAATTGCTGACTTTAAAGCCTCATTGGACCTAAATGTGAGTTATCAATTGCCTTACTCACCAGTATTATGGGGACTGCACTGGGGATGGATGGGAAGGTGGTGGGCTAGCCACTTTGCATATTTCACACTAGCAAAACTTCTCACACTGGTGACAAGTCAATGACAATCTCGTTTGTTTTGTTGACATTGAGGGAGAACTGCCACACCAATTCACCAGATTCTCTATCTCATTCTCATTTTAGGCTGAACTATTGGCAAAAATCATAAGGATATTTACTTCTAAGATTTCAATTCTAGAATTTATTGCGTACAACATAAAGTGATGCACAGACAATTTCAAGCAGAATAATTACCATAAATATTAATGGTATATGCAAGTATATGCAAGCAATACTTGTGTGGCATGCAAATATTGTTTCTTGCATGCTATACAGACAAAACATACCGTTCATAGAGAAGTAAATGAAAGAATACAGAATGTAGCATTACAGTCATAGCTAGGGTGTAGAAAAAGATCAACTTAATGCAAGGTGAGTCCATTCAAAAGTCTGACGGCAGCAGGGAAGCTGTTCTTGAGTCGGTTGGTACGTGACCTCAGACTTTTGTATCTTTTTCCCAACGGAAGAAGGTGGAAGAAAGAATGCCATTGGTACGTGGAATCTTTAATTATGCCGGCTGCTTTTCCGAGGCAGCAAGGAGTGTAGACAGAGCCAATGGATGGGAGGCTGGTTTGTTTGATGGATTGGGCTACAGTCATGACCTTTTGTAGTTTCTTGCGGTCTTGGTCAGAGCAGGAGCTATACAAGTTGTGATGCAACTAGAAAGAATGCTTTCTATGGTGCATCTGTAAACGTTGGTGACAGTTGTAGCTGACATGCCAAATTTTCTTAGTCTTCTGAGAAATTAGAGGTGTTGGTGGGCTTTCTTAACTATAGTGTCGGCATGGTGGGACCCGGACAGGTTATTGGTGATCTGAACACCTAAAAACTTGAAGCTCTCGGCCCTTTCTATTTTGTCCCTGCTGATGTAGAAAGGGGCATGTTCTCCTTTACGCTTCCTGAAGTCAATGACAATAGCGTTTGTTTTGTTGATATTGAGGGAGAGATTATTGTTGCCACACCAGTTCACCAGATTCTCTATCTCATTCTCATTTTAATATAGAACATAGAACATAGAACACTACAGCACAAACAGGCCCTTTGGCCCACAAGTTGCACCAATCACATCTATATCTACCTAGCCATAGAACTATCTGTAACCCCCAATCCCATTAGATCCCATATACTCATCCAGAAGTCTTTTAAAAGACCCCAGCGAGTTCGCCTCTACCACCACCGACAGCAGCTGATTTTACTCACTCACCACTCTCTGAGTGAAAAACTTTCCCCTAACATCTCCTCTGTACTTGCTTCCCAGCACCTTAAGCCTGTGTCCTCTCGTAGCAACCATTTCAGCCCTGGGGAATAGCCTCCAAGAATACACCCTATCTATTCCTCTCAACATTTTATAAACCTCTGTCAGGTCGCCTCTCAACCTTCGTCTCCAGGGAGAAGAGACCTAGCTCCCTCAACCTATCTTCATAAGGCATGCCTCCCAATCCAGGCAACATCCTTGTAAATCTCCGCTGCACCCTCTCAATATCTTCCACATCCTTCCTGAAGTGAGGCAACCAGAACTGCGCACAGTACTCCAAGTGGGGTCTGACAAGGGTCTTACAAAGTTGCAGCATTGCCTCCCGACTCCAAAACTCAATCCCTCGATTAATGAAGGCCAGTACACCATATGCCTTCTTGACCACATCCTCCACCTGCGAGACCAATTTAAGAGTCCTATGGACCCGGACCCCAAGATCCTTCTGCTCTTCAACACAGCTAAGACTCCTACCCTTGATATTGTATCAAGGCTGATTTAGGCTGAACTATTGACAAAAAAAAAAGGATATTTACTTCTAAAATTTCAGTTCTAGAATGCGTAGACAATTTGGAGCAGAATAATTACCTTAAGTATTACTAGGCACTTTTCGCACTATTTGTGACATTTGCTGCGAACAAACATAATATTTTACATTTGAATTTATTGCTGAGAACCACTAACAATAACATTTTACCAAGAATATAAAGCTAAGAAAAAGTGTTTTGCCAAAAAACATAATAATATGTCGTACACAATTTACTGTATTTTAGTATATTATAAACTGTAGCCAATGACAGTACATCACACCAGTCTCCCTGTACATAAATTTATATGCTTTTTGTAAAGGATATAGAAGAGTACAACAGGAGGACCATTCACTCCAAGGGTGAGCAGTCATTTGATCTCAAGTATTTGTAATCCATTTCCAGTGAGCCTTCTTAAAAATAAGTTTTTATTTTCTGTCTCTCTTCTGCCCAGATCTTGATCCATTGTTGGTGAGAGTTGTTGAAGAGTCAGCTGCACTGCCTTTCAAGCAGCAGCTGGTGTGTAGCATTGAAGCAACTGGTGGATAATAATAAAAGAAAAGGCCAAGAAAATGCTTTGGGCAGGATTCTTCAGTCTCATCCATGGCAGAATTGGGCCCAGGTGCCCAGGGGCACAGCTGTGAATGTCACTGAGTGGTCACACCTTGGAAGTCATTCATCATGGTGTGGGCATCTTGGCTCAGACTTTCCACTGTGGACGCCAACCTTGCAGTATTGGACTGCGTATCACTCAATGCTGGCACCATGTCCTGCAAGGTGAGACTGCTGGCCTCCTCCAGTTGTACCTGCACCTGCTGGAAGGTCGCTGACACCCCCTGCTGTAAAGCCTGGCTCTGCTTTTGCATGTTGAGCATCACTGGGATGAACTTTTCCAGAGATCCAACATCTGCTTGGGGACAGGAGTTTTCAGGGAGCCATCAGCCCTCCAATTGGCTACTCTCTTGGATGTTCCGGTCTCCACCTGATGCGCAATAGCAGTTGCTCACCGGCACATGACGCAGAAGCCTGTCCATGAACATTTCCCACTGAGGTGAATGTCTCTGCGCTGGAGCTTGGTGCTGGATCTGGATCACCATGCTTTGGGCTCTTACTGGCTCGGGGCCTGTCGACCTCACAGTTAGTGACAACTCACTCCTGGGTCTCCTCTGCAATTTTCAGGGCCCTCTCCTCAGAGTGTGTGATGACTCGTACCTCAGGGATGCCCCTCCCTGTCTGCCCACTCCCTTTTGTCAAAGGCAATCTTTGTCGATGGGGACACAAAGGTGACAGAGTGAGACTGACTTGTATAGGGGCCTGATAGCTAGTGGCATATGTGGCCATGGAACCACTCCAATTGATGTGATGTGAACTGTGGTGTTGGGGGGGGTGAGTGAGGTGAGATGGAGATTCTGTGTGCCAATGATAGGAGGTGGTGCAGTGGGATTGAGAGGATTTAAGGTGAGGTGGCAGAGCTGAGGAACATCTGTAATGCCAGGGGCAGGGAAGTAGGCACTGATCCTTGCCCACTGGAGCAGGTCATTCATTGTCTTCTGGCATTGCATATCCTGCCCTCTTTGTAAGCCATGGCATTGCTTCCCATACTCTGCTACCTCGGCTGAATGCAGCCTCCATCCAAGTTGTGGGAAGAAGGTGGTGCTCTTCTCTTCCACAGCTTCAAGCATCCTCTCAACCTCTGATTGCAGAAATCTGGACCACACCTTTTCCCAGCTATATTGCTGGCTGAATTGAGAGTGCTGCTGAAGGAAGTGCTGAAATAATGCTGCTGCTTGCAGAGGTCTAACAGCTGAATCTTGACTGCAGCGAATCAGGCATCAGAAAGTCAGCGTGAAACACGTGGGGCTAGAACTGGTTATTAACATATTCTGAATAATGCACACAGATTGTTGGCAGTCAGTCGCGTGGGTACTTAGTCCCAATTTGGGAGAATGGCATCGCACATATTGTCTTTTTCACCAGGCCTGCATACTTTATCTCTAGAACATCCATCCAGACATTTGCTCATCTACTGTTGAAACCTTTATCCATGCCTCTGTTATTGTTCAAAATCTCTTCCCACACTTAGTAATGTACTAAGGCAGACTTTCATCCAGTTACTCCTGGAACAGGTCACTAATTTGTCACCTTTTATCATCTTCAGACTCAACTATTCCGAGGCCCTCCTGTCAGGTATTCCATTTTCCATCTTACATAAACCTGAGATCCAAAATTATTCTGCTTGATTCCTAATTCACAGCTGAAGTCCTGTTCACCTTGCATTCCTCTGCTCACTAACTGATGTCACAACTTCAAAATTCTTATCCTTGTTTTCAAATCCTCCATAAACTCTCCCCTTCCTAGCTCAGTAGCCTCATCCAGCCATACTAGCCTTTGAGATTATTGCACTCCTCCAATTCTGGTCTCTGCACATCACCAATTTTAATCCCTCCACCCTTGTTGGCCTTGACTTCAGCTGCCTTGGTCATAGACTCTGAAGTTTCCTCCCAAAACCCCTCCACTTTTCTATCTCTCTTTCCTTCTTTAAGGTGCTGCTTAAAACTTGCCTCTTGGACCAAGATTTCAGTCATCTTGCCTAATACTTTCTTATGTGGTTCAATGTCAGTTTTTGTTTGATAACAGTTCTGTGAAGCACTTTGGAATATTTTCTATTTAAAGGCATTATACCAGCAAGTTGTTGTTGAGCTAAAATCACAAGTTTGCTGATCCATTTTGCTCTAAATTCTGGATTAAATTCTGCAGACATTTTGTAGCAGTAGGAGATCTGCAATGTAGTTACAGAGTCATAGGGATGATTTAACCATCATGTTTATGGACGTGACACAGTGGTAAAGTGGGCCATAAAACATTGAGGGTAATTGCTGCCAGTTTTCGTGGCCAGCATCATCTTAGAAGTGCCGGATATCTGCTGTGGTCAGCGTCTCGCCAGAAATGGGCAAGAGGCAGGTTAATATATTTAAATCTATTAAAATGAACATTTACATCTGCTTACTGAGCCTGGTGCTCAATCAACAGGCTCGACCCCCGCTTTATGACCTCTCTGGGAAAGGATAGCAAATGGGGAACAGTCGACTTGGCCTTGTCACTGGAACCAGAGGCCATTGAAGCCCTCCAGAGAAGATGAGGACAAGTGGGGGGTGTTGCCCCTTGGACAGTGCCAGACTGGCACCTGGGCAGTGCTCATCAAGCAGTGTCAGGGGAGGGGCTAATGGGGGAGGGGCCAGTAGGGAAGTGACTAATGGGGGTGGGCCCAGTGGGTGGGGCCATTGAGGTGGTGGAAATGGGGAGGGACTAAGGGGAGAGGGTAATGGGGAGAGCTGTTGTGGGGGGAGGTGTTAAAAGGGAAAGGGGCCCATTGCCGTACTGCAGGGATTGGTGGGGGCGGGATGGCATGTCCATGATCAGTGGGGGGAGGGCAGCGGGTCTGTGATCAGTGGGGGAAGGGTGGTCTGCGATTGGTCTGGGTGGCAGTGGGTGGGGTGGATCGGTGGGGGCTGCAACTTAGGCCATGAACCCCTGCAATGGCAAGGTGTGGTGAGCTGCTTCAGGCAGCCTGCAATAGCAGGGGCTTAACAGCTCTCTCTTGTCTGTCAGACCCTTGCTACTGCTAATGTCAGCATGTGCACTACCTTCCTCTGTGGTCATTTAGGCGCATTAAGCCTCACCCACCAGCTTCTGCAGCTCAAATCTGATGCACTCAAAATTTTGCAGGCAGTGTGTGTATGGGGGGAGCTAAAATGGGCCTAGTAGTCAGATCTGAAACTCTCCCAGTTTCAAGTCCACCCAGCAATTAGAATAAAAATGGCAAAATCGCCCCCATAGTCCTAGAGGTTTACAGCATGAAAACAGGCCCTATGACCCAACTTGTCCATGCTGTCCAGTTTTTACCACTAAATTAGTCTCAACTGCCTGCTTTTGGCCCATATCACTCTGTACCATTTTTTCCCATGTAACTGTCTAAATGCTTTTTAAAAGACAAAATTGTACCGGCCTCTACCACTACCACTCGGTTCAGACAATCACCACCTTCTCTATGAAAAAAATTGCCCCTCTGGACCCTTTTAAAGATGAATAGGGAAATTGAAGGAATATGTCAAGGTCCTGTATATAAAATTCAGAAACGGAAGATCTTACCATAAGATCTGAAATCGAATTGCTCAAATTTGTTAATGTATCTGTAGAGCCACTTTCTTTGTCAGTGGTCACAGATAAGAGATTCTGCTGAATTGTCAGATATTCCTAGTTGAAGATGACAGAGTAAAGCAGAACATGAGAGAGAGTTGTGTAGGCAATGTACTAGAGTCATCTGATGAGAGGCCTAAGAGAATGTTGGCTTCAAATCAAATGTGAGGCCTTGTTAAATTTATGATCTTCAAAGGAATCCTTTTTATTGCATGAGTAAGGGTGACCCAGTAAGAGCAATTGAATTACGATGGCCAGGTGAACGTAAAGGATATTTAATGTTTCCTAAAGCCTGCTTTTGATGACACTGGACCACGGTTTTCATTAAAAATAGAAACAAGGATGAAACATAATTTATTCTAGTGATCATTTATTTTGTAAAGTTGTAAAGCACTAAAGATGAAATAGTTATTGCGACTTCATTAAGTACTTAAATTTCATAGCAGTTAATGACATATTCAGATGTTCTCCCATGGAAATAAGTGTGTGCAATAAAAATCAGAGTTAAAAAGAAAATAAACCATAAATGCTAAAAATTGGAAATAGAAACAGAAAATTCTGGAAATACACTGTAATTTATAGAACTATACAGCACAGAAGGAAGCTATTTAGCCCTATACCAACTCTTTGAAAGAACTACACATTTAGTCCTATTTCCCTCTTGTTTTTCTGTAGCCCCTTTTATTGTCCATCAAGTGTTCATCCAATGTCCTTTGGAAAGTGACCATTGAATATGCTCTCATCACTCTTTCAGGCAGTGCATTCCTGATCTTAACAAAATACTATGTACAAAAAAATTCTGCATCTTCCTTCAGGCTCTTTAACCATAACCACCTTAAATTTGTGCCCTCAAGTTACTGGCCAGTGGAATTGGTATCTCTCTACTTACTCCATCAAAACCTCTCTTATTTTTTAACACATCAATTAAATTTTAACCTTCAGTTTCTAAGGACAATGATCTGTTCCCTAATCACTTCATGAGATAGAATTCCCTTGTCCTTGGAACCATTCAGCAAATATTTATTGTGCTCTCTCAAAGACTTCAACATTTTCCTAAAATGTGATGCCCAGAATAAAACACAATGCTCAATCTGAGCCTAATCAGTGATTTATAACTTCCTTGTTTTTAAAAGTTTATTTGTTACTGTCACAAGTAGGCTTACTTTAAGTCTGCAATAAGATTACTATGAAAATGCCCTAGTTGCCACACTCTGGCACCTGTTCAGCTATGATGTGGAGATGCCAACATTGAACTGGGGTAAACACAGTAAGAAGTCTCACAGCACCAAGTTAAAGTTTATTTGTAATAAACACCACTAGCTTTTGGAGCTGACTGTTCCTTCGTCAGGTGGGTAGGAATTCTGATCACAAACAGGGCATATAAAGACACAAATTCAATTTACATGAATAATGATTGGAATGTGAGTCTTTATAACTAGCCAAGTCTTAAAGGTACAGACAATGTGAATGGAGAGAGCATTAAGCACAGGTTGAAAAGATGTGTATTGTCTCCAGACAGGAAAGATTTTGCAAGTCCAGGCAAGTTGTAGGAGTTACAGATAGTGTGACATGAACCCAAGATCCTGGTTGAGGCTGTCCTCATGCGTGCAGAACTTGGCTATCAGTCTCTGCTCAGCTAATCTGCACTGTCATGTGTCATGAAGGCCACCTTGGAGAACGCTTACCCGAAGATCAGAGGCTGAATGCCTGTGACTGCTGAAATTTTCCCCGATAGGAAGAGAACACTCTTGCCTGGTGATTGTCGAGCGGTGTTCATTCATTCATTGTGGTAGCGTCTGCATGGTTTCCCCAGTGTACCATGCCTCGGGACATCCCTTCCTGCAGCGCATCAAGTAGACAACGTTGACCAAGTTGCAAGAGTATGTACCGAGTACCTGGTGGATGGTGTTCTCACGTGAGATGAATGCATCTGTGTTGATGATCCGGCATGTCTTGCAAAGGTTGCTGTGGCAGCGTTGTGTGGTGCTGTGATCACTGTTCTCCTGATGGCTGGGTAGTTTGCTGCGGACAATGGTCTGTTCGAGGTTGTGCAGTTGTTTGAAGGCAAGAAGTGGAGGTGTAGGGATGGCCTCGGCGAGATGTTCGTCTTCATCAATAACAGATCGAAAGCTCCAGAAAAGATGTCGTAGCCTCTACAAATAAACCTGCTGGACTTTAACCTGGTGTTGTGAGACTGTAAAAAGTCTGACAACACCAGGTTTAAGTCCAACCGATTTATTTGATAGTACACTCACTAGCTTTCGGGTTAGCCCCTTCGTCAGGTGAATGGAGAGTTCTGGCCTCAGACAGAGCATATAAAGCACAGACAGTTTACAGATAACTGATTAGAATGCAAATCTTTACACCTAACCTGCTGTTCAACTCTTAAAGTGGCTGACAATGTGAGTGGAAGGAGCACTGATCACAGATTAAAGAGATGTGTATTGTTGGTTGGACTTAAACCTGGTGTTGTCAGACTTTTTACTGTGTTTACCCCAGTCCAACGCCGGCACATCCACGTTGTGAAACTGTTCAGGTATACAGAGGGAAAATTTAACATGGCCAAAGCACCTAACCAACATGTCTTTTGGACTGTGGGAGGAAACCCATGCAAACACGGGGAGAACGTGCAGACTCCACACAGACAGTGACCTAAGCTGGGAATCAAACTCGGGCTATAGCAATGCTAACCACTATTCCAACGTGCTGCCACATTTATGTGTGTAAATTCACAGCTCTGTCTGTTGTTCCTCTCACTCTAAGATCATATAATTTAGTTTATATTGCCTCTTCATTCTTCCTTCCAAAAGCTGTCACTTCAGATTTCTTAGGCATCGTTTTTGTGCAATCTTCCATAGAAACACTTTATGAAAACTGTTCTAAATAGGTTTCTGAGTCAAACTATTTCACTTATTGAGTGCTTTTAGACTCTGGGTGGACCTGTTTCATACTTCCAATGAGTTCTGTTTTTCTTCCAATTCAAATGAGTTTCTTTGGTTCATTGAAAGAGAATCATTTTACCATTGAAAAGATAAAATTATATTTCAAAGACTAAATATGTATTATGTTTTTGGAAGGATGTGAACCCTTTCTGAATAGAAGTTTAAAATGGAAGTAAGCCTTAAGATGTAAGTTATTTGCCTACAGATATAACAGAATATTATTTTGGGAAGAGTTTTATTGCTATTTGAGGAACTGATTTCATTATTATTACAAAAGTGGCCGTCAACTTAAGATCTAAATTGATTGGTATCTGAAAACTAATAATCAGTTATGGCGATTAATTCTAATATTTTTTCCCAGTAGAAGGTGCAGAAACTTCTACAGATAAGATTATAAAATAATTAGTAATATTTTGTTACCTCTTAATTAATGCTCATATTCTTAGCAAATACTTCCTCGAAGACAATTGTGGATCCAGGACTTTGGTGTAGATAATAACTTACAAAGTTATCAATTTTGTGAATAGCATCAATTAGCTTATCAATCTATTTGATTATATTTAAGTGCATCAATACTTAATAATCAACAGTGGAAATACAAATTACCCAGGATATACGTGATCAGACTCGCTTGAAATTATACTACAGCCCCTCTGTTCCTATCCCTGCAGTGACTCATATCAGTAGACTCAAAACAATATTTCAATGTCAGTGAGACAATACCCATGAGTTAAAGGGCAGATGATGATTCAAGGAATAGTACACAAATTGAACTTGTTTCACTGATGTCAAAAGGTTTTGCTGTGGAGTATTGGCAAAAGCCACTTTGGAGTCATAGGACAGAACTTTGATGCCACAGAGGTGGGAAACAGGAGCTGGGTTTGTTGTTGGGTTGGAAATCCTCTAGTGGGAAACTGATTAAAGTTAAGATATGTGCATGCAGAAGCCCTTAATTTGTATCAAAACAAATTTCCTGACCACCTAAAGCTGGTGGGGGGACACAATGGAGGCTGGTAAGATAAAGTGTGGGACTCATTTATTTCAGGCCCCAAGGCAAACATCACTGTGGTTCCACGTTGTCCTGAGGAAGAGATGTGCAATTTGTGCTAAAGCCTCCCACTTCACCTGAGGGAAGCGAGATGTCACAGGGGAGCATGAGGCCTGGCACCTGGGGCAGGGCAGCCCCTCACACCATTGGTGCTAACCTGGATTTAATACACTAGGCCAAAAGGAAAAAGAGGGATGTTCTCTTCCCAGAGGGTGGGATGAGCAGGCCAACTCATCATAAGCAGAGATGTTCTGTTCAGCATCATCTCCCTCCATCTGCTGTTTCTCATACTCTCTCATCTCCTGCCCCTGTTCCTCCAGGGATGAGCCATTTCCTTTAAGGGCCTTACCCTCCTCAAGATCCATATCATTCTGAAGGTTCAAGTTACGAAAAGTACAACAGACTAGCAGAGTGAACAAGAACCTTGCAGGGAGATTTCAAATGCACCATCTGACTGATCCAGTCCCCAGAATTCTATCTTCAGAAACTTAATAGCTTGTTCAATGGTTACACTAGTGAGCAAGTGACATTGATTATATTGCTACTGTGCTTCTATCTGAGGTTCCTGTAGAGAGGTGAGTAGCAAGGGATATCCATTGTGCCCTAGTATTCATTCATGCACCTTGGGGATTGAAGTGAAAATTTGAGGCAACCTGCACTGGTGGAGAAGGATGATTGAGTCATGGCAGCTGCCAGGAAAGTGAATGCAGACATGGAGGAAGCTCTTGTGATTGCAGAACAGTGTTGCCCTTTATGCTGATGGATCTCATTTGCCTGTCACTGGGTACTTGATTGCCACACAGGTACAATCGATGATGCTCCTGAGGGAATCCAACAGTGAAGGTGAACTCAGTACCCTATATCCCTAGGAGGCTGTGCCAGTCACTAAATGAGTGTACCATCCAGCTCTGACAATAGGGCATGAGTGGCCAGTTGACAGGTGCCATTAAGTTCCATAGCTGATCCTCGGAATGAACAAGAAGTGAAGAAGTTCAAGGCCACAGTGACTTTGATGGCTACAGGCAGGGCATGGTGACGAGTGCTGAGAGGTGCGAGGGGTTCAGTGATGAGGACACAGATGTCTGTGATCATTTACCTAAGAATCACTGCCTCCACTGACAAGGTTTCTCAGTCATCTTCAAGTAACTCCATCCAATCATGTGCTTAACGTTTGGCCTCTGGTCCTTATTTCTTTTGCCTGGGGCTCGGCCCTTCCTGCAGAGTGTGTCGTCCCTCTGGAGCAATTGGGTCCAAAGTTTGACAGATGTGTCCCCATTGCCAGGTGGAGCCTTCCTTCTAGACAGAAGGCCGCTCAATTGTTGACCTATTCAAAGGCTGGATGATGAGTTCCCACTCTCCCTGTCATTGTGCCCAGATCTGCCTCACTGAACATCTGAAGGTGTGGAAGATGCCCTGTGGCTGGATACCCACTCTTTATCCATCTTTCTTCAGCTCAGCAGTTTCTACAGGTGTGGATAATCTCACTGGCCCCTTTCAAATTTAAGTTCACCAATGACAAACTCTTAATAAACTTCAAAACAGTGTTAATTGGTCTCAATTGGGATAAGAGCAGGACTCCTATTACTCCTGTTATCGCTGGTGCCTCTTGAAATTGGTATGCTGCCCAGCATGAGTAATTTGGTGGTTCCTTTGCCTTCTTTCTCGTCTTCGGGGACTCAAATCAACCAATGGATTCTTGCTCTTTTTGCAAAGCAATGAGATCTGTATTTTAATTTAACAACCTAAGCCTTGTTGTTTACAAGAAATTGAAAAGTTGTGAGTCTATAAAAAGAACCACTGAGCTACAGTTTGATGGTTGATGCAGCTCCAAACATTTTCCCTTAATTCTTTTAAGTGAAGCAAATCCAAATGACTGCTTTATAATAGTTGAATCAGCAATCCAGGCAAGAAATCCTGCCAGGAATGCTCTGTGAGGCCTAATACACATGCCAACAAAGGGAAGAGTTTGCCTCACATCATCTGGCTCAGCATGATTCTAATAACCTGCTCACTGAGCCACTTAGAGCTTAAGCAAAGAGTGTGTTTTAGGAAAGACCACAAAACCTTGTGAGTGTGCAGCATTTAAAGGGCTGTAGCTCCAAAATGAAGGAATGTAGTCACTTAAAAATGAATAGTCATGTTTCTGAAAAGTATTGATCCCTTTTAGAAGGCTCAAACATAATTTTTATTTTCATGGGAGAAAGAAGAGACAGTGTACAATGTCTGGCAGTAAGCCAGGTTCAACAGGGAACAATAGACACTGCTTCATAACTTGACAAGGTGGGACCCCATATGAAGTAGGTAACCCAAGTTTCCTCACCATAATGGATTGCCTGTGAACCTATTTCTCATTTGCTGCTTGGGAGTACTCTTTACTCAGAAGGTAGTAAGGGCGTGGAATGCCCTGCCTGCAGCAGTTGTGGACTCGCTAACTTTAAGGGTGTTCAAATGGTCAGTGGATAGGCATATGGATAACATTGAAATAGTTTAGATTAGAGGGTCATTAGATTCGTTATTAGATTGGTTGGCGCACATCGAGGGCTGAAGGGCCTGTACTGCACTGTAATGTTCTATGTTCTATATTCTAATACCAAGCGTTTGCATAATCCTATTGTTTTTCATCTCATGCATATTCATAATTTAACAGGAGACAACAGGGCACACAATCAAGATGCATAATGTTCTGGGCCATCACTCAGAATCTCCATTCCACACAGGTGATCATTAGCCCAGGGTTGCCCCCAGAAGATACACTGCGGGATTCCCTGGAAGTCTCAATGCAGGGACTGCACAATTGTTTCAAAGGAAGTTTAAACTTCTGATGGATGATTACCCTGCAACTGGAACCATCTAATACTCAAATTTAAATCAGAATCTTCAGATGGTTAGCTAAATAGTTATCCAGGAAAAGTTGGAAGGATTAAAACTATTTCTCCCCTGGGTAACTATGGTACTGATCCCCAATAAGCCTCCTATCCTAGATTAACCTCCTATCCTCTCCCACTCCCAATCACTCCCCAAATCACTCCTCACTCCTCCCAACCACCCAACCCCCCAGGCTATCGGACCGCTCTTCCTGACCACTGAACCCCTCCCAACCACCCGACCCCTGACCACTTAACTTGTACACCTACCTTCTCCCTCACTTCTCAAAGTGGCTGGGTTCTTTAAATTTGCTCATTTTATGGCAGGTAATGCTGTAAGATTCTTTTCTCCCAGTGTTGTTGCTATTGACCTGAGTCAGGCGTTGCAATCTGATAATGATTACTGCTCAGCAGAAGTTCTGAACCTATGTAAGACTGAAAATGTAGCTGCACCCATTGCTTTTAGCAGCTTTTCATTGCACCACAAATCTAGCTGCTTTTTTCACCCAGGAAGGACTGTTAGTAGGTCATTTGGTGTCATTAATGATACACAACACTTTGAATATTGCAACAGTCTAGTGACAATGCTCAGCTGTGTCATACTGCTCCTGGAGATAAAATCACTGGTTAAGTGTGATAGCACATTATCTGATGATGCTGTGCAGATTGGGAATGATCCAGAAAAGTCACAGTTGAGGGCAGTGGCAACCATTCCAGTCATTGGCAGTGCTTTCCCTCTTCAGATGGCAAAGCTCTACCACATGCTCCCTGCAGAACTGAAACAGAGACAATTGTCCACAATCATTGGCAGCTCAGTGTGCCATGTAACCTGATGCTGTTGATATTACTGGTTCTCTTCCTTCAGTTTGTTCCATTCCAACCAAAGGAACTCACAATATTCACAGAAGCAATAAAAAAGAGCAAAAAAGACCCCATAGAATTGAGCTAGCTGTGAAGTATTTCTGCACAGATCTGGGACTTTAATGAGGTTAAGGCATGAAATTGGCAGGAGCACTTCAGCTCATAAAATGTCGCAGACTGCAGAATTGCAACCCAATAGGAAATGGGCACATGGCCTTCTCTCTCTATTCTGTGATTCTGTTGCACACCTGCTCTTCCTGGCACATACTAGAATCTATACAATAATTCATTTGTCTATTTCATTCTTAGCATTGTGGCCACACAAAGATGCCAATGATTTATTTTATTTAAAACACCTCCTCAACACTAAAATGTTAGCCCTTTGTTCAAAATGCCTTGATCGTTGTCCCCATGCATTTCAATAACATTCCTGATTGTTTTAATATACAACCCTGAAATGATACCTTGGCATTTTAAATGCAAATGCTCACCATATTTCTCATGAATTCATTTCTCTTTCTCTTATTTAAATGCCAATAAGGTTCAGTTAAATGGTCAAACATCTGCTGAAGTAGTAAGGAGTGGAATGTGTTTCAATGAAATACAATGCAAAGCTGGAAACAAAGCTTTAACCATATTGTCAGTAAACTGTTGTGTTCCTGACTAGGCTGCATAAAGCTATCTAATGGATCTAGGTAGTGAAAGGACTAACTTAATATGTGAGTTGGCATAGGCTAATGAGACTGTAATCTCCTTGCGGCCATGAGGAATGTATATAAGTAATGAGTTTGGACAGTCTCAATTCACATCACCTTTAAAGTTGCATTGTCTATAATACAAGGAGAAAACTCTTGATTCTTCTGTTCATTCCATACAATATTCAATCTCGCACTTTAAGGGAGTGGATATTGGGAGACTGAGTGACCATTACAAAGATAAGATTGCATTTATCATTGGACAGAATTCTAACAGTCTAATATTTGCCAATTATTGCACAATGTGCAGTGCCATTTTCAACTCTTCAGAAAATGAAGCAGGCCACGTCCATGGGCAGCAAGTCCTGGACCGCATTCAGGCTTGGGCTGAAAGTGGCAAATGATATTTGCACCATGCAAGTGCCAAACAATGATTAACTCAAGCAAGGGAGAATCTAATCATCTTCCATGATGTTCAATGATATTACTCTCTCTGAAAATCCCACTGTCAACATCCTGAGGCTTACCATTGACCAGAAACTGAACTGGACCAACCATATAAATATGTTGGCTACAAAAGCATGTCAGAGACAATGAATTCTGTGAGAGTAACTCACTTCCTACCTTCCTAAGGACTGTTCATCATCTACGAAGCTCAAGTTGGAAATGTGATTGAAGACTCTGCACTAGCCTAGATGAGTGCAGCTTCAACAACATTCAAGAAACTCAACATCATTCAGGACACAGCAGCCCACTTGATTGGCACCAATTTAAACAGTCACTACCTCTACCAAGGACACCCAGTAGCAGCAGTGTGCACCGTTTATAGTTGTTCCGCAAATTCCCACCAAGGATCCTTCAACAGCACCCTATACCATATGGACTGCCATGATTCAAGAAAGCAGCTCAGCATCACCTTCTCAAGGGCAAGCAAAGATGGGCAACAAATCCTGATTTTACTAGTGATGTTCATATCCTATGAAAGAATTTTAAAAATTATGCAGTGCCCTTGCATTTTCCATTTATAATTGAGTAATTAAATTCAAATACATTCTTAGGTATTTGAACTTGATGTAAATGACTGACTTAACTTGATATCATAATTGTGCCTGTAAGGCTGAGCTAGGTCATCTGCAGAATGTGTTAACCAGGTTCCATTTGTGTTCCCAACTCTGGTTGATTATGTTCCTGGGAGGCTTTGTTGCATGATCATCTGCCTCTGCTTGTCCCACCTTCACTTTCTTGCTATTGGCCACTCAATACAATCTTCACATTGTATAAAAATCCCAGATGTTGGAACAGCTCAAGTTACCAGCGCTAGGAAAACACAATGTTTTTCAGTTGCCAGAACTAGTCTATGGTTGTGTTTAAAAAACCTTGGAATTTACGTGTGAATAGGAGATTTATCTTAGTTATCTTCTTCCTTAAGACGAAGTTGAGCAGCTTAGATGAAAGAGGGCTCTCCTGAAATGCAACATAATTTGGTGATTCTGATGGAAGATGGAGGTAAATTTCATAGTGATCCTGACATTATTAGCCGGAGGAAAGTTCCTTACTCTCTTCATAAACTTAAATATTAAGTCATTGAGGGCATAAATATTTTGATAAAGCTACAAAAAACATTATGGGTGGAATCTTGGCAGATTTTTTCAAAATGTTAACCCCGGAGAGAAAACTGGTGCAAATCCCATCGGCACCAGTGATAGGAGATCGCATGGAATATTGAGACTCTTGAAATAATGTTTTTCTACCTCAGGCAACAGGGCATGGAAGTCAGCTGGTCACCTCAACCTCAGCTGTGGATCCTGGGGATATGCCCAGATGAAGCTAGAGGGTGAGGAAGAGTAAGAAACTGTAGGCATTTAATGGGCACAAGTGAAACTAGGTAATAGTAGAGATAGGTCATCATTGTAATAGAGCTTTTGTTTTAAACATTACTTTGTTCACCTACAGTTCTTCACCTTGACGTTCTATGTCACCATGCTCTACCAACCCCTACTTCTTCGCTGTGAAGTGTGAGAATGGCAGCGTTACATCTTGCCCCCTTCAAATATTGATGACTCAGTAGGATACACTGCTGCTGGCACCACTCTCTCCCATCTCCTCCTGGTCCAGCTGGTGTCCCTGTTGCAGCGCCAAGTTGTGGAGAGCACAGTAGACTATAATGATGTGGGACACCCTCTGTGGGCTGTATGGGAGGGCACCCCCGATTGGTCCAGGCACCTCAACTGCATCTTCAGCAGTCCAATTGCCTGTTTGACCAGCACGCACGTTGACACATAAGCCTCTTCATAGCGAGTCTTAGTAGATATTTGTGGCCTCTGCACTGGCATCATCAGCCAACTCCTATCCCTCCAGCCACTGCTCTCCCTCAAAGATGGCAGGGATCTGAGAGTGTCCCAAGATGTAACTGTCATGGGCACTCCCCAAGAAACAGGCACACACCTGCATTATACGCATCGTGTGGTCACAAATGATTTGGAGATTGAGAGAGTGGTATCCCTTGTGGTTCATGAATGGCACCGAATACAACTATGGAGACCACAGGGCCACATGGGTGCAGTCAGTTTTACTTTGCACCTGGAACATGCCTGCTAGGCAGATGAAACCCATGGCCCTGGCATCCTGGCTCACCTTGTCCAGATCCAGGTTGATGTACGTGTGAGTCTTCATGAATAGGACTTATGTTACCTCCTTTATGCACTTGTGTGTGGCTGACAGGAAAGTGCTGCGCAGGTCATCTATGCTATCCTGAAATAAGCCGTTGTCATAGAAGTTCGGACAAGCGGTAACTTTAGGGTCCTCAGGCAATGGGTGTGCGCCCATTCCATATGGTACCAGCGCTTGCAGAACCTAGCAAAGATGGTCCACTGTTCCCTGGGAACAAACACGTGCTTGCCAGGACCTCCTCTGTAATTTACACCCTGGAGGGTGATGGTGACCTGAGCATGACATCACGTGCCCACTAATGACATCCAGATATATTAGAACATGGTTTCCAGGCACTCGCAGTGAATTTCATGTTACTCTGCCGGCGGGGGTGGGTGGGATGGGGGGAATGAAAATCAGAAATCTGACGAGATTCGCATTTTCTGATTCTGTCTGGTTTTTCCAGTCACATTAGTGACCCTGCATACAGCTAGCGTGGGGTTTGAAATGGTCCTCTCTGCTTTTGTGGTATATTATTTGATTTTCACGGAGACAAGCTGTTGCACTTTTCTTTATCTGGTCCACACATCTTCACATGCACTTAATCTACCATGCTACCATCACAACACACATCAGCCAGTGTTCCAAATGGGCAAAAATAGAATGAACAAATCTGAAAAAAGACTTGCATTTCTATTGCACATTTCATGACTTCGGAATGTCCAAAAGTGCAATACTGCGAATGAGGTACTTTTGAAATGTCAATTCATAGAATTCTTACAGTATAAAAGGAGGCCACTCGGCCTATTAAGCCTGCACCCACTTATGCTGTAAGTCCACGTATATACTCTGCTAATCCCCCTGGTGCGAAGAAGCGATTTAGCTTGGCCAATCAACCTAATCTGCACAACTTTGGACTTAAAATTGCAATGTTAGAAACAGATAAATAATTCATAAATAAAAAAAGGTTGTAAATGAGATGAATTACTATGGATATATAGCTAGGGACTGGTGTTGTATGGAAAATATTCATTGCTCAGACATCAGAGGCTGAATTTTCATCTCAGATTCGGGGCAATTTCCAATTTCCTCCCAGATTCACCATATTCTTATTTCCAAGAGACAGGTTGGTCAAGGTTCGAGTCTGTTCCACTCTAGGCAGGCTCGAAACAGTGTCAGAGAAATTAGACTGTCAGTCCTGTCTTTGTCCTCAGGGATATCCCCCCAGCTCTCCACACCTTTTTTATGTTCCCTAGCCCAGATGAATCAAACTCCTTACCCCACCTACCTACATGTCTCCTCCATCACCTCTCAACTCATTTATTTCCCCCCCTGCAATGCCCTCTCCATGATCCATTGTACACCTAATCCCCCTCCATGACATTATCTATCCTCCATAGCCACTCATCCAGTGTTTTATGGATAGACCTCAGGAGCCATGTGGTAGCAATGGATGCTTTTAAAATTGATTTAGAATAAAAATTAAATCTTTAACAATCCGATAGAACTGTCAGTCAAACATGCATCCATTTGTGCTGCAGAGAGAAAAAAATCTCCAGTTCCATTGAAAAAGGTTAAATCCCTTTAAATGATCATTAAGTTGTGAAATCCAGCATCTATTCAGAAGGCACATTAAAAGCAAACAATCCTACTACCTCTTAAAACTGCCAATCAAACTGTATACTCAGTGTCCTGAACAACAATGTAAACAAATTTTCTGCTGAGCTAAGCATTTCTTAAGCTTTTGAAACTCAACCGAGCACTCATCATGGGCTTAGCTATTAAAAATGTACCATTCCAGCTCCAGGTAATGGAAGCTATTGAAAAGGAAAGACCAGTTGGTTTTTGTTCTATTTTAAAGATTTGTCATTCAGAGGATTGTAGTTGTTACTTTTCTAAGTTTAAACAGGGCAATTTTTTTTAAATTGAAGGATTTTGGATATTTACATAAGAACATAAGAAATAGGAGCAGGAGTAGGCCATCTAGCCCTTCGAGCCTGCCCCGCCATTCAATAAGATCATGGCTGATCTGTCATGGCTCAGTTCCACATTCCCGCCCTCTCCCCATAACCCTTAATCCCCTTGCCTATCAAAAACCTATCAACCCACGTCTTAAAAATATTGAGCGAGGCAGCCTCCACCACTTCAACGGGCAGAGAATTCCAGAGATTCACCACCCTTTGAGTGAAGAAGTTCCTCCTCAACTCCGTTCTAAACCGCACCCCCCCCTTTATCCTGAGGCTGTGCCCTCTAGTCCTACTGTCCTTTCTGAGTGGGAAGAGCCTCTCCACCTCTGCCCTATCCATCCCATTCAACATCTTATACGTCTCAATGAGATCTCCCCTCATTCTTCTAAATTCTAACAAGTACAAGCCTAGTTTATTCAGCCTCTCCTCATAGTTCAACCCCCTCAACTCCAGAATCAGCCTAGTAAACCTCCTCTGCACTCCCTCCAAGGCCAAAATATCCTTGCGTAAGTGCGGCGACCAAAACTGCACACAGTACTCCAGCTGTGGCCTCACAAGTGCCCTATACAGCTGCAGCAAGACCTCCCTACTTTTATATTCAATCCCCCTCACTATGAAGGCCAGCATCCCATTCGCCTTCCTGACCACCTGCTGCACCTGCAGGCTGGGTTTTTGCGACTCACGCACAAGGACCCCGAGGTCCCTCTGCACCGTCACATGCTGCAGTTTTTCGCCACGTAAGTAATAGTCCTTCCTACCATTATTCTTACCAAAGTGGACAACCTCACATTTGCCAACATTAAGTTCCATTTGCCAGTTCCTGGCCCATTCGCCCAGCCTATCTAGATCCTTCTGCAGACTCTCCCCACCCTCTGCACAATTTGCCGTTCCACCAATCTTGGTGTCATCAGCAAATTTTGACACCATACACTCGGTTCCCTCCTCCAGATCATCTATATAAATGGTGAATAGCTGAGGCCCCAGCACCGACGCCTGGGGCACTCCACTAGTCACCATCCGCCAATCCGAATAGCACCCATTGACCCCCACTCTCTGCCTCCTATTTGACAGCCAATCCTCTATCTACGCTAACACCCTACCCCCAACTCCATGCCCCCTGACCTTCTGCAATAACCTCTTGTGAGGCACCTTGTCAAACGCCTTCTGAAAATCAAGAAAGACCACATCCACCGGTTCTCCTCTATCCACCGCCCTAGGCACGTCCTCACAGAACTCCAATAAATTCGTCAGACACGACTTCCCCTTAACAAAACTGTGCTGCGTCTGCTCTACCAAACAATTCTCCCCAAGATGCCTTGCTATTTTCTCCTTGATCAATGCACTGTTCAGATCACGGAGAGTTAGGAGAGAGCCTAGGCACTGTTGACTAGTTTTGTATGCATTCTGACATTTCTTCAATGAGAAAAGTCTAATCTGAAAACATATACAATGCTGGTCAATGCAACAGTGTAGCTGGTCAACTTATCTTGACTGGACGGAGCTCTTTGGTTAATAAAAACCCATCTAACTCATAAGCCAGCATCTAATAATACCATCTGAAGTTGTAAAAATATTTAACACTTACTTTTTAGAATGTTTCTGACTCCTCATCAAACTTCCTTATTGTTCCCAAGCTCTCTTACCTGACAGATTTTCTGAAGGCTTCCAAAGCACACCCGCCCAGTGAAAATGTCATTTGACACAAAATGCAGATCCCCCTAAATCCCTGCATATTAGTTTCCTTAATCTGGCTATGCAAGTAGTATTTTCCACTAACATGCTACTGCCGTTAAAATGTTATGGCCACCACGCAATCGAGCACCATCATATAGGAATTTCAGTGTTGGTATGTTGCCAGGCATACAGGCCATATGTTCCAATGATTGGCTGATTGATTCAAATAACACGTTCCTTTGGTTGTTCATAATAGGCAGAGTACAGACCAGAGTCAATCAGCCTACGCATACAAGTCAAAATGTCTGCTGTTGGATGTTCCAAGTTTGGGCAGCACTTGCTGAACAATCTTGAGTGTGCCAATTGCTACACTAACAATCAATTTAATATAATCAACCAAGCTCATAAATGGCTTATTTACAATTGTTGGACACATATTCATACATAGGGATATGGTTACTTCAAACAAAAGGATCATGTTCAAGCTGTACGTCTTTATTGAATTACCTTCGAGCTTGGGGAACATACGGTTGGTGCCCTGTTGCTTTCTCCATAGCAACGTCTCAGCCAGTCAGAGTTGATTTGCCAACCAATCAGCCTTCTGTTCTCCTGTAGTATAAATTGTAATTGTTTGAAATTTGGCATTCTTACATTTGTTCTGATGAGTGCAAGATGAAAATCTTTGGCAACTTGTCTTTTCAGCAATATTCAAATAGGTTTAGAGCAAAAATTGGACAATTACTCATTACTGGGAAGCAATTTTCCCGGCCAGCTGTGCTGCTCGAGTAGCGCAATGCTTCAGGAGCAAATGTCAGGAAGCCTGAAGAGGGACCCACAATTGATGTTTGGTCGATCCCGAGTCTCCGGGGTCCTTTTTTTCTGATGTAAACAGCCTAGTGCTGATATCAGCGTGAGGTTGATGAAAATATTGAAATCGCTATTTAAATATCATTAGCAAGCCCAGGATTGTAGCCTCCCAGCAGGTGAGGTTCCCACCAGTGGGGATTAAAGCTGGTCACTATTAGGGAGGGGAATGCCTTTAGGTAGTGTCAGTCTGGCATTGGCAGCCTGATACCCTGGCATTGCCCACCAGGTACTGGGCAGTGTAAAGAGGGTGGGGCCACATGGGATAAAGCCCATTGGGGGAGCAGGGACAATTGATGGTGGTGGGGGGGTGACCTGCTGTGCACTCTGCAAGGGAATTGGTGGTAGAGGGAGGGAGAAAGCAATCAAGGCTGCACATGGGGGTAGGGAAGATTGGGGCTACTCATGGAGCGGGAATTGGGCTGCACATGAGGGTGAGTGTCAGAGCTGGACACAGGGGCCGGTGATTGGGAATGGCCTGGGGGGACAGTAAGGTAGGCTGGTGATTGGAAGGGGAGGCTGAGGAGGCCGGTGATCACTGGGGGAGGAAAGGGGGGAAGGTGGGGGCAAGGGGGAGGTGACGCCAGCAATCGGGGTAGGCCAGCAATCGGAAGGCCAGTGATTGGTTGGGTAGGGGGGTGCAGGCGGGAGGGGGAGTAGTGCGCATGTGCCTATCTCCCCACTGGAAGATTGATGCATGTGCGCAGTGGCTCACTCAGTACATTGATTCCAGTTTCCCAAGCGGGATTAGGCCCACCCCTTGATGCACTCTAAGGAACACAGAGTGCCAGAGATTCATGAAACTAAGTACGCCCAAAAATCAGGTGGGAAAGTCCTCCCATTCTCTTGTTCGTTGGGTATTTAGATTGTTTGGGGAGAATCGCTTCCCTCAATCTTTGATGCTACAAAGACTTTGAAAAAGCTACAAAAAAACATTTGGGTGGAATTTCAACTTGCCATGCTGACTCTCCTGGAAGATGATTGGTGTGAGATTTATTTTTTCCACTGGCCATGGTTGACGCATTTTTGAACTTTTTAAAAAGCTTTTACTTTGTGCTAAAACTGATGAAACCTGAATACTTTACTGGGCAGTATGATGGAACTCCAGTAGACTATACCATTGTTTGGTAGAATATTTGATCACATACAGTTCCCTGCACAGTAGATTGTTTGTCTCATTGGAGTGAATAGTAGCTGTGGCACAATTTATCTTTTTGCAGTGGTTGTTAAGCTTAAACTGGCGACTTATGTAGTAGAAAGTAATACACATTTCACATTAACTAAGCTGTGATATAAATAATATTCTTATGTAACAGTTCCTTTCCTTTTCACGTTGTCTGTGGAAGGTCATTGCTTTTCAAAAGTCTTTATTGACTTACTAATTTGAGAAGACCAACTTGTAGGTATCTTCCAAAAAATGGCAGAGGTTAAACAAATTTAAATAACTGTGGGATTCAAAAGGTTTACCAATCAAGCAGATATTTTTTACTACAAAGACTACAGAGCTCTTGGGATAGTGGCAGAAAATCATTGGGGTCTTCTTACCACAGCAGTATCAGTAGAAGTGTCGCTGATTTCACAATGCAGCTTCACATTGGGAATAAGCAATGGCATTCAAAGTATCTTCAGGCTGATTTGGACAACTTGAGTGTGTGTACTGGATGTGCTTGCTAGATTGACAGGCAGAAAGATGCTGAATAAATGAAGTGCATTATCTCTTTATTTTCTCATACCAGAACATTTGTTTCTATGTAGTTGCTAGATATGGCCACACCTTTTGATTACTGCACCGAAAATAAGGCACAGTTTTCAGAATGGTGCACACTTTCTTTCATCAAGGCTAAGAAGACTGAAAGAGAAATGTATGGAATCAGATGTCTGTCAATTCATGCTGAATCACTATTATGATTTAAGAGGCTTTTGTTTGGAGTCATTCTGGATGGTTCTTCAAATAAAAACATTTCTTTCAACATGTATGTGCCAGTGTGCAATGGTGACACAGTGGTTAGCATTGCAGCCTCACAGCGCCAGGGACGGGGGTTCAATTCCTGGCTTGGTCATTGTCTGTCTGGAGTTTGCACGTTCTCCCCATGTCTGTGTGGGTTTCCTCCGGGTGCTATGGTTTCCTCCCTTCATCTGAAAGATGTGCTCGTTAACGTGCATTGCCCATGCTAAATTCTCCTTCAGTGTATCTCAATTGGCGCCGGAGTGTGGCGACGATGGGATTTTCACAGTAACTTCGTTGCAATGTTAATGTAAGCCTACTTGTGACATAAATAAATATTGCATATAATGTATATAAATGTATTTCACATGAATATAACAGTTTATTTTCTGTTTGCACTAAAACAAATTGAATTTTAAACATTGGCTTTTGAAAAAAAAATTGAAATGAAAGGATCAGTTTAATAATTTCTGTATTGCCAAAGAACTGCACATATCAAAGGACATCCCAAAGTAGTTTATAGCCAATGAACTACTTTCTAAGATGAAGCAACCATTATAATTTAGGGAAACATTACACGTAGCCAATCTGTGCACAGCAAGGTCACACAAATAGCAAGGATAGAAATGACCAGATAATTTGCTATAACAAAATCGGCTGAGGGATAATTTTTGTTGATCATGCTGGGAAACTCTCCTGCTCTTCAAAAATTGCTGTTGGAATTGTAACTTGTGTTTCTCCAAGGGAAGAGTCTCAGATTAACATCTAATCCAAAAGTCAGCATCTCTGCAGCACTGCTCCAGAATTTCACTAAAGCATCAGATTATATCCTCACATTTCTGGAGTGGGATTTGCATTCACAACCTTTTGATTTAGAAGTGAAAGTACTATCACTGAGCCAAGACTAACACCACTTGTGAAAAATGCTTGTAAGTGCAATGTAATTTGAAATATTTTTGCCTCAGTGCTTCTTAACTGTCAAGAACTGTGGAGGCATTCTTTATTTTGTGCTTCAAGCTAGGTTTTAACATCTGTGAGTTGTTCATTTAGCCAAATCGTCTCATTTGCTAAACACTTTGTGTGAAATGATTGTTCAGTGATTATGGGTATAATCAACAATAAGTTTATTTTGTTACCTCTGTGCGCTCATATAAACTGGACAAACGTTATCAGCAGAGCATAAATTTTCATGGTTTAAGCTCAACACTACTGCAATCACATTTTCTTGCTTGGTCTCTGAAAATGTCAACTTCTTGCAAACACAGGGAGAAAAACATGCAGATCATCTAAATATGCCATTGTTGAGCAAAATGACACACACAGCAAACATAATCCTAATGAATGTGATTTGCATGTGAATGAACCACTAATGGGAGAAAGCCTTCAACAGTGTTTCTTATTAAATCACTGCAGTTAATGCGAACATTAGAAATTCATTTAAAACAGTCATGTGAGGAACTGCTGACATGATTAAATGTATTTTGTGAAATATCTCAAGGGTGTATTTTTTCTCCAGAAGAAATTACTTGGGGAGAGCGAGCTACATTTCTGGTTAGCATCGTTAATGGATTTGGCACCAGATGGTGCTTAATGTTTGCTAATAAAATGGAGATCACCAGAATGCGCTATTGTGATATGATTTCAGCACCGAATAGAATCAGCATCAAATATAAACATAGAAACATAGAAGGTAGGAGAAGGAGGAGGCCATTTGGCCCTGCGAGTCTGCTCCTCCATTCATTACAATCATGGCTGATCATCCAACTCAACAGCCTAATCCTGCCTTCTCCCCATAATCTTTGATCCCATTCACCCCAAGTGCTATATCTAACCACCTCTTGAATACATTCAACTACTTCGTGCGGTAATGAATTCCACAGGCTCACCACTCTTTGGGTGAAGAAATGTCTCCTTATCTCTGTCCTAAATGGTCGACCCCGAATCCCCAGACTGTGACCTCTGGTTCTGGACTCCCCCACCAACAGGAACATCCTCGCTGCATCTACCCTGTCTAGTCTGTTAGGATTCAAGTCTCTTTGAGATCCCCCCTCATTTGTCTACACTCCAGCAAAAACAATCCTAACCTAGTCAATCTCTCCTCAGTCTTGCCATCCCCGGAATCAGCCTGGTAACCTTCACTGCACTCTGTCAAGAGCAAGACTATCCTTCCTCAGAAAAGGAGGCCAAAACTGCACACAATATTCTGGGTGTGGCCTCACCAGAGCCCTGTATAATTGCAGCAATAACCAAAGTGGAGGAGCAAAGAAAAAATAAATATTGTGCATTTTTTAAAAACATGAAAATGATTTTTTTTACATTAAAATTAATGTATTGGTAAGAATGAATTTAGCTGAACTTATTGTCAATAACTTTTTACTGAATTTTTTGTTTTAATGAGCAACTCATTATATAATCAGCTCAGTAAATTGAATGTAGCAAAATATCCAAGTAGCAGCTGTCACACTGGGTTTGTTGATGTGATTGGGTTCTTCAGCCTTTTTCAGTGAGATAGTGTTTATTTCAGAATGTGATGGGGTTCAGTTGTGCATTAAATGAAAAGCTGTCTGGGGCTTCAGTTGAAACTCAGCCCTGGTTAGTTGGAATACCTCTGAAATAATTTTTTATGTCTTATCAATTTGAGATGTCCCAAAGCGCTGAAGAAGTTGTTGGGAGATAGCTAGAGAATTGGAAGTGAAGGCTGCCTTCCTCTGATTCACTCAGGGATGGGAAAGATCAATAATGGCCATCGATTGCAGCCATTAAATGGTCAGTTAATAGCTACCTTAGGGCGTCTTCCTACCTCAGCTGCTATCTTATCTGTGGTGGAGGGGTCTTTGGTTACAATGAGGAGGCTGCCCAGTAAAAGCTGGTGGCCTCCTTGTGGCCTCTGGAGTGCTGCTTTTTATTGAGAACCGTGGCCAGAGGGCCTTCTCCAGCAGCAAGGGATGCCCCTCTTGGAAAGATCCTTCACTTCCCTCAACAATAGCCTGACCCCACGTAGCCAGGTTCTACAGACTCCTCCACTGTTGCTGGTCCTGCAGATTCCTGCAGTCCCAGAAATAGCCACCATTGCCAGTGTGCTGCTGACACCCTGATTGCCAGGTACTCGATTGCCTGATACTGTTGCAGTAGGGCTCTCAGAAATGTTTGCAGTGGGGTTAATCCTGGCAGTCTTGCCAGCAGATGGGGCCTTTGGCACCACTGTTTAAATTCAGTAGTTATATTTAGTGGCCTCACTCCTTGGGCAGAAAACCACTGAGTCAGATAACTCACCTGTTACTGATGCTGCCAGTTTTTGTTTTTTGGGCACATACTACAATGAGTAGGTGATTTGCTGTGCCAGTTAACTACCCAAGCAGTGAAGATGAACTTAGGCGCACTGAGTTACCTTAGAAACCCAGTTAAAATTGTGTCAGTTATGAAGGTGAAAAATGAAGCTATTATCCCAAACTCAATTTTGTGTCTAGGTGATGCAAGCCTATGTGGCACTGAATTCTTTGCACTATTTGGCACTAATTGGTCTCATGAAGCAACATGGCTGATTTATATAAGTAATGGAGAAATGATGATTCAATTGGGATTCTCTTCTGAGTTTGTAAGATTAAGATTAAGGAACTTTTCTTTTAACGTGCACTTCAAATGCTGATACAAAAAATGATAAAGTATTTAATTCTCCAGAATTGACTGTTAGTTTCTTCCCCAGTGACCTTTATTCATATAAATAACTATACAACCATTTCTGTAAGCAAACTGCAACTAAGTTCAACCAAAATCATCAACATCCTTCATCTGGTTAACACAGTTTAAGTCTAGTAATTATCCTGGTAATTACTGACAGGGGATATACAGGATATCCACTATATTTTCCTTTCATCTCATACGCTGTGAAGTATGACACTGTCGACCACAGCAGATAAGTTAAAGTGTGAAATCAGATTTACTTATAGCCAAACTTATACACAGACGCAAGAATGCATAGGTTAGAGACTGTACAATAATAGTACCAACATCATCTGCAAACTGGACTGACTTACTGCTTGAAATAATCAGAAATTCTCTTTGCTTCTCAACAAATTCTTAGAAAGGCACTTCTTATGCCAAATGTGTCATATTCCAGGTATAAGGTTCTTCGTGTGGAACCTGTTCCATTCCATGTAATCAAATGGTATATATAAAAAAAAGGCAAAATGTTTCCACATAAAATATCAGAAACTTTCTAATGTTGTAGGTAAAGATACCTCTGAGACTAATTGTGAGTCAAAGTACAGCAGTTTATTCAAAAGCTTTTGGGAGATACACCTGGCACCTAACAGCAGTTCCCCAGGCATCTCTCCGAACACAAGTTAAGAGCACATATTTATACCCCCCGTCACGTACGCATCTTCTCATTCTCAGCAGGTTCCCAAGTTGTGGGTTGTCATCCATTGTGGGAACATGGCTGCCTCGGCATTTCTTCATGTTTATCTCAAGGTCACAATTGACGTGTGTGATTAGCCCTTAGCTAACGTACAGGCTGACAAGACAAGTTAAAATTGGTGGGCCGGTATAACAATCTATACTCACAAGTTGTATAATATATATGTGTATAATGTGTTGGTACATGACACATAAGCAGTATATAATGAATATATATATATATATGAAGATAGTTAGGACATGCAAGCTTCACTATGTTAGGCGAAAGTCCACGACTTAACTACAAGATGGGTCAACTACATTTCTAAGCAGGCTTATCATAAAACTTGTGTACAATAACAAGAGCAGCTGCTATCCCCCTGTCTGGGTCACTTGAAACTTGCGTACAACAGCAAGGGCAGCTGCAGACTGGGCACGTGAAAACAAAGTTACATTTATCTGAAATATATGAAAACGGGCTGCATATTACTGCATATTTTTTCTCATCCTCTCAAGTATTACAAAGTTCATTAACTCATTCCCTACTACACTAATATTGCTCAAACAATTTATTTTCAGCTCTCAAGCAGTCAATTCAAATATTAACAGTTTTAATAGCTCAGCATCAGTGGAAGATTGGCTTTATGATAGTTGTAATTCTGTCTGCATTTTAGCTGGATTCTGTTCATTCATGGAGCACAACAGAAATTAAGTCTCTGAGCATACATGGACAGTTTATAAAGCCATCTCATGTTCTCAGTAGTAATCTCTTTGCGGATACCTCATAAATCCACCTGAGAATTAAATATTTCAGAGTGATAGATCCTTCCAGTCTAAATGACAAGACCAAAGGCATCATAACATCAACACTATGAAGACCACTGTTGAAATGCCCAGCTGAATAGGTATATGTGGTCTATACCATGTTGTTTCCATTTTCTCTTCTGCCTCTCAAAACCTGCTTGCCTGAGGTTCACTTGCTTGCCTGTAGAAGATGTTGCCAGTCAGTTTGAGTATTGCAATAGTTAATGTGTTATAGGAAAGACATTATCAACCTGGAAAAGGTGCAATAAACAGCTGACCATAGACACAAGGAGAGATTTCAGAAACTGACTTTGTGTTATAGAAAACTAATTGAGAAGGTTATTAGGGCATCGACACTTTGTACCCTGAGGTACCATTTATGATGTTCCCAAGAGTAACACTGAGGGGACATACACTTGGGCTTGGGACAGAAAATGAAAAGACAAATCAGATAGAATTACTCTACAGAGAAATAGGTGACTGTTTGATATAGCCTGCTGAGGGGAAGCAATAGAAGCTGACAAAATCAGCAGTGAAAGGTTGGTTACTCTACCAGCTGATAATTTCCAAAGCAGTGTGGGTGTTTAATGACAGGCAGTGACTCAGGGCGTGGAATGCACTTGAGCAGTAAGTGTAAGTTTGACACCTACTCCCAATGTTTGCCATAATTTGACATCCGTGTGTACAGGGTCTTTCTAAAATGTTGCACACAACCCTGAACACAAACCATAAATTTTTGAAAAGCCATTGACATAAGTTAAAATAGTCAGCATGTTACTGATGGACAAGAATGCAGGAGAGAGAAATAAATATTTAGAAAAATAATTCTTGCTCTGAACATATAGGACAGAATCTTCCAGTCCCTCCAACAAGGAGAGGTTTGGCAGGCGGGCTGATAGCCAGAAAGCAGGTTTCCCATGGCGGGATGAAGTTCAGGAATTTTGTTCTTGGCACTTTCAAGGACAGTGAAATGTGTGTCAAGCTTCCTGATGAGCAATGTCAGGAAGTCCTTTTGCATGTTTTAGCATGGCATGCATGCTTATTAAAAGGCCACCTTGCCAGAATTAGGTTCGTTCTTCAAATTAAGAACATAAGTACATAAGAACATAAGAAATAGGAGCAGGAGTAGGCGATCTAGCCCTTCAAGCCTGCCCCGCCATTCAATAAGATCATGGCTGATCTGTCGTGGCTCAGTTCCACATTCCCGCCCTCTCCCCATAACCCTTAATCTCCTCGCTTATCAAAAACCCATCAACCCGCGTCTTAAAAATATTTAGCGAGGCAGCCTCCACCACTTCAGCGGGCAGAGAATTCCAGAGATTCACCACCCTTTGAGTGAAGAAGTTCCTCCTCAACTCCGTTCTAAACCGCCCCTCCTTTATCTTGAGGTTGTGCCCCCTGGTCCTACTGTCCTTTCTGAGCGGGAAGAGTCTCTCCACCTCTATCCTATCCATCCCATTCATCATCTTATATGTCTCAATGAGATCTCCCCTCATTCTTCTAAACTCTAACGAGTACAAGCCTAGTTTATTCAGCCTCTCCTCATAGCTCAACCCCCTCAACTCCGGTATCAGCCTAGTAAACCTCCTCTGCACTCCGTCCAAGGCCAAAATATCCTTGCGTAAGTGCGGCGACCAAAACTGCACACAGTACTTCAGCTGCGACCTCACCAATGCCCTATACAGCTGCAGCAAGACCTCCCTACTTTTATATTCAATCCCCCTCGCTACGAAGGCCAGCATCCCATTTGCCTTCCTGACTACCTGCTGCACCTGCAGGCTGGGTTTTTGCGACTCATGCACAAGGACCCCGAGGTCCCTCTGCACCGTCGCATGCTGCAGATTTTTGCCACGTAAGTAATAGTCCTTCCTACCATTATTCCTACCAAAGTGGACCACCTCACACTTGCCAACATTAAATTCCATTTGCCAGTTCCTGGCCCATTCGCCCAGCCTATCTAGATCCTTCTGCAGACTCTCCACACCCTCTGCGCAATTTGCCGTTCCACCAATCTTGGTGTCATCAGCAAATTTCGACACCATACACTCGGTTCCCTCCTCCAGAACATCTATATAAATGGTAAATAGCTGAGGCCCCAGCACCGACCCCTGGGGCACTCCACTAGTCACCAACCGCCAATCCGAATAGCACCCATTGACCCCCACTCTCTGCCTCCTATTTGACAACCAATCCTCTATCCACGCTAACACCCTACCCCCAACTCCATGCCCCCTTACGTTCTGCAATAACCTCTTGTGAGGTACCTTGTCAAACGCCTTCTGAAAATCAAGAAAGACCACATCCACCGGCTCTCCTCTATCCACCGCCCTAGACACATCCTCATAGAACTCCAATAAATTTGTCAGACACGACTTCCCCTTAACGAAACCGTGCTGCGTCTGCTCTATCAAGTAATTCCCCTCAAGATGCCTCGCTATTTCCTCCTTGATGACAGATTCTAACATTTTACCTACAACGGACGTTAAACTAACCGGCCTATAATTCCCTGCCTTTTGCCTGCTACCCTTCTTAAACAACGGCGTAACATTAGCCGCTTTCCAATCTTCCAGCACTTCCCCGGAATCCAGCGACGTTTGGAAAATAACCACCAAGGCATCCACTATCACCTCCGCCATTTCTTTCAGAACCCTGGGATGCATTCCATCCGGTCCTGGGGACTTGTCCACAATCAGTCCCTTCAGTCTGCCGAGCACCACCTCTCTAGTAACAATAATGTCATTGAGACCCTCCAGTCCTTCCACCTTTCCATCGCTAACACCCGGCAAATTATTCACGTCCTCCTCCGTGAAGACCGAAATAAAAAAGTTATTCAAGACCTCAGCCATTTCCCCATCCCCTACCACTAAGTCCCCCCTCTCATCCCCTAAGGGTCCAATGTTCACCCTAGCCAGCCTCTTCCTTTTTATATATTTATAAAAACTCTTGCTATCCTTTTTTATATTAAGCGCTAGCCCAGCTTCATAGTTTCTCCTACCCTTCTTTATCAACTTCTTTGTCAATCTTTGTTGACATTTAAACCTCTCCTAATCCTCTTCTCGCCCACTACTCTTAGCTACTCTAAACACCTCCACTTTTAATTTAACACTTTCTTTCACCTCCTTCGTTATCCACGGCTTATTACCTCTCCTCCTACGGTCCTTTTTAACCATCGGAATAAATTTCTGCTGAGCACCAAGAAAGATCTCCTTAAAGATCCTCCACTGCTCCTCAGCAGACCTACCTTCCAACGCGATCCCCCAGTCAACATTTGCCAATTCTTCTTTCATCCTACCATACGCTGCAAGAATTTAGAAAGTTCACTTTTACAACTGTATATAAGTGGTGAGGTTCACTTCATCCATGACTTTGAAATGAACAGGCATTTCTTTGACCTCCCTCTGGACTACTCAGAAGGGCTCATGTAGTCAGTTTTTTCGTGATGCCAATGCATGGTCTCTCTATAGTCCTAAACATAATGGAGGCAAGCTGACTTGTGTCAGAGGGAGGTTTCTCGCACACGGCTCCCATCACCTTGGTCAAAGAGCAACGTCTCCATGCGCAGTCATGTATGAATGGGAGAATACTAATCTCTGGTCTTCCGGATTTCCTTCACCTTTAAGAGGTGTGGTGGGGATGCCATGTCTAGACAGAGGCCAGGCAAAGGTTTAGCACTGGCCTGCTGGCTTTGAGATGGAGGAAATTTGCAAAGGGCATGCTCACTAGATTTATTACTTCAATTTGTTCATAGATCCATTGAGGCTTAGATGATACAAGCTCTAGGCATCTTTGTCTTTCTGTTGGATGTCATCCAGATTAGCAGAATTGAGGTTGGCACAGGGCCAAAATGAACAAGAAGCAGTAGCCCACAAGAAGTTCAGGACCTGTTGGTATATTGTTGGACCTGACTGGTATATTGCAGCTAGTGCAGTTATCAGTAGATTAGCAAAAGGCAATGCTGGATACATCTTATAATGTCCCAGACGTGGTTGTACACTTCTTCCAGCGTTTCCATAATGACCTGCCGCTGCAAAGATTTGGAGGCAATTATAGCATTAAAGGTCACTGGTGCCTTAAACTTACGTGCCAATGGTTCCTTCCAGGACTCCACTGAGGACATGTGTGGCATCTCCCAGTCAGAAACACACAACTGTTGAGAGATGGTCTTTTCAGGAGAGCAAACTGATTTGTGCAATTTCATTTGGATCCTGAAAGCTATGCTGCAAGATCCTGGGGTTTTGCAACCATCTCAGGTTTCCTGTAAGTTCAAGGGGCTATTGACTGCACGCATGTGGCCTTGAGAGCATCCTGGCCACAGTCACACTCATCAATAGGAAAGGTTTCCATTCTTTGAACATGTAGCTAATGCATGATCACAGAAAATAATCCTGCAGGAATCTCTCATGACACCTACATTCTGACTCACAGACAAGAAACAAAAACCTGGAATAAATGGGTCATTTTCAAAATTGCAGGCAGTGACAAGTGAGGTAGGGCAGGATCAGTGCGAGTACAGGGATCAGTGCTGGACCGCAGCTATTCACAAAATGTAATAATGATGTAGATGAGGGCGTCAAATGCAATATCTCCAAATTTGAAGATGACACCAAGCTGGGTGGGAGGGTGAGCTGTGAGGAGGATGCAGACATGCTTCAGTGTAATTTGGACAAGCTGACTGAGTGGGCATCTGCATGGCAGATGCAGTATAATATGGATAAATGTGAAGTTATCCACTTTGGAAGCAAAAATAGGAAAACAGATTATTATCTGAATAGTGTTAGATTGAGAGAGGGAATATGCATGGAGACCTGGGTGTCCTCATACACCAGTTGCTGAAGGTGAGCATGCAGTTGCTGAAGGTAAGAGCACAGGTAAAGCAGGTGGTAAAAAAAGCAAATGGTATGCTGGCCTTCATTGTGGGAAGATAGGAGCAGAGATGTTGAGTATAGGAGCAGGGGTGTCTTGCTGCACAAGGCCTTGGTGAGGCCACACCTGGAATATTGGATGCAGTTTTGGTCTCCTTATCGAAGGAAAGACGCTCTTGCTAAAGAGGAGTGCAAAAATGGTTTACCGGATTGATTCCTGGGATGGCAGGGCTGACATATGAGGAGAGATTGAGTTTGTTAGAATTATATTCACTGAAGTTTAGAAGAATGAGGGGAATTCTAATAGGACTAGACATGGTAGATGCAGGAAGGGTGTTCCCAACGGTGGGGGTGTCCAGAACCAGGGTTCATAGTCTAAGGGTAGGGGTTAATCAATTAGGACCGAGATGATGCGAATTTTCTTCACCCAGAGAGTGGTCAGTCTGTTGAATTCATTACCACAGAAAGCAGTTGAGGCCAAAACATTTTATGTTTTCAAAAAGGAATTAGATTTAGCTCTTGCGGCAAAGGGGATTAAAGGATATAGAGGGAAGAAAGGATCAGGCTATTGAGATGGATGATCAGTTATGATCATAACTGATGGCAGAGCAAACTTGAAGAGCTGAATGACCAACTCCTGCTCCTATTTTCTATGGTTCCATGTTGTTAAATTGTACCCTGTTGGTGGTTTGATCCTTTGCATGTACTAAACTGTTCAAATGTAGAGAGTCCAAGTACTAAATGTATACATTAAAACCTGCACTCCATTATCTCGGGCACCGGTAAATAGAACTGTGATTTTTACCCATGCCCTCACAAAATCCATGTACATGGTAACTTCAAAGCAATCTCAAATCTGACCATGGCAGGAATGCACTCATTTCGCCCTCACACCCACTCCCAAATAGAGGCAGGCCTGGCAAACAGCCCTTTCAAGCAGAACCAGACTGTTGGGTCCACAGGGAAGAGCTACATAAGAACATCATTTGGCCTATCGAGATTGCTATCCATGCAGATTGATCAGGAAAGATTGTGTTCCTGCTCCCTGATCAGCACTCTCCCATAGTAGACCCATATCTCTCCATATCTTTATCATGCTAGAAAGTTTTGAGGTAACTTTGGAATCCAGCCTCTGAGAGTGCTTCACCTGCACTGTGTTGCTGAGTAGTCACCACCCCAAACCTTTCAATCACAGTGAATCCTACTAATCTCAGTTCTAGATGGCCTAAGTATTAGTGCGAGACTGTGATCCATCATTCTGGACATTCCAGCCGAGATAAACATTTTTCCTGCATGAACCCTGCAGGGCCTTGTTGATGCTTCACATGGATAGCCTCACAGGACTCGGCATGGTCCAGCATACAGGCCCATTCTACTCCGTCTCTCATCTCAGGGATGCTCAACGCACTTTGATTGCAAACACTTTTGCGAAATCCACTCTTGATAAGGAGACGACCAGACCAAACAAATCTCCATGTGAGGTCTGAAAAAGGCTTTAGTCAACTGCACACGTGCCTCTTTTATCCTACATTTAAATTCTTCTTGCAGTCAGAGTTAACTTGGCCATTGCTTCCTTACTTATAATCTTCATCTTTATGTTAGCTTGATACATCGCTATTAACAATTGCACGTGCCCATCACAGCTTTCTCCAGTAATATAGGGCAGCCTATGGTTTTCTACTGTTAAGAAGACAGTGTAGATTGTCACCCTCTCAGTCCTGAAACTGCATCTGCAGTGTTCCTTGCCACTAGCATAGTTGGTTTAGCTCCTCTTGAGCACTTGTGGCATTCGCCCACATCTCACCAGGACAACAGCAGCAGGAGGTGCTGAAAGCATTTTCAGAGGTCAGTGCATGGTGAGCTGTAAGTAGCAGTTTATATGATGCATATCCAGGCAGCACACACAACTGATAGCCAGTGCTTCATCATGCATAAGAACATAATAAGAACATAAAAAATAGGAGCAGGAGTAGGCCACCTAGCCCTTTGAGCCTGCCCCGCCATTCAATAAGATCATGGCTGATCTGTCGTGGCTCAGTTCCACATTCCCGTCCTTTCCCCATAACCCTTAATGTCCTCGCTTATCAAAAACCCATCAACCCGCGTCTTAAAAATATTTAGCGAGGCAGCCTCCACCACTTCAGCGGGCAGAGAATTCCAGAGATTCACCACCCTTTGAGTGAAGAAGTTCCTCCTCAACCCCGTTCTAAACCGCCACCCCTTTATCTTGAGGCTGTGCCCCCTAGTCCTACTGTCCTTTCTGAGTGGGAAGAGTCTCTCCACCTCCATCCTATCCATCCCATTCATCATCTTATATGTCTCAATGAGATCTCCCTTCATTCTTCTAAACTCTAACGAGTACAAGCCTAGTTTATTCAGCCTCTCCTCATAGCTCAACCCCCTCAACTCCGGTATCAGCCTAGTAAACCTCCTCTGCACTCCGTCCAAGGCCAAAATATCCTTGCGTAAGTGCGGCGACCAAAACTGCACACAGTACTTCAGCTGCGGCCTCACCAATGCCCTATACAGCTGCAGCAAGACCTCCCTACTTTTATATTCAATCCCCCTCGCTATGACGGTACTGAGTAATCACTTTGTTAATAATGTGAGAAAGTAAATCTGCAAGAGTTCATTATCAGATTCAAAGTCCAAACCCTTAGATGCCCATGATCATTGAAACAAATATTAGCAAGCTGGAATCCAGGAAACTTACAACCAGTGCAAGTGAACATATTTTACATGTGCCAAAACAATATATAAGAGTTGTACACCCATGGCACTTGTGTACCTTCAAAACTTCTTTATCTTTCTTTGCCTTCCACTATGCCTCCAGTACAGTCCTAATGTCTGCAGCTGAGATGGGGACAGCCTACTGACTGCTATGCCTTGTTGACTGTGATGACCTTGGTGGCCATTGTGTGGTGGCCTCAGGCCTTGAGGGCCCTGGCCTGCAATATGGCTCCTGTACAGGTAGCCTGACCTTTTGGAGGCAATAGGATCACTAGGGTCACTGTTAGAGGGAAAGTGGAACGCAGGCACTCTTGGAGTAAATTGGGATGAAGTCTCCAGGGTGTCTGGCTGGTGCTGTCCCCTGATGTGGGCACCCAATGGTATCTCCCTGATTCCTTTAGGAGAAGAGGAACCTGGAGGGAGATTGAAGTGCCCCATTATGTTCTTGTCTAGCCACTGCAGCATTGCACCCATGGCTAGAGTGACGGAATGCAGGTCCGAGTACATATCTGACAGCCACAATATGTTCTAATGGTCCTGTGTGTCTCCAAAGCACCTGCCACCCTTTCCAAGCAGCTAAATACTTGCTGGCCAGAACCACAACATCAGGCTGAGCATGGATGGATTCATCCAACCTTTTGTCTAGTCTGCATCTGGCCTCTGGCAACCCTGTTTGATGTTCCCCTGTCTTCAATCTCTGCACCTCTAACATGTGTCTTATGACTGAATCTAGAGGGTCATCAGCTACATGGGGCTGATGTACTCATCAGATTGTGACCCCAAGCCTACTCTAGAATTTGGATCCACTGAGGTGACTATCCTTGTTGGTGGAGGGTGCAGGTCAACACTGTAACAGTATATCCTTTGAGGATTCTGAGGCATCCTCTTCTGAGATGGGATTGGAGATGGAGGTGGGTGATCAGTATTGGGGTCTCTTTCTTTTCTTGTTGGTAGAGATTTAATGAATACCTAAGCAAGTGCTTTAATACCTAAGCAGGATTCATGAAGGGAAAGTTGTGTTTGACGAGTTTACTGGATTTTTATGAAGATGTGACTAGTGCGGTTGACAGAGGGGAACTGGTGGATGTGGTGTTTTTAGATTTCCAGAAGGCGTTCGATAAGGTGCCTCACAAAAGGTTGCTTCAGAAGATTAGGGTACATGGAGTTGGGGGTAAAGTGTTAGCGTGGATTGAGGATTGGCTATCTAACAGGAAGCAGAGAGTTTGAATAAATGGGTGCTTTTCTGGTTGGCAGTTGGTGACTAGTGGCATGCCACAGGGATCGGTGCTGGGGCCTCAACTGTTTACTATGTACAAAGACAATCTGGAGGAGGGGACTGAGTGTAGGGTAACAAAGTTTGCTGATGACACGAAAATGAATGGGAAAGCTAATTGCGTGGAGGACGCAGAAAGTCTGCAGAGAGATTTAGATAGGCTGAGTGAGTGGGTGAGGATCTGGCAGATGGAGTATAACGTTGGCAAATGTAAGGTTATCCACTTTGGAAGAAATAATTGTAAAATGGAATATTATTTAAATGGTGAAAAATTACAACATGCTACTGTGCAGAAGGACCTGGGGGTCCTTGTGCATGAATCACAAAAAGTCAGTTTGCAGGTGCAGCAGGTGATCAAGAAGGCAAATGGAATGTTGGCCTTTAATGCGAGGGGGATAGAATAAAAAAGCAGGGAGGTCTTGCTGCAATTGTACAAGGCACTGGTGAGGCCGCAACTAGAGTACTGTGTGCAGTTTTGGTACCCTTATTTGCGAAAGGCCTTGGAGGGAGTACAGAGAAGGTTCACCAGGTTGATACCGGAGATGAGGAGGTCAGCTTATGAGGAGAGATTGAGTAGATTGGGCCTGTACTCATTGGAGTTTAGAAGGCTGAGGGTAGATCTTGTAGAGACATATAAGATAATGAAGGGGCTAGATAGGGTAGAGGTAGAGAGATTCTTTCCACTTAGAAAGGAAACCAGAACTAGAGGGCACAGCCTCAAAATAAGGAGGGGGTCAGTTTAGTACAGAGTTGAGGAGGAACTTCTTCTCTCAGAGGGTAGTGAATCTCTGGAATTCTCTGCCCATTGAAGTGGTGGAGGCTACCTCGTTGAATACGTTTAAGTCACGGGTAAATAGATTTCTGATCGATAAGGGAATTAAGGGTTATGGGGAACAGGTGGGTAAGTGGAACTGATCCACTTCAGATCAGCCATGATCTTATTGAATGGCGGGGCAGGCTCAAGGGTCTAGATGGCCTACTCCTGCTCCTATTTTTTACGTTCTTATGTTCTAATTGTGAACAAAGCTGACAACTGCAAACTGGGTGCATCCTTACTGGCTTCCTGGAGTTGGAGCTCCACTAATATAGGAAAGTGGAAAGTATTCTACCAGACTCTTGTGGCTGGTGGAAAGGATTTGGGAAGTTAGGAGGTGAGTTACCTTGCCACAGAATATTCTTGTAGTCACAATGTTTATGTATCTGGCCTAGTTAAATTTCTGATCATTAGTGGTGGATGGCCTGGTGGCGCAGTGCTTCGCACTACTGCTACCTCACAGGTCCAGGGATCTGGGTTCAATTCCTGGCTTGGGCCACTCTTTGTGTGTTTGCACATTCTCCCCATGTCTGCATGAGTTTCATCCAGGTGCTCCAGTTTCCTCCCACAGTCCAAAAATGTACAGGTTAGGTGCATTGGCCATGCTAAATTGCCCCTTAGTTATCCTGGGATGAATAGGCTGGAGGGATTAGTGAGGTAAATATGTGGGGTTAAGGGGATAAGGCCTGGTTGGGATTATTGGCGGAGCAGACTTGATGGGCTGAATGGCTTCCTTCTGCACTGTAAGGATTCTATGACTCTGGTGACCCCAAGATGATGATGGTGGAGCTTCCAGCGATGAAAATGCCTTTGTGTGTAAAGAGGATGTGGTTAGGCATCCCCTATTGAAGATATGTCTTCTACATGTGTATGATTCCTACACATTATATGCAATGCCATCTAAAACTTTTATGCGCCAAATTACAAGATAAATCCTCCTCTGGAAGCTTACTTTGGAGTCAGTGGCATTCTATTGCTCTGTAGTTGGTTGATTGAGGGCATTTTGATTTCCACATCATAACTGCTCTGTATCTACATCAATTATGATTAGATTGTGTTTACTTGCAGCGCATGAAGCTTACCTAAATTCTATTTTTGTACATTTCTAATGATATCACTACACATGCTGCTGTGGGTCCACATGAATACAATACCAAGATTGCAAAATTGTTTAAGTGTGCTTTTAACTAGTTATGTTCTATTCTTTTGTATAGTTCTCCTGATATATCACATTGTTCTCCATCTTATTCAGCTGCCTTGCCTGAGCTACTGTTAACTGAATGACATAGTAGTAGTGAGATTGGCCTTTGGTGGTTTGCCCCTTTAACTTTTCTGTTGATTTCAGATAAACTTAGTTGCCTTATCACCAATGGTACTTTCAAGGCTTTTTTTCCTACCTCAAGTGAGTTTTCTTATGACTTGTTCCAAAGCAGAAACTCACTGTGTGGCCATGAAGCATTTCTCTAAAGTTGTACTTTTCAATTGGATCTAGTTAATGATTAATGTAATAAAACGGTCTTCTCATGACTTTTGCAATTGGATCATCCATTATATCAAACCTTCTATTCCTATGATGTGGAGATGCCAGCTTTGGACTGGGGTGGGCACAGTAAGAACTCATAAAGGAGCAGCGCTCCAAAAGTTCATGATTCCAAATAAACCTGTTGGACTTTAATCTGGTGTTGTGAGACTTCTTCTATTTCTATAACATTATATATTTCCAATGTAATAAATCATTTACGATCACGTTTGTGGCTTGGGGCGTCCACTATTCTTGACCCTGCAGACTCTCATTGTATTGAATAGTAGGAAAGTAAAAGTTTATTTATTTGTTAGTCACAAGCAGGCTTACATTAACACTGCAATGAAGTTACTGTGAAAATCCCCTCGTTGCACACTCCAGCACCTGTTTGGGTATACTGAGGAAGAATTTAGCATGGCTAATTCACACTGGAATCACATTAAATGCCTGTTGCTTATAATGACTGATTGTTTATAATAATCAGGATTTGTATTCCAAAATTACACTCAGCTGATAGTAATAATATTCTAACCATTTATTGTGACTAGTGTAGTAAAGCTGTAGTGGTCACAGTACCTATTGCTGAAAACAATTGTCTTTATTACAATACAAGATACCAATAACCTGCTCAATCTATCTGTTAATGGATTAGGACATTATTAACAGACAATCTAACATATCAACAGATGAACATTTTTTCTTACATGAACATTTTTTTCAAATGAACAATCTAACATATCAGTGGAATTGGAGATTATTAACAGGGAATCTAACATATCAGCAGTTTAGGACACTATTAATAGACTGCTAATTGTCTTTAATTGGATGAGCACTCACTGATGTATTAAACAGCTAGGCATCAGTCCACTCAGTGTGCTGGTCTTAGATTGAGATCAATGAATGTAACAGAATAAAAGCTCAAGAATGTCATTCAATCCATAGCTATTGAATCAATAATATTACTAACTGCTCAGAGGAAAAAAGATCAAGGAAGTCCTTTAAGTTACTGCTCAGTACACATCATAGATCAAGTGATCAGTAGTACATATTGGGATGATGTCTGCTATTTTACTGATCCATTGAAAAGTTTGAGCTGCTGACCAAATAAATCACTATTATAGAATGCTAGTCTTCTAAACATGACAGATGCCATGGAGACACAGTGGTTAGCACTGCTGCATCACAGCTCCAAGGACCTGGATTCAATTCCCAGCTTGGATCACTGGCCGTGTGGAGTCTGTACATTCTCCCCGTGTCTCCGTGGGTTTCCTCCAGGTGCTCTGGTTTGCTTCTACAGTCCGAAAGACATGCCAGTTAAGTGCATTGGCCATGCTAAATTCTCCCTCAGTGTACCCACTGTACAGGCACTGGAGTGTGACGACTAGGGGATTTTCACAGCAACTTTGTTGCAGTGTTAATGTAATTCTACTTGTGACACTAATAAATAAATCTTAAACTTCAATTCACTTACATGAAACAGATTTACAGTCTTCCAACACTTCCTGATCAATCACGTTATAAGGATTGAATTTCCCAACCCTTTCAGTTCACTGCCATTGTCCAGGATTCTTGCTTGCAGCATAATACCTTAATAAGAACTTCTAATTCAAACATAAAACATTCCTCAGCTGTATGATTTTTACTTCTCAGCTCATGAAGTACAGCAAGTCAACAGATACAACATTGCTTCTAGGCAACAATGGACATTATTCCATTTATATATTACACATTAAAAATGGTGAGTACTCTGAAGATTTTTTACAAAACACCTCTGCAAGTTGCTGAAAACATAATGTTATGCAACTCATCAAATACAATGGAGGGCATCTCATGTCATGTGGATATGTAAGGAGATTCTGGATAGGTGCAGAAAAAATAGTGTTGTTATAGTGGGAGACTTTAATTTCCCTGGTATAGACTGGAAAGTGCTAAGGGCTGGCGGTCTGGACGGGGAGGAATTTGGAAATGTGTAATGAAAGGTTCTTTGGAACAGTATGTAAACAGCCCAAGTAGAGAGGGATCTATACTGGACCTAATTCTAGGAAATGAGCCTGGTCAGGTCGTCAAAGTTTCAGTAGGGGAACATGCGGCAAATAGTGACTACAATTCTGTTAACTTTAGGATAGTAATGGACAAGGATGAGTGTTGTCCTATGGGTAAGGTGCTAAATTGGGGGAAGGCTAACTATACTCGGATTAGGCAGGAATTGGTGACCGTTGACTGGGAGAGGCTGTTTGAGGGTAATTCCACGTCTGGCATGTGGGAGTCTTTTAAGGAACAGTTGATAAGGCTGCAGGACAGGCATATGCCTGTAAAAAGGAAGGATAGGAAAGGTAGGATTTGAGAGCCGTCGATAACCAGGGAAATTGAGGATCTGATCAAAAAGAAAAGAGAGGCGTACGATAGGTCCAGGCAACTGAAAACAGATGGAGCTCTGGAGGAATACAGGGAGAGTAGGAAAGAACTCAAATGAGGAGTTGGAAGGGCAAATAGAGGTCACGAAATGTTCTTGGCAGACAGGATTAAGGAGAATCCAAAGGCATTTTGTTCATATGTTAGGAACAAAAGAGTTGTCAGGGAAAAAATCGGACCTCTCAGGGACAAAGGAGGGGAATTATGCTTAGAACCCAAGGTAATAGGAGAGATCCTAAATGAATACTTTGCATCAGTATTCACAAAGGAGAGGGATGTGTTGACTGGGAGTGTCTCAGAGGGAGATGTTGACCCGTTAGAGAGAATCTCCATTACATGGGAGGAAGTGTTAGGTTTTTTAGGGAACATTAAAACTGACAAATCCCCAGGGCCTGATGACAAATATCCTAGACTGCTCAGGGAGTCAAGAGATGAAATTGCTGGGCTTCTAACGGAAATTTTTGTCTCTTCAGTGGACACAGGTGAGGTCCCTGAGGATTGGAGGATAGCAAATGTCGTACCATAATTTAAGAAGGGTAGTAGGGATAACCAGGGTAATTATAGGCCAGTAAGTTTGACGTCCGTGGTAGAGAAGTTGTTGGAGAGGATTCTTAGAGATAGGATGTATGCGTATTTAGAACAGAACAATCTCATTAGTGATGATGACAGCATGGCTTTGTAAGAGAGAGGTCGTGCCTTACAAATTTGGGAGAGCTTTTTGAGGCGATGACAAAAATGGTTGACGAAGGAAGGGCCGTGGATGTCGTCTATATGGATTTCAGTAAGGCGTTTGACAAAGTCCCTCATGGCAGGTTGGTTAAGAAGGTTAAGGCTCATGGGATACAAGGAGAGGTGGCTAGATGGGTAGAGAACTGGCTTGGCCACAGGAGACAGAGGGTAGCAGTCCAGGGGTCTTTTTCTGGCTGGAGGTCTGTGACCAGTGGTGTTCCGCAGGGCTCTGTACTGGGACGTCTGCTATTTGTGATATATGTAAATGATCTGGAAGAAGGCATAACTGGTGTTATCAGCAAGGTTGTGGATGACACGAAGATGGCTGGACTTGCGGATAGCTATGAACATTGTCGGACAATACAGCAGGATATAGATAGGCTGGAAAATTGGGCGGAGAAATGGCAGATGGAATTTAATCCAGATAAATGCGAGGTGATGCATTTTGGAAGAACTAATGTAGGGGGGGGGAGCTATACAATGAATGGTAGGGCCACCAAGAGTATAGAAACACAGAGGGACCTAGGTGTGCAAGTCCACAAATCCCTGAAGGTGGCAGCACAGGTGGAGAAGGTGGTGAAGAAGGCATATGGTATGCTTGCCTTTATAGGTTGGGGTATAGAGTATAAAAGCTGGAGTTTGATGTTGCAGCTGTATAGAATGCTGGTTAGGCCACATCTGGAGTACTGTGTCTAATTCTGGTCGCCGCACTGCCAGAAGGACGTGGAGGCATTAGAGAGAGTGCAGAGAAGGTTTACCAGGATGTTGCCTGGTATGGAGAGTCTTAGCTATGGGGACAGATTGGGTAGACTGGGGTTGTTCTCCCTGGAAAGACGGAGAATGAGGGGAGACCTAGTAGAGGTGTACAAAATTATGAAGGGTATAGATAGGGTGAATAGTGGGAAGCTTTTTCCCAGGTCGGAGGTGACGATCACAAGGGGTCACAGACTCAAGGTGAGAGGGGTGAGGTATAACTCCGATATCAGAGGGACATTTTTTATGCAGAGGGTGGTTGGCCTGGAATGTGCTGCCAAGTAGGGTGATGGAGGCAGACATGCTGGCATTGTTTAAGAATTACCTGGATAGTCACATGAGCAGCCTGGGAATGGAGAGATACAAATGAATGGAACGGTTGGACCAGTGCTCAGCACAGATTTGGAGGGCCGAAGGGCCTGTTTCCTGTGCTGTACTGTTCTTTGTTCTTTGTTCTATGTGGCATCCTCTTATAAACACTTGGGAAATTCAAATTTCAAACTTTCAAACTTAAAATTTATGCTACTGGGAATTGGTGACTAAATGAGCAGGAAAAACCTCTTGCTGAGCAGTTAAATTGGCCCATCCACAGCCATTGACCATAATGTCATCCCAAATGCCGCTACCTTCTAAATAAGATTCCAGACTCTGCTTCTGGTCAAGATTTGAGATCCTAACCCCACCTCAGTAGAAGTAGAAGTGGAAAGGGGGAATTAAAGAAGAGGAGAGGAAGAAAGGGGAAAGCAAGGGCAAAGGGATTGCGGATATAAAGGGACAGAAGGAGGAAGGAAAAAGCCCAAGATGAGGGGAAGGACAAGGAGTAGATGAGAGGAATTAAACTTTAAATTAAGTTCTTTAAAAATATGCTCATAAGAAAATGGCTAAAAGTAAGATATTATATCATTATTACAAGAAGAATAATGCAGTTTAAAAAGATAGGTTCATAGTTGCACTCACACCACTCAATCACAGACTGTGATTCCACTCCCAAGATTTGAACAGGAAAACCATGCTGACTCTTCAGTGAAGGACAGACGGAGTGCTGCACTGTGGTACTATGTTTCGTGTGAGACATTAAACCAAGGGCCAGTCTACACTCTCAGGTAGACACAAAAGATCCCATGGTATTATTGAATTGATGAGCAGGTAAGTTATCCTTGGTATTCTGGCCAATATGTATCACTCTACACTATAGCTATAACTACACTTTAAGCACTGTGAACATTTTCAGATATTCCAAGATTATCAAGCCATGTGCTTGCTTTGTTTACCAAAGAAATAGTCAATCAGAAATTATTGACTAATTTTAACCTGGTGGTAACTGAGCCTTAAGATCAGTTAAAATTGTCCACGGACATGGCACAGGTTCCAATTTTAACTTGTTTTTCTGAGCAGGGTAGAAGGGAGGCCTGAATGGGGAAGCTGCTAAAGCTTCTCTGCCAGTCTAACCTCGCAAGAAAAGGGGCTAAAATAAAAGCCCAGAAAAGATAAATGGTTCTCCTCAGACTTTCCTCATGGCGCCTACAGGATCTACCATCTTCTGGGTGCACCACATGGGAACCTTAAGTCTCTGTGGCTCACTTCCCCATTGTTCCACTCTCTGCCTGACCATGAGGTCACTCTTGAACATTTTCCCAACCATTTACCTGACTGCTAGGTTCCATCCCTTTATTTGTAGGCAGTAGCCTTTTGCTCTCTGACATTCTACTTCCATCTACCAGCCAACTGCTGTTACCTAATGACTTTTAATTAAAATTTAATTTTCAATTAAGAATTAAGAATCGACTGATGACCATGAAATCAATGTTGTTTTTCAGAAAAACCTATCTGGTTCACTAATGTCCTTTAGGGAAGGAATTCTGCCGTCCTTGGTCTATATGTGATTACAGAGTCACAGTGATGTGGTTAACTCTCAACTGCCCTCTGAACAAGGGCAACTAGGATGTGCAACAAATGCTGGCCAGCCAGCAATGCCCATTTCCCATGAATGACTAAAAATAAATAAATTTCCGGGTCCATGCAGATAACACCTGGAAGTTATTGCCTGCCTGGGTTGGCTTTGGCTGTGTTCTGCCTTGGTCCATGCATTATTGGCACCTACCCCAAAGTTTAAATGAGGACTTGAAAATGTACAAATAAGATATAAGTTAAAGTTTAAGAGTCATTCAAATTTAACTTTGAGAATCAGTGAAAGCCAGACAGATAGCCACATGCCCTAGCCCAAGACCATGTAGGATGAAAGCAAATATGCTTACACTTTGAAACTGGGGAGATCCACATTTCTGCTGTTAACCAGTGATGATAGTGAGAAGCACAAAGCCTGGTGATCATAGCGCTAGAACTATGGAAAATATGCCTTCAACATTATTTTTGCGTTCTCTATAGGCTGTAAAGATCATCCAAAAGTGTGGTCAAAAATGAAAACTGGTGGCAGATTTCAATATTTCTAGTCAATTTCCTTCTGAGGAATCGCTTTTGTGAGCATCAGCATAACGTGAACGTCAAAATAGGTCCTTGAATCCAATGGCAAATGGGAATGCCTACAGCGAAGCTGGTGAGCAAGAGGACCATGCCAAATTAGACCTCTTATAGAATATCAGGGTGCAACTAGCAGTCTAATATTGCCATTCACGCCCCAAGGAAGATCGTGCTGGATGCGTGCTTGTCATGCAGAAGCTAAAGATTGGCTGACAGGGGACAGCAGCCATGCAGGTTAAACTTAGAATAAGTGTGGACATCAGAATGGGAAAAATGGGCAATAAAAATGTGATTAAAAATGTGGCAAATGGTGTCGACAGGAAGGGGCTCAGATGCATTGCTTTAATAACACATGCACAGTATATTGTCTTCTGCTTTTGCTTAGGTTGAAGTATTGATATAATGTGAGAAATATGCTGCAATCATCAGCAAATTGATTATTTTCATCTGCAGTCTAGAGCAGCCTTGATCCTGATATGATATTCAATGGAAAAGTATTTATCTGAATCCAACTGTATGATTAAAAACAGCAAATGTTTGGACAGTCTTGGAAGTTTAGCAAGGTGATGATGCTGAAGAAGCTAACAACTCCCTTAAATCTGCAGCTACATCAGCTACATCATCTGGGGCCAGATTTTCATCTTGGATGTAGGAATCGGGCTTCCCACCATGTCACAATAACGCCTGCTTCTTGGCAGTGCCTATCCACACTTCCTTTAGGGCCAGTCAGGTCCAAGGCCAAAATGGAGGCAGGCAGATACTGAGATGGGCAGGTTGAAAGGCTCCCTCCAAGTGCTGGGACATTGGCTCAGTATAGTAGATGGTTGGTGAAGTCCCTTAACCCTTACCCCTATCCACCTCACCCCCCTCACTCCACACACCATACCACACACTTTATGTCCCCCTCACCCCTTCCATATACCCCCAACCTTCTCAGCTCCCATAGGCTCGCTATAACTATTCCATACTTACTCCATAACCCTTATATAGCAACTCCATTCTCACTCTCCCAGTACCTATTAAGGACATAACTCATGACCCCTATAATAACATTAAATGTTTTGGAGATGCACATAAATGAACAATATACATAGGAAAAAACATACTTATAGTAGAAGTTTACAAAACAGTTAAAATAAACAAAATAGCTCAAAAATCACTTTTAAAAATCCTATCATGAGGTCACTAAACTCACAGACACCTTGACAACCAATCCTTACTAAGCTGAGTTCATTATTGAGCTTGGAGTTCAGCCAAGCATTGCACAATTGTATCATCAAAACCTCCAGAGCTGAATACGTTAAAGCCTTTGAAGTCACTCAAAGAGCTCAGCCATCCTTTCAAAAGGTGAAGACACAGGTGTCTCAGGAGACTAAGGAAATTTGACATGTCTGCTACAACTCACACCAACTTTTACAGATGTACCATAGAAAGCATTCTTCCTGGTTGTATCACAACTTGGTATTGCTCTGCGTTGTCCAAGACCACAGGAAACTACAAAGGATTGAAACTAGCCTCCCATCCATTTACTCTGTCTATACTTCCCACTGCCTTGAAAAAGCAGCCACCATAATCAAGAACACCACACACCTCGGACGTACTCTCTTCTACATATTCTTCTAATGGGAAAAAGATACTAAAATCTGAGGTAACATACCAACCAATTCAAGAACCACTTCTTCCCCACTGCCATCAGACTTTTGAATGGACCTACCTCATATTAAGTTGATCTTTCTCTACACCCTAGCTATGACTGTAACACGACATTCTGCACTCTCTCCTTTCCTTCCCTATGTGCGGTATGCTTTGTCTGTATAACGTATAAGTATACTTACACGTGTGACAATGGTAAATCAAATCAAATCAGATGGCTGAACTAAAATTAAATGGAAAGATTAAAGTTTTGGGGATAATTGACATAGCGACATCTAAATTTCAATATTGCTTCATACAGAAAAGGGCTTTATCTATGGATAGTGCAATGCATCTGAATGCTTTTTCCCTTTAACGATGCTGGTTAGTTTACATTAATTTACCCGTTAAGAACCCTATCATCAAGCTCTAAATCAGCAACATATAATAAATAGCAAAATTATAATATTATTTTAGAGTATGAATTTGGCAACACCTTTTTAATGGCTCCAGAACAGGGATCCTCCATTGTCCAAGACACCTCTGAGCTGGTGTGAGCCATGTCAACTTCAAAAGCTGGCCCCACTCTATCAAAATTGTGAGGAATCTACAACACTTACCTTGGGAATGTTAGAATAGCTACATGCAGGGTCTCAACCCACACTTTATCCTGTACCTTTCAGGCTTACTGGTGATGGAAATGGGAGATGGGAACTCTGGAATTGGGTCCCATATGCTATTTATAAAGCCTACTTGATGTGGATTGGCCCTGTTTGGGATGGAAAATTTGGGCCCCCAGCTAATGGCTGATTGATTATGTGCATCGATGCATGTATTATTTATGTAATATCAATTATTCCAAGAACATAAAATCTTTTAAGTTTCAGTACGGACAGGCTCCTCAGTCCATTTCTTATTGTTGTTTTGTTAGCTTCACACCAGAACTACTGGCTTTGATCCCACTATGTGGAGTTGCCGGCATTGGACTGAGGTAAATATAGTAAGAAGTCTCACAATACCAGGTTAAAGTCCAACAAGTTTATTTGATAATAAACCCACTAGCTTTCAGGATTTGCCCCTTTGTTAGGTGACGAAGGGGCAAACCTCGAAAGCCTAGTGGGTTTACAATCAAATGAACTTGTTGGACTTTAACGTGGTGTTGTGAGACTTCTTACTCTGATCCCACTACCCAGCCTCTTCCCTATGTTACTTTTTCTCTTGTGTAATGTTGCTTTTTGTGGACTTCATTTCGTGATTGTTATGGCTTTAGCAGCCACCTGAAGTCATGTATTCTATATTTTACATATTCTATGACGAATCTCACACTCCATTATGCTTTAGTGTTATGATTTTCAAAAAAGTGGAAGTAAGCTTTTACTATTTACTCTTTAATTTCCTGGGCTTTTAGCATTTAAAAATCTCTTATGTCTCAATTTCTCAAGTACTTTTCAAAACCCAATTATACCACACTCAGTGCATTCTTTTCTTCAAGTTAAGTTCGTCAAGCATAAGCTGACTTCTACAAATCCATGCCAACAGCCCTTGATTGGCCCCTGCTTCTCTCGTGCTGAGGCAGAACATTGGAGCCACCAAGACTTTTACAAATAAAAAGGTTCTTACTTGGAAATGCAACCTATCATTTCTGCTCAGTGATGTATTGATCAACAATAGAAAACTGGAGGCAGAAGAGTAATAATTTTGTTCAAAAGTCAAAGAATATAAGAACTATGACAGGAAGAAGCCATTTGGCACTTTCAGCCTGCACCGCTATTCAATAAGGTCATAGCTGGTCTGTCTGTAGCCTCGACTCCACTTTGCTGTTTGCCCCCATAACTCTTGGACTTCGTCGTAAATCATAAAACCTGTCGAACTCAGCCTTGACTATATTCAATGATTCAGCTTCCACTGCTCTCTGAAGAAGGGAACAGCAGAAAATGCTTCAAGAATTCACTTGAGAGTCACTGAAATAACTGTCCAGCTGATGCAAATACAGCAATAAATGAGTTAGGCTGAAGTTTAAAAATTATGATTTCCATTAACCCTCAGCTGCAGAAAAAACTAGATCTAAGGCTTAGCTTAATTTATTAGCAGTCAAATATTATAGTAAATTAAATCTGGCTGAAAGCTCACTAATAAAATGCATTCATAGTAATGCAATCATAAAATGGTACAGAACAGAAGGAGACCATTTGGCCCATCATGCTTGTGCCAGTATTTATCCTGGTATTTATTCCAGAGTGTTAAGTGAGACTAGGAAACTGATTTCTAAGCCATTCTCAATCATGATGAGGGAGTTATTGGGTATTGTAAAAGTAAAATAAACATGTTGGAGCAATGTGAATAAAAAGCTGATGGAGTTAGATGAACTTTGGTGGGAAAAGGCTCACATAAACACTGAATTGGACCAATTGGGTCAAATGATCTGTTTCTGTGCTGTATATGTTCAGAACATATAAATACATTCTCAGTGCATACAGTGCTGGAGTGTGACCTCAACAAAAGTGTGAGGATTTGGTGAGCTGCGAGGAACTTAATTATCTTTCTAAAAATATCACATTGTTTGCATTTAACTGCAAGGACTGTTAAAATTCTAAGTCTCATCCAGGGGCCTAAGCAAGGAGATAGAAGCAATCCACTGGCAGCAGCCGAAATAGTTAATTAAGGAAATTAGCTTGAACTGATCTTTGCTGTAACTGGGGGTCAGCTAGTCTCTTTATTCAGAACATATAAATTCAGACATTCTCAGTGCTACCTCAGCGGACAATGATATTGTGGTGAGCCGAGGGAATTTAGTGAGGACAGGAGAGAGGATAGGAGAGAGGGAGGGAAGGACTTTTTTATTTTGTCTAACTTTTCACCTTTACGAATTGATTTTTACTCTATTAGAGCGGAAGAAGACAACTTTTTGGTGAGCATTTGACAAGTATCCAGTAAGCAGAGAAAGGTCTATTTATACCTAACATTTAAAATAAAACAGGAACTTTTGAAAAAATTAATAAATATATAAAAGAAAATGAACAATTGAAGAGAACAATTAAGTCATTAACTAAAGCACATGAATATGGCAGGACAGGTGATGTGTCACGGCTGCAGTATGTGTGCACTCCTGCATACCAGTATGATCCACGACAAACATGTCTGCAGTAACTGCAATAACACTCAAAAAGCTTGACACCATCCAGGGTAAAACAGCCCACTTGATTGGCACCAAATCTAAAAACATCCACTCCATCCACCACCAATGCTCAGTAGCAGCAGTGTGTGCTATCTACAAAATGCACTGCAGCAATTCATCAAAGATCCTTAGGCAGCACCTTCCAAATCCCACTCCCATCTAGAAGGCCAAGGGCAGCAGATACATGGGAACACCACCATCGGCAAGTTCCACTCCAAACTAATCACCATCCTAACTTGGAAATATATTGTCATTCCATCACAGTTACTGGGTCAAAATCCTGGAATTCCCTCCCTAACGACATTGTGGGTCAACCCACAGCACATGGACTACAGTGATTCAAGAAGGCAGCTCACCACCATCTTTTCAAGGGCAACTAGGCGTGGTCAATAAATGCTGGACAGCCAGCGACACCCATATCACAAACGAATGGAAAAAATTCTGCAGCTTGAGGACCTTTGGCTCAGAGTCATTGAGCTGAGGCTGAGCTGCAGACACTGCAACACAAAATTGACTGAACTCTTTGTGTCACACACCTTAGAGAGGAGTCTTCTCATTTAGAAGGTGTTCAGGAACACAAGGGTGTGATTGTAGCTGAGGCAGCTAAGGGAACGCAGAGGGCAGGAGTGTTGGCCTCTGAAATTACCCAACAAGTTTGAATTTCTTTCAGCTTGTTTGGATGAGAATGGGGGTTGCAAGGTGGATGAGCTGACTGACCATGGGATTGTGATACAGGAAACCATTTAAGTGAGGGGAGCACAAAGGAATGTAGTGGCAGTAGAGGACAGTATAGTGAAGGATTAATTCTGTTCTGTGTAGCAAAGAGTGAGAGTCCAGATGGTTATGTTGCCTGCTTGGGTTCAGAACATTTGCTCACGGCTAGAGAGGAGCTCCCAGTGGAAGGGGAAATAATCCAGTAGTTGTGCACCTTATAGGTACCAACAACATAGGTAGGATGATGAAGGAGGTTCTGCACAGTCAGCCTGAGAAGCTATGCGCTAAGTTTAGAAGCAGAATCTCAAAGGTTACAATCTCTAGATTATTACCTGAATCATGTATAAATTGACATAGGGAAAGTAAGATCAGAGAAATAATTGTATGGCTCAAAGACTGGTGTGGGAGAAGTAGTTTCTAGTTTGTGGGATGCTGGCTTCAACACTGGGGAAAGTGGGATCTGTACCATTGGGATAATGTTGTACAATGAGGGATCTTTATAGGATTTTAAATTAAATAGTGGGGGCAAGGGATCATGGGAAAATGTGGTAGGTCAAAGAGTAGAGAACAAGCAAGAATATTAATATGGGAAATAGAGGAGAAAGTGCATGTGGGATAGTTTTCTGGAATTATATGTTAAGGAACCAACAAGGAAACAGACTATTTGGACTGGGTATTATGCAATGAGAAAAGATTAGTTGGCAATCTGGCTGTGAGAGAATCTTTGGGGATGAGTGACCATAATATGGATAGTGATGTAGCTGATTCTGAGACTAGGGCCCTGAATCTGAATGTACATAGCGATGATGGTATAAGGCATGAATTGGCCATGATGGACTGGGAAACATTACTGAAAGGAGACAGTGGACAGGCAATAGCAATCATTTAAAGAATGAATAGGTGAACTCCAAAAGTTGTTTGTTCCTGTTTGGCACAGGAGTGGAAAGGGAATTGTGGCCAAACTATGGCTTACAAGGGAAATTAGAGATAGTATCAGATTCAAGGAAGAAGCATATAAATTGGTAAGGAAAAGCAATAGACCTGAGGATTGGGAGCAGTTTAAAATTCAGCAAAAGTGGACTAAGGAATTGATTAAGGAGGGAAAAATAGAGTATGGAAGTAAGCTAGCGATGCATAAAAAACTAACTATAGAAGTTTATATAGATACTTAAAGAGAAGAAAATTGACAAAAATGAATGTAGGTCCCTGACAGTCAGAAACAGAAGAATTAATAACGGGGAGTGAAGAAATGGCTGAGCAATTAAATTAGTACTTTGCTTCAGTCTTTACAAAAGCAGACATGAATAATGCACCAGCAATGCTGAGAGAAATATGTTTTAGTGAGGAGCTGAAGGAAATCAGCATTAGTAGAGAAATAGTTTAGGGAAATTGATGGGATTGAAGGTGTATAAATCTCCAGGTGCTAATTATCTTCATTCCAAAGTACTTCAAGAAATGGCCTTGAAATGGTTGATCCATTGCTGGTTATATTCCAAAATTCTTTGGACTCTGGAATAGTTCTAACAGTTTGAAGGGCAGCTAATGTAAGCCCACTATTCAAAAAGGTGGAAGAGAGAAAACAGAGAACTATAGACCAATGAGCCTAATATTGGTACTGGGGAAGCTGATAGAGTCTATTATCAAGGATTTCATAACTCAGCAATTGGAAGGCAGTGGTATAGTTGGCCAAAGTCAGCATGGATTTACAAAAGGGAAATCATGCTTGACGATTCAATTAGAATTCTTTGAGCATGTAACTAGTAGAGTTGACCAAGAAGAAATAGTGGATGTGGTTTATTTAGACTTTCAGAAAGATTTTGACAAGATCTCACGTAACAGACTACTATATAAAGCTAAAGCACACAAGATTGCAGGTAATGTCTTGTGATGGATAGAAAACTGGCTAGCAGATAGAAAGCAAAGAGTTGGCATAAATGAGTCTTTTTCTGATTGATAGTCACTGACTAGTAAAGTTCCGTAGGGATCTGCGTTAGGACCCCAACTGTTCACATGTATTAATGATTTGGAAGAGGGAACTGAATGTATCATCTCCAAATTTGCAGATGATACAAAGTTGGGTGAGCTGTGAGGAGGATTCAGAAATGCTTCAGCATGATTTGGACAGGCTGAGTGTGTGAGCATGTGCATGGCAGATGCGATATCATGTAAATAAATATGACGTTATCCACTTCGGTAGCAATAATTGGAAGACAGATTATTACTTGAATGGGTATAAATTGAGAGAGGTGAATACTCAGTGAGACCTTGGAGTCCTTGTGCATCAGTTGCTGAAAGTAAGCACATAGATAAAGCAGGCTGTAAAGAAGGAAAATGGTATGTTGGCCTTCACAGTGAAAGGATTTGAGTGTTGGAATAGGGATATTTTGCTACAATTGTGTAGGGTGTTGGTGAGGCCACACCTGGAGTACAGTGTGCCGTTTTGGTGTCTTTATCTCAGGAAGGATGCCCTTGTTATAGACAGAGTATAGTGAAAATTTACCAGGCTGATTCCTGGGACGGCAGGTCTATCATATCAGGAGACATTAAGTCAGTCAGCGTTATATTCATTAACAGGATTAGACAGGGTCAATTCAGAAAGAATGTTCCCAATGATGTGTTGTCCAGAACTAGGGGTCATAGTTTGAGGATAAGGGTAAATCTTTTGAACTGAGGTGAGGAGAAACTTCTTTACCCTGGAAGTGGTGAATGTGTGGAATGCACTATCACAGAATGTAGTTGAGGCCAAAATGTTGTCTGATTTCAAGAAGAAGTTAGATATAGTTCTTGGGGCAAAAAGGATCAAGGGATAAGGGGGTTATTTGATGATCAGCCATTATTAAAATGAATGACAGACCAGGCTTGAAAGGCTGAATGGCCTACTCCTGCTTTTAGTTTCTACAAAGGTACTGAATCAGAACTCATGTAGGTGCCGATTCTCCCAGCTTGCTTCACTGCTTTTGTCATGCAGCAGGCTGGGAGACTATAGTGGAGACTGATTAGCAGGTTCCCCATTGGCTTCTATGGCATCTGCAGCTGGATTTCCAGCACTGTCATTTGGAAATTGGTGCGGAACTACATAATTTACTTGAATGATAATTTTAATATATTTGAATATCATTAGCAGACCAGGCACTGATATCTCCAGACCAAGTAGCCTCTTCTTCCCTGCCAAGAGTGGAGTTTAATATAGTTCCCCACTTGTAGGGAGCTGGTGGCCCAATCCTACTGGAGTGCCGGGGGGCAATCAAGGTCCCCACAGAGGACTGAGTGCAGGGAGTGGGGGGCGGGGGGGGGGGGGGGGGGGGGGGGCGCTTGGGACTGCAGGAGGGAGTGGGGCAGGATTGTGGGAGGTTGATCGGGGCTTCTGCTGGTGGGTGGCTGCGGGGATCGGGGGGAGGGGTGCACAGAGGGGATCGGGAGATCAAAGTTGCTGTAGGGTTGAGGCTGGCCTGGGCATTTTTGGGGAGCAGGCAATCAGGCTGTGGGGGGTTCACATGGCTGGCGATGCAATGTTCGTGGGGCTGGCCACTGATTGAGATGGCCCTCAAGTGGGAGACTGGCAGACAGTGACCACTGTGCGTGCGTTAGTCTTGTCGCTGATAGACCACATAGTCAGTACTACGCTGCCATCTCTCCAGTGGGATTAGGCCCTACCCCCAGCTTTTCGAACAGATTCATGCTAGTGCACTCAGCAGTGGCAAAATGTGGGACATTCATTTTGAAACTCCCACTGAGAAAAACAGGAGGGTTTATTCCAGTTGTTACATGAATTCAATGCTTAGAAATTTTTGGGAGAATTGCCCCCCCTAACATTTGAAACAAAAGGGATGAACTGATATCACACATTGAAATGAATAAATATAATCAGATAGCCATTTCAGAGACATGGCTACTGGATAACAGAGATTGGAACCTGAATATTGAAAGGTATATGACATTTAGGAAGAAGATGGAGTGAAGAAAAGGTGGGGAGGTGGCTCTGTTAATTAATGATGCTATTGACACATTCAAGAGGAATGGCCTATGTTCAGGAAACCAGGATATAGCAGCTGTTTGGGTTGAGATGAGAAATATTGAAGGCAAGAAGTCAGTTGTGGGAGTGGTCTTCGTTAACATTAACGACATGGCAAGATAGAGTATAAAGGAAAAAGTAATGAAAGCTTTTCAGAATGGTGTGGTGATAATCATACAGGATTTAAATCTATATATAGATTGGAAAAATCAGATGGGAAAAGGTATCATATATTTGGAGCCCCTAGAGTGTTTTTGGGATAGTTTCTTAGGACAGCATGTTGGGACAGCCAACCAAAGAGCAGGCTGAACTCAATCTGGTATTGTGTAATGCGATAGGGTTTTAAAAAATTTATTAGTGGGACTGAGTGTCGTTGGCTAGACCAGCCTTTATTGCCCATCCCTAGCTGCCCTTGAGAAGGTGATGGTGAGCTACCTTCTTGAACTCCTGCAATCCATGTGGCATGGGTAGACCCATAATGTCATTAGGGAGAGAATTTCAGGATTTTGACCCATCGATTGTGAAAGAAAGACAGTATATTTCCAAGTCATAATGGTGATTGGAGGGGAATTTGTGGGTGGTGGTGTGCTATGTATCTGCTGCATTTGTCCTTTGAGATAGAAGTAATCATGTGTTTGGAAGGTGCTGTCTAAGGATCTTTGATAACCTCATAGTGAAGGCACCCCAAGGTCATAGTGCTAGGTAGTAGTGATCATAATATGATTGAATTTTACTTTCAGTTTGAAGGAGAGGAGTAGTATTTTAAGACTAGTATTTTAAACTTAAATCAGGGTATTTATGAGGGCATGACAGCAGAGCTAGTTAAAGTGAGCTGGCAAATTACGTTGAGCGATAGGTCAGCGGAAGTACAACAGTAGACATTTAATGGGATTTTTCAGAACACACAGAATAGATACATTCCAATAAGAAAGAAAGTTTCCAAGGGAGGATCCACTTCCACGTCCACTGAAAAAGTTAAAGACAGTATCAAAATTAAAGAAAAAACATTTAATTATGCAACGATGGTGGTAGGTCAAAAGACTGGGCAAAATATAAAGAACAACAAAGAATGCAAAAGGGTTAAGAAAGAGGGAAGAATAGAGGATGAGAGAGAGATAACTGGAATTCCAAAGTCAGATAGTAAAGAGTTTCTATAGATAAATAAGAATAGAGCTAACAAAGTAAGCATTGGCCCTATGGAAAGTGCAAGTGGGGAGTTGATAATAGAAAATAGGGAGATGGCAGATGAATTGAACAAATATTTTGACTATCGAGGATACAAGTAACATCAAAGAAATAGCTGTATATCAGGATATGGAAAGGAGTGACAAACTGAAAAAACTAACAATCACCATGGAAATGCTGTTGAGCAAATTGTTTGGGCTGAGGGCTGACAAATCCTCAGGTCCAGGTGGATTTCATCCGGCTTTTCAAAGAAGTAGCTAATGGGATAGTCGATGCGTTGGTTTTAATTTTCCAAAATTCCCTAGATTTAGGTACAGTTCCATTACATTGGGAAATAATAAATATAACTAGTTTAATCAAAAAGGGAGGATGTTGGAAAGCAGGAAACTACAGGCCAATTCACCTAATAGATGTTTATGGAAAATGTTAGAATCTATTTTTAAAGAGATTACAAGTGCTCTTAGAAGCATTCAAGGTAATCAGGCAGAGTCAACTTGGTTTTGTGACAAGGAAACCATGTTGAAGTAATTTATTGAAGTTCTTTGAAGGAATGACATGTGTTGTGGATAAAGGGGAACCAGTGGATCTACTGCTCTTAGATGTACAGAAGGCATTTGCTAAGATGCCACATCAAAGGTTATTGCAGAAAATAAAAATGCTTGGTGCAAGGGGTAATACATTAGCATGGATAGAAGATTGACTGACTAATAGGAAACAGGGTTGACGTAACTGAGCGTATTTCTAGTTGGCAGGATGTAACAAGTGTTCTCCCACAGTGATCAGTGCTGGGAATTCAACTGTTTACAATTTATATAAATGACTTGGATGAAGGAATTGAAGGTATAGTTGCAAAAATTGCTGCCAACACAAAGATAGATAGGAAACTGAATTGTGAAGAGGACATAAGGAGGCTGCATAGGGACATAGACTAAGTGAGTGGGCAAAAATCTGGCAAAGGGAGTATAATGTGTGAAATAGTCCATTTTGGCAGGAAATCTAAAAAAGGAATTAATTATCTAAATGGTGAGAGATTGCAGAACTCCAAAGTTCAGAAGGGCCTGGTGTCCTGGTGCATAAATCACAAAAGGCTGGTTTGCATATGCAGAAAGAATTAGGAATGCTACTGGAACGTTATCATTTATTGTTAAAGGAATTGATTACAAAAATAGTGAGGTTACACTTCAGATGTACAGGGCAGTGGTGACAGCTTGTCTAGCACTGTGCACAGTATTGTTCTCCTTGTTTAAGGAAAATATGTTATTGTGTTAGAAACAGTTCAGAGAAGGTTTACTGACTAATAAAGGAATGGGGAAAGGTTGGACACGTTAAGCTTATATCCACTGGAGTTTAGAAAAGTAAAAGGGGATTTGATTGAAAACTTTTAAAACCCTGAAGGATAGATGTGGCCAGGACGTTTCCTCATGGGAGCATCTAGAAGAAGGGGTTTAGTGTTTAAAAGTAAGGGTGTTTAAGACAGAGATCAGGGGAATTTTTTTCTCTCAGATGGCCATGAGAATTTTAACTCTCTTCCTCAAAAGATTGGAAGCAAAGTATTTAAATAATTTTTAGACAGAGTTAGATAAGTTCCTGATGAACAAAATGGTGAAAGGTTAGCATGTGTCAGCAGGATTGTGGGATTGAGGTTACAATCAGATTACCCATGATTGAATAGACTGGACCTGTACTCGTTAGAGTTAAGAAGGCTGAGGGTGGATCTTATAGAGACTTACAAGATAATGAAGGGGCTAGATAGGGTAGAGGTAGAGAGGTTCTTCCCGCTCAGAAACGAAAACAGAACTAGAGGGCACAGCCTCAAAATAAGAGGCGGGGCAGTTTAGAACGGAGTTGAGGAGGAACTTCTTCACTCAAAGGGTGGTAAATCTCTGGAATTCTCTGCCCATTGAAGTGGTGGAGGCTACCTCGTTGAATATATTTAAGTCATGGGTAGATAGGTTTTTGGTAGGCAAGGGAATTAAGGGTTATGGGGAGAAAGCGGGAAAGTGGAACTGATCCACTTCAGATCAGCCATGATCTTATTGAATGGTGGGGCAGGCTCGAAGGGCTAGATGGCCTACTCCTGCTCCTATTTCTTATGTTCTTATGATCTTATTGGATAGCAGAGCAGGCTTGAACGGCCAAGTAGCCTACACCTGCTCCTAATTCAAATGTTTGTATGTGCATTCAATGTAAATCCAAATATGGTGCTGAAGTTCACAGAGGGCAGCAAAACAGGAACAACAAATTTCTCGTTTGCCTTTTTTCACTGTTAGAAAAATGATTATCAAAATTAAAGTTGAGGCTCATCTAAACAATGACAGGGAGACAACAGAGCCAGAAGGAAAAGATCATGCTTGACCACCTTGGCTGCCTTGAGGAAATGACAGTTCAAATAGAGTCTGGAATATTTTACAGCATGACATACATTAACTTCCAGAAGGTATTTAACAAAGTTGCATACAGAAGGCTTAAAGCTGGGGTGGCATGGTGGCATAGTGGTCAACGTTGCAGCCTCACAGCGCTAGGGACCCGGGTTCGATTCCTGGCTTGGGTTACTATCTGTGTGGATTCTGCACATTCTCCCTGTGTCTCCATATGAGTTTCTTCTGGACGCTCCAGTTTCCTCCCACAGTCTGAAAGACGTGCTGATTGAGTGTGTTGGCCATGCTAAATTCTCCCTCAATGTATGAGAACAAGTGCCGATGTGTGGCGACTAGGGGATTTTCACAGTAACTTCATTACAGTGACGTCAGCCTATTTGTGCCATTAATGATAAAACTGAACTAAAAGCTGTGAGAATTCAGGATCAATACTGGGAATGGTTAAGAAACTGGCGGGAATATAAACCAATGTGTGCCTGTTAGAGAAGTTACATTGCAGTGGGAGATGTACTGAGTCCAGTGCCACAAGGCCTAACTGTTAATTTATGTCAGTGACTTCATTTCAAAAACTCAATGTACGTTGGTCAAGTTTGCAAATGTTACCACACTAGGAAAGACAATTGAACCATAGGCTGCTTAGAAATTACTGAATAAGTTAGATAAAATATGCTATTGGGAAGAACAAGAGAACATGAAAATTGATACAGCTGTGCATTTCAAAATACAGTTAAGTACAATGGATGGAAAATGAACAATGCATTTTCCTCAAATGATGTCGAAAAGAAGAAGATGAAGTTGAAAGAAATCTGCAAGTGTTGGTTGATATCATGCTCAATGTTGCCAGCATTTAATAATGTTAACAGAATGTTATGCTGCAAATTCAAAGCAGTAAAATTCAATCCAGTACAAGTCTTAATGAAACTCTGGTCAGGCTACCTTGACTGCTGTAACCAGCACTAGATTTTCGAAACAGCGCAGAAAAAAACCTTGAGATAACTCTAGTGATGACAGTTTGAGTTATGAGGTAAAAGTGCTCCTTGGAGACTCATATGCTCCATATTGGGTTGTTATACTGAGAGCCTACACTACTTTTATCGGTTTTTCAAAGCTCTCCCACCAATCTTCCTGGGAAACTCAGAGAAACCCTAACTCACCCCTATGGTGCTGCACAGCTGGCTTCAGTAAAGCTGATGGATTAGAGTGCGGTCCCTTCATAGTCATTCTGCATGTTGAGGGATGCATCTTGTGTACACGTCTGTCTAAGATTACTCTGAATTCCAGCTTTCATAGAGTGGTGTGGGGTTGGTGGGAGCTGCTGTTGTCTCACAGCAATATTATCACACCTCAGTGCATAGTCAAAATAGAGTACAACAGAGCAAAAGAAGGATGCATTCTATATTGTTATTCTTGAATGCCATAGCTTTGTGTCTTCTTATCTCAGTGAGAACCTCCAAGCTCTGTGTGTTCCTTCTGTGTTCTGGCATCTTGTGCATTTTCTAATTTTCATCAAACTACTATTCGTAGCTGTACCCACTGCTGCTTATCCCCTAAGCTCTGTAACTTCCTCCCATATCTTTTCCCCTCCTCTTTTAAAATGCCCTTTAAAATCTACTTCTTAGCTCAACCTTTGGATGATCTATCCTAATACCTTGTGATGTGGACTGGTGACAAATTTTGTTTGTTCATGTTGCTGTACAGAGCTTTGAAATTATTTACTACACTCAAGGTGTTACATAAAAGTAATTAATTGTTGCTAACAGTTGTCTCTATCCTGGGAAACCTGAATAAACATATAAATGACTTTGATATCTTCATGTTACAGGTAGGGAAGTGGGAAAACCAAAGTCTGGCACTGAAATATCCTGTGTGGCCAAGATTTAATTCCTTTGCGGACAGTGAGGTAGATGACAGCCACCTAACTATTGTTACTTTGGAAGAAACTCCATTTGTCATTGTGGAAGATGTGGACAAGTTGACCGGAACCTGTGCAAGAAGCAATGTGCCATGTAGGAAAAATATTAAAACTTTGTGAGTACAGTTTGTGGGCATTTTCACTTTTCCTGTTGGCCATTTCAGTTTTACAAATTGAGCACCAATTGTTTATTGTGTGACGGGCTTGTCAGAATCTTGCACACCCTGCATTTTTATGAAGAATTCCCCATATTCAAGAAAATGAAAAGGCCATTGAGTCTGCGCTGACTCTTCGAAAGAACATCTTACCCAAGACCCCCTCTGCCTATTCCCATAACCCCACACATTTAGCACAGCCAATTTACCTAACCTACATATCTTGGGACACGAAGGGACAATTTAGCATGGCCAATCCACCTAACCTACATATCTTGGGACACAAAGGGGCAATTTAGCATGGCCAATCCACCTAACCTACATATCTTGGGACACAAAGGGGCAATTTAGCATGGCCAATCCACCTAACCTACATATCTTGGGACACAAAGGGGCAATTTAGCATGGCCAATCCACCTAACCTACATATCTTGGGACACAAAGGGGCAATTTAGCATGGCCAATCCAACTAAACTGCATGTTAAGTTTAATGAAGATATATAGCTATCAAACAAAAATACATTTCAGCTTTTCTGCTGCAAAGATTCCAACCCCAAAACATTCATTGTGCTCTTTTCTCCAAAGAGACTGCTGTGCATTTTGAGAATTTTCTGCATTTGTTCCAGATTTTTAGCGCCTGCAGCTTTTTTGCTTCCTGTTTTAATTCTCCCTACCTGAAATGAAAAATTGTTCATTTGAAGTTCCATTGTAGTCTGTCAGTTATACGGTATCACACTTAAGGCATACATTCACACTTTCCTTATAGGTATAATTTAACAATATCACACTTCCAAATATTCTCTGCGACATCTCGAGTGCCCTGTACCCTTTTAATTTCCAGTCGTAGTTTTAGAAATAAGATCAAATATCAAACAATATCAAATGTCCTAATCAGTCAAAACTTCTTGAAAGAAGGAAGCATAATTATAAACAGCTGATTCTGTAATTCGGAGCTGTCCCCATCTCCTGATTACAACCTATTATAAGTACTGCTCCCAAAAGTGAAATGCAATCTATTTATGATACTGTGATTAATTTTGTGCATTTCAGAAATGCCCTGTGGGAAAATCATGTCCCCACATAGTAACTTGTGCCACAGAAACAAAGCATTGATCTGATGCAAGGCAGAATTACATGATATATCTACTCTGTTTGTTGTTAATAAGGCCATTCAGTGACTTAGCTTCCAAGTAAGCCTCGGTATGCTAGAATAAAATCCAAGGGAAATGGAAGATGCATAGAAATTCTGTCAAAATGGTGTGAAATGTTGCACTGGCCCAGAAATTCAATCATGGAATATTCATCTTCCAAGTATTAAATGATGTCCTCAGGCTCCATATGGTAGGAAGGAGGTCAGGTGACAATTTAAATATTTTAATAAGGCTGATAGTCTCCAATTTTAACCTGCATTTTCAGTTTAACCCAGGCTGGCTGTGTTTCCCAGGCCTTGGAAAATCTAGCAGCTAAAAGGAGGTGAGGACAGCTTTAGGGAGACGATAAGTGCTCTTTTATGACCAGCTCGCACATTCTCCTGCAGATTCTGACCAACAAGCAATTGATAGAAAAGCACTTAACCTCATAGATTCAGCTCTTAGAACATAGAACATAGAACAGCTCTTCTTACCTCTTTTCACCTGCTAGGTTTCTTGAGGCCTGGGAAACCAGGATGTCTGTGGTGAAAAATAGAATCACTGTTGAAATGATGCAGGTAAACTCATTAAAATATTTAAATAACCAAACCACCCTCTGCAGACAGATATGTGACCCGTCCTTCTTCCCGACTCTGTGAGAACTGGAAGTAGGCATAAGAATAAGAACATAAGAACGTAAGAAGTAGGTGCAGGAGTAGGCCATCTAGCCCTTCGAGCCTGCCCCACCATTCAATAAGATCATGGCTAATCTGAAGTGGCTCAGTTCCACTTTCCCGCTTTCTCCCCATAACCCTTAATTCCCTTGCCTACCAAAAACCTATCTACCCATGTCTTAAATATATTTAGTGAGGTAGCCTCCACCACTTCAACGGGCAGCGAATTCCAGAGATTCACCACCCTTTGAGCGAAGAAGTTCCTCCTCAACTCCGTTCTAAACTGCCCCCCCCTTACCTTGAGGCTGTGCCCTCTAGCCCTGTTGTACTTTCTGAGCGGGAAGAATCTCTCTACCTCTACCCTATCCATCCCCTTCATTATCTTATACATCTCTATAAGATCCCCCCTCATCCTTCTAAACTCCAACGAGTACAGACCCAATCTATTTAGTCTCTCTTCATAGTCCAACCCCCTCAACTCCGGTATCAGCCTAGTGAACCTCCTCTGCACTCCCTCCAAGGCCAAAATATCGTTGCGCAAGTCCGGCGACCAAAACTGCACACAGTACTCCAGCTGCGGTCTCACCAGTGCCCTGTACAGTTGCAGCAAGACCTCCCTGCTTTTATATTCTATCCTCCTCACTATGAAGGCCAGCATCCCATTCGCCTTCTTGATCACCTGCTGCACCTGCAGACTGGGTTTTTGCGACTCATGCACAAGGACCCCCAGGTCCCTCTGCACCGTAGCATGCTGCAGCTTTTCGCCCTTTAAATAGTAATCCCTCCTACTATTATTCCTGCCAAAGTGGATAACCTCACACTTGCTAACACTGTACTCCATCTGCCAGGTCCTCGCCCACTCGCTCAGCCTATCCAGATCCCGCTGCAGACTTTCTACACCCGCTGCACAATTTGCTTTTCCACTTATCTTTGTGTCATCAGCAAATTTCGACACCCTACACTCAGCCCCTTCCTCCAGATCATCTATATAAATGGTAAATAGCTGAGGCCCCAGCACCGATCCCTGCGGCACTCCACTAGTCACCAACCGCCAATCAGAATAGCACCCATTGATACCAACTCTCTGCCTCCTATCAGACAACCAATCCTCTATCCATGCTAACACCTTACCCCCAACTCCATGCCCCCTAACCTTCTGAAGCAACCTTTTGTGCGGCACCTTATCAAACGCCTTTTGAAAATCGAAACACCACATCCACCGGTTCCCCTCTGTCTACCGCACTAGTCACATCCTCATAGAATTCCAATAAATTTGTCAAACACGACTTCCCCTTAACGAATCCGTGCTGCGTCTGCACTATCAAACAATTCTTCTCTAGGTGCCTCACTATTTCTTCTTTGATGACGGATTCAAGCATTTTTCCAACAGCAGACGTTAAACTAGGTTAAACAGGCAGGTTTGAGACGTTAAACAAGCAGGTTTGAGAAGGGGTGCGGTGAGTAACGTTTTGTTGTCTGATGTTTTGGACTTTATATTCTGAACCAATCTACTTTTTGAAGTTAAGATTCAGTCAAGTATTTCCAGATTATTCCAGTAGATTACTAACAAATACTGTAGATATAAAGATTTACCAATAACTACAAAAGAATATTGATCATAATGTGACCAGTCACAATTTCAATTAATTGCATAGATCTTTAATTTACAAAATGCAGAAAGGCTTAATTAAAATTGTACATCACACTGAGACTGGTCACTCAGAGGGGATGATTCTCCAACCTCGCTGCAGCTTTAAAATTTTTAAAGTTTATTTATTAGTGTTCCAAGTCGGCTTAACACTGCAATTAGGTTGCTGTGAAAATCCCCTACTCGCCACACTCCAGCACCTGTTTGGATACACTGAGGGTCAATTTAGCATGGCCATTCAATCCAACCAGTACGTCTTTGGAGTATGGGAAGAAACTGAAGCACCCGGAGGAAATCCACACAGACAAGGTAGAATGTGCAAACTCCGCACAGTCATCCAAGCCGGGTTGCTGGCGCTGTAAGGCAGCAGTGATAACCACTATGCCACTGTGCCACCCAGCTGGCATAGATCATGTTGACCCCGGAGAATGGCATGAGAATGGTGAGAATCACCTGGCGCAATGGCCTTGCTGGGGAGCTCGGAGGCCATTGAAGCCCTTGGGTGGTCAGCAGCATGACTGGGCAGTGCCCATTGGGGTTTACAGCAGATCTGGACCAAAAAGGACCTGGTAAACAGTCCTCACTGGGGTAGAAGGTCATGCTTGGTAGTACCCTGGCAGGGAACTGCCCCCTGGCTCTGCCCATTGGCATTGGCTCCAGCAGTGTTTCAGGGGGAAGTGCCAGGGGAATGTCCATTGGGAAGGTCCGTGCGGGGACAGGGAGTGTGTCCATTTGGGGAGGGGATTGTCATTTCTGGGGTGGTCATTTTTATTGTTCAGGAACCAAGTTTGCTTAGGGGGCTTGCCTGCATGACTTTGTGTGACCCACCCCTTTGAAAATATGGCAGGTAAAGCCAGCAAGGCAGCTGGCAGACTGCCTTCTGCTTTTGCCGCCAGATTGAGGAGATTCCGGCGTTGGACAGCAGTAAAACAGTAAGAAGCCTCACAACACCAGGTTAAAGTCCAACAGGTTTATTTGGTAGCAAACACCACTAGCTTTCGGGGCACTGCTCCTTCATCAGGTAAGTGGGAGTTCTGTTCACAAACGGGGCACATAAAGACATAAACTCGATTTACAGAATTATTTGCATTTGCTACCAAATAGACCTGTTGGACTTTAACCTGGTGTTGTGAGACTTCTTACTGTGTTTGCCACCAGAGACAACACTTAATTAAAAATGATTCAAAAATTCTGCCCATTATTTTGACACTCAGCACAATTGTCTCAGGTTCCTCTCACCATCAATTAACAGTGGTGATACCCTATTTATTTTAACTCCATGACCATTCATTAACTAACAGAGGGGAGAATTTGATAGTGCTTAATGCATCCACATTATGAATTTTGTAACTGATTTCCTACTCAATGTAATTAGCTCTTAATCTAACTAGCTATGTATATTTTGACAGTGGCATCAAATTGTAGACTCCATGTTCCAGTAACAGATTTATATGTTATTACTGCCTCATTACTTATATACGCTTATTTTCTTCTATTGTCAGCAATTCTACTGACAAGGGGATATACGTGAAGAAATGCTGTAAAGGGTTTTGCATCGACATTTTGAAGAAGCTTGCTAGGACTGTGAAATTCACGTATGATCTGTACCTGGTATCAAATGGAAAACATGGCAAAAAAATCAACGGTGTATGGAATGGAATGGTTGGTGATGTAAGTCGCTTTAGGTAATAAACAGTCGCAAGAAACTTCGCAACTTTAGGATTAGAATTCATTAGCAAATTTTAAAAAGCTCTAAAAGGAACCTCTAGCTACAAATGAAATAAAAATCCAGAAACTTTGCTTTTTACCCTAATTCCATTCCGTTATTTTTTTGTTTTTGCCTGCACAAGGTGATGTATCAACGAGCGGCAATGGCTGTTGGTTCACTGACCATTAACGAGGAGAGATCTGAAGTTGTTGACTTCTCAGTGCCATTCGTGGAAACGGGAATCAGCGTTATGGTATCTCGGAGCAATGGCACAGTTTCCCCCTCTGCATTTTTAGGTAAATTATTTACAGGTATCTTACTGTTACTTTTCATTCCCTTGTCTGAAGAAGCACGAGGGCCAGATTTACTGCTTCCCCCAGTAGCTGGTTTGAAGGCAGGGGGCTTGTTAAACATTGCAGGAGGCCTGAGAGCCACCTTCCTGCCTCACTCCCAGATGGAAAAATCAAGCAGTCAGCTTACAAGTTCCTCTATGGATGGAAGCAGGTCACCCCTTAACATTTCTGGTCTCACTGGAGGGCCCCCCATACTGTTTATACATCATCCAGGCCCCCAACAGCCTCTCAAATCTCAGTTCCATGCTCCCGTGTCCCCCTTGCCAGAATCTGCCATATTGGCACCCAGTGAGACCTCCAACTATATCTAAAAGATCCAGCCTGGAGTGCTGGAGAGCTGCTGGTCTTTAATTTGCCAACAGCCTCCTGAGGTGGATCTTCCTGTCCCTGAGGAATGGAAATCCTGCCTGCAGTCTATTCGTGGCCAACTGACCATTAAATAGCTGCTGGGTAACAGGGTTCCCCTCAATGAGCTCCCCCCAACTTTTTACCTTGGGGAGGGGCCATGGATCCAGTGTCCCATATGATTCAGTCTCTGTAACCTTCTCAAGCCTGACAACCCTTTCAGAACTCAGTGTTCTGAAAGGGTTGTCTTACCCATCTTCCATTTTCCTTATTTCTGCTTTCAGCTTAAACACTAGAATTCCCTCCATAAATCTCTGAGTTTCTCCACCTCTCTAATGCCTTTTGAGACGTCTTCCTTCTAAGTATTTCATCATCCTCCCTAATCTCACTCTTCAATTTCTGTCTGACCATATCCCCATGAAGGGCCTTGGGTTATTTTGCCACTTTAAAAACACCATATAAATGTAATTCATTATTTTTTTTTGTAAAGTCATTGATTTCTTGGGCTTTTCAATTGACAAAATGGCAGGTAATTATGATGCCTTTACAGCTTTTAGTAATGTCACTCTCTGACTCCTTGGACATCAGAAGTACATCCCCAAGTGACATCCCTGCTCATTTTTCATCTTTCCCCTTCAGTGAGATATATCAGATGATAGCCGTAATCCAGATTGGCAACTTGCCATTTGGGGGAGGATGACAATCAAAATTAGAACTTCACAAATCCACAGTGTGGGGCACAAGATCGAGTATCTTAATTGTACGAAGGAGCTCTTTTGTGAGGGTCAAACAATGGTTGTCGTTGCTTTCATAGAAGCACAAAATGAGATTGTTCACTTTTCTCTATAAATATGTGTACAATGTTTCGGAAATGTAGAGGGTGCAGTGTAATAGAATAGGAGAACTACTCTCCATTCCACTAACTTTTGATTTTTTTTAATGACATGTGAGAGAGCATCCAGCAAACAGAAAGTTATTTTCCACCAGAGGAAGGGAAAGGTTACATGGGGAGCCATCTACAGATAGTTATTGCTCACCCTGAACATTGTGTATCAGGGTCGGTGGCGAAGGCAGAGATCATTTCCTCCAAGGATACAAGTGGAAAAATTGACCCATTTATCTCAAATTTAGTAAAAAGTCCTGAGGCTACTTCATAGGATCCCCATAATACAGAAGGAGACCATTCAGCCCATCGAGTCCACACTGACCGTATCCCACCTAGGCCCTATTCCCATAACCCCACACATTTACCCTGCTAATCCCCCTGACATTAAGGGATAATTTAGCATGGCCAATCCACCTAACCCACATATCTTTGAAGTGTGGGAGAAAACTGGAGCACCCAGAGGAAATCCATGGGGACACAGGAAAAAGTGCAAGCTCCACACAGACAGTGACTTGAGGTCGAAATTGAGCCTGGGTCCCTAGCGTTGTGAGGCAACAGTACTAACCAAGGGCGACAGTACCATCCCTATTTCAACAATTTCACCAATAACAACTTGGCTTTATATATCCCTTCAATATAATAAAACATCCCAAAAGGTGCTTTACCAAGGTATTACAAAAGCAACTTGGGAGTTTGAAACTTTGGATGGTTGTGTAATTAGGAGCATTTATTGTTGACCCTTTACACTCCAGAGTTGAGGGTGGGATAATCTGGCCCTGTCTACCGCTGGGATTGCTTGGTCCCGCCAAAAGTTAATGGACCTGTGGCTGGGCCATTGGATATGCTATTATGGATCCTACCATGAAGGGGTCGGGAAACTTTGGACAAACTCTTTTTATTGTCATTTGAGTAAAACTTTTCAGAATGCCTTGCTGCTATAAGCCACAGCAAATTGGCATGGCAATATATTTTTTAGCAGGATACTGCCATTCATCGGTCTGTGCTATTCTCTTCCACCAGTGCTGTAGGGCCAATGTGATGGCATGGTTTCCCACACAATGCCTTTTTGTTTTGTTTTCAGTGGATGATTTATGAATTACTTTGAGTTTTATCTGTTTTCTTCCAGAGCCCTTCAGTGCTGCTGTGTGGGTCATGATGTTTGTCACGCTGCTCATTGTATCAGCCATTGCTGTTTTTGCATTTGAATACTTTAGCCCAGTAGGGTACAACAGAAATTTGGCGAAAGGGAGAGGTGAGCTGAATGCTTTTTGTCTTGTTTTCATTTTCTTTGTTTAGAATTGTGAAAATGAACGCACTTCCATATGTCACCCTGCATTACAAATTACATGGTAGGTGCTGCTACATAAATTTTGTAGTGGCATTAGATATTGATGGCATTGCATTCCATCCCTAGTGGAGCACTTGGGGTGGGTTAAAAAAAGGTCAAAATAATGCATACATGAGATTGGTCTTTTGCTTCACTGGTTTCGGGCAGTTCTTGTTTTCTTTAATGTTCAGAAACATGAACGATAAAGAAACAACTAACATTTATAGAGCACTTTGCACAATGACAGGAAATCCAAAATGCTTTCAGTCGAGCATTTTTGAGGTGCAGTCACTGTTGTAATATAGGAAATGCAGCAGGCAATCTGTGCACAGTAAGCTCCAACAAACAGCCTCGTGACAATGACCAGATACCAGCCGCAATTCTACCGAATGAAGTGCTACCACCAGCGGGAAAATCAGTGCGCTTCCCAGTGGCACTGGCAGCGCTAGTGAGGTGGGATTTGTCCACTTAAAACTGAAAAAAATGCCCCCATGTGAATCATGCTGGGCCATACGTGTGAGGGTCCCAAATCGGCAATCAGCTGTTCAGCTGATATACAAGAACACTTCCTGCTTTTCCTTTCTCAGAATAACTGAAGGAAGAATAACCCAATCTCACATTAATGCAGGAAGTATTTCATGTTGGTTCTTTTATGAGAACAATCTTTTAGAGTCAGAACTGTGGATTTATGTCTGATAGCCTTGACTGTAGCAAGAACACAGAAAAATATCATTGAAGCCTGTAACTGAACTGTTCCCCAAAAATTCAGATCATCACAAGACTAATTAGATGTGCCACGCAATGTACATTTGAAATTTGTGATATAACTGATTCAAACCTGTAGATTTCCCCATGACAACTGCATTTCAATGGTTCTATCTTTCACACATACCCATGATAATAGAATGAGGTGTAGTTCTGAAATTGTACCTTGTGCAGCAGCATCAGGGTGGTACAGTACACTAGGGGTTTGAGTTTCTATGCAATAAAACAGAAAGATATATGCTTTCCCACTGGTGTTAGCAGCACCTATCAGATGGGATTCACCCACCTTTAGTATTTAAAAATATTTAAAATGTTAAACAGGGCAGGCATGGTGGCACAGTGGTTAGTACTGTTGCTTCACAATGCCAGGAACCTGGGTTCAATTCCATCCTCGGATGACTTCCTGTGTGCAGTTTGCACGTTCTCCCTGTGTCTACATGGGTTTCCTTCGGATGCACTAGTTTCCTCCCACAGCCCAAAAACGTGTGTTGATTGGCCATGCTAAATTGACCCTTAGTGTCTAGGGGATGAGCACGGTAAATAGGGTAATGGGGTAGATCCTGGGGGGGATTGTTGTTGATGCAAGACTTGATGGGCTCAATGGCCTCCTTCTGTAGGGATTCTGTGATTCAGCATGACAGAGATCAGCCTTTTGACAGTCTTTTTTAAAGCATGCCCCAATCTCAGCCCCAACCTGCATCCCCCCACCACCCGTCCCTCCCTGCTTATTTCCTGGTGACCCTGGCTGACAAAGGGATCACTCAAATCCCTCAGCTCAGAGAGGCAGCCAACTGCACTGCTGCTGAAAGAATCAAAGAACGGGTCAGTACCACCGCCATCCCCACCCCACCACCAATATATCATGCGGGCATGAGGGTAACCTGAATCCAAATCCCCACAAGAAAGACACCCCAAGATGGAATTTGCTCAGGTCCCACCCCCTTCAGACCCCTCCTTTAGACACTACCCATTGGCAGTGCCAACATTGCACTACCCATGGCACCTTGGCAGTGGTCCCCTGACCTGACACCATGAGCTTTGGGAGTGGGGGGTAAAGAGGTAAGTGCTGTGCCCATGTGCCCCTTTACTGCAGCCACTTCCCATAAAAAACCTGGGGGTTAGGTGGGGCCAACTGGGGGGAAGGGGTTGAACAAAGAAAGGAATCTATAGATTCCCACCCTGCATAAGGAGGCCATTCAGCCCATCAAGTTTGAACTGACTCTCTGAAAGAACATCTTACACAGGCCTGCCCCACTTCCCACTCTATCCCCATAACTCAACACATTAACCATGGCTAATCCACCTAACCTACACATCTTTGGAGTTTGAGAGGCAATTTAGAATGGCCAATCCACCTAACCTTGGGACTCTCCCTCAGGATGGGGTTTCATGGCTGCACTTGCCCTTATTGCCATGAGGAAGATGGTGGTCACTGATAGGGTGGTGATTTCAGATACCATTCTGGGAAGATATTAATTTTTGTCTTTGCTCTTTAAAATCTTGAAATGTCCTAGTCACCTTGATATCCATGCGCCATGGACACTTGGATACTCCAAAATCACCACAGCTCTCCATGCCACATTAGGGATTGGCCTAGGTGTTAAAATACCCCTTTAAAGTGCTCTTATAGAAAGGGCCTGCCAGTTTCACCCAGGAGATCCCCTTGCTTTCTCTCACAAAGCACAGCTGCCCTGAATACCCTTTGAAGTGCTTTGAAGGTCATTTTCCCTTTTAACATTGAAAGAGTAGCATCTGGTGTCACAATCCTTTAAAGTTGTTTGATTGACAGGTTGGATAACTTATCCACTAGAAAAGAGCAATGTTTGTTTTCTTTTCCTTTAATGGTTGAATGCATTTTGAGTGCTTTGTAAATATTGTGATTAGAAAAGAGGAAGTGAAACTTTCTCAATGATTCAACCTGTCAATTAAAGGCGAAACATTTCTAAACATTGCGGTTAGAGACAAATGCCATTGGGAATCCATGCTGGGGCTGAAGGCTCTGGAGAATTGCCCCCAGTGTGTTTTTGTGCTGTAGATTGACAGATTAATATTGACCACAACACTGGAGAGAGCTCTCCTGCTTTTCTTTAAGCTCACATACCCAGCAGGCAGGATTATTATTTGATTAAGGTATTGGTTGTGGCTTAGTGCTAGCTCTCTTACCTCTTAGTATGAAGTTTGTGGATTCATATCTCATTCCAGGAACTTGAGTGCAAAGTTTAGACTGATACCCCAGTACAGCACTGAAGGAATTGCACAGTTAGAGGGGCTGCTTTTTGTTAACCTGAGGGCCCCATTTGCCTTCACGCTCTTACCACTATTTCAGAGAAGAGGAGATGAGTTCTTTCCAATGCTCTGATTAATGATTAGCCATCACCAAACATCACAAGCAAAAAGATAGCTGGTCATCAACATATTGGGGTGGCACGGTGGCACAGTAGTTAGCACTGCTGCTTCACAGTGCTAGGGACCCAGGTTCGATTCCTGGCTTCAGTCACTGTCTGCGTGGAGTTTGCATATCCTCCTGTGTCTGCATGGGTTTCCTCCAGGTTCTTCGGTTTCCTCCTACATTCTGAAACACGTGCTGGTTAAGTCATTGACCTGAATAGGCAACAGAGTGTGGCAACTAGGGGAATTTCACAGTAACTTCATTGCAGTGTTAATATAAGCCTTACTTGTGTCAAATAAATAAACTTTAATTTAAAAAAAACCTTTAAAAACATTGTTGTTTGAGGATTCATTCAGATTTGCTGCTGCATTTCCTACATTAAAGTAGTAACTTCACTTCAAAAATACTTAGTTTGTTGTAAACTGGCTTTGGGACATCCTGAGGTTGTAAAAGGCACAAGCGCTCTCTTCTCTGGTTAAAAAGCAGGCATCCTCTTTTCTGAGCTACTTGGCCATTGAAAATTATATATTTATTTTGCAAGTCTTGATGGAAATATTATCAAGCTTCGCACATCACTTCCAAATCCTGAATGGTATGTTTTATTCAGGGGGGTATTGTGTATTATTCTGAACAGTTTGTTACAATATTCTAAAGTCAAATTAGCCCCATGCTGCCAACAGTTACTGCGTACCTCAAGATACCATCTGGCTCAGGAATAAGATATTTGTACTCGTCAGTGAAAAGCAGCTATCTAAAGGACTAGCTGCACTCCAAAAAGTAAATTCCTGCCTGCAAAATTTTATTGATATTGAAATTAAAAGATGTCTTTCCTTAAAAAGTCTTGTTATAAAACTGCATCATCCCGATTAATGTGTCAGTTAGTTAAAATCTTTGGTGAAAAAGATATCACACGTATAGAATTTTTCTGACCTAATCACGGCTTCTTCGTGATTCAATGTTATTCTTGTCGGCTACGCTTTTCAACGAATAAACAACCTTATGGAACATTGACTTTTCATGAACATAAGCAATATGTTCATGCCTCGCAAGCGTGAAGCAATGATCATTTCCAACATCTTCCTATTCTGTCTTTTAAATAATCCCCTATCTATGTTAATATATATCCTCAATCCCATTAGCTCTTAACTTGTGCGATAACCTTTTGTGTGGAATCTTACTGGATGCTTGGAAAATCCAAATATACATCCACTGGTTCCCCTCTACCTATCCTACCAGTTAGTTGTGTTCTCAGAAAACAGTAAGAGAAAAATAATTAAAATAAAAATAATCCAAAGATTTGCAGGTTAGGTGGATTGGTCATGCTAAATTGCCCTGTAGTATTCAAAGGTGTATAGATTAGGCGGATTAGCCATGGTAAATGCACAGGGCTATGAGGACAGAGTGCAGGGGAGGGCCTTGGTGGGATGCTCTTTCAGAGAGTCAGTGCAGACCCAATGGCCTAATGGTCTCTTTCTTGCACTGTAGGCGTCCTAAGTTTCTGTTTGTCAAACACTATTTCCTTTTCATAAAACCATGTTGACTCTGCCTAATAATATTGTTATTTTGAAGTGTCTGTTGCTACTACTTGAAAGGTAAATTCCAACTTTTTTGACAACTGATATCAGACTAATTGGTCTGTAGTTCCCTGTGTTCTTTCTTCCTCATTTTCTGAATAGCCATGTTCCACTTACTACTTTCCAATCCACTGGGATGTTCCAGAATCTCAAGGATTTTAGGAGATCACCAATCAGTTCACAGGGGAGGTGTCTCTTTGACACCGCTTTTAAATCTTACCATGTAGGTCATCAGGGGTAGGGAATTTTTGATTTTCGGTCCCATAATTTCTTAAGTACTTTATCTTTACTAATATTAATTACTTTAAGTTCCTTGCTTTCATTGAATCCTTTGTTATCCACAATTTATGGTATGTGTTTTGTGTATCCTGCTGTGAAGATAGACATAAAGGACAGGATTTTGAATGCCTGCCAGTGCTGGGAACAGAGATGGACAGGAACTGAAAATAGCCCTGCCCGCCAAATGGGGTTCATTAACTCCATCCCACCTCCAGACCATTTTTGCTGAGGTGGGATTGGAAGATGCTGTGGGTGGCAGTAGGACTACCCCCCTGCATGTGGCAGGTAGCCCAACAGCTCATTAAGGGCCACTTAAGACTAATGAAAGGAGGCCAAATGGTATTTTTCAGTTGGCTCCACATTCCTGGAGATGGCCATGGCCAGCTTAGGTGATTGGGAGCAGCCTCTCGGTGACAGCCTGGGGTATGGGGGAATGCAGTTTGTAAGCAGACCTAGAGATACTCCCTGCCTGCCTGGGTGCTGTAGTGGCTACAGGTAGTTCTGTAGAGGAGGGGTTCTCTCCAACACTACCCTCCTCCCTCCCCAACCACTACCCCACCCCCTCCAGGAAACCTCCATTTTGAAGCAGTCTTTCCCTTACTTACCTTGCATCACAACTTGCTGCTCCTGTTTGGTTGCAAGGGCCAGATTGATCCTTCAGCCTTGAGAACCTGCCCTCAATTGGACAGGAAGACCATCCTTTGATTATTTATTGGCCATTCCAGAGACAATCACAATGAGTGACTGTTTCCCACACAGCACAAGGTTCTGACCACATTGCACCACAGCGGGGATTCAGATACCTGCAGGGAAAATCCTGTCCAGAATATTGGTTCAATACTCTGTCATTTTCTTATTCTCCATTATAATTTCTCCTGTCTCAGCCTCTAAGGGGATCCATGTTTACTTTACTATTTTCTTCCTTTTTACATACTTATAAAGGCAATTACACTCTGTTTTTATATTTCTGACCACTTTACTCTCATTTTTTTTACAGGCTTCCTTATCATCAAATGCATTTTTAAGAAGTAGAAACTCCTCAGTTATACTGAATAATCTGTTAGAACGAAACGTCAGTCATCCTACAAACTCAGTCTGTGCTACAAGACTCCTGTTGAATGGAATTATAAGTAGGCTCTATAGATAAGTAGAATTAATCGGCTGAATGGCACGATTGTTCCCTGGTAGCTCCAAGAAAGTGAGACTGACTTGTATTTAAAGAGTGCCTTGCTCCACTACGGAACATCCCAAAGTTCTACGCAACCACAGAGTTTTTATTTATATTTTCCCCCTAGTTTGTTATTCTGTCACCACCTGCACCTTTCTAAGAGTAAGCAGAAAGAAGAGACTAAAGAGAAGATGGAAGGAGGGTTGAAGAAGATTGCGCACAGAGCTCTCTTAAGGTTAGGTAGGAGACTGATTGGGTCAGCCAGTTGGGAGTGCTCTAATGCCAGTCGGGGGAAAGCAATGGTTTTGTAGTAATCCAGTGGCCGAAGCTAATGCTTCATGGACATGGGTTCAAATCCCATTATGGCAGCTGGTGGAATTTAAATTCAGTTAATTAATAAATCTGAAACATAAAATCGTCCCCATAATGGTGGGATATAATGTTTATTGTTACAGACCCATCTGGTTCACTCATATCCTTTAGGGAAGGAAATCTGCCGTCCTTGCCTGGTCTGGCCTACATGTGACTCCAGAGCCACAGCAATGTGGTTGACTCTCAACTGCCCTCTGCAATGGCTGAACAAGACACACAAGTTCAAAGGCCATTAGGGATGGGCAACAAATGCTATACTTGTCAAGGATTCCCTCATCTCATGAAAGAACAAATAATTAATAATACATTTCTTTGAGGTAGCAGAAGAAAGAATAATAATTTCCAATATTTAAGGCAGGTTAGAGTGGGGTTGTTGATGAGTATAAAAGTTCCAGCTACCTTCAAAATGAGCAGTTAACATGAAGATGATTGTTGTCTAATTTAAGACACATCTTCGATGTGATTCTGGTTATCCTGAACATGACTTAACCTCTTTTTCCTTTTGTCAGTTCTGCAGACACTGGCATTTCTATTCCTGCTTCTCGCCTTCCATTTTTGCCACATGTTGCACCCATACTCTTCAAAAATGACTTTGGAACATTTCATTTTCAAGCTGTTCAGTATTCCTTCATTTGCTTTCTTCAGACAAATTTATTCCCGCCAAATACACTGTCAGTGATTTATCTTTTTGCGATCACTTATGTTGTTTTCCACCCAGCTGCACTTGGTGGTTCATCTATTTTTACATTAAGGGACTAAGAAAATAAAACCTGTTTATGCTACTAGCTCTTCATCACTGACACTAACTAAATAAGACATTGCTTCAAAAATCAACTTATATATTTATCAATAATTATAGACTGCTGTGAGAACTCAGTTTGGGACTCTTCCATTTAAGACGATGACATCTGGTCAGCAGCTTTTTAAAGATTTACTAGAAGTTTAAAACAGGGACTGAAAGCTACTGACAATGAGGAATTCAATGCAATACCAACCTGTGCTTGTATCTAGCTGTGGAGCCTACCTGCTTGAAGTATTATGGTTCCTTAAAGTACAGTTTGAGAAAAGAAACTGGAATTAGGATTATTACAAAACTCTGGTGGCAGTAAGTTTTATTCTTGAAACAAGCTTCCTTACTGAGTGTTTTGAAAGGTGTAGTTGGAAAATACTGAGTTCCTGGAAAGCATGTGTTCACATACTTTGTTCTTTATTTGCAGCTCCACATGGTCCATCATTCACAATTGGCAAAGCAATATGGCTCCTTTGGGGCTTGGTCTTCAATAACTCTGTGCCTGTGGAGAATCCTAGAGGAACAACTAGTAAAATAATCGTGTCAGTATGGGCCTTCTTTGCTGTAATATTTCTTGCAAGCTACACTGCCAATTTGGCTGCATTTATGATCCAGGAAGAGTTTGTTGACCAAGTGACTGGACTCAGTGATAAAAAGGTAATCATTGCTTTCATTATTTACAGGTGTAGTCTCTCACTGACAGGAACTTTAGTCCTCCACTGAATAGCAAAATGTACCCTCAAATGTCTTTGAACAGATTTACAGATTAATCATAAAGTTTTGCCTATCCTTCTGTAGTATCTTTTGTTAGTGCTGACGTGGCAAAGTGATACTTAGAGCCCAAGAAATCCTGATCGGGTCCGGAGCATTCTCTCGTAGAACTGCCGAATGGAAACTGAGAAATGAGGCGACTTGGTTATGTTGGGATTTCTCCTCATTTCATCAGCTGAGAGATAGACGGTCTGATAGATAGAGAGATAGACAGTGGGTGAACAATCTCTGCATCTGCCTCTACACATCAAGGGGGCACATCTGCGGGAGTTCCTGAGCTAGCCTCCTGCTAGCTGAGAACTTGTGGCAATTCCATTGAGGCACTTGAAAGAACCCCAGGCAAAGATAATTGACCCTGATGGCAATAACTCATTTTATGCTGGCAAATGTCTTACTTGAGCTGAAGATTTTTAAGAATTGTCCCAGGAAAAGTTTTTTTATCTCCCAACAGGCAGTTGCAGGAAAGGACAGTGGTTTGGACTAGAAAGCAAGCCTGTTTTTTGCTGCTGTGCCCTCCCACCTTACACATCCTAATTTCCCGCTGCGCAGCACCAGTAGAGGAATATTAGACCTCCCAACCAGCATTGGCAGCCTTATCTTTCACCTGTCTAGGTCTGCAAACTTCAGAATTCTCTCCCTAAACCCTTCCAGCTCTCTCCTCCTTTAAGAATCTCCTCAAAACCTACCTAGAATCAGCCCTTCAACTATCCCCAGCTTTTGCTCCAAATTCATTTCTATTTGATTCAATCCCTGTCAAGTAATTCTCCATGTGAGTGGTACTTTATAAATGTAAGTTTGTGAGTTTTTTTGTAATTTATCTATTTGGAATCCTGAAAGCAAAACATGTTGCAAGAAACTTTCATAAAACATCATCTTAAGCAGTAGAGCATCACCACAAGGCTGGGGATTGTTTGTGCTACTGTCCTTCCTGACCTGATCATATCCAAACCTCATGTGCACAGTCAGGGCAAACATAGATCAAAATCTGCCCTGTAGACAGAGGGAAGACAGAAATACACACTGTTGTCAAGCACCTACCCACCCCCCCCCCCCCACCCCCCCATGCCCCACCAAGTGCCTGAAGTCAGAGCATAATTAGCAAAGGTTCATTAGACCATCTGCTCAACCTCTCAACTGAGTTATGAGTGTGGTAATAAAAATAAAGTGCTGCAGATGCTAGAAAGCTGAAATAATGACAGAAAATGCTGGAAAAACTCAACAGGTCTAACAGCATCAATGGAGAGTGAAGCAGACTTAATGTTTCGAGTCCAATGACTTCCTTGGAATCTGGTTCTTGTGCAATAATTGGAGATGCGTGGGGGAGAATAATCAGAAGAAAAATTGTTACTAGCTCATTTATGCTTCTGGCTCTGAGGTAATTCTGGGCACTATGACTGCCTTATAAGGACAAGCAACCAAGCCAAGAACTTTCTTCAAGCTGCTCCTTCTTCAATACCATAACTTTGCCAGCTGTGTGATGGGAACTCATGTCTGTGCATGTAAATGAATTTCGGCTGCGTTTCCAGTGGAGATCTAGTGATGGAGCTGGAGCAGCTCAAAGGAAGCTCACAGCATATATTTAAATGATCTGCGTAAGATAAATTATAGAAAGATTAGACTGCATTATTTATACTATATTATTGTACAATATATTTTTCTGCCAAAGCCACCAATATTTTCAAGAAGCTGAGATTATTTTAAATCTTAGAATCCAATCTGAAAGCATTAGAAGTGTAAAAGAATCATTATTGGAAAATCCAGTGTGGGGAACAACCTTGAGATAAATGGACATCCAGCCCTTTGGAGGCATACGTTTCAGATAGTATTCCTCTGCTGCTATTCTGACCACTAACAGAGGGATTATTATCCAAATGTTCAAGGGTTACAATTTATACCAATAATCCATCCATTTACATAATATTATTTCCCAAAAAGGTCAGAAAAGGCTGCGATTTGAAGCATGAATGCATTTTGACAATTCAGTCTATTGAGGGTTAAAGTATAGGCTCTCTTGCATGTTTCAAACACAGTCTGTACATTGAGTTTTTATCATAGCTCACAATTCAATGTGATTGCACCCAGGACTTTGAAAAAGCCAGAATACTTTTAGTGCCCTTTCTTGCTGCTGGTTCACTGTGGCGCTGGTGGTGATGAATTCCCCATCTTTCCTGCAAAGTGCATTAGCTACCAGATGAATGCATTCCTGTCCCGCGTACTGTTAATATCATAGAGATTTCCTGCAGCTGCCTGAAATAAGCTTGAGCCAAAACACTGGAGAATGGTCAGTACTGATTCAATGGGGTTTTATTATCTAATAGGCTGCATCCATCTTATATGCTGCTCAACTCTCCTCACTGATATTATTTTCCTCCTCCACTATGTTAATGGCATAGAAGGGTACGCTCATAGGCAATGATGTATTTGCTCAAAAGAAACTTATCGGGGTAAGAGGTAGGTATTTAAGGGGAAGGAGTGAAAATCTCCTGTTGGTCTCATACTGTCAGGAACAAGATGAGAGGTCACATGACACAAGGTTATATTCCAACAAGTTTATTTGAAATCACACGCTCTTGGAGTACTGTTCCTTCGCCAGGTGAAGAAGTGGAGTGAGGTACGCAGATACGGAATGTATAGGTAGAGTGATGATAGCCCGATACTGACAGGTAATCAAGAGTGTCAAAGGATAAGAACAGACAGTGTAGGCTGGCTGAATAACAAGTCTTTACAAGTAATCATGAGTGCTAACAGACAAATACAATCAGTTAGGTATAATTAGTATGTATAAAGTGTTGACGGGCTGTATAACAAGTGAAGGGATGACCTAAGAACCAATAATTTAAGGCAGAGAGATAATTACAAACAATCAATGAATGGGATGGTGCTAAACACTATGCAAACTAATTCAAATAGAGAGATAATCACTCTCAATCAAGATGTGCATGATATCAAAACATGATAGTTAGGGAGATTTTCCCCCCACCGTACAGTACAGCGGGATTACATGTAGTGCAATATGAACGCAAGATCATGGCAAAAGTTTAAGGGCAATACGGTGGCACAGTGATTAGCACTGCTGCCTCATGGCACCAGAGAGCCGGGTTCAATTCCTGGCTTGGGTCGCAGTCTGTGTGGAGCCTGCAAGTTCTGCCAGTGTCTGCATAGGTTTCTTCTAGGTGTTATGGTTTCCTCCTAAGCTCCAAAAGATGTGCGTGTTAGGTGGATTGGTCATGCTTAATTCTCCCTCAGAGTACCTGAACAGGTGCCGGAGTGTGGCAACTAGAGGATTTTCACTGTAACTTCATTGCAGTGTTAATGTAAGCCTACTTATGACTAATAATAAATAAACTTTAAACTAAGACCGTCTTCATGAGTGCAGAACTTGGCTATTAGTTCCTGCTTGGTGATTCTGCGTTATTATGCATCTTGAAGACTGCTTTGGAGAATGCTCACTTGAAGATCAGAAGTTGAATATCCTTGGCCACTGAAGTGTTCTCCAACTGGCATGGAACACTCCTGTGTGGCAACTTGTCCATTCATCCGTCATCATAGTGTCTGCATGGTCTTGCTAATGTACCATGCCCTGGGGCATCCTTTCCTGCAGTGTACGAGGTAGACTTTGTTGGCCAAGTTGCATGAATATGTAACTGTGCACCAAGTGGGTGGTTTTCCCCCATGTGATGGTGATATCTGTGTCGATATTGGGGGGGAAATATGCCAGAAATGGCTTTTGGGCCATTTTCCTGCTGTGTAAATGTTTCATGCTATAGTTTTGACCCAAAACTATGCTGAAAATAGTGTTGAAATCACCACAGTGATTTTTTGCATATATCATAGAATCCCTACAGTGCAGAAGGAGGCCATTCAGCCCATTGAGCCTGCACCCACAACAATCCCACACTGTTGCCTCATGTATTTACCCTGTTAATTCCCCTACACTAAGGGACAATTTAGCATTGCCAATCAACCTAACATGTGCATTTTTGCAGTGTGGGACGAAACTGCAGCACCTGGAGGAAATCAACGCAGTCAGGGGGAGAACGTGCAAACTCCATACAAATAATCACCTGAGGCCGGAATTGAATTTAAGGTCCTTGGCTCTGTGAGGCTGCAGTGCTAGCCATTGTGTGACACCCATTTCTCAAATAAGGACATAATACCTGCTGGTCCAATTCAAGATTCTGAAATGCACTACTTATAAAATCTCTCATTAAAACATTTCTTACCCCAGCCCTTGAAGGTAAATTTCAACTGATCTCTTAGAATGCAGCAATTCCCTTTGCAACCTTTCCTATAGCTAATCATCTAGTGGCTCAATTTTGACATTTCTGGATTGAGTTTGACCCATTTTAAGCATTGTTATAAGTAGGTAGAGCTTATCTGTTGTACTATGTGCTGTGTAGACTGCTGCTGCAGTGCCTGCAATTTCCTGTGGTGACAATGATGAATAGCTCTGGTATCTCAACTGCAGCACTTCTTTTATTAAAAAACCTACTTGAGCCACTGAGGTTTCAGCAAATTGGTTTTAATCCTGTGAAAATTAGAATGTTTCTCATATTAAATGTTTGAAAGCAGTGTGATGCTCTGTGCTTGAATCCTGGTTCACAGGAGACTAATAGGTTTGATGCATGGATCCTTGTACCATACGTGCTGCACCATTTAGGGTAGGGTCAGCTATACAGTAGGCACTTGACAACAGTAGGGAAGGAATTCACAGAGTGACACAGAGTGACTCCGACATCCTGATGCACTTCCTTGCAATAGCTGAAGAGATTGGCAATGGCATGCAGATAGATGTCAAGTTACCATCTCATTTAGACAATGCAGTGGGCAGTGTGGAAAAATCTTAAAAGAGTAAAAACATACAAACAATGGACCAGAGAAATGAGGAGGTTGCCATTCCAAAAAACTAAATGCAAATGTGAAAGGCTGAAGAAAATATTACCTTGCATTTGAATCTTGACTGGCAGGAGTGACATATTCTGACAATACTCAGTGGCTGAAAAAATAGGCAATAATGCATGCAAGAGAGTAAGACTGTTGATATACTGGTGAGGTTTTGTAATTACTAAAAGCCCAGTACTAGAACAGTTGTTGCCTTTTTTCATTCTTTCACAGGATATGGGTGTTGCTGGCTAGGCCAGCATTTATTGCCCATTTCTTATTGTCCTTCAGAATATGCTGATGAGCTGTCTTCTTGAACCACTGCAGTTCAACTAATGTACTCCCACAGTGTTATTAATAAGGGAGTTCCAGGATTTTGACCCAGTAACACTGAAGGAATGGAACAGAATTCCAAGTCCAGGATGGTCTGTAACTTGGAGGGGAACTTGCATTTCCCGTGCATCTGCTTGGTGATGTTCCCAAGCATCTGCTGCCCTTGTTCTAAATGGTAGAGGTCATGGGTTTGGAAGGTGTTGCCAAAGGATACTTGGTGAGTTGCTGCAGTGCTTTTATAGATGGCAAATACTGCTGCCACATTGCACCTTGTCCCCACTTCTGATTTTATGATGGATGGAAGATCATTGATGAAGCAGCTGAAGGCGGTTGTGCCGAGGACACAACTTTGAGGAACTCCTGCAGTGTTGCACTGGGACTGATTTGATTGACCTCCAACAATCAGAACCATTTTCCTTTGTGCTAGGTATGATTCAAACTAGTGAAAAGCTTTACTCTTGCTCCCATTGATTCCATTTTTGTTAGAGCTTCTTGATACCATACTCAGCCAAATACTGCCATGATGTCAAGATCAGTCACTGTCACCTCACCTCTGGAGTTCAGTTATTTTGCTCATGCTTGGACCAAGATTGTTGCGAGGTCAGGAGCTAGGTGGACCTGGGGAAACCCAATATGAGCATCAGGGAGCAGGTTATTGTTGAACAAGTGTTCTTTGATTGCACTGTCCACGACACTTATTTAGAACATAGAACATAGAACATTACAGTGCAGAACAGGCCCTTCGGCCCACGATGTTGCGCCGACCAGTTAAAAAACAATGACCCACTAACCTAAACCAATCCCTTTTCATCCATTAGCCCTATACTCGACACATCTGTTATTCCTGCCAAAGTGAATTACCTCACACTTCTCCGTATTAAACTCCATCCGCCACCTCTCGGCCCAGCTCTGCAACCTGTCCAAGTATCCCTGCAAACTATGACACCCTTCCTCACTATCTACCACACCTCCGACTTTGGTGTCATCAGCAAATTTACTAATCCACCCAACTATACCCTCATCCAGATCATTAATAAAAATTACAAACAGCAGTGGCCCCAAAACAGATCCCTGAGGCACACCACTCGTAACTGAACTCCATGACGAATACTTACCATCAACCACCACCCTCTGTCTCCTATCTGCTAGCCAATTCCTGATCCAATTACCTAGATTACCCCCAATCCCATACACCTGCATTTTCTGCAGGAGCCTTCCATGGTGAACCTTATCAAACGCCTTACTAAAATCCATATATACCACGTCAACTGCCTTACCCCCAACCACCTCTTTGGTCACTTTCTCAAAAAACTCAATAAGGTTAGTAAGGCACGACCTACCCGCTGCAAAACCATGCTGACTATCTCCAATCAATTCATTACTCTCCAAATAACTATAAATCCTATCCCTAATAATTTTTTCTAAAACCTTGCCCACAACAGAAGTAAGACTCACCGGTCTATAATTCCCGGGGAAGTCTCTGTTCCCCTTCTTAAACAATGGGACAACATTCGCTATCCTCCAATCTTCCGGCACTATACCTGAGACCAACGACGACCTGAAGATCAGAGCCAGAGGCTCTGCAATCGCCTCTCTTGCCTCCCAGAGAATCCTAGGATAAATCCCATCCGGCCCAGGGGACTTATCTATTTTCAAACCCATTTGTTGATGATTGAGAATAAAATGCTGGTGTGTAATTGGCCAGGTTGAATTTGTCCTGCTTTTAGTGAACAGAAGATACCTATCATAATTACTACATTGCCGGGTAAATGCTGCTGTTGTAGTAGTACTGGAACAACTTGTCTAGGGGTTTGGTTAATTCTGGAGCACCAGTCTTCAGTGCTATTACCGGAATATTGCCAGGGCTCATAGCCTTTTCAGTATCCAGTGCTTTTAGCCATTTCTTATAGCAAGTGTAGCGAATCAAATTGTACACAATCAGACTATCAACCATGATGCTGGGGACCTCAAGAGGAGGCTGAGATAGATCATCCATTTGACATTTCTGGCTGAAGATTGTTGCAAATGCTTCAGCCTTGTCTTTTGTACTGATGGGCTGGGGTCCTCCAGCAATGTGTATGGGGATACTTGTGGAGCTTCTTCCTCAAGTTAGTTGTTTAATTGTTCACCACCGTTCATGATTGGGTGTGACAGGACTGCAGAGCTCAGGTCAGATCTTGTCAGTTGTGGGATCACTTGCTCCGCCTATCACATGCTGTTTCTGTTGTCTGGCATGCATATAATCCTGGCTAGCACTTCATTTTTAGCAGCCCAGCATTGATCCTAGCATGTCTTCTTGTACTCTTCATTGAACCAGGGCTGATGTTAGAGTGGGGGATATACTTGGTTGTGAGAATACAGGTTATGGTTGTATACAATTCTGCTGCTGTCGCTAGTCATGTATGTCCAGTTTTGAGTTGCAAGATCTGTTCGAAACCTATCCCATTTAGCACGTTGATAGTGCCACACAACATGATGCAGGGTATCCTCAATGTTAAGATGGCACTTCATCTCCATAAGTACCATACAGTAATCACTTCTTTCAATATAATCATGGACAGATGCATCCCAGAGAGGTAGATCTGTGAGGATGAGGTCAAGTTGGTTTTTCCCTCTTGTTGATTCCCTCAGCGTCTCTCACAGACCTGATGTAGCAGCTATGTCCTTTAGGACTTGGCCAACTCAATCAATAGTGTTGCTACTGGGACACTCTTAGTGTCTAGGACATTGTCTATGAGGTATGTTTTCATGAGTATAACAATGTCAGGCTGTTGCTGACTAGTCTGTAGGACAAATCTCCTAAATTTAACAGAAGGTTCCAGATGTTAAGAAGAAGGTCTTTGCAGGATCGACAGGGCTGGGTGTGCTATTGTCATTTCTGGTGCCTAGGTCAATGCTAAATGGACCATGCGGTTTAATTCCTTTTACACTTTGTAGTGATTTGATACAACTGAGTGGTTAGCTAGGTCATTTCAGAGGGCATTTAACCACATTGCTGTGGATTTGGGGTCATGTGTAGGCCAGACCAGGTAAAGACAGCAGATTTCCTTCCCTTCAGGGCATTAGTGAACCTGATGGGCTTTACAACAATTGAGAATGGTTTCATGGTCACTATTACTGAGACTAACTTTTAAGTCCAGATTTGTTAATTGAGTTTAAATTCCACCAGCTGCTGTGATACAATGAATAAACCTCAGAGTATAGAAGTTATGCCTATCATTGGATTGAATAATCTTGTCATATCATCAGTTGGCTGAAAGCTAACATAGATGCAGAGAGAAAACAAATTAAATGTAGGTTTTACAATACTGTGATAGCCAGTCAAAGCATTGATTAGAATCTAACTGATTTATATTCATTGTCACAAACTGATGGCACCCAAAAAGCAAGAACAGGATTCAGTGACATTTTAGAATATTTACTTGGAAGAAGAATTATCAATATGTAAACTACTGATACATGTGTTGCTTGCAATGATTTCTTGGATTTTCGAAGCTATACTTTTGAACCCAGCATTTGTCAAATGATTATGATCTGATAATGCAGGGTATCAGGCTGAGTTTTTCTCCATCACCTCAGCTGGAACAGCGTGTTAAATGAAATTACTGATAATGCATTTAATGAACTCAATACTTATAAAGCTTTTGCTGGCAGGAGACACTATCTTTTGGGACATTTTTGTCCTTCATCATCAGGTTACACTGCTCAATTAAAATGGATTGCTCCTGGCTCTTTGACAGAATTAACATAGAAAGCCATAAGTCTGATCTCGAATCCTGCCCCTGTGGGACACTTAAACCTTTCAATGCGTTACACTTTAAGTGCATACCCAGAACTGATGCTCTTTGTCTCTTATTACTTAATACATGGAATGTTGAAACTGTTTAGGATGAAAAAGTCTATTCAATTCCAGCGTTTGAAAACCATTGCTGAATTCATTCAAAACTATTCACTGTGGCTTTTGTATCTCTTGTAGTTTCAGAGACCGTACGACCATTCACCACCTTTTCGATTTGGAACTGTTCCAAATGGAAGCACTGAGAGAAACATTAGAAATAATTATCCAGATATGCATGCGTATATGTCGAAGTACAACCAGAAAGGAGTACAAGATGCTTTGGTCAGCCTGAAGACTGGGTAAGTATTAGATGGTGCTAACTATTTTATCCTGGAACAAATTTAAAGCAACCAATTTCAACACATTCAAAACCCACCCACTTGCAAAGAGTTAACATTGGGACCAGACTATATGCTGTATGTATTTTATCCAATGAGCTTTCTACTTGTATGCAAGTACTCTGCAGCTTTGAATTATACCTGGAATGTGCAGAGAAGTTATGCTAATCATTTTAAAATCATTGGTTAGGTCTCAGTCAGAGCAACGAGTCCAGTTCTTTGGGAAGGATGACAAAGCCTTGAAAAGATGTGGAGAAGATTTACAAAGATGATGGCAGAGTTAGAATCATAGAATCCGTTAAGTGCAGAAGGAGACCACTCAGCCCATCAAATCTGCCCCGACCCTCCGACAGGGTATCTTACCTAGAACCATCACTGCATCCTATATCCCTCATGCATTTACCCCATTAATCCCAGCCTACAAATTTTGGGAAGATTAAGATAGCATGTTGTCTTGTGACATTTGGAATATGTTAGAATGGCATTAAAGGACTTCAGTTGTGTGCCAGAGACTAAAGAATGTGAGATTGCTTGGGCTCAAGTAAGTTAGGGGGGATTTAATAAAGATGTTCAAAACTGAGGAGGTTTGATTGAATATGTTTGGAGGAATTGTTTTCACTGCCAGATGACATTGGTGACCAGAAGATACAGAGTTCAGATAATTGCTTAAAGAATCAGAGGAACGATGAGGAGAATGTGTTTTTACCCAGCAAGTGCTTACGATCTGCACAACCTGATACATTGTTGGAAATTGATTCAGTAGTAATATTCAAAAAGAGCTTGGCTATCTACTGCAAAAGAAAAACCTTGCAAGGCAATGGGGAAAGAGCAGGTGAGTGGGACTATATGGATATCTCTTTCAAAGAGTTGGCACAGGGATACTAGTACAAATGGCTTAATTCTGTTCTATATTATTCTAGGTACAATGTTTACATTAAGTATACTCATTAGAAAGAAAAATAATGGTCCAGATCTTCTGGCCTCCTGATGGTTAGAGACAAGACATACCCCGAATGAATTGCAATGATACTTGTCAGAAGCCCCAGTGCAAGAAATTCTCAGGAATTGTCCGAGAAGATTCAATTGTCTGAGAAAATTCAATTTCAAAAAATTCTCCAACTCTTGAGTCAGAGACTTTGGACGGTTCTGGCTCAGTTACCTGCATAGTTACCCAAGAAATGTTAGACAGGAAAAAACCTAATCGAGCACCTTGTTTACCATGCAACTGATCCTCCAACTCCTTACTGATCTCCCAATATCTCTTTCTGACCCTCTGACCTACCATGACCCTCTGACTCCTTCCTTGAGCCCCCCAAAATCCCCATAACCCTTTGACCCCATAACTCTCTGACTCCCCCGACTCATTGGACCTTATTTTATCATCTTGATTCTAAGTGCTGGGTGGACTTGAAAGTCCGATTTTTAGCCCCGTTCTCAGGCGCCCCCATATGCATTCTACCTGAACAAATATCAGTGAATCTGAATCGCACCTCAGAACCATTGGGTGGGGCTTAATGCACCCAAAATCTTGCAGCTCTGATCGGCACCTCCAACTGCGCATGCACAGAAAAAAAATGATAGAATGCTGCTCCCCTGCCACATCACTCCCGGACAAGATAATGCCTCCCCCTGGGCCCCACAGTCATTGCCCCACCCCCACAACACTACTGACCACCCACCACCCAAACCAATCGTTACATAAGAACATAAGAAATAGGAGCAGGAGTAGGCCATCTAGCCCTTCGAGCCTGCCCCGCCATTCAATAAGATCATGGCTGATCTGTCATGGCTCAGTTCCACTTTCCCGCCCTCTCCCCATAACCCTTAATCCCCTTGCCTATCAAAAACCTAAGAACCCGCGTCTTAAATATATTTAGCGAGGCAGCCTCCACCACTTCAACGGGCAGAGAATTCCAGAGATTCACCACCCTTTGAGTGAAGAAGTTCCTCCTCAACTCCGTTCTAAACCGCCTCCCCTTTATCTTGAGGCTGTGCCCTCTAGTCCTACTGTCCTTTCTGAGCGGGAAGAGCCTCTCCACCTCTATCCTATCCATCCCATTCATCATCTTATACGTCTCAATGAGATCTCCCCTCATTCTTCTAAACTCTAACGAGTACAAGCCTAGTTTATTCAGCCTCTCCTCATAGTTCAACCCCCTCAACTCCGGTATCAGCCTAGTAAACCTCCTCTGCACTCCCCCCAAGGCCAAAATATCCTTGCGTAAGTGCGGCGACCAAAACTGCACACAGTACTCCAGCTGCGGCCTCACCAGTGCCCTGTACAGTTGCAGCAAGACCTCCCTACTTTTATATTCAATCCCCCTTGCTATGAAGGCCAGCATCCCATTCGCCTTCCTGACCACCTGCTGCACCTGCAGGCTGGGTTTTTGCGACTCATGCACAAGGACCCCGAGGTCCCTCTGCACCGTTGCATGCTGCAGTATTTCGCCATGTAAGTAATAGTCCTTACTACCATTATTCCTACCAAAGTGGACAACTTCACACTTGCCAACATTAAATTCCATTTGTCAGTTCCTGGCCCATTCGCTCAGTCTATCTAGATCCTTCTGCAGACTTTCCACACCCTCCGCACAATTTGCCGTTCCACCAATCTTGGTGTCATCAGCAAATTTCGACACCATACACTCGGTTCCCTCCTCCAGATCATTTATATAAATGGTAAATAGCTGAGGCCCCAGCACCGACCCCTGGGGCACTCCACTAGTCACCAACCGCCAATCCGAATAGCACCCATTGACCTCCACTCTCTGCCTCCTATTTGACAGCCAATCCCCTATCCACGCTAACATCCTACCCCCAACTCCATGCCCTCTAACCTTCTGTAATAACCTCTTGTGCGGCACCTTATCAAATGCCTTCTGAAAGTCAAGAAAGACCACATCCACCGGCTCTCCTCTATCCACCGCCCGAGACACATCCTCATAGAACTCCAATAAATTTGTCAGACACGACTCCCCCTTAACGAAACCATGCTGCGTCTGCTCTATCAAACAATTCTCCTCAAGATGTCTCGCTATTTTCTCCTTGATCACGGATTCTAACATTTTACCCCTCCCTCTTCCCTCTCGCTGATCTCAGGCAGACTGGCAGCAGACTCCTCCTTCCCCCTCACTGATCTCAGGCAGAGTGACAGTGGATCCACCACCACCCCCGCCAACCCCCACCCCCCAACCCATCGATTTCAAGCAGACAGCCTTCGGACACTCAATACTTACCTCCTCACTGACTGGAGTGCCTGAATTCGCCTTTTATAGAGTATGTCTGTTTCGCGTCATTTCTGGATGGGTGAATGCAGTGGTAAAGGGGGAAGATTGGGCATGTAGCCCATTAGGTTAATTTAAATGCATGCAAATGCATTTAAAAGGTCATTGCACCCATTCCGGGCGTGGTCTCAATCATGGCCAGTTTTGGGCCTTGGTAAAAGTGGAACTGGCATGGGGGCAGGCGCGGATTGCACTACTCCCCTCACACCCAACTTTACCAAGTTTCTGCACCCGAAAATGGGAACAACTTGCTACTAAAACCAGGCCCACTGGCTTCTCCTGGCTCTCTGGCTTCCCCATTGTGAATTAATGAATCTTTACTGTACAGAAAGAGGTCATTCAGCCCCTCAAATCTACATTCTTCTCTGGAACAGCATCTGAGCTAGTCCCATTCCCCTCATCCCCTTAACTTTGCACATTCTTTCTTTTCAAATAACAATCCTTCAATTGAACCTGCTTCCACCACCCTCTCAATATGTTTGTTCCAGACTACAACCACTCTCGGTGAAAATTTCTTTCCTTACTTCACTTCTACTCCTTTGGCCCATTATTTTGAATCTGTGCTTTCTAGTTCCTGATGCTCTCATGAGTGGGAACAGTTTTTCATTATTTACCCTTTCCATACCCCTCAAGATCTTTAAGTGTCTATCGAGGCTCTTCTTAGCCTTCTTTTCTCCAAGATAAACATCCCAACCTCTCCAATCTATCCTTTTAGCCACAGTTCTTTATTCCTGGAATCTCCTCTGTACTCTCTACCATGTCTTCACATCCTTCAGCAAGTATTGCGTCCAGAACTGGATGCAGTTCCCCAGATGAGGCCTAACTAGTGTCAGCATGACATCCTTACTCTTTAACTCAGCGCCCCTATTAATAAAGCTTTATTAACTGCCCTCCCATGAATTTGCCTTTTATAGAGTATGTCTGTTTCGCGCTGGTTCTGGATGGGTGAATGCAGTGGTAAAGGGGGAAGGTTGGGCGTGTAGCCCATTAGGTTAATTTAAATGCATGCAAATGCATTTAAATGGTCATTGCACCCATTCCGGGCGTGGTCTCAATCATGGCCCAGCTAATGTCAATGAATTATGTACATATACACTGAGGTCCCTCTGTTCCTGCAACTCCTTTAGCATTTTATCCCTTTGTTTTAGGCTTTCTCTCCATATTCTTCCTGCCAAAATGAACTACTTCTCACTTCTCTGCATTTAACTTCATCTGCCACTGCCCAATCTACCAAAACGCCTCTGTCCTCTTGAAGTTCAAGACTATCATTACAGCTGACAATATTTCCAATCTTCATATCAGCTGCAAATTTTAAAATCATGGCTTGAACATCACAGTCTACATCATTAATAAATATCAGGAAGAGCAACAGTAACAACACTGACTCTTGGGGAACTCCACTACAAACCTTCCTCCAATCTGAAACAACCATTTATCACCACTCTGAGTTTCCTGTCACTCAGCCAAGTTATTACTCCAAGTGCCGAATTTTTTTATTCCATGCACTGGAATTTTATCCGTTGTATGGCACCATATCTAATGCCTTTTGAAAATCCATGTACATCACATCAGCAGCATTGCCCTTATTAAAATTCTCTTTTACTTCCTCAAAAAACTCCAGCAAGTTAAACATGAATCCATACTGGCTTTCCTTAATTATCCTGTACTTGTATAAGTGGCTATTGATTTTGTCACCTGCCAGCCAGCACTTTACCCACCCTGCCATTATATTCTCCCTGCCCACTTACCCACTTACCTCACAGTCATTCACTAACACAGTGAAAAGCTTTATTCAAATATCCCAAAGCTTTTTAATGTGTTAGTGAATGAAGAGTTACCAAATACTAGTCCCATAAAAAGGTGGCATGGCTTGTTCTTCTGATAATTCTATGTTACGAAGAAGGACTCTGAGAATTGAAGAGGCCCAGTTCAGAACTTTGGGCCAGAAAGTGGAGTTCCATGCTGTGCAAAAAAAGGAGCAAAGTGGCAAACCAGTGGTGATTGCCACTCGTCAGAAGATTTGACACAATGGGATTCAGAGACTTGCTTCCACTCTTGAGTTCTTCAGCTGAAAATCTTTTGTGAGTTTGAAAGGCCTTGATCTGCAGGCGTGAACCACTTCGATGGAATTGGAGATTGCTTCACTTGAGGTTGGGCCTAAAGCCTTTACTGGAAGAGCATATGAAATCTTTACTGTATATCTCACCTGTATAATAGCTCACCTAGATGTGCTTAAAGCTTCTGATTTCAAAAGTAGATTTCTTCTAAAAGATGTGAACAATTCAGAGAAATTCACTCTGCTTTAACAGGTGCCAATTATTTGAAATTGCTACAGAGGTACGTGCTGCAGATAATTCCCTTACAATAAATGTGACATTGCTAAGACTGGATTTATTGAGATTCAGGACATAGGCCAGAATTTTACTGGCACGCTCACCCCGATTATGGGGACGGGCGAGGTTCGGAGAATGGCATTCTCCGTTGGCCTTGGGCGGGATCGTACGAACTTTGGGTGGATGTGCTGGTAAAATTCCACCCGCAGTATAGAATTGAAAATCGTTTTCAAAATAAACAAGTTTATTCCAGAATCTCATATCACAGACAAACTAACTCAAATTGCCAGTTTGTCTGGGGTGTGATGATTTCAGCTTTCTATAAAATTAATTTTATGGTTAATCAATAGTGAAATAAAGCCTGAATTTTATGCTAAGGCTGAGTATTGCTAAGTACTCAGAGCTCTTTTTTAAAGCTGGATTTTGCTAACTGCTCCAATTACATTGAACGTATTTGGCCTTAATGTAGTTTCTTCCAGCTGAGGATGTGTTAGAAGAAATAGGTTACGTAGACAGACATGAAGGGATTGATTCATTCTGGAGACAACAGTAATCTCTTGAGGAGCCAATTTTCATCCTTGGTGAGCAATTGGGTAGGAATGCAAAGAATATTGAACAGTTGAACTCATTGCCCTATTCCACCAGTGGTTAGGCTGCTATTATCATTAACTACCATAAATCTTCAAGCAAAATTTGATCTCGTGTAAAAGCCAAGCTCCGACCAAAAATGCTTAATTTTTCATGTACCTCATATAAGCTAAATCTGGGGCATTGGTATTTCAACGACCAAATTCATTTCTGAGTTTTCAGCCAAGCCTCATTTTGTATGCTTGGCTGGGAGCCCAGAAATCCATTAGTATGTTAAAACACTTAAGCCTTGGGGGAAACATTGCTTGATTGATTGAACTAGCTCTTTGATCTCTTTTGCCAATTTCATAATGTTTATTTATACAAGGCGAAGAGGGCTTAAGTGCTTGCAGTTTCAGCCATGAGTACTTTAAAGGGTCTGGATGACTGAAACTTTCACTGGGCTGTGGTTAAAAGGAGCTTTTTTTTGAGAAAGTGGAACATTATCAATGAGTGATCGTTTTCTCAAAGCTTTTTACACACCATATTGCCACTATCAAGTTCATTAGTTCTATACAGGATTTAGTGAGTGAGTGAGCATGGAAATGCCACAGCTTAGCATGGGGAAGAATGAGAAGCCATTGTTGTTTGGAGGGACATTCCTAATCATTGGGAGCATGAAGGGCCATAGAGAGTGGGTGAGGGCATACCTTGAAATTTGGGGCATGAAGGACCAAAGGGATAATTTGGGGATGGGGGGGGGGTGCTTATCTTGAAGTAGAGGGTAAGAGGGGTCATAGGGGTTGTTTGTGAGCATGCCTTTATATGGGAGCATGAGGGCCATAGGTTCAATTTGAAAAACATACCTTGGCATTAACCTATAAGGGGTCATAGCCTTAGTTGAAGTGCATATCTTGGCATGAGGGCATGAGTACCCAAAAGTGCTGTTTGGGAATGTAGTTTGGTATGGTGCATGAGGGTTATGGAGCTCTTTAGGGGGTATAGCTTGGCATGAAAGTATGAAAGACCAAAAGTGGTGGTTGGGCAAATATGTTGACATGGGGTAGGCATTATGAAAACCTTTTGAACTTACCTTTCAAAGAGTTCCCTCATGCAGATCATGGTTCATGGCACCTAGGATGTAGCTAACATCGACTTTTTGAAGTACTCGCCCCTGTTCTTGAAAATTTTGGAGAACTCAAAAGATGTGTGGCTTAGGTTGATTGGCTATACTAACTTGACCCTTACTGTTGGGGGAAATAGCAGAGTAAATAGGTGGGGCAATGGGGATAGGGCCAGGCTGTGATTGTTGTCAGTGTAGGCTTGATAGGCTGAATAGCCTCCTTCTGCACTGTAGGGATTCTATGATTCTATGACTAGGCCATGCCTGTATGCACAATGGAGTCAGCCAGGTTGGGAATGCAAGATGCAGGTTCACAACCCGAACCAACTTGCACACCTAAAAAGCCCTGTTAAAAATCAGAAACCCTGGGAATGGGGCTAGGATCTGCCCATCATTTTTAAAGGATTTCCAAGTCATCCTGACTTGGTGAAAATCCAGTCCATTACATTGCTTTGCCACAGAAAAACATAGAATTATAAAATCACAATTATTATAGCACAGAAGAAGGCCATTTAACTTGTTGAATCCATGCCAGCTCTTTGATTTCGCTGTCCTGCCCTTTCCCTTTTGCCCTGCAAATATTTTTCTTCAAGTAGTTATCCAATTGAAAGCCATGATTGAGGTCATCACCCTTCAGGCTTTTTAGATCTTCACCCTCATTACATAATAATCGCTTTCTGCGTAAAATTGTTTTTCCTTGTCACCTTTACTTTTTGGCCAATCACCATAAATCTGTGCTTCCCACCAATGTGAGCTGTTTCTCTCCATCTGTTCTGTTTTATTCTTTCTTGATTTTGAACATCACTATCAATACTCCCCTCAACTTTCTCTGGAAAGGAGAACAACCCTAGTTCTCCATTCTATCCACATAACTAAAGTCTTTCATCCCTGGAACCATTCTCGTAAATCTTTTCTGCATCTTTTCATCTTTTCATGCATGGGTGGCATGCCTTATGAGGATAGGTTGAGGGAGCTCGGTCTGTTCTCCTTAGAGAGACGAAGGATGAAAGGTGACCTGATAGAAATGTATACGATGTTGGGAGGTATAGATTGGGTAGATTCTCAGAGGCTTTTTCCAAGGACTGGAATGGTTGCTACGAAAGGACACAGGTTTAAGGTGCTGGGAGTAGGTACAGAGGAGATATCAGGGGTAAGTTTTTCACTCAGAGGATGGTGGGTGAGTGGAATCGGCTGCCGTCGGTGGTGGTGGAGGAAAATTCGATAGGGTCTTTCAAGAGACTTCTGGATGAGTACATGGGACTTAATAGAATTGAGGGTTATAGGTAAGTCTAGTCGGTATGAATGTCATCGGCGCAACTTGTGGGCCAAAGGGCCTGTTTGTGCTGTAGTTTTTCCGTGTTCTTTCTTCTTTCTTTCTATCTTTTTTCAGGACTTCTCATCCTTTCCAAAATGTGATTTGCATAATTGGGCACTACATGTGAGTTGTGGCCCAACTAATATTTTATAAATGTCATCATAACTTTCTTGTTTTTGTACCCTTTTGCCTACTTATAAGGCTCAGGATTTCATTTATTTTTAATCACTTCCTCAACCTGCCTTGCCACCTTCATTGATTTGTGCACATACACCCCTAGATCTTCCTGTTCCTGCACCCCATTAGAATTATATCTTTTATTTTATATTGCTTTTATCTTTCTTCTTACCAAAATGTATCACTTAAGACTTCCCTCTGTTAATTTAACCAACTGTGTGCTCTCCTCGTCCACCAGCCTCCTTGTGTCCTTCAGAAGGTTGTCATCATCCTTCCAGTTCTCACTATACCAGCTTACAGGGATCCCAAGCATGTTTGCCCTCTTGAGTCAGCAATAGCTCCATTAGCTGGGTCATGCGTGCCAAATGGATGATGGACACATTCCTAAAAATATGCTGAATGAAGTGCTTGCTATTGGCACATAATCAACAGGCTGACCAAGTCAGCAGTACAAAGATGTCTGCAAGCAAGACCTCAAGGTGATCGGGATCAGAATTACTATGTGGCGTGTCCTTGCTAAGACCAATATCCTGGACTCAAACAGCTAAGAAGAGCATGGAGAAAACAGAGGACAAAAGAAGCTACTAATTCTGGAAAAGGGAGCCTAGTGGAAGAAAAAAAATCACTGTCTCCTCAGGCCGATTCTTTTCGTCTGTGCCAGCTCTGGAAGGGACTGCCATTCATGAGTTGGTCTTTACAGTCACAATAGGCAATATTCAATTCACATGTGGCGTAAACCTCAAGCTCAGTCCACTATCATCTGAGATGGACAGATACTTACTACACCTCCAAGCTTGTGCCACCTGCAAATTGTGAAATTGTGCCCAGGACGCCAAATCTAAGTGATTATGACCTAACAAAAAAGCAAATCAATATCACTGGGGAACTCCACTATATATCCTCCTTTGGTCCAAAAAACAACTGCTCATCACTACTCTCCATTTTCTGTATTTTAGCCAATTTTATATCCATGCTACCCCTGCCCCTTTACTCAATGGACTTCAACTTTACTGGCAAGCCATGTTACATGTGACCCTTTATCAAATACTTTTTGAAAGTCCAAGGACTCAAAATCAATCACATTGCCCTCTTTCTTAACACATCACAAAGATCAATCAAGTTAGTTGAACACAATTTACCTGTACAAAATCCATTCTGGTTTTTCCTTAATTAATCCACAGTTGTCCAAATAACTGTTCATTTTATCCTGAATTATCATTTCTGAAAGCTTCTCATCCTCATTGAGATGAAAATTAATGGCCTGTAGTTGCCATGACAGCCTTTTTTCAACAAGGGTTTATTCTTTGCAATTCTCCAGTCTTTTGGTGCCACCCTTGTATCTAGGGTGGATTGGATGATAACAGCAAGCATCTTCTTTTCATCTGTGCCAGAGCACAGAGGGTGCAGGCAACTTGTTCATAAAGTTCAGTTTATTTTTAAGCTTCAGATTTTGTGTCTGATTTTTTTTCATCCTAAATAATCACAAGAAGAGATGGGACAATGGCACAGTGGTTAGCACTGCTGCCCCATAGCACCATGGATCCAGGTTACATTCCAGCCTCGAGTCACTGTCAGTGTGGATTCTGCATGTTCTCCAATGTCTGTATGGGTTTCCTTTGGATGCTCCGGTTTCCTCCCACAGTCCAAAGATGAGTGAGTTAGGTTGATTGGCCATGCTAAATTCACCCTAGTGTCAGGGGATTAGAAGGATAAATATGTAGGATCACGGGAATTGGGCCTGGGTGGGATTGCAGTTGGTGTAGACTCGATGGGTCGAATGGCCTCCTTCTTCATTGTAGGGGATTCTATGATATGATTCAAGTTTGAGGTTGTGCAGTATGAAGGTATCTGAAGGTAATGATCACATTAAAGGGGAGCAGACTTCTGCAAACACACAAACATATGGAGTAGGAAAGATTAATCAACTTTGGCTAACAAAAGAAGTTAAAAACTCCATTAGATCAAAGGAAGTGGCTTATAAGGTTGCCAAAAAAGTGGTAAGCCCAAGGATTTGGAGAATTTAGAATCCAACAAAAAAGGAAAAAGAAACTGATAAAGAACGGGAAAGTATGAATGAAAGGCAGTGAGTAATGTAAACATGGACTGTAAAAGCTTTTTTCAATTAATGAAAGGGAAAAGATTAGCAAGGACTAATCTGGATGATTTAGAGGTGGATATAGGAGAATTTATAATGAAGGATAGGGATGTGGTGGAGAAACTAAACAATTATTTTGTGTCTGTCTTCATGGAGGAAGATACAGAAAATCTCCCAGAAATACAAGGGAACCAAGGAGCTTGCGAAAATAAGAAACTGAAAGAAATTAGTATTAGCAATGTAGTGCTCAGAAACGTAATTGGATTGAAGTTGTTAAATGCCCTGGACCTGATGATTGCCATTTCCTAGAGGCAATTTAGATAGTGAGTACATTGGTGGTTATCTTTCGAAACTCGATAGATTCTGGAAAAGTTCCCGCAAAGTTGGAAAATAGCAAACGCAACCCCACTACTTAAAAAGGGAGTGTGAGAGAAAACAGAGAATTAAAGACCTGTTTGTTCGATGTCAGAGGCGGGGAAAATATTTAAAGGATGTGACAATTAAACAATTAGAAATAATATGATTGGGCAGAGTCAATGTGGATTTATAGAAGATAAATCATTTGTGACAAATCTGTTGGAGTTTTTTGAATTATTGCCTATAGCATGGGTAAAGGATGTGGTGTAATTGGATTTTCAGGCTTGGTAACAAAAATTAGACGAAATGGATTCAGATTTGAGAATTAGTCAATGGACAGAGAACAGAGAATGGGAACAAATGGACCATTCCCAGGATAGCAGGCTGAAACTAGTAAATTACTGCAAGGATCAGTACTAGAACCACAGCTGTTCACAATCTTTATAAATGACTTGGCTAAGGGAACCAAATATAATATTTGCAAATTTGATGGGGATTAGCTGGGAATGTAACTTGTGAGGAGGATGGAAGGAAGCCTCAAAAGGACGTGGACAGGCTAAGTCAGTGGTCAAGAGCATGACAGTTGGAATATGATGTGAGTGAATGTGAACTTATCCACTTTGGTGGAAGCAACAAAAAAGCTGAATATTTCTTTAATGGTGAGAGACTGGGGAGTGTTGATGCCCAAAGGAACCTGGGCGTTATTGTTGATGATTCACTGCTTTCCTAATTGTTTTTTGCACCTGCATGCTAGCTTTTATTTCATTTTCATTTACAGGGTGTGCGTGTTGCTGGCTAAGCCAGCATTTATTGTCCACCTATAATTGCCCTTGAGAAGGTGGTGGTGAGCTGCCTTCTTGAACTGCATTCCGTAAATGAATAAAAATACAATAACAGCTAGCATATAGGTGCAGCAAGCAATTAGGAAGGCCAGTGGTATTTTGAACTTCATCACTAGGGAATTTGACTGCCGGAACAAAGACGCCTTGCTGCAATTTTATAGAACTTTGGTAAGACTGCATCTGGAGTATTGTGAATAGTTTTGGCCTTCTTATCTAAGGAAACTTATACTTGCCATTGAGAGAGTGCAATGGATGTTCACCAGACTAATCCCTGGGATGGAAGATTGGCTTATGAGGCAAGATTGAGGAAAATGGATCTGTATTTTCTAAAGTTTTGAAGAATAAGTGGTGGACTTATTGGAGTTACAACATCCTTAAAGGTTGTGGCAGGTTCAATGTAGGTGAGGGCTGGAATTCTCCAATGTTATGGGCTTGGCTCTGCTACCAGCAAGAATGAAGAATTTGATGTTCAAGCAAATCTCCATTCATAACAGTGAGACCGGAGAATCCCGGCCACGAGGAAAGCCAAAGATCCCAGGCCAACATGTTTCCCCTAGCTGGTGAAAATATAATCAGGGGACACAGTCTCAGAGAAAGGGCAGGCCATTTCATAGACTCATAGATTCACTACAATGCAGAAGAAGGACACTTGGCCTGTAAACATAAGAACATAAGAACATAAAGTCTGCACTAACTCTCCGACAGAGCATTTTATCCAGGCCTTAACTCCATAACCCCATGTATTTACCTCACTAATCCCCCTTTGAACCATCTTTGGACTTTAAAGTTCAATTTATCATGGTCAATCAATCCAGCCCACACATCTTTGGACTGTAGGAGGAAACCAGAGCACCTGGAGGAAACCCATGCAGACATAGGGAGAACATGCAAACTCCACAGACAGTCAACCAAGGCCAGAATTGAACCCAAATCCCTAGCGCTGTGAGACAGCAGTGCTAACCGCTGTGCCACCATGCCACCCTGATTAAGGATGAGATGAGGAGGAGTTTGTCCTCTCAGAAGGTAGTGGATCTTTGGAATTTCCTACCCCAGAGGGCTGTGGAAACTCATTGTACATGTCCCTGACAAAAATCGATACATTTCTGGATACTCTGGTGAATAAGGGGTAATGTGTTAGTGTGGGAAACTAGTGTTGAGGTAGATGATCACCCATGATTTAATTGAATGGCAGAGCAGAATTAACAGGCTGAATGATCGACTCCTGCTCCTATGTTCCTATTAAAGGCAGCAAGAGACCAGCAGGTCCATCAAACCTGTCCCACAACATATAGACTAGAGCATTGTGTCATAGCGAGGCCAATTAACATATTTAAAATACCATTTAAATATACATAGCCTGTTTAACTCTGGATTCTCCCAGCATGTGGGATCTTCTGACCCTCGGGCAAGGTGCAAGCCCAACAAGAATCACTGCTGGTGTCCACAAGTGGAGACTAGCGTAATGGCCATGTCGCAGAGCTCGGAGGCCATTAAAGCCTCCGGGTGGTTGGGGGAATAGCTGGGCAGTGCCATCGATTAGCACCCACTTAGCAGTGCCATCTGGCACACTGGCAATGCTCACTGGATACCCTAGCAGTGCCAATTGGTCACTGCCAGTGTGCTGGGGCAGTGTCAAGGTGGGTGGGGACTGAGGGGGGGAGATATGCGGGAGGGGTTATGCAGGGAGGAAGCACGGAGGGGAGCATGATGGGGGACATGTTGGAGGTTAGGCAGGGGATCCTTTCGGAGGGCCTCAATGCCAGAGGCCCGTGTCGGGGAGGGGGTGGGGGAACATGCTGCCAATGTGGGAGGTGTCCCAGTGTCCGTGGTGAGAAGGAGGGGGATCTCCCGGTGCACTGTGAGTCAGGGTGCCTTTACGAAACAGCACCCAAACTCCCATGCTGGCATGTTTAGACCACCTGTCCAAGTACTACTATGCAACTCACCATTCTCCCAAAACAATGACTGAGTGTGGGGCGATTGCGATGCAAAGTGTGCCTGAGAGACGGACGCGGATGGCTCCAGTATTCTGTTATGGCACTTCCACCCATTAAACATGTTCTATGTAAATCTTTGAAAAGATTGGAGGTGTAGTGGACAGTGAGGAAGGTTTTCAAAGCTTGCAGAGGACCAACTAGAAAAATGGGCTGAAAAATGGCAAATGGAATTTAACGCAGACAAATGTGAGGTATTGCACTTTGGACGGACAAACCAAAGTAGAACGTACAGGGTAAATGGTAGGACTCTAAAGAGTGCAGTTGAACAGAGGGATCTGGGAATATGGGTACAGAATTCTCTAAAAGTGACATCACAGGTGGACAGGGTTACATAAGAACATAAGAACATAAGAACATAAGAAATAGGAGCAGGAGTAGGCCATCTAGACCTTCGAGCCTGCCCTGCATTCAATAAGATCATGGCTGATCTGAAGTGGATCAGTTCCACTTCCCGCTTTCTCCCCATAACTCTTAATTCCCCTGCCTATCAAAAACCTATCTACCCGTGACTTAAATATATTCAGCGAGGTAGCCTCCACCACTTCAATGGGCAGAGAATTCCAGAGATTCACCACCCTTTGAGTGAAGAAGTTCCTCCTCAACTCCATTCTAAACTGCCCCCCCGCTTATCTTGAGGCTGTGCCCTCTAGTCCTGCTATCCTTTCTGAGCGGGAAGAATCTCTCTACCTCTACCCTATCCATCCCCTTCATTATCTTATATGTCACTATAAGATCCCCCCTCATCCTTCTAAACTCCAACGAGTACAGACCCAGTCTATTTAGCCTCTCTTCATAGTCCAACCCCCTCATCTCCGGTATCAGCCTAGTGAACCTCCTCTGCACTCCCTCCAAGGCCAATATATCCTTCTGCAAGTGCGGCGACCAAAACTACGCACAGTACTCCAGCTGCGGCCTCACCAGTGCCCTGTACAGTTGCAGCAAGACCCCCCTACTTTTATATTCTATACCCCTCGCTATAAAGGCCAACATTCCATTCGCCTTCTTGATCACCTGCTGCACCTGCATACTGGGTTTTTGCGACTCGTGCACAAGGACCCCCAGGCCCCTCTGCACCGTAGCATGCTGCAGCTTTTCACCTTTTAAATAATAATCCCTCCTACTATTATTTCTGCCAAAGTGGATAACCTCACACTTGCTAACATTATACTCCATCTGCCAGGTCCTCGCCCACTCGATCAGCCTATCCAGATCCCTCTGCAGACTTTCCACACCCTCCACGCAATTTGCTTTTCCACTCATCTTCGTGTCATCAGCAAATTTCGTCACCCTACACTCAGCCCCCTCCTCCAGATCATCCATATAAATGGTAAACAGTTGAGGCCCCAGCACCGATCCCTGCGGCACTCCATTAGTCATCAGCCACCAACCAGAATAGCACCCATTGATACTAACTCTCTGCTTCCTATTAGACAGCCAATCCTCTATCCATGCTAACACCTTGCCCCCAACTCTGTGCACCCTGACCTTCTGTAGCAACCTTTTATGAGGCACCTTATCAAATGCCTTTTGGAAATCTAAAAACACCACATCCACTAATTCCCCTCTGTCTACCGCACTAGTCACATCCTCATAGAAATCCAATAAATTTGTCAAACACGACTTCCCTTTAATGAATCTGTGCTGCACCTGCTCGATCAAACCATTCTTTTCTAGGTGCCTCGCTATTTCTTCTTTGATGACGGATTCTAGCATTTTTCCAACTACAGACGTTAAACTAACCAGCCTATAATTCCCTGCCTTCTGTCTGCTACCTTTTGTAAACAGCGGCGTGACATTAGCCGTTTTCCAATCTTCTGGCACTTCCCCGGAGTCCAGCGAATTTTGATAAATGAGTACTAAGGCATCCATTATCACCTCTGTCATTTCTTTCAGGTTGTAATGAGTGCTTTTGGTACATTAGCCTTTATAAATCGGAGTATCGAGTATAAAAGTTGGAGTGTTATGGTAAGGTTGTATAAGGCATTGGTGAGGCTGAATTTAGAGTATTGTGTACAGTTTTGGTCACCTAGTTATGAGAAGGATGTAAATAAGATTGAAAGAGTGCAGACAGGTTCACAAGGATATTGCCAGGACTTGAGAAGCTGAGTTACAGAGAGAGATTGAATAGGTTAGGACTTTATTCCCTGGAGCGTAGAAGAATGAGGGAAGATTTGATAGAGGTGTACAAGATTTTGATGGGTATAGATAGAGTGAATGCAAGCAGGCCTTTTCCACTGAGGCTAGGAGAGAGAAAAAAACCAGAGGGCATGGGTTAAGGGTGAAAGGAGAAAAGTTCAAAGGGAATATTAGGGGGGTTGCTTCTTCACGCAGAGAATGGTGGGAGTGTGGAATGAGCTGCCAGATAAAGTGGTAAATGCGGGGTCACTTTTAACATTTAAGAAAAACTTGAATGGGTTCATGGATGAGAGGGGTGTGGAGGGATATGGTCCAAGTGCAGGTCAGTGGGACTAGGCAAAAAAATGGTTCGGCACAGACAAGCAGGACCATAAGGCCTGTTTCTGAGCTGTAATTTTCTATGGTTCTATGATTTGAGCTTAGTTTTTGGCATATGCTATCTTTCACCATTCAAGCGATTTATTCTGCCCAACATAATGGTGACAAAACTGTTGAATAGGCTAGTGGTGCAGACAAATGTGCAGTCTTGGTTGCATTTTCCACATAAAGTTTACCACAGGAATTTTAAAACAGCTACAATTAAGATAAATGTTCCTGTCCTATGTTGTGTGGTGCATTGCATCCCAAGAATTACTAATCTCAGTGACCACTGAGTATTTAATCATTCATCTGAATTTATTAAGAAGCATGTGGTCAATTGTAGAGCTCACTATTAAAGTTTACATTCTACGTTCTACAAATAGATACACTTTCAATTTCTTACTTTCAAGATTAAATTACTGATTAAAGTTCCACCATAAGGAGAATTCCAATATATTGGGACCAGTTGGGGAACATCCTGTATTCTGTGCAGCTGCATTTTGTAGAACAAAACCATTATCTCATCATCTTGGCTAGTATTCAACTGCATTACATGATAAATTGTTAGCTAAGTGGAATAGACTGAAATCATTAATAACTTTAAGCACCAGCACACTCCAGCGATACTCACACAGCACTGTGAGGGATTGTCATCCCAGCTGATTCCATAACAAACCCTTGGGTTCCAAAATTACAGCATGATTTTAGTCTAACTGTACAGCTACTTAGAATATCTAATTTGTGAAAAGAATTTAAACTGACCCTGGAGTATATGCTGGCTCAGTAATTATAGTTAAACTAATTTCAAACATCTATGAAAACACTGCCATCAAATATTTTTTAAAAAGTCAGTATTATCAGCCAATTTATGAATGGAATATTGATTGTAGCCCTAATGATATCCTCCCCTACTTGTTCAGCAAGTTTGCCTCATTAGTCAGGATAGTATCAGCTTCCAAGTGCCCAATAGGTTGAATTTCAGCCAGGAAAGAAGCTGGGTTGGTGACCTTTGATTAGTGACCATTCTCCTGATGTCTGGAGATACATGGGGGTGGCACAGTGGCTAGCATTGCTGCCTCACTGCGCCAGAGACCTGGGTTTAATTCTCGGCTTGGGTCACTGTCTGTGTGGAGTCTGCACATTCTCCCCGTATCTGCGTGGGTTTCCTCTGGCTGCTCCGGTTTCCTCCCATAGTCCAAAGGTGTGCAGATTAGGTGGATTGGCCATGTTAACTTGCCCCTTAGTGTCAATTTAGGGGCAAGGGTAAATATCTGGGATAGGACCTGGGTGGAACTGTGGTCAGTGCTGACTCAATGGACTGAATGGCCTCCTTCTGCACTGTAGAACTTTATGATTCTCTGATTCTTTGTGTGGATGTTAGATTAGAAGAAGCTCAGCTCTCTGCTGCGATGTGCTCTAACAACAAATACGAACTGTGCAGACTGACATGAGTCATGGTCACATGAGTAAGATTTGAGTGACGTGTGAGGGAGTAACAATTTTTAAACAGTACCTGAAGAAATAGTCAAAGGCTAACAAAACAGTAAACAAAAGTCTGCATTTATATAGTACGTTTCACAACCAGCAGATGTCTTAAAGTACTTTACAATGGATGGAATAATTTTGAAGTGTAATGTAGAAAACACACAGGTCATGTGACTCCCAAATGACAAGATCATCTGTTTTTTGTGACGTTGATTGGCTCACACCCTTGCATATTTTCAAATAGTGACAAGGGATCTTTCACATCCAGCAGCTGATCCAAAAAGCTGCACTACTGGCAGCCTTCATTTTTGTACTCAAGTCCTGAAGTGGGGCTTGAACACACATTGTTATGACCAGAGACAAGAGTGCTACCAACTGAGCTGCTGCTGACATACCAACAAGTTGAGGATAAACAAGACTATAAAAATAAATTCCTAAGTATTTCCTAGAGCCTGTTCTGCAAATGGATTTTCCCAGCGAGGATCCTGTGCAGATTCTGTGCGATGCACCCAGGCTTGCACCCTATGATTTTCCATCCATTAGGTTTAATAGAAGCCACAGGCTGTGGACACTGTTGTTCTATTTGTGCACCATGGGAGCAGTTAATTGTCTAATCAGCCAAATAAAATCGCCTTCTCAAAAAAGTATCCACCATCATTCCTGGAAAGATTTTAGCTCAAACCAAATGATCATGTTCAACACCATTAATTAATCAAATGCCATTAATATATCTCAATAAAATCGTGACAGAGGAAGCCCTGTTGAAGTCTCACTTGTTTCTTGCCAATATTAACATTTTCAGTAGGCATTAAATCCTGGGAGGTGGCAGCAACTGATGACAAGTAATGATTCATTTTTCCAAGCCCTCAAACAGGTTGTCACAGATTTACCACAACTTAGGGCCTGTCAAATTTGTCATATGCTCATTAAAACAAATGAATATATATTTAATATTGATTGAGATGTGCCTCTTCCGTCTTTGTATGTTTCTCTCGGCTTCCCCAGGTCGATATACATTTCTATCACTATTCAATTTTATTTCTATCTGACTGTGCATGTTTCTCTATGTTTTTCTCTCTCATTTCTCACTATCTGTATTATTACTGTTCCATAATTGTGTCTCCGTCTCTTTGTTCACGTTTTACTCTTCCACTCTGTTTTAATTCCTGTCACTTTGCTGCTTTACTCTGTCTCACATCATTGTTATCATGTCACATTCACATTTTCCCTAATATTCCTCCCATGCCCAATTATGCGCTTTCATTCATCCTCTCTCTGCTCTGTCTCTGCTGGGTTCTGGTTTCTTCAAATTTATCTCCAGGTTGGAGTTCCTTTACTTATTTTGCTTTCCCCTGTTGCCTCCCTCTTGAATCACTGATTCCAGCTGCTTTATTGCTGTTGTCTGCCTCTGCCCTAATTTATGTCCTTAACTTAAATTAGCCTCATCACGCCTCGGTAGTACCTTGATTTTATTTCACTGTCTCCTGTGGGAGCATTTTTCTTCCTGATGTTCTATTCTGTCTGGTCCAATTTCTTACGAACTTGAAGAAAGTGCTGTGTGATTTTGCTGAAACATTTTAAACCTTTTACTAATCTCTACCTGAGGAATAGTGAAAAGAGAAGGGAAATCCTGCAGTCGCCAGGCCTCTGTCGTAAACCTACATGGTTTATTCATTGAAAATCGACTTGTAATGTTTTGCATGTTGCAAAAGTTTGTGAGAGACAATTTCAAAACCCCGGTGATGTGTATGACAGATTGGTAAATTAGTCCTTTAGCATGACACCACATTTGCTGCAGCATATATGCTTCATTCTTCAAAGTTAAATTAGACTTAACATAATAAAACCATCAGTAATAATAAAAGCCAGAATGATGAACATAGGAGCAAACACAGGCTGTTGATGCCCTCGAGCCTGTTCTGCCATGCAATCAGATGATAATCACATGTATCTTAACTCCTTTTACCCACCTTGTTCATAACTATTATTCCTCTTGCCTAACAAATATCTATCAATCCCAGGTTTCAAGTTTATAATTTGGGCAGCAAGGTGGTTAGCACAGCATCAGGGACCTGGATTCAATTCCTCCTCAAGTGGAGTCTGCACATTCTCCCTACGTCTGTGTGGGTTTCCTCTGGTGCTCCAGTTTCCTCCCACAGTCCAAACATGTGCAGCTTAGGTGGATTGGTCATGCTAAATTGCCCCTCAGTGTCAGGGGGATTAGCAGGATAAATACATGGAGTTACAGGGATAGGGCCTGGGTGGGATAGCTGTAGGTGTGGGCTTGATGGGCCAAATAGCCTCCTTCTGCACTGTAAGGGTTCTGTGATTCTATTCTATAATAATTGACCCCTCATACTTGAAAATTTTTTGGATGGAAGCGTTCCAGATTTCAACTGTTCTTTGTGTGATCAAGTACTTCCTGACATCACCCTGAATGGCCTAATTTTAAGGTTATGCCTCTTTGTTCTGAACTCCAGCTAATACTAATACCATTAAGATTATTATCTGTATAAAGGGGAAAAAGTAATAATCAGAAACCTGAAAGCAAAAGAAAAATGAATTCTGTCGTTAATTATTGAGAACAGTGAAAGGAATTTATTTTTCCAGCAATCTTTCATTCCTTTGGTAGCTGGCCTACATTGGAGGAAAAATTAATTAAGTTGGCAGTAGACTTGGCAATCACATTAACTGCAAGCCTGAATAAACTGACAACTAATTTATCAAACTCTGCCTCTTTGTTAGATGCTGAGGCCTTAGGTTTTTTTAAAAAACTACTAATAATCAATGGTTTGAAAGTTTCAGACAATGCTTTGTGACCTTGCATGATATTAAAATGCGGAATGTACTTTTCCAGTTCGTTGCAGCAGAATGGTGCCTACCAATTCATTACAAAAGATGTTTCTTGTCAGCTGCCTTGTAGAATTTTGTAAATGTTTTGTAAAATTTAAAAAATATGGTCCAAAGTCATTAGCATAATGCAGTGTCCACATAATTGAATAATAGTTTCCATTTATATGGTGTCTCTGACATCGTAAAATTCCCCACAGCGTTTTACAGGAGCAGCAACAGACATCGAGCCACATGAGGGGACGGTAGGATAGGCGATTGAAAATTTGGTCAAAGAGGCAGGTTTTAAAGAGGGACTTAAAGGAGGAGAGAGGAATACACTGTCATATTCTCCATGCAGCACCTTCCTGATTACAGCTGAGTCAATCAGGGAAAGGGCTCAGTGAAAAAGGAATGAAAATGTGAGGAAAATGCAGAAGTAGGGGAGTCTAAAACTAGAGGGGATATGTTTAAGGTGAGTGAAGAGATTCAAAAGTGTCCAGAGGGGCATTTTTTTCACACAGAGGATGGTGAGTGACTGGAACAAGCTGCCAGAGATAGTAGTAGAGGTGGGTACAATTTTATTTTTTAAAATGCATTTAAATAGTTACATGTGTACGATGGGTATAGAGGGATATGGGCCAAATGTGGGCAATTGGGATTAGATTAGAGGTTTTTTAAAAAAAATAAGGTGGCATGGACACGTTGGGTCGAAGGGCCTGTTTCCATGCTGTAAACCTCTGTGACTCTATGACTATGAATCTAAGAGTCTCCAGATGGAAGACCACTCTTGGACATTGTGCAGTGCTTAACTATGGAAGAATGTTGTATTGGCAGAATATATCAACTCTCACCAGGAATACAAGAAAATACCTTAGGGCCTAAAAAACTGAATAAACTGTTTTGTGATATGGTTGAAGCATTTTCACACTTGGATTTAAATCTCACATTTGTCTAAAATATTTATTCTTCCACATAAAATATAGTGGGATTGACACAGGTTTTGAACTTTTATCCAGATTTTGGAAGGATAGAGAATTTTAAAATTACTTTTCACAGGACATGCGAGTTGCTGCCTAGGCCAGCATTTTTATTACCCTTCCTTAATGGTGGTGAGTCAACTTCTTGAACCACTGCAGTCCGCGTAGTGTAGTTACACCCACAGTGCAGTTAGGCAGGGAGTTCCAGGATTTTGATCCAGTGACAAAGAAAGGAATAGCGACTTATTTCCAAGTCAGGGTGGTGTGATGGAGGGAAAGTTGTTGGTGGCAATGTTCCCATGCATCTGCTGCCTTTATCTTTTTAAAGGTATGGATTTTGAAGGTACTGTCAGAGGATCCCTTTTGAGTTGCTGCAATGAATCTTGTAAGTGATACATACGGCTCTTACAGCCTATCACTGGTGAAAGGAATAGGCACTGAAGGTGCTGGACGGTTTGCCAATTAAACAGGTTGCTTTGTCGTAGATAGTGTCAAGCTTCTTGAGAATTGTAGGATCTGCACTCATCCAAACAAGTGGAGAATATTCCATTATGCCTAACTTATGCCTTGAAGTTGGTGGACGGACTTGGGAGTCATGAGGTGAGTTTCTTGCTGCAGAAATCCCAGCCTCTGATCTACCCTTATTGTGACATGGCTAATTTTTGGTCGGTGGTAATCCCCAGGATGTTGTTGGTGGAGGACTCAATGATAAAATGCCATTGAATGTCAAGGGGCGATGGTTGGATTCTCTCTTGGAGATGGTCAACGTCTAACACTTACGTGGTGTGAATGTTACTTGCCACTTATCAATCCAAGCCTGAATGTTGCTTCATTTATGCACACACTACTTTATGTCTGAAGAATTGCGAATAGTGTGGAACATCATGCAATCATCAGCAAATATTCTTACTCTGACCTTATGATGGAGCAGTTGAAGATAGTTGGCCTAGGATACTACCCCACAATAGGGGAGCAGTTTGTTATCAAATAAATATTAATACTGGGACTATTCCCATTCTCATTATTTTCCTTCATAAATGTCTTAGCAATGTCAGGTGTCTAGAGAACTATCACTTCTATGCCACTTGACGTTGCTAAAGATATGGAAGGGCAATTAAAAATTAATTTGATTAATCAAGTTGTTTGCACCAACAAGGTTTACTGTGTGAAAAAAAAATATTGACAGCTTCGAGAGATATTGTCCTGGTAATATTTTTTCACTCCCAAGCTGACTGCTGGATAGGTTCTGTCAACTCTACTGTAAAATTCCTGATGTTGGAATGTCTGCTGGGGTTAGGGTAGAGGGTGGAGAGTGAGATATGTGTACACAGTCACCCGTGCAGCAGAATTCCAGCTAGGTCATTAAATCTACACCGATAATGTCCTTTCAATTATTTATCCTGTCTTTTCATTTGGTAACTTTGCCTTCTGTGAATAATGTCACAAAGAATATCTGTGTGGTTTGCTTTGGACCTCAAGTGGATTCTGGTTCTTTGTGATCTCAAATGGCTTCAAATCTTTAGATTTCTTGAACTATTCCCTGATGATAAGTGAAAGGCAATGTGCATTCCACCAAAAGTGGCACAAAAAACCAGCTGTTGTTTGATTGCACTAGTTTCAAGTGTGGCCTTACAGTAAAAGAGTAATCTATATTTTTTTTCTATGCATTTGTGGGACATGGGTGTCATTGGCTGACTAGCATTTATTGCCCATCCCTAATTGCCTTTGTTCAGGGGACTGTTGAGAGTCAACCACATTACTGTGGCACTAGACCAGACTTGGTAACAACAATAGATTTTCTTCCCTAAAGAATATTAATGAACCAGATAAGTTGGGTTTTTTCAACAATCGACAATGGTTTCATGGTTATGATTCTGAATTCCAGATTTGTGGGATTGTTTTAGGTAACAGTTTTGAACATTGTCCAGAAGGTTACTAAAGACTTCATGACATATTCACGATAAAATTTCTTAACATCCAAACACATCAGTGTGGTATAGTACAACAGAATGATATTTCAATTTTATTATCTATATATATTTACATTGGTTCATTAGAACTATGCAGCTAATTTTCAGTAGATCCAACTTGCATCATAAAATGGAAGAGAAACAAGTTGGTAGACTTTAAAATCTAACTAGTAATTCCTAATTTAAAGTCATTAATCAGCAATAAAAACAGGAAATGCTAGAAATACTCATTAGGTCTGAAAGCAACAGGAGAAATAAAAGTTTGATTAGTAAAATTGACTACCACATTGTCTGATCAATACTGTCAATATCTATAAAGACGTAATGATCTTTTAAAATGATTTTCTCCACTCAGTGCAAATAGTTCATTATGTAGAGAGTTAATCATTCATTTACTTTGAAACATACACCACAAGAACATAACCAAAGGTTATAGAACTTTCTTATTTTGCATTTATTTTTATGAAATGTTTCACCACATCTCACTTTATCTTTGTCTTAGTTTGTCTCCTAATAACTTGTTTTGTAAAAAATAATTCTCCCATTTTTTATTTTGGACTGAAATTTCTGAGAAGAAATATAAAATTTGAGCAAATGGTTAGCATTGCTGCCTCATAGTTCCATGATCCAGATTCAATTCTGACCTTGGGTGACTGTCTGTGTGGAGTTTGCATGCTCTTTCCATCTGCGTGGGTTTCCTCCAGGTGCTCCAGTTTCCTCCCACAGTCCAAAGATATGTAGTTAGAACATAAGAACATAAGAAATAGGAGCAGGAGTAGGCCAACTAGCCCTTCGAGCCTGCCCCACCATTCAATAAGACCATGGCTGATCTGTCGTGGCTCAGTTCCACATTCCCGCCCTCTCCCCATAACCCTTAATCCCCTCTCTCATCAAAAACCCATCAACCCGCGTCTTAAAAATATTTAGCGAGGCAGCCTCCACCACTTCAACGGGCAGAGAATTCCAGAGATTCACCGCCCTTTGAGTGAAGAAGTTCCTCCTCAACTCTGTTCTAAACCGCCCCCCCCTTTATCTTGAGGCTATGCCCCCTAGTCCTACTATCCTTTCTGAGCGGGAAGAGTCTCTCCACCTCTATCCTATCCATCCCATTCATCATCTTATATGTCTCAATGAGATCTCCCCTCATTCTTCTAAACCCTAACGAGTACAAGCCTAATCTATTCAGCCTCTCCTCATAGCTCAATCCCCTCAACTCCGGCATCAGCCTAGTAAACCTCCTCTGCACTCCCTCCAATGCTAAAATATCCTTGCGTAAGTACGGCGCCCAAAACTGCACACAGTACTCCAGCTGCGGCCTCACCAATGCCCTATACAGCCACAGCAAGACCTCCCTACTTTTATATTCAATCCCCCTCGCGATGAAGGCCAGCATCCCATTCGCCTTCCTGACCACCTGCTGCACCTGCAAGCTGGGTTTTTGCGACTCATGCACAAGGACCCCGAGGTCCCTCTGCACCATCGCCTGCTGCAGTTTTTCTCCACGTAAGTAATAATCCTTCCTACCATTATTCCTACCAAAGTGGACCACCTCGCACTTGCCAACATTAAATTCCATTTGCCATTTCCTGGCCCATTCACCCAGCCTATCTAGATCCTTCTGCAGACTCTCCCCACCCTCCGCACAATTTGCCTTTCCACCAATTTTGGTGTCATCAGCAAATTTCGACACCCTACACTCGGTTCCCTCCTCCAGATCATCTATATAAATGGTAAATAGCTGAGGCCCCAGCACCGACCCCTGGGTCACTCCACTAGTCACCATCTGCCAATCCGAATAGCACCCATTGACCCCCACTCTCTGCCTCCTATTTGACAATCAATCCTCTATCCACGCTAACACCCTACCCCCAACTCCATGCCCCTGACCTTCTGTAATAACCTCTTGTGAGGTACCTTGTCAAACGCCTTCTGAAAATCCAGAAAGACCACATCCACCGGCTCTCCTCTATCCACCGCCCTAGACACATCCTCATAGAACTCCAGTAAATTTGTCAGACACGACTTCCCTTTAAGGAAACCGTGCTGCATCTGCTCTATCAAGCAGTTCCCCTCAAGATGCCTCGCTATTTCCTCCTTGATGACGGATTCTAACATTTTACCTACAACAGACGTTAAACTAACAGGCCTATAATTCCCTGCCTTTTGCCTGGCACCCTTCTTAAACAACGGCGTAACATTAGCCGTTTTCCAATCTTCTGGCACTTCCCCGGAATCCAGCGACGTCTGGAAAATAACCACCAAGGCATCCACTATCACCTCCGCCATTTCTTTCAGGACCCTCGGATGCATTCCATCCGGTCCTGGGGACTTGTCCACAATCAGCCCCTCCAGTCTGTCGAGCACCACTTCTCTAGTAACAGTAATGTCATCAAGACCCTCCAGTCCTACCACCTTTCCATCTCTAACATCCGGCAAATTATTCACGTCCTCCTCCGTGAAGACCGAAACAAAAGTTATTCAAGACCTCCGCCATATCCCCATCCCCTACCACTAAGTCCCCCTTCTCATCCCCTAAGGGACCAACGTTCACCCTAGCCAGCCTCTTCCTTTTTATATATTTATAAAAACTCTTGCTATCCTTTTTTATATTAAGCGCTAGGCCAGCTTCGTAGTTTCTCCTACCCTGCTTTATCAACTTCTTTGTCAATCTTTGTTGACATTTAAACCTCTCCCATTCCTCTTCTCGCCCACTACTCTTAGCTACTCTAAACGCCTCCGCTTTTAATTTAACACTTTCAACACTTAGGTGGATTAGCCATGCAAAATTACTGTTATGTCCCAAGATGTGTAGTTTAGATGGATTAGTCATGGTAAATGTGTGGAGTAACGGGGATAGGGCAGGGAAGAGGGCCTGGTAAGTTACTCTGTCAGAAAGACAGTACAGACTTGATGGGCAGAATGAACTCTTCTGTACTGTATAGATTCTGTGATTCTAAGAAATGATACAGCTCTTAACAGTCACAAGCAGCCGACCACAAAATGGCACGTGGGTATTAACACTGGCTGTGTAAGAAGAGGTGTTTAAATTTGTTAACCAAATGTGCTGTTGATATAAAGAAGGCAAATGGCACAACCTCCTCCTCCCCTGATGTGGAAGCAATACAAAATAGAGTAGAACAGAATAAATTACATAACTCATAGTACAGAAGAAAGTTGTTTGCCCCTTCATATCTCTGCCAGTGATAGCTGTTTAAATAGAATTAGCTACTTCAATTCTATTTCCCCAGTCTGTTTTCTAGTAAATGTGTGGAAAGAACAGCACCAAAAGAAGAGAGTTGGGAGTCAAGTGAAAAGATCTATATAGGCACAGATCATAAGATCATAAGAATTAAGAACAGGAGTACATTTTTCGTTCCCCCCCACCCCCCACCCAGGCCTGCTCCGTCATTCAATAGGATCCTGGCTGATCAACATTCCCCTCATCCATTTCCCTGCCATTTCCCTTACTGATCAAAAATCTATCTTTTTCAGCTTTAAATATACACAAGGATTGGGATTTTCCAGCTGTATCGTCCCAAAACCAGAAAATCCCACCTGAAGTCAATCTAACTTTGTATGATTCGCCCCTTTGCCCGCTAGAATTCCCATGGTGGATGGGATAGGAAAACTTCTTTCAAGGACTCTGCTCCCATGGCTCTCTGTGGCAAGGAGTTTCAAAAACTCACAACCCTCTGAAAGAAAAAATTCCTCCGCATCTCAGTCTTAAATAGGCTTACCTTTATTCTGAGACTATATCCCCTGTCTTAAACTCTCCCATGAGAGGAGACATCCTCTCAGCATTTACCCTGTCAAACCCCTTAAGAATATTTTTCAATAAGATCAGCTCTCAGCCTTCTAAATTCCAATGAGTAGAATCCCAACCTGTTGAACTTTTCCTCATAAGACAATCCCTCTATACTGGGTTACATCCTAAAGTTTATTTATTAGTCACAAGTAGGGCTTACATTAAGACTGCAATGAAGTTACTGTGAAATTCCCCTAGTCGCCACATTCCGGCAACTATTCAGGTCAATGCACCTAACCAGCGCATCTTTGAACTGTGAGAGGAAACCAGAGCACTCGGAGGAAACCCGTGCAAAGACAAGGAGAATGTGCAGACTCCACGCAGACAGTGACCCAAGCCAGGAATGGAACCCAAGTTGCTGGCACTGTGAAGCAGCAAAGCTAACCACTGTGCTACTGTGCTGTCCTAATGAGTCTTCCCTGAACTGCCTCCAATGAAATAATGTAGTTCCATAAATAAGTGGATCAAAACTACTCATACTCCAGATTTGGTCTCACCAGTACCTTGTACAGTTATAGCAAGACTTCCCTACTTTTATACTCCAACCTGCTTGAAATAAGGGCCAATATTCCATTAGCCTTCCTGATTATCTGCTGCATCTGTGTGTGTTAGCTTTCTGTGTTGTGTGCACAAGTACCCTTAAGTTCCTTTGTGTAACAGCTATCTGCAATTCTTCTCCAGTTAAATAATACTCTGTTCTTTTGTTCTCCCTTCCAAAATGAACAACTTCACATTTCCCACATTATACTCCATTTGTCAACTTTTTGCCCACTTGCATAATCTATCAATATCCCTTTGTAAACTATTTGTATTCCTCTCACAATTTACCTTATCACCTATTTTTGTGGATCAGGGAATTACAGAAAGGAAATGGACTGGGTCAGAACAGAATTATTTGAGGGGCCCGCAATTCCTGTTTGCCAAAAACAGGAGAATGCTTGTTTATCGCTGAAATTAATGATCTACTAAATTAATCTGACCCATTGATGAAATCAAGAGGAATGCCTGGCTGAAAATATCCAGGTTGGAATGTTATGGCTGTTCATGACGGGGGATTTACCCATCTCGCTGCAGTAAACTGAGACTTGGCTGGACACCAAATTCTCCGATTTTATGGCAGTAGGAGCATGGCATGACCACCACCACGCGCCCCCCCCCACCCCCCGACCCAATTTCTGAGTTGACTTGTGGGTGAATCATTAATTAGTGTGGGAAATAGTCACTTCTCTAGCTGTTCAGATACAATTCTAGGATATAAATTTAAATTATAATAGTTGGTCTTTCGGGGAACATACTGGCATTGTATGTAATACTGCTATTGAATGCTTTTGACTGCTAAGAGATGTACCATGTGATCAAATCTTTTATTTCTTCACAGAAAGTACAGAAAGGGAGAATTACTTGTACAAAACTGTTAGAGTGACATATAACAGATTAAAAAAACACATCAGTGACTATAAACTAATATTTTCCCTAATGAGATTTGTTCAGAAAATGCCTGACATTAGTACTATAAGTAAACAGTGTACTTTGATTTGTTTTGGCATCAAGTATCCAATTACAAATTTCAGTCACACTATAACACAAATTGTCCCATATTTTCCCCAAAATATTTTTTTTTATGCTAGAACTCACATTTTTTATCCATCAGGAAAGTATTCATGTTTTATTTTATTTCCACAAATTATGGAACTGCAATACATAAAATTGACATAACTTTCAGTGAAAATTACTCAGAAAGGAAACACAATTACCAAATAATTATATGCTATTACATATTCAGTTCAATTTTTGCCAATCCGAGGATTTCTTTTCATAAGGAATAAGCAATTATCTCAGGCATTCATTGTTAATACCTTAGGTTTTGCAGTTAAATGACTTATTCTATTCAGAATTAAAAGAAGTGTCTTTATTGGACTATAATATTCACCGTATTGCAACAGAAGCCCTGATTATACCCTCCAAACTAACGTGGTTCTGGATCCAAAGACAGTATTGTCACTCATCAGGACAGATCCAGTATGAACCATCTTCAGAGGAAGGCAATATTCTAATTAAACAACCAGATTGAGATTTTCCCAGAACACTACCCTTATATCCAAGTGAGCTATCAGAAATCTGGACTGTATGGGAAACAATCATTTGATATGAATTTCCCTAGACTGGCCAATTGATTACCATCATCATCCAATTAATGATGGTGGGTGGGCTGTAGAAGGAGAAGGACCTTTGATCATGGGACTTCTCCCTTCCCCCAACCCTCGAGATGATAAGCTGACTCCATAGTCTTATATGTTGCATGGCGACAGGCCCGCCTGCACCTGGGTTAATACTAGCAGCAGCGGGATAAAGCCCTTAAGTGGTAATTTAATAGCCACTTAAAAGCCTCAATAAATGATGGGGTGGAAAGGTTCTCCATGGGCCTTTCTGCCCAGCACTTAGTTCTGGCACAGCTGGGAAGACAGTCGTGTTTTGGTATGCACCATCCCACCTAAATAATTGCCTTTTCCACCTCCAAGCTTGCCACCAGTGAGATCACAAGATTTGGGTTCCTGTCTTTCATGAATGGCTTATCAATTCCAATTTGGAATTTTGTATCGTCCCCGAAGGCAAGTTTGATGGCAGGGGATGTATTTAATTGAGACAGAGGGTGTAAGTGGGGACCCCGGCTCTGTGCTGATTATTGCCCATTTAAGGGGCTCATCCTGCTGCCACTGGTATTAACCCAGCTGCAAACAGGGGGCTTATCATGTGGGAGCACAGCAAGCAAACTCTGGACATGTTTTCTTTCAGACTTCTAGAGATGAGGGTTGGCCTTCATTCAAAGACACTCAGCACCTTATTGAGGAAACCAGCATTGGGAAGGGTGCAGGGGTCACTGAAAACCATCCTCCACCCCTATTCCTGCTTCTGCTGTTGATTACATCCATTGAATGCCACCCACACCATGATCCCCCCACCACCATTACTCACCTATGTAATGGGTCTCTTAGGTGGCAGTGCTGAGTACAGAGGAGCTGCTGGCCTCTGATTGGTTCCTTTCAGTGGGAAGAACCCACCTTGGGTCCTTGATTCCAAGAGAAGGCAAACAGCTGTCTTGTTAAGTGCCTGATTGGCATAAGATGTGGCAGGCCCTCACAAAAAAGGGTGATAAAGGGCTGATGCACCCATTACCTCCGCAAGATTACACCCATAGTTATGATAGGAATGCAAGGCAAAAGGATGTATCTGAAGCTCACTTTTTAAAAATTTATCCTTTCATGGGATGTGTGTGTTAATGAACATGCCCAGTATTTGTTGTCCATACCTCATTATCCCTGAACCATGTGACTTGCCACAGCATTTCAAAGGCCTGTGAAAAATCAACCATGTTACTGTAGATGTTGTGTCACATATAGCCAAAGCAGTTAAGGATGGCAGATTTCCTTCCCTAAAGGACAATAGAGAACCAGAAGGGTTGTATGATAATTTACAATGGTTTTGTGGTCACTATGACTGAGGCTAACTTTTCAATTCAAGATTAGGGTGGCACGGTGGCACAATGGTTAGCACTTCTACCTCACAGTGCCAGAGACCTGGGTTCAATTCCGGCCTCGGGTGACTGTGCAGAGAGTGCATATTCTCCCCATGCATGCGTGGGTTTTCTCAGGGTGCTCCAGTTTCCTTCTGCAGTCCAAAGATGTGCCAATTAGGTGGATTGGCCATGCTAAGTTGGCCCTTAAAGTTAGGGGGATTAGTAGGATAAATACGTGGAGTTACAAGGATAGGGCTTGGGTGGGATTGTTGTCAGTACAGACTCAATAGGTCAAATGGCCTCTTTCTGCACTGTAATGATTCAACAAATATTAATTAAACTTAAATTCCCCCAGATGTTGGGAACCGCCATCCCCAGAACATTAGCCCAGGCCTATAAGTTACTAGCCTAGTGACATTACCACTCGTCACAGTCTTCTGAATTTAAATCTTTTCTTATTCCAGTCAACTGTCTGTGCCTTTATACATGGAAGGCCAAGACATGCGTGGTCCTTGAGTGAAGTAGTTTTAGAAGACATGGGATCGCTGGACCATTGCACAGCGATGAAATTCAGTCTCCATTTTAAAATGATACATTCTGTCCTTGTTGTTAAACATTACAATTTTCTGATGCAATATAACAATATGATAATATATTACAGGGATACTTTAATCCCTGGAGCTCTGAATGACAACGTTCCGATGAGACGAGGGGGTTTTGGTGGGTCGAGGGAACCGTGGTGCACAAAGGATGTGTTGAACCTAGTCAGGAAGAAAAGGAAGGTGTACAAGAGGTTCAGGGAATTAGGAGATGTTAAAGATCTTGAGGAGTATAAGGACTGTAGGAGGGAACTTAAAAGGGAAATTAGGAGAGCCAGAAGGGGTCATGAGAAGACCTTGGCGGGTAAGATTAAGGAGAATCCCAAGGCCTTCTATAAATATGTGAAAGGTAAAAGGATAAGAAGAGAAGGGATAGGACCTATAAAAGGTGAGGGGGGAAAGGTTTGTGTGGAACCAGAAGAAATGGCGGAGGTGCTTAACGAGTACTTCGCCTCAGTATTCACAGTGGAAGCCGATCTGGGAGATTTTGTTATGGATTTGCAGCAGATGGAAAGGATTGAGTACGTGAATATTAAGGAGGAGGATGTGTTGGAACTTTTGAATTCTATCAAGGTAGATAAGTCGCCTGGACCAGATGGGATGTACCCCAGGATACTGTGGGAGGCGAGGGAAGAGATTGCAGAGCCCCTGGCGATGATCTTTGCGTCGTCAATGGAGACGGGAGAGGTTCCAGAGGATTGGAGGATTGCGGATGTAGTTCCTATTTTCAAGAAAGGGAACAGAGATAGCCCGGGAAATTACCGACCGGTGAGTCTGACCTCAGTGGTTGGTAAGCTGATGGAGAGGCTTCTGAGGGACAAGATTTACGAACATTTGGAGAGGTTTGACATGATCAGGAATAGTCAGCATGGATTTGTCAAGGGCAGGTCGTGCCTTACAAGCCTAGTTGAGTTCTTCGATAATGTGACTGAACACATTGACGAAGGAAGTGCCGTGGACGTAGTGTACATGGACTTCAGCAAGGCGTTTGATAAGGTCCCCCATGCAAGACTTCTTGAGAAGGTGAGAGGGCATGGGATCCAAGGGCCTTTGGCCTTGTGGATCCAGAACTGGCTTGCCTGCAGAAGGCAGAGAGTGGTTGTGGATGGGGCTTTTTCTGAATGGAGGTCAGTCACCAGCGGAGTGCCTCAAGGATCTGTTCTGGGACCCTTGTTGTTTGTCATTTTCATAAATGACCTGGATGAGGAAGTGGAGGGATGGGTAAGTAAGTTCGCTGATGACATTAAGGTCGGTGGTGTTGTGGATGGTCTGGAAGGATGGCAAAAGTTGCAGCAGGACATAGATAGGATGCAGGACTGGGCGGAGAAGTGGCAGATGGACTTCAACGCGGATAAATGTGTAGTCGTCCATTTTGGCAGAACCAACGGGATGAACGAGTACACTATCAAGGGCAGAAGTCTGAGTAGTGTTGAGGAGCAGAAGGATCTTGGGGTCCGGGTCCACAGGACTCTTAAATCGGCCTCGCAGGTGGAGGAGGTGGTCAAGAAGGCGTATGGTGTACTGGCCTTCATTAATCGAGGGATTGAGTTTAGGAGTCGGGAGGTAATGCTGGAACTTTATAAGACCCTTGTCAGGCCTCATTTAGAGTATTGTGCGCAGTTCTGGTCGCCTCACTATAGGAAAGATGTAGAAGCTATTGAAAGGGTACAGAGGAGATTTACATGGATGTTGCCTGGACTGGGAGGCATGCCTTATGAAGTTAGGTTGAGGGAGCTGGGACTCTTTTCCCTGGAGAGACGAAGGTTGAGAGGCGACCTGATAGAAGTTTACAAAATGTTGAGAGGAATAGATAGGGTGGACTCTCAGAGGCTATTTCCCCGGGTTGAAATGGTCGCTACGAGAGGACACAGATTTAAGGTGCGGGGAGGGAGGTTCAGAAGTGATGTTAGGGGTAAGTTTTTCACTCAGAGGGTGGTGAGTGAATGGAATCGGCTGCCGTCAGTGGTGGTGGAGGCGAACTCGCTGGGGTCTTTTAAAAGACTTCTGGATGAGTATATGGGGTTTAATGAGATTGAGGGTTATAGATAGGTCTGTAGGTCGGTAGGTGATGATGTGATCGGCGCAACTTGTGGGCCGAAGGGCCTGTTTGTGCTGTAGTGTTCTATGTTCTATATATTATTTGTTAAGTAGCAAACCTTACAGCAATTTGAACAACAACAGTTTACATTTATATAGTACGTAATGTTCCACTGAACTGGAGCCAAGTGGAAATGATTCAAGTATAGGAAAATCTCAGTCATACTGGCCGAGGGGCTGTTAGGTCCAAATGTGAAGTTCTACAAAGGACATCATTACAGTGCAGCAGGTTTAAATCGACAGTTTAAGAATGAGAACAGCACTTTATAATGGAAAAAAATTGGCACTAAAGAGTGACAGCACACAGTGGGGTTCCATAGGCAAAGTGTGCACAGATTGAAACAGATGAATGGAATTTCTTTGTGAAAGATTTTCTCAATCTATAATCATAGACCATAGAATCCCTACAGTATAGAAGAAGGCCATTCAGCCCATTGAGTCTGCACCAACCACAATCCTATCCAGGGCCTAAATCTACTATATATAATTTAGGTGGAATCTGCTGGAAGTTTTTAAGACTATGAATGGACTTGAAGAGATTTCATTAAGGGGCAAGATGTTTCATTTAGAGACAAGGTCAGAACTACGGGCCATATAAATAAGATAGTCACTGATAAATTCAACATGGAATTCAGGAGAATCTTCTTTACCTAGAATGTGCCTACATTGTGGAACTTGCTACCATTGTAGATAAGGTGAACAACATTGGCACATTCAAGGTGAAGTCTGATAAACGCAATAAAAAGTCTCACAACACCAGATTAGCTCAGAGGAGAAAGTCACAGTCTAAAGTTGTTGACCTCGATGTTGAGCCCAGGAGGCTGTCATGTACCTAATCAGAAGATAGTCTTGTTATTCCAGTTTGCTTTGGCCATCACTGTAGGATTGCAGCAGGCAAGGATGCATATGTGAGCATGAAAGCAAGATGCTGAGTTGCAATGACAAGCGACCGGAAGGTTGGGATCATGCTTGTGAATGGACTGAAACTGTTCCACAAAGCAGTCACCCAGTCTACGTTTAGTCTCCCCAGTGTTGAGGAGACTGCAGTGGGAGCAGCGAACACTGTGGACCAACTTGAAGGAGGTGCAAGTGAAATACTGCTTCACCTGAAAGGGCTCTTTGGGCCCTAGTGGGGAGGAAGGAGGTAAAGGGACAAGTATTGCACTTTCTGCGATTACGTGAGAGAGTGTTGTAGGAAGGAGCTGGAGGGTTCAGGGCGATGGAGGACTGGACCAGTGTGTTATGGAGGGAGCGGTCCCTGCAGAATGCTGAACAGGGTGTGAGAGGAAGATGTGCTTAGTGGTGCCATTATGTGGGAGTTTCATCCCATAAAAATTATCCAACACTGTCAAAAATGTACTGAAATAGTGTTAAAAGCACTCAGGTAATTTTGTAAAAGAATGTGATCAGCCAAAGTCATTTTTTAACAAGGCAAAAAAGCCTGCACATTGCAAGTTCAACTCTTCTTGGCTTTTCAATGCCAGATGCAATTAATTCTTTTTACAATGTCGGTGATGATGCATGAATGTTTCCTGCAGGAACATCCACCGTAAAATCTGACAATGCTGTTTCAGTAATTTTATTTATTTTATTTTAGAAAGTTGGATGCATTCATCTATGATGCGGCAGTGCTCAATTACATGGCAGGAAGAGATGAAGGCTGCAAGCTTGTGACAATTGGCAGTGGATATGTTTTCTCGACCACTGGTTATGGAATAGCTTTGCAGAAAAGCTCACCTTGGAAACGTCAGATTGACCTGGCTCTCCTGCAGTTTGTTGGTGATGGTATGGATGCTTTATGTTATCCATTAGCTCATAAGTATGTGTTTATTCTTCTAGTTAAATTCTCCCCGATCGTTCTGTTCCTGAAACTTAATTTAGATGAAGTTTGTCTGTAGTACTGGTTGAAGATTTAAAAGACACATAACCATGATGAGTGAGTATAATTCTGATGTCACAAGTTTACAATGGCAGTTTCCATCGTGAATGTGGAGTTCCGATTTTACAGTGGAAAAGTACTAGAAGCCAACGGAGAATGCCATTCTCCAAGCCTCGTCCACCCTCGGAATCGGTGAAGGCATGCCAGTAAAATTCCGACCTATGTATCAAAGTCGTTGCAACTTGAAGTAAGATTTTAAGGCAGAATTTTTTTTAAAAAACAAAGTAATAGAATAGCACACTGCTGTGGAATTTTGTTGAATTTTCTCCCATTTTATAATTTGTCCTTTAAATGAGAATATTTAGAGCAAGTTTCCTCTTCTTTGTGCAGCTACCCTGGCAGCTGAGAGGATGGGGTCTGAGAAAGGGTCATAAGACTTGAAATGTTAACCTTACCTTCTTTCCTGAGTTGCTGAGTGTTTCCAGCATTTTCTGTTTTTATTCCAGATTGCCAATAGCCACAGTATTTTGGCTTTTTACGACACTGTCTGCCCTCTAATCACACCAATTCTTCCAAATCTGCATCCTGTCACATCTTCGTGCTTTGGTATAACACCACTGTATTACATTTAGCACCTGAACATTTGAGATTAAACAAATAGAATGTGGAATATTTTGGAAGATAAATTGATTCTTTTCCAGTTACTAGTTACACTGTATTGAATCTCTTTTACAGACATTGATTTATGGGCTGAATTTTAATCAGACGTATGATCATTTGAATTGACTTAGATTAGATTGGCTAATCCTTTCACGTGATGCTGTATATACAATTGGGGGATATCTTCCATTGCACTGTCATGACAGATTTGTATGTTCCCATTTCTCATGGGATTTTGATAGAAGTGGTTGAAAGGCAAAGGGCGCTGGACAGCTTTTAAGAAAAGTAAGTAGCAATCCTTTAGTTTAACAATTTTATAGTTTCAACTATGCCAGTGAAGCAATGGAAGTGGGGGTTGGGTGCCAAATATAGTTGACCTTGTTTCTCAAAAGATTTAGTGGTTCATTATTCAAGTAATCGGAGGAGATGTTTATTTTGCATTGATGTGTGTGTGTGTGTGTGTGTGTGTGTGTGTGTGTGTGTGTGTGTGTGTGTGTGTGTGTGTGTGTGTGTGTGTGTAATCTACATGAAATAGTTTTTTCCCTGTTGATTTGGAAAGAAACATTCCCTTGAGAGGTCCTCCCATATGCCAATCTAGGAGATAGTCTTCCACGATATCTGTTTTACTGGAAACCTAGAAAGACTGCACCACTCTCATGTTGCTTTACAAACAATAGTCCTTTTTAGAAAAAACGTGTGTTGGTGGGGCCACCTGATCTTAAGGGGACTAGTTATGACAAATAACTGCTCTGGTATTGAGTATTATTTGGGTTGGAAAGTAGATTATAATAGAAAGTTGTTAAAGCTTGTCCATTTCATACACTCTGCTATAGTGGCATAGACTGTTTATATTTGATGATCTCCTTACTGACCCCTAATTTGCTTTTTATTCATTCATGGGATGTGGGTGTGGTTGGCTCAGCCAGCATTTATTGCCCATCCCTAATTGCCCTTGAGTAGGTGGTGGTGAGCTGCCTTCGTGAACCACTGCAATTCGTGAGATGAAAGTGCATCCACAGTGTGGTTAAGGGAGGGCGTTCCAGGGTTTTGTCCCAGTGACAATAAAGGAACAGCAGTATATATCCAGGTCCGGACGGTGAGTGGGTTGTAGGGGAGCTTCCAGGTGGTGGTGTTCTCATATGTCTACTGCCTTTGTCCTTTGAGATGGTCAGGGGTCACTATCAGTTCTTTTTTATTCTTATCTTGAAAATATATTTTGGTTAGATAAGGGTATCAAGGATATGGGTGCCCGGAGTTAAGATACAGATGAGCCATTATCCATTAGAATAATCTTGTAGGCTGATGAGTAACTCCTTTTGATTTGATTTATTATTGTCACATGTATTAGTATACGGTGAAAAGTATTGATTCTTGCACACTATGCAGACAAAGCATACCGTATATAGGGAAGGAAAGGAGTGCAGAATGTAGTGTTACAGTCATAGCTAAGCTGTAGAGAAAGATCAACTTAATACGAGGTAGGTCCATTCAAAAGTCAGCAGAGAAGAAGCTGTTTTTGAGTCAGTTGGTAGATATCCTCAGTCTTTTGTATTTTTTTGTCTTTTGTATCTTTTTCCCGATGGAAGAAGGCGGAAGAGAGAATGTCCTGGCCAAAGGAACTTTTGTTCCCATGGCCAGGATTTTATTGGCTCCAGGAAAGTGGTGCAGCCAGTATCGCACAGCGCTACATCAGAATAGCTCCCAGATGTGGTGCTGCTGCCCAGGTACTTTCCCATCAATGGAACCAGATAAGGAGAGGCTGCCTACTCCAAGGAGGCAGGCCACCTATTACTATCATTAAAGTTCCAATTAGGCATGATTTTACACTACTGTCAACAAAAGTCCAGTGACAAATTGAATGTCCACCGATGGGGAGGCCACCAGCTAAATGGAGGCAGCCTCCAGATGGCACCCCGGGGTTGCGGGGGGGGGGGGTGGGGGGGAGTTCCATGCTCAATGTGGGCTCAGGAGTTGCTTTATACTGTGACATAAGAATCCCAATGCCCCTGGTAAAATTCAGGCCTGTGTCCCCAAATGTAGAGCAACAAGACTGATTGAGTGTATCCATTGTCTCTTTCTTAAAATATAAATCCACTTGAGTAGAAATTAAGGATGTTGAAACAAGGATGAATTTCAAAGCTACTATCTAATGCCAAAAGGATGCCTCATTGATGGCCAAACAAATATTTGGTAATTTTTCACACATCCCTGGCTACTGCCGACAGTTGCTGTTGGCTCCCCTGACTCTAGAGTACAGCATTGTCCATCCCCTTCCCATTACCGCTCCCACCTGCTCTTTCCAGTTCTTGCATTCAAGCCAGGCCCAACATTTGTTACCTCAGATGGACATGTTGCCTATGGAGACTGAACACCACTGACAGCTCATCCAATTAACATCAATCAGGCCTGAAACACAGCACAGAGATATGTATAATCACTATGCCTGATTCAGCTTCATCATTACATTTTTATGCCACAGTAGAGAAAAGTGACAGAGACATTGCTCATAACTGATTTAAATGAAAGCATTTTGAAGAAGCTTTGATGGTGAAATTTGGCAGAACAGGCTCACTGCAAATCAGTCACTGACTTTTCTAATATGCCAGTTTTTATTTTCCATTGACTTGGAAAATATTGCAAAGACAGGTTCTTGATTAATAAGGGAATCGGGGGTTATGGGGAAAAGGCAGGAGAATGAGGATGAGAAGAATATCAGCCATGATTGAATGGCAGAGGAGACTCGATGGGCTGAGTGGCCTAATTCTTCCACCATGTCTTATTGTCTTATGGTCTTATTTCTAAGTTCAAATCAAGTAGAAACAACAGTGAAACCAGCAATTGAGCCTCCAAAGAGAGGTTGAACTTCAATTCTCTGAACTTTCAAGGAAAAAGGATCGGTCACAGTGAAAAATCAACTGCTGTTTCAGATTGCTTGTACAGACCAATTTCATTCCTTGTAGCTACGGTACTAACGCTTTTGTCAACATAAACCTAAACTGATTCTTGTTGTATAGACCCTGCTTTTATCACAGCCAGTAGAACATGACCTATGTTTATCTTACTGTTAACTTCTTACAGCACCTTTACATTTTCTGCTTTATAGTATATGGTAACTGACATTTGAGAATAGAATATGCCATTTTGGTAACAGAGAAGTTGGCATGTATTTGTTCAGCATGACAGACATGTACAGCAGCCATAGAAATTGTATGGTGGTGGTGTTGTAATTCTCTCAGGGAATCTGAGCACCATTTACTTTTACATGCATTTTTTAATCTGGAGTATGATTTTGATTTGATTTATTTGATTTATTATTGTCACAGTTATTAGCATACATTGAAAAGTATGGTTTCTTCTGTGCTATACAGAAAAAAGCATACTGTTCATAGAGAAGGAAATGAGAAAATGCAGAATGTAGTGTTACAATCATAGCTAGGGTGGAGAGAAAGATCAGCTTAATGCAAGGTAGGTCCAATCAAATGGTAGCAGGAAATAATCTGTTCTTGAGTCAATTAGGATATGTCCTCAGACTGTTGTGTCTTTTTCCCAATGGAAACAGATGGAAGAGAGTATGTCCGGGGTATGCAGAGTCCTTGATTATGCTAGCTGCTTTTCTGAGGCAGCAAGAAGTATAGACAGTGTTAAAGAATGGGAAGCTGGTTTGAGTGATGGACTGGGTTTCGTTCATGACCCTTTGTAGTTTATTGTGGTCTTGGACAGAGTAGGAGCCATACCAAGCTGTGATACAACCAGAAAGAATACTTTCTGTGGTGAATCTGTAAAAGTTGGTGAGAGTCGTAGTGGACATGCCAAATTTCCTTAATGTCCTGAGAAAGTAGAGGCATTGGTGGGCTTTCTTAACTATAGCCTCGGCATGGAGGGACCAGGACAGGTTGTTGGCGACCTCGACTCCTAAAAACTTGAAACTCTCGACCATTTCTACTTCATTCCCATTAATTTAGACAGGGGCCTGTTCTCCACTATGCTTCCTGAAGCCAATAACTACCTCCTTCCTTTTGTTGAGATTATTGTCGTCACACCAGATGGTGATGGTAGAGGTGCTAATGTTTTTTTCCATCACATGGCTGACCAGAAATCTCTCCTGCTCTTACTGCGTACCACTGGTGTGTGTTGGAAGTATTTACAGGTTGATATTGACCTGTTTGGCCACATTATGAATGCATCTTTCTTGGCCATAATATCCTGGGGGTGGAATTCAAAATTTGAGCTTTGGGCTCCGAAACAAATATGTTACCCATTGCACCACAAGCTTTCCTTATATAAATTGTGCACCATTCCCATAATAAAAACATGTGTCACTTCCAAAAATGGTATATAGGGTATTTTGTTATCTTTAATACAACATCCATTGTAATGGAAATACTCAGGCATGATGTGAGATAACCCATTGCTGGTTCCTTTATTTGAGTTTATCTTCAGAAATCTTTACCAACATTGCCTTGTAAGCTTCATAGCACAAACCCACAGTGACAACCTTACTATTCAGTTGTCAAAAAATGTCAATGATTCGTAACATATGGCACTTGCTCGCTCTTGCTCGCTCTTTCTTCTTTCTCTATGATCAAAAAGTTATACAGTATCTGGGCTTTTCTTATCCATATAAAAAAGCTCTAATATTCATAACTCTTGCAGTTAGTAAGGTCGATGTATATTGCCTCTATCGTCATTTCATTTTCCTGCACTCTTGGTGGTAAGTGTGAACTTCTCCGTATGGAATGTTTTTTGTTAAATTACTAGGATGCTGTAACACAGGAAAAGGTTGAGACAATGTCAAACTGTGAAAGTGAAGCTAGAGGATTTTATTCATGTAATGAAAGACAGATTCCTGAAATCCTGTTGTGCTTAATTCACACAGCAGATGACTGTCAAAGTACTACATATTATATAGAACTTACAGCACCCAGACAGCAAGTCAGCGTAAATGACCTAGATTGGTGTCATGTCTTGTATGAACCTCCAACGAACCTTCATCTAATCCTCGCTCTCTGTTCATAAATAAAAATAGAAAATGCTGGAAAACCTCAGAGAGTCTGGCAGCATGTGCAGATAGAGAAACAGAGAGTGGAATTCTCACATATTTTGAGACTAAGTGCGATGGTGGGAGATTCCAGCAGCACCTGTCCCGCCAACCAGAATGGTGGAATCCTGCTCCAGATTCTGTGCTTGGAGCCTCATTAATTATGCACAGAGTTCCCCGCTGAATCACCCAGCAGGCTGGCAGCAGATTATCTGCCCATTGCTGTCAGCCGGCGGGTTCAAAGGTCTTGCTGCCTTATTTAAATGCCAGTCCAGTACACTCATATCAGCCGTTCAGCCCACTTGCCTTCAGCAAACTGTGCAGGATGTCAGCAACCTAGTGGGAAGAGACTGGCAGCCTCACAAAGTGGTGCTTTCACGACCAGGATCTTTATTCATGGAGTCCGGGCCCATAGGCATGTGCTGTACCCCAGCGACAGCTCGAAGAAGCACACCAGCCTCACCTTTCCGACATGGGAGGCCCTTGCGCAGGTCAGCGTAGCTGCCACCTGCCTGCAAAGTACTATTCGGTGCTGGAAGTGGACAATTCATATAAGGAAATCTTGTAGGGCAATGGGTAACGTGTTTGCTTCGGAGCCAATTTTGAGTTCCACCCTAAGGATATTATGGCCAAGGCAGATGCATTCATACTGTGGCAAAACAGGTTAATATCAACATGTAAATCCTTTCAACACACACCAGTGGCAGCAGTAAGAGCAGGAGAGATTTCCGGTCAGCCATGTGATGGAAAAAACATTAGCGCCTCTACCATCACCATCTGGTGCGACGACAATAATCTCTGCCTTAACAAAACAAAGGAGGTAGTTATTAACTTCAGGAAGTGCAGTGAAGGACTAAATCAATGGGGACAAAGTAGAAAGGGTCAGGAGCATCAAGCTTTTAGATGTCCAGATCACCAGCAACCTGTCCTGGTGTCCCCATGCTGACGCTATAGTTAAGAAAACCCATCAACGTCCCTACTTTCTCAAAAGACGAAGGAAACTCAGCGTGTCAGCTACAACTCTCACCAACTTCACCTGCACTGCCAGGGTAAGTCCTCTCTTAGCTCCTTCCACTATCAAACTTCAGCATTGCATCATATGCTCAAACAGTTTCTCTCTTCACAGATCTCATACACTTAGTCACAGGGAACACTTATCAACACACACTCTCTCAAAAAAACTTTCACAACCCCACCATTGCACTTTCCAAGGAGAGATCCTCTTCCCCCAGTTCACCCTGTGGCGGGCCTCATTCCTGCATAGTCAGATTGTGAAAGATACTGCAACCATGTGGGAAACTCTTTCTCTGGTGTAGAGAACCACCAGAATATTCCAGACATCTGAATCACATGTTAAGAAGTCCTATGGTCTACTCTATGAGGGAGCGTGATCAGTACTAAAACTTTCCTCAACTGGAGTCTGAGGGCGACGCACTGGAGTCATTACCCAGTGTTTAAGTGGGTAGCACTTATCCTCCAGGAACTATCCCGGTGGGCTTTCTGGCCCCTCAAAGATCCCAGGCACCAGGGAGTAACTGAGGATGTAAGAATCTTGACAACTCCCGGGCAACCTTGCATACGCATGCAACATTTGCAAGAGTAGGCCAATTGGCCCCTCAAGCCTGCTCTGCTATCAAATAAGGTTATGGCTGACCTGATTGTGGCCTCAATTCCACTTTCCTGTCCATCCCTGTTATCCATTAACTCCCTTGTTGGTCAAGAATCTATCTGTCTCTACCTTGAAAATATTGAATGACAAAGTCTCTTCCACTCTGGGGAACAGAGTTATACAGACTCATGAGCCTCTGAGAGAAAATATTTGCCCTCTTCACCATTTTAAATGGGAGACCCCTTATTTTTAAACTATTTCCCCTCATTCTAATCTCCTGCACAAAGAGGAATATACGCCAGAACTCTACTGCCCCACGCATCATGGAATTGGAGCAGGCGAGGGGCATACAACGGAATTGTCCGTTGACCTCAGGAGTGTCTGAAGGAACAGGAGCACCCGGAGGAAACCCAGATGGGGAGAGCTTACAAATTTCACACAGTCACCTGAGACCGGAATCAAATCTGGGTCCCTGGTGCTGTGAGGCAGGTTTACGCCATTGCGTCGCCTCACCTCATATATGGACAATTAAATAAATCAGGTTCAAACGTCTACACTGTTAGCTGTCTTTCCATTACAGCCATTCCACTACAGTGATGGGGTTTTGTTGTACATCATTACATATAGAGACGTATAAGATATAAGATAATGAAGGGGATGGATAGGGTAGAGGTAGAGAGATTCTTCCTGCTCAGAAAGGACAGCAGGACTAGAGGGCACAGCCTCAAGATAAGGGGGGGGGGTGCCGTTTAGAACGGAGTTGAGGAGGAACTTCTTCACTCAAAGGGTGGTGGATCTCTGGAATTCTCTGCCCGTTGAAGTGGTGGAGGCTACCTCACTAGATATATTTAAGTCGCGGGTAGATAGGTTTTTGGTAGGCAAGGGAATTAAGGATTATGGGGAGAAAGCGGGAAAGTAGAACTGAGCCACTTCAGATCAGCCATGATCTTATTGAATGGCGGAGCAGGCTCGAAGGGCTAGATGGCCTACTCCTGCTCCTACTTCTTATGTTCTTATGTTCATTCTGAAATTTCAGAAGTAAGGAAATTTCTATTTGTTTTTTCTAAAGCAGGCATCATTATCCTGAATACAGATTTCTTCCCATATTGTTATTTTTTTCCTCTTTTTAAAATCCATTTTTTTTGGTGATCTCCAAGAGCAATTCATTGTTACGGATATAAGCATGACTACCATCAATGACTGAGAAGGTAAGCAGGGGTGTTTATACAGGACAAAAAGATTGGAGCACCAAGAGATACTGCAAAGTAATGTAATGGCAGATGCAAAGTATGAAAATAATTAACTTTCCCACAGCCAGAATAGGTTGAAGCTATTGCAAATAACCAAGGAAGAAATTGGAATCTTAGGTGAATTGGACAGTAGTAGGCCTTTAGTTCATACTGGTTGTCTGTATAGCAATCCAGTCAATCCATTTCCCCTCTCCATATAATTGAAGAAAGAATATTAAATGGTAATGATTTGTAGGGTATTTTTGCTTAGGAGGATACATATGTTATTAGTATCAGACACATATTGGCCTGGATATTAACAAGGGCAAATTACATTGGCTGCGGTGGGTTTGGAGGAGTTGGGAAGCAGGGGTGGAATGGGGTTTGGGATAGTAAATCAGGAAGTCATTTTCTAACTATATGGTCTGCTTCTTTTGTCCTTGACTGGTTCCTCAACCAAAAGTCTGCCTGATTGACAGGTTTGGCATCTGGTCAGGCATCATCCATTCCTTGACAACAGAGATCCAATCTCACTTAATGGCATGTTCCAATTTCTGACCTCATGGGATGGGTAATGCTCTTAAACTGAATTCCCCAGATTGTACAGAACAGTCCATTTAGTTATCCATTAGCTATTGCCAGCACAAATCCTGAGCAAAAGCAGATGTACTCCATTGGGAATGCTGAAACATTAGAATTAGCTTCAAATAGATGAATTTGGCTGAAGACTGCAGGACCAGACTGGGAAAACAGCAGGTAAGTAAGAAAGTGCTTGGCTGAGTGTGTTCACCATCAAGAGATAACTCAAAGATCGGCAGGATGGTTAATAATGAGGAAGAAGGCCTTAGGTTGCAGAAAGATATAGGTGGGTTGGTCAGATGGGCAGATCAATGACAGGAGCGGCATAGTGGACCAGTGGTTGGCAATGCTGCCGCACAGCTTCAGGGACTCAAGTTCATTTCTGGCCTTGGGTGACTGCCTGTGTGGAGTTTCCATGTTTTCCCCTGCATGGGTGTCTTCCGGGTGTTCCACGTATGCTCCCACGGTCAAAAGATGTGCAGGTTAGGTGGATTAACCATGATAAATTGCCTCTTCGTGTCCCAACATGTGTAGGTTATATGGATTAGCCATGGTAAATGTTCGGGGTTCCAGGGATAGGGCAGAGGAGAGGGCCTGGATAAGATACTCTGTCAGGGAGTCGGTGCAGACTTGATGGGCAGAATGATGTCCTTTTGCATTGTAGGGATTCTATGATTCTATAAGGTGGAATTTAACTCTGAAATCTGTGAGATGATGCACTTTGGAAGGAGTAACAAGACAAGGAGTATTCAGTGACACTAGAAAGCTCAGAAGAGCAGTGGGATTTTGGAGTGCTTGTCAACAGACCCCTGAAGGTGGCAGGCAGGTTAATAGGGTAGTTAAGGAGGCATATAGGACACTTGCCTACAATCAGTTGTGACATAGATTATAAGAGCAGGGAGGTTATTCTGGAGCTGTACAAAACTTGGATTAGATCACAACTGGAGTACTGTGTGCAGTTCTGGTCACCACAACATTGGAAGGACATGATTGTACTGGCATGTGTTCAGAGGAGATTCACCAGGATGCTGACTGGGATGGAATATTAGAGCTATGAGGAGAGGTTGGATAAGTTCAGGTTGTTTTCTTTAGAGCAGAGAAGGCTGAGGGGGGACATGATTGAGGTGTATAAGATATGAGGAATATGGATAGACAGCAACTGTTTCCCTTATCTGAAGGATCAATAATAAGGGAGCATAAATTTAAGGTGTGGGGCAGGATGTTTTGAGGGATTGAAGGAACAAGCTTTTAACCCATAGGACAATGGGAGTCTGGAATGCCCTGCCTGGGAGTGTAATAGAGGTGAGAAACCTCACAAGCTTTAAAAAGCACATGAATAATCACTTGAAATAATGTAACATTCAAGGCCGTGGGCAAGTAGTGGAAAGTAGGATGAGGATAGATTTAGAGTAGTTTAGGTTGGTACAGGCTTGATGGGCCAAAGGACCTTTTTGGGCGGCATGGTAGCACAGTGGTTGGCATTGATGCTTCACAGCTCCAGGGACCTGGGTCCGATTCCCAGCTTGGATCATTGTCTGTGTGGAGTTTGTGCATTCTCCTCATGTCTGTGTGGGTTTCCTCCAGGTGCTCCTGTTTCCTCCCACAGTTCAAAAATGTGCAGGTTAGGTTGATTGGCTATGCTAAAACTACCCCTTAGTGTCCTGAGATGTGTAGGTTAGAGGGATTAGTGTGTGACTTTGTGGGGATAAGGGGGTAGGGCCTGGGTGGGATTTTGGTCAATGCAGACCCGATGGGCCTGATGGCCTCTTTCTGCACTGTAGGGTCTCTATGAGTTCTATGATGATTTCTGCTATGGATGATTCTATGACTCTTAAGCAGCTGCATTGGAATGCTCATGTGATTTTATATCATTTTTCAAGATGGCTCCATTGGGCGGCACAGGGGTTAACACTGCTGCCTCTCAGCGGCAGGGATCCCGGTTCAAATCCAGCCTTGGGTGACTGTCTGTGTGGAGTTTGCACATCCTCCTATGTCTGCATGGGTTTCCTTCCACACTCCAAAGATGCGCGGGTTCGGTTGATTGGGCATGCAAGATTGCCCCTTAGTGTCGGGGGACTAACAGGGTAAATAGGTGGGGTTTCAGGGATAGAGCCAAGCTGGGATTGTTTTTAGTGCAGATTCGATGGGCCAAATGGCCACCTTTTGCACTGGATGATTCTATGGAGGATCTAGAACTGAGCCACAAAGGGGAGAAGGGCAAACAACTACAAAGGGAAAGCTTCCAATTTTAATACAATTAATCTTCAAGGAACATTAAAGACATGAATAATGTGACTCCAAGTTATTAAATCAGAAGACATCATCTGGAAAGCTCCCTTCTAAATTGTTGCAATACCTTTTGAATGTCTGTTTGAGCTTTCTAGAGATAATTTCACTGAGCAGAAAGGTGCCTGAATGTCGGCACTGGCATTCTGATGGAACATTGCCACAATATCCTAGGGTGAATACAAAGAGTGTTTTAATAGAAACTGACTTATTACTCCTATATCTTGAAATTACCTTTGCTTAAAGTCCTTCCTGTGCAGTTAAAGTCTCAGTTAATACCTCATCATTCCAAAGTTTCAAAGGTAGCATGAATCACAAAGGCAAATATAAACAGTTGCCATTTAAAAAAAATTCTGATTGCCCTAAGGCTGGACACATATTGGCATTGGTAGTGAAACTGGTACATACACAGGTAACCAGATTAATGACCAGACCATTATATATAATCAACCTTTCAATGTATTGCAATATTATCAGGGATATATAAAGAATGCTTGATAATTCACTCCAGGATAACAGAGATTGGACAAGTATGCAATGATGACTGGATATTATAATATTGAGCGTAAAACTTTCCTTTCAAACAAAAGCAAAATTAGTAATCATTGCACATTTCTTAACTGACTATTGTATTGACATCTTACAGCTGGAATTAAGTCAAGTGAACATTGTGATATCCTAAATGACAACTGAACTGTGTCACAATACATCTTAAGTCTACTAGACAAATCCAGAATATGAAAACATAATGAGATTTGTAAAGGCCACTCCACTGAAGGTCAAACTCTGATTGAGTGTGCTGCAGGCAAAGATTCTATGTGCCATTCACTTGTATGGCCCTAATTTCCAATAAGAATTTTTCCTCCTTCTGTTTTTTTTTACTTTAGTTGCAATTCACAGACAGTTATGAAGTAAGGTTTGATCTGAATTATATGTCTAACTGCAAGTAATGTAAATTATTATCCTAAGGTTTTAGGATTTTTAGGTTTTACCAATCACATGGTAGTCATGTGATTTGAAAGCATCTCCATTTAAAACACACATCTTGTTAAGGGTATAACACCCCTTAATTTACTTTAATTTTCCTGATTTGACTCATAGGTTTGTTGTGTGGGGCATGGGGTAGCGGTGGGGGTTGGTGATGCTGATGGGTAATTTTGACTTTTTGCAATCAAACAGATCCATTTTACATACCTGCCAATTAAAAAAAATGTATTGACTTTAATAATGACAAAGCCTTCAGTGATACTGTTGTGGAATCAGTTGATTGTGATAGTGGGATGTTAATTAGATTGTTAACATAAACAGGTGAAGAGCATTGCTAATTAAGTACTTAGAGCACTTAGAAAGAGAGACTGTCGTGACACTGGGTGAGTGAGTATCAAGAAAAATATCAATAACTACTTCCATACTTCAGCTAGCTTGGGATTGATATAACAGCTTGGACATGTGCAAGAGTAGGCAGGAGAGGTTCTTATCTATCTTGTATTCCTTCACCTGTGGAGAATCTGGCCTCTACTTGGTGGCTGCCCACAGTGACACAAGTGAGCTCATAAACTTGGCACATGGGAGATCGCAGGTGTAAAGGGTCCAACATCATTCCATGTTTACAGCATCATTCGAAACCCTAATGCTAAAATAATGATTGAAAATAAAGAGATTTTCCTTGTCAAATGTAATTCTGCTTTTTCTTAGCAGGAAATACATGTACTTCAACGGATAATGTTTCTAAAGCCTCTCCATTGGACAGTAAATCAAACTCCAAGAATATGTCACTACACATCTCTGATTTCTGTAGGAATTACAACTTCTTAAGGAATCAGCAGTGGTGAATGTTCAGGTTAAGACTTAGAGATCTTCATGCAGATAATCAATTTTTGAACTTATTAATCTTTTTTATTTCTAGACTGCCTTAGAAAGCAACTGAATTCATGGTTGTCATTTTCCATTTTGCATTTTCCATATTGTTTGTAGTTTCATTATAACATGAACATTCTTAAAAGGCATCCTTGATGAGTTGAGAATGGCTTTTTTAAGCTCTAAATAAGTCCAATTTGCCACAACAAAGCAAAATCTCAAGACTTTGATTTAGAGATTTTTGTTGGCTCAAGGAATATATGGAACAAAGGTAGTTAAAAGGAGTTAAGGTACAGATGTACATTCCGTTTAATGTACTAACTGGCTGAATAAATTCACAGCTGGTTTAAATATGGGGTGGGTGCTTTTTCTATCAGCTAAGTTTCCACAACAGGTTTTGGATTATATGTTACATTGCACCCATATCAAAATCAAAGACCGTAATTCAGTTAATTATTGCCAGTAACTATTTCACCAGTGTAACAAATACCGCAAATCTCACTTGTAATGAAAATCTGAAAGTATTATGAGAACAATGTGACATCATTTGATGCCAATTCCTGTAATCTTTACATTTTTGTTAATTTAACTGTGTTCTATTTACTTCATTGAAGTTTTTGATGCTGTGTGAATATCACTGAATAAACATGCAACATAGTTCAGTTAGAATCATAGAATCAAACAGTGCAGAATAGGCTCTTCGGTCCATCTGCACTGACATGCGAGAGAAAAACCTGAACTAATCCCATCTGCCAGTAGTTAGCCTATAGCCTTGAATGTTATGATGTGCCAAGTGCTCATCCAGGTACTCATTAAAGGATGTAAGACTACCACCTCTACCACCCTCTCTGACAGCGCATTCCAAACTTTCACTCCATAAAAAAAAATTCCTCACATCTCTCACAAATCTCCTGCCCCCCTCACCTTGAACCCATGTCCCCTCTTGACTGACCCTTCAATTAAAGGCAGCATTTGCTTCCAACCCATTCTGTCCATGTCCCTTATAATTTTGTACACCTTGATTAGGTCATCCCTCAGTCTTCTCTGCTTCAACAAAAACAACCCAAGTCTATCCAACCTCTCTTCATAACTTTAATGTTCCGGCCCAGGCAGCATCCTGGTGAATCTCCTCTGCACTCCCCCCAGTGTAGTCACATCCTTCCTATAATGTGGCAATCAGAACTGCACACAATGTTCCAGCTGTGGCCTCACCAAAGTTCTATACAACTTCAACATGACTTCCTTGCTTTTGTAATCTATGACTCAATTGATAAAGGTAAGTACCCCATATGCCTTTTCACCACCCTACTAACATGCCCTTCTGCCTTCAGAGCTATGTGGACACACATGCCAATTAACCTCTTTCTGTTATTTTAATACATGTTAACCCAATTATTTTTGACAGGTTTAAATGGTAGAACAAAGGAATTGTGTGCAAATATATGTGTCACAAGCTAATTTTGCCAGTATAAATCCAAAGCAGTTATTATTTTGCTAGCAAATTGGTATGTTCAGTATCAACTTTGGGCAGATGTAAGTTTGCCAATGTAAATAGATTGCCATTGTAAATAAATTGGGGTGGCATGGTGGCACAGTGGTTAGCACTGCTGCCTCACAGTGCCAGGTTCAATTCCTGCTTGGGTGACTTTCTGTGTGGAATTTTCAAGTTCTCACTGTGTCTGCGTGCATTTCCTCTGGGTGCTCCTATTTCCTTCCACAATCTGAAAGACGCGCTGGTTAGGTGCATTGACCCGAACCGGTGCTGGACTATGACGACCAGGGGATTTGCACAGTAACTTCATCGCAGTGTTAATGTAAGCCTTACTTGTGGCTAATAAATAAACTTTATTTTACATTACTTTAGATTACAGGTGCTTTGCAGTACAGCGTTGGTGAACAGGTTAATGGAAATGGCTTTCTGCAACCTCATATGCCGCACCCATTTTTATAATCTTCTGGACCTCATGGTGCACTCACTGCAGTCCCTGCCCTCCTGACTCCCATTCTGAGTCAAGACTGAGACTTGATATTTCATTTCTCTGCATGCTTTAATCAATTCTGTCTTCCTTCTACTAATGTAGGTTCAGAGTTTGTCATTAGTCGTGTTTCATAACTCTTGTTTCTAAAAAGTATATGAGGAGCTGTAGCAAAGTCAGTGAGAGAAGAACGTATCTGGTATTTACACCATTTTGTGGATAACTATACATTTCTGAACCTGGACAAATCTGTGATTTATGTACAGGTGAAATGGAGGAGCTGGAGAGTTTGTGGCTGACTGGAATCTGTCACAATGAGAAGAACGAAGTCATGAGCAGCCAGTTGGATGTTGACAACATGGCAGGTGTGTTTTACATGCTGGCTGCTGCCATGGCGCTAAGCCTGATCACCTTCGTGTGGGAGCATTGGTTTTACTGGAGCCTGAGACACTGCTTTATGGGAACCTGTACTGGAAAACCAGGCCTACTCTTCTCAATCAGCAGGGTAAGTAAAGAAAACATGTATCATTTTGCCTGAGTTATTTAAACATCTTCCTTCTTCGCTTTATGTGTATTTAAATCTTAATTTTAAGAAATAAAGACACTTTTACGAAGTGCCCAGTTTTAGGAGAAGTTTGACATAATCAGATTTTTTTTCAGATGACATAATTACCTTGCTTCATTTCAAATATTACAATTAAATTACACTTGATGCTAAGGTTGCCTGCTGACTGACTAAAAGTACAATAGCTTGCAAAACTGTGTGATTATAAGAAAAGCAGCAGTTCTTACACCAAGTGGGGGCAATTTCATTGTTGGTATTGGTACAAAAATCTGTTGGGTTAGCTGCTCATTTTAGTTTTCTGTTCTTGCCACTGAAAGTTAAATTTGACTCCCCCGTCCCAACCCACCCCCACCTCCACCCCCACCCCCACCCCCGCGTCTTATGACTATTGGCAGGAGAACCCTATATCACAGTAGAAATAAACTTACCTAGAATTTCACAGCTGACAATTTGACCCATTGTGCCTGTGCCTGATCTCTGAAATAGCTATGCAATTAGTCTTTTTCTTTGATAAAAATAAATTACTGCAGATGCTGGAATCTGAAACCAAAAGAGAGAATGCTGGGAAATCTCAGCAAGTCAGGCAGCATCTGTGAGGAGAGAAAAGAGCTGACGTTTCGAGTCCAGATGACCCTTTTTCAAAGCTTTGCACTCTGCCCACTGGCAGTAGGATGTCCGTTAGGCTCATTTACAAGCCAATTGACACCCATTAGTCCTGAGCTCACTGCAATTTAATGGTGGCTCGACGATTAACTGGCAGCTCTGAGTGGATAGGATTTCTTCTCCAGGGACCCTCAAACCTGCAGAAGGCCAGACAGTGAGCTGTTAATTGTATGATGGGCACTCAATTCCATTGGGCTGACCCTATGAAACTGAGGGGATTCCCTTCCCTTTCTTCAGCCAGTAGGCAAAACTCCTATGGGTCCATTAAATCTCACCAGGGATTTGACAATGACTTGTAAATTTCTGGCTCCGGCATTAACTTTCCTTCTATTCTTCATATATTATTTGACTCGGTAAAGCCCACACTCTATGTATAATGCCTGAGACATAAATATATGCCTCCGAGGTTAACAATACTACGAATCTACATCTCTATCCCTGTTCTACTTACTTTGTTAACATTTGAAACTTTTAAAACTTAAGTCAGAATTGTGCTCTCGTTATGAGCGTTTATGCAGTTGCAGCTTCTTAGTACAGCATACTAACGTCATGAATCAAACTACCCTTCACAGCCATTTCATGAATTATTGGGTTACAAATACCAATGCTGGAAGAACACATTGTTTATCCCAGAATGAATGAAACACTGTAAAGAAAATAAAGAAAATATTAATAATTTGCACATTCACATATCTCTTTTCGTTTTTTACCCTGACACATTGGAAATTACCGATCTGAAGTATCTACATTTTACAATCTATTCTGTCAGTGGAGTAGATTACCTCTTATGCTAACTTTGAGAGAAACAAAGCCATTGTGCAATGCAAAACCCGCCACACAATAGCTTATTTAGTGAATGAAAAACACACTGAATTGGAATGGGTACCAAAATATCTATTTATTTTGAGTTTAGCTGACAAAAATGAATACTAATTTAGAACTCTTAAGAATGCTACATTAAAATAGAGACTACTGCCAAAGTAACCCATTGGCTAGAAAATGCTTTGAGATATCCTAAGGTTTAGAAGAGTGCCATATAAATGCAAGTTTTTCTTTATTTAAGACTTGTGCTTTATAGAAGAATTATATTCTCCATAATAATTTTCAAATTCAGAAACAGAACTTGGAATAAAAGAGATAATCCACCACCCAGTTGGTTGGAAAATGGATTGGTGCACAGCTTTGCATGTGAAATACGTAGAATTAAAGATGCAATGTGCAGAATTTAATGATTCCCACTCCCACTCCCACAGATGAATTTAAAGGTAAGATGATACTGTTTCATTGGGTGGGAAGGGTGTGCTGTCCTTCCACACACCCCTCAATGATTAAATTAAAGGTGGGAAAGCTATCAATGCCCACTCAAGGACCTCATTCTGCTGCTGCTTAAATCAACCCAACGGTGAGGTAAGAGGTGCTGGGCTTTACAGAGAGAGTTTGCTTGCTGCCTAGTGGGAGGTTGGGAGGCATTATTTAAAGCCCCTCAGTGCCTGATTGAGGAAACCAGCATTGGGAAAGGGAGGACCACTAATGAGTTACCCTCCTGCCTTTTCCTCTAAAATCCCTCCACATGTCCCATCTCATCACCATGAGAGCCACCTTACCCTCACTTGCTTTGCTCCAGGTACTCAATGATGATCCCTGGTGATGATCCAAATGTAGCTCCCGCTGGGGCTACAGGTAATGGAAAGTTGCCTTAGATTGACTGGAAACTATTGGGGGTGCAATTTCCACCATACTGGGGTGGGGGGGAGTCTAGAATTAAATGTGCTTCATGAAGCTGAAACCCCATTGACAGTGTCCTCCCTGCTAACCAGGGATTTAATTCACTAGAGGCTCCAAAGATTAGGTTAGGTTGGTGGGTTTGCCACTAGACTTGGTGGCAGATGTCAGTCCCGCAATGCCTTCATTAAAATCTGCCCAACATCTTTTAAATATTTACTTGATAATATGCTGAAATACTACTTCAGTGATTGTGTTGTTGGATTATGAAATAACTCCTCAGAGGTCAGTGTCCCTTCACCAGATTCCCTTTATTTACAAATTTACCCCCACTCGTAAGAGTGCATCAGATACAGCCTGACCACATACAACCTTTGTAAATGTACAAGTGAGACTCCCTGATTGGGCAGGCAATCATTAGCTGCTCCAACAAGCCAACATCATGGGCCTTGTTGAGGTCATTACAGATTTGTAATTCAGGTGTTTGAGATAAGAGCTCAAATCCTACCTTGACAGCTAGGGAATTTCAATTTAGTTAATTAATTAAATCTGGAATGAAAATCTCATAATAGTGATGGTGAAACTGCACGATTGTTGTAAAAATCCATCTGATTCAATGAAGTCTTATCAAGAAGGAAATCCACTGTCCTTATCTATGGGTGACTCCAGACCCACAGTGGGATGTTAACTACTCTCTAAAATGGCATAGCCTCCCAGTTGTATCAAACACTATGAAGTGGTATAATGAGAATCAATTTGTGGACTACAGAGGCTGGTGAAAGTGGCCTACCATCACTACTCAATGGCAAGTACGATAGACAGTAAATTCTGATCTTGCTAGTGATGCCCAGCTCCTTTGAGTGAATTTTATTTCAAGTGCCACACAATATTTTATTGGTTTCTAGTGAGAAATTTGTGCTTTTTTTTTAAACAATGTACTTAATGAGAACATCTGTGCCAATCTGATATCTCCTAATTTTTGTCTCAGCTTTTCAAAGTCTCAAATTTATTACAAATGTTTGAAAACAAATTCTACTGTTTTGATTACAAGGATAGATGAAATGAAGTAGTTTGTAAAAAATAAATCAAGTTTAATGTAATATTTCTGACAAATTAGTAGCTAGTAGCACTAATATTTTTGATAAATATATCAACATGGAATCATTAGAAGCAGAATGTCAGAGCACAAATCTGGCAACTTGGCTAACATCTGACACACAATTTTTCTAAGTACATCGTCAAGAAATCTTGCAGAATAAAAATGAATTTGAATGAATTTCCAACTACTCCAATAGTTTTTATTTCTGATAGTACTTTGAACAATTAATTAGAAGTCTTGTGCTGAGACAATGTATGCAATTATTAATATACTTTTGTGTCAACACATTTATGCTCATTTGTTCTTTCTGAGCAGCTGTTTGTATTCTAATAAATGACAACAGTAGCAATAACTTCCATTCATAGAGCACTTTAAATCATACTCCCCCAAGGCATTTCATAGGAGAGTTGTCAAACAAAATCCCAAACCACATAAGGCGATATCAGAATGGGTGATAATAAGCTTTGTCAAAGAGACAGATTTTAGGACTGTCACATCAGAGGAGAGAGATAAAGAGACAAAGAGGTCTAGGGAAGAAATTGCACAACTCAGGGCCAAGGCAGCTGAATGCATGGCTGCCAATGATAAAGCAATTAAAATCAGAAATGCATAAGAGACCAGAAGTGGAAAACTGCAGTGATCGTGTAGGATTGTCGAACTGGAGGAGTTACAGAAATAGAAAGTGGGGAAAACATCTGAAAATAAGGATGGGAATTTTAAAGAGGAGCCAATGTTAGTCAATGAGGAAGCATGATGGCTGAAGGGAATTTGATAAAATTTTTTTTAAATTCATTCATGGGAAATGGGTGCTGCTCGCTGGCCAGCATTCATTACCCATCCCTAGTTGCTCTTGGAAAGCAGTTAAGAGTCAACCACATTGCTGTCACTTTGGATTTACAAGTAGGCCAGATCAAGTAAGGACAGCAGATTTCCATCCCAAAAGGGCATCAGTGAACCAGATAGATTTTTCTGACAATTAACAATGGTTTCATGGTCATCAGTAGATTCTTAATTCCAGATATTTTTAATAGAATTCAAATTCCATCAATTGCTAGGGTGTGATTTGAACCCAGAACATTCGCTGAGTGTCTGGATTAGCGATAATACCACTAGCCACCACCTCCCCAAGTTCAAACAGCATAAACCACTGCTCCTCCAGTGGATAGCTGATATCACTCTCACAGTTTGATCATTGGCAGTATCTTACCTATTGCTCAATTTACTTCACTGAAGTAATGATCATCTCAAAGTAGGTAGAACTGTGGAAGCTGGTATTCTGAAATAAAGTAAAAAGCTGGAAAATATGAAAGCTGAAAATCATACCCCCCACAGCCCTTCTATGAAGTGCCTTGGGAGGTATAGTTTAACATGTACAAAAGATCAGACGGCATCCTTTCTCTAACCCCATTCCCCCCATAAAAACACAAAGTTGGTGTTACATAGGGAAGAATTTTTCTCAGGCTGAAATGCAGAGAACACAAGGATTTGCAAAGCAAAGTTCAGGGGAGAACGCAAGTAAAAGTCACAAATAAAAACAGGAAATGCTGGAAATATTCAACAGGTCTGCCTGCGTAAGTGGAGAGAGAGAGACAGAGTTAATGAGTGAAATCTTGTTTTGGTATTGGGGCCTTGCTTGCAGCTGGAGAGCTGGCGAGAGATCCATGCTGCCTCTTTTTGGAAAAGCTCTCCAACTCATGCGCCAGTCAAGCAGTGGCAAAGCCAGTGGTGGGTCTTCCCCTGGAATCAAGATGCTCGAGGTAGTAGTCTTGTCTACCGAGAGCTGTGGGTTAATCAGATATCAGAGGCTGGCAGCTCTGGTGCTCAGCAGGACCAAAGGGAGGCTGTGTCTGAAAGGATACCTCCCCCTCCCCCTGGATTCCCAGGATCACACAACAACCCAGACCACATGTCAGTATTCTGGTGTGAAGGGTCCGCAGGGTGAGGACTGCAGGATGTAGTGGGGGCAGCAGATAGGCTTTCAGTTCCCCCTGCCCCCTTCACTTTGCTGATGTTGAGTCCCTCAATCAGGCACCAAGTGTATTTGATTCAGGAACCACTCCTGCCCCAGCAGGAGATGACAAGCTGGACACACAGTTTTAGCTGCTGTGCACTCTGCATGGCAACAGGCCTGCCTGCAGCTGGATTAATGCCAGCAGTAATGGAAGGAGACCCTTAAGTAGTTGTTAATTGATCACATAAGGACCTCAATTGGCGGCAGGCAGCAAGGTCAACCATGAGCTTTCTCACACACGTAACTTCATTCTAGCAGATGCAAAAATGTGGTGGAATTCAGGAATGCTACTATCCCACCTAATTAAATGTCCTGTCCATCTCCAAGCTTGCAATCAAAGAAATGCAACATTTCTGGCCAAAGTTTCAGGTCTGACTTTCATCAGAAATTCTGATGAAAGGTTAAAGACCTGAAAAGTTAGCTTTATTTCTGTCTCCACAGATGCTTCCAGAACTGTTGATTTTCTTCAGTATCTGCTGTATTTCACTTTTGAAGTAAAGGTCACAAATCGATTAACTATAATAGAAGAAACTAGACCATAAATTTGAAAGGAAGTGGCTGGCAGGGGACCATATGGAAGTATACAAAGATAAGCTTTTCATGTTCTTACTGCCCTATTTACACTCAAAAATGGAACAGTAACAGGATCAAAATAGTGCATGCAAAGACTCACCACTGAGTTCCCATCTGTGCCAGTTTTTGGGTGGGTTTTGAGCCAAGTGGTCAGAGCTTCCTCCAGATACAGGCAGGAGCCTTGGGAATGTATCCTAATCAGGGTCAAATGACATAGCAGTTCCTCCATAAAGGGAAAATTTGCTGTCAATAACCAGAGAGATACTTATTTAACGTTGCATACGTTTCTTCAACTGATGAATAGGTTTACAGTAAAAAATACTTGAGAAGCTGTTTAGCTATTTTGGGATATTTTTCAAAGGGACTATTCAGGTCAACAACTTCTGCAAAGTATAATTCTTCCAAAAGTCATTCCTGTGCTCTATATCTTCATGGCATAAACTTTAAAGGTTAAACACTTTCCAGCTGTTTAATTTTTGCAAGCTATATTTATGAGAGGCTGCAGGTTATGAAAAAGTGGTGCCATAGGATTCTCAGAGCATGTTGGTGCTGCAGAACTGCTGCAGCGATAGAAAACTGAAGACATGGATTGAGCTATAGGCAGTAAAGCCCGAGAAATGTGCAATTTGGATTGACATTGATCTTATATATTTCAGTTTGGTTTTGGCGTATAGTTTGTGCATGAGCCATAGAGTTTGAAGGTCATAAAACTGATATCAGCAGTGCAAACAAGGACACATCTTTCTTCTGCAATGCTAGTGAAAGAGTCAATGATTCATAGAAGAAGGAAGACAATTAACTATATTGCATTTGGCAAAGTATAATGTAAAAAGACGTTACATTACTGATACAGAACCATCAGCTTCCATTGATCTTCTCATTGCACTTAACTTTAATCAACTAATTATTTGTCTAGTATGCATTTATCTTGACAGAGTAGACGGCAAAGTTATTAAGAAAAATGAGCATGGTCATTATATCAGATATTTATGTGTGGCTTTTATGCTGGAATCTCTCTAAGGAAGTTGCATTTCATTAGCAATCATCAAAAGGAAGATGGATGAGAATGGAAACTGTGCTGCATATATTAATAGTCTATTTCAGATTCTTTCCAACATTCAGTTGAGCTATTCTATATTGCAGGGAATGAAAGATAAAAGACTTGTAAGTATAATATGTCTTTCACAACCTCAGGATATCTGAAGCCAGAGACGCACATGATAATGAAAATTATGGACAAAATGTCTTTACTGTCTGGGAGGTGATCTGAAAGACCTGATCCACTTTCCAAGATCACTGTGCATGCATGGAGACAAAAATGTACTTTAACAACAGCTTGCAATTATAACATATTAAAGCATCTCAAAGTGTTTCACAGAAGCTTAATATGTTATAAAAGATAAGAATACGTAGAACAGGAAAAAAAACTACAGGCTCAACAAAACTGCCCTTTTCCTTATAATAACCTATGCGTATCTTTTCATTATATCCCTTTATCACTTTACTCTCTTATTTTCACTGTCTACCTTATTTGCTTTCCAAAATTCTAAAAATCAACAGGATGGCTGGACCCTTGGGTGACAACGTTTTGTACATCTAACACCTTCTTGTTTCGGTCTCCTAATTTTCATGTCCCATAATAGTGGAAGTTATTTTGGCTCAATTCTGTTCTTTTATATTTTGAAAACTTTGGTTGGGTCTTCTGCTTTCCAGCAAAAAGCAAATCCAACCTATGAATGTATAAAATAAGAGAAGTTGATCATTTAGCCCCTTGAGGCTGTCATTCAATAAGATTATGGCTAATTTGTTTGTTTTTTGAGTTCCACATTCCTATCTACCCCCAAGAACCTTTGACTTTGTTGCAGAACAAGCATCTATCTACCTCTGTCCAAAATATATCCAGTGACCCTGCTTTAACTGTCTTTAGAGGCAGAGAGTTCACACAACACTATGAGAGGAAAAAATGTCCTCATCTCTGTCTATGAGGGCAGTCCTAATTTTAAACCAGTGTCCCCCTCATTCTGCATTCATCTTCAAGAGGAAACATCCTTTCGACATCCAGCTTGTGAACACCACTGAGGATCTTACTTACTTCAATCAAGTCACCCTCATTCTTCTAAACTCCAGTGGAAACAAACCCAACTTGTCTAAACTATTCTCATAAGGCAGCCCACTCATTCCAGTCTCAGTCTAGTGAGCCTTCTCTGTACTGCCTCCAATGTGTTTACATCTTCCCTTAAATAAGGAGACCAACAATATTCGAGATGTGGTCTTGCCAATGGTCTGTACAACTGAAGCATACCATCCTTGCTTTTATGTTGACTTCCTCCCATAATAAAGGATAGCATTCCATTAACCTTCTTGATTACGTGCTGTTCCTGTTTACTAACATTTTGTAACTCGGTCACTAGAATACCCAGATCCCGCTGCATCTCAGAATTTTGCATCCTTTCTCCATTTAAGTAATGCCTTTTATTATTCTTTCTACCAATGTGAATGACTTCACATTTTCCCACATTATACTCCATCTGCCAGATTTTTGCCCACTCACTCAATCTATCTGATTCTGTCTGGAAACTCCTTATGTCTTCTTCACAACATACGCTCTCTGGTGGGTGCTAGAATGTACAATCTAAGAAACTATCCCTCAAGCGTTCTATGAACACTTCATCCAGCTACTATTGCCTACCTGAGTCTTTCAGTTTATATGTAGATTAAAATCACACATAATTATTGTTGTCCCTTTATCACAAGTACAGAATATTTATTTTTGTACACTTTGTCCTACATTGTGCTTACTGTTAGGGGGCTTGTAGATCACACCTATTGGCTGACTTCCTTCCCCTATTAATCCTCAACTCCACCCAACTGATTTTACATCCTGATTTTCTGACCAAGGTCTAACTATTGCACCAGTGTGAGCTTTGATTAATAGTGCTGCCTTCAACATTTACCTAGTTTCCTATTCTTCCTGAATGTCATATACTTCAATGTTCAGAGCTCAATCCTTGCCATCCTGCAGTTGCATCTCCGTAATGGCCATCAGATCATCTTTATTTACTCAGTATATGCTATCAATTCATTTACTTTATGAATGAGATACAGGGCCTTAGTTTTGTCTTTTTGTTATCTTTGTAACATTTAGTTTTGATTGTTGATGCATTCTTAGATGTTTTCTTTCTGCCATTCTCTGACCTTCATTTCCCATATTACTGTTTTCCTTTCTTACCTTGTCTCTACTCTTTGATATTCCATATCTTTCCATATTTGATCCTTTAATTTCTTTAATTGCTCGCTTAAATTTCTGATACTCAAATCAACTTCATTATTTGCTTTTGCACCCTCTCAACAATTATACCTCTCAGTGGTGCCTATTCTGATGTGACCAATACCTATTTCAATGTGTAATTTGATCTTTGAGGAGGAACTTTCTTAGCCAGAGGGTGGTGAATCTATAGAATTCATTGTCACAGAGGGCTGTGGAGGCCAGGCAATTGAATGCATTTAAGTCAGGGATGGATAGGTCCTTGATTGGTAAAGGGATCAAGAGTTCTGGGGAAAAAGCGAAAGAATGGGGTTGAGAAGCATATCAGCCATGACTGAATGACAGGGCAGACTCGATGGGCTGGATGGCCTAATTCTGCACCTATATCTTGCAGTCTTATGGTCTTATTGCCTTGCACTATTTCCTAACTCCACAGGGATGTCATTATTGCTGAAATTATAAAATTGGTTATCACATTTAATGTGGACTTTTCATTACTCAGTACCAGAATTTGACTGTCAATCTTGAACAATAGTAAATCTATATTGTCCATCAGATAGGAAAAGCAAGAATGTGCATTATAATGGAGAATGAGACTAGATTTCAAGCTTGCCAACCATGCTAGCTAGCTCAGAATTGTACACCTTTATTCCCTATGATTCATGCTGAGTCAATTATTTCTCATCCAACTGTTGATTATCACTTGTAAAATTGCAGTGATTACACGTCTGTTAATCCTGCAATATGAATGCCATTGTGCATCAGCAGCTTGAACCATATTAGCTCTGCATCTACTATGACAGCTCCAATCGACAGAAAAAAAACAGTGACTCAAAATTAAATAAAACAGATTAAACTAATGGATCTCCTAGAATGATTTTGAGCCCGTAATCTCAAGATCAGAATCAGATGATAGCTGCAGACTGTTGTCATCTGAATCTCTTGATGAGGTGACTACCTTTTAACAATGTCAAGATATCTATCTATCCATTCATATTTTAAAGGGTGGTATTCTAGTATTTATCCTAGTATTATTTTTTATTTCCTGAGAATTTTCGGAAACCATGCCAAGCTCTACTACAGCTTTGTGATTTTGTCAGTAGTTACAGCAGAGCTAAAAGATTGCTTGATATTAATACTGAATTCAAGTTTCAGAACATTTGGCATCTGTACCAATTGGCTGACTATATCTTGTCAAAATGTCCTCAACAAATATTTTTTTAGATAGCGCCCCCTCTATGATGTCATCAAAGCAGTTTCAAACAAGTTAAACCTTCCTAGTGCGGGATGGAGGAAACTTTCAAACAACACAGATTATTGGTAACTGCAGATGGTGAGAACTCCAAAAGAACATATAGAACTTCCTCATTTCCCATTCATGGGTTTTCAACTACATACTTGCCCTTTAAACTCTTAAGGTGGAGCAATGAAAACATAGACTTCTTTGTAAACTTGATGTGATAGCTTTTTTCAACCTTGACAAACAAATGTTATTCAAAATGGGACTTGTAATTTCAGCTTTCTTCCCCCAAAGATGATTCTTCATGCTGCTGTAGTACATTTCAGTTCCTGCAGCAGCCCAAACCAGAACTGGTAAAAGAACTCCTGGTCATGATAGACAAGTGTCATGAGCCATTTGCACCAGAGTTAAATCATGAGCTTCGAGATTGGAATTGGAAGTGTTCAAATTAGGCTCAGGTGGAACATAAGTATGGACATTGGGCTGAATGGCCTATTTCTCTCCTACAGATTCTATGCAATTCCCTGCCTCCCTCTAGTGGAGAAACTTTTGGTCTGAGTAATAACGTATCCATTGTCTATTTAAGTGATATCTCAAAGGAAAAAGAATATTTGATCATGCATATCTTGACAGTTTACCTTCAAATATTATTGTTGGATAATTGATTGCCCATGCAAAAGCACTACACTTTAATCCTAATCGAAAAATGCCTACTTAAGAGAGACATTGATGTGTTTATCCAGTTCATAACTGAAAATTGTTGTCAGGCAGTTGACATGTGTTTTTCATATTTATAAAAGTAGTCATTAGATTAATGGTTTTGCTAATCTTGTTGGTTACACGCAATGAAATCTTCAAGAATATAGAGTTTAATCTATTGTATAACTGCCCCATAATGGCATGTGTTAATGCAGCTTGTGCTAATTTCCCCTCCCCCCTTTTTGTTTTGCAGGGAATATGGAGCTGTATACATGGTGTACCCAACGAGGAAAAGAAAAAATCACCCAATCTGGACTTAAACAGTCCTCAAACAAATATTCTGAGGCTGTTTAATACAGCAAAAACAATGGCCAATATGTCAAACCTTAATGCTTCAAGACCAAATTCCCCTAAAAGAACTTCCAATTTCATTCAAAGAGGGTCTTTATTGCTTGATGTGGTTGATCAAAAGGGAAATTTCTTATACTCTGATAACAGGCCCTATCAACCCAAGGAGACGGGCTTCAATGACAACACCAGTGAAATGATGACATTCAATATGAACCGGCAAAAAGATAACCGCAACAATTATATATTGCAAGGGCAGCATCCATTGACTCTGAATGAAGCAAATCCAAACACTGTGGAGGTTGCTGTTAGCTCAGATACTCCTAAACTTAATTCCAGGCCTAGGCAGTTGTGGAAAAAATCTGTAGAAACATTGCGACAGAATCAGGGATCAATGGTAGAGAGTGTCAATGTAGAACCCAAGCAACCTGTTAAAAATCAGAGGTACCTTCCTGAAGAGGTTGCCCATTCAGATATGTCAGATTGTTCAAGTCGCACAACTTCCTACAAGGATCCTGATAACAATCAGAAGCATCATAAACATAAAGAAACTTTCAAAAAGAAATCCATGATGGCTAAATACCCTCGAGACTGCAGTGAAATAGAACTTTCTTATCTTAGAGCAAAGGAGGGGCAGCAGCACCATCGTGACAAAGTCTACACAATAGATTCTGACCGGGAATCCAGTTATCATTCAGATCAGCATCATTACCGAGAAAATGTAGCAATCCCTGAGGACCTGGACTACCCTCCAGTGTATCATGATCAGAATGAGAATTACAGGAAACAGGAAGCAGTTCTGCACCTAAACAGGACTCCTCAGCATAATGAGGACAATCTTACCAATGCTGAAAATAAATACAGCCTGTATAATAAGCATTACAGCTTGAAGGAGAAAAATATTTCCCCTATAGATTACAATGATAGGTACAAGCAGCCTATTGCGCACTGCAGAAGCTGCCTTTCCAAGCTGCCTAACTACACACCTCACTATACGGTCAGGTCTCCGTACAACAGATGTGATGCTTGTGTGCACACGGCAAACTTGTATGATATTAGTGAGGATCACATGTTACAAGAGCCAGTAAGCACCATGCGCCCTGAAGAATCCTTTGCCCATCACTGGGCTGCTTCTGAAGCCTCCAACATGCAAAAAGTGAACAGGCTGAGGATTAGCAGACAGCATTCATTTGACAACATCCTCGAAAAGCCTAAGGAAGTGGATCTTGGAAGGCCTGCCCGAAGTGTAAGCTTGAAAGAAAAGGACAGATTTCAGGATGACCCTTATGCACATGTATTCAATATTAAACCTGAGAAACTCTTTAGCACCAAGGTTTCTGTGTTTGACCATAATTTGGAAGAAAGCAAGCGGAGTAAGTCATTGTATCCAGATCACGTATCTGAAAACCCATTCTGGCATTCCTTTCGTGAAGATCAGCATTTGGTCCACGGTCGAAGTTCTACTGACATATATAAACAATCTGCTGCATCAAAGGCACGCAACGCTAATCACTTTAGATCATCTATTAGGTCGACAACATCATACTGCTCCAGAGATGGACAAGTTCCTAATGAAGTGTACATTTCAGAACATATTATGCCTTATGTATCAAGCAGGAATAGTATTTACTATGCTCCCAGGGTTTTGAATTCTTCCAGCAATAGACGTGTGTACAAAAAAATGCCTAGTATTGAATCAGATGTTTGACTCATCATTTGTTTGTCTAATTCTACATTAATGTCATTCATTTGCTGTAGCTAGTGATGCACATAGTTGCCAACATTCTGAAATAGGAACTTAGGAGACATTAAGGGGCAGCTTTGCCAGATAGTCGTTGCTAACATTGTCTTCTTTCTCCTATTTTCTGTTAGATAGGGCTGACTGGCCTTTCCTACTATCTGATGGCAAAGGAGCAACAGAAAAGAGATACATGTTGATGATCATACCAACTGGTTAGCTTTGCTGCAAATGAAGACTACATAAAATGACCTAGTGGAATTTATGTCACCCTTTTTCAGTGCATTAATCTATAATAGACCACACTAGACAGGTCACAGAATCTTAGGACAATTCTGGTTATGTAAAGTAAGCAAGAAATAGATGACAAACTCAATATTACTGTGTAAATGTAGGGAGTTGGCAACTATGCTATTATGTGTACTCCAGTTCTGTATCTGCTGATATTTTTAAAATCAACTGTTTTCCAAAGTGAAACCCTGAGCTAAGCAGCTAATGGCACACTTTATAAATTCTGAAACCAAGTGGGGGGCCCCTAGAAAAGCCAATTTTTTTTTCTTTAGAAAATAACCAAAATCCTGACTGCATACTATGCAGCCAATCACTCAATTGTTTGAACTAATCCTTGGGGAACTGACCTGTGAGGACATCAGTAAGTTAGGGTACAGTGAGAACTACAATGTTAATTTAAACACAATATTTCTATCCACCATAAAAATCAGCATATTATTCCTTCAGTAGAAAGTGCTGCGGCCAAAATATTTTGACCCACGTTCTCTATTAACCCATCTGGTAGTTTGTTCCAGTCTTTATTGCTTACTCAAGTTTGTTTACCTGATGACATTTAATTCAGATACTGATTGTGGCTGGCATCGTTTTAGTTCCTTTGTTGTAGACCAGCAGTCCAATGGGGACACCAATGGATTAACCACTGGGGAGCAACAAAAAATTGCTAATAAAATGCATGGCATGAAAGTTCAGGGACTTTGAGCTTCTGAACATTGTAGATCTTAATAACTCCCAGTAGTTATAAAATGTAATATATAAGCTGTTAGCTTGGGGATTCACTTCAACTGGATTGCTTAACTCTCCCCAGATTTGATAAACATCCACACATGAATTGTGAAAAGACCTGATATACCATCACTTTGCAATATATTCCCATTGTATTATATATTTATCATGTAAGCTTGAACTGATTATTTTGAATATGGAAACAGGGATATAAGATATGCCTGTGTTCTGGCAAGAAAAAAATTAGAATGTTACCATTACAGAAAAGAAATATAATTATTAAAGCTAGTAAACGTAAGTAACTTCAGTTAACTCTAGATTTCTACCAGTGCTGAATTTTGCTGCTTGATAATTAAAACATGCCCACAGCTTTGAATAAGAATCTCCGTAACTACTAGCATACTGTGGGATTTTGTACTTTGAAAGGGCTGGAACTTATGACTTCATGTACCAGTGAAATGCTTAAGTTATAGAAATCATTTGTCTCTTGAATATATCCATTTAAGGCTGAAAAATACCTGTTTTTTATTATATATTTTTCACAATATCATGTTAATGATACCACACAAATAAGCATTTGGTTCAGTGCTGTGTCGTCTACAGTTTACTCAGGCACATCATCTAAATAACTAAGAGGTTATTATTGCAGTAGATGGGAAACTCACATTTTAGCACGTTCTTACACAACTGGTCCCCATTTAATTCTGAAGACCAGGTTTTACTTTGCAAATCATAAGTAATTGTCGCTGAAAAGCCACTCCTTTTAAAATACCCATTCCAGATGTAGTGCAGTGTGTTCCTTATATGTAAATGCATGAACCCTAAATGATCAGCCTTGCTCATTATACAAATAGCACAGGATATCAGGGAATCCATTTCTAATTTGCCAGTAAACCCTAGGAAAGGACAGTCCAATTTAGTGAGGATGGAAATCTCAACTTAAAAGCAAAATTAATCTGCCAAAGAATACACTAAGAATCACTGAAGCTGGCATAGAAAAAAAATCAAATCAGAGGAATAATGGAATAATGTTCTGCACTTTCTTAGACATCAGTGAGAATGTGCCAAAGCTGATTAATCTTATTCACAGCCATTTAGTGAAAATATTATGGCATCCTATTAAATGCTCAGTTCTGAGACCTTCAGAGCTTAGTCAATGCAAAGTCTCTCCCCGCAAGTAGTTGGAGACCAGGGCTACATTGTGCATGCAATATAAGGGAACTAACTGATCATTGCAGTTGACCTATGCTATGCCTAGAGTTGCATTGTCTACAGTATGTCAAAGATACAATGCTCCATTTCCGGAACTTCCATGTGTCAAGCAAAGCCCTCAAAAATTCTAAACAACAGAAAAGAAATAAAATTGTCTCATGAATGTTTACACTGAAAGATTGTTAAATGGTTGGTAGAAATTATAAAGCCTTGCTGAGGTTTCACACTAAACTCCAGTCCATTCACAATGCTTCTCTTGCTCCAGATTGGTAAAATGTCAGCAGAACGATGAAAAATAGGGGGCAGAATACATTTCCAACACTGCTTCCATATCTTGTAAAACATTACTTGCTGTTCAGAACTTAATATAATTTCAAGCAATAATATAATTTTTACAAAAACAAAGTGGTAAACTCCATTAAATCTCAACAAATGTCTCCATCCTAACAGGGGATCTTTTGAGCAAACTGAACCTGTACTGGAACCTGTAGCACGTCAATCTTTTTAACATGCAGGCTACCAGCATCAATGGCATATATATATAGTAGCATTTGATAATGTCTTGTGCATGAGTAGGTCACTTCCAGTTGTTCAGGAATTATGTCACTTTTAGCCTGTTATCTAAGGAAGAGCCTAATTTTATGATCACTACTTGATATTCTCATTAAAATGTCCCACTTATAGTAGTCTATTTAAATAGCTTTTACTGCTTCCTCATTGAATATTGCCTCGATATATGAACTATCTGATGCCAACAGTTTATTTTCTCCATCTCTAATCAAAGAAATGATAATGAAATTATTCATTTTCCTTTTGTAACTGCTGGTTTTTATAAATACTATGCTTTTTAAAGATTTCTTTTGTTATAGAATAACCTAGCGCAGAACAAACTACCTACATTACTTAAGAGTATTTTGAACAGTTGTCAGATTACTAAAGAAACAGTTTAGCCTTTTTGCCACAGTGTGAGTGTGAATTAACTACTGTGCTGAAGTATAAGAGATCTTTCAAAAGCTTGATTATTTTATCATTCTCTGAACACTTTTTTGATATAATTAAACATACCAGTGATATTTCAGCTGTAATAATGAGCTTCTGTATTATAGTAGTGGATGTGAAAAATAGTGAAAAATATAAACAATCTTTTACATAACTGATTAAACAAAACTGAGACTAAGCTAATCAGTGCAGTTGTTGATGAAACAAAATATTGTACATTTCAACTGTACAAGGAATTAGTAGTTTCTCATCCCTATCCATGCCCATTAACGCTGGCCCTTTTACCTCTATTTTACAGAGACGTTATAACAATAGACTGCGGTATGTATTTAGAATAAAAATATTAATTGCATTTATTATTTCCTTTTATATTATTAGTTCCTTTTTCTTAGGATTATTTCTAAGGTTAGAGGAGTAACATGATATTGTGGAAAACTCATTGCTACAGCACGTTTAATTCAGATACAACAGATACTGATTGTGGCTGGCATCATTTTAGTTCCTTTGTTGCAAAAAGAAAATTGGGAAACAGCGCAAAACATTATTCTTTATACATGTTTTTTTTGGGTTCATAAAACAAAACTGATTTGCGTCCTGCTGATAATAGTCCACCAGAACAATTCTCTTGAAATGATGAATTCTTAAGTTAACTTTTAAAGTAAAATAGGTTTGAAGAGAATGACTGCAATGTAAGTAACGGACATGTCAGGCTTCATTAGTTTAGAAGCAAATTCAATAAGGGTACAGAACATGAACTGGAAATGAAAAGCATAGATAATTTAAGATATATATTTTGCAAGACAGTGTGAATTAAAGCTAATAACCAAATTTTAAGGTCTGAAATGTTCTTTGGATGTGTGCATGTTGTCCTCAATCCATAAAGTATGTGTTATGCTTACCCTGTTTATATTTGTGTGCACTCTGAAGTAAAAGCATTGGAATCCACATTTTGCCTTGCTTACCACCCACAAAGATATTTCATTTGACTATTGGTACTAAAGTAATTTGATTCCTGCCTATTCCTTCATTAGATGAGAAAGTACTAATTATTTCTTTGTGATGATATAGATTTCAAACATATCTGCATATTGAAGTCTGTATTTACATTTGTTTTGATCTTTATATAAATTCTAACTGTAATATTTGCCAAGGTTGTCTTCAAAACTGTAATAAGTGTTTTTTTTTCTGTTGTAGATGTGTAGAAATTACAACTGGAATGGATATAGAATGTTCAAAATGTTTCCGCAACAGCATTTGATGTAAATAAGTTGTCAATTGTGCCAGGAAATCTGATGTAAAAATGTAAATAAGTAAAAGTATCACTTTTCTAAGGAAGACTATTTCTGCCACTTTATATCAAAATTAAAACTACAGTCACTTAACTTTTTTTAAATACTGTGGTTTTTTTTCACATAAGCCTGTCTGCATTAATGGTCTCTTTTATGAGTCTCTACACTGGAATCTTAAATACTTTACACAACGACAGCACGTCTCAGCAGCTCAGTGGCCCAGATCTGCAGAACCTCGAATGGCAGCAACCCAATGGGCTAAATATAGACGTCACCTTTACACTGAATCTTCGTTTAAATTTCCACATAATCCTGTGTGTCAGGCTATTAAAAAGTAGAAGATTTGAAGATCACATAATCTGACTTGCTGCCCATAAAAAAACGATACTTGCCCAGTTAGTGTTTATCAATCTAGTTTTAGATCCTAGACTTAAACATGGATATAATTTACACTGGTGTCTGCAAATGGACTATATTCATTGTTGAGAAAAGGTTTGAGGATATTTTAATAGATCCAAATCCCACTGAGTGCTCGCATTTTTCCAAAGCTGCCGTCAACAGTTGATTGAGGAATGAGTTAACAGATCCTTATTTTTCAATAACCATTCTTGATCTTAGGGAGATGAAGGATGATAATTGCTACAGAGTGAAAACCCAATTTAAATGTTTAAACAACCTTATTGAGAATTGAAAAAAGATGAGTGGATACTTATGCAGACACTAAAGTGGAGCTTGTGCAAGATGTTTATGTTTAAGGGATTGTATTCCTCTTTAATTGTACTGTTTCCATTCACTCCATTGTAAAATTTGTTATGATTTATATGAGGGGAAGCCCTGTGGCACAGTGGTTAGCACTGCTGCCTCACAGGTCCAGGGACCCGGGTTCAATTACCGGCTTGGGTGACTGCCCGTGTTGGCTTTGCACGTTCTCCTCGTGTCTGCATGGGTTTCCTCTGGGTGCTCTGGTTTCCTCTCACAATCCAAGGATGTGCAGGTTAGGTGGATTTGCCATGCTAAGTTGCCCCTTTGTGTCCCAAGTTGTCAGCAATGTATTAGCTATTGGAAATGTGTGGGGTTCCAAGGAAAGGGCGGGTAGTGGGCCTGAGTAAGATGCTCTGTCAGAGAGTTAGTGGAGACTCAATGGGCCAAATGATATCTTCTGCTCTGTAGGGATTCCATAATTCTATAAAAAAAGGAGGAAATAGTCTTGCCATCCCAAGTGCAGGGTTGTAGACAGATCATTGAACTCTTAGCTATCCTGAAACAATTTCATTTTTATCATATCAACATTTCATTGGCTGAACCATATGAGAAATTTCTTGATGGTTGAAAGGATGGGAAGATCCCAAAGGCTCAGGCAATGCAAATTAGTCGCTATTAGAAAGTGTGACCTGATGGGATTCCACAGCCCATTTCTCTTCCTGATTATGAACATATGTGGTCTGCTCTTATAACCGCCTTGTGCTAACTGAAAGGGTGAAGATATTCTTTTTGCCACTTCACTGTGGTACCTGCACCCAGATGTGCAGCAGCATAGGGTTGAAGAATTATCACACATTAAGATGCTTTGATTTTTTGTGAGGCTGGGAAAAGCTGGAGAGCTTATGATGTAGAGGCTATTTGGTTTTGCATCATTCTAGAGTCAATGGACTGCCCTAAAGTACTTGATTTCTGCCCACAGCCCACATTTACATTACTGATGCCCAGGCTTCCCAATGGACTGGATATCGTTTTAGTCTTATTAAACTGCTAGCCAGCTGAAAATCACACTGAAAATACTAAGATGGAGTTGTGTTCAATTTGGTCTATTTCTTCACTGCTATTGTTTAAGAACTCCAGTGGAAAAGTAATCAAAATAATCCAATACCAGTAATTAATCTGTTTACAAACCTGTGCCAGCAAGACAAAATAAGTTAGAATTTAATGATCAGCTTTCTTTCCCTTGAAAAGATGTAATAGAGCAGAACACGCTGAAACACAACATTGTATGATGATGTCCAGAGTGTGGTGGATGTGTACCAGATGTGAAATTCTTAATGGATCTCTCTTATGTTGATCATGATACATTGGAAGATGTGTGGTTTTGTAACAAAAGGCACACAGCATATATTCTACGGTGGAGCTAAAATTGTGCTCAACTGGCCTTTAAGACCACAAACTGAAAAGTGGTAACGTGCTTGATTCATTCAGAGTTTGGTCAGAGGACTTTGCAGATTGGATGTGCAGTTTCAGGCTCCAAGCCAAAATTTTACTTGCATGAAGTCCATCTTGATAGATTACTGCTATAACCTGGAGAATTTGGTGAGTGAGGAAATCCAATGCAGTGAGAGAAGACTTGCTGTTCTAGTGGTTTACATAACAATGATTGGTCTGAGAGAGGGAGCCAGAGACCTGAGAGGACATAAATCTACAAAAGGATGTGGATAGGTCAAGTGAATGGGCAAAAAATTGGCAGATGGAGTATAATATAAGAAAATGCGAACTTGGCAAGTAGAATAGAAAAGCAGTATATTTAAATGGAAAGAGATTGCAGAATTCTGCAGTGTGGAGGGATCTAGGTATCCCAGTACATGAATCACCAAAAGTTAGTACACAGGTGAAACAAGTGATTAGGAAGGAGAATGGAATGTTGTTGTTTATTGCGAGGGGAATGGAATATTAAAGTGTGTATGATTTGCTCCAGTTATATCAAGCACTGGTGAGGACAAGTCTGGAGTACTGTGTACAGTTTTGACCTCTTTATTTAAGAAAGGATATCAGTGTGTTAGAAGCAGTTCATGAGAAGGTTCACTTGACTGATTTGTGGGATGGGATTTATCTTATGAGGAAATGTTGGGCTGGTTGGGTCTGTATCAATGGGAATTCAGAATAGTGAAAGGTGATTATATTGAAACAGGGGCCTGAGGGGAATTGACAGGGCAGATGCTGAAAGGATGCTACCCTTTGTGGCAGAACATAACATAAGAACATAAGAACATAAGAAATAGGAGCAGGAGTAGGCCATCTAGCCCTTCGAGCCTGCCCCGCCATTCAATAAGATCATGACTGATCTGTCATGGCTCAGTTCCACTTTCCCGCCCTCTCCCCATAACCTATAATCCCCTCTCTTATCAAAAACCCATCAACCCACGTCTTAAAAATATTTAGCGAGGCAGCCTCCACCACTTCAACGGGCAGAGAATTCCAGAGATTCACCACCCTTTGAGTGAAGAAGTTCCTCCTCAACTCTGTTCTAAACCGCCCCCCCTTTATCTTGAGGTTGTGCCCCCTAGTTCTACTGTCTTTTTTGAGCGGGAAGAGTCTCTCCACCTCTATCCTATCCATCCCGTTCATCATCTTATACGTCTCAATGAGATCTCCCCTCATTCTTCTAAACCCTAACGAGTACAAGCCTAGTTTATTCAGCCTCTCCTCATAGCTCAACCCCCTCAGCTCTGGTATCAGCCTAGTAAACCTCCTCTGCACTCCCTCCAAGGCCAAAATATCTTTGCGCAGGTGCAGCGCCCAAAACTGCACACAGTACTCCAGCTGCGGCCTCACCAATGCCCTATACAGCTGCAGCAAGACCTCCCTACTTTTATATTCAATCCCCCTCGCTATGAAGGCCAGCATCCCATTCGCCTTCCTGACCACCTGCTGCACCTGCAAGCTGGGTTTTTGCGACTCATGCACAAGGACCCCGAGGTCCCTCTGCACCGTCGCCTGCTGCAGTTTTTCTCCACGTAAGTAATAATCCTTCCTACCATTATTCCTACCAAGGTGGACCACCTCACACTTGCCAACATTAAATCCCATTTGCCATTTCCTGGCCCATTCGCCTAGCCTATCTAGATCCTTCTGCAGACTCTCCACACCCTCCGCGCAATTTGCCGTTCCCCCAATCTTGGTGTCATCAGCAAATTTCAACACCCTACACTCGGTTCCCTCCTCCAGATCATCTATATAAATGGTAAAAAGCTGAGGCCCCAGCACCGACCCCTGGGGCACTCCACTAGTCACCATCCGCCAATCCGAATAGCACCCGTTGACCCCGACTCTCTGCCTCCTATTTGACAACCAATCCTCTATCCACGCTAACACCCTACCCCCAACTCCATGTCCCTCGACCTTCTGCAATAACCTCTTGTGAGGTACTTTGTCAAACGCCTTCTGAAAATCCAGAAAGACCACATCCACCGGCTCTCCTCTATCCACCGCCCTAGACACATCCTCATAGAACTCCAGTAAATTTGTCAGACACGACTTCCCTTTAATGAAACCGTGCTGCGTCTGCTCTATCAAGCAATTCCCTTCAAGATGCCTCGCAATTTCCTCCTTAATGACGGATTCTAACATTTTACCTACCACAGGCGTTAAACTAACCGGCCTATAATTCCCCGCCTTTTGCCTGGCACCCTTCTTAAACAACGGCGTAACATTAGCCGTTTTCCAATCTTCCGGCACTTCCCCGGAATCCAGCGACGTCTGGAAAATAACCACCAAGGCATCCACTATCACCTCTGCCATTTCTTTCAGCACCCTCGGATGCAATCCATCCGGTCCTGGGGACTTGTCCACAATCAGCCCCTCCAGTCTGTCGAGCACCGCCTCTCTAGTAACAGTAATGTCATTAAGACCCTCCAGTCCTACCACCTTTCCATCTCTAACACCCGGCAAATTATTCACGTCCTCCTCCATGAAGACAGACACAAAAAAGTTATTCAATACCTTAGCCATAGCCCCATCCCCTACCACTAGGTCCCTTTTCTCATCCTCTAAAGGACCAACGTTCACCCTAGCCAGCCTCTTCCTTTTTATATATTTATAAAAACTCTTGCTATCCTTTTTTATATTAAGCGCTAGCCCAGCTTCATAGTTTCCCCTACCCTCCTTTATCAACTTCTTTGTCAATCTTTGTTGACATTTAAACCTCTCCCAATCCTCTTCTCGCCCACTACTCTTAGCTACTCTAAATTCCTCCGCTTTTAATTTAACACTTTCCTTCACCTCCTTCTTTATCCACGGCTTATTACCTCTCCTCCTACGGTCCTTTTTGACCATCGGAATAAATTTCCGCTGAGCACCAAGAAAAATCTCCTTAAAGATCCTCCACTGCTCCTCAGCAGACCCTCCCTCCAACGCGCTCCCCCAGTCCACATTCGCCAATTCTTCTCTCATCCTACCGTACTCCCCTCTATTCAAACAAAGGACGCGTGTCCGGGAACCCAAAGTTACCCCTTGTGACAGAGAGACTAGAACTAGGGGACACAGCTTCAATATAAGGGATATCCCAATTAAGATGGAAATGAGTATTTATTTTTCATTTGGAGGGTTGGGAATCTTTGGAGCACTCTTTCTCAGAAAGCGGTGGAGTCAAGGTCATTGAATATTTTTAAGGCAGAGGTAGACAGATTCTTGACTAACAAAGGTTTATTGGGGGTAGGATGGAACGTGGAGTTGTGGCCACAGTCAGATTAGCCGGGATCTTATTGAATGGTGGAGCAAGGTCAAGGGGCTGAATGGCCTGCTGCCTAATTTGTATGTCAGATATAACCGCAAATAATCATTGAATAAAGACTTTAATTAAATAAATAAAGCTAGTCTAAGATACATTAAGGCAAGTTGTGTGCCTGGATTGCAGAATGTGGAAGTTTGGTGATGGTGGTGAGCCTGTCCTGAGCCATTACATCTACAGAAGATGTCTCCATCTTGAATCTCTCCAACTCAGAATAATTGAATTGGAGTGTAAGTTGGAGAGACGTCGACATGTAAAGAGAATATAGGAAAGAATTAAGTAAAAGAGGACATTGATGGCAAACGAGTAAATAAGAACGGGAATCAAAAAGATGGTTAAACATTAGGCGAGCTAAATGTCTGTACAGCAATGTACGGTGTCTGTAAAAAAATGAGATCTGGAGACAACTGTGCATTGTGAGGAACCAGTCAGTGATGAGAAATGGATATGGAAATCTCAGGATTGGGAATTAAACATTGTAGAGCATAACAGATTGATAAAAGATAGGGAAAAATGGAAGAGATAGAAAAGGGGAACAGGGAGAGATAGAGAAAAAGAAGAGGTACAATAGCTGCACTTATTCATGATAACATCATAGCAATAGGAAACTGGGACATAGATATGAGCAAGACATAAATAGAATCCACATGGATATCCACATGGATAGAGGATAATCAATCACGTCTTTACCAACCATCTAATAGTGGAAGGGACATCGAGGAAGACATATACAGAGAAACTATGGAATTAAGCTCCATAGAATGAAAATGATAGGGGATTTCAACTGCCTGATATTAATTGGAAAGAAGAGGTACTTATAATGGGTGAGGGAATGAAAAACCTATAGGACTGCTTTCTAACTCAACATCTAAAAATCCCAACAAGGGCATGTTTATAGCGAGGGGGATAGAATATAAAAGTAGGGAGGTGTTGCTGCAACTGTACAGGGTACTGGTGAGGCCTCAGCTGGAGTACTGTGTGCAGTTTTGGTCGCCGCACTTGCGCAAGGATATATTGGCCTTGGAGGGAGTGCAGAGGAGGTTTACTAGGCTGATTCCGGAGTTGAGGGGGTTGAACTATGAGGAGAGGCTGAATAAACTAGGCTTGTACTCGTTAGAGTTTAGGAGAATGAGGGGAGATCTCATTGAGATGTATAAGATGTTGAATGGGATGGATAGGATAGAGGTGGAGAGGCTCTTCCCGCTCAGAAAGGACAGTAGGACTAGAGGGCACAGCCTCAGGATAAAGGGGGGGCGGTTTAGAACAGAATTGAGGAGGAACTTCTTCACTCAAAGGGTGGTGAATCTCTGGAATTCTCTGCCCATTGAAGTGGTGGAGGCTGCCTCGCTCAATATTTTTAAGAAGCGGGTTGATGGGTTTTTGATAGGCAAGGGGATTCAGGGTTATGGGGAGAGGGCGGGAATGTGGAACTGAGCCACGACATATCAGCCATGATCTTATTGAATGGCGGGGCAGGCTCGAGGGGCTAGATGGCCTACTCCTGCTCCTATTTCTTATGTTCTTATGTTCAGAGGAGGTTCATTAGGTTGATACCGGAGATGAGGGGGTTGGACTGTGAAGAGAGACTAAATAGACTGGGTCTGTACTTGTTGGAGTTTAGAAGGATGAGGGGGGATCTTAAAGAGACGTATAAGATAATGAAGGGGATGGATAGGGTAGAGGTAGAGAGATTCTTCTCGCTTAGAAAGGATAGCAGGACTAGAAGGCACAGCCTCTAAGGGGGGGGCAGTTTAGATCGGAGTTAAGGAGGAACTTCTTCACTCAAAGGGTGGTGAATCTCTGGAATTCTCTGCCCATTGAAGTGGTGGAGGCTGCCTCACTAAATATATTTAAGTCACTGGTAGATAGGTTTTTGATAGACAGGGGAGGAGAAAGCGGGAAAGTGGAACTGATCCACTTCAGATCAGCCATGATCTTATTGAATGGTGGGGCAAACTCAAAGGGCTAGATGGCCTACTCCTGCTCCTATTTCTTATGTTCTTATGTTTGTTTTTGGATCCAGTTGTGTGTAATGAATCAATAAAAGAGATAATAAAAGAAATAAAATGAAGGGCATCTAGGCAGTAGTGACCACAATATACAACATAATATGTTTTAAGATATAGGGCATTAACACTGCTGTCTCATGCCAGGTACCAGGGACACAGGTTCAATTCCAGCCTTGGGTCACTGTCTGTGTGAAGTTTACACATTCTCCTCGTGTCTGTGTGTGTTTTCTCTGGTGCTCTGGTTTCCTCCCACAGTCCAAAGAAAAGTTAAAGCTAGTTTATTTATTAGTCACAAGTAAGACTTACGTTACACTGCAATGAAGTTGCTGTGAAATTCTCGTAGTCGCTACACTCCAGCAATTGCTCAGGTAAATGCACCTAACCTGCACGTCTTTCCGACTGTGGGACGAAACTGGAACACCTGGAGGAAACCCATGCAGACATGGGGAGAATGTGCAAACTCCACACAGACAGTGACCCAAGCCAGGAATCAAATCCAGGTCCCTGGCATTGTGAGGCAGCAGTGCTAACCATTGTGCCACCGTGCCACCCAAAATGTGCAAGTTAGGTGGATTGGCCATGCTAAATTGCCCCTCAGTGTCCCAAGATGTATAGGTTAGGAGGATTAATGGGGTAAATATATAGGGTTATGGAAATAGGGCCTGTTGGAGAGTTGGTGCAGATGAGATGATTTGAATGACCTCTTCCGCACTGTAGGGATTCGATGAAGAAACAAGTTAACATGTTTAGAAAGGCTGATTGAGAATAGAACTTAGGGAAAATAAGATGGACAATTACATTGAGAAACAATGATGTAGAACAACAATGAGAAACATTTAGATGAAGATTGTTTGAGAAAGCAGCTTTATGAATGGTCTGTTGCTCAGAGGAGCAAGTGTTCACATTTACCATTGTAAATTCTACAGTATTACTACAATGTGATATGTGCAGACACAGGATGTCAAGCACAGTCCAATGTTCATGTCAGTGCCACGCTCTCCCAGAATCTGATTTGCCATACAAAACTCTCAGGTTTTCCCTAATACCTCCCAAGGATGCTGATCCCAGAGTGCACGGGAAATATATTCCACAGGCTAAGTCTCCTCTCTTCAGAAACAAAAGAGATTTCTGAAAAGTTTTGACAAAGTGCATACAAAGAGAATATTTCTTCTTGTGCAGGGGGGCAGAACACCCCTGCACAAGAGGAGAGCACCAACTCTCCATCAGGCCTATTCCAGTAACCCCATGTATTTACCCCATTAATCCCCCTAAACTATACATCTGAACATATAATCTGAAAGGACAAAGGAAACTTCTATACATAGAGACTGGCAAAATATTTGGAACTCACCACCACAGAGAGTTGTCGAAGCAAAATATATAAGTGCATTTAAGGGGAAGATAGACAAGCTTTCCAAGAGAAGTTGATAGGTGGTTAGAATGGTACGTTTTGATGAGAAAAAATGGGAGCAGATAGCCTGAGTGGAGTATAACCACTGGCATAGACTGGTTGGGCAAAATAGTCTTTTCCTGTGCCAGATATGAAATTCTATGTTACAGATCAGAAGCACAAAGTTGACTTTGCACCATAAACAACAATTCACATCCAGAGTATGGTATAATTGGATTTGGCCGCATTGCAGGGGAGCTGTGAGATTTTGCAGCACACAACAAAATCTTGGGGTTTGGGTGGTGCTGGCATTAGCAGCAGTATGATAGTTTTACACTGCAGTGGTGGGAGGAGGAGGAATCTTTGGAATCAGCACCCTTGGGAGGTATTGAGGAATATGTAACACTAGTGTTGTGGGCTCAGGTTTTGCATGGCAAATCAGTGTCTGAGGGAACATGGCACTAACATTAACATTAGGCTGTGAATTTGATTTGATTTATTATTTTCACATGCACTGGGATACAGTGAAAAGTATCGTTTCTTGCATGCTATACAGACAAAGCATACCATTCACAGAGTACATAGGGAAGGAGGAAAGGAGAGTCTGCAGAATGTGGTGTTACAGTTACGGATAGAGGGGGGATAATTCTCCTGCCCACCACAGGAATTGCAGCAGGTCGGGGAGGGGGGGGAGGAGGAAGGGGTGGGGGCCGGGGGTGGGGGATGCTGGTGGCCGACCACACAAATGTCCACTGACCTTGGGCGGGATTCCCCAGATCTGGGGCGAGTACGTCCGCAGAATCCCACCCAGGGTGCAGAGAAAGATTAGTTTAGTGTAAGGTAGGTCCATTCAAAAGTCTGATGGCAACAGGGAGGAAGCTGTTCTTAAGTTGTTTGGTACCCATTCTCAGACTTTTGCATCTTTTCCCGATGGAAGAAGGTGGAAGAGAGTGGGCAGGATTTTCCAGCCACACTCGCTCTGAAACCAGAAAATCCCACCTGAGGTCAACAGACCTTTGCATGATCCATGTCCATGGCCCACTCTAATTCCCATGGTGAATGAGATGGGAAATTCTGCCCAGTATGTCCGGGATGCTTGAGGTATTTGATTATGCTGGCTGCTTTCCCAAGGCAGTGGGAAGTGTAGATGGTATCAGTAGATGACATCTACATATGGTACATGCAACATTTTTAAAATACTGTAGAATTTTCAATGGTAGATATGACCACTCACTTCTCTGACAAGCTGACAATTTATAAAGCTGCTTTCTCAGGCAATATTCATTGTCTACGCTTCTTGTATTGATGAAGAGAGATCAATAAAACATCCTATCTACATAATAGGCTGAGTGGGTGCGATTTCCAAAGGGAACAGTGAGCGAAACTCATAGCATTAAATTCTAACCTTTAATTCACCTGGACAATACTTGATAAACAATAGCCAGAATTTTATGGCCGGATTTTCCAGCCTCCAGTGACGACGGACTGTTGAATGGCTTGGTGCATTTTCCAGCCTCTCCCCTGCCATGACGGGGCTGTAAAATTCCACACAATGGCTTGAATAACATAAATTGAAAAGACTCATTTCATAATTCTGGATTGAATAAATTAATTCCAAGTATTTGGCCAATACTTCCACAAGGAAGTTCTGAAGCAGGACATTGAATATCGTTACAGGGTTATAATCCGTAAAATCTTTCTCCTTTTTTATTCCACTCCAAATTTTAACTGGGTTTTGCAATGTGATGAGCCATTTCCTCTCTCTTCCCCTCTTGCAGACAACCCATCTCACCAGAGCAGAACACTCCATCTGATGTCTTGGCAGAGACTGAGGCCGGAAATCCCAAGTGACAGCAAACTCAAATAATGAGCTTAGTTCCATTTTCTGGTTGAAGGGCTATAATTTGATCAACCACATCAGCAATGTCTTGTAGGTGTATGTTTTTTTCCAAATTAAAAGGCTTTTGTTGTTTGCAATGAACAATAGCGATATTCATTAAGGAGCTTTCTGGAGCCTAGGGTCATAACTGCAGCAGCCCATTTTTAGTCATTTCCAAACAAAACATTGCACGTGGCAGCAATTCCTCATCAGCGGAGGTAAGCAGGTGACAGAGCTCCCAAAGCTGTATCAATGCCAAGCAAGATTGAACGACTTTCTGCCATCTGCCCAGAAATGTTCATTCTGCCTCTGAGGAGTGCCAATTTATTCTATCAAACACTACATAAAAGTGCATGCTATGCAATATCAGTTGGTATGATTCACTTGAAGGCTGCTCTATCTCTCTCTTTCCCTCCCTTTATCATCTGGTCTATTTCTCTCCCTCTCTCTGTTTCTCTCTCGGTCTCTGTCAAACTCCCTAAGTGATTGCAAAGGCATAATCAAGAACTCACAGCACAAGCAGTTGAAATAAATCACTTCTGCAATGAGCACCAACAAATCGTGCCAGTTAACTGTGCCCAACTCCTAAAAAGAGATTGCATTAGGCAGTACAGCAGTTAGAGTGAAAACAATCAGATCCCCGGTGTGACCACAATTGAAGACGTAGCAGAAATGTGAAAACCAACAGAACATTCAGCAACAAAAGCAAATTGCCGTGAATTATGGAATCTGGAACAAAAACAGAAAATGCTGGAAAATCTCAGCAGGTCTGGCAGCATCTGTGGAGAGAGAATAGAATCAACATTTCTTTTCTTCATTCATTTGTGGGACACGGGTGTCTCTGGCTGGCCAGCATTTATTGCCCATCCCTAGTTGCCCTTGTTGAGAGGGTAGTTGAGAGTCAACCACATTGTTGTGGCTCTGGAGTCACGCGTAGGCCAGACTAGGTAACAAGGGCAGATTTCCTTCCTTAAAGGACAGTAGCGAACCAGACAGGTTTTTCTGACAATCAACAATGGCTTCATGGTCATCGGTTGCTCTTAATTCCAGATTTTTTTTTAAGATTGAATTCAAATTCCACCATCTGCTGTGGCAGGATTCGAACCCGGGTCCCCAGAGCATTATCTGAGCTTCTGGTTTAATAGTCTAATGATAATACCACAAGGCCATCACCTCCCCCAAGTAGACGAGTCTGGATGACCCTTCTCAGACTTGCTGAGATTCGCCAACATTTTCTGAGAATAGTCAAAGAACTGACAAATGCTCCTGCTGTTTTTATTCCCGCACTTATTTGGGTTGTACAATGATCGCTGACTGTTTTGAACAAATATAGCTCTGTGTATCTGAGACAAATCCTTATCTAAATCATGAATTAAGCTAGAAACCGAAAGGCTTTTTCCAGGAGCTGCTTTGCCTGGGTCTTTTCCAATAATGTCGAATGAAGCCTGCAGCTTTTCTGGAATAAGAGGTTACACATAAAGCCCCAACAGCTGCTGTGACATGTACTATCAGAAGTTTGAATCATTATATAAATCATAGAATTAAATCCCTACAGTGCAGAAGGGGGTCATTTGGCCCATTGAACCAGCACCAACAACAATCCCGCCCAGGTCATCTCCCTGTAATCCCTTGTATTTACCCTGCCAATCCCCTGACACTAAGGGTCAATTTACCATGGCCAATCGACCTGCACATCTTTGGACTGTGGGATGAAACCAGCGCACCTGGAGGAAACCTATGCAGACGCAGTGAGAACAAGCAAAACTTCTACACTGTCACCCAAGGCCGGGATTGAACCCAGGTCCCAGGCTCTGCGAGGCAACAGTACTAACCACTGTGCCATCATGTCATCCCAAAATAGAATGAAATTACAATGCATAAAGTGCTGAGTTAGACCAAGACAATTACGAACAGAATTGTAATCAATAACAAGAGCAACTTCATTTATACAGTGCTTTTACTGTCATTCCAAGGCACTTCACAGAAGAGATATCATATACAATATGACACCAAACCATTTAAACAGTATCAGGGCAAGTAATCAAAACCTTAGTCAACATGATAGATTATAGGAGTGTCTTAAATCAGGAGTGGGCGGTGGAGTATTTTAGGGAGATAATTCCAACGCATAGAGCAACTGAAGACACAGCTGTGGAATGTGGGGCAAAGGGAATCAGGAGGCAAAGAACCCCAGAATGAAGGGACTTGGTTTTTTGAGAAGGTTGTAAGTCTGGAGGAGATTACAAAAGTTGGGCAATTCTTCCCAAATTGGAGAAAGATATTACATTCTGATAGTTTAAGGGGAAAGTGAAGTCTATAATAATATGACAAAGATAAGACACTTAAGCTAATTTTAATTGAAGATATCTTAAGTTGAAAGATGCCAGCAAGTTTTAAGCAACCTTCTGCTTTGCAAATAGTGCTGCAAATAAATATTTACAAATAGTAAAATCAGAGTAACTTATTTCCATTGTCAAAATATCTACAGTGCAAGTTGGTTAAATTCCTTGGATATAGATGGCAAATGAAATCCGACACTGCTTCATAGAGATGAAGCTATTTATCTGGACACACCAGCCTGACTCATAACTACAGGAGATGCTGGAAATGCCCAGCAGGTCTGACAGCATGCATGGAGGCAGAAATAGAGTTTCTGACCTTATAAGGTCAATGATCTTTTGTTGGATTTCCAACATCCACACTATTTTATTTTTGACTTTTTTTATTCATTCGATGGAACATGGGTGTCACTGGCTGGCCAGCATTTATTGCCCATCCCTAGTAGCCTTTGAGAAGGTGGTGGTGAGCTGCCTTCTTGAAATGAAGTCCATGAGCTGTGGGGTGACCCACAATGCTGTTACGGAGGGAATTCCAGGATTTTAACCAAACGAAGGAACGGTGATATATTTCCAAGTCAGGATGGTAAGTGATTTGGGAACTCGCAGGTTGTGGTATTCCCCTGTATCTGCTGCCCTTGACCTTCCAGATGGAAGTAGTCGTGGGTTTGGAAAGTATTGTCTAAGGAACTTTGATGAATTACTTAAGCATGATATGCAGAAAAAAGCCAACAGTGTATTGAAGAGACAATAGAGAGAGCAGGTCTAGAAGGTCCACTTAGTTGACAGTGAAACACTGGACCTGCGCCTGTTCTGGTCATTGGCCCAGTAAAGTAATTTTGGCCAACTGCAGGATACTCTGAAGCACTGAAGTGGAGGAGGGGGCTGGAAACCTGGCTCTCCTCATTTTTCTTACTCATTCATGGGACATGGGTATCACTGGCTGGCCAGTATTTATTGATGTGGGTATGCCGGCGTTGGACTGGCGTAAACACAGTATAAAGTCTGACAACACCAGGTTTTAGTCCAACCTATTTATTTGATAATATACTACCAAATAAATAGGTTGGACTAAAACCTGGTGTTGTCAGACTTTATACAGTATTTATTGTCCATTCCTAGTTGGCCTTGTTCAGAGGGCAGCTGAGAGTCAACCACATTGCTGTTGTTCTGGAGTCACACAGACTTGGTAAGGATGACAGGTTAACCTCCCTAAAGGACATTAGTGAACCAGACGGGTTTTTCCAACAATTGACAATGGTTTTAAGGTTATCAGTCAATTCTTAATTCCAGATACATTTTATGGAATTCAAATATCACCATCTGCCGTGGTGGGATTCGAACCTGAGTCCCCAGAACCTTAGCTGAGTTTTTAGATTAATAGTCCCATGATAATACCACTAGACCATCACCTCCTCATAAATAACCTGGCTGTTGAAGAGAAAAATACATCCGTCAATCCTTAATATGAATTTTCTTCATTGATGATTTCTTTTAAATTTTTGTCCCCGTTTGGAAATGCTTTGACATTTATCCCAGGTAAGTAGCTCACGAGCTGTTTGAGAGGCTCAAAACTATCCTTTTACAGATGCACTTTGATCAGCTTCCTTTAGCTCCAGGCAGCAAGTTTGTAAATTTTGTTAACGGGTCATTCATTGTGATGCAAAATGGGCTTTCCTCCCAATTTCTTTGACTTGACAAAGGTGTACCACAAGGAAGCCATGATGACCTGTTCATTATTCGCTGATGGCCCATGGCGCTTCCTTCACTGAATGAGAATTAATGGGGCTACGCAGATTATTTGAATAAATTCTATCTGAAATCTTTCCCACACACACATCACATTTTGTAAGTTTAAAGTTTATTGTTATCGTCACAAGTAGGCTTACGTTAACACTGCAATGAAGTTACTGTGAAAGTCCCCTAGTTGCCACACTCCAGCGCCTGTTCAGATACACTGAGGGAGAATTTAGCATGTCCAATACACCTAACCAGCACGTCTTTTGGGCTGTGGGAGGTAACCAGAAGGCCCAGAGGAAACCTGTGCAGACATGGGGAGAATGTGCAGATTCCACACAGATAGTGACTCAAGCCAGGAATCGAACCCAGGCCCCTGGTGCTGTGAGGCAGCAGTGCTAATCTCTGTGCATCATGCTTCAGGTTTATCTTTGATTGTTTAGTGATTTTGCAGACATCGCAACATGGAGCTGTTGCATTGACAACATTGCGTTGAGTCTTGACAAGGAAGGGAAGGACTATTCCATGATATAAGGAATTCAGGTAAGGTAGAAAGGGTCGGAAAGAAGGAGGGATGATAGGAGTGATTAAGGAGAATATTACAGTGCTGGAGAGAGAGAATATCCCAGAGGATTCAAAGACAGAATCTGTTTGGCTAGAGCTAAGGATCAAAAAAGGAACAATAACATTGCTTAGTGTAGTTCATAGGGTACCAACCAGTGGCAGGATGCAGAGGAAGAAATTCACAAGGGAATTCCAGAGAAGTGCAAATGTTAGTGGTTATAACGTTTTACAATCCAGGTCAGAAACTCCAAGATGTTTTATGCCATTAGTCTAGACCATAGGTTTTGCACTTTGAATATGTCACGGATTAGTGTCAGATGTTTCACTTCTTGCGTAATTCAGATGACCCACTAGGGAGCTTTAATCAAACAGAGTTTATTTAAGAACATAGTTAAATTATAATAAGAAAATTTGCATAACTTTTACCAATTGCAAAAATACAACTATGACATTGTATAAACCTTACCAGTTAAGTATACTGATCCAAGCTAAAAAAAAACACACAAACTTTCACCCCATTCCCAGGCTTAGCACAGAAAGTGAATATGTTCATCTGATGCTGGAGTTTGCAGCTTTGTAACACCCGCTGTGAATGAGTCCTTTGGACATGGAATTGAAAGGCTGAGGTTTTCCTCCCCTGGGACTTCCAGCACTCTTCAAGAGACAGAGACACCACTTGCCTCTAGCTTCTCACCCAACAATTCAAAAAGGGTCATAAAACTTCAGGACACTGCATTAGGCCCAAACTAAAAATAAACAAAAGACCATGGGAAGGGTAGTGTCAAACATCAGACGAACACTGTCAAGTTGGTGGAATGGGAGGATGGGTAGCAGATGAAATTTAACGTAAAGGATTGATTCATTTTGGTAGAAAGAATGCAAAGACACAATAGAAAATAAAGGGTCCATACTAAAGAGGCTGGAGGAGCAGAGAGCACGGGGTGTAAATGTCTATAAATCATTGAAGTATTTAAGACAGATTGGAAGAGCAGCTAATAAGGTAAACCACAGCCTGGGTCTTATCAATTGGGGTAGAGAGTACAAAGCAAGGAAGTTATATTAAAACTGTATTTTTTTTACATTCATATGACATGGGTGTCGCTGGCTGGCCAGCATTTATTGCCCATCCTAGCTGCCTGATGACAGTTGAGAGTCAACAATATCACCGTGGCTCTGGGACCACATGTAGGCTAGAGACAGGATAAAACACTGCCTCAGTCTTGACTGGAGTATTGGGTGGAATTCTCCGACCTCACCCGTGGCTGGGACTCTCTTGTCCCACTGCAATGAATGGAGGTTTGGCTGAGTGCCAAATTCTCCCTTAGAGGATTGTGCGAGACCGGAGAATTCTAGCCATTATGTCCAGTTCTGGCATCACAACTGTGGATATGGAGACATTGGAGAGAGTGGAGAAAAGACTCATGAGAGAATAGTTCCAGGAATGAGGAACTCCAGTCGCCAAGAGAAATTGAAGAAGTCGGGTTGGTTCACCTTGAAGGAGAGAAGGCTCAGGGGAAAATTTGATGAGGGGTCAGGCAGAGTAGACAATGAGAAACTGTTCCCATTGGTGGGAGAGAGCCAGAGGGCACAGATTTAAGGTTACTGGCCAAAGAAACAATGGTGATGTGAGGAAAACATTTATGCGCAATGAGTGTCTAAGATATGGAAGTATGGGAGCCTAAAGTGTGGTGGAGGCAGGGTCCATTGAGGCTCACAAAAGGAAGGAAATGGCCTAGTGGTATTATTGCTAGACTACTAATCCAGAAACTCAGCTAATATCTGGGGACCCGAGAAAGAGAATTGTTCCTTACAAGGGCCAGATTAGGGATGACAGGCCGAAAGGCCTCATTATGTACTCTAACTGTTCAATGATTGTATGATTCTACACAAAGAATTCCAGGGTCCAGTACGTGTAAAAAGTAACACACATATTAATAATCACTTTACATTTGAGATAAGAATCTGTAATATTATGAAATATCTCAGTATGTTTAAGGTAGTGTCAAACTGTAGCTTGTTGTAAATATTAGTCATACTCTGCACATCCGTTATGTTACAATACAATGCTTTCTAAAAGGGGCCACAAAAGGTTGTGTTAAATCCAACACTTTTAGATCAATAAATCCACACGAAAAGTATTTTTAAGATAATTGGCAAATTATCCACTCTAGTCTTGGTAATTTCATTTGAGGAATAATGAGGTGATTTTCTGAGTTATTGTGACCGGGAATAGCTTGGCGATGGAAAATAATTCAATCAGAGTTTTTGAAGGGGAATAGAGTTCTAATTGCAAAGAAAACATTTGCAGAGCTGACGCATTGGCACAGATCGTGGAGTTCATAGATCATAGAAGCCCCACTGTGCAGAAGGAGGCCATTCGGTCCATTGAGTCTGCACCGACAGCAATCTCACCCAGCCCCTATCCACATGACCCCACATATTTACTCCGCCAGTCCCCCGACACTAAGGTGCAATTGAGCATGGTCAATCAACCTAATGCACATATTTTGGACTCTGGGAGGGAACCAGAACACCCAGAGGAATCCCATGCAAACAGGGAGAGAAGGTGCAAGATCCACATGGACAGTGACCCAAGCCGGGAATCGAACCCAGGCCCCTGGCATTGTGAAGCAGCAGTGCTAGCCACTGTGCTACCGTGCAAATTCTTCCAAACACTGTGTCAAGATGCACTCTCAGAACTATGCAGGTCCATGGGCACAGTATAATGCCCTCCACCATGGCAATATTAGATTGGAGGCAGCGGGCATTTAATTGGACTAGAAGGCGTGAGGTTGGGTCCTGCTGCCTTCCCATCTCTGCCCCAATGCCAATTCAGGTCCTTAGATGGGCAATTATGTTAGCATTCAACAGGCTGCAGGCAGGACATTTGCTAAGGTCTGCACAGTGGCACAGTAGTTGGCACTGCTGCCTCCCAGTGCCAGGGACCTGGGTTCGATTCCCAGCTTGAATGCCTGTCTGTGTGGAGTCTGCACATTTTCCCCATGTCTGTGTGGGTTTCCTCCAGGTGCTCCGGTTTCCTTCCACAGTTTGAAAGATGTGCTGGTTAGGTACATTGACCCGAGCAGGTGCCAGAGGGTGGCGACTCAGGGATTTTCTCAGTAAACATGATTGCAATATTAATGTAAGCCTTACTTGTGATAATAAATAGACTTTAACTTTTAACATTAACAAGCAGGGATCGTGAAACCTGAGCTTGTCATTTCTTCTGAGGGGTCCCCACACTCAGTACCAAGTTGAAGGTTCTGGCTTTGGGTCGGGGTCCACTGATAACTAACCCCTGCCCTTTCTTCTGACCCTACTGCCCCCTACTGGCCAGTGACCATCTCCTCACAACCATAAGAAATAGGAAACGGGGTAGGCCATTTGGCCCCTCAAGCTTCGCCACCCAATAGGATCATAGCTCATCTGTTATTTCTCATGTCCACGTTCCTGCCCTTTCTCTGTAAACCTTGATTCCCTTAAAATCTAAAAATTTATTGATCAAAAATCTAACTATCTCAGCCTTAAATATACACAAGGCCTCCGCAGCTCTCAGTGACAAGGCAATCCAAAGACCCTCAAAGAACTTACTCCATATCTCAGTCTGAAATTGGCACTCCTTTAGTCTGAGACTGTGCCTCTGGTCCTAGACTCTCCCATGAGGGAAGACATCTCCTCAGCATTTACCCTGTCAAGCCCCTTAAGAACCCTATAAATTTCAATAAGATCCCCTCTCGGTCTACTAAATTCCAATGAGTAGGGTCCCAACCTGTGTTTAATCTTCCCTCATAAAACAATGTCTCCGTACCGGGAATCATCCCAGTGAACCTTCCCTGAAGAGCCTCCATTGAAATTACGGGGACTGTTCTCCCAAACAATTCAAAGAATTCCAGTGGGCGGGAAAACGGGAATTTTTCTCGCCAGTTTTTTTAGGTGAAATGTGGGGAATGAACCTCCGGGATTTTGGGGGTCACAGAGTCCCCAACGTGATTCGTGCTGATAAGGGAAAGGGTGGAGCCTGAACCTGCCCGAGAGGCTGGAATGTGAAAAGGCCACTTTCATTGGATTGGTATAGATTGTCTCATCACAGTTTAAAGTGAACCCCCAAACAAACCTCAATGGAAAGGTAAATGACTGCAGCAGGAATCCATTCTCATGCTTCTGATTCTGGTTATTATTTGTTGTTGATAAAAGCGCAGTAGAGTACACACTGATGTTCTGGTCAATAAGTATCTCTACTAACATCTCACAACAAAAATCATTACACTGTTGCTGTTTATGAAACCTTGCTGTGCACAAACTGACCGCCATGTTTCTTTTGAATCAATGGCAAACAATAACAAGGGCTCGAGAGTGTGTGTGTGAGTGTGTGTGTGTGTGCGTGTGTGTGTGAGTGTGTCTGTATGTGTGTCTGTATATGTGAGTACGTATACGTGTGTGAGTGGTGTGTGTGTGTGAGTGAGAGAGAGAGTGTGTGTGTGAGAGAGTGTGTGTGTGTGTATATGTGAGTATGTGTATGTGTGTGAGTGGTGTGTGTGTGTGTCTGTGTCTGTGTGTGTGTGTATGAGAGACAGTGTGTGTGAGTATGTGTGTGTTTGAGTGTGTGTGTGTGAGTGTGTGTGTGAGAGAGTGTGCATGAGTGTGTGTGTGTGTGTGTGTGAGAGAGTGTGTGTGAGTGTGTGTGTGTGTGAGAGAGTGTGTGTGAGTGTGTGTGTGTGTGAGAGAGTGTGTGTGAGCGTGTGTGTGAGTGTGTGTGTGTGTGTGTGAGAGAGTGTGTGTGAGTGTGTGTGTGTGTGTGAGAGAGAGTATGTGTATGTGTGTGTGAGAGAGTGTGTGAGTGTGTGTGTGTGTGTGTGTGTGTGTGTGTGAGAGAGAGAGTGTGTGTACATGTGTGTGTGTGACTGTGAGCGAGTGTGGGCCAGTGTGTGTGTGTATGTGAGTACGTGAGTGTAAGGGTCTGAGAGTGTGTGTGAGAGTTTGTCTGAGTGTGAGTGCGTGTGTGTGCATGCATCAAACAAGCAAACCATAACATTGTCGCCAACACAATAGTTATTTTACCCCAATCATTATTGTTGTAATACTCCTTTAAGGGAGAGCAGCATGCATCACTAGAAGGGAAGCGTGTCATGTGATCCAGTCACAGCTCCACTTTGGGCGGTGCGCGGAACACAGCACACACAGCTCTGCTGCTGATGTTCTCAAATTTTCTATCTGTGTACATATGCTCTTATGTACCCAGTCTAAATAAATGAACCCACAGTGTGTTTACCCAATTCTTTTTGACTGATTGATGATCACTATAACAACACAATATGGTGTTTAGTGGTTGTGAAACAGTGTGGGCAGCATGGTTAAGTACAGATATGACATGGTAAAGAGCCTTAGATCACCCTCGACATGTTGCTCAGCCTGTAGTGAAGCCTGTTGTTGGAGAGTGTTGAAACAACAGCATAGTGACTGCACAGTAAAGCTTTGAATACACAGTGAGATCAGGTACTGAAATAAAAAAGCTGGTAAGAAGACAAATCCCCTGTGATGAGATTGCAGTGCAAAGCTTGCCAATTCCATGACTTGGACAGTGTGTTGTGAGGACCACCACTAGGTTAGCTCAGCTGGGACAGGTGAGAGACTGGGGTATGAGTCATTACAATAACGAGGGAAGGAAAGTCAAACAAAACACAAGCCAAAACAAGCCAAACTGTCATAAAATCAGGGAGGCTGTGATTATAATGGGTGGCTCCAGAGATGCTAAATAATAAATTCAATAAAATAAGGAAGAAGGTCAGAGGGATATAATCAAAATGTCCACACAATTCTCCTGTTTGAACTGGGATGATCTGGCCTGTTATCCAAATGCAGAATGCTTAAACAGCAAGTAGAGCTATGGTTTCTTGATTCAGGTGCACAGGAACCAGATGAGCAAGCCATAAGAATTTACCCAGCAATTGAGAATGAAGATTTACACAGACTGAACAGGTCAGAATTAACAAATAAGTAGTGAAAGAACCCCCAAAGATATGGAGTGCTTTGAAGAAAAAACTTCTGACAGTTTGTCCAAAAAAATGAGATGGGGGAGGGAGGCTGCTTTGCGCCGTCATCCTAGCAGGTTGGGGCCTGATAGAGCTAGCAAGGAGAGCATCACAGCACCTCTCAAATTAAAGCTAAAGACCGCCTGCTGGCATCGGAGCATCAGAGAAGTCTCTTTTAAGTTTAAGTTTATTTATTGGTGTCACAAGTCGGCTTACATTAACACTGCAATGAAGTTACTGTGAAAATCCCCTAGTCGTCACACTCCGGCGCCGGTTTGGGTACACTGAGGGAGAATTTAGCACGGCCAATGCACCTAACCAACACATCTTTTGGAGAAGGAACATTTTTTCCATTTCTAAAATCTGTTTCGGTTTTCCTGGTTAATTTACATTACTTAATATTAATTCTCAATGTCAGAGTATCAGACAGATGTTGTAAATTGTTTTACTTTTTTTGAATTTGTATAGTGAAGTTTACATTATTTGTATAAAGCCATAGGGTCATGTGGTTTTATCCTCCTAACAGCTAGCTGGGGTTTTAAACTTTGTCTGCTTTAATCAAAAGGTTACTGGTTGCAAACATGTGTGGGATTGAAACACGTAACAATTCATGCTACCGGCTGTCAGTTGTTAATATAACTGAGGTGGCACAGTGGTTAGCACCGCTGCCTCACAGTGCCGGGTTCGATTCTGGACTTGGGTCACTGTCTGTGTGAAGTTTGCACATTCTCCCTGTGTCTGTGTGGGCTTCCTCTGGGTGCTCCGGTTTCCTCCCAAACACCAAAGATGTGCTGGTTAGGGTGCATTGGCCATACTAAATTCACCCTCAGTGTACCTGAACAGGCGCTGGAGTGTGGCCACTAGGGGATTTTCACAGTCACTTCATTGCAGTGTTAATAAAAGTCTAGTTGTGCCATTAATAAATAAACCTTTTTACTTTAACTGAAGCAATCACATTGAATCTTTAACCCATCGAGCGCATAATTGATTCATCTCACACAAATCTAAATTTAACCTAATGCTTTGGATTCAGAGATATATTTCTCCTGAAATTAAAAAAAGTCCTTAAATTTATGGGGCAAATATCACAGTTTAAGACTCTTTACCTTCCGGAATACACTGGGCGGAATCTACCAAAATAAACTGGCAATGTGTCAGGTTCAGGCAGGTTCAGGCAGAGACACAGCCAGGTTTCCTCTCCAGGTCTCTGGGTGGGATTTCCATGCTCGCCCTGAGACTGGAAAATCCTGTGTGAGGTTAATGGACCTTTGTGTGGTGCTGTCCCGCCCGCTTCCCTTGGCGGGTGGGATGGGAAGGTTCTGCCCTTTGTCAAGAGTCTGTCCGGGCAGCTCCTCAGAGTAAAGTGCCCTGATCTGAAAGTAAAGTATCAAGGTAAAGTTAAAGGGACTCTACACCCCCCCCCGACCCCTCCAGCCCCGTCCCCCCCGCCATCATTAACAAACATCAGCAACCCCGGCAGACAAGGAGAACACCACCACCCCCCCACTCAAACCTTCAAACATAGAGGCCCAACCTCCCCACATCACTCAATGGTTGGGTCATCCTCCACATATCCCTCATCACAACATCATACATGCATCAGGGTGACCCCACCCCCCCCCATAATTTTCACCAATATTGGGGTACATCTTCCCCCGCCCATTCTCAGTGAGGGTGGAACAGACAATTTGACAAACCATGTAAAGGTGAGGATTTTCAGTCCTTGGGGCAGGCAGGACTGGAATGTCTCGCCCATGGTGATTTTATTTCTACCCATCTACTCCGAACTGGAACGCGGGAGTTAAAATCTTCTGAAGACTTACCAGCCAATATTTTGTTCCCATCCCAAAGTATTGGGTGGCACGGTGCCTCTCAGCTCCAGGGACCCAGGTTCGACCTCTGGTTTGCGTCGCTGTCTGTGCAGAGACTGCACGTTCTCCCTGTGTCTGCGCGGGTTTCCTCCAGGTGCTCCGGTTTCCTCCTACAGTCTGAAAGACATGGTGGTTAGGTGCATTGGCCGTGCTAAATTCTCCTTCAGTGTACCCGAACAGGCACCGGAGTGTGGCGACTTGGGGATTTTCACCGTAACTTCATTGCAGTGTTAGTGTAAGCCTACATGTGATGCTAATAAATAAACTTTATAACTTTCACCTCCTCCTGAATGCCAGAAAACAGCAGGGTCTTCTGTTAACATGCAAATTGTGTTCTAATTATATGACTGAGGCCTGATTGCTGTTTACCGCAGGGGCCTCAACAAGGAAACACTTTTGAAAAAGATGGTATCAGGAAACAGTCCAAGAAGGCAAATTTTCCACGTAGGCCAATAGAGAGAGGACTGGTCATCTAAAACCCCTTAGATCACGCCTACTACACCCCAGCCCATCCTTCCCAATCACTAAACCCTTGGTTCGTGTTGGCAGCATCCTGTTACCTGACCTTTTCCTTCCTTGGCTGGTCAGCCACTATTGCTGCCAGTTTGGACAGGCAATTGGCCAAGGCTTGCAGCGGAGGCCTAGGGAGTCCAAATCAACTAGGCCTCCTGCTGTACACGTCAGGACAATTTGGCGCTCTTGTTGATGCCTGCTTGCCCAATACCCGCTCTGAGTTAAATATACATACATTACATTATAGGCATCTGTTCACTGTTAATATTTAAATTTAATTTGTAACAAACTAATGGAAATCACCAAAAATAGCCTAAAAGTCTGAGGTTACGTATCAACTGACTCAAGGACAGCTTCTTCCCTGCTGCCGTCAGACTTTTGAATGGACCTACTTCACATTAAGTTGATCTTTCTCCACACCTTACCTATGACTCTAACACTACATTCTGGGCTTTCTCCATTCCTTCTCTATGAATGGTATGCTTTGTCTGCATGGTGTACAAGAAACAATACTTTTCACTGTATCCCAATACATGTGACAATAATAAATCAAATCAACTAAGCGAGGAATTCAGTATTACATAAGAACATAAGAAATAGAAGCAGGAGTAGGCCATCTAGCCCTTCGAGCCTGCCCCGCCATTCAATAAGATCATGGCTGATCTGAAGTGGATCAGTTCCACTTTCCCGCTTTCTCCCCATAACCCTTAATTCCCCTGTCTATCAGAAACCTATCTACCCATGACTTAAATATATTTATATTTAAATATATTTAGACTTAAATATATTGACGTACAATATGATACCAAACTCATCGAGTTTGTTTCCCTTCTCACAGAATCATCACTATTTCCTTTCCTCCATTTTGTCTATAAAGTTTAAAGTTTATTTACTGGTGTCACAAGAAGGCTGACATTAACACTGCAATGAAGTTACTGTGAAAATCCTGACACGCTGGTGCCTGTTCAGGTACACTTAGACAACTTAGCATGGCCAATGCACCAGCATGTCTTTTGGACTGTGGGAGGGAACCGGAGCACCCGGGTATTACTAAATAGAAAGAGTGCAGAAAAGATTTACTAGGATGCTACAGAGACTTGATGGATCGAGTTATAAGGAGAGGCTGGATAGGCTAGGGCTTTTTTCTTTGGAGCGTAGGAAGCTGAGGGGTGATCTTATAGAGGTCTATAAAATAATGAGGGGCACAGATCAGCTAGATAGTCAATATCTTTTCCCAAAGGTAGGGGAGTCTAAAACTAGAGGGCATAGGTTTAAGGTGAGAGGGGAGAGATACAAAAGGGTCCAGAGGGGCAATTTTTCACTCAGAAGTTGGTGATTATTTGGAACGAGCTGCCAAAAGTAGTAATAGAGGTGGGCACAATTTTGCCCTTTAAAAAGCATTTAGACAGTTACATGGGTAAAATGGGTATAGAGGGATGTGGGCCAAATGCCGGCAATTGGGATTAGCTTAGTGGTTAAAAAAAGGGGCGACGTGGGCCAGTTGGGCCAAAGGGCCTGTTTCCATCCTGTAAATCTCTATGCTGTATGACCCTAACTGACGGATTTTCACAGTAACTTTATTGCAATGTTAATGTAAGCCTACTTGTGACACTAATAAATAAACTTAAACTCCATTCAGGCCGGAGAGCCCTCTGTAATGCAATGGCCATCCCGGGGGTAAAATCCAGCCATGCGGTACTGTTTCATTTTTTTTGTGTATTTTTTGGTTGTGAGCTTCCCTGGCTAAGCCAGCATTTATTACCTGTTCTTTATTGGCCTCAAGAAGGTGGTGGGGAGCCCCCTACAATGGGACAACTTTCTACCTCATTTCAGAGGATGGTTAATGCGTTTGATGCATGGGTGATCATCTTCCAGGATTCGAGAGACTCTGGAACAGTCCCTGCAGATTGGAGAGTAGCTAATGTCACTCCAATATTCAAAAAGGGAGGTAGAGAGAGCACAGGGAATTATAGACCAATAAGCTTAACATCGGTAGTGGGGAAAATTCTCAAATCCATTATCAAAGGCTTTATAGCAGAGCATTTAAAAAGCAGTGGCAGGATCAGAGTCAGCACGATTTATGAAGGGGAAACTATGCTTGACAAATCTGAGGGAATATTTTGAAGATATAACAAGTACAGTTGACAAGGGAGAACCAGCCGATGTGGTATATTTGGACTTTCAGAATCAAATCAAATCAAATTCAGAAAGCGTTTGACAAAGTCCTGCACAAGAGATTATTGTGGAAGATTAAAGCGCGTGGGATTGGTGGAAGTGTATTGAATTGGATAGAAAACTGGTTGGCAGAAAACAAACAAAGAGTAGGAATTAATGGGTGTTTTTCAAATTGGCAGGCAGTAACTAGTGGGGTGCCACAGGGATTGGTGATGGGACCCCAGCTAGCTGCAATATATATTACTGATTTGGATGAGGGAACAAAGTGTAACATCTCAAAGTTTGTAGATGATACCAAATTGGGTGGGAGGGTGAACTCTGATGAGGATACAGAGATCTTTTAGCATGATCTGGACAGGTTGAGTGAGTGGGATAATCAATGGCAGATGCAGTATAACTTGGTTAAGTGTGAGGTTATTCACTTTGGAAGCAAAAACAAGAAGGCAAATTACTACCTGAATGGCTGTAAATTGGGAGAGGGGAATGTGCAGCAGGGTCTGGGTGTCCTTGTACACCAGCAGGTAAGCATGCAGGTACAGCAGGCAGTAAAGAAGGTAAATGGCAAAAAAAAACAAATAAAATTACGGCACAAGAAAAGTCCCTTTGGCCTTCCAAGCCTGCACAGACCATACTGGCCACCTGAACTAAAACCCCCTACCCTTCCGGGGACTAAATCCCTCCATTCCCATCCTACTCGGGTATTTGTCAAGATGCTCCTTAAAAGTCACTATTGTATCTACTTCCGCTACCTCCCCCGGCAGTGAGTTCCAGGCACCCACCACCCTCTGTGTAAAAACATTGCCTTGTACATCTCCTTTAACTCTTGCCCTTCGCATCTTAAATCTATGCCACTAATAATTGACTCTTCCACGCTGGGGAAAATTTTCTGACTATCTACTCTGTCCCTGCTCCTCATAATCTTACAAACTTCTATCAGGTTGCCCCTCAACCTCCGTTGTTCCAGAGAGAACAAACCAAGTTTCTCCAGCCTCTCCTCATTCCTAATGACCTCCTTACCAGGCAACATCCTGGTGAATCTTTTTTTTGTACCCTCTCCAAAGCCTCCACATCCTTCTGGTAGTGTGGCAACCAGAATTGAACACTATATTCCAAGTGTGGCCCAACTAAGGATCCATAAAGCTGCAATATGACTTGCTAATTTTTAAACTCAATGCCCTGGCTGATGAAGGCAAGCATGCCATGTGCCTTCTTGACTACCTTCTCTACTTGCGTTGCCACTTTCAGTGACCTGTGTACTTGTACACCCAGATCCCTCTGCCTATTAATACTGTTAAAGGTTCTGCCATTTACTGTGTACTTCCTATCTGTATTAAACCTTCCAAACTGCATTACCTCATATTTGTCCTGATTAAACTCCATCTGCTATCTCTCTGCCCAAGCCTCCAACTGATCTATATCCTACTGTATCCTCTGATGGTCTTCATCGCTATCTGCAAATCCACCAACCTTTGTGGTGTCCGCAAACTTATTAATCAAACCAGTTAAATTTTCCTCCAAAGCATTTATATATATTACAAACAGCAAAGGTCCCAGCACTGATCCCTGAGGAACATCACTTGTCACAGCCCTCTATTCAGGAATGAACCCTTCTACTGTTACCCTCTGTCTTCTATGATCGAGCTAGTTCTGTACCATCTTGCCAGCTCACCTCTGATCCCATGTGCCTGGGTTTCCTCTGGGTGCTCCCGGGTCCTCCGTCAGTGTAGACTCGATGGGCTGAAAGGCCTATTTTGCCCTGTAGCATTCTGTGATTCTGCTCCAGTTTCCACCCGCAGTCCAAAAGACGTGCTGGTTAGGTGCATTGGCCACGCTAAATTCACCCTCAGTGTACCCGAACAGGCACCTGAGCGTGGCAACTAGGGGATTTTCATAGTAACTTCATTGTAGTGTTAATATAAGCCTACTTGTGACACTAATAAAAAAAACTTAAGCTGTCTGAAATGTGGTTGTGTCCAGGTTCCTTAGCCCTGGTGTGGAGCATTACTTTTCAGGGAGTGTGCGAATGGAAATAAAACACTCGTGACCACTTATCCCTTCAATTTAACCATCACCAGTGAAAATATGGAATTATTATAAAAATAGCTTGTGGCTTTTATTAAGTGCTGAATGAGATTTGGATGTTATTAGAAACAGTGAAGGTAGTTTGCTATTCACTGCACTGATACGTAAATGAATATTCACGATTAGTGCCAATTAGCATCACTTGCTCATGAATTACAGAACCAGCATTAATGAGGTGGGAATTGTTCTGTTTAACACTCTAAACTTAAGGAATTTTAAAATAGCGGCGAAAGGCTAATTTTGGAACTCCGCCAAAACAATGTTTCCGAAAACTGCACCTCAACTGGGGAATGCTGGAAAATGCCAGCGGATCGAAGACCGTCCGTGGAAGTGGCAACAAAAGAGCCAAGGGTGAGGTCAGTGATGGGGTTTCAGTGGTGAAAGGGAGAGTGCCACAGTGGCACCACAGTTCCAGGTACCCCAGGTTCGATTCCCGGCTTGGGTCACTGCCTGTGCAGAGTCTGTATGTCCTCCCCATGTCTGCATGGGTTTCCTCCGGGTGCTCCGGTTTCCTCCCACAGTGCGAAAGGCAGGCTGGTTAGGTGCATTGGCCATGCTAAATTCACCCTCAGTGTACCCGAACAGGCGCACTAGTGTGGCGACTAGCCGTTTTTCCCAGTAACTTCATTGCAGTGTTAATATAAGCCTAATTGTGACACTAATAAATAAACTTAAACTTAACTCTAAGCTTGAAAAAGGCAGTCATGACACAAATGTAAAACCCAACATTGGATCTGCAGGTGGTATAAATGATAGCACCAGAATAACAGAGAGGAGGGGAGCATGGAAATCCTAGCAAAGCACAAGAGATTTTTACAGAGTAACATCCTTTCCAGATGCATCACAGCTTAGTATGGCTCCTGCTCTGACCGAGATCACAAGAAACTACAAAGGGTAATGAATGTAGCCCTGTCCATCATGCAAATCAGCCTCCCACCCATTGACTCGGTTTAGAACGGAGTTGAGGAGGAACTTCTTCACTCAAAGGGTGGTGAATCTCTGGAATTCTCTGCCCGTTGAAGTGGTGGAGGCTGCCTCGCTAAATATTTTTAAGACGCGGGTTGATGGGTTTTTGATAAGAGAGGGGGTTAAGGGTTATGGGGAGAGGGCGGGAATGTGGAACTGAGCCACGACAGATCAGCCATGATCTTATTGATGGCGGGGCAGGCTCGAAGGGCTAGATGGCCTACTCCTGCTCCTATTTCTTATGTTCTTATGTTCTTATGACTCTGTCTATACTTCCCGCTGCCTCGGCAAAGCAGCCAGCATAATCAAGGATCCCACGCATCCCGGACACTCTCTCTTCCACTTTCTTCCATCGGGAAAAAGATACAACAGTCTGAGGTCATGTACCAACCGACTCAAGAACAACTTCTTCCCTGCTGTAATCAGACTTTAGAATGGACTTACCTTACATTAAGCTCCCCAGCTATGTCTGTAACAATATATTATGCATCTTCCCCTTTCCTTCTCCCCCATGTACTCTATGAACAGTATGTTTTGTCTGTAAAGCACGCAAAAAACAATATTTTTCACAATATCCAATACATGTAACAATAATAAATCAGATCAAAAGATTGTCATAGAATGTGGAAGAATGTTAAGGAATGGCTTTAGTTAGAGTATCCCTTTAACGTTAGCTACCTTAAGGCTGTGACAACCATCACTACCATTTGTTTGAGTGTCCCTCCTTCTCCGTTTGGGGAGTGACATGGCGGCACAGTGGTTGGCACTGCTGCCTCACAGTGTCAGGAACCCAGGTTCAATTCCGTCCTTGGGTGACTGTCTATGTGGAGTTTGCACGTTCTTCCCGTGTCTGCGTCGGTTTCCTCCAGGTGCTCCGGTTTCCTCCCACACTCCAAAGATGTGTGGGTTAGGTTAATTGACCATGCTATATTGACCCTAATGTCATGGGAATCAGCAGGGTAAATATGTGGGGTCACAGGTATGGGGCCTGGATGGGGTTGTGGTCAGTGCAGACTCAATGGGCCGAATGGCCTCATTCTGCACTGTAGGATTCTATGATATCCCCCCCACCCTCCCTGCATTAGGAAATTCTGCCAATAACTGTGTTGCAATTTCTCCTTGCCAGCTGAACAAACAGAGGTAATGACAAATCGGCAACCCATTTCGCACTAGGCCACTTCTCTCCCTAACTGAAATATTCCACGTGTATGTTAACCTTCCAATTTTTATTCAGTGTGGAGGAAAAGAACATTTGTCATACATCAATGGAAACAAGTTATGGAGCATTTAATCTGAATCAGCACACTGACTAATTTTCTTAATTGGGTATTTAAAAAAAACATTGATTTTTATTCATCTACAGGAAACAGACAAGTAGAAGATTGTAGTCCTTTTAGAGATTAATGCAAACCAGTTTTAACCGCACAATCTGATGATCTGGGCGGTTTAGCAGGAGTGAAAGCTGGTTGCATTGGAAGGTAAATGAACGCAACACTGTTCAATGGTCTTTCCATTTCAAACAGGAGCCCACCTTATTGAATCCTTTGAAGAAATAACAAAAAGGGTAAACATGGGTAATGTAGTAAAGGTGGCATGGTGGTTAGCACTGCTGCCTCACTGCTCCAGGGACCCGTCCTTGGGTCACTGTCTGTGCGGAGTTGGCACATTCTCCCCATGTCTGTGTGGGTTTCCTCGGGTACTATGGTTTCCTCCCACATCTGAAAGATGTGCTGGTTAGGTGCATTGGCTGAGTTAAATTCTCCCTCAGTTACCTGAACAGGCGCTGGAGTGTGGCGACTAGAGGATTTTCACAGTAACTTCATTGCAGTGTTAATGTAAATCTACTTGTGATTAATAAATAAACTTTTTTTAAACTTCTGGACAGAAGAGTTTGCATGTTCTCCATACGTGTTTGAGTGGGTTTCCTTCGGGTGTTCCAGTTTCCTCCCACAATCCTAAAATGTGCAGGTTAGGTGGGATTGGCCATACTAAATTGCCCCTTACTATCCAAAGGTGTGCAGGTTAGGTGGATTAGCCATGCAAAATTGCTTCTTTGTATCCAAAGATGTGTAGGTGACGTTGATTGTTGATTAGCCATGGGGTTAGAGGGATAGGGTGGGTGGGACAGAGGTAGAGGTTGTGGGGAGGACGAAGTGGAGTGGTGGGGATGGGCCTGGCTGAGATGTTCTTTCAGACAGTTGGTACAGACTCGATGGGCCAAATGGCTTTCATCTACACTGGAGGGATTCTCTGTGATTTTGTGATCTGGATTTTCAGAAGTCCCTCATTAGTTACTGCATAGTAATGAGATCAGAGCATATGGAGTCAGGGGAACATAAGGCAGAGTGGATAACTGACTAGTTTCAACACGGGAGCATAGGATTTAAGGACAGTAACAGATAGGAACAAGCAATGAAGTGGTTTTCCACAGAGATCGATGTAGGCATCATTGCTGTTCCTAATTTGCGCCGATGCTGGGAATTAGCCGTCCAATTCCAGAGTTTGTTGATGTTATCAAATTGGGAGGATTAGTTAACACAAAGGAAGAATGAGGCAAAGTGCAGGAAAAGGGGAATGTAATTGACAAATTAATTTCAACAGAAATAAATGCGGAGTAGGGGATTTTCATAGGAAGAATAAGGAGATTACGTGATGTTTCGATAATAAAGGCAGGATTTTCCTGTCCTGCCCGCCACGGTAATCGTAGCGGGCGGACACAGACCATGCAAATCCCTTGGCCAGAAAATCCCACCCTAAGACTCTGAATGAAATGGGGGGGATAAAGGGATCCAGGTGTCGAGAGAGTCACTAAAAGTAGTGATATTCTATAATAGTGACATTCGTGAAAGGAAAAAACAACCCATCACTTGGGTCAGTTTCTAAAGCGATTCTCCAACTGGATTTAAATTCCTGCAGTGTGATACCACTTGTCAGGCATTACTTCAGGAAGAGCTACTGAAACTCTGGAACACTTTTCCAGGATTTCCAAGATTTTGCTTGCAGTGGACAAGTGGCAGGCCATCCCTGTTGAATTGTAACTGCAATGTCAGACCTGGTTTTGGAACTGCGTCCTCTGCCAACAACTTACAATAAAGCATAACTTGTACGCCCAAAGGGTGTTGCTTCTTTCTGCGGCATTAGCAAAGCAATTCCTTGCCTGAGATAATCTCACACTGTATGTTAAAACATACCATTGCTTGTACAGATCCCGGCTGGTTCCCGGTATGTGTCATTATTTGCACTGCATTACAAACATGATAGGATTCTTTCTTCAGGCAGGGCAGAGATTTCACATCTTTCCCCTTGGAATCGACAGGAGAGAGCCAGGATTTTACAACTCGGGCAAGGCTCGTAACATTCTGCCCGAGGCCAGCAGAGAATTCCGTTCTGTGAATCTCGTCCACCCCGGTTCAGGGGTGGCGGTAAAATTCCAGTGCCAGTCAGCACTTTAATTTCATCAACTGGCAAGGTTCCCACAGTTACAGAATCTCACTGAAGGCTTTCATGTGGCTGTGAAGGTCTGGATGGGACACCCTAAATTTCATTGGGAAAAAGGGTTTTAGGCTGGAATTTGTGAATAGCACCGACCACATCAGCCAGCCCATGAACGCTTTTCTCTTAGTGTGCCACATGGGTGGCACAGTGGTTAGCGCTGTTGCCTCGCAGCACCAGGGACCTGGGTATGATTCCCGGCTTGGGTCACTGTGCGGAGTCTGCACGTTCTCCCCGTGTCTGCATGGATTTCCTCTGGGTGCTCCGCTTTCCTTTCACACTGCAAAAGATGTCCAGGTTAGGTGGATGAGGCTGTGAGGCTAAGCACTGTGCCACCCTGCTTTTTAATAGATATTCGCGTTGTTTTCCCTCGCTGTGACTGGCTTGTTTAGAGTCTGCTTCTCAATGTCAATGAGGAGAAAACTGGAGAATACAAATAATAATTTCAGCCTTAGATTAGTATTGGATTACTTAAAGCTGCTTGATGCTATAAAGTTTATTTATTCGTCACAAATAGAGCTGAAAATCCCCTAGTCGTCAACGCCCGTTTGGATACACTGAGGGAGAATTTAGCAGAGCCAATGTACCCTGACCAGCACGTCTTTTGGACTGTGGGAAGAAACCGGAGCACTTGGAGGAAACCCATGCAGACACGGGGAGAACATACAGACCCCGCACAGCCAATGATCCAAGCCAGGAATCAATCTCAGGTCCCTGGCGCTGTGAGGTAGCAGTGCTAACCACTGTGTCACCGTGCCACCCCTTTCGATAGGAATCTCCAGAGTTCTTATTAAATTCATCGGAAACAGCTCCTTGGTTATTTGCACTCTTTCCTCAGAGATTCTGCTGACACCCCCTCCTTTCATCATAACCCAGCTCAGGAGAAACCCGAAGGAAACTCCAAGCGACTATCTTTCCAAAGGAGAAACTTGGGGTTTATTTAAGCTTAGGTTGTCAGCTTGTGCTGAGTATTAGACGCATAGAGCCATAGAGTCATAGAGGTTTACAGCATGGAACCAGGCCTTTTGGCCCAACTTGTCCATGCTGCCCTTTTTTAAAATCCCAAAGCTAATCTCAAATGTCCACATTTGGCCCATATCCCCCTATACCCATCGTACCCATATAACAATCTAAATGTTTTTTAAAAGACAAAATTGTACCCGTGCAAACTCCACACAGACAGTGACCTAAGGCTGGAATTGAACCCTGTTCCCTGGCGCCGTGAGGCAACAAAGCTAACCACTGTGCCTCCCTACTGACACCTGCATCATTAAATTGTACCCGTCTCTACTATTACCTCTGGCAGCTTGTTCCAGACACTTACCTCTCTGTGTGTGAAAAAATTGCCTCTCTGGTCACTTTTGTATCTCCCCCCTCTCACCTTAAACCTATGCCCACTAGTTTTAGACTCTCCTATCTTTGGGAAAAGACTGTCTCGCTGATCTATGCCTCTCATTATTTTATAGACCTCTATAAGATCACCCCTCAGCCTCCAGAGGAAAAAGTCTCAGTCCATCCAACTTTTCATTATAAGTCAACCCATAAAGTCCCGGTAGTATCCTAGTATTGAACAGGGTTCCCTGATTTTGAACATTCTTGTTGCATTGGTGAGTACTGGAAGACAAGGTGATTACTTTGCGAAAAGACAGGTAATGTTGAGAAACCGCAGGCACACTTTTCCTGATCTCCCTTCCACCTAAAATGGTCAGAGTAAAAACTGTAGATAGTGTGTCAACAATTTCCCGAAATGAGTGTGCCTGGGAGAATGATTGCACTAACTAAAACGCTCACCATAGATTTACTCCTGTGCTGATCGAGGTAGAACTTACAGCTCATCAAATATAGCAATATTAATGATGCAGGTGTCAGTGGGGAGGCACAGTGGTTAGCTTTGTTGCCTCACGGCGCCAGGGAACAGGGTTCAATTCCAGCCTTAGGTCACTGTCTGTGTGGAGTTTGCACGTTCTCCCATGCCTGCATGGATTTTCTCCAGGTGCTCTGGTTTCCTCCTACAGTCCAAAGGTGTGCGGGTAGGTTGATTGGCCATACTAACTTCACCCTAGTGTCAAAGGGATTAGCTTGGTAAATATGTGAGATTACTGGATTAGGGCCTGGGTGGGATTGCTGTTGGTGTAGACTCGATGGGTCAAATGGCCTCCTCCTGCACTGTAGGGATTCTATGAAATTCCATGCACGATCCACTCTATGGTTAAAGACTCCAATTCATGTCCACTGGAAAAGGAGCTTGTCACCACTTGCCACCCAGCCCCAAGAGAGCAGCTATTCCTAGCCACAATGAACCAGGCTGGGGAGTGCACCCATCTGTTTCAGACAGGAGTGTACTAGTACTTTGCAAGTGGGAGGTGGGGAGGGGGGTTCTTATGCCTGTTTTTAGCACCCTGATGAAATCTACTGCACATGTCCTGCCCACTGGTACAAGTTGCTTAGCGGTCAAAACCAGCGACCGCTAAAGGGTTCACTGTAGGTCACTAGGAAAGCGAGTTGAAGTTTACAACTTCTGTTTTTTGTATGCCCTGAAGAATCCTGCATTTTGTTGGCAAAACTGCACAGAAACCCTTCCCCCATCCTCTTTAACAATGAGCTTTCAGCTCTGGTCACTGGCTGAGCCACCCTCCTTTAGCATTCCTACAGCTCAAAAGGAGGCCATTTGGCCCATTCTGTCTGCATCGGATGCCCAACAGAGCATTTTATTCAGGCCCTATCCCCATAACCCTATTTACCCCACCAATCCATCTAACCTAGACATCTTTGGAGTGTGGGAGGAAACTGGAGTACCTGGAGGAAACCCACGCAGACACAGGGAGAATGTGCAAACTCCACACAGTCACCCAAGGCTAGAATTGAACCCGGGTCCCTGGTGCTGTGAGACAGCAACGCTAACCACTGTGCCACCATGCTGCACTAAAAGAATGGGAAGATAATTTTGAGCAAAGTTAAATTGGAGAAAACTGCTCAGCACAATAAAACATGTTAATCATTGATAAATTCTGAAATGTAATATTGGGGCTTTGAAAAAATACTTTAAAGATTATTTTGAGAAATTACAGATTCAATAAAAGAACTGTTGTGAATTTGTTCTCATTTAAGGATTCTTAACATGAACATAAGAACATAAGAAGTAGGAGCAGGAGTAGGCCATCTAGCCGCTCGAGCCTGCCCCGCCATTCAATAAGATCATGGCTGATCTGTCGTGGCTCAGTTCCACATTCCCGCCCTCTCCCCATAACCCTTAATCCCCTTGCCTATCAAAAACCTATCAACTCGCATCTTAAATATATTTAGCGAGGCAGCCTCCACCACTTCAACGGGCAGAGAATTCCAGAGATTCACCACCCTTTGAGTGAAGAAGTTCCTCCTCAACTCCGTTCTAAACCACCCCCCCTTTATCTTGAGGCTGTGCCGTCTAGTCCTACTGTCCTTTCTGAGTGGGAAGAGCCTCTCCACCTCTATCCTATCCATCCCATTCATCATCTTATACGTCTCAATGAGATCTCCCCTCATTCTTCTAAACTCTAACGAGTACAAGCCTAGTTTATTCAGCCTCTCCTCATAGTTCAACCCCCTCAACTCCGGTATCAGCCAGTAAACCTCCTCTGCACTCCCTCCAAGGCCAAAATATCCTTGCGTAAGTGCGGTGACCAAAACTGCACACAGTACTCCAGCTGTGGCCATGCATTTGAACATGCATTTGAACATGCACCATGCAAAGCATTGTTGGCAAAGATAATGGAGTATGAATTTGAGGGGAATAGGACCACAGATGTAGGAGAATGAGGGGAGGGTGGAAAGAAAGGATTGATAGAGAGGAAAGTTTCTTGTACAGGCTAGGAGTGATTTTCAGGGCTATGTGTTGGAACTTCTTTATGTAGCAAGTGTGAATGATCTGGTCTTGAGAATGGCGGAAGCGATGTTGTATTTATCCAATGTCACCAAATTGAGGGCATCACAAATTGTGAAAAAGACCGTGAAAGGAATATATAACTGAATAAGTGGGGTGGGGTGGGCAAATATGTGGCAGGCGCAGTTCAGTTGTGAAAAGTATGAAACTACACATTTTGGAGAAGTGAGTTAGAAATAAAGAAAGGAAATGTGTCTTAAATGATAAGATTTTAGATAAGGTAGAAGACCAAAGAGACTTTGATATACCAGAATAATCTAGCTATAGCTAATGTTGCAGGGCAATATCGGGGTTTGTGTGTTTTATGTTTTAATTTATATGTCCGTTAACATGCTATTTAATTTCAGTATAAAACATGCAGGGCCACATAGAGCAAGCCCAGAGAGCCAGGCCTCACCAGGGGGAGGGAAAAGGTTAATGCAGACAGCTGGAGGCCTGCTCTGCTGATAGATTAATGCATGCAATGAACTTCTGGTGTGCTGGACATTGCTCGAATTATCATGACAATGGGAGATCTGGCATTAAGACAGCCAGGCTCCATATAGTCGAGTGAGGGTATAGTCTTCTGTAAAACACAATCATTGAGCAGGGGGTGGGGGGGGGAATGATTAATGCATCAGTGCAAATCAGTTGGGCAAATGCAATGCTTTGACATTATAATCGGGTAAACGGAACTGCCCAAGAAACTGATTCAATAAGTTGTACTCAACAATGCATTCTACAAAATAAGATTAAAAGAGCCATTTTGTATCCAACTTGAGGAATTAATATGCTAATGTAAAGCTTTGTGACTCCAAAAAGCATATTAACCTGCACCAAATCTCAGGGGCAGAGAAGACTCACAGACAAGCTGAGGTTTCAGGCCCAACTTCAGCTCCCCCTCGTGCATGTGGAATAAAAGCTTTCCTTGAAGTCTGACACAGTCCCCAAGACTCAGCTCTTTTTATTTCCCTCCTAATGTTAAGAAAGCCGACCAACGCCTCTACTTTCTCAGGAGGCTAAGGAAATTCAGCATGTCCGCTACAACTCTCACCAATTTTTACAGATGCACCATAGAAAGCATTCTTTCTGGTTGTATCACAGCTCGGTATGGCTCCAGCACTGCCCAAGATCGCAAGAAACTACAAAGGATCGTGAATGTAGCCAAATCCATCACACAAACCAATGCCCTATCCATTGATTCTGTCTACACTTCCCACTGCCTCGGAAAAGCAGCCTGCATAATCAAGGATGCCACACACCCTGGACATTCTCTCTTCCACCTTCTTGCATCGAGAAAAAGATATAAAAGTCTGAGGTCACGTACCAACCAACTCACGAGCAGCTTCTTCCCTACTGCCATCAGACTTTTGAATGGGCCCGATCAAATATTAAGCTGATCTTTCCCTATACACTATCTGTAACTGCAACACTATGTTTCACACTCTCTCCTTTCCTTCTCCCACACTTTTGAATGGATCTCCCTTGCATTAAGCTGATCTTTCTCTACACCCTAGCTATGACTATAACACTACATTCTGCACTCTCTCATTTCCTTCTCTATGAATGTTTGTTTTGTCTGCATAGTGTGCAAGAAGCAATGCTTTTCACTGTATACTAATACATGTGACAATGATAAATCAAATCAAATCAACATAAGCAATTAATACTCTAAAATAGATATAAGGTGGGATTTTACAGCCCCTTTGCTCCAAGGCCGGAAAATCCCATCTCTGCTGGGGTCCGACCCCGCTTGCTACGATTCCCGTGGTGGGCAAGGCAGGAAAATTCCACCCAAAGGGAATGCTCAGTTTTTGACTTGATTTGATTGATTTATTATTGTCACATGTACTGCTATACAGTGAAAAGCATTGTTTCTTGCAAGCTATCAGACAAACTATACAGTTCATAGAGAAGGAAATGAGATATTGCAGAATGTAATGTTACAGTTATAGCTAGGGTGTACAGAAAAATCAGCATAGCGCAAGGTAGGTCCATTTAAAGATCTGATGGCAGCAGGGAAGAAACTGTTCTTGAGTCAATTGGTAAGTGATCTCAGACTTTTGTATCATTGTCTCGATGGAAGGAAATGGAAGACAAAATTTCTGGAGTGCGAGAGGTCCTTAATTATGCAGGCTGCTTTTCCGAGGCAACAGGAAGTGTAGACGGAGTAAATGGATAGGAGGCTGGTTTGTGTGATGGATTGGGTTACATTCACAACGACCTTTCGAAGTTTCTAGCTGTCTTGGGCAGAGCTAGGGATATATAATACCAAAGCAATGGAGGAATATTGAGCTTGTATAAGACTTTAGTTAGGCTGCTGTTGGAGAACTGCAGTTGTGGGCAACCTATTTTAGGAAGGATATAAAAGCAATAAGAACTTACAGTCTCAGAATGAGGGAGACGTGTAAAGTTAGTTTCATTTTTATTAGAACTGAAAAAATTAAGTGGTGACTTGATCTACAGGTCTTCAAGATAATGAAGGGTTATAAAATTGATTTCATTGCCTTGTGAGGCAGCAGTAGGAGAGCACATCTTTGAGACAATCAAAGGAAGATTTAAACTGGAGGGCAGAAGAGACAATCTTTAAATAGAATGTGCTTAGAGTGTAGAATTCTCTGTGAGATAATGTAGAAGCGTAATGTATCAGAGGTTTCCAAAGCAGAACAAGCTACATGAAAAAGAGCAGACAAGTGTACAGGGAGTGGTGCTGGTCTTCATTGAAAGATAAGATGGGTAAACTTTGGTGGGGGGGGGTGGTGCAGGCTGCAGGGGGAGCAGGTTGTGAGGTGGAGCAGGCTGTGGGAGGGAGCAGGCTGTGTGAGTGGGGGAGGGATATAGGGTGGGACTTGCAGACAGTGGGGGGGTAGCAGGCTGTGGGGGGAGCAGGCTGTGGGGGTGAGGGAACAGGCTCTGGGCGGGGGTAGTAAGCTGCAGCATGTGTATGTTGTGTGGGGTGGGGTGGGCGGACCAGGCTGCAGGGAGGTTCAGGCTGCGGAGGGGTGTATGCTGTGGTGTTGGGGCGGCGGAGGGAGTAGGCTGTGGGAGGGGGTAGCAGGCTTCAGTGGGTGGACAAAGATGTTCTCATTAGTAGAGAGATTCGGATCCAAACACACAGCCTCAAAATAAAGAGACAACCATTTAGAACTGAGATGACGAGGAATATCTTCCTCATGAGGGTGGCGAATCTATGGAATCCAGTGCCACAGAAGGCTGAGTGTATTTAAGACAGAGATGGAGAGGTTCCTGATTGATAAGGAGATCAAAAGGAAAAGGCAGGAGAACAGTATTGAGAAACTTATCAGCTTTGATTGAATGGCAGATCAGATTTGATGGGCCGAATGGCCTAATTCTGCTTTGTCTGCAGTTAAGAAAGCCTTATGCTGCTTTACATTCACTGCTTTTAAATCAGGTAATATATTAAAAAAAATTAAAAGAGCATTTAAACCATTCCACTATCGCCAATAATTTGCCTGGGTTAATGTTGTAAACCTCCTTTCTCAATCCTGGAAATCTCCAATTTAAGTGGCAGTGAAATTTCCTCTTTCTCCAGGAAGATGAATCCAAGGCTTAGTCACAATTTGATGACTCCTCTAGCTCGCAATAGTCCCTGTGATGAGTTGACCATCATTACACATCACAGGCAAAAATCATTTTTTAAATTGCACAATTCCTCTCGTCAATATAAACCAATATATTATTTACTTTATATGAAAAAAATTGCAACCAAGAACCGTTTGCTGGTTATCTCCAAAATGAGTGCTGTACCAATCAATAAAGCAATTGCAGTGCCTGTAAATCTTGAGGCTTGCCTTGCCCTCCTTGTTTGTTCTCCCAGAGGCAGCTTCATCTCATGTTCCAAACACAGAGCAGAGGGTGTGATCTTCTGACCTTTTGTTTCAACAGCCATTAAATTCGGGCATGTCGATGCTTCAATAGTTATATACACCTCCTGATGAACAAGGTTCTCCGCGAGGCTCGTGACGTCAGAATCTTGCCTTTCCTGTGCCATCTTTCTTATCCACTCATCGGTCTCTAACTAAATCAATGAATGCTTCCTCAAGGAATACACACAGATAAAATAAGACCTCACACATTCGTACGTAGAACAAAACACAAAATATATCAGCCTATAACAAGCCAGAGGTTAAGCTTTTATTGAATAAGCTGCATTCATGGAGGCAGCATAACCTTTTCAATAGAAATCGATGTCCCCTGTTCTTTTTGTAAATTAAAATCATAATGGTTAATTTATTCAGTAAAATGTAATGCGAAACTTGCTATCAGTACTCCCTGTGCTGATGGCCTTTTTTTAATATATTCTCCTGACAGCTTGAACGCACACGATCAAAGCCTGAATAATGTGCCGTTGTAATACCGTTCTTGTCTGCTGAGGCCAAGAGAACAGAGAACAAAGGGGAGCGAAATGCAGAATGAAATTCTGTCAGCTTCAGCAATGACTGCCCATCTCCCCGAATGCACGCCCAGGGAAACCGGAGAAACCGGTGCTGGCAGCATCATGTTCGATAGAGCGACGATGAGGGTGGGTGTAGAATCTGGGTTTGTTCTTTCAGAAATCTAGCATTCGATGCTTGTTTTGCAACATGACTGGGGACCGTGAAAATAAGCTAATAGACCAGAACAAAGTTATGGAGCAACCGCTTCAAACTTCAGAACTGATACATAATAAGTGAGAGGTCAGAGTCTTGGGATAAGGGGAAGCAAATTTAAAACAGAGTTGAGGAGAATCTGCTTTGCCCAAAGGGTTGTGAATCTATGGAATTCACTACCCCAAAGTGATTGGATGCTGGGACAGTGAGTAAATTTAAGGAGGGGTTAGAGAGATTTTTAATTAGTAATGGGCTGAAGGGTTATGGGGAGAAGGCAGGAAAATGGGGATGAGGAGCATTTCAGCCATGATCGAATGGAGGACTGGACCCGATGGGCCAAATGGCCTAATTCTGCTCCAAATCTTAGGAACTTATTAACTTACGCACACATACACACTAGCACACAAGAAGGAAATAGGAAATGAAAGAGGTTTACAACTAGGAATAGCTTCAAAAAGAACCAAATATATGGGTATTAATTCACGCTTATGTCAGAGTCCAATGAAGGTTCCTTCACATAACAGTTAGAGCTCAGGAAGGTTCGGCAAGCTAGATGAGACTGGTATTCATAGACTTGCTCCACTCTAAGGGTGATAGTAGCAATCTTCCACTGAATCCGCCCTACGAGGAGGCATAAAAATGAAGCAGGCTTAGTTGTCAGCTCGAAGTTGTACTTTGGTATTGACAGGTTGGATGTTTAACAGCGGTCCACCCTGGGTATCTAGGAACATAGCACTAGCATCTCCCAGAAGCTAAACGAGCTTAGATCATATGGTGTTGTCCATTGATGAGTCAGTTTCAGGGTAACAATCAATTTCTATGTCTCTGGTCAAAATCCATTGCTCTTCTTAGGAGATAGATGGTGGTTATTAGTGTCTCTGCTGGTATAATGAGTTTCAATGGCGCTATCCCTTTTAGAAGAAGAGGCTGCAGGGACAATCCGTCTGCTGCTCCTTTGTTTCATTGATTATAATGGGTCTGTGCTATGGTAGATATGAGATTCCACAAGGATGGGATGGTGGCACAATGGTTAGCACTGCTGCCTCACAATGCCATGAACCAGGGTTCAATTCCAACCTCGGGCCACTGTCTGTGTGGAGTTTGCATATTCTCCCTATGTCTGTGTGGGTTTCATCTGCGTGCTCCAGTTAACCTCCCACAGTCTAAAGATGTATAGATTATGTTGATTGGCCATGCTAAATTGTCCTTTAGTGTCCTAAAATGTACAAGATTAGGGGGATTAGTGGGGTGAATATGTGGGGTTGTGGGGTTAGGGCCTGGGTGAAATGCTCTATTGGAGATTAGGTGCAGAGTAGATGGGCCAAATGGCATCCTTCTGCACTATAATGATTCTACGATGAGGGTTGAGCTTTGTCCTAATTACTGTTGGAAGTTTCCAGAACTGTAGCCAACCTGAAAATCCTGTGACCTGTAGCAGCCATGGTTACGGTCCAGCAAAGTCAATTTTAAAATAAGCAAGAACGTAAGGTTTTATTTAGACAAGTTATGATCTTTTTAACATCTTACAGCCGTGATAATATAAAGATTTTGCTCCAGTGTTCTTTTCACTGCCTAGTTATTTAAGTCTGATATTTCTATAATTATAAGAAGTCTCACAACACCAGGTTAAAGTCCAACAGCGTGAGGCCAGGATCTTGGGTTCATGCCACACTACGTGTAACCCCCGCCATTTGGCCTGGGCTTGTAAAATCCTGCTAACTGTCCTGGTTTGAGACAGTTCACACCTCCCTAACCTGTGATTATCCTTCTCTCCTCTCGCACTGCCTGTACCTATAAAGATTTGATTACCTATAAAGATACGCTTTCCATCCATCATCTTGCAATTGTATCTTTGTCTATACATGCTGCGTTTGTGGATCCTAGGACCACTAACCTGATAAAGAAACAGTGCTCCGAAAGCTCATGATTCCAAATAAACTTGTTGGACTTTAACCTGATGTTGTGAGACTCCTTACTGTGCCCACCCCAGTCCAACACCGGCATCTCCACATCATCTCTATAATTGTGCTATGGTAATCTTTATATCCATTTAGAGGGCAGACAGGACCTCAGCTGAATGTCTTGAAAAATGACCTGCGGCCGTGTCTCGGTTCTGCTCTCGAGGGTCAGTCAAGATTCTGGGCTCAAGTGTAAACTAGCTGCGAATTTCCATCCTTGCCGTGCCTAGGGCAGATCGCACCAGTCCAGGAAAATTGTGGGCAAGCCATAAAAAAGGCATTATGCCTGGCACCAAATGGCATGCAGTTGTCCTGCTGCTGCAAACCAGATCTCACCCAGAGAGGGTGCACGGCCAATTAACATATTTAAAGTAGCATTTAAATATGCCTAGCCCACTCGACACCGGATTCTCCCAGCTCCTGGGGTTTTCCAACTCTCGAGTGCACCGGGAACCCAGCGACAACGACTGCTGGTCTCCACTAACAGAGAACGGACGTGGTGGCCACAACCGAGGCCTCAGAGGCCATTGAAGCCTCTGGCTGGTCGGGGACAAGACTGGGCAGTGCCCATCTTGACAGTCTGTGGTTTCACTTCTTTTGCAAACCACTTCAACATGGGAGTGAAACCACAGACTGTCAATCAGGATTAGACCTTGTCTACCTTGCGGTCAGGATCAATGGGGTACTTGAGACAACTACAGTCAACCATGAAGGGAAGTCAAAATAAACATAGGTGGCTGGAGGGTGGTAGAAATCCATTGCTCTGGCAGCTGAATCTTTTACAGGACGCTGCAAGTTAAACTTGTTATTGACCAAAGACTTCAAGTGCAAGGGAGGGGGTTTCAACAATTTCAGCTTTTTGGGAAACCTCGGTAACTTCAAATCAAAGCTGTGTGCATACATTGGGGTTGAGTGCACATCTGGGCACTCTGGATATCCCCCCCTCCCCCCAGGTGAAATTGACACCTCCTCTCTGTCAGAGGACTTCAAAGGAGTCTGCTGTCACTTGCAGCTTCTGAAAACCTCTGCTGCAGAATGGAGTGCTGCAATGATTTAAAATCTTGCCTAGTGAATGGGTGGCATGGAGGATAAAGTGACCTGACCATTTCAGAATTTGCAGAGCTGACAGGCAGGAATGCAGATATTGATCACAGGCCTGCCTGAAATCACTGTACCAGGGGCAATGTTCACGTCTGCCAGGACTAAAAGGAGTAGTCCAGCCATAGCGCCCGCATCCTGGCAGAGAGTGGAGATGTTAACACCTTGCCCCTCTGCCCCCACACCTGCCTGAGCCCACTCAATCCCCAGGATCCTTAAGGGACCCATCTTCTGCAGCCTGGCAGCCACAGAGGGCCAAATGGCCACTGGAGCTACCTTCTTGAGCCTCCTCAGCGTCCAAGGTGCCAGGCCAGGCAGGGTGTTAGTGCCATGGTGCCAGGTGGCAGTATACTGTTGGCACTGCCAAGACACATGGCCAGAGGGGAGGTTGAGTTGTGAGGAAGGTTTGAGGAAGAAGGGGGCCTGAGTGGGAGGAGGGGAGCTGAGTGAGTCAGGGAAGTTCATGTCAGGCTTGGTGGCCTGGTCTCAGGTTGTCTGCTATGAATAAATTGACATCCATTAGGTGAGAGAATCCAGGTTTCCCGCTGACGCGGACAATCTGGGGGAATCGTGGGCCTCAGTTGTATAGATTGTCTGATAGCTCAAACAATGCAGTTAATGAGACAAACTTAGACATAAACAGTAATAAGGTGATGAAAACACAGAATTCGCTTCTTTATGGCAAAGCCATTTAATGAACCAAAAATAAATCAGATGCTCTCTCTCTTTCTGTCTCCTTCCAGAACATTCCTTCACTTTTGATCTAAGAAAGGACCATTATCTTTAATTTGTATCTTTGCCCTTAACTTACCTTGAGCTTCCAATGTGCTTGTAGTATTTAAGAGTCCCAATTATGACAATATTTAAAATGCTTAAAACGTCTGTAATTTATATATTTTTGATTTGATTTATTATTGTCGCATGTATTAGCATGCAGGGAAAAGCATTGTTTCTTGCGTGCAAAACATATCATTCAAAGAGAAGGAAACGAGAGAGTGCAGAATGTAGTGTTAGAGTCATAGCTAGGTTGTAGAGAAAGATGAACAAAAGGTCCATTCAAAAGTCAGCAGGGAAGAAGCTATTTTTGAGTCAGTTGGTACATCTTCTCAGAATTGTGTATCTTTTTGCCAAAGGAAGAAGGTGGAAGAGAGTGTGCCCCGGGTGTGTGGGGTCCTTAATTATGCTGGCTGCTTTTCCGAGGCAGCGGGGAGTGTAGACAGAGTCAATGGACGAAAGGCTGGTTTGTGTGATGGGCTGGGCTACATTCACAGCCCTTTGTGGTTCCTTGCGGTCTTGGGCAGAGCAGGAACCCATACCAAGCTGTGATACAACCAGAAAGAATGCTTTCTATGGTGCATCTGTAAAAGTTGCTGAGAGTCATAGCTGACATGCCAAATGTCCTTAGTCTTCTGAGAAAGTAGAGGCGTTGGTGAGCTTTCTTAACTATATTGCTCCTTCAATTACCTCAGATGTTATTTTGAACCCTCCTTGGATACCAGACTTCTCGATTTTGAAAAGAATAAAAAACTACCTTAAAAACCACAAATTGAGTCAACATGTTAATGCTGTATACACCAGTTGCTACTGACTTCAGTAAATGATCTGTTGTAATAAGGAAAATCTCGGAAGACCTGAGAAGTTGGCTTTGGATGAGATGTAATTAACATCAATTTTAGAGTATTCTCGAACCTCTCCTTAGGTTGCTTTGCAACTAGTCTATTATTAGAACTCCTGTGTGGTATCCAATCCAAAGTGACCCTGATGGGGAAAGCAATAAATAGACCATTCAGTTAAAAATTTAGAGAGCTCACAAGTACATAGTCTACATGTTACCTTCAGTGGAATGAAGTTAAAAGACATGGTGCACTTGGGAACAGAGTTGGATCAGTCTGGGGGAATATTCTGATGCGGGTGGCTTCCAGCTGAGACAAGTGAGCATCGTGCATTCAGACACAAAGTAAAATTCAACTGTTTTGGCACCAGCCAATTTGTTGGAAAACGCAACATTGAAAAGTAAAATTCCAAACACTTGACCTGAAATAAAATACTCAGTTTGGCTGTTGCTGTGTTAATTTCTCATTGGCCTAAAACAGGATGCATCCATCCAGCCAAAAGTCTGAGATGTGTTACTCATTTCTATTAATAGCAACATTTACCAGCTTAGGGAGGCATCCTGCTAACCTGACCTTTTTGTGGTTTAGTGGAGCCTGCCTACCATGTCTAGGTTAACTGTCTTGGGGGCTGCACTCCCTTTTTCGTTCTTTGAAAAATCTTTTATTAATGTTTCGTTTGCACTTCAGTTTCATGCTCCTGCTCTATGGACACCTGGTTAGGAGAGGCGGGGTGGGGTGGGGTGTGGGGGGAGGAGGACCTCATTTTGAACCTGTTCTTGGGCCTGGCCAAACTTGTCACCAAGAGGTCCAGGCGGAGGACGTCCGACTTGACTGTCTGCTCCTCTACTGTGGCTACATTTGCAGCCGGGTGTCCCTGGAGACGAAGCATGCCGTACCCATGGGCATCATTGAGGTCTTCTGTGCCTGTCGACCCTTTTAATCACCTTTTGATTTAATGTTTTAAGTTTCATTTTTGCTTTGTTTTTTCCTTGGGGCAGTTCCCCTTTAAGGGTCTGCCCTTCTTCCTCAGTTTGTCTAATTTAGTTTAATTGGGTTGCCAACAAGAATGTGGGAGGAATCTTGCAGCGGGAATTGTGAACAAACAGCCTTTCTTTACTTCATACTCACTTCTACTTTTGCACTAAAACGATCAAACAGAATTTTTTTTTTATTCACGCGTGGGACAAAGCTGGCCAGCATTTATTGCCCATCCCTAGTTGTCCAAGGGCATGTGAGAGTCAACCACATTGCTGTGGTTCTGGAGTCACATGTAGGTCAGACCAGGTAAGGACAACAGATTTCCTTCCCTAAAGAGCATTAGTAAACCAGATTGGTCATCAGTAGATTCTTAACTCCAGATTTTTTTTTATTGAATTCAAATTCTGCGAAGGACAGGATTCGAACCCAGGTCCCCGGAACATTAGCTGAGTTTCTGGAATTAATAGTCTAGTGATAGCACCACTAGGCCATTGCCTCTCTAATGAACCAACAGAATAACATTGATCCTTCAGTGCGTTTGAGAGGTTTGAGAGTTGACATATTTATACCTTTTAGGGCAAGCTCGTTTTTCAAATGAAGATGGGAGCAAAAATGGCACAGTCTATTCACTGCCAATTCAAGAGAGAACTTTCTTAGTTCATCATTAGATTTTTGATGAAATATTTTTGAAAGTTTGGAACAGCCGTGATTGATAAGGTAATACTGTTGCATCGATCGGGAGGGAGACTGAACTCTTCTTCTTTGATAAATTGCATTCAAAAGTTATCTCATCAATGATTGTTTCCACACAATGTAAATTTGTAACACCTACTCTCTAAAAAGATCAATAATCTTTTGTGAGTACAATAACCAGGTCATTTAGTCGGTGCCCGTGTGAAACCTATTTGGAAGTCTTGAAGAGATATGAGTAACACCGTGGAGAAGTTCACAGCAGGCTATGTTCCTTGGACAGATGGCAGCCTGGGGTGGCTAGGGTTGTAAAAGGGTCTGATCGCATGTCACTGAACTAGCAGTAAAAGTCACAATGAATGATCTGGAGATGTGAGGTGAAATCTCACCATGGCAGTGGGTTAATTTAAATTCAATGTATTATATCAACCTGGAACAGGTAGCTGGTGATTGCCACTGCACCAAGCTGACACTTCCACGGTGGCACAATGGTTAGCACTGCTGCCTCATAGGACGAGGGGCCTGGGTTCAATTCCTGGCTTAGGTCACTGTCTGTGTGGAGTTTGCACGTTCTCCCTGTGTCTGCGTGGGTTTCCTCCGGGTGCTCTGATTTCCTCCCACAGTCCAAAAGATGTGTTGGTTGGGTGCATTGGCTGTACTAAATTCTCCCTCAGTGTACCTGAACAGGCACCAGAGTGTGGCAACTAGGGGATTTTCGCAGTAACTTCATTGCAGTGTTAATGTAAGCCTACTTGTGACAATAATAAATAAACATTAAAAAAAAATGTGAGGGTTAGGTTGACTGGCCGTGCTAAATTGTCCTTTACTGTCAGGGGAACTTGCTAAGGTAAATGCATGGGGGTTGTGGGGATAGGATGGCATGGGTGAGATTGTTGTTGGTGAAGACTTGATGGGCTGAGTGGCCTCCTTCTGCGTTGTAGGGAATAAATAATTCTATGATTTATGTATTACTTACTAATTCAAAGCCTGACTCTTAGCCTGATGGTTATACCCCTGTTGAGCTAAAGTAGGCATGATGTGGAAATGCCAGCATTGGACTGGGGTAAACACAATAAGAAGTCTGACAACACCAGGTTTAAGTCCATCCGATTTATTTGATAGTAAGCTCGCAAGATTTCGAGGTTTGCCCCTTCGTCAGGCGATTGGAGAGTTCTGGCCTCAGACAGAGCATATCACAGCACAGGCAGTTTACAGATTACTGAATAGAATGCGAGTCTTTACAACTAACCTGCTATTCAAGTCTTAAAGAGGCCAACAATGTGAGTGGAAGGAGCATTAAGCCCAGGTTAAAGAGACGGGTATTGTCTCCAGACTGTACAGTAAGTGAGGTTTTGCAGACCCAGGCAAATCATGGGGGTTACAGATAGTGCGACATGAACCCAAGATCCCTGTTGAGACCATCCTCATGTGTGCGGAACTTGGCTATCAGTCTCTGCTCAGCGACTATGTGCTGTGGTGCGTTGTGAAGGCCGCCTTGGAGAATGGTTACCCGAAGGTCAGAGGTTGAATGCCCGTGACCACTGAAGTGTTCGCCAACAGGAAGGGAACAGTCTTGCCTGGTGATTGTCAAGTGACGTTCATTCATCCGTTGTCGTAGCGTCTGCATGGTGCTGTTATATGCTCTGTCTGAGGCCAGAACTCTCCATTCACCTGACGAAGGGGCAAACCCCAAAAGCTTGCGAGTTTACTATCAAATAAATCGGTTGGACTTAAACCTGGTGTTGTCAGACTTCTTACTGAGCTAAAGTAGGGCCATATGGTCTCCTTCTGCATGGTAGGGATTCTATGATTCTAGTCTATGATTGTCCCTTTAATAACTTTTTACCGTATCTGCATAGCGTGTCTGCGCTGAACATAAAACTCAGCCCTTTTAAGTAAAACTGAAGAGAGACACAATCTCAAGTGGCTGACATGCTTTTTCCTGCATCTTGCCAAGGTTTCACACGCTGCTGTTTCCTACATGGTGCATGAATGACAGATAGAGGCCAGCCCTAAAATAGGTGTTCTCTTTTCAGCGTGAGGGCATGGTGATATTCACAAGGACCTGAGAGAAAATGGCACAGGGATGCGAGATCAGCGGCCTTGCAAGAAGGGATTCTTTCAAAGACACGTGGCGCCGAGAAAGCATCCATGCTGATGTATTCTGCCACAAAAAACATAAAACATCTCTCAGAGGAAACGATTGTATTTGGGATGATGTCACAATTCCTAACGCATATATCAAAAATGACAGACTTCAGTAGGATTCTGAGGGAAAGTGTCTCCAATGAATGCCTGATCGAAATAGGCAACCATCTAGTTCTGTTAATAACTGGCCCAATGTAATTCTTTTGACCGGCCCCCCCAGATCAGCAGGTATGTATGGCTATTTATTTCCTCTTATTAAACTTCTACCCGATAACAATTTTTTAAACTTATATAAGAATCATAGAATCCCTACAGCGCAGACGGAGGCCATTTGGCTCATCGAGCCTGCACTGACTGCAATCCCACCCAGGCTCTGTCCCTGTATTCCCGTACATTTACCCTGAGTCCCCAGACACTAAGGGACGATTTGGCATGGCCAATCAGCTAACCAGCACATCTTTGGATTGTGAGGGGGAAACCGGAGCACTTGGAGGAAACCCACGCAGACACGGGGTGAATGCGCAAACACCACACAGACATCCACAACCAGAATTTAACCTGGGTTCCCTGGCTCTGTGAGGCAGCAGTGCTAACCACTCTGTCATCATACCGTGGAAGGCAATATTTGATATATCCAGCTGATATCTGGTTGCTTTATTGGGAAGGTATCGAGTACTCTGAAACTCTCCTATTTGCTCGATGGCAAAATGCATTTTGTGCTGTGACTGAAAACTCATAGAATTGTAGAACCCTACAGTGCAGGAAGAGGCCCTTCGGCCCATCAAGTCTGCACCTAACACAATCCCACCCAGGCCCTGCTCCCATATCCCTACATATTATATCCACTAATCCCTCTAACCTACACATCCCTGGACACTAAGGGGCAATTTCTTAGCATGGCCAATCAACCTAACCCGCACATCTTTGGACCATTCGGACATTTTTTAAAAATTATATAAAAATCATAGAATCCCTACAGTGCAGAAGGAAGCCATTTGGCTCATTGAGCCTGCACTGACAGCAATCTCACCCAGGCTCTGTCCCTGTAATCCCAGACATTTACCCTGCTAGTCCCCAGACACTAAGGGATGATTTGGCATGGCCAATCAGCTAACCAGCACATCTTGGGAAAACCAGAGCTTTGACTTGTCTATTACAGGAATACTGCCGTAGTTCTTGGTGTTCCTTGGTGAGTGATGTGAAGAAATATCAGTTGGAAATTCCTGTTGAATTGTGTGTGAGTTGTGTTCCAAGTGGGACAAAATGGGGCTTGCTGGACAAAATGTGTATTGGCAATGAGTTAGTTGGCGGGAATCTAGGAAGGTACAGGAATCTAGGCTGTTTCTGCAACAAAATACATTACAATATTGACAGGTCATTATCTGGACTCCCATAATCTTACACCAGACCATTGATGCATTCATCTTTTATTGGCTCCTACCATTCAATGTACAGTGGGGACTTGCCAAAGCTCCTTAGACTGCACCTTCCAGACCAATGACAACTAACATTTGGAAGGGCAAGAGTAGCAGATACCTGGTGTTAAGCTCTCAGTTGCAGTCCAGTAATAAAAGATGATGCCAGTCCAGCTTCTTCACAAACTCACTTTATTCTGTTTTATAACTCTTCCTTAACACACCCAAAAATCCCACCTATAACCCTTTTAAATATCCCGATGAGTACTATTAAACAAAATAGGTCGAAAGTGGAAGGTTGCATTCCTAACACCTGGAAACACCAGCCCCTGAAATTTCACCTCCAAGTAACACACCATCCTGACTTGGAAATATATACCGGTCATTCCTTCACTGTTGCTGGGTCAAATTCCTGGAACTCCCTCCCAAACAGCACTGTGGGTGTACCTACGATAGCGACTGCAGCCGTTTAAGAATGCAGCTCCTCATCACTTTCTCAAGGGCAATTAGGGATGACAATCAAGGCTGGCCTAGCCAGCGACATCAATGTCCTCTGAATGAACATATGTTTATAAAAACCTGTCTGGTTTGGATGAGCTTACCAGGAGGTACAGCACTTTCAGCATAGCTCTGTGGATCACAAGGAAATTGCCACCACATCAAGTTTTAATCATAGAATCCTATAATACAGAATGAGGTCATTTGGCCCATCAAGTCTGTACCGACTCCGACCCAGGCCTTATGCCCATAACCAGATGCATTTTATCTCACCAATCCTCCTAACCTAGATATATCTTGGGATACCAAGGGGTAATTTAGCGTGGCCAATCCATTTAACCTGCAGGTCTTTGTGAGTGTGGGAGGAAACCGGAGCACCCAGAGGAAACCCACACAGACATGGGGAAGACAGCGCAAACTCCACACAGACAACCGCCTAAGGCCAGAATTGAACCCAGGTCCCTGGCGATGTGAGGCAGCTAACCACTGTGCCATTATACCACCCTAATCCTTAGCAGAGGTATCAGGTCAGAAAAGTGAGAGACCGCTAGAATGAACCAGAAAGAGGAAATTCTGTCACCTGTCAACCATATCAAAATGTAGCTTTTGCTTAAACCTTGTAACACGCTCCATATAACCTTACTTATTTTCTTCATTGATATTAATCAAGAGTCAAGCACTTTCAAATTGTTTTATTGGAGCCTGCAGCACAAACACTTGAACATAGGGCAAGTTAAAACTTTAAGTGTTGAGATAAGGTTACCAAAAATAATTAATAGCATTTTATTTTGATGTGGCTTGGGGCGTTGCTGGAATCGTTGAGGAATTAATTGATGTGGGTTGTTACACATCAAAGCTAAGCCCGATATTAGTCATGTTTAGACTTCAATGGAGCCTCAAACCAGTGAGTACTGTTATTAATTTTATAGTGTATAGATTTCCATCTATAATAACCAGTCGAGTGGAAACCGGTATGCTCAGTTAATGGCTTTTTTAAAAAAATGTGCTGGTATAATGTGTGTGTGTGTGTACGTGAAGGAGGACAGCAGCCCCAGGGACCCAGGTTCAATTCCCGGCCTGGGTCACTGTCTGTGTGGAGTCCGCATGTTCTCCCCATGTCTGCATGGGTTTCCCCCAGGTGCTCCGGCTTCCTCCCACTGTCTGAAAGATATGCCAGTTAGGTGCATTGGCCATGCTAAATTCTCCCTCACTCTTCCCGAACAGGAGTCGGAGTGTGGCGAATAAGGGATTTTCACAGTAACTTCATTGCAGTGTTAGTGTAAGATAATGTAAGATAATGTAAGATAGTGTAAGATAAATAAACTTCCCTTTATCTTCTGTCAGTTTGTAGATTCTATTGTTTTAGGGGTAAATTTGTATTAATATGTCATTAAATAAAGAAATGTATTTCTCGGCAGTCTGGATTTGTGTTGCTGGATGTGTTCACATTATTGAGTCTCCTCTGATCAAATCCCTGGTGCATTGCCTTGGTGGCTGTATAGCACTTGTAGTCATGGTCAACATGTTCCTGGACAATGTGCTAGTTTCCAGTAACTGGCAATTGGGTTCAGCTGTGAGCAGGACAAATTGGGGTGGCACGGTAACACAATGGTTAGCACTGCTGCCTCACAGCGCCAGGGACCCTGGTTCGATTCCTTCAGTTTGCATGTTCTCCCTGTGGATGCATGGGTTTCTTCCGGGTGCTCCGGTTTCCTCCCGCATTCTGAAAGACATGCTGATTGGGTGCATTGAGCTGAACTGTGGCGACTAGGGGAATTTCACAGTAATTTCATTGTAGTGTTAATGTAAGCCTTACTTGTGACTAATAAATGCATTTTAAAAATAATATAACTTTGAACCCAATACTCTAAAAGGCTGGGATATAATTCCCCAGCTAGGGGAGCACAGGACGCAAATGTTAGCAATTTGCCAATAAGTTTGTTTATTTATTGGTGTCATGAGTAGGCTTACATTAACACTGCAATGAAGTTACAGTGAAAATACCCTAGTTGCCGCACTCCAGCACTTGTTTGGTACACTGCTGAAGAATTTATCATGGCCAATGCAACCAACCAGTGCATCTTTCGGACTGTGGGAAGAAACTGGAGCACCCGGAGGAAACCCACACAGACACGGGGAGAACTTGCAGACCCCACACAAACAGCATTCAAAGTTATATTAATCGAGTCCGGGTCCCTGGTGCTGTGAGGCAGCAGTGCTAATCACCGTACCATTGTACAGACCCAATCGGATGTATCGGCAGTATATTTTATGAAAGGTTTTTGTTGCAATCTCATTTCATAACCCCGGACTATGTATTGCTAGTGTGCAATACAAATCCCACAGGCAAACATATAGAAATGTTTCTCGTTTCTTGGGAAGTGTTGCAAAACTTCACCGCATGATAACTTCATCTTTGTATCATCACATCATCATGTTACTTTCAAAAATAGCATTTGTCAATAGATGCTGACAGGCTTTGAAGTATATGGTCTGGCAGCACACTGTGAATCTGCCACAATCTGTTCAGTATGTCTATGTTCGAAGTATTCATTTAGCAAAATCTTGAGCAAACTGATAATGTAGTGGGTTAGGACATGCTCTTCTTTCAGAATAAAGAACTTGGTTGAAGTATTGCTGACATGAAGTCAGGTGGAGTTGGGCACTCTCAACTTGCATCTTAGTTGATGTCAGTGTACGGATGAAAATTGCCCATTATATGACACCAACTGTGCAAAATTGTCAAACGCGGTCAGAAAGAGTAACAGGGAAAAAGACCTATTACTGGGCATAGGCAATAACATTCTTCCACAACTGTGCTTATATAGCATGCTTTTGTTCAAGTTTGATGTTTGTCCAATAGTGGAGGACACGGTGCCACAGTGGTTAGCCCTGCTGCCTCACAGAGCCAGGGATCTGGATTTGATTCTAGGGTTGTGTCACTATCTGTTTGTATTTTGCACCTTCTCCCCGTGTCTGCGTGGGTTTACTCCAGGTGCTCTGGTTTCCTCCTACAGTCCGAAAGACGTGCTGGTTAGGTGCATTGGTCGTGTTAAATTCCCCCTCAGTGTACCTGAACAGGCGCCGGAGTGTGGCAACTAGGGGATTTTCACAGTAACTTCATTGCAGTGTTAATGTAAGCATATTTGTGACACTAATAATAAAAAAGAATGTTCTTTCTTACTCACATTCCCCAACATTGAAATCTAACAACTTCAAAAGCAAAATGTTCAATCTTAAGTAGGTAAGCATCGTTCCTGATGTACATTAAATGCAAACAAATATCCCCACAATAATATTTTTAACCATAGATCCCCTATAGTGCAGAAAAAGGCACCAACCTGAGTCTGTATCGACTCGCTGGAAGAGCACCCCACCCAGGTCCTCCGCTCCACCCTAATCCCAAGCATTTATCATGGCTAATTCATCTAAATGACACGCCTTGGGACACTGAGGGGCAACTTAGCATGGCCAATACACATAACCTGCACTTGGTGAGGTGGGGGGGAGCCAGAGCACCTGGAGGAAACCCATGCAGATAGGGGGCAAATGTACAAACTCCACAAAGACAATCACCTGATGCCAGAATTGAACCTGGGTCCCCTGGCGCTGTGAGGCAGGATGTGGAATCACCGGCATTGGACTGGGGTAAGCACAGTAAGAAGCCTTACAACACCAGGTTAAAGTCTAACAGTTTATTTGGAAGCACAAGCTTTCGGAGTGTCACTCCTTCTTCAGGTGAGTGAGGAGTTGTGTTGACAAACAGGGCATGTATAGACACAAACTCAATTTACAAGGTAATGGGCGGAATGCTGTGAGGCAGCAGTTCTAGCCATCGCGCCGTTGTACTGCTGGGCTTGAAGGCTCCACATTTTGATCCCTCTTCAGTTATGAAGAAGAGTCATATTGGACTCAAAACATTGACTCAGTTTCTCTCTCCACAAACGCTGCCAGACCCGCTGAGTTTTTTTGTCCAGCATTTTCGGATTTTATTTCAGATTTCCGGCATTTGCAGTATTTTAGTTTTATTTTAATATTTTTCCTTATTGGCCAACAGTTAATCTGATTGTTCTTTCCAATTATTTATTATTTCATGGAATATCGGGCAACAGATTTGACAGCTAAAAAATAATTTTCACTCAAGCAGAATTAGTATTAGAAACAAACTTTTAAAAGGAAAGATTGTAGAATAATTGCGCAAAATAGCTGAAATACCCTTTTAATCAGTGTTCGCAAATTGATTGATAGACTACTGTGTCAATTAAGGAGTGTGGGATATTACAGAAGGGTTTGACCCTGGAAAGAAACAGAAATTGGCAATTTACAGAGTGAGCTGGCTAACCACCATCCAAAGAGATGGAAAGGTGGTAGGACTGGAGGGTCTTAATGACATTACTGTTACTAGAGAGGAGGTGCTCAACAGACTGGAGGGGCTGATTGTGGACAAGTCGCCAGGACCGGATGGAATGCATCCGAGGGTTCTGAAAGAAATGGCGGAGGTGATAGTGGATGCCTTGGTGGTTATTTTCCAGACGTCGCTGGATTCCGGGGAAGTGCCGGAAGATTGGAAAGTGGCTAATGTTACGCCGTTGTTTAAGAAGGGTGCCAGGCAAAAGGCAGGGAATTATAAGCTGGTTAGTTTAACGTCTGTTGTAGGTAAAATGTTAGAATCCGTCATCAAGGAGGAAATAGCGAGGCATCTTGAGAGGAATTGCTTGATAGAGCAGACGCAGCACGGTTTCGTTAAAGGGAAGTCGTGTCTGACAAATTTACTGGAGTTCTATGAGGATGTGTCTAGGGTGGTGGATAGAGGAGAGCCGGTGGATGTGGTCTTTCTTGATTTTCAGAAGGCGTTTGACAAGGTACCTCACAGGAGGTTATTGCAGAAGGTCAGGGGACATGGAGTTGGGGGTAGGGTGTTAGCGTGGATAGAGGATTGGTTGTCAAATAGGAGGCAGAGAGTGGGGGTCAACGGGTGCTATTCGGATTGGCGGATGGTGACTAGTGGAGTGCCCCAGGGGTCAGTGCTGGGTCCTCAGCTATTTACCATTTCTATAGATGATCTGGAGGAGGGAACCGAGTGTAGGGTGTCAAAATTTGCTGATGACACCAAGATTGGTGGAACGGCAAATTGCGCGGAGGGTGTAGAGGGTCTGTAGAAGGATCTAGATAGGCTGGGCGAATGGGCCAGGAAATGGCAAATGGAATTTAATGTTGGCAAGTGTGAGGTGGTCCACTTTGGTAGGAATAATGGTAGGAAGGACTATTACTTACGTGGCGAAAAACTGCAGCAGGCGACGGTGCAGAGGGACCTCGGGGTCCTTGTGCATGAGTCGCAAAAACCCAGCTTGCAGGTGCAGCAGGTGGTCAGGAAGGCGAATGGGATGCTGGCCTTCATAGAGAGGGGGATTGAATATAAAAGTAGGGAGGTCTTGCTGCAGCTGTATAGGGCATTGGTGAGGCTGCAGCTGGAGTACTGTGTGCAGTTTTGGGCGCCGTACTTACGCAAAGATATTTTGGCCTTGGAGGGAGTGCAGAGGAGGTTTACTAGGCTGATGCTGGAGTTGAGGGGGTTGAGCTATGAGGAGAGGCTGAATAAACTAGGCTTGTACTCGTTAGAGTTTAGAAGAATGAGGGGAGATCTCATTGAGACGTATAAGATGATGAATGGGATGGATAGGATAGAGGTGGAGAGACTCTTCCCGCTCAGAAAGGACAGTAGGACTAGGGGGCACAGCCTCAAGATAAAGGGGGGGCGGTTTAGAACGGAGTTGAGGAGGAACTTCTTCACTCAAAGGGTGGTGAATCTCTGGAATTCTCTGCCCGTTGAAGTGGTGGAGGCTGCCTCGCTAAATATTTTTAAGACGCGGGTTGATGGGTTTTTGAAAAGAGAGGGGATTAAGGGTTATAGGGAGAGGGCGGGAATGTGGAACCCAGCCAGGACAGATCAGCCATAATCTTATTGAATGGCGGGGCAGGCTCGAAGGGCTAGATGGCCTATTCCTGCTCCAATTTCTTATGTTCTTATGTTAAAGACCCACAAACTAATGCCAGCACTATTACATAGAACAATACAGCACAGGAACAGGCCCTTCGGCTCATGATGTTGTGCCAAACATGTAGCCAAATTAATCCGTTCTGCCTGCCCTTGGTCCATATCCCTCTGTTCCTGCATATTCATGTGCTTATCTAAAAGCTCTTTAAACACCTCTACCGTATCTGCCTCCACCACCATCCCTAGCAACGCATCCTAGAACCTACCACTCTCTGAGTAAAAAATTTGCCCCTCACATTTCCTTCGAACTTTCCCCCTCTCACCTTAAGTGCATGTTCCCTAATATTAGACATTTCTGGTTTGGGAAAATGATTCGGACTATCAGCTCTATCTATGCTTCTCATAAATTTACAGACTAACAGGTCTCCTCTCAGTCCCCGCTGCTCCAGAGAAAACAACCCTAGTTTGTCCAGCCTCTCCTTAAAGCTCGTATTCTCTAATCCAGGCAGCATCCTGCTAAACCACTTCTGCATCCTCTCCAAAGCCTCACATCCTTCCTGTAATGTGGCGACCAGAATTGAACTCAATAAGTGTGGCTTGACCAAGTTTTATAAAGCTGCAGCATTATATCTTGACTCTTGTACTCAGTGCCCCGACCAATAAAGACAAGCATGCAACATGCCTTCTTTGCCACCCTATCTACTTGTATGGCCTCTTTCAGTGAGCTATGGATTTGAACCCCAAGGTCCCTTTGTACGCCATTGCTGTTCAGGCCATTAACTCTATACTTTAACCTCCCAAAATGCAGTACCTCACACTTGCCTGGATTAAACTCCAGCTGCCATTTCTCCACTCACATCTGCAACTGATCGATATCCCGCTCTATTCTTTTCTATGTGACTGTGAGCTGTACAGCCATGTGAAAAGGATGGATAAAGAATATATGAACAGGCTCAGCCCACTTACCTTAGGCGAGAATCACATTTTGTCTAATTTTTTTCCCTAAGTACCATATAAAATTATTGAATCATAGAAACCCTACAGCACAGAAAGAGGCCATCTGGCCCATCGAGTCTGCACTGACTACAGTCCCACCCAGGCCCCACCCTCATGTCCCGCCACAGTTACCCACCAATCCCCCTAACCTACACATCTCAGAACACTAAGGGGCAATTTTAGCGTGGCCAATCTACCTAACCCACACGCCGATGGACTGTGGAAGGAAACCGGAGCACCCTTAGGAAACCCACGCAGACACAAGGAGAATGTGCAAACTCTGCACAGACAGTGATCCAAGCCGGGAGTCAAACCCAGGTCGCTGAAGCTGTGAAACAGCAGTGCTAACTACTGTGCTACTGTGCCACCCCCTGATGCATCTTGGAGCTTACCCAAAATTTAGACACAGTTTTCTTCCATTTTCATGCTCATTTGACATTTTTTTGCCAAGTACTTTTGCTAAGATTGCCGCCCCCTTAGACTTAAGAAACTTCTTCCCATGGTCAAGCTGCTCTTTGTTTTACCCTGGTGTTCACTTCACAGCACCATGTACTTCACACAAAGCACAGGCATTTGTTCTAACTTTTCTTACTGCCAAGCTTGACTTTTGACTTATCCACAGGATATGTCAGAAGTTATGAATTATCTTGGAGATAAAGTTCAGACTGTCAGCACGTGAGGCAATGACTAACAATTACGTCTGCTCTGCATATCCCTTAACCATTTTAAACAAGACATTGAATAAATGCCTTGATAAGTTCCATGCTTTGTCACAAAGATACATTACACCCTGCTAATGTTTACTGCACTTAGAATTTTTGCCATAGATTAGTTAGAGCACCATGTTCAAGTGATAGTCTTGGCTCAGTGGTAGCACTCACACCCACCAGAAACGTTTAGTGAAAGTCCTTGTCGAATTTCGTAAGATACATTCATCCATTTTATAACTGTGTGAACGGAATTGCAACCACTGAAATTAGAATCAGAGAAATGTTGAAATTATGTAAGATTTTTCTGTATCTACATTTGCATATCTGTGTTCAGTTTTGGTCCCCTGATGGTAGATGTCAAGATTTTGGTGGAAGTGGAGTGGTGTCGACAAGAACAATATTCAAACATTCCAAAAATGAGTAGATTAGGTGTATTGGCCATGTTAAATTGCCTCTGAGTGTCCAAAGGTTAGGTCGATTAGTGATGCTAAATTTCCCCTTAGCATCCAAAGGTATGCAAGTTGGGTAGATTGGCCATGCTAAATTGCTCCTTAATATCCCAAGATGTGTAGGTTAGGTGGATTGGTCATGCTAAATTGCCTCTTAGTGTCCAAAGATGTGTAGGTTAGGTGGATTGGCCATGGTATATTGCCCCTTAGTGTCCAAAGATGTATAGATTACGTGGATTGGCCATAGTAAATTGCCCCTTAGTGTCCAAAGATGCGCTGGTTAGGTGGATTGGTGGTGTTAAATTGCCTCTTGGTGTCCAAAGGTGTGTAGGTTACGTGGATTGGCCATAGTAAGTTGCTCCTTAGTGACCAAAGATGTGTAAGTTAGATGGATTGCCCATGGGAAATGTACAGGCTACACAAATGGAGTGGTTGAAGGGTGGAGGGGGGAGGGTTAGTGTAAGCCTGGGTGAGATGCTCTTTCAGAAAGTTAATGCAGTCTCAATGGGCTGAATGGCCTCCTGCTGCACTACAGGGATTCCATGAACGTCACTTAACTATGAGGATTGACTTTTTTTGCAGCAATGTAAACTATTGGAAGATATGATAATGATTTTTCAAATTATAAAAGGGTTAGATATAAAATAAAAGAAAATGTAGTTCAGGAAGAGCCCACAGTGCCAGTCTGCTCATTGGAGCACTACATTAATCTCAATTTGCTTATTTTTTCTCCTGGCATGTAATGGTTTTCTTTCAGTGTTTCTCTAATTCCTGCTCAAATTACTGTCATGGCTGTCAACATCAGCAATTGCACCCCTTTGGTAATTACATTGTTAAGCCAATTGTGGGGTTAAAGATAAGTGGTGATCATTGGCTCAACTATGAATGGACACAGCTGGAACAGCTGGTGTGGGAAAATAGAAGGAGGTTGTTACTATGCTGCTTTGACTCTCATTGACTTCTATGGATGCAGCATGGAAAGCATTCTTTCTGGTTATATCGCAGCTTGGTATGGATCCTGCTCTGTCCAAGACTGCAAGTAACTATAAAGGGTTGTGAATGAAGCCCAGTCCATCACTCAAACCAGCCTCCCATTGACTCTGTCTACACTTCCTGCTTCCTCGAAAGGGCAGCCAGCATAATTAAAGAACATAATTAAAGCACCCCGAACATACTCTCTTCCACCTTCTTCCTTTGGGAAAAATATTTAAGAGTCTGAGATCATGTACCAATTGACTTAAAAACAGCTTCTTCCCTGCTGCCATCAGACTTTTGAATGGACCTGCCTTTCAGTAAGTTGATCTTTCTCTACACCCTAGTTATGACTGTAACACCACATTCTGCACTCTTTCTTTTCCTTCTCTATGAATAGTATGCATTGTTTTCCTTCTCTATGAATAGCATGCACGAAAGTATATTTTCACTGAATGCTAATACATGTGACAATAATAAATCAAATCAAATCAAATCAAAAAAGTTGGCCTGAGAGTAAACTTGCTGAAGATAAGGTCAGATGTATTTCTTCGCCTTAGGTTATTAGTGAAATTGACGATGATTAGGTTTCAATAGCCTAATAGCAATAGAGGCATAGTGGCACAGCGGTTGCAATTGCTGCCTCACAGTGTCAGGGATCCAGGTTTGATTCCTGGCTTGGGTTACAAACTGTGTGGAGTCTGCACATTCTCCTCGTGTCTGCATGGGTTTCCTCCTACAGTTGGAAACTATTGCATTAGCCATACTAAATTCTCCCTCAGTGTACCTGAACAGATGCTGGAGTGTGGCGACTAGGGGATTTTCACTGCAACTCCATTACAGCGTTGATGTAAACCTACTTGTGACTAATAGTTTAACTAATTATTCCATATTCTGCATGTGAGATAATTCTCTAACCTACACATGAAAGAATTCCATTGCCCTAATGCCCTGTGGCATGCTGAACCTGGACAAGATTGTATGGAGGTTGCTGTAAATGATAAAATCTTGGGTCACCTAACGTTTTAGACAGAAGTCTGTGGGCTGAAGTCTGTGATAGTGTGACTGAGCAGTGTAAGATCTTGGATGAAGTCTCCAGTCTCTGCGGAAGCGTGGGTTCGAATCTCACCACTGCAAGATTTGATTTGAGTTTAGGGATGACAATGGCTCAGTGGTATTATGGCTAGGCTTTTAATCCAGGAACTCAACTCATGTTCTGGGGACCCGGGTTCGAATTCCGCCATGTAGATGGCGGAATTTGAATTCAATAAAAAAAATCTGGAATTTAGAATCTACTGATGACCATTGTCGATTGTTGGAAAAACCCATCTGGTTCATTAATGCTCTTTAGGGAAGGAAATCTGTCATCCTTACCTGGTCTGACTTGCACGTAACTCCAGAGCCATTACAATGTGGTTGACTCTCAACTACCCTCAGGCGACTCGCAATGGGCAATAAATGAAGGCCAACTAGTGACAGCTACGTCACACACATGAATGACAATGTCTACCAATCTGCTTTACAGAGAAGCTTGTCATTCAGAAGGGAGAACCTTCTAAATCTTATGTATCAACTAGGAATTGCAATCAGGAAATGGTAAAGAGAGGTGCTTGATTATTCACCATATTGATATGGATTGGGGCTTTTCTGATTGGGAAAAGGTAGTTTTGACAGGTCAGGTGTTGCAATGATCGAGGAAGAGAAGGTGCTAAATTTAAGGAACTGCCTGGGTTTCAAGCAGACCCCAAAGTGCATGGGAGAAAATTAATTTAGAGCAGTCAGCCACCAGTGCACTGGACAAAACTGAGCTATAATAGAGGTTTGGAAAACTCAATAGACTGTCAGTGAGATTCTGCAGCTAGCAAACACAATGTTTCCACAAGGGAATCACTTAAAAGAATTGCTAGATTAGATGCTGCACATTGGAAGTGAATGCAACACAGCGTCAAGTCTAGCTGCCAACACGGGCATGTCAAATAACAAATACCCTACATTTAAACAGTGAACCAAGCATTATTCCATTTGTCAAGGCTGGAGGAGCGCACCATAGGATCACAATCGGTGGTGCAAGGAACTGAGTTTGAGTGTGGTCGGGCACTTAAATATCGGATGCTGTTTTCAAAATGGTGCCACTGCTACCTTCCTCGAAAGCAGTTGAGAATTTGTGTACCGTGCCTTGTTGCATTGCTGGCACCGTTACTAATGTTTTCCCTCCATATCCTGTCATGTCTTTGCTTTGCTGGTTACACAGCTGAATACTAAAGCCTCTTCCCGGGGTGAAGTTATACAGAAGACGCCAATTATTTCAGAAATCTTGGAGAAGTGCTTCGAACTCGACCTACTCCTGATCAGTCCTGATATTTGAAGCCCTGATTTAAAATACCAGTGGGGTGTATTATTAATATTTCTGTTTGTAGCATCAGCAATTCTGTGCCTTGTACTCTGCTTCAGCACGTGACTGGCTGCTTTGTATGTCAGGCTCTGGCTGCATCAGTGTGACCCAGGTCTCTTTGGTGCCATCCTTCTCCAGGGCGGCACAGTGACACCGTGGTTTGCACTGTGGCCTCACAGCACCAGGGTTCAATTCTCGGCTTGGGTCAGTGTCTGGGCTAGTTTGTACATTCTCCCTGTGTCTGCGTGGGTTTCCTCTGGGTGCTCCAGTTTCCTCCCACAGTCCAAAAGACGTGCTGGTTAGTCACATTGGTCATGTTTAATTCCCCCTCAGTTTATTCGAACAGGTGCTGGAGCGTGGCCACTAGGGGATTTTCACAGTAACTTCATTGCAATGTTGATGTAAAACTACTTGTGACATTAATAAATAAACTTTAAAAAGATATTCTTACCTGTATTTTAAACATGCTGGGAGCATATGTGTGACAGGCAACTGCATTATTCCACCAAGACCCCTGTCAGAACAAACTGTCGAATCAGTACAGTGCTGGGCCCAATCAAATGAGGTGGAAGAACATTGAAATAACACATTATCTTATGTTTAAGACAATGTGTACAGATGGACACATCTCAAGTACATTAATACTTACTGCCAACTGGCTGTTAACAACAACTTTGAATCAAAGTAGGGATGATGTCAGAATTAATTTTAAAAGAGGATTCAGGAAACCATTGTGTCCACTTAATGAAGGGGAAGCATTGTATTTTCTGAGGGACAGGGGCAGAATCCCTGTCAGTGTGAGAATTGGTAGTGTAGGAGTGAATTTAAAAAAATTAAGGACAATAGAGCTCATACAATTCTCACTGCAGAGGCTAACAGCATCTCCAGTACTAACTTTAATACATCACCTCTCTCTGTTGGTAAGCATGGGTTAAATCCACCTTGTTATTAATGGTGTATCACAGGGATCGATGTTGGCCTCCCTAGTATTCATCATTTATATAAGTGACACTGATGACTATGTCGGGAATAGGATTAGTAAGTTTGCATTGGATGGGTTGTTAGGTGGAGTGTCTTGGGCTACAAGGAGATGTAGACAGAACGGTCAAATGGGCAGATAAGTGGCAGATGGAATTGAACTCTGAAAAGTATGAGGTGATAGGAATAATTTGACAAGGAAGTATTCAATGAATGGTAGGACACTAGGAAATCCTGTGGAACAAAGGGACCTCGGTGTGTTTGTCCACAGATCTCTGAAGGTGGAGGGAATGTTAGTAGGGTGGTAAAAAAGGCATACAGGACACTTGCCTTTATCCATCACGGCATGGGTTACAAAAGCAGGAAGGTCATGTGGAAGTTGTGTAGAACTTTGGTGAGGCCACAGCTAGTTTACTGTGCACAGTTCTGGTTGCCACATTATAGGAAGGATGCTCTGGAGGGGGTGCAGAGGAGATTCACCAGGATGCTGCCTGGGATGGAACATTTAAGTTTTTAAGAGAGATTGGGTAGGCTTGGGTTGCTTTCATTGGAGCAGAGAAGACTGAGGGACGATCGAGGTGTACAAGATTATGAGGGACCTGGACAGAGTGGATAAAGAGCAGCTCTTCCCCTTAGTTGAAGGATCAGTCATGAGGGTCCACAGTTTCAAGGTGAGGGGCAGGATGTCTGGGGGGGAAAAGAGTTTTTAATTCAGAAGGTGGTGATGGTCTGGAGTGTGCTGCCTGGGAGGCTGGTAGAGACAGGTTGCCTCACATCCTTTAAAAAGTACTTGGATGAGCACTTGGTACGTCATAGCATTCAAGGCCATGGGCCAAGTGCTGCCAGATGGGATTAAGTGGGAGTTCAAGTGTTTCTAATGTCTCGGTGCAGACTAGATGGGCTGAAGGGCCTCTTCTGTGCTGTATGATTATATGATTTGATGATTGTAGTTTCATCAAAAGTATAGTTTGGTTGCTGTGGAATTTGCGTTTCTCTAATGTGTGATTGTATTGATATTTCTGGTTTAAAAGTAAAGAAAACCATCTGGAGAAGTATGGTGAGTTCAAAGCCAGCAATCCTCTAACATGTTCGGCCCGGAATAAGCTAGAGCACTCAAAGTAACTGTTCAATACTAACACCTTTCCTCTTCACATTAATCAAAATAGCAGCACTCTTCAACATAACACGTATACATGTTTAAACTCTGCTGGCTCAATGCACAGTATATTTTTATACATACTTGAGTAACCTTGAGCATATTTTTAATTTAAATTCTTTCACGGATGTGAGCATAAAGCAAGGCCATCATTTGTTGCCTCTCCCTAATTGCCACTATTTGAAAGAACCACCTGCCCACACACCCGCCCCCTCCGCTCCCCCATCACCCCTCCCCCCAACCCCCAACCCACCTTGGGTTTAATTCTATTTGATTTGGTGTTGATTTGATTTACTATTGTCACTAAAGCTCATAAGTTCATAAGATATAGGAGCGGAATTAGGCCGCTCGGCCCATCGAGTTCGCTCCGCCATTCGATCATGGCTGATATGCTCCTCATCCCCACTTTCCTGCCTTTTCCCCATAACTCTTCAACCCATTACCAATTAAAAAATCTGTCGAACTCATTCTTAAGTTTATTCACTGTCCCAACATCCACTGCATTTTGGGGTAGTGAATTCCATAGATTCACAAAGCTCTGGGAGAAGTAGTTTCTCCTCAACTTCACATGTATTAGTGTACATGAAAAGTATTGTTTCTTGCACATTATTCAGACAAAGCATATTGTACGTAGGGAAGGAAAGAAGAGAGTGCAGTTGTGTTACAGTCATAGTTAGGGCATAGGGAAAGATCCTGAACTTCCTAACCCACAGACCACAATCAGTAAGAATAGACAGTAACACCTCCTCCACGTTAATCCTCAACACCAGCACCCAACAAGGCTGTGTCCTCAGTCCCTTATTACATATCCTGAAAAATGATGAGTAAGTATCCAGATATGTTGTTGTTTGCTGCGTAATCCATTGTTGTGCTACCCAGACGGCACAGGGCTTGGTGCTACCATTGGAAAAACGTCAAGGAGGTAGAGGAAGAATGAGATGAAGATAATAGGATGAAGAATATTATGGAAGGCAGGTTATGTGTAATCACGCCCCAGCATACCAACAGTCCAACCCACCATCTAACCCAACCCTTCCATTCACTTTCTAAATGCCCTCATATACCACAACCTCAGGAATGATACTTGCATTCAACCAAAAACATTAAGAACAACCAAATGCAAAAATAAACTGTTATTATTCCACATCTTGCGGATTTAACAACTTCTTATTCTACGTAGAACATAGAACACTACAGCACAAACAGGCCCTTCGGCCCACAAGTTGCACCGATTATTCTCTTAATAATGAACTGAAATCACCCCAAAGTTGAACACAAAGTAGCAGTTAGTGTCAAAGGTAAACCAGGCTGAACGCAGTTAAATTGCATCAAGGAGCGTATAAGGATAAGAACAAAGAACAAAAAAAATTACAGCACAGGAACAGGCCCTTCAGCCCTCTAAGCTTGCACCGATCATGCTGCCCGACTGAACTAAAACCCTTTACAGGTACCCACCACACTTTGAGTAAAAAACTTGCCTCGATTTAAGTGAGCAAAGGTTGAGTGAAAGAGGGCCAAGGAACCTCTGCAGGAACTTTCACAGAAGCACCGTAGAAAACATTCTTTCTGGTTGTATCACAGCTTGGTATGGTTCCTGCTCTGCCCAGGACCACAAGAAACTACAAAAGGTAGTTAACCAATCCATCATGCTAACCAGCCTCTCATCCATTGACTCTGTCAACGCTTCCTGCTACCCCGGAAAAGCAACCAGCATAATTGAGGACCCCACACACCCACCTACCACCTTCTTCCATCGGAAAAATGATACTAAAGTCTAAGATCACATAGCAACCAATTCAAGAACAGTTTCTTCCCTACTGCCATCAGACTTTTGAATGGGCCTACCTCGTGCTAAGTTGATCTTTCTCTACACCCTAGCTATGACTGTAACACTACATTCTACTCTCTCTCCTTTCCTTCTTTATGAACGGTATGTTTTATTTGTAGAACACACGAGAAACAATACTTTTCACTGCATACTAATACATGTGACAATAATACATCATATCGAATCAAATCAAACATTCTCCAACCTCACCTTGTGCTCCTGACATGGCCCATCATTTGTGTACAAGATAATGAAGATTATAACCCCTCTCCTGATCTTGTATCCTTCTTGCTATCGACCATGGCACAACAAGAATGTAAGGAGAAAGTAGTCGCATGAGTTCCTTCATGAATGTTTGGGCGGAAGTTTCCTGTTCAGCCTGCCACAGGAATCATAGCAGGCAGGATGGTGGACCATGCAAAGCTCCATTGACCTTGCGTGGGATTTTCCAGTCTTGAGGCGAGTACGGCTGGAAAATCCTGCCCTTTACGTCTGAATGGAAGCGTGGAGTTTGTTTGTGGGGAGTGTCAGAGGTACGAGGAGTTGAAGGAGGTAATAGTGAGGAGAGTAACATCTGGGATTAAGAGCAGAAAGAGGTGGAATGATGTGTGTTGCAGTGATTGAAGGATTGAAGTAATCAAATGAGTGTTAGTGGTACTGGGCTAACGGGGTATTGGGTTACACAGTAAGTAATGAGTTAGCCAAACTGTCCAGGTCATTAAGCACTTCCAGCACTGCAGCCAGCTCTGTATCATGATGATCTTTGCGCTGATTAGCTCTGCGACCTCTGCCATTGCTCTCAAGCAACTGGGATAAAAATTATTCTGCCATCTTGCGGGAGGAGGATGCTATTTCCCTCTTCCTCCACCAAGTCCGTAAATGGGACGATGGATATCAGATAACAACTGTGCTCAGAGAGCCAACCACAACAAAGAATAAAACAACATTGAAGTCAATATTGGCTTTGAGAGCAATTGGGGCAATGAGAGTTAAGCATGCTGGGAACGTTGGTCAAGTTATATTTAAAACATGGATGCAGGTTAGAAGGTGTTGTAAGTCGTGACCTGTTCTATGGAGTGTGACCTGAAACTTTGTGTGAAGACCAAATAAGGAAAGTTGTTTGGGTTATGCTAGACTTCTTGGCATCAAGGTTTCTCACAATGTCCACATTTGGTAAAGATTATATGCCCTATGTGCAGTTTGGGATGAGCATTATGGAGGTGTTTATGTGTAATTCCATTGGCTTCATCAAACAATGCTTCCGATTAAATCATTGGCTGAGTGCCAGAGAACTTGAGACTAATCATTGGCCTGATGGAAGATCAGACAAAGGAGACACGGAGACGAGTACTAATCAGGAGCGGACTTGGCCATTTCATTCTGAACTGGGGAAGTATTCGGTTTCAGTCAAAACATTAAAGTTTCTGTTAAAGAGTTAATGTTTAGTGTTAGGGTTAAAGTGTTGCAAATGCTGTAAGTTTCTGAGTTTGGTACCTATATGTTAAATAAACAAAAAATAATTGAAGTGAATTTGAGTCTATCACTGTCCTTTGGTTGGTTACACTAAACTAAGTATCTAGAAAGAGATTTAAGGTTTAAAGCTGGATAACACCACTCATAAATCTAAAAGGGAATTCAGGTGAAGGTTCTTTATCTCAATACCTTGGAGGATATGGGACTCGCTACCACATGGAATAGTTGAGGTGAATAATATAGACAAATTTAAAGGGAGGTTAGATCAGGTTAAGAGGGACAAGGGAATAGAAGCTTACATTGAGGGGATTGGTGAGAAGGGATGCAAAAAGACTTATGGAACGTTAACACAGGCATAGATCTCTAGAGCTAAAAGGTGTAAATACTTTGTAACAAGTGACAAAGCAGCTTCTTCTGAGTACTGGGTATGCTTGGGAGTTTTAAGCTTGTGGTGTGGAGGGAGTGGGGGGGGTGCCTTTACAATCTCCAAAATGCATTCACTCTTTAAGAGATGCAGACTGTTTTTAAATAGCATCAAAGGTACTATTGCAACCACCACCATCCAACAGACACACACACACACACACACACCTTTTTCTCAGTCCCACATTCACATACTCCGCAGAATTACTGGGTGGGATTTTACGGCCTCGCTCATTTTCTGAAGCCATAAAATCCCGCCCAAGGTCAACGAACCTTCCCATGTCCCACCCCTCACCAGCTCCGATTCCCGTGGCTAGCAGGGAGGTAAAATTCTGGCCAATGTTTCAGCATATTTAGATGGGCCGTATTTCTATTGTAAAATTTCTTGTGAGATCTCCTCCTACGTACATTGCGCACTGAAAGCCTGTCAAATTTTTTACTCTGAGATGGATTTGCTTATTGCACAACAACAAGGAGCCACACTGGCGCCCGACCATTAATTGAAAGGGTGCTCCATATTTAGAAGTGAACACAGAAAAGGGCATCCCGCAAATAGATGTAGCAATGCGTCAACATATTGAATCACTTGAATCAGATGACAGATGCGTTTACCATAATGAGGGCGCTATAGGCTTTGTTGTCAGATCAGGTCTAATTGGGAAACAAATGGATTCCAAAATTGGGTTCAGTTACAGCTGTCGCTGCCTCCAGCAATTTACCTCGGCGTACTGCTGTTTGGAATCTTCGACATTCAGACATTTGAATCGCTCCCAGCTTCTGTCATTTGCAAACTGCAAACATCATCATCATCATACACTCGATCACAAATTCTGTTCTCCATTTCAATGAGGCGCGTCAGATCAGAGCAACTCCACTTACTTCCCTTCACCTTAGCGAATGATAACACACCTTCATTTAAAAGAAAACAGGCCCATTAATATCCTTGCTGGAATAACAGTTGTAAAGATCAACCCTTTTTCTTGAGGCACATCTGTAATCCTTCCCTGGTGATTTCTCTGACTTTTATTGCAAAGAAATTAGAGTACAGAATAAGGCCATTGAGCTCAACAGGTCTTGCCACCGTTTGATATTTCACATGTGTCTCGCCCTATTTTGTCCAACCTGATCAGCATATCTTTCCATTCCGTTCTCCTTCACGTCCTTTTCCAAATTCAGTTTAAATGCATTTTTGTCATTCGTGCAACTACCCCCTGTGGCAATATAATAACATTATAACGGCACTCATTTACTTTGTCTGATGTTTTCATGTGTATCAGTGGAAAGAGCAACATTTGGACGGCACGGTGGCACAGTGGTTAGCACTGCTGCCTCACAGTTCCGGCTTGGGTCACTGTCTGTGTGGAATTTGCCACTGTGTCTGTGTGGGTTTCCTCCGGTTTCCTCCCACAGTCCAAAAATGTGCAGGTTAGGTGCATTGGCCATGCTAAAATTGCCCTCTGTGTCCTGGGATGCGTACATTAGAGGGATTAGCGGAGTAAATACATGGGATTACCGGGATAAAGCCTGGGTGGGATTGATGTCGGTGGAGACTTGATGGGCCAAATGGTCTCCTTCTGCACTGTAGGCTTTCCTATGCTTTCTATAATTTGTTACTCATCACTAATTGCCCTTGAGAAGTTGGCAATGAGTGTCTTATAACTCTATGATTGTTCAGTAGCAAGGTAAAATAATGAGCCATAGTCCACAAAGTAGCAGAGGCATTGCTCTCTGTTACAGAATGACAATTGCCACAATTCTCCAGCCGTTCACGCCATCGGGATTCTCCAGTCCTGCCAGCAGCGCATCCTCGCTCGCAGGTTTCCCATCAGAGTGGAGTGACAGTGGCGGGACCAGAGAATCCAGCCGCTAGCAAACAACACGGCACCTCCGACTGGCGGGAAACACACAGCTCAATTCTCGAGATTGGAGAATCTTGCCCAATATGTGAAAGGCGTAAAAATGGGGTGGGGTGAAGAGTTAGGCCCATCAGAACTACCACAGCCGGTGTGCAGGTAGAACTTGCTCCCGTGGCATCATCTCGCTTTGTATTCTGGCCACCTTAACTAACCAAACCCCCGGATCAGCAATAGGAATCACACCAAATTGCTGAACCTAGATACGGATTGTGAGAAGAGTAAAATGAGTCGCCTGTCTGATTGATCACTACCAAACACATAATGCCAGTAAAAAGGAATGTTTCTCCCTCCATGTAGCAGAATAGTTTCACCTATTCTCAAAGTTAAACTTAAAATTTGTTTATTAGTCACAAATAAGGCTTACATTAACACTGCAATGAAGTGACTGTGATATTTCCCTAGTTGCCATACTCCAGGACCTGTTCAGGTCAATGCACCTAACCAGCACGTCTTTCAGACTGTGGGAGGAAACCCACGCAGACACGAGGAGGACGTGCAAGCTCCACACAGACAATGACCCAAGCCAGCAATCGAACCCAGGTCCCTGGCTCTGTGAGGCAGCAGTGCTAACCACTTGTACCACCGTGGCATGAATAAGAACCACCATGCAGACCAGACTGGACAGACCTTTGGGAGTCGACTGGAACATTATTTACGATTCATTTGGCAGGGTTTACAATGGAATCAATGTGGGTGACTGGCCTTCTTGAATTGCTGCAGTGCGTGTGGTAAAGCTGCACCCACAGTGCCGTTAGGATGGGCTGGAGGTATTGCTGTGTTTGTAAGTATTAAGTTCATAAACTGAAATGTCATTCTCGGTTGCCCTTTCTACTGGAAGATTTCGTTGAATTGGCTGATTGACAATCTTACTGAAAGAACTTGACATTTTTTCACATTCTATTAACTCGATGCCAATAGCAGTCCAATCAGAGGTCAGTGTGGATATAATCATGCTATGCATCTTAAGCAAAAGGAGCAACATATTCATATCTAAGGAGAGAACTATACAACCTAATGCACTGAACCATGCTATTGACTGGATGTTGTCAGAGGTATGAAAAGATGTTGGGTTAGAGCTATCAATAAAAGCCAAGTTTACTTGACTTTGCATTAATTTAATATTGCTGGGATCAATGCAGCAAGTTGTAAGTGCACATAATAGACGAAATCGGATATGTTTTAGTTACTTCTAGTAAATAAACCTATTGTGAAATAATTCCCTTAAAGGAAGATTTTTTTTGTTTTTTATTTGAGTGATTGAGTGTCGAGATTTTGGTCTAGGATTTGGACATGTCGTTTCTTGGACACACTACATGGTGAAGGATACAATTCCTGATGCTGAGGTCTGAAGTGTTAGCCTACGAGCCCCAATTTCCATTTCACATTCCTTACTCCTTCCAGTGATATCTCACTGAAGATCTGGTGTCTTCAATCCTTGAGGAAGCTTCTGCCTTTCCTGACAAGCGGCACGGTGGCACAATGGTTAGCGTTGCTGCCTCACAGCATCAGGAACCCGGGTTCAATTCCAGTCTCAGGTGACCACCTGTGTGGAGTTTGCACATCCTCCTTGTGTCTGTGTGGGATTCTTCCTATTTCCTCCCACAGCCCCAAAATGTTTGGGTTAGGTGGGTTGGCCCTCAGTATGAGGGGGATTAGCAAGGTAAATTTGTGTAGTTATGGGGATAGACCCTGGGTGGGATTGTTGTTGGTGCAGGCTCGAGGGTTGAATAGTCTCCTTCTGTGTGAGTGTTTAATTTATCGCCTGTTCTTCACTCAGAACAGGGCTCAGCTTGGAAACAAATAATTCCCCTATTTGTACATCTTCAAACGCCAGATACAGACTAGCACTGGGGAAGACTTGGAAGCTCTTCTGTATATTCTTATCTTCTCAGGGTAAATTTCAGAATGGATATTAATTGCTGCCCCATGAACGTTTTAAAAAATATTCAATGTGTTATACCAGAAGTACAGCAATAGTGACTTTTTAAATGTAACACATTACAGCTGCTTTTCCTGTGTGAAGTTACTGACCATCAAAACTTTTTCAACACATTTCCTCCATTAACTTAATCTAGTTTCTTCAAGACAGTACGGTTGGAATTTTCCGACAGTCTAGTGGGATTTTCCCTCCCCTCTGCAATGAATGGAGATTTGGTTTGTCCCCAGAATCTCTATTTTTGCTGTAGTGGGTGTGTGGCATGATAAGACTGCACCCTACGAACATATGAACATCATGTTAGGAGCAGGAGTAGGTCACTTGGTCCTTTGAACCTCTTCTGCTATTCAATAAGATCATGGCTGACCTGATGGTGGCTTCCTGCCTTTTTTTTTAAACATTCATGGGACATGGGAGTCGCTGGCTCTCCAGCATTTATTACCCATTCCTCGTTGCCTGAGGGCGATTGAGAGTCAACCACATTTTTTTTGTGGCTCTGGAGTCACATGTAGGCCAGACTAAGTAAGGACAGCAGATTTCCTTCTGTAAAGAACATTAGTGAACCAGATGGCTTTTTCCAAAATTGACAATGGTTTCATGGTCATCAGTAGATTCTAAAGTCCAGATTTTTTTTTAATTGAATTCAAATTTTAGAATCTGCCATGCCGAGATTCGAAGCCAGAATCTCCAGCTGAGTTTCTGGATTAAAAATCTAGCAATAATACCACTAAGACGTCACCTCCCCTGAATATTCCCATTCATTTCCTTATTTATCACGAGTCTATCTCACTCTACTTTGGCAATATTTAAAGACTCTGCTTTTACTGCCTTTTGAGGAAGAGAGTTCCATGGACTTAACGCCCCTTGAGAGAAAAGATTCCTTCCCATCACCCTCTTAAATGGGCCATCCCTTAATTTAAACAGTTGACCCCCCCCAGCTCTGGATTCTCCCACCAGAGGAACCATCCTCTCCACATTCACTCTCTCAAGATCCCTCCTAGTCTTATACATTTCAATGAAGACTCTTCTTACTCTTCGAAACTCCAGTAAATACAAGCCTAACCTGTCTGAACTTTTCTCAAAAGACAAGGGGGGGTGCTGGAAAGGCTGGGACTTTTTTCCTCTGGAGCATAGGAGGATGCGGGGTGACCTTATAGAGGTTTATAAAATCATGAGGGTCATAGACAAGGTCTTTTCCCCAGGGTAGGGGAGTCCAAAACTAGAGGGCATCAGTTTAATGTGAGAGAGGAAAGATTTAAAAGGGATCTGAGGGGGAACTCTTTTCACACAGAGTATGGTGCGTACATGGAATGAGCTGCAGGAGGAAGTGGTAGAGGCAGGTACAATTACAACATTTAAAAGACATTTGGACAGGTACATTGATGGGGAAGGTTTAGAAGGATATGGGCAAAAGGCAGGCAAATGAGACTAGTTCAGTTTAGGAATTTCCATGCTATATATCTCTATGACTCTATAGTTCTAATCTGGTGTGACAGGGGCTGAGACAGGAAGCAGGCCAACTGTGATTCATCTTCGATTATGTTAGTCTGGAACTGGTCACTCAGAGATGCAGCATCCTCTGACTTTTACTATTGTGTGAGAATGGGTAGAGACACCTTTTCTGTGGCAGACCTGAAGGCTGAACAGCCTGGTAGAACATGGCCATGGAGCGCAGTTGATTCTATGGGTGGCGCAGTGGTTAGCACTGCTGCCTCACAGTGCCAGGGACCCGGGTTCGATTCCAGCCTCGGGTGACTGTCTGTGCAGAGTCTGCACATTCTCCTCATGTCTGTGTGGGTTTCTTCTGGGTGCTCTGGTTTCCTCCCATTGTCGAAAGATATGCGGGTTAGGTTGATTGACCATGCCAAATTGCCCCTTGGTGTCATGGGGATTAGAGGGATAAATATGTGAGGTTACAGGGATCGGGCTTGGGTGGGATTGTTGTCAGTGCAGGCTCGATGGGCCAAAAGGCCTCCCCTGCACTGTAAGGATTTTATGGATTCTATTTGGAACTTCTCTATTGAATAGCGCACAGAATTGAAGTGGACATCGCTGTTGGTTGCAGTAATAAATCTTTCCTCCAGCCATGATTCCAGTATTGAATACCCAAATGTGTCTCTGCACTTCTCTTTTCACAAGGATGCTGGCAGTAAAATTTATAAATTTAGGTTCTCCTGCATGACAGCTAAAAAAAGACAGCATGAGTCATCACTCGCTCTGCCTTTCAGAGAAACTGGAGTGCTCAAATGTATATATATGGCAGGGGAGGCATTTGATAAACTGAATTATGCTAAACACTTGGGGAAAAGAAAGTATCAGTTTTGCCGTACTCTCAATTGATTACACCCTGTTCCGACCGACTTGCTTTGCCCAGGACAGATACAAGAAAAGGAGGGAGGGCATTCCAAAGCATGTTACAGCCAATCACGGCCAAAGCACTGCTATAATGTGGGAACGTCACAGCCAAGTAATGCACAGCAAGATCCCAGCAATGTGATAATCACCAGGTGAGAGAGCAGATGTAACCTCAGTTAAACCATCTTCTTGAGACTCAGGTGATCACTTGTGCTTTGGTAAATGTACTTTCCTTAGTGGTTCCAGAAAATTAACAAATTGAATTGAGTGGTACATGTCTGAGGGGGATTTGTGATTAAGCTGCTGATTCCAGGGATCTTGTGCTAACTTGGAATCATTGAATCCCTATAGTGCTGAAGGGGGCCATTAGGCATCAAGACTGCACCAACCACATTCCTACTCAGGCCCTATCCTGGTCAACCTGTCAAAGCAAGGAATTATCAAGCTGCAAAGCACTGCCAAACTGTCAAAGAGTTGTCAAACTGACAAACAGCTGTCAAATTCTTAAAACTTTCAAATAACTGTCAAAACTATCATAGAACCTTCAAAGCTGTGAAAGAACCGTCAAACCTGCTCAAAATCTGTCCATGCTGATCATGAACTACCAAAGCTGTCCAAGAACTGTCAAGTTGCCCAATAACTTTCAAATTGTCCATGGGGCTGTTCAAGAACTATCAGACTGTCCAAGGACAGGCAAAGATGAATTAAGCTGTGACTGCATTCAATGAACTGCCACGCCATACAAGAACAGCTTAGCAGCCCAGGAACTGATAAGCTATGAAAGAACTGACAAGCTATGAAATAACTTACAAGCTATGAAAGAACTGACAAGCTGTCCAAGAACTGTCAAAGCGTCCCAGAACTGTCAGACTATCCAATAACTGTCAAGCTGTTCAAGAACTGTGAACCTGTTTGTGAACTCTCAGCTATAAATGAAAAATTTTGCTGCCAAAGCTGTACAAGTACTGTTAAGATGTCCAAGCACTGATAAACTGTTTAAGAACTGTCAGACTGTCCAAGCACTGTCAGATCTTCCCAAGATCTGTCAGTTTTTCCAAGAGCCGTGAAGCCATCCAAAACCTGTCAAACTGTCCAAGAACTATCAAAGAACTTCAAAGAACTATGAGGCTTTCCATGAACTGTCAAGACTGTCCAAAAACTGCAAGGTTAACCTAGAATCATCAGGCTGTCCAAGAACTGTGAAGGCATCAATGAAGAATTAAACTACCAAAGCAGTGAAAGAACTGTCCAAGCATTACCAAGTTGCCCAAGTACCGACAAGCTGTTCAAAAACTGCTGAAGTGTCAGGCTGTGCAAGAAATCTGAAGCTGTTCAAGAACTGTCAGTCTTTTCAAGCAATGAGAAGCTGTTCAAGAACTATCAAGCTGTCAAATAACTGTCAATGTGTCAAAACTGTAAATGAACTGCAAAGCTGTCAAGACTGTAAAAGAGACATGAGGCTGCCAGAGAATAATAAACACTGCTTCAATTACTGTCAAAGTTGTCAAAGAACTTTGAAAACACTAGCAAACTATCAAAGTATTGTAAAAGTTGTCATAAACCGCCAAAAGAATTGGCAAAGTTCTCCACAAACTGTCAAAGTGCCCCAGGAAATGTCAAAGCTGTTCAAGAATTCTCAAAGATGTCAAATCATTGTCCATTCTGTCCAAGAACTGTCCATGCTACCAAAGACAGTCAAAGCTGTCCTTGACCTGTCAAAGCTGTCCAGTAGCTTTCATGCTGAAGGAGAACAGTCAAATGTGTTCAGAAAATATCAAGCTATCAAAGAACAATCAAACTGGAAAAACGCAGAATTGTCAAGCTGTCCACGAATTGCCAAGTTTTACAAAAACTGTCAAGTCGTCAAAGAAATGCCATAAAATGTTAAAGTTGTCCACAAATTGTCAACACTGTTAAATGATTGTCAAAATGACACATAGTTGTCAAAATATCAAAGTACTGTCATACTTGTCAAAGCCGTCAAGCAACAGTCAATGTGTCAGTTAGCTGGCAAAATTGGCAAAGCTGTCAAAGAACTGTCAAACAGCAAACCTGACAAAGAACAGTCTGACTGTCAAAGCTCTGTACTGCTGATCAAATATTGTCAACACCATCAAAAAGCTGTCATGCTGGAAAAGAACAAGCAAGCTTTTACAGCAATCAAGGAACTGTCAAAGATGTTGTAGATATATCAAACTTTCAAAGAACTGTTAAGTTGTCAAAGGACTGCCAATGAACTATTAAAAGCTTCTACAAACTGTCAAAGAGCTGTTGAATTATCAAACCGTCAAAGCTGTCAAAGGATTGCCAACTGACACAGAACTGTCAATATGATCAAGAACTTACAAAGCGGGTCAAGAACTGCCAAAGCTGTTCAAGAACTTACAAAGCTCTCAAGAATTGTCAAACTGTTATAGAGCTGTCAATATATACTCCAAACTGTCAAACAGCTACGATGCTATCCAAGGACTGTCAAAACTTTTAAAGAGCTGTCAATGTCCAAAAACTGCCAATACTGTCCAAAAGCTATCAAAGTTGTCAAGGTCTGTCAAAGCTGTGCACCAACTGTTGGAGTGTCAAAGAACTGGCAAAATTCTAAAGAATTGTCAAAGTTGTCAAGAAACTGTCAAAGAACTGTCAAATCATCAAAATATCAAAGCTGCCAAAGAACTGTACAACTGTCAAAACACTACAAAATTGGCACGGGAGTGTCAAACTGTCAAACCATTTTCAATACATAAAGCTGGCAAAAACCATAAGACCATGACACCATAAGGCATAGGAGCAGAATTAGGCCACTCGATCAATTGGGTCTGCTCTGCAGCTCAATCACGATTGATAGTTTTCTCATCCCTACTCTCCTGCCCATGACCACTGACCCCTTATTAATCAAGAACCTTATCTATCTCTGTTTTAAAGACACTCAATGATTAGCCTCCACAGCTTTCTGCGGCAAAATGTTCCACAGACTCACCACTCTCTGGCTGAAGAAATTCCTCCTCATCTCTGTTTTAAAGGATCGTTTCTTTAGCCTGAAGTTGTGCCCTCTGGTTCTAATTTTTCCTACTAGTGGAAACATCCACTCTATCCAGGCCTCACAGTATCCTGTAGGTTTCAATAAAATCGCCCCTCATCCTTCTGAACTCCAATGAGTACAGACCCAGAGTCCTCAATCATTCCTCATATCTTCATTCCACGGGTCACTCCTGTGAACCTCCTCTGGACCTTTTCCTTGGCCAGCACATCCTTCCTCAGATACGGGGCCCAAAACTGCTCACAATATTTCAAATGGGGTCTGAGCAGAGCCTTATACAGCCTCAGAAGTACATCCCTGCTCTTGTATTCTTGCCCCTCTCAACATGAATGCTAACATTGCATTTGCCCTCCTAACTGCTGACTGAACCGACACGTTAACCTTAAGAGAATCTTAAGAGAAAAGAAAGGGTGGCACAGATGGGACACTGGAAACGTATAGAACATTACAGCTCAGTATAGGCCCTTCGGCCCTGGGTGAAAGAAGGAGAAAGGAGTGCTGGATTGCGGTATCTCATTTCAATCTATTTTACATTTGATTCAATAAGTGCCCCAGCATCGAAGCAGGCTTTCTGTTTTGCCCACCTCTATGTCTGCCAGCTACCACACTCTAATCCAGTGCACGCCACCACCCCAAATAAAAATTAGAACTGCAAGTGGCCATTTTGAAATGTCACATTCACAAGCCTTAGCTTGTATTGTGCAAATATCCTTCATTCACTTCATTTTATTGGAGAATGAACCGATTATCTATTGATTTGATTTGATTTATTATTGTCACATGTATTAACATACAGTGAAAAGTATTGTTCCTTGCGCATTACATAGACAAAGCATACCGTTCATAGAGAGGGAAAGGCAGAATGTAGTGTTACAGTCATAGCTAGGGTGCGGCGAAAGATCAACTTAATCCAAAAGTCCATTCAAAAGTCTGACAGCAGCCGGGAAGAAGCTGTTCTTGAGTTGGTTGGTACGTGATCTCAGACTTTTGTAGCTTTTTCCCAATGAAAGAAGTTGAAAGACAGAATGTCTGGGGTGCATGGGGTCCTTAATTATGCTGGCTGCTTTGCTGAGGCAGTGGAAAGTGTAGACAGAGTCAATGGCTGGGAGATTGGTTTGCGTAATAGATTGGGTTACGTTCATGACCTTTCTGCGTTAATGAATTCCACACATTCACCTCTCTGGGTGAGGAGATTTCTCCTCACCTCAGCTCCAGAAGGTTTACCCCTTATCCTCAAACTATGCCCCCCTAGTTCCCCCTTGTGTATTGGGATACATTGTGGCCATTTTGGTCATGAGTTGTGTTTGTTGTTATAGAGGCTAGTTAAATATATTGTGTAGAATGCTTGCTGCAGTGTGGTTTAAATGGACTCTGTTGTGAAAGTAGTTTGTTTGTTTTAAAGTTATCCATTTGCTGTGACTCATGCTCTAAGTCCTTCCTTGCTTCCAACTCATTGACGGAAATGAGATTTCAGCAGATACTCCAAACACCTGCCACTTTTGAGCTCCAGTTTTTCACTGGAGATTTCAGTCAGTTATAAAATTCTAACGTGGTTAGTCAGGATAGATTCAGAAAGAATGCTCCCAGTGGTGAGGGAGACTGGAACCAGCGGGTCATAGTTTGAGGATAAGTGGTAAATCTTTTAGAACTGAGGTGAGGAGAAATTTCTTCACCCAGAGGGTGGTGAATGTGTGGAATTCACTCCCACAGAAAATAGTTGAGGCCAAAACATTATGTGATTTCAAGAAGAAAGACTATAAAGAGTGCAGAAAAGATTTACTAGGATGCTACCGAGACTTGATGGTTTTGAGTTATAAGGCTGGATAGGCTGGGACTTTTTTCCCTGGAGCTCAGGAGACTTAGGAGTGATCTTATCGAGATCTATAAAATAATGAGGGGCATAGATCAGTTCGATAGTCAACATCTTTTCCTGAAGGTAGGAGAGTCCAAAACTAAGGTGAGGTTTAAGGTGAGAGGGGAGAGATACAAAAGGGTCCAGAGGGGCAATTTTTTTCACACAGAGGGTGGTGAGTGTTTGGAACGAGCTGCCAGAGGCAGTAGTAGAGGGAGGTACAATTTTTTGTCTTAAAAAGCGTCTTGACAGTTCCATGAGTAAGATGGATATAGAGGGGTATGGATCAAACGTGGGCATTTGGGATTAGCTTAGTGGTCAAAAAAAAGGACAGCATAGACAAGATGGGCTGAAGGACCTGCTTCCATGCTGTAAACCACTATAACTCTATAAGAAATTAGATATATTTCTTGGGGCTGAAGGGATCAATAGGTAGGCCGAATGGCCTGCCTCTAGTTCCTATGTTTCCATGTTCACACTTAATCATGAGCAGTCTCACCAGGAGAGGTGAAAAGTTAGGTGATGTGGCTAGGTGTAAAATGATAGCTGTTACTGTAAAAGGTTCAGCGCCGTGTGGGAACTAAAAGGACAACAATCTGCTTTTAAACATTTATTTTCTTCCTGAAAGGAAAAGAATTATTTCAATACCGCTTTCACGTATCACTTTCAAAAGGATTTGCACTGAGATTGAATTGATCCCCTGGACTCACTTTCCACAATATTGACATACTCATGTCACAGGAAACCAGAGGCCCTGGAAATAGCAGATTTGGGAAGAATTTTTCTGTCCAGGCTGTGAATAAACCAGAGGTCACCCATAGGAGTTTTAAAGTTTATTTATTAGTGTCACAAGTAGGCTTACGTTAACACTGCAATGAAGTTACTGTGAAAATTCCCAAGTCGCCACAATCCGGCACCTGTTCGGATACATTGAGGGAGAATTTAGCACAGCCAATGCACCTAACTAACACGTCTTTGGAGTGTGGGAGGAAACTGGAGCACTCGGAGGAAACCCATGCAGACATGTAGAGAATGTGCAGACTCCAGTAACCCAAGCTGGGAATCGAACCTGGGTCTCCGGCGCTATGAGGCAGCAACGCTAAGCACTGTGCCACCGTGCTGCCTCTGGAGGTAAGCTTTCCTTACAGGCAGCTGACTGCTTAACCACAGTGGTCAACTGACCATTCTGGTGTCAACAAGGTCCTGGTCACTTCGAGGTCCTGATCTATAGTTTGAACTTGTCAGATAAGGTGCCATGGAAGGGCAGATTGGGAATTGGTTGCATGGTCGGGGAGTCCAAGATCCTTTTTGGGTCCTGGAAGTGTACCCCTGCCCCCTGACTCCCAAAACGTTAATTCAACACGGACCTTGAGAGAGTGTTTGCTTCTGTTGCTCTTGGAGGAATTCAAAATGTGAACTTCACGGGTACTGTTTTGTAACTAAAATTATCACAGGGTCCTACCTACAATCAAGGACCTCGGTTTCCCTATCAGAATGAGCCAGTTGGCTGAATCAAGCAGTAGTTTTGCACCCCTTCATCCATCACTGAATTTCCACTACCAACAACCTGGGGGTCACCATTGACCAGAAATTAAAATGGGTCTAGCCATATAAGTACTGTAGCCACACGATGTGGGTTACTTGCCGTAGAGGCTAGGCATCCTGTGGCGAGTAACTCACCTTGTGACTCCCCAAAACCTACCTACCGTCTATAAAGCACAAATCAGGAGTGTGATGGAATACTCCACACTTGTCTGGATGGGTGCAGCTCCAACAACACTCAAAAACAGTGACACCATCCAGGACAAAGCAGCCTGCTTGATTGCTACCCTTTCCGCAAACATTCACTCCCACTGCCAGAGCCTATGGAATTCACTACCACCAGGAAAAGCTGAGACCAAAACCTTAAATGTTTTCACAAAACAGTTAGATACAGCACTTGAGGTGAAAGGGATCAAGGAATATGGGCGGGTGTGGGAGGCAGGATTGCATTGAATGGTGAACCATGATCATAATGAATGGTGACGCAGGTTCAAAGGGTCAAATGGCATCCTTCTACTCCTATTTTCTCACCGTAAATTTCCTCTCCCACCCGCCATGGGGATTGTAACGGTGGGGAGGGGGTGCAGGCCATACAAAGGTCCACTGACCTCGGGCAGGATTTTCTGGGAAATGGGGTAAGCGCTGCCAGAAAATCCAACCCTCTACGTTTCTATGTTTCTACGAACAATGATGGACTGACATTAAACTTCCAAGGTGGGTGATTCACAAGTAAAATATTCATAAACTGAGATTATGCAACATTTCTCCCTGTCTTTAACATTTAGAGTTTGGAAATCAATCTAAAATCAGCTGAAAACTGTCGTGTAACCCAATGTGGGGTTGTCATTGTTTCAACAGAAACTGAACATAATATGAGATTACCAGTTGGTGGGCCATGCTGGAATTATGTAATTGTAGTTCTCCCATCTCAGTCCCCAACTCCACTTTATATTCTTTCAATTTCCTCCTCTTCAAATATTTATCTGCTTCCCTTTTAAAAAGCTAATTCTGGATTCTGCATCTGCCACTTTGGAATTTCATGTCCTTTGCACTAAAATAACTCTGAGCCCAATCTTTTGTTCTTTTACTGATGCATAAAATGAATGCATTAAACTTACTGACCCATGGAGGTAACTCTTCCCAATTTACATTACCAAAGCCGCTCATGGTCTTGAAGACACTGACCAGATTTCCTCCGCACATCAGTTAAAACCTTCCGGTGCCAGATGTTTCTTTTGATTCTTTTTACTGAACTGATGGTTGCTATTTTGATGGAGGTCATAAGAAATGACTCCCAGCCACATGAAGACATTCTTAGACTTAAAAAGAAAACCCAGAGAGTTAGAACAAAGGCCAAAGAACAAAGAAAAATACAGTGCAGAAAAGGCCCTTCAGCCCTCCAAGTCTGCGACACGGTGGCACAGTGGTTAGCACTGCTACTTCACAGCTCCAGGGACCTGGGTTCAATTCTGGGTTTGGTCACTGTCTGTGTGGATTTTGCACATTCTCCTTGTGTCTGCGTGGGTTTCCTCCCACAGTCCAAAGATGTGCGGGTTAGGTTGATTGGCCGCGCTAAAAATTGCCCCTTAGAGTCCTGAGATGCGTAGGTTAGAGGGGTTAACAGCTGGATAGGGAGCTAGGGCCTGGGTGGGATTGTGGTCGGTGCAAACTCAATGGGCCAAATGGCTTCTTTCTGCACTGTAGGGTTTCTATGATAATCATGATGCTCTAACTAAACTAAAAAAAACCTCCTGCCCTCATTCAGTCTGTATCCCCGTATTCTCCATCTTTCCAGTGAAAACAATCCTAGTTTATTCAATCTCTCCTCATAGCCAACACCCTCAAAACCAGGTAACGTCCTGGGAACCTTCTTTGCACGCTTTCCAAAACTTCCACATCCTTCTGGCAATGTGGCGAGCAGAGCTGCAATTCGCCAAAGATCCTTAGACCTTCCAAACTCACGACCACTCCCATCTAGAAGGACAAGGGCAGCAGATACATGGGAACACCACCACCTGCAAGGTCCCCTCCAAGTCACAGAACATGGACTGCAAAGATTCAAGAAGGCAGCTCACTACCACCTTCTCATGGGCAACTAGGGATGGGCAATAAAAGTTGGCCAACGAGCGACACCCACGTCCCACAAATGAATTTAAAAAAATCCCTTCCTACTTACGTACCCATCCAAATGTTGCTAATATGCTTGCTTCCACCGCCTCCTCTGGCGGCATGTTTCAGACACCCACTACTCACCGCATGAAAAACTTCCCATACACTTCCCCTTAAACTTTCCCCCTTCACCTTGAGCCTGTGCCCCTTTGTAATTGACACTTCCACCCTGGGAAAAAGGCCCCTGACTATCCACCTGTCTGTGCCACTCAAAATTTTGTAGGCCTCTATTATGTCTCCCGTCAGCCTCTGTCATTCCAGTGAAAACAATCCAAACTTATTCAACCTTTCCCCATAGCCAACATCCTTGAGACCAGGCAATATCCTGGCGAATCATCTTTGCACTCTCTCCAAAGCTTCCACATCCTTCTGATAGTGTGGCGACCGGAACTGCATGCAATATTCCAACTGCGGCCTAACCAAGGTTTTACATTACTGTTCACCTCAGTCCTTTTCAATAGTACATGCACTTTTCTCTGAAACTCACTTAGGCTGTCTGCTTCAGTGAACTCCTTTAGTGAAGCGTTCTTCCAACTAATAGTTGAAAAGACATGTAAGGAAAATTGTCCTGACTTTCAACTTACAGTAGCGTATACTGAGTTAACACCATAACTGCAGAGTTATCCCTTTCTTTACCCGGGACCAATTTGATCAGGAATGTTTCGAACCACCATTTCTGTAAAGTTTATTTATTATCGTCACAGATAGGCTTACATTAACACAGCAATAAAGTTACTGTGAAAATCCCCTAGTTGCCACACTCCAGCGCCTGTTCGGGTACATTGAGGGAGAATTTAGCATGGCCAATGCACCTAACCAGCATGTCTTTCAGATTGTGGGAGGAAATCAGAGCATTCGTAGTAAGCCCACACAGACACAGGGAGAATGTGCAGACTCCGCACAGACAGTGACCTAAGCTGGGTATTGAACCTGGGCCCCTGGTGGTATGAGGCAGCAGTGCTAACCACTGCGCCACCATGCCACCCCTTACTAATAAAGAAAAATAATGAAGAATTCTGAATGGTGGATGATAAAAGCAGATTATGAATCAGTGATATTCTTCATGATATCCTCTGACAAGTTTAATCATATTTGTATCATACACTCCTCTGAAGCTGTGTAATTGGAGCAGGGGAGGAGACCCATCGACTGACTGGATCTGTGGTGAAACAATAGATGCGGCATTGATGATTTAGGCCTAGATTTTCTCACGGGCTCAAATCTTGTACAAATTGGGACTTCCACTCACTGAAGTCATGATGTCTTTGCCTGGCCTGTACTTCCGCTCCTGGGGTCATCTGCATGCAGGAGTCTGGCACCCTGACCTTGCGTAAGGTGTCCCACCAGATTCTCTGTGGATGGACGGTGGGGGTCTACAGGAGTTGGATGATGAATTTTCTGCTCTATATGATTTTACCTGATGTCTATGCATGACCTAACTCTGAATACACGTGGACAGAAACCTGCCATTGCAAGCTCCAGAGCCTTCCTACAGACCTTACAAAACTGACCCTGGGGACCAACATCTAGCAAATAATTGGGCCTAGTAGTGTGAGGCACTGGAGAGCTATCTATCTATCTATCTATCTATCTATCTATCTATCTATCTATCTATCTATCTATCTATCTATCTGTCTATCTATCTACCTGCCTATCTGTCTATCTATATGCCTGTCCATCTGTCTGTCCATCTGTCTGTCCATCTGTCTGTCTGTCTATCTGTCTATCTGTCTGCCTGCCTGTCTGTCTGCCTGTCTATCTGTTTGTCTGTCTGTCTGTCTACTTTTGATGTGTGTGCTTCATAACCCCCCCCGAGAATCATATACAATCCAAAGTTAATGATAAACCTGAGGACACGTTCAGGACATTTTCTCTCCAGTAATATCACATTTAAATGATTACCTTCATCTTCCTCACAAAATAATGACATTTCAAATATACCGTGCTTTTTTATCAGTTACCTTTTGGGAAGATTGATACTACTAGGGAGTAAAATTAACATCCACTCTATTTTAATAACATCAAATGTAACATTTCACTTCCTTTTTACATTTGGCATGGTTTCAATTTGATTTACTTGCTGCCACTTTGCCATTTTGCTGCATTCATTGTAAAACCATGTAACATTTAACAGTTAACTGCTCCGGTTCAGACAGATTGTTTTCTTAACATTTGATATTCTGACATTTTTCAAATGGTGCCCAGTAGACATGAATGTAAGCTACCCTTAAACTGAACAATTGCCCAATAATTGGAGCTATTGTATGATTGAGGTAAGTGCTTCTGAAATTTCCTTCCGCATGAAGCTCATTGTCGAGATCGGAATTGGCTAGAGTGCATTTTTTGTAATTCATGTTGAAAAATAAGAAGAAAGAACAAAGAAGAAAGAAAAGTACAGCACAGGAATAGGCCCTTTGGCCCTTCAAGCCTGTGCCAATCATGATGTCTGCCTAAACTAAAACTGTATGCATTTACCCACTCCATATCCTTCCATTCCCATCCTGTTCATGTATTTGTCTTGTTGCCCCTTAGATGCCACTATTGCTCCCGCCACCATGTTTTGTGGATAATGGCGAGCATCTTCCTGGGGTCTCTGCTTTTGTCACCACCTCTCCTAAAGTCAGTTAACTTGTATTCCACTGCGCCAACAATCTTCAAATCCCTTGTCGAAAGGGTCGGACTGGTGTTGGAAGTGTGGACTCTTGGATGGCAGATCCAGATGGCAGCAACCGGTCCAATCTTGGTCTCACCCAATGTTCAATACACAGCGACATGGCAACACACGCATGCATGGGCATTTAGGGCTGTAATCTTCAGGGCAATATAACTGGTGGGGTATCCCAAAGACGTGCTGGGAAACCCTACCACCAGCCCCAGATGTTCCCAGGTGTAAGGTTTGCATGGCTATCACCCGGGAAGTGCAATTTTCTAATGAGCAATTGTCCTACACCAAGATCCTTCCAAGAATACAACTTCAATCCAAACTTTGGATGCTTTTGATTGTCTCACGTCAATAGTTATACAGAAAAGGGTGACTTTCAACTCTCAAAGTTGCCCTAAATAAATGCTGGCTAGCCAATGATGCCCGTGTCTCATGAATTAATAACAAAAAAATACGGCCCCTCCACCTCAGCCCCCACTCCCTGCTGTCAAGCTGCTGTGTCAACTTTATACAAGTGAGAAATTTGTTATCTTCACTGCCTCAGTGGCAATCTGGCAAAATGGCCCATCTGCCCTTTGTGGAGCCCAAACCCACCCATGTCCCATTGCACCCAATAAGGTAGTGTGGTGATTAACACTGCTGCCTCACAGCATCAAGGACTCTGCATCAATTCTGGCCTTGGGTGACTGTGTGTGGAGTCTGCACGTTCTCCCTGTATCTGTGTGGGTTTCCTCTGGATGCTTCAGTTTCTTTCCAAAACCTCTTTCCAGTTTAAGCCTCCAAATTTCCTGCCTCTTAGTCTCATAATTCTCCTTACTCTAATTAAACACTTTTCTAACTTGTCTGACCCTATCTCTCTCCAATGCTATTGTAAAGAAGGTAGAATTATGATCACTATCTCCAAAAATTCTCCAAAAGTCCATTCAGCCTTCTTCTGTCATAGTAACACCAGGATTGCCCACCATATGCTCTTTGCATTTCCAGGAATGATGTCTATTTGGCTGACAACTCCTGAGGACAGGCCTTCCCTATTCCATGAAGGGTAGAATTCCCACATGGTCCATCCATCCACCTGCTATATATTCTGGCTCCTGGTGGGATGGCATGGAGTGGGTTGTTCCACACTGACTTTGCAGCGAAGTTTAAGGAGAGTACACCAGAGCTTCCACCTTTGGCAACTGAAGACGCAGCATCAGTACTGGAGCAAATAAATTAGAGATGCTCACAAGAAGTTGGCCACATTAGAGGAGTGCAGGTAACTTGACTGAAAGAGCTTTAAAGATATGTCAGGGTTAGGATTATGGTTAGGGTTAGGGTTAGGGTTAGGCTCAGCCCTGAGGGAAAACCAACGAGGACATCTAAAACTAAAATGGTCTGAACCAATTTTTGGGTTGGATGTTCCTCAAGACATCTTTAGGGTGCAGAACATTGTTTGCTGAATCATTGCACCTGCGATACATCCACAAAATAAAGTGCTGCGTCTTTTTTTAATACCTCTACATGAAGGTGATTGGCTTATGGTATTATCGCTAGAATATTAATCCAGAAACTCAGCTAATGTTCTGGGGACCCAGGTTCAAATCCCATCACGACAAATAGTGGAAATTTGAATTCAATTAAAAATATCTGGAATTAGGGATCTACTGATGACCATGAAACCATTGTCAATTGTCGGAAAAAAACATCTGGTCCTTGAGGGAAGGAAATCTGCTGTCCTTACCTGGTCTGGCCTATGTGTGACTCCAGAGCCACAGCAATGTGGTTGACGCTCATCTACCCTCTGAAATGGCCTAGCAACCACTCATTTCAAAGGGCAGCTAGGGATGGGTGATAAATACTGGCCAGCTGGCCGCACCCGTGTCCCACGACTGAATGACAAAAGTGGTTCAGAAGTCACTAAATAGCTCAGCAAATTCGACTAATCCTTTGAATCAGAATCACAAACTTTCTCTTAAAATAAAAGAAATCCATTTTCGGCTGATTCAGCTCCTGCTGTGTTGCAAAGCAGCATCTGTCTCTTCAGAAGTGGCAGCCCCCAGTAGCTGCAGCAAAGATTCCTGACCAAGATAATAACAAACCTCGAAAACAGATTCTGGAAAAGACTGGTGCATCACGAAAAGAATCATGACCACAATCCCTCTTCATGACACCAAATTCAATGAGAATGAATGGAAATTTCCAAAGCAAAAATATACAGATCGGGATACCTTTTTTATTTGCCATTCTAGAAAACAAAATTATAACTTTGAAGTCTATGTTCCGATGTTCAGCAAGCCTTTGTGACCTATTGCTACACAGAAGTATTTTGGATGACGTTGTAGTCGTAGGTCAGAGGAGAGCAGGTATTTCTACGCTTGGAGTTTATTTAATTCACCAAATGAGATGAGGATCAGCTCCACTAATATATTACTATGGGGCAGGAGTGTTAAATGTGGCAGCTCAGGCACCACATGTTATGTTGGGCAATTCCACTTGGCAATACCTTTGAATTAATTACCTGCACCCCAATTGCGACTGGTTTCGATTTTCCAACCTATAGCTTCAGACACAGTGGTTCGCACTGCTGCCTCACAGCCCCAGGGACAGGGCCTGGGTTCGATTCCCAGCTCAGATCACTGTTTATGCAGAGTCTGCGCATTCTCCCCGTGTCTGCATGGGTTTCCTCCGGGCGCTCCAGTTTCCTCTCACAGTCCGAAAGATGTGCCAGCTGGGTTCCTCGGCCATACTAAATTCTCCCTCAGTGTACCCGAACAGACTGTGGCGACTAAGGGATTTTCACAGTCACTTCATCGCAGTGTTAATGTAAGCCTACCTGTGACACTGATTAAAAAATCAGCAAGATTTATGGGAGTGATAGAAATGAAAACAAAAATGCTGGAAAAAACTCAGGTCTGTGGGACAGGCACAGAGTTAATCTCGAGTCAAAAAACAGAGAAAGAAAATTATGGCACAGGAACAGGCCCTTCGGCCCTCCAAGCCTGCAATATCCTGTACCTGCTACAAGTTTTAACAAAGCCTTTCTATTTGGTAGATTTGACAGTGAAACTATCTTATCCTGCACTGACCATGCTGTCCATGTGAACTAAAACCCCCTACCCCTCCATATCCCTCTATTCCCATCCTATTCATGTATCTGTTAAGATGCCCCTATCACATCCATTTCCATTACCTCCCCCAGCAGCGAGTTCCAGGCACCCACCACCTTCTGTGTAATAAACTTCCTCTTTCCTTTCAAGAGTGTTAAAGTAAGCCTATTTGTGACTAATAAATAAACTTTAACTTTAGAAACCAGAAATAAATTGCACAGAAATTGTGAGGTCTCACAGCTTAAAACACTGCTGACTGGATTTTCTTATAATACATTAATCCCAATATGTTATTTTTCAATTAAAACTATATCATATGCAAATGTCTGACACTATGGAAAACAAGCCTGAGGGTAAGATAGTTTCACTGTCAAATCTACCAAATAGAAAGGATTTGTTAAACTAGTAGCAGATACAAGATATTGCACCATTGGTGACTTTGATGAATGCCGGAACAAATTTACGCCTCCGAGCACTTATTTTGTTTCTTTCTCCCCATTCCCGAAGCTAATCTCTACTCGTGTAGTTTGGTTTTATCTTGCAGAGGTTGTTTTAAATAAAACTAAAACAGAACAACCTGAAAGTACACAGTGAGCTTGTACGACTCATATTTCAGATGGGAGTCACTATCAGAGTTTTATTCAAAGCAATGGTACATATTGAGGAGGACTTCCTTCAGGCAGAGAGTGGTGAATCTGTGGAGCTCCTTGCCCCAGAAGGCTGTGGAGGCCAGGGCATTGAGTGTCTTTAAGACAGAGATAGATAGGTTCTTGATTAATAAGGGGATCAGGGGTTATGGGGAAAAGGCAGGAGAATGAGGATGAGAAAAAAAATCAGCCATGGTTGAATGGTGGAGCAGACTCGATGGGCCGAGTGGCCTAATTCTGCTCCTATGTCTTATGGTCTATATTCCTTCCCTCCCATTGGTAATCTCAGTGAAAAGTGGGCAGGAGTCAAAGGGCAGAAAGAGTTTGCATTTAGATAGTGACTGTTTCAAGAATATTAAAGAAACTTGATACCATCCAGGACAAAGATAGCTGCATTCCATCCATCGGTCATAACATCACCTTCAGCACCGATGCACAGCGGCCACCGCGTGTATCCCCGACAAGAGGCACTGCAGCAACCCAGCGCAGCTCCTTCAACAGCATCCTCCAAACACATGACTTCTACCACCTCAAAGGACAAGGGTAGCAGATGCATGAAGACTCCAACAACTGCAGGTTCCTCTCCAACACACACACCATTTCACTGTCGCTGAGTTGCAATCCTGGAACTCCTTCCCTAACAGCACTGTAGTTGTAACTACATCAGATGGACTGCTGCAGTTCAAGAAGGCAGCTCAGCACCACCTTCTCAGGGCAGTTCTTCAGTGTAGTGACTAAGGTCCAACCATCTTTCGTTGCTCCATCAATGGCCTTCATGGTCATAAGTGGGGATGTTTGCTGATGACTGCACAATGTTCAGCTCCATTTGTGTCTCCTCAGATACTAAATTAATCCATGTCCAAATGCAGCAGGACATGGACAATATCCTGGCCTGGGCTGACAAGTGGCAAGTAAGATTCATGCCACACAAGTGCCAGGCAATGACCATCTTCAACAAGAGAGGATCTGATGTCACCCCTTGACATTCAATGGCATTACAATCGCTGAATCCTCAACTATCATAAATGACCTGGATGAGGAAGTGGAGGGATGGGTAAGTAAGTTCGCCGATGACACAAAGGTCGGTGGTGTTGTGAATGGTCTGGAAGGATGTCAGAAGTTGCAGCAGGACATAAATAGGATGCAGGACTGGGCGGAGAAGTGGCAGATGGACTTCAATGCGGATAAATGTGTAGTCGTCCATTTTGGCAGGACCAATGGGATGAACGAATACACTATCAAGGGCAGGAGTCTTAGTAGTGTTGAAGAGCAGAAGGATCTTGGGGTCCAGGTCCACAGGACTCTTAAATCGGCCCCGCAGGTGGAGGATGTGGTCAAGAAGGCGTATGGTGTACTGGCCTTCATTAATCGAGGGATTGAGTTTAGGAGTCGGGAGGTAATGTTGCAACTTTATAAGACCCTTGTCAGGCCTCACTTGGAGTACTGTGCGCAGTTCTGGTCGCCTCACTATAGGAAGGACGTAGGAGCTATTGAAAGGGTACAGAGGAGATTTACAAGGATGTTGCCTGGATTGGGAGGCATGCCTTATGAAGATAGGTTGAGGGAGCTGGGACTCTTCTCCCTAGAGAGACGAAGGTTGAGAGGCGACCTGATAGAGGTTTATAAAATGTTGAGAGGAATAGATAGGGTGGATTCTCAGAGGCTATTTCCCCGGGTTGAAATGGTCGCGACGAGAGGACACAGATTTAAGGTGCGGGGAGGCAAGTACAGAAGTGATGTTAGGGGTAAGTTTTTCACTCAGAGGGTGGTGAGTGAATGGAATCGGCTGCTGTCAGTGGTGGTGGAGGCGAACTCGCTGGGGTCTTTTAAAAGACTTCTGGATGAGTATATGGGATTTAGTGGGATTGGGGGTTATAGATAGGTCTATGGATTGGTAGGTGTTGATGTGATCAGCGCAACTCGTGGGCCGAAGGGCCTGTTTGTGCTGTAGTGTTCGATGTTCTATGTTCTATGTTCTATCAATAGCCTGGGGTTATCATTGTCTCGGAACTGAACTGGCCTCGCCATGTAAGTTCTGTGGTTATCAGAGCAAGTCAAAGGTTAGGAATCCTTCAAGGGGCAAATCACCTCCAATCTCCCCAAAGCCTGTCCACCATCTATCTACAAGGCACAAATCAGGAGTGTAATGGAATACATTGCACCAACCTGGATGAGTGCAGTTTCAAGTTTGACAACATCCAGGTCACAGCAGCCCACTTTATTACTACCTCTTCCTCAAATATTCAACTCCTCCACCCCTGATGAACAGTGGCAGCCTTGTCTACCCGCTACAATATGTACTGCGGGGACTCACTGAGCTTCCTTAGAGATCATCTTCCAAACCCACAACCATTATCATCTCGAAAGCCAGGGGCAGGAGATACCTGGGAACACCTCCACCTGGAGGTTTCCCTCCAAGGTCACTCACCATCTTGTTTTGGAAATATATTGCCATTCCTTCATTGTTGCTGGGTCAAAATCCTGGAATTCCCTCCCTAACAGCACCGTGGGTGTACCTCCATTCAAGAAGGCAGCTCACCACCAGCTTCTGAAGGACAGCTAAGGATGGACAATAAATGCTGGCCCAGCCAGCGATGCCCACATCCCATAAATCATGTTTTAAAATTAGTGATGTGCGTTTGTTATGAAGTTGCCTATATAAGGTTAAAAATGTGATGTTTGACAAATGTAAATAATGTAAAGAAATGCCAAAAAGCCAGATAGTATTGTCTCTTTAAAAAAACATGTATTTTTGTGCTTGGGATTTTTAAATTGAAGAAAGTGGGCTGCAGAAGCCAATTTTGTACATTGTGTCAAAAACCTAGCTGCCCGAGTTCCACCAGAGCAAAACAGGCTTTTGAATTGGACCAATGAGTTTAAAGCAAGTGCTCAAAGACATAGAACAAATAGAATTCAAATTTGAATGTTGTTGACAGTTTCAAGCCACTTAAATTGCAAGAACACTGTGAAGTAACTTTGGGTATAAAAATCAGAACCAGTGGTTTAACTGGTAGAGCAGCGAGCAAGAGCTGCGGAGTAATCTTGTGGCTAGGCTCTCACATAGAATCCTAGTTTAATGTATGCCTTCATAAAACTTACCATCTACAGTCAAAAAATAGATCAATTCAGAAGATGTTTCAGACCTGAACAGCAAAGACCTTCAAACTTCTAACAAGTGCCTGGTTGAATATATATCTTTTTGAGAATGACTTGAATTTATAAGCCTTTGCTTCATTGATGAATTTTGTTTTATCCAGACCGAATTCTATTGGGAAGTTTATTCAGTTTGTTATTTGTTTTAATAAGGTTGCTATCAGTTTCAAAATAAAGTCCTGTTAATTATTCACGACAGAGAGGGAACAATCCTGCTTTAAATTACCTAAAATAATAACTTTCTGCTCCTCCTTGCTTAAGATTATGAGGCGAGGTACATCCCTTTGGGTAGTTCCAACATTGTGCAGGGAGAAGAAACTACAAAGGGTTGTGAACAAAGCCAATCCATCAGCCTCCCATCCATTGACTCTGTCTACACTTCCTGCTGCCTTGGAAAATCAGCCAGCGTAATCAAGGACCCCATACACCAGACATTCTCTCTTCCACCTTCTTACGTTGGGAAAAAGATACAAAAGTCTGAGGTCACGCACCAACCGACTCAAGGACAGCTTCTTCCCAGCTGCTGTCAGACTTTTGAATGGACTTATCTCGCATTAAGTTAATCTTTCTCTACACCCTAGCTATGATTGTAACAGTACGTTTTGCACTCTCTCATTTCCTTCTCGATGAACAGTATGTTTTGTTTGTACAGCATTCAATAAACCATAATTTTCACTGCATAGTAATACCTGTGACAATAATAAATCAAATCAATCACCTCCACATCATAACACAGTAAAGGGTGGCCTAGCCAATGGCACCCACATCCCATGAGTGAATTTAAAAAAAATCACCACTCGGAGCATGTCCCAAAGCTTTTTACAGACAATGAAATATTTTTGATGCGAAGCTACTATTTTAATGTAGGAAAGTTAGCAGCCAATTTATGTACAAAAAGTCACAAAGGATAATACTGGTAGCTACAGTAAGGAATGGTTTTGTTCAGTATGCTGGCTGCACTATCAGGAGCATAGCTAGGCAAGAAAGCTGGTAAAGATAATCTTGAAGTCAAAGGGGCCAAACATTCACTAACAAGAATGATCTTAAACACAGAAGCATTACGATCGACTGCAGAAAACAATAAACAAAACTTAACAATTGCATTTTTGAGTTTGTGGCTCCCAAAAGCAGCAGTAGAAGTTTTGAAAGGAGATGCACAACAATGCCCAAATAACTGACATTCCCGATGCAAATGCCATTTTATTCATTCGTGGGCTTCACTGGCTGGCCAGCATTTATTGCCCATCTCTAGTTGCCCTTTTTCAGAGGGCGGTTGAGAGCCAATCGCATTAATATGTCTCTAGAGTTGCATGTAGACCAGACCATGTAAGGATGGCAGGATTTCCTTCCCTAAAATACATCAGTGAAGCAGAGAGGTTTTTCTGACAGTGGTCTCACGCTCACCAGCAGATTCTTAATTCCAGATATTTTTAATTGAATTCAAATTCATCTGCCATGATAAGATTCGAACCCAGGTCCCCAGAACATTAACTGAGTTTCTGGATTAACAGCCCAGTGATAATACCACCAGGCCATCACTTCCCCCACTGTGTTGAACCCTCTCAACGGCAGAACACAATGAAAGAAAGACCTGGCTTTGATGTAGCACCTTTCACAACTTCCCCGTGTTCCGAATCAATTTACAGCCAATTGAAGCATAGTCACTGTTGTAATGTACATATTTCAGGAGTCATGCCCTGCACAGCACAATCCCACAAATAGTAATGTAACTATGGGTTGGTGAGCTGGTTTAGTGGCGTTGTTTGAGTGATTAAATGGGTCTGACAGCAGGGAGAAGAGCAGATGGAAATTTTTTTGCAGCAGGGCCTTTATTTAACATCTTTACTTGAAAACGATGCACTCCTCACTTCCTCAATGCCTCAACCCAGTTTTTATATTCACGACTTTAGAGTGGACCTGAATCCTCTATCTGTAGACCCAGTGATGAATTTACTGTTAGCTTAGCCATGGATGACAATGATTTGATTTGATTTGATTTATTATTGTCACATGTATCAGGATACAGTGAAAAGTATTGTTTCTTGCTTGCTATACAGACAAAGCATACCGTTCACAGAGAAGGGAAAGAGAGCGTGCAGAATGTAGTGTTACAGTCATAGCTAGGGTGTAGAGAAAGATCAACTTAGCGTGAGCTAGGTCTATTCAAAAGTCTGATGGCAGCAGGGGAAGAAGTTGTTCTTGAGTCGGTTGGTACGTGACCTCAGACTTTTGTATCTTTTTCCCAATGGAAGAAGGCGGAAGAGACACGGGTGCATGGGGCCCTTGATTATGCTGGCTGCTTTTCTGAGGCAGCAGGAAGTGTAAATAAAGTCAATGGATGGGAGGCTGGCATGCACTGGACTAGACTTCATTCACGACCCTTTGTGGTTCCTTGCGATCTTGGTCAGAGCAGGAGTCATACCAAGCTGTGACACATCTGGAAAGCTCTCTATGGTGCATCTGTAAAAATGGCAGCACGTATTTGAGTGTTGAATTCTCGGATAACACCGAGACCACCTCCCAATCTAGTGCACAATGAAATAATTGTGCAAAAACGGCCTATTTAGAGTCTTATATTCCGCATAACTGAGCAGAGGCCCTCAGTTCCGTCATAATTGTCATAGCCATGTACGAACGCAGTAGCGATAAAGTATAAAGCAATGGAGTAGGAGCCAACAAGTCCCCGTGGACCTGACTGGAACATTAATATTTTAAGAAATGGCCAGTGAATCTGCAGAGCTTCTTGCTGCTTTGGCTGGATGCACAGTGCACACCAACATGCATATTGTGCAGAATTAATCGAGGCTTGGAACTATGGATGGGCTTTATCCACTGCCCGTGTAAATATTTAATGAAGAAAATACTTGAGTAAATGTGCTTGGAGCAGCTTCAGCGCATCAATTAGTCTGATGTTTCCTTTGTTAAATGGAACTTTCAATCCGGCTGCACAGTAATAAATGCACAATATTTTTGTCCTGGGAAAGCATTTGTCTGCATGACCTTGGCTTCGATTGCCTCCAAGTTCAGCTCAGTGGGCCTAATTAAAAGATCAATTAATCTTATAAAGTGCTTGTATACACTAACAGCACGTCACAGCAATCTTGCAGGACAGACTGGAAGGTTTCATCTGTGACATTTGGTTCGATAGGCACTTAACCCCAGCAGGTAGGATTTTAAGCTTGAAACATGTATTTATTTATTATTTATTAGCCTGAAGTAAAGCTTACATTGACACTGCAATGAAGTTACTGTGGAATTCCCTAAGTCGCCACACTCTGGCGCCTGTTCTGGTCAATGCACCTAACCAGCATGTCTCTCAGACTATGGGAGGAAACCGGCGCACCCAGAAGAAACCCACACAGACACAGGGAGAATGTGCAGGCTCCACACAGACAGTGACCAAAGCCGGGAATCGAACTCGGGCCCCTGGTGTTGTGAGGCAGCAGTACTAACCAAATTTCGTCATGTTTTGTGAGGTGGGTGTCCAATATTGGTTTCAGCTGGTAGATCCTGACTGGAGGCCTGGGTCATTTACAACATGGGATTTGCACACTTAAGGTGTTTACTCCCAAAACAAGCAGCGCCTTTAGCTGTTCATTAGAACGAAGACCAAAGAATAAAGAAAATTACAGCACAGGAACACATCCTTCGGTCCTCCAAGCCTGCACCAACCACGCTGCCCGACTGAATTAAAGCCACAAACCTTCCTGAGACCTGATTCCCATCCTATTCTTGTATTTGTCAAGATGCTCCTTAAAAGTCACTATTGTATCTGCTTCCACTACCTTCCCTGGCAGTGAGTTCCAGGCACCCACTGTGTAAAAAAGTTTTCACTGTTTTGGCATCAATGACTTCCTGTGGTAATGAATTCCACAGGCTCACCATTCTTATAGAAACATAGAAGATAGGAGCAGGAGGAAGATACTTGACCCTTCGAGCCTGTTTCACCATTCATCACGATCATGGCTGATTGTCCAACTCAATATTCTCATCCTGCTCTCTCCCCATAACCTTTGATTCTGTTCGACCTAAATGCTATATCTAGCTGCCTCTTGAATACATACTTGCTTAGTACATCTAAACCTTGCCCCTTGTGCATTACATCTATGCTCCCTAGTAATCAACTCTTCCACCCTGGGAAAAAGCTTCTGACTATCCACTCTGTCTATGCCCCTCATAACCTTGTCAACTTCTATCAGGTCTCCCTTCAACCTTTGTCATTCCAATGAGAACAAACCAAGTTTCTCCAACTCTCCTCATAGCTAATGCCTTCCATACCAGGCAATCTTCTGGTAAATCTTTTCTGTACTCTCTCCAAAGCCTCCACATCTTCCTGGTAGTATGGTAATCTGGTAGTGTAGGTGCTATTGAAGAGAAGCTTTGATAGGCTTCTCATGGGGAGGCATGGTGTGAGTATGGGTAGTTAACCTTTGCCCTTGATTCTTCTCCCCTCCTTGCACTCCCCCCACTGTCCCCCCACCTCCCCCCTCCCCACTGCCCCTCCCCGCCCCGCCCCCAGCCTCAGTCTTTCTCGAACCTCAATTTGCCTGGAACTTTCAGTTGTTGGATAAGCAATGGGCTTCAGTCAAAATGTTATTATGTAGAATTATAAAGTGAGTGGAGTTTTAAATAAGAGGGCATGACGAGATGTAAAACTTGCCATCTCGCCAACAAGGTGTGAATGTGTCCCCAGAAGGTTCAGATCTTTCCGGTTGTATCACAGCTTGGTATGGGCTCCTGCTTCACCCAAGACCACAAGAAACTACAAAGGGTCATGAATGTAGCCCAGTCCATTACACAAACCAGTCCCCCACCCCCATTGACCCTGTCTACACTTCCCGCTGCCTCGGAAAAGCAGCCAGCATAATTAAGGACCCCACGCACCCCGGACATTCTCTCTTCCACCTCCTTCCTTTGGGAAAATGATACAAAAGTCTGAGATCACATACCAACCGACTCAAGAACAATTTCTTCCCTGCTGCTATCAGACTTTTGAATGGACCTACCTCGTACTAAGTTTATCTTTCTCCACACTGTAGCTATGTCTGTAACACCACATCCTACACCCTCTTCTTTTCTTCTCTATGAACGGTATGCTTTGGAGAGCACGCAAGAAACAATACTTTTCACTGTATGCTAATACATGTGACAATAATAAATCAAATGATTCTGATTCCTGTGTCTTATTTTCCACAATCCAACAAATGAATCCCATCATGGCAGATGGTGAAATTTGAATCCTGTAAAAATCTGGAATCAAAAATATCTGTAAAAAATGGTAATTATTGCAAAAACCCATTTAAGGGAAGGAAATCTACCATCCTTACCTTGTCTGGCCTACATGTGACCCCACACCCACAGCAATGTGGTTGACTTTTGGACAGCATGGCGGCACAGTGGTTAGCACTGCTGCCTCACAGTGCCAGGGATATGGGTTCAGTTGCAGCCTTGGGTGGCTTGTCTGTGTGGAATCTGCACACCCTCCCCATGCCTGCGTGGGTTTCCTCCAGGTGCTCCGGTTTCACCCCACAGTCCAAAGGGGTGCAGATTAGATGAATTGGCTATGATAAATTGTCCCTTATTGTGCCAAGATATTAGGGTGGTTGGATTAGCCATGAGATTATGGGGATAGGGTTGGGGGAAAGAGCCTGGGCTGGTGCAGATTCAATGGGTCAAATGGCCTCCTTATGCACCAGAAGGAGTCTAGGATTCTATGAATGGTTTCAAGGAAACAAGGTGGAGGCAATATTGGTATGTCCTCTATCCACACATGCTACTAAACCTGAGTATTTTCCAACACTTTATTTTTAATTCTAAAATTGTATTGGTGCAAGTGTATCTGAAATACTGTGTACAGTTGTGAACTCCAGCGTGAAAAACATTTATCAGTCATGGGAAGAGTTAGAGAGAAACCCGATTCTGAATTTACGGAAAAACTGAAACAATTATAGGGGAGGAATTACCTAGATTTGTTGACCCAGAGTTTGCTGTCAATAGATATCTTTAATGGGCTTGAGTGCCTGATAAGTTTGGGATCTATTAACCATGCGAGTGACTTTTAATACGAAAAACATTAATAATTCAGTATTGGCCTCCACTTTGGCTGCCTTTGATTTGTCCCATTAGAAAGTCACAGTCCTTTGGATGTTCATATATATTTGATCAATTCTGATTCCATATCAGTAATGAAATTCATGCATTCCATCCCTAACCCTACTTCTAATGATCAATTATCCAACTGCTCTCTCATCAATAACATCTACTGCGGGGAGTGATTCCATTAAAATCTGCATGCATAAGCTAGCTTTAAAATTTGAGTGTCTGATCTCAGAGGATATCAGCAGGCTCTTTGTGTCATCATCAATTAGAGGGTATGCTCCCAGTGTGTCAGCACTATGCCTGTCCTAGTTATTTCGGTTTTACATATTAACGCGCGGCACTGTTTTATGCAATGACTATGGCGTCATTAGCAACTACTGCACAGAGGCAACTCTTGCTCTTCTGGAGCACAAGCCATCTAACATGTCAACCATGGTCTCCTTACTTGAGAAAGGACATACTGGCTCTGGAGGAGATTCACGAGGTTGATTCCGGAGTTGAGAGGGTTGGCTTATGAGGAGAGACTGAGTAGACTGGGGCTAAACTCTTTGGAATTCAGAAGCCTGAGGGGAGATCTGATAGAAACATATAAGATTATGAAGGGAATAGATAAGATAGAAGCAGGAAAGTTGTTTCCACTGAAACTAGAACTAGGAGGCATGGCCTCAAAATAAGGGCAAGCCACTTTAAGACTGAGTCGAGAAGGATCTTCTTCACACGAAGGGTTGTGAATCTGTGGAATTCCCTGCCCAGTGAAGCAGTGACTAGCTCATTGAATGTTTTTAAGGCAAGGATAGATAAATTTTTGAACAGTAAAGGAATTAAGGGTTACGGTGAGTGGGCAGCTGAGTGGCGCTGAGTCCACAAAAAGATCAGCCATAATCTTATTGAATGGCGGAGCAGGCTCAAGGGGCCAGCTGGCCTACTCCTGCTCCTAGTTCTTATGTTCTAATGGCTCAATGAGAAGCTAAATTCCCACCCCAGAGGATTTTGCATAAACCCTAGGCCCACACTGAAGAACTGAGCTAAAGTTTTACACTGATCTGAAGTTCAGACCAGCTTCAAGAAGACGAATATCATCTCTGTTCTAAAGAAAAGCCAGGTAGAGTGCCTTAATGACCATTGTGCAGTGGCTCTGACATTGAAGTTTATTTATTAGTGTCACAAGTAAACTTACATTAACATCACAATGAAGTTGCTGTGAGAATCCCCACGTCTCCACACTCCGGCTCTTGTTTGGGAACACTGATTCAAAAGGTTAGTCATGACATGGATCAATTCCCGCCTTCCAGATTGCCTGAACTCACTACAGTTCGCTTCTCATGCACCAGGCCTACAGCAGACGTCATCTCCCTAGCCCTGCACTCAACCCCGGAACACCTGGGTAACAAGGGCACCTATGTCAGACCCCTATTTATTGACTACATCTCGGCCTTTAACATCATTATTCCCACAAAACTCATCACCAAACTCCGTGGCCTGGGCCTCGGCTCCTCTCTTTACGACTGAACTCAAGACTTCCGAACCCTGCAATTGATAAAGTAAGGGATTGGCACCTCCTCCATGATCACCCTCAACACCGGTGCCCTGTAAGGCTGTGTTCTCAGCCCCCCATCTATACTCTTTATACACCTATGACTGTGTGGCCAAATTCTGCTCCAACTCCATTTTCAAGTTTGCTGATGACACCACCATAGTGGGTCAGATCTCAAACAATACATGGGGCAATTCTCCCAGCGGGCTGCACAGCTAGAGTAGTGTGGTGGGCAGGGGGATATAAGCGGAAGGTGTGTAGCGGCTCCCTGGTGGGCGCAATGCCCTCCATGTGTCTATGACCACTGGATTTCCAGTGTCATCAACTCCATGGCAGATATCAGCATAGAGCAGAATAAGTTATTCAAATGATCATTTCAATATCATTCACGGGCCCTCCTGCCCCACCAAGAGTGTTACATCCCAGCAGGGTTTACAACAGGTCCCCACTAATGGGAAGCTTGTCACTCAACAGCACTGGAGTGAAGGGGGGCCATGGAGGCCCCCCAGAGGGTTGGTGGTAAGAGGGGATGCCCCCTGGACGCCGCCAGCCTAGCAGTGCCAGCCTGGCCCCTTAGCATTGCCCAAGGGGCAAGGTGGCAATGGCCAGGGGTGAGCTTGGCGCTGCCCACCAGCATTGGGCAGTGCAAAGGGGATGGGGCCTTGGGGGCGGGCCTAGATTGATTGATCAAATTTTTCAAGATGTTGAGGGGGAACTGATCAGGTAGCTAGGAAGTACCTCTGCTGGTTGGGTCAAGGATTAGGTCAAGGATTAGGGTCAAAGTTCAAAGTTCAAAACTTAAAGCAGAGCTTTCCAGAGGTGAAATGAATAACTCAGACACACAAGTGCTAGAAGCTTGCAATTCTCTTCTGCAAACGGCAATTGACGCTCGAGCAATTGTTAATTTGAGACCTGAGACTGATAAAATGTTTGTTAACTTAAGGAATTTGGAGATCGCACATTCTCCCTGTGTCTGCATGAGTTTACTCGGGTGCTCCGGCTTCTTCCCACAGTCCAAAGATGTGCAGGTTAGGTGGATTGGCCATGCTAAATTGCCCTTTAAGTGTCAGGTGGATTAGCTAGGGTAAATGCATGGGGCTATGGGGGTAAGACCTGGTTCGGATTATGGTTGGTGCAGATTTGATGAGCTGAATGGCCTCCTTCTGCACTGTAGAATTCTATGAATGGTAATGGAGTGAAGATTCATATATGGAGCAAGGTAGCATATCAACCATTGTGTGGCCGTCAGTTGTTGTTCAGTGTATTATGGGTCAGGGCAGAAGCTCCAAAATGCTTTATGAGAACTGCCTGAACCATAATATTTTTTCAATGAATTTGGCTAGGATGAGCATGATATGTTTCGCTTCAGGTATGATTCAATAACCCACTCGGGAGCTTTTATCAAGCAAAGTTTATTAAATAATATAGTTAACATGTATAGAAGGAAAATTAGCAATACTTTTTAACAATTAGAAACAAAAGAACTGAAATAAAACAACCCTTAATTGAATATTAAAGCTGTTCTAACAATCCAAAACCTTTCATTGACAAAATGCTTTTCACAGGTTTAATACAGCATAGATTAACATTTCACTTTACTGGAATTGAAGCTTTTCGAAGGCTACACTTCTCTTCCAGAAGGCAAAACATTGTCTTGAGATAACCAGCAGAATGTCCAAATAGAAGAGGGAGACAAAGTGAGAGTGATTTCAGCTTCTTTCTTGCTTGATGCCCCTGCTAAAACTAAAATAAACTGAACTGTAGCCTTAGAACCCTCAGAACTGAAACTTTAAACTCACTGGAAAGAAAAAAAACTCTTTAGAAACACATGACCTTTACTCCTAACAATGCAGGATGGTAAAACCAATCCCAGAATAAACATCAACAACCCCACTATTGAAGTAGAAATAAAAGGACTCATCGTAGTAAGCCTGGCAACAATAATGACATCACTGAAGCTATGAGTTACGTAAATCATGTCTTTTTTTAAAAAAACTTTCTTACAGGAAGAGTAACATGACCGGTTTTTGATAACATATGTCTGTTGATTCTCCCCTGCTGTGTGTGTGATTAGTTAAGCCTAGGTATTGTCACTTAGCAGAAGAAACTAACTTGTAGCCAAGCTGCTGCAACCATGAGAACTGGCATTTTAAAGCACTGAATAAAATTCCTGAGCACATAACAGCTGGTGTATCATCTCTGCATATCTCCATAGCATAAAACACATGTATTGATTACATTGAATGGCAGGTTGGTTGGAGGATTATTTCTGTTCCTACATTCCCACAACGTTCATGTAATGAGGTTAAAGTTTGTAATGGAAATGCATTAAAAACAACAAAAAGTGTCCCATTTTTCAGAAATGATTTGGCCAACATGGATGAGACAGTATTGATCCATTTTGGAAAGCCTGTCTCAAATGGGTTGAAATTAAAGAATGTAGCCAGGTATAAGCCTGAAATTGAGAAAAATGGTTCTTTAGCATTGATCTCAACATCAACTTGGAGGAGAAAAGAAGACTAATAAGCAAAATCGAAATGAAAATAGGAGTGTCCACATGTTCTCCTATCTGGCAGTGAGTGGCAGAAAGTAAAGTCATAGAACTGAAGGATAAATGGAAAAGAAAGATTTTTTCTACTTGAGGAATAGTGTCACCAATGAACATGGATCATTCCTCCCATCTTCTCCACCTGCAAAAGGAAGTACAGATGAGGGAAGAGTCACAGAACTAACTATAACAGCTTGACTTATACAGTGCCCGGGACATAGCTTGGATCAAATTAGAATGGGGGCATGTGGGATTGTAATGACTCAGGAAGCCCGACTGGAAAGGAACATAGTTTATTACAGAATGCAAAGTAAAACCACTACTGTGCTATACATATATTAGTCCCTGCTTGGGACTACAATGCAGCAGGCCCAGTCCTGGGCCTGCCTTATAGAAGGCTCAGGTAATGAGTTCCAGCTGGGCAGACCATTGCTGGTTACCGATGAACTTATACTCATCGAGCTTGACAGGGAGGTCAGTCAATGATTCCCTGTGGACCTACTCGAGTGTTATCACAGGGATAAACCCCCTTTCATGAAGCAGGGAGACAATATGTCATTGCCCTACTAGTTAGAGAGAAAAGAAAAGCTTCCTTTCTGACATTTATTAGAAAGAACAAAGTGCAAAAACAGTACAGCACAGGAACAGGCCCTGTGACCCTTCATGCCCGATAATGATACCTGCGTGAACTAAAACCGTGTGCATTTACAGAGTCCATATCCTTCCAGTCCCATCCTATTCATGTATTGGTCTAGTTGCTCTTTAAATGTCACTATTGTACTTGCTCCCACTCCTCACTGGGCAGCGTGTTCCAAACATTCACCACCCTCGGTGTAAAAAACTTGCCTCGTACGTCTCCTCTAAACTCTTCGCCCTGCACCTTAAACCTATGCCCCCGAGTACTTGACTTTCCCATCCTAGGAAAGGGCATCTGAGGAAAGAGCACCTATTACATCATTGTGTAATCTTGCCTCATTGGTGGCGCATGGTGAGGGTGTGGGGTTGGGTAATAATTTAAGTTTCCCGATGTGAGGGAAGATGTGTCAAATAGCATTTCCTGATGACAAAGGGCAAACATTGACAACTCGTTTTAAAGTCAAGCAGCCTTATCTGTAGATCGAACAAGCACTGAACGTTCTCATCAGGAAAACTAGTCTGGAGGAATTGCTGAGCTCAACCGTGTTAAGATTGATAAATGAGACCCCTATGTGAAATGGCAGAGAGCTGTTTAAACACGCTGGCTTAATTCTGACCTTCTCTGATACTAATTCTGCATTTTGTCAGGCCCCATCCTTCCCAAAGACAATTAACCCCCGAATTTTATCACCGTAAAATTTGATAGCCGCAGGTCCCAGAGTAAAATTGTTTAAGTGTCACAAGTAGGCTTACGTTAACGCTGCAATGAAGTTACTGTGAAAATCCCCAGCCATTACACTCTGGCCCCTGTTCGGGGACACTGTGGGAGAACTTAACATGGCCAATGTATCTAACCAGTGTGTCGTTCAGACTGTGGGAGGAAACCCGATCACAGGGCAGCATGGCAGCGCAGCAGGGCGGTACAGTAGAACAGTGGTTAGCACTGCTGTTCCACAGCTCCAGGGACCTGGGTTCAAATCCCCGCTCAGGTCACTGTCTGTATGGAGTTTGCATATTCTCCCTGTGTCTGCGTGGGTTTCCTCCAGGTGCTCCAGTTTCCTCCCACAGTCCAAAGATGTGCGGGCTATGTTGATTGGCCATTCTAAATTGCCCCTTAGTGTCCCGGGAGGTTAGAAGGATTAATGAGTAAAATATGTAGGGCTAAGGCCTGGGTGGGATTGCAGTTGGTGCAGACTCGATGGGCTGAATGGCCTCTTTCTGCATTGTAGGATTCTATGACTCTCACTCAGAGGAAACCCACACAGGCACGGGGAGAATGTGCAGCCTCCACACAGATAGTGACCCAAGCTGGGAATCGAACCTGGGTCCCTAGCTTGGGTCAGTAATGGTGAGGCAGCCGTGCTAACCACTTTGCCATCGTGCCACCAACAATTCTCATAATAAATAGATTACCCTATGCAATAAAGTAAAATGTATCACTTTATTCTTTCAGCTTCAATGCCAGGGAGCAATTTATTCTCAGATAATGAAAAGTGGGTACTTTCGATTTCTGGAATTTGTAAGATATTTATCTTGTATAGGCTTGAAGTTTCAGCTGTGATAATTTGTCAATGGAAGAGGTTTTGAAAAGAATAAAGGAAATATTACCTACTATTCTCACAACATTCCCACGTAACTACATGTGTAAGCAGTAAACTTAGTGAATCATTGAAACATACAGCTCAGAGGGAGCCATTTGACTCATTGTCGCTCTTTAAAAATAGGGGGTCACCCATTAAAGAGAGGTAAGTCTCTGAATTTCCTCTTGGGGTGTTGTGAGTCACTGGACCTCGCTTCCTCTAAGGTTGGTGGCGACAGAGTCTTCAGGTATTTTTTAAACCAGAGCTAGATAGATTCTTGATAAGCCAGGAGGTGAAAGGTTCTTGGAGGCCAGGCAACAATGTGACCTTAATGTTAAGTCTGGTTGGCAGAGAGTAAACAAAGAGTAGGAATTAATGGGTGCTTTTCAAACTAGCAGGTAGTAACTCGTGGGGTGCCACAGGAATCGGTGCTGAGACCCTGGCTATTCACAATGTATATTAATGATTTGGATAAGGGAACAAAATGTAACATCTCAAAGTTTGCAGATGATACTAATTTGGGTGGGAGGGTGAACTTTAACAAGGATGCAGAAATCCTTCAGAATTACCTGGACAGGTTGGGTGAGTGGGCTAACCAATGGCAGATGCAGTATAATTTGATAAATGTGAGGTTATTCACATTGGAAGCAAAAACAAGGTGGCAGATTAGTACCTGAATGGTTGTAAATTGGGAGAGGGGAGAGTGCAGCAGGACCTGGGTGTCCTTGTGCACCAGTCACTGAAGGTAAGCATGCAGGTACAGCAGGCAATAAAGAAGGCAAATGGCACGTTGGACTTCATTGTGAGACATTTCAGGAACAAGGATGTGTTGTTGCAATTATACAGGGCCTTGGTGAAGTCCTAAAACTAACTGCGTAGTTTTGATCTCCTTTCCTGAGGAAGGATGTTCATGCTTTTGAGAGGATGCAGCGAAGGTTTACCAGGATGCTTCCGGGAATGGCGGGACTGATGCATGAGGAGAGATTGATTATGTTAGAATTGTTTTCACTGGAGTTCAGATGAATGAGGGGGCGATCTCACAGAGAATTATAAAATTCTAACAGGACTAGACAGGTTTTAATACAGAAAGGATGTTCCCAATGGTGGGGGAGTCCAGTAAGAAGTCTGACAACACCAGGTTAAAGTCCAACAGTCCAGAACCAGAGGTCACAGTCTGAAGATTTGGGTTAAATCATTCAGGATAGAGGTGAAGAAAATTTCTTCACCTAAAGAGTAGTGAGCCTGTAGAATTCATTACCAGAAGTAGTTGATGCTAAAGCATTGAGTGTATTCAAGAGGTGGCTGGATATAACACTTGGGATCATCGGTTGTGGGGAGAAGGCAGGATTAGGCTATTGAGTTGGATGATCAGCCATGACTGTAATGAACGGCGGAGCAGGCTCGAAGGGCCAAATGACCTCCTCCTGCTCCTATCTTCTATGTTTCCATGTTAACATTAGATCAACATTAGAATTGCATGTGTATCATGTCTTAACAGCAGCCACAAAGATTAGTTTCTGATTGGTTTATTAGTGTCACAAAGAGGTTGCAGTGAAGTTACTGTGAAAAATCCCCTCGTCGCCACTCTCCAGTGCCTGTTCAGGTACATTGAAGCAGAATTTAGCATGGCCAATGCAGTTAACCAACACATCTTTTGGACTGTGTGAAGAATCCAGAGCGCCCGAAGGAAACTCATGCAGACGGGAGGGAGAATGTGCAGACTCCGCACAGACAATGACCCAAGCCGGATATTGAACCTGGGTCCCTGGCATTGTGAGGCAGAAAGCTAACTACTGTGCCACCATGCCACCCCATGCGTTGGGAAATTGCCTGGCTCCTTTATGGGTATGTGGTCCTCCTCATCCGATTTTTCTCAACGCTCTGTTCTGGATGCTATCGACTTGAACCCCAAGATCCCTCTGTACGCCAATGCTGTTCAGGGTCCTGTCATTAACTGTATATTTACCCTTCATATTTCATCTCCCAAAATCCTCACACTTGACCAGATGCCATTTCTCTGCTTATAGCTGCCACTGATTTATATCACACCATATTCTTTTCTATGTGACTGTGAGCTGTACAGTTTGTCAAGCCATGTGCAGAGGATGGATAAGGAACATAAGATACACAAATTGCAATAATGGCTAAAGATCATATAGGTATATGAGAACAAAATTAACAAGAACTCATTGGCAAGTTGGATAAAGAAATATAGTCACCAAACAAATCACTACCACACAACAGTGACAAAACTTTGGAAGTTCTTCAATGGCTGTAAAAATGTTTTTGACACATGGCCAACTAATACAATTCACCTATAAACTGCAATGATTTCATTTGATTAAAACTTCCACACGAGTAAACAATAGGTTGTTAATGCTCCAAACAGATATGTCCAAAGATTTTTATTTTAATTCGCACATTCAATCCAGTTCTTTTTGTACAACTGACCATTGTTACAATTGCCAGATGTATAAGGTTGAATTTTTTTCTGACTATATCTTCAGATTTATAAGCATATTATAGTTAAGTTCAGTTAAATGATAGGTCATGAGGCATGCTGGAGTCTGGGGTTTTAATAGTTCATAGTTTCTCATCACATTTTAGAGGTAAATTTTTGTAGTGGTGGGATTAAATTTTAACTTTAGAAAATGGGCTAAACGCAACTATTATTAAGGTGAAAATTTAAGGCAAAATGCTGCAGATGCTGGAATTGGAAACCAAAACAGAAAATGCTGAAAAGTCTCAGCAGATCTGAAAGCATCTGTGAAGAGGTAATAGAGCCAACATTTCAAGTCTGAATGAAAACATTGTCTCTATTCTAAAAAAGTTTATTTATTAGTTACAAGTAGTCTGGCATTAACATTGCAATGAAATTACACTGAAAATCCCCTAGTTGCCACATTCCAGCGCCCGTTCGGGTGCACTGAGGGAGATTTTAGCATGGCCAATGCACCTAACCAGCACGTCTTTGGGTTGTAGGAAGAAACGAAAGCACCTGGAAGAAACCCACGCAGGCACGGGGAGAATGTACAAACTCCACACAGACTGTGACCTAAACCGGGAATTGAACCCGGGTCCATGGCACTGTAAGGCAGCAGAGCTAACCAGTGTGCCACCGTACCACCATGTCAGTCTCGGTCTACAGGTGCTGTCAGACCTACTGAGTTTCTCCAGCATTTTCTGCTAAGTGCAGCAATAAAAACTTGGAGGCCCAGTCCTGCCAAAGGTGAGTCCATGCAGTGAGATCCCTGTTGGCAGGGTGGGTGAGCAAAATGTTGGCGGGACTGGAAGATTCCAATGGTTTGCTGCATCTTCTACAGAAACCAGCCCCCGCCAATGGGGTGCTGGAAAACCCACACTGAGGTGTCTATAGGTTTAGCAAAGAAATGTGACCCATAAAGTTGTTTTATTTCGGGAGATAAAGCTACAATTAATTTAAAAGTGTTAAGTGAAAATGCTGTGTCACTATGGAGATAGGTGGAAGTTAAGAAAACTCTAGGGGGTCTATTTATTTGTGTGTTTGCTGGCTGAGTGATTATTCTACAGCAAGAGAAAAGGCCATCACTAAAAGCTATTGCTGTAGTAGGCTCCTAGTTGCAAAAGTGTTGCTGCGATCTGGCTCTGTATCATTCGAGCTCAGGAGATGTCCCAGGAGGTATTTGATAGCCCAGTGCAGGTGGACCTCAGGAGCAGTGCTGTGGACCTGAAAAATTAGAAGACAGTCTCTGACTCCATGCTGAAAAGGGTTAGGGCTCAGAAGATGCCCTGGGAGAGCTTGGTGTAATCCAGGGATAATGCCTGCCCATTGAAGAGATGGATTGGAGACTCGAAATTCCAGGGAAATGGAATCTTGGGAGATGGGATTAAAACTCTAGGAGTTTATGGGGTGAGGTGGCGGAGGCTGTCAGAACTGGAGCAACTTTGAGAGAATTCAGAGGCCTGATCTTCAAAAGTGAAAAATTTGGAATTCCTCGTGGGAAATACAGAGTTTCAATAAGATTGGCTGATTCACTAGGCCGGGAATTCCAAAACTGATCCAAAGTGCTGGTTAAGCTATAACAAATGGCATGCATCTCCCCGGTGAGTTACAGAGGAATTCCCTCCACAATGGAAATGGAGAAATCACCCCCCAACACATCTGGTGACCTCCATACACACAGGCACAACCCTCCCCCCACCCCACACACACTGGAATAATTTCCACACACTGGTGCACCCCCTCCATAAATAAGGGAACCTCTCTACCCGCCCCAACCCCCGCCACAAGCAGCGAGGCAACACTGACACCTCCTTATATAAGGGGAATCCCCCCCCTCCAATGGAACTCCCCAGAGGGCACATCCCTGGCACTGTCCACAGCAGCACTGTGACTCTGGCACTATCAAGCTGGCACTGTCAAGTTGATCCTGTTAAGTTGGCATTGTCAAGGCAGGCACTGCTAGGGGGGCAGTGTAAGCAGGCAGTGTCATGGTGCCAGGACACTACCCAAGCATATCTCTCTCTACCTCTCGGGGGTTATACTTAACTTTGCCCCCGCCCCAGCGGGTCTGCCCTTGACTGCTTCATGTCCTGTTGTAAACCTTGCTGACGTGCCATGATGTCATTGAGGTATGTGTATTCTGTGCAGATGTAACAAGTGGCAGTAAACTGGTGTTAAAGTGACATTTTATTCTGACTGAGGCCATGTTTTGGTATAGCTCTAGTAGGTACTCAATGTTCAAGCACCGATGGCCTGACCAAAATGGAATCCCCTTCGCCTTTCTGGGCCCCATGTCCTTCCTCCCAAAACCTCAATCCTATCACTGCTCTTAATGCCTCCCTTGAAAGACATCCAGTAATCTCTGTATTCTCTCCTTGGTATATCCTTCCTCCGCTGTTACCTACCTTACCCTAAACCCTCTACCCACTCCTCACACTATCAAACTGGCAGGTGGTGAGAAATGAAAACTTGACCCTTAACCCATCTCCCTCCTTGTTACCAGCCTTCCTTTTCATCTATTTCCTTCACAGATGGATTTGCATTCTTCAAAATTTAACTTCAAAAAGAATCAAATTACAATGAGAAAAGACACTGGCCGTGTTTCTCCTAAATGAATTCCAAGAGCTACCACCAGTGGGAAAATCAGTACATTTCCCAGTGGCACTGGTATTGCTACTGAGGTGGGATTCAATCACTTTAAAACTCAAATAAACGACCCCACATGAATCGCACCGAATGTGCCGTGCATGTGAGGCTCTCAAATCGCAAGAACACTTCCTGCTTTTCCTTTCTCAGAATAACTGAAGGAAGAATAACCCAATCTCACATTAATGCAGGAAGTATTTCATGTTGGTTCTTTTATGAGAACAATCTCTTAGAGTTAGAACTGTGGATTTATGTCTGATACTCTTGGTTGTAGCAAGAACCCAGCAAAAATATCATGGAAGCTTGTAACTGAACTGCTCCCCAAAAATTCACATCATCATAAGACTAATTAGATGTTTGATACAGGGGATGGCACGGTGACAAATGTTTAGCATTGCCGCCTAACAGTGCCAGGGACTGAGTTCGATTCTTGGTTTGGGTGACTGCGTGGAGTTTGCACTTTCTCCCCATGTCTGTTTGGGTTTCCTCCGGTTTCCACCCACACTCTAAAGATGTGCAGGTCATGTGGATTGGCCATGCTAAATTGCCCCTTAATGTCAGAGGGATTAGCTTGGGTAAATGCATGGGGTTTTGGGGATAGGGCCTGGGTGTGATTGTGGTCGCTGCAGACTCGAAGGGCCAAATGTTCTCATTCTGCACTGTAGGGATTCTATGATTCAATGTGTATTTAAAAACTGTGATATAATTCACTGATTCAAACCTGTAGATTTCCCCATGACAACTGCATCTCAATGGTTCTATCTTTCACACATACCCATGATAATGGAATGAAGTGTAATTTTAAAATTGTACCTAGTGCAGCAGTATCAGCGTGGCACAGTACACTGGGGGTTTGAGCTTCTATACAATAAAGCAGAGAGGCATAGGTTAGCATATGTAAAGCCTTATGAGTTTCCAATCTTATCTAATCATTAGAAGACAAGCACTCCCCATACAGGGAGAGTGAGTTACCCCAAAAGCTGCCCATATGTACCTCCTGGTGGTCAGTTGCCCATTACCACATGCATCGATGCTGAAAATTATGAGAAAATCATTATGGAAAGACTTGCATTCTTGTAGAGCGCCAATGAATTACATTGAAATATTAGTGGCTTGGGAAGGCGCGGTGGCACAGTGGTTAGCACTGCTGCCTCATAGCATCAGAAACCTGGGTTCGATTCCCGGCTTGGGTCACAGTCTGTGTGGAGTTTGCACATTCTCCCCATGTCTGTGTGGGTTTCCTCCGGTTTCTGCCCACTTCTGAAAGATGTGCTGGTTAGGTGGATTAGCTGTATTAAATTCTCCCTCACTGTATCCGAACAGGCACAAGAGTGAGGTGACTAGGGGATTTTCACAGTAACTTCACTGCGGTGTTTATGTGAGCCTACTTGTGACACTAATCAATAAACTTTAACAGTTCTTAAGAAGGTGAACATTAATGAGGAGAAAACAATATCGTATAGAAAGAATCTGGTGGTTTAATTAATAGTTTTCACGTGTAGGAGCTGGCATGTTTGTGAAACACAGTATTGTCATAATTGTCAATTTCAAATCCAAACTCGTCACAACAAAAGTCAGACTTGTGAATCTTCTAAGAGCCAATGAAATATCAAGTGAGCCAATGTTGAAATGAGTAAGATGCTGCATCCTCATGTTATATGTCAATAGTAAAATTATTTGTTGTAAAGTTTTAAAGTTTTAACATTTATTTATTAGTAGGCTTATGTCCTTATTTAACTGTTATGAATGGTCTTTCTGAGGGTCTCACTGGATGAAGTGAGGTGATTGGTTATACCTGTTGTAACACGGGTAAGCAAACTGCAAACATCTGGAGAAAACTCAATCACCAAGTCCGGTTATCCTAATGATCCCGTTCTGGAAAATATTGCACAGTCCGCTCTTGGAGCCTGATTCCCTTCACAGCGTCGCAACTCTGGACGAAAATATCAGATATTTGGTACAGAATTTTCCCATCCTGCCCGCCATGGGAATCACAGCAGGTGGGGTGGGGAGTTGGGGTGTGGGGAGCGGGCGGTGGTGGTGTGGATCAGGCCAAAGCCTGTTGACCTCGAGCAGGAATTTTGGGTTTTGGACAGAGAGCAGTAGGAAAATCCCAATCTTAGGGCCCGATTTTACCATTTTGATGCGAAGCACTGAATCTGGGCACAATTCTTATCCAATTTGTAAACCTGCTCTCAGTGCCCCCATTCACACTCTGGCTCAAAAAAATGGCGAGTCTGAATCGCGCTGTGGGCGGGGCTTATTACTGCAGCCCCGATTGGAGCTTGGAACTGCGCACGTGCAGAAAGAAAAAAATTTGAAAAACGGGTCCCTGGTCACATCGCTTCCGGGCCGCAAAAAGTGGATAAAGTGGCCCGGAAGTGAAAAGCAGGGGAGATGGCCCTCACAGACTTCACCTCACCCCCACAACATAACTGTCCCCCCTTATCCATCCACCCCCACTGCCACCCACTCTGACCGTGACCCACTTCCCCCCTACTGATCGCCCACAGAGTGGCAGCAGTCCCCCCCGGCCCCCCTCCTCTGTCTGCCCCCCCCCCCCCACTACGGATCCATCTGACCTACTGCACCCCCCCCACCCCACCCCGAGAATGATTGGGCATCCCCCACCCCCGAGAATAATCGGGCCTCCCTCCACCCCTGCAAACCAGACGATGTGGACTCCCTCCCCCCACCACCACACAACCATCTGCCCTCCCCCCACTCCACAAACCAGACAACGATCTGGCCTCCCCCCCACCAGACAACGATCTCGCCACCACCCCCCCCTCCCCCAACCAGACAACGATCAGGCCTCTCTCCCGCCCCATCAGACAACAATCTGGTCTGCCTCCCCCTCCACTGACAATGATCTGGTCTCCCCCCCCACCCCACCAGACAACGATCTGGCCTCCCCCTCGAAATGTCAGCTCTTTTCTCTCCTTACGGATACTGTCAGGCCTGCTGAGATTTTCCAGCATTTTCCTCTTTTAGACCATAGGCTGCTCTCCCCCCTCAGGGGGAAAGCTGACTGGCGATGATTTAACCTGAGGATCACCACACCTCTAGTGAGCAGCAAAGTTGAGAAGGTGGAGCCTTCATGGATAACCTCAGCTGGTACAGGATTTGAACGTGTACAACACGCAGAGTACAGCGGTTCAAGAGTTGGCTTTCCACCATCTTCTCAGATGCAACTCGGGACGACCAAAAATGCTGGACTTACCTGAGATGCGTCCTATGAATATGTTAAAGAGAAAGAATGGTTACCTTTCCATTATGCTGTGCTTTGAAAGTGTTACTGTTAAAACACATTCAGTGCAATTAATTGATCATGCCAGTAATATATTCACACACTGGCAATAAATCATTCATTTTTGAAGATTAGGTCAGGCTATAGTAAGCAACAACAAATATTCCACTGTCTTTTTGGCTGCAAATCAAATGCAATTAAAGTACATTGGAAATAAATGCCACCCCAATTATAAGTAGTGCTGAAATTTTACCATGCGTTATATCATGTTCGATGGTTAGTCCAGAGATATATGTAACAATGAAATAGGAAACTGCACTTTATCCAATTGTTTCAATGAATTACCTGTCAAAAAATGAACCACCTGTACTTATGAAGGATAGGATGAAGTACAAAGGAAAATATCCATTGCATACTTGTTGCATCATTCCAAAAAGCGCAAACACAGGGCACAGAACTGCCTTGATATCATAGAACCCTACAGTGCAGAAAGAGGCCCTTCAGCCCATTGAGTCTGCACTGAACACATTCCCACCCAGTCCCTACCCCCCCATATTATACCCACTAATCCCTCTAACCTCCACTTCCCTGGATACTAAGGGGCAATTTCTTCACATGACCAATCAACCTGACCAGCATATCTTTGGACACTGGGAGGAAACCAGAGCAAACCCACACAGACACAAGGAGAATGTGCAAACTCCACACAGACAGTAACCCAAGCCGGTAATCGAACCCAGGACCCTGGAGCTGTGAAGCAGCAGTGCTAACCACTGTGCTCCCGTACCGCCCGCTTCTCAAATTATTTCTCAAATAAATGGGATGGAGCCTGGCTGAACATAGGATTAGAAAATCCTTTTGGTAATATGTCTTCAAAAACAGAAATAAAAACTTGCATTTTAATGCCACTCTTCAAGAAACTGTGTCAGAACTTTTACAATTAAAGGGACTTCCAGTTAAAACTGAGACAAGGAGGAATTTCTTCTCTTGAGAGGCTTTGGAAATTTTTGCTGCAGAGAGCTGTGGGGGCAGAGTCCTTGTGTATATTTAAGGCTGAGATAGATAGATATAAGGGGATTAGGGATTTTGGGGAAAGGGAAGGAAAGAGAACCTGAGGAATTTTGGATCAGCCGTGATCTTATTGAAAGGGGGAGCAGGTTTGAGAGGCTGAATAGCCTATTTTTGTCCCTATTTCTTATGGTTTTTTGCCTCATAATGGTTAACACTGTAGAATCATAGAATCCTTACAGTGCAGAAGGAGGCCATTTGGCCCATTGATCCTGCACCGATAACGATCCCACACAAGGCTTTATCCCAATGTATTTACACTGTTAGTCTCCCCTGACACTCAGGGGCAATTAAGCATGGCCAATCAGCCTAACCTGGACAGTGGGAGCAGTGCTAATCACTGTGTTGCCACCGCACTGCCCAAGAAGAGAAAAGGGAGAAAGACTTTCATGATTTCAGGATGTTCCAAAGTGGTAAATGCGGGGTCACTTTTAACATTTATGAAAAACTTGGACAGGTACATGGATGAGAGGGGTGTGGAGGGATATGGTCCAAGTGCAGGTCAGCGGGACGAGGCAAAAAATGGTTCGGCACAGACAAGAAGGGCCAAAAAGCCTGATTCTGAGCTGTAATTTTCTATGGTTCTATGGTTTCTGTGGACTATACGAAAGTCCGTTGACCCCGGGTGGGATTTCCCTGTTTTAGTGTGGCTGAAAAATTCCACCCTGTGTCTCGATCTAGATTTGATATTTTCGTTGTTTCGTTATCTCCAATGTAACACCTGAATTCACAGTGTCCTCCCAGCCTACCTTGACATGTAGCGCAAGGAAACCAAGCAAAAATGTTATTGTAACAAAACAGCCATTGTCATCTAATTGATGCTCTTACTGCACATGTTGAAGTAGCACCAGGAAATAATACATTTTCTTCACTGGGTCTTTACTCTGTACAGACTGATATCATCTCCTGATTCATCTTGAGGCTTCTCTTTTGGTGAAATCTCATCAGAATAAACTCTGCTAAGACAAATGTTCTTTTAACAGAAGTTTAAGGTTACCAGTAGGCTTACATTAACACTGCAATGAAGTTACTGTGAAAATCCCCTAGTCGCCACACTCCGGCATCTGGTGGGGTATACTGAGGGAGAATTTAGCACGGCCAATGCAACTAACCAGCACATCTTTCAGGCTATAGGAGGAAACTGGAGCACCAGGAGGAAACCCAAGCAGACACGGGGGAATATGCCGACATTGACCCAAGCTGGGAATCAAACCTGGATCCCTGGCGCTGTGAAGCAGCAGTGTTAACCACTGTGTCACTGTGCTGCTCACTTGCTGATACTGCCCACTTGCTGATAGTGCCTACTTGTTGATCATGGCAGAAGATCTAATCAAGTCAGTAATTGCTCCATGCTGGGTAAACTCGAGGGCATCATTGGAATAACCCATCAGGAATATCATGGCCTGGATTTTGCAGTCAGCACTGAAGTAGCGGCACTTGCGGCTGACTTTGTGGAAAGTTGCTGACAAAGGGCTAGTGACTATGTGAATCACCCCTTTCCCTGTGGCACTTACAGCAGGTGCCAACCCATCTGGTTCACTAATGTCCTTTAGGGAAGGAAATCTGCTGGTCTGGCCTCCATGTGTCTCCAGACCCATAACAATGTGGTTAACTCTCAACTGCCCTCAGGCAACCAGAGATGGGCAATAAATGCTGGACAGCCAGCGATGTCCATGAACCATAAATGAATAAAACAAGAAGCTGGAGAACCGGCAGTGAATGCTGCCATCGTCACCATTACAAAACCCAGGCTGTTTCTTTCATCAAAATGAAAATTTCCCATATTTATACGTTATCCTTCTCATTATGCACATCTTTAACATCATTTTAATTAAAAATATATAAAATCATCCAATTTAAATGTAATTAGAATCAACATGCCTGGCTTGACGTGGGGAGGCACGATGGCACATTGGTTCACGCTGCTGCGTCACAACGCCAGGGACACAAGTTCGATTCCCGGCTTGGGTCACTGACTGAGTGGAGTTTACACATTCTCTCCGTGTCTACATGGGTTTTCTTGGGCATTCTGGTTTCTTCCCATAGTCCAAAGATTTTTGGGTTAGGTTGATTGGCCATGTTAAATTGCCCCTCAGTGTCGGGGGATTAGCAGGGTAAATACCTGGGAAAGGACCTGGGTGGGGTTGCTGTCAGTGCAGTCTTGATGGGCTGAATGGCTCCTTCTGCACTGTAGGGATTCTATGATCCTTTAAGTCTACCCATCTTACTGGTTGGTTTGTTGAAAACACGGATTTAATACTTCAGGCGTAAAATTACCTTTTCGTTTGCATAAAATGTCCTGATGTAGTGAAGCCATTACAATTACAGCAATGTCAAATTTATTATGAGAGAGAATTAACAGGCTTCAGTAAGTCATGAAATACCTTTCAAAAAGGAAATTATGGTGAACCTTTATAGGACACCAATTCAGCATCAAATAGAGTACTGATTGATGGGTTCTTGATAAGAGAGGGGATTAAGGGTTATGGGGAGAGGGCGGGAATGTGGAACTGAGCCACGACAGATCAGCCATGATCTTATTGAATGGCGGGGCAGGCTCGAAGGGCTAGTTGGCCTACTCCTGCTCCTATTATGTTCTTATGTTCTTATGAGTCCAATTCTGATCACCACACTTTAGGAAGGGTGCAAAGGCATCAGACAGGATACAACAAAGATTCACCAGAATGGTTCAAGGGATGAGAGATTTGGATGTATTGGGAAACCTGGGGCTTCTCCTCTTGGAGTAGAAAAGGTCAAATGGACCTTAGATAGAGTTGTGCAAAATCGCAAGGACAAAGTAGCTAGGGAGAACCTGTTCCCATTGGCGAAAGGTTTGAGAACCAGAGGACACTGTTAAGACCCAAGTCAGATATTTTAAAGATGGAGGTGGATAGATTCTTGTTTGACAAGTGTAGTGACTGTCCCTTTAAGAATCAATCGGTGGAGTAAGGGTCACATGATGCAGGGAATCAATCGGGGAGCAGGGTGGGGGTCACCCTGACAACCGTGGGTTTCTGCATTCAGAACCATCTCGGGAGCCAAGAGGCTGTGAGCCTCTGTGTAGTTTTAACCTGTAAATAAACAAGATGTGTTCTCCTGAAGCTGGAAAACGAGCATCTTTACAGCAAGGGAATCGAAGGTTATCGGGAGTACATGGGAATGTAGAATTTGAACTACAGACAGATCAGCCATGGTATTAATGAATGGTGAAGCAGGCTCGAGGGGCCAAATGGCCAATCTCTCTGCTTCTATTTCATATGTTCATATGTTTGTATGACACAATATACATATGACATAGCATAGCTAGGATGTAGAAAAAGATCAATTTAGTGCGAGGTAGGTCCATTCAAAAGTCTGATGGCAGCAGGGGAAAAGCTGTTCTTGAGTCGGTTGGTATGTAACCTCAGACTTTTGTATCTGTTACCTGACAGAAGAAGGTGGAAGAGAGAATGTCCGGGGTGCATGGAGTCCTTAATTATGCTGGTAGCTTTTCCGAGGCAGCGGGAAGTGTAGACAGTCAATGGATGGGAGGCTGGTTTGAGTGATGGACTGGGTAATGTTCATGAAATTTTGTAGTTTCTTATGGTCTTGGGCAGAGCAGGAGCCATTCCAAATTGTGATACAACCACAAAGAATGCTTCCTATGGTGCATCTGTAAAAGTTGGTGAGAGTTGCAGTGGACATGCCAATTTCCTTAGTCTTTTGAGGAAGTAGAGGCGTTGGTGGGCTATCTTAACTATCGTATTGGCATGGAGGGACCAGGACAAATTGTTGGTGACCTGGGCACCTAAGAACATGAAGCTCTCAACCATTTCTACTTTGTCTCCATTGAGGTAGACAGGGGCACTACATTCCGCACTCTCTCCCTTTTCTTCTCTATGAACAGTATGCTTTGTCAGTATAGTGTGCAAGAAACAATACTTTTCACTGTATGTTAATACACATGACAGTAATAAATCAAATCAAATCAAATCAAAAGCAACAGGCCAAATGATCTCCTGTTTTGTAACCCGTTGATGATCTTATTCCTCTAAGTTGGTGTTTAGCTCTCTGTTGACATGTGCATATCTCTCTTTTGAATGGTTCTACCTTGTGACTGAAGCTATAATTCCCAGCTTCAGATGCATTATCTCAACATGATTTGCGACTCACTCTTTCCAATGGCAACATGTCCTTTTTAAGCTCTGCATGTTCTGCTGTATTAACCCTTTGAGTGCTAAAAGCAGACCGGAATGGGAACAGGGGCTTATTGTAGCAAGGCAGAAATAGACACATTGCAGAATGACTCACCTTATTCTTTCCAATGGCTACATGGTACTATTGGCAGAGGTATGGAAGCTTTTTCCTAGGGTTGAAGAGTCAATTACTAGGGGGCATAGGTTTAAAGGAGATACATGAGGCAGGTTTTTTGCACAGAAAGTGGTGAGTGTCTGGAACTCACTGCCGGGGGTGGCAGTGAAAACAGATACAATTTTTAGGGGGTGTCCCCCCCCATGTGCTCGATAAATGGTACGTTTTGTCGGTATAGCATGCAAGAAACAATACTTTTCACTGTATCCCAATACATGCGACAATAATAAATCAAACTAAATCAATTATAAATGCAGATTGCCGTTTTGTCAGCTAACCCACCCACCACTATACATGCCCTTACATTGATTATTGCAATTAGATGTTCTGTCCTGATTGATGATCCGCAGGTTAAAGTTAAAATAAGGCAATTCAAAGTTAAGCGTTTATAAAAATAATTGAACTACAGAACAGCATGATTTTAAATGACACTTCAATCACATTGATAGTCACACTTGTGGTGATTAAGATCTTTACAGAAGAGTAAGCGGGGGTTAGCTTATGAAGAGAGATTGAATAGATTGGGTCTGTACTCGTTAGAGTTCAGAAGGCTGAGGGGGGATCTTATATAGACTTGCAAGATAATGAAGGGGCTAGATAGGGTAGAGGCAGAGAGATTCTTCCCACTTAGAAAGGATAGCAGAACTAGAGGGCACAGCCTCAAGATAAGTGGGGGGGGGGTGCAGTTTAGAACAGAGCTGAGGAAGAACTTCTTCACTCAAAAGGTGGTGAATCTCTGGAATTCTCGGCCCATTGAAGTGGTGGAGGCTACCTCGCTAAATATATTTAAGATGCGGGTAGATAGGTTTTTGGTAGGCAAGGGAATTAAGGGTTATGGGGAGAAAGAGGAAAAGTGGAACTGATCCACTTCAGATCAGCCATGATCTTATTGAATGGTGGGGCAGGCTCAAGGGGCTAGATGGCCTACTCCTGCTCCTTTTTCTTATGTTCTTTATACAGAATACAGAAAAATGTATTCTAAGGCTATTACCTTGGATTTGGCGGGCTGAAAGTTTATGTTTATTTATTATTGTCACAAGTAGGCTTACATTAACACTGCAATGAAGTTACTGTGAAATCCCCTAGTTGCCACACTCTGGTGCCTGTTCGGGTACACTGAGGGAGAACTTAGCATGACCAATGCACCTAACCAGCACGCTTTTGGACTGTGAGAGGAAACCTGAGCACCCGGAGGGAAATCCACAAAGACACAGGGAGAGCATGCGGACTCAGCACAGCGACCCTAGCCGGGAATCAAACCCATGTCCCTGGTGCTGTGAGGCAGCAGCGCTAATCGCTGTGCCATCGTGCCACTCATAGTACTCTGCATATCAGGGAAATGGTTAGAGCCAGTGCAGCACCAAGCAATGAATAACAGGCTGATGTCATCTTAGTGCAGATCAAGGATGTTGCCAGGACTCCAGGGATTGGGTTATAGGGAGAGATTGAGCAGGCTAGGATTTTAATCTTTGGAGTTTAGGATAATAAGGGGTGATCTTCTAGAGGTGTATAAGATCATTGGAGGCATGGATAGTGCTCACTACTGTGCCACCGTGCCACCCAGTAGTCAGCTAGTGGTTGACTATCCCACTCTGGCTGAAGCCCCGAATCCTGGAAGCTGAATAGCTGGCGTCATTCCAGAATTTCAGGACTTTGTTCAAACTTTCCCAAAAACAATGAATCTGGAAAGCTCACACGTCCTTCTCAACTCTCCTCACAGGTACTGCAAGTCAACACAGATTTTGTGATCCAAGTTGTTTTTGCATCTTTTGACAGTCCCTTCCCAATTGCCACCAATCAGGTGGTATGTCCATTAACCATAGAATCATAGAAAAATGACAGCACAAATAGGCCCTTCAGCCCCCAAGTTGCACCGATCATATCTTGACCTACTAGGCTTACCTATAACCCTCTATCCTATTAAGTACCATATGCTCATCCAGAAGTTTCTTAAAAGACCCTATCGAGTTCGCCTCCACCACCACCAACGGCAGCCGATTCCACTCACCCACCACTCTCTGAGCGAAAAACTTACCCCTGACATCTCCTCTGTACCTACTCCCCAGCACCTTAAACCTGTGTCCTCTTGTGGTAGCCATTTACGCCCTGGGAAAAAGCCTCTGAGAATCCACCTGATCAATACTTCTCATCATCTTATCAGGTCACCTCTCATCCTTCGTCTCTCCAAGGAGAAAAGACTGAGCAAGGAGAAAAGATCAAGCACCATCTCATGATGACCAACCCATAGCGGACACCACCCCATGAAAGGCTGGGAAAATTCAACCCGTTAATCCCCTCTCTCTCCATATATTTTGCCTGGTTTGCTGAGTGTTTTCCAGCATTTACTGTTTGATTTGTGCTTTCTAACTATAACGTTCTGCAACACTCAATATAATGAAAAATCACTTTGAACGTGAGAATTTATGAAGTCTAGCTTTGTGTACTGGTGATGTCAGATTGAAGACATAGTTAAGAGGAAAAGGTGGAGGTGATAAACAGAGGTCAGGGAATATAGTTTCACTCCAAGTTGTTCTCAGCCATAGTAGACCGATCCTTTTATTTTAATACAAAGAATTACTTTGCCATCACATAATAGAAACAGGCTGGTTGGCTCAACTAATCCACATTAGTGTTTATGTTCCGTACAAGCTTCCTCCCAGTCTATACTTTGCACAGAATTATAAGAAACCCTAGCATCAATATGAACACAGACATGTGATAATGATAGTGCAATTTGTATGGATATATCTGTGCTTAAGGGGAATGTTTAAAAAATCAGCTTTATGTTACAGATAGTCAGTATGTCTGGAGGGAATGCAGCTCAGTCTCTGGAAGAGCAGGATAATTACTCATTTTAGCCTTGCACGTGGTTATGTTAAGTAGGGTTAATGGACTTTTGATTACTTAGGTTTCTTTAAAGTTTCTGATTGGAGTGATTGGCAAGGTCATGTGATGATATGGTCTATGTGCAGTCCTGGGTCTATAGCAAAGAGAAAAAGGTTTTGTAAAGAGCAATTCAATTTGTAGCTGAAACCTGATTAAAGGTAGAAGGATTTTGTAGGCTCCTGAAAGCCTATGTGTGGAATTTTTGTATCCTGTCTGCCCCTGGAATTGTAGCAGGTAGGACAGGACCATGCAAAGATGACTTTGAACGGGATTTTCTAGTCTTGGGGCGAGTGCAGCCAGAACATCCCATGCTATATTTCTCTGAAAGCTTCAAGACAGCCTATATTCATTTCAGTGCGTTCATTTATGGTTGTTAACTGTATTTAAAGTGGCATTTAAGTATGTAAGATGAATGTTGCTTATTTGGAACTGCAATAGTGATAAGTTAGAAATTAAAGTTGCTTCCGTTTCATTTTTACATGTTGCTGAACTGCTAATAGTTAAATTGCCTCATTTGTTAGAATTATATTTAAACTGCGTTATTAAATAAACTTTGTTTTACTATGAAAGAGCCTTACTTTGTCAGTGGAATCATTCTGGAAGGAAGTATCCTTTCCTTAAATTTATGCCAAAATAGAAAAATTGTTGGAGTCTAGTCTGGCGTCCTAATGTAACTTGGTGTTCAGGCCTGGACCCTAACAGAACAAATGCATGTACACTTCAGGACAAAATTTTCACTGGGGTTCTTTTGTCTGCATTGTTGGCCCAAGGTTTCTGCCTATCCACTGGAGATGTTGTGATGGTAGATTAAGAGAACCATTACTGGAAATCCAGGCAAAAATGACAATAAGAAGGAAAAGAATGAAAGAGGCTAGTAGAACCATAGCAAGTGAGACTCAAAGAAGAATACAATGAAACAAAATAAGATAACTAAGTTGTATCTCTGGTTAATTTTCAGAAGATTGGAAAGAGATTTAAATAATAGTTTGGCATACATTCAGCAGCTGTAAGGGCCAGTGACAGAAGAGATAACAGCCAAATTCTACATTTTTGGACTGGAACAAGCAATAAATATTTACAATAATTTCAATTCTGAGCAAGAAGTCTTTCTGGTACAAGATCTATTAATGAGTACCTTGGAGAGATACTGCAACAAGCTGTGATTTTTGACAGACAATTTTCAAATGTACATAGAAAACTTGAAGAGGCGCAGGTCAAAATGTAATTGAATTCATAACTCATAGCATCACTATCTCTTTGGAGAGAGGCATTTTTTGGAAAACGAGCTAATCCTCAGAGAGGAAGAGTGCCAAGGGAGCAAGAATTGACCTCAGGAAACATAGGGAAAAATCAGTAAACAAGAGAAAGTGAGGCCAAAGAATTGCGCTACTTATCCAGAAACTTAGTGAATGTTCTGGGGACTCAGGTTTGAATCCTGCCATGGCAGATGGTGGAATTTGAATTCAACAAAAATAAACTGGAAGTAAGAATGACCGTGAAACCACTGTCGATTGTCGGAAAAACACAACTAGTTCACTAATGTCCACCAGGGAAAGAAATCTGCCATCCTTACCTGGTCTGGCCTACATGTGACTCCAGAGCCATCGCAATGTGGTTGACTATCAACTGGTCTCCAAAGGCAACTAGAGATGGACAATAAATGCTGGCCCAGCCAGTGATGCCCATGTCCCACAAGTGAATAGAAAGATTAAAGATTAAAGCATTCAGGAAAAAGTTAAGGTGTAGCTATATCTAGGTACAGATTATGAACAGTCAAATGCAGCCTGAATTGAAGCCATGTGGAGGACAGCATGAATCCAGGTATTATATTTGGAAAAGTATGCACTTGATGTATGTACAAGATGTAGTAATTCACTGCAAAGGCTCAATCAAAGGTGTTACTGTAGGGAGGATGTCCCCTGAGAGATTTTACATGTATATAGCAGCTGTAAGTTAAACAAATAAGAAAAACTTGACGTTACTGTTTCTAGAGTATGAAAACAGCCAGATCACAAAATATTTATTTTGATTTGATTTGATTTATTATTGTCACATGTATTCGGATATAGTGAAATATATTGATTCCTGCGTAGTGTACAGACAAAGCATACCATTCATAGAGTACATAGGGGAGAAGGAAAGGAGGGGGTGAAGAATGTAGCGTCACAGTCATAGCTAGGAAGTAGAGAAAGATCAGATTAGTATATGCTAGGTCCATTCAAATGCCTGATGGCAGCAGGGAAGAAGCTGTTCTTGCGTCGATTGGTATGAGACCTCAGACTTTTGTATATTTCTCCCAACAGGTGAAGGTAGAACTGAGTATGTCTAGGGTGCGTGAGGTCCTTGATTTGCTGGTTGCTTCTCTGAGACAATGGGAAGCGTAGACGGAGTCAATGGATGGGAGGCTGGTTTGTGTAATGGACTGGGCTACGTTTTGGACTGGAACAAGCAATAAATATTTACAATAATTTCATCTCTTTGGATAAGAAACAGACAGTCCATTGATAAAAAAATCACAACTTTAATACAACAAGAAAGATGGGGGTGGGGGGGGGCGAGAGTGTGGGGGGAGGGGGAGAGGGTAGAGGGAGAGGGGAGGTGGGGGAGGGAGAGAGAGAGGAGGAGAGGGGGAGAGAGTGGATGGGAGAGAGACCAAAGAAGAGCGAGTGAGTGAAGCTCAGTCCAGCTGTGGTTAGCATTTGAACTCCTTTGCAGTTTTTTATGGCCTTGCTCTTGGTTGGGAAAGGCCATTTAACCCATCCTAATTCACTCAGTTTCAACCCCATAGTAACACCTCAGTTGATTCCATGATTCTGCCACCCCTCCTTGGCTCGTGAATTCATTCTGAGTGCTCACCACTCCCTGAGAGAAGAAGTCCTTCCTAATGTCAGTCCAAAAATCAGCTACTGTCAGTTTAGACAGGACCCCTCACCTCGAGCAAGATCCAAACTGACCGCCATTTAAATTCATGACAAGACAGTAAGTGAATGTCATGTCTGAGTGAGATGTTAACAAATGACCATAAGACCTAACTTGAAGGAAATTATTCAAAGGGCTTTCTAGAACAAAGATACGCTTTAACCCCTTATTTGGGAGGGAGATATGTGACCTACATGCCTCCAGCACCTATAGGCATGGCCGATGGGTACACACCCAGAGATCGGGGTGGCAGCACTGATTGGACCTATCGATCAGGATGATCAAGTCCTGATCGATTGATTGGCAATGGCCAAAAAGAGCGCAAAAACCAACAAGGTATAAGGGGTGTGATGGAAGAATCTCTCTCTCTCTACCAACGAACGAACAACAGCAACGGTGACCATCAGCAGCAACGACCAGCACGAGGAGAGCACCACACCCAAGAAAAAAGGAAGACCAGAGCCAGAGTATCAGGCCAGGCCAAAGGACCAGACTGCGCAGAGGACTACGAAGACCAATACTCGGGATAAAGGCCGATATCTGCCTGGGTACTTGCTAGTCACGCAAAAGTTAAATTAAGGTCTAGTATTGGACTTGAACTTTAGTACTCTATAAGATAACTTATTGTTGATTGGGTGGGTGATTAATAATTGTGTGTAAATAAATATTGTTACATTAACAAGAAGTCTGCTCGCAATTCTTTGTCCACTGTATAAGGGTTAAAACAAACTGTGCGGCAGGTTCAACGATGTCAAAAGGATTTTTCACCTGGAAGGGGTGGTGGAAGGGGGCAGTGTCCCAAAGGAATCAAAGATAATAGGGAAAACCATTTCAACTCTTCCCATCCATGCAAAACAAGATGAAAATCCTTTGGAGGAGTCAGCATTGCACTCAGCACAGAGACAAAGCTGCAGCTTGACATTGCCGTAAGCAAAAGTCACATTGAAAACCCTCCATTAATGTGTATAAGTGAACAGAAGTTGTACTTGACTGGTCGGGAATTGAAAATGCCCAAAGACTGAATGACGCCCAATCTCTTTCTGAAGACTCTTAGTAAAATTTAAAGGCAGTAAACCTCAAATCTTGACAAAGATTCGAAGGGAAATAATTTCTGAGACACAATTCTAATCCTGGTTTTAGGACATTACATTCAAAATGACAGTTCTTGTGCTTTCATTGGCTGAGGTACAGAGAAGCTCTCAACAATAATTTGGTGACAGCATAAGCAGAGGTTAAAGTTCAAATGGAAATGTTTCCATATATTAATTAGGATTGTATACGTAATTAAAAATGGTAAATGGACAGAATTTCCCCATATTTTGGCAGAGTGTGGCAGCAGGCAGGAAAAATGATGTTTAGCCCGTTGGTGGTGGTGGCTGGTTTTTGCACCAAATTTTTAATGTTTATTTATTAATGTCACAAGTAGGCTTGCATTAACACTGTAATGAAGTTACTGTGAAAATCCTCTAGTCGTCACAGTCCGGTGCCTGTTAGGGTACACTGAGAGAGAATTTAGCATGGCCAATCCACCTAACCAGCACATTGTTCACACTGTGTGAGGACCATTCGGAGGAAACCCAATGCAGACATGGGGAGAATGTCTAGACTCTGCACAGATAATAACCCAAGCTGGCAATCGAACCTGGGTCCCTGGCGCTGTGAAGCAGCAGTGTTGACCATTGTGCTACCATGCCACTCAAGGTCTCACGTGATTAATGTACCAGAAGCTCTGAGAGAAAAAAGTTTTAGTGAGGAACTGAAGGAAATCAGCATTAGTGGAGAAATGGTTTTGGAGAAGTTGATGGGATTGAAGGTGGATAAACCTCCAGGGCCTGATCATTTTCATCCCTGCCTACTTAAGGAAGTGTCCCTGAAAATAGTAAATCCATTGGTGGTTATTTTCCAAAATTCTTTGCACTCTAGACTGATTCCTACAGATTGGAGGGTAGCTAATGTAAACCTACTATTTTAAAAGGGAGGTAGAGTGAAAACAGGGGTCTATAGACCAGTGAGTTAATATCAGTGCTGGGGAAGTTGCTGGAGTCCATTATCAAGGATTTCATAACTCAACATTTGGGAGGCAGTGGTATAATCAGACAAAGTCAGCATAGATTTACAAAAGGGAAATCATGCTTGATGAAACTATTGGAATTCTTTGAGGATGTAACAAGTTGAGTTGACTGAGGACAACCAGTTGATGTGGTTTATTTAGGCTTTCAGAAGGCTTTCAACAAGGTCTCACATAACAGACCACTATGTAAAGTTAAAGCACGTGGGATTGAGGGATGTGTTGTTTGGGGACCGGGTAGCAACAACTCCAATCATATGTCCAACTGGAGTTGACAATTCTACAGCCTGGGATCTTTGGAACAAGAGCAGGCTATTTAGCCACCACTGATAACTACTGACAATAACCCGAGTGCTTCTGCTCTTTCACTCAGCTACTGCAACGTAATCAATAGTTATATTTTGAGCATTTTATTCTTCAAGACCATTAAAAGAGAGGATAGCATTTCAGTACTTCCAGGACCTGAGGGTAAGTTACACTCGGTTTCATGTATTGGACCCATGTTGAGATTCCAATGGATTGTTCATTGAAGGTGTGTTTTGAGCCACTCAACAATTTGAGACCAAAGAAAAAAAATCAATTCACAAAATCACAGAATGCTCAGTGCACCGAAGGAGGCCATTCAGCCCATTGTGTCTGCACAGGCTTTCCAAATTCATATTTATTCATGGCACATGGACATTGCTGGCTGGCCAGCATTTACTGTGCACCATAAGTAGCCCTTCGAGAGTGAACCACTGGAGTCACAAGTTGTCCAGACCAGGTAAGGATGGCAGATTTCCTTCCCTAAAGGCCAGGTGGGCTTTTCCGACAGTCAACAATGGCTTAATGATCATCAGTGGATTCTTAATTCCAGATTTTTTTTATTTGAATTCAAATTCCACCATTGGCTGTGGTGAGATTCGAACCCAGGTCTCCAGAACATTAGCCAAGTTTCTGGATTAAAAGTTGAGCAGTAATATCACTAGGCCAACACCTCCTCTTTTCCCACTCCCTTCCCTGCTCCTTGTAGCCTTGTACATTTTCCCTTCTTGATAGCTGATCTAATTCCCTCAAGAATGCCTGGATTGAACCTGCCTCTGCCACACTCCCAGTCCATTCCTGGTCCTAAACTACTTTTTGTGTGCAAAAGCTTCTCCCTCATGTCTCCATTGCTTCTTTTGCCAATTACCTTCAAGATGTGCACATTTTGTGCTCAATCGTTCCATCAATGGGAACAGTTCCTTCTTATCCACTCTGTCCAGAGCCCTCACCATTTTGGACACTTCCATCAAATCTCCACTTCTCCAAGGAAATGTCCCATTTATTCATACCTACACTGGATCTCTCTGCTCCTGCACCATTTTTGAATTTTACCTTGTCTCTCTCCATTTTTCCTATGAGTATAAACCACTTTTGCACTTCTCTGCATTAAATCATAAAATCCTACAGTGCAGAAAGAGACCATTCAACCCATCGAGTCTGCGCTGGTCACAGTCCCACCCAGCCCCTGTCCCCATAACTCCAAACATTTACCCTAGCTAGTCTCCATGATAAAAAGGGGCAATATAGCATGGCTAATCCTCCTAACACGCACATGTTTGGAGTGTGGGAGGAAATCGGAGCACCTGGAGTAAACCCACACAGACATGGGGAGAATGTGCAAAATCCACAGAGACAGTGACCAAACCTAGGAATTGAACCTGGGTCCCTGGCATTGTGAGGTAGCAATGCTAACCACTGAGGCACTGTGCCACGTTAAATGTCATCTGCCACTTTCACTAACCTATCCATGTCCAGTTTCAAGTTCCAGACTAACTTCTTCAGAGTTTACAATACTTCCAAGTCTGTACCACCCGCACATTTTGAAATTTTCCCGTACACCATAGTTAAGGTCATTAGTTTATATCTGGAAGAGCAGAGATCCTGATACTGAACCCTGCTCAACTCCACTATGAACCTCCCTCTAGTCTGAAAAGCATAGGTAAGCACTGCTACTTCACAGCGCCAGGGACCCGGGTTCGATTTCCCATTCAAAAATCTGATGGCAGCAGGGAAGAAGCTGTTCTTGAGTTAGTTGGTACGTGACCTCAGACTTTTGTATCTTTCTCCTGATGAAAGAAAGTGGAAGAGAGAACGTTTGGTGTGCTTGGGGGTATTTAATTATGCTGGCTGTTTTTCCGAGCGGGAAGTATAGACAGAATGAAAGGATGGAAAGCCGGTTTGTGTGATTGACTGGGCTTCATTCACAACCCTTTGTAGTTTGCTATGGTTTTGGGCAGAGCACAAGCCATACCAAGCTGTGATACATCCGGAAAGACTGCTTTCTGTAAACATTGGTGAGAGTTGTAGTTGACATGCCAAATTACAGGCAGTCCCCAGATTCTAAATTACTGGCTGGCAGGGACCAGCTGAGGGGAGGCACTCACCAATCCATCTGGGCTCCCCGCAGACTATTCGCCATTGAATTATGGAGTTGAGATGACAATCGAGCTGCACAATGATATCTAGCAAGGCCAGACCTTTCAAATACATTCTTGAAGACTGTACGATGTTGCACTAATGCTTCAAATAATTGTAATTGCAGCATTTTTTATGCATTTGCTAACTTCCTTGTTGTTTTCCATTCTGTTAATTATCTGCATCACATTTTGGGCAATTTACACCATCAGAAAGCAAGAATTTTTTTTTTATTCACTCAAGGGAACTGATCGCTGGCTGGACTGGCATTTATTATCCTTAAGAATGGAAGTACGTGTGAGGGTAAGGATGGCTAATGGGGTCATGAGAGTGGGCATCCTGTTGGCGAGGCCTGGCAGATTGGAACCAGCTGAGAGAAGGCAGACATTGGTGTGAGTCGCAATGGAGTCACCTAGTTTTGGAAGGGAATAGGCAATGGAGGCTCTCGACACCCCCCTCCACCCTCCCTCCCCTCTCACCACCTTTCTCACTTGAGGCCCAGACAGAGTGATCTGCTGATCATCAACCTTGAACCCCTCTTGCCAGCTGAAAAATTGTGGGGAGTGTCCCGATAATTGGCCACTCGGTCAATTAGGTTGAGGGGCAGGTAAGCTGGGCAGGGTTTGTAGGAATTGTATGGATCCTCCTCCTCTCCTACCAGCACCCCTCATCACCCCCCTCCCCGCCCCTTCCCCACCACCTGCAATCCTGCAGCCTGGGGGCCGTAAAGCTCTGCCAAACAATCCTGGCATTGACCTTTCATCAGACGCAGTACGGTGGCACGGTGGTCGGCACTGCTGCCGCAAAGCGCCAGGGAACCAACTTTGATTCCAGGCTTGGGTCACTATCTGTGCGGAGTCTGTACATTCTCCCCACGGGTCTGTGTGGGTTCCCTCTGGGTGCTCCGGTCTCCTCCCACAGACGTGCTGGTTAGGTGCATTGGCCATGCTAAATTCTCCCTCAGTGTAGCTGAACTTAAGGGCAGCATGATGGCATAGTGGTTAGGACTGCTGCCTCACTGTTGCCAGGGACCTGGTTCGATTCCCAACTTGGGTGACTGTCTGTGTGGAGTCTGCGCCTTCTCCCCATATCTGTGTGAGTTTCTCCCATGTGCTCCGATTTCCTCCCACAGTCTAAAAGACGTGCTGGTTAGGTGAACTGGCCATCCTAAATTCTCCCTCAGTGTACTGAATAGGCACCGGAGTGTGGCGATTAGGGGATTTTCATAGTAACTTCATTGCAGTGTTAATGTAAGCCTACTTGAGGGTCTAATAAAAATAAACTTAAAGAACTGCAGACTTGATCCCACCCGAAGAATCTAGTAAACATGATTTACTCTTCTAATATTTGCTTCAACTTCCCTCTCCACATTTGGGCAAAAGTTGCTCCAACCTCTGTTTAGTTTCAATGCGGCGGATTCATCCATGACCTCGCACATGGAGTGTAGAGGAGAGTTTTGTCATTTTCATTTCTTCAAGGCATTATCAGGTGTTGCTCCTGCTTGATACAGTTTTGAAAAGTAATCTCAGAACAGCAAATTTTATGTCACAGAAATCTTGAGACTTTATCAATTACTTTCATTTGCTTTCCTTAACAGAGGACTGAAATTTGAACTGCTTAGCAGTTAATCGATGGGAATATATGTTCTGTGATTACTCAATGACGTTTGCTTAAAGTAATGTTGTGTGACACAGAGAATCTTCAATATTGAACCATGTAATGTATTCCAGAGGTGAGTTTGATCTTAACCTTGTGTGTTGAATACATTACATGCATGGTAATAATATTCAATTTCCACCCTCAGGAAGCAACTTAGGTTTTTTTTATTCATTCAAGGGATGTGGATGTTTTTGGCTGGGCCAATATTTATGTCCATCTCTAATTGCCCTTGAACTGAGTGCTCAACCATTTAAGAGACAACTGAGTGCTCTTAGGCTGATTGGTGTTAACAAATTGTCCCTCAATCTGGTTATGGTTTCTTTAGTGTGGAGTCCAATAGGCGTAGACAAAAGTCATAGGTAGAAGAGGACACTCACAATGTTAAAATGGCAGTGCTCGCTTGTTGGGCCGAAGGGCCTGTTTCCTGTGCTGTGTTGTTCTTTGTTCTTTGTACATTGCTGTGGGAGTCATATGTAGCCAGACCAAATAAGGGTGGCAGATTTACTTCAGCAGGCGACGGTGCAGAGGGACCTCGGGGTCCTTGTGCATGAGTCGCAAAAACCCAGCCTGCAGGTGCAGCAGGTGGTCAGGAAGGCAAATGGGATGCTGGCCTTCATAGCGAGGGGGATTGAATATAAAAGTAGGGAGGTCTTGCTGCAGCTGTATAGGGCATTGGTGAGGCCGCAGCTGGAGTACTGTGTGCAGTTTTGGTCGCCGCACTTACGCAAGGATATTTTGGCCTTGGAGGGAGTGCAGAGGAGGTTTACTAGGCTGATACCGGAGTTGAGGGGGTTGAGCTATGAGGAGAGGCTGAATAAACTAGGCTTGTACTCGTTAGAGTTTAGAAGAATGAGGGGAGATCTCATTGAGACATATAAGATGATGAATGGGATGGATAGGATAGAGGTGGAGAGACTCTTCCCGCTCAGAAAGGACAGTAGGACCAGGGGGCACAGCCTCAAGATAAAGGGGGGGCGGTATAGAACGGAGTTGAGGAGGAACTTCTTCACTCAAAGGGTGGTGAATCTCTGGAATTCCCTGCCCGTTGAAGTGGTGGAGGCTGCCTCGCCAAATATTTTTAAGACGCAGGTTGATGGGTTTTTGATAGGAGAGGGGATTAAGGGTTATGGGGAGAGGGCGGGAAAGTGGAACTGAGCAGCGACAGATCAGCCATGATCTTATTGAATGGCGGGGCAGGCTCGAAGGGCTAGATGGCCTACTCCTGCTCCTATTTCTTATGTTCTTCCCTAAAGGACATTAGTGAACCAGGTGTGTTTTTTAAATGACCAACAACGGTGGTTTCATAGAATCCCTACAGTGCAGAAGGAGGCCATTTGGGCCACTGAGTCTGCACTGACTCTCCAAAAGAGCTGCCTACCTTGGCCCACCCGATCGCCGTAACCCTACACACCCCCCATGACCAATCCATCTAACCTGCACATCTTTGTGGAAGGAAACCAAGCATCCGGAGAAAACCCACGCAGACACGAGGAGAAGGTGCCAACTCCACACAGACAGTCATCATCGTTCTCATCACTGGATTTTTAAGTCCAGATTTTTTTTATTGAATTCAAAATCTGTTGTTCAAAATCTGATTCGAACCTGGGTCCCCAGAGAGGTGCAACAGAGAGGTTAGATAGCAAAGAGGGGCAGAAATTACACAGGCAGCTGTTCTGATCAAAAAAGCTGAGTTCTGACCATCAGTATCAGCTGCCTTATTGGCGTCCAGGTTGAGTGATTTTTCTATCACCTCTGGTGCTGTGACAGACTGCAAGGAAAAACGTTCAGGACAAGAGGCAGAGTTGATATTGATGAATGGCAGAGGAACCTCAATAGCTCTATTATTAGCTATAGTCATGTTGAATGTCCTGTCCTGTTTTAATACAATGACTGTTGAACAAGTCCACCAGATGCATTGTACCCATAATTACAATATTGTCAAAAGTTACAGAAGTGGGCAACAGAGAAGAGAAGGATTTCTCTTACAAACATTTCACAATTTGCCAAATTAGTTGGATTACATCCTGAATAGTAAACTGGTATTTATAATAATTTACCTTTGCTACAATGACAACATCCTATTTACAGTACATTTTCAAAGGTGACAGCTCCCCCTCACTCATCACCCTTTTCCCTCACACCATCCATGGCAACTCAGCCAGTATCTAGCCTGGGCAGAGCCCAGGTGCCATGCTGAGATGAAATAAATGAAGTTCTAAGTATTTAATACAGACTTGACTATATTATTAAAAGTCTTATTGGTGAAAACTCATACAATGCAACTATATCATTTCAAGTACTTAATCCCTTATACAAAACAAGTATGTATATTCATGGACCCAGAACAAAGGCAGCCAATCCTTTTTTTAACCATTTAGATCTCTCAATCAAACTGTGAACTTACACAACCCCACTATGATAATAATAGCTTGTGGAAGCAGTCAAGCAGTAGTAACATTATAATGACAACCCTCGGTCTTATGTTAATAAACAACCATTAAAATTACAAGCACCAATTTGTTTTCAACTCTGAATCAAAATACGCCATTCATTTTCAAAATTTATAGAGCAGGTGACTTAAATGACTTGACAACTTGATAATCCCATTCATCTTATTCATCTTTGATGCACATTCATGTGTACCAGTAACACCACCCTTCCAAGGCACTCACCGTCCTTATTTGGAAATATATTACAATCCCTTTGCAGTTGCAGGGTCAAAATCCTGGAATTTCCATCTAACGGCACTATGGGTCAACCCACAGCACATGGACTGCAGCATTTCAAGATGGCAGCTCACCACCATCTTCTCAAGGACAACTAGGGAAGGGCAATAAATGCTGGCCAGCCAGCAACGCCGATATTCCATGAATCAATAAAAAAAATTGGAAGTCACGCACTGTGGGTGAACAGCCTCACCCAAGCAGAAAGGGGGCAGTTTGAGCTTACTACTGAGTTAAAATTATGCTGCTGGGTGCAGGTTTCCAATAGGTATGAGTCACACCTCACTCCTTCCCAACCCCTGCACTTAGCTAAGATAGCGTTTGTCAAAAATGGGGGTGGGACTTCTGCATTTATGGCTCTGGCACCATCTAGGGCCATGGAAACCTTGGCCTGGATTGGGACAAATCTCTGCTTGAAAGCCTGTGAGAATGTTGTGAGAAGCTTTCTCCACGATGAACAATGCGTGGCTAACTTCCTCTGCTGACCGCAACATTTGAGTCAGGTTTTTATTACGTTACACATTCGCTGGAAAAAGGTACAGGCGGTGCAGGTTCTGGTCACCACACCACCAGAAGGATATGGAAGCTTTGGAGAGAGTGCAAAGAAGGTTCATCAGGATGTTGCCTGGTCTCAGGGATGTTGGCTATGAGGAGAGGTTGAATAAACTCGGATTGTTTTCATTGGAAAGACAGAGGCTGGGTGGAGACTTGATCTACAAAATTATGAGAGGCATAGACAAGGTGGATAGTTCGAGGCTTGTTTTCCCAGGGTGGAAGTGTCAATTACACGGGAGCGTAGGTTCAAGGTGAGAGGGGGAAAGTTTAAGGGAAATGTGCGGGGGAGCGAGTGCTGGGTGTCTGGAACGCATTGCCAAAGGAGGTGGTGGAAGAAGGCACATTAGCAACATTTAAACAGCATCTGGGTGGGTACATGAATAAGGAGGGAATAGAGGAACATGGACCAGGTAAGGGCAGGGGGCATTTTTTTAAATTTAGTTAGGGCATCGTGATCAGCATGGGCTTGGAGGGCTGAAGGGTCTCTCCCTGTGCTGTGCCTTTCTTTGCTGTTACTTTGGCCAACACCATTTGAATCTGTACTGTAAAATAGAACGTTGTCAATCTAGCTAGCAAAAACGATTTGCCAAACTCCGGATCCTTTGTGAGTTTTATTGTTACCTCATCAACATTCAGGCATTTATTGCTCACTTGGATTTGTTAAAATAAATGAGCCACGAGAGGCACACTTGCTTTCTCTGAGTATCGCGGTTGTTCATCTACATTAGTGTTAAATTGGGTCTTAGTGAGTGGCCAGTGGATGAGCTGCAGGTTTTATATAAATAATAAAATAATAATGGTCTCTCGCCTTTTCGACTATTATTAAGCTCTGCCTCAAATTGACTCCCAGAAGTCATTAATGAAGGATGCTTGATGAAAGCTTTGCGCCAAAGGCTATTTTAACTAAATTGGTAAGGCTTCAAAGTCAGAAAAAGTGCTTCATCGATGACCTTCTTTTCATCATAACATCAGAAGGAATGTTCACTGATGACTGCACAATGTTCAGCAGCATTCACGATTCCTCAGATATCGAAGCAGTCCGTGTCCATGAGCAGCAAGACCTGGGCAATAGTCAAGTTTGGGCTAATAAGTGATAAGTAATATTTGCTCCACACAAGCGTCAGGCAATGATCCATCTCTAACAAGAGAGAATCCATCTTCCCTTGACATTTTGCAGCATTACCATTGCAAAATCTCCCACTACAGCATTACCATTGACCAAAAACAGATTTGGTGAGTCACTTAATTACTGCAGCTACAAGAGCAGATCAGAGGCTGGGAATCCTGTGGCAAGTAACACACTTTCTGACTCCCCAATTCCCATTCATCATCTACAAGGCACAAGTCAGGAGTCACAGAATCCCTACAGAAGGAGGCCATATGGCCCATCAAGTCTGCGCCAACAACAATCCCACCCAGGCCCTATCCCCATAACCTCACATATTTACCCCGCTAATTGCTCTAACTCACACTTCCAGGACACTAAGTCACAATTTAGCATGGCCAATCAACCTGACTTGCACATCATTGGACTTTGGGAGGAAACCAGAGCACCCAGAGGAAACCCATGCAGACATGGGGGGAATGTGCAACCTCCACACAAACAGTGAACCCAAGGCCAGAATTGAACCCAGGTCTCTAGAGCTGTGAGGTAGCAATGCTAACCATTGTGCCACCGTGCTGCCTAGGAATGTGATGGATTAATCTCCACTTGCTGAGGTGAGTGCAGCTCCAACAACATCCAAGAACCCCGACACCATCCAAGAGGAAGCAATCATTGGCATTACATCTTCCGTCTTCACCATCCACTCCCACCACCACCGATGAACAGTAGCAGCATCGTTTGCCATCTACAAGTTTCACTCCAGGAACACACCAAGGTTCCTTCGCCAGCACCTTCCAAATCCATGACCTCTGTCATCTAGAAGGACAAGGGCAGCAGACACATGGGAACACTACCACCTGCAAGTTCCTCAGTGCATCATCCTGACTTGGAAATATATCACTGTTCCTTCATTGTTACTGGGTCAAATTCCTGGAACTCCATCCCTAACAGCACCATGGGTGTGCCTACACCACATGGACTGCAGCGGTTCAAGAAGACAGATCACCATCACCTTCTCAAAGGGCAATTAAGAATGGGTAATAAAAATGCTGGCCTAGCCAGTGATGCCCATATCCTATAAAAGAATAAGACCAGTGAACTGGACAAGGAATGCTTGATAGGTGGGAAGCATCTTATGCTGACAATTGTATTGAAGTAAGTAAGTGGTGTTCTTGTCTCCTGTGGATGTAATTGAGGTCTTATTCCAAATCTTCTGAATTTTCTTTCTGAACTTTTAATTTTTACCCTCGGATATCGTCCAAGACATTTCTGGTGTGACTGTGTCATGAGTAACAGTACGGAGGAAATAAAGCACCGTGGCACTGAGTTTATCATTCCCTCAAGAAGCAGGGGAACAGGTATCTGACTCAAAGGTTTCAAATAGAAGAGCTTTATTTTAGGAGGCAACCGATGATAAAGAGATCACAAGTCACATGGTGCATTGGACGGGAAAAAACCCTTTCTTTGTTTTCGTCACTATTAGCTATCATAGAATCCCTACTGTGCAGAGGGAAGCCATTTGACCCATCAGGGCCAATGCTAACAGAGCATTCCACCCTATTCCCCTGTCCTATACCCATCTTTACCTCACTAACCTACACATGCTAGGACACTAAGTGGCAATTTAGCATGGCCAATCCACCGAACCTGCAGATCTTTGGACATGAAACCAGGGCACTCAGAGGAAACCCACGCAGGCATGGGGAGAACATGTAGAATCCACACAGACTGTAAACCAAGGCCAGAATCAAACCCAGGTCCCTGGCGTTGTGAGGCAGCAGTGCTAACCACCGTGCCACCCCTGATTCAGGTAATTCAAGACCTCAGCAGGTCTGACAGCATCTGTAGAGAGAGAATGGAGCCAATGTTTCAAATCTGGATGACTCTTTGTTTCAGATTCCAGCATTTCCAGCTTTTAACCTCACATTTATGTTCAATTCCTTGTGAAATTCCGTTAGCGTTCCATTAGCCTTCATTACACGCTGCACTTGCATACAAACTTTCAGTGACTCATGCATTAGAACACCTAGGTTCCACTGCACTAGGAATTCTGCAGTCGTTCTCCATTTAAATAATACTCTGCTTGTTAATTCTTCCTGCCAAAGTGAACAGCTTCACATGTTCCCATGTTGAACTCCATCTACCAGATTTTTACCCACTCACTCAACCTCTCGATATCTGTCTGCAACTTCCTTATAACCTCCTCACAACATATTTTCCTGCCTAAATTTGTGGCATCTGCAAATTTAGCTCATGTCTTCACTCCCTTGTCTATGCCATTGAAATAAATTGTAAAAGGTTGAGCCCCAGATTTGACTTTTGACCTGATTTATTATTGTCACATATATTAATATACAATGAAAAGCATTGTTTCTTGCACGCTATTTAGACAAAGCATACCGTTCATAAAGAAGGAAAGGAGAGAGGACAGAATGTAGTATTACAGTCATAGCTAGAGGGTAGAGAAAGATCAACTTAGTGCAAAGTAAGTCCATTCCAAAGTATGACAGCAGCAAGGGAGAAAGCGGGAAAGAGGAACTGATCTTATTGAATGGCGGGGCAGGCTGAAAGGGCTAGATGGCCTACTCCTACTCTTATTTCTTATGTAAGAAGCTCTTCTTGAGTTGGTTGGTACGTGACCTCAGACTTTTGTACCTTTTTCCCGAAGGAAGAAGGTGGAAAAGAGAATGTCCGGGGTGTGCGGGGTCCTTGATTATGCTGACTGCTTTTCTGAGGCAGGGGGAAGTGTAGACTTCCTGAGAAAGTAGAGGCTTTAGTGAGTTCTCTTATCTATAGCATCAGCATGGGGTACCAGAACAGGCTGTTGGTCATCTGAACATCTAGACACCTGAAGCTCTCGACCATCTCCACTTCATTTCCATTGATGTAGATGGGGGCATGTCCTCTACTACACTTCCTGAAATCAATGACTATGGAAGGTGGAAGAGAGAATGTCCGGGGTGCGTGGGGTCCTTAATTATGCTGTCTGCTTTTCCAAGGCAGCGAGAAGTGTAAACAGAGTCAATGGATGTGAGGGTTGTTTACATGATGGACAGGGCTATGTTCACAACCCTTTGTAGTTTCTTGCTGTGTTGGTCAAAGCAGGAGTCATACCAAGCTGTGATACATCTGGAAAAGATGCTTTCTATGGTGCATCAGACTGCTGAGGGACATCACTCATTACATCCTGCTACTCAGAAGGAGAATCATTTCTATATTCTCTATTTTTTTTTGCAATTTATCTACAATTATCCTCCACTGTGCACATTTTGTTGATGAAAGCATTTCATTTGAGAGATGCTGCTACAGTTTCCGTCATGAATTTTGTCAAGAATTTCTTTTGAAATTGATTCCGTTATAGACTATCTTTGCTTTGCTATTTGCTCAGGAAATAGACTGCATTGTTAAAATAAACTGTTGGGCTGTGAATCCTGCTGTCCTGGCCCACCTCCAACCCATGGACTGACACAGTCATGCCAATGGAGATGCTTCATAAATCAGAACTGAGGCCCCTTATTCAAACAAGCAAATGTTTTGATTTGATTTATTATTGTCACATGTATTGGGATACAGTGAAAAGTATTGTTTCTTGCATGCTATACAGGCAAAGCACACCATTCATAGAGAAGGAAATAAGAGAGTGCAGAATGTGGTGTTACAGTCATAGCTAGGGTGTAGAGAAAGATCAGTTTAATATAAGGTAGGTCCATGTTCTCCACTATGCTTCCTGAAGTTGATGACTATCTCCTTTATTTTACTGACATTGAGGGAGAGATTATTGTTGTCCCACCAGTTCACCAGATTCTGTATCTTTTTTCTCTACTCTGCTTTTCAAATGTGAGCTCTGCATGGTCTCACTTTCCCAATATGGCAGACAAGACACATCTGTCTGGAAACGTGCTTGTTTTTCCTGCCCACAAAATTGTGGGGACCGTGGGATGGTGGGGGATTATGGGCCTATTATTGCTGGAAAATACATTATAGAATTGTAAAGTGCAATATTTTCAGCCTGTCCACATTTGCTATCCTTTAAAGAAGTTACAGAATTCCTACAGTGCAGAAAGAGGCCATCCAGCCCATCGAGCCTACACAGGCAACAATCCCACACAGGCCCTATCATGGTAACCCCATGTATGTACCCTGCTAATCCCCCTGACACTAAGGGGTAATTTAGCATGGCCAATCCACCTAGCTTTGGACTGTGGGAGGAAACCAGAGCACCTGGAGGAAATCCATGCAGACATGGGGAGAACATGCAGACTCCACACAAGCAGTAACCCCACGTGGGAATCGAACCTGAGTCCCTGTGGCTGTGAAGCAGCAGTGCTAACCATTGTGCCACTATGCTGCCTTTAACAATGGGATGCTCCCATGGTGAGGTTTGAACTCATCTCTCTAGACCACGACCCTGGATCTCTGCGTTACTTGTCCAATGATAATAGTACTACACCACTGCCTCACTATCTCCAGTGAATGAGTGCAAAAGGCTATCTTGTGACATGCACTATGAGTAGCAATGAGTCTGTTATCTCATAAAAGGGTCTTATATGTGCACAAAATGAAACTTTGAAGTTTCCAAAGTACCCCTTTGACCTCCCCAAATCTGGCATAGAGAAAAGTCACAGGTAGAAGAAGGTAGATGAGGCATTCACTGAATGTTAAAATGGCGGCGTGGGCTTGTTGGGCCGAAGGGCCTGTTTCCTGTGCTGTGTTGTTCTTTGTTAACCCCATATTGTGAAGACAACCCTTTCCATCAGCCACGTTATTCCTCTTTTCATCTTCTTCCACTGAGGAACTCAACAAACTGTAACACTAATAAACTCTCCCCGATGTCAAATGCCTAGTAATGTGGTAGAGGCATGTCAGTAACTTGTGGAATTAGTGCAGTCCCCTGTACCATAATTAAGTATGATTGCCTCTATGTCCCTGATTTCTAATCACACTAGGCCACAAGGAAGCTCACGCACAACAACATTTGTTACAACATCAATACACACAGAAAGGAAAGATCCATTCTGAGATATTTCTGCTCATCACAGCTATAGAAGACATTTTGACATTGAAAATGAAAAAAGCAGAGATGGATTTTATTTGACTTATTAGTGTCGCAAGTAGGCTATCAATGTCATGCATACGATATTGTAACAGCGGCCACAGAGGAGAGTTTTAATTTTATATATTAGTGTCACCAATAGGCTTACACTAACACTGCAATGAAGTTACTGTGTAAATCCCCTACTCGCCACACTCCGGTGCCTTTTTGGGTGCACTGAGGGAGAACTTAGCAGGGCCAATGCATCCAACCAGCATGTCTTTCAGACTGTGGGAGGGAACTGGAGCACCCGGAGGAAACCCATGCAAACACAGGGAGAACATGCAGACTTCACACAGACAGTGACCCCAAGCTGGGACTCGAAGCAGGGTCCCTGGCACCGTGAGACAGCAATGCTCACCACTGTGCTAAAATGCTGATGTGAGGCATTTGATACTATTGCCAGAGGTCAAATTTTTAAAGTCCATTTATAGGAGGTGGGCATTGCTGGTTTGGCCAGTGCCACAGACTCTCCCTTTCTCATTTTCAATGCCTTCCAAAACTGCGAACGGCGGAAATATCCAAGTAAGAATCCTTCTTCTCCGTGTTGAAGTTGTACATTTTCTGGTGGGAGGTCAGGTGTTTCTCACACGTTGGTGCAGATTTGATGGGCCGAAGGCCCATATTATACTATTCTTCTTCTCAAAATTTGGAATTTGTTTTGCTGCTGATCTGCTATCAGTCCATAAAGGGCAGCATGGTGGCACAGTGGTTAGGGAAAATATTAAAATAAAAGCCAAATACTATGGAAATCTGAAACAAATGCGCCTAGTTTGGGGGCGTTTAAGAGATCCGTGGATAGGTTTATGGATGAAAAGGGATTGGTTTAGGTTAGAGGGTCATTGTTTTTTAACTGGTCGGCGCAACATCATGGGCTGAAGGGCCTGTTCTGCGCTGTAATGTTCTATGTTCTATGTTCTAAAAACTGAAAATGTGGAAAAGAAACTCAACAGGCCTGGCAGCATCTGTGGGGAGAGAAACTGAGTTAATGTTTTGAGTCCAATATGACTCTAGTCCACAACTGAAAAGGGATTGAAATGTGGACCCTTCAATCCCAGCAGCACTGCGGCACAGTGGTTAGCACTGCTGCCTCACAGTGCCAGGGACCCGGGTTCAATTCCCAGCTTGGGTCACTGTCAGTGTGGAGTTTGCACATTCTCCCAGTACCTGCATGGGTTTCCTCCACATTCCTGAAGCGGGCAGGTTAGGTGGATTACCATGCTAAATTTCCCCTTAGTGTCAGGGGGATTTGCAGGGTAAATACATGGGGTTATGGGGAAAGGGCATGGGTGGGACTGTTGTCAGTGCAGGCTTGAATGGCTGCCATTGACACTGAGAGGGTTCTGTGAGTGTATAAAGCTTTCAAATTCTTGGCTCATCCACTCCTAGGGCGGGATTTTACAACCTCGCTCAGGCGAGATTGTAAAATCCCACTGGAGGGCAACAGACATTTCTGTTCTATGAACCTGGCCCACTCTGATCCTGTGGCGGACGGGGTTGTAGAGTTCCGGCCACGGCTGTTTCTATTGCGTGTTTTGGGCCATTCCATTTCTCAAACAGGCGACAGGAAACAGCTGGCTTGTGGGTGTGCCAAACACTCAAAGCAACGATAAGGGCATCGTGTGAAGGCAACATCCTGGTTGCTGAAACATTGGGCAGGGATTGCAGCGCCCGGCTCACTTTGGGACTTGGGTCGGTAAAAAATGCATCATTCTCAATTCTCCCCTACTGCAGGTCAGGCTGGTGTGAAGCGTGTGAACAAATCTGATCAGAAGGAACACACCTTTTGACTTAACCCACCCTACAAATGTGACATTTTTTAAATACCTTGGTTTCCACGGAGGGGAAACAGACTGCCAGGTCAGGAAGATTTTCTCTCAGTCAGTTTAAAATTCACTTGCCCTTTTAAGCTTTAATTTGTGTTTTCCCGTATAGAGTTTTGTTCTTTGTAGCAGATCTTAATAGGATGTGGTTGGGTGCTATTCATTACTGAAGGAGTATTGATTTGAAGCATGTACTTTAAGCAGAATGTCAAACTGGACTGGATGACATTTTATGTAGTCGTATTATGAGAGCAAATATGATGATATTTCTTGACAAAGCTGTTGTCCGACCTGCATCAACCATGGCTTGTTCCCTGAAATTCTTTTTGATGTCGGGCTTCAAAAGCATCGATTCGACAGCGAGAATGGAAAAAGGTTGTTCTCTGAAAGCTTTCTCTCTATGACAACATTTTGAACAACCCTTAATTAGGAGTGGGGAAGAGAGGCAGCGTGAGGAACGGATTTTACGGGGGTGTGGTTTAAGGGGGAGGGAAAAGGAAGATGTTCTTGTGCTTACTCAGGTCAATGATAAGATTTTTGCGTCCTTTTGAAGTTTGCTTTGAGATTTAAAGTTTATTTATTAGTGTCGCAAATAGGCTGACTTTAACACTGCAGTGAAGTCACTGTGAAAATCCCCTAGCTGCCACACTCCGGCGCCTGTTCAGGTGCACTGAGGGAGAATTTAGCACGGCTAATTCACCTAACCAGCATGTCTTTCGGAGTGTGGGAGGAAGCGGGAGCACTCGGAGGCAACCCACGCAGACATGGGGAGAATGTGCAAACTCACACACACAGTCACCTAAGCCAGGAATTGAACCCAGGCCCTTAGCACTGTAAGGCGGCACCGTGCTGCCCACCAATTTATTGAAGTTATTTATTTACTGGATTTATTAATCCAGCAACCATCCTGACAGGCCTCAATATTACATTGTCTGAAAAATAGGCACTAAGATGTACATTGTTCTAATTGGCTACTTTAAGTGCCATACCTATCAATATCTGCAATTTTGGTTGGTTAGTTATTAAATTTCTGAAGCAATTAATAAACAAACTTCTTTCACACTGTTCCATTTTTCACGAATTTAGTTTTGGAATTTGCTTGTGTAGAAGTGACGATGAGAGCTCTCAGACTCTTAGTTTAAGGCCGGAATTCTCCAGCTGTTCACGCCCCACTGCTGCTGACAGCGAGAATGGAGAATCCGGCGCTCAGCCATGTCTCCATTCACTGCAGCGGGACTGGAGAATCCCAGCTGCAGATGAGGTCGGAAAACACTGGCCTGAATCTCTTTCCGGGTTGTTTGTATGTATGTCTCCTCACCCCTCGGACACAACACCCATTATCTTCCCTGTGTCTCCTCCCATTACCGAGCCACCTGTCTCGTCCTCTCTCTGTGACCCACCTTCACCTACTAAATTCTCACCCTGTACCTGCCATCCTTCCACTTCCTTTCCTGACTGTGACTGTTCCCTTCTGTCACCAGTATCCTGAACTCTTTTCCCAAGATCCCACTGTCAACACCATCAACCCTGCCCCCTAAGATGCTCCTCCATCATCCCTTCCTCAGATATTCTCACGCCCACCCCTGTCATGGACATCCTCCCCATCCTTTCCCTCTAAAACTGCCTCCCCTGCCAAACCTTCTCTCCATACTTCCAGCCAATCCTACACCCCCTCCCAACCTTTAATCAATGGCTTCCTGCTACACTAGAGGGATTCTATGATTCTATGATCTTCATCCACTCAGGGACTTGGCAGATCAGCAATAAGCCTTACCCCAGGATGAAGGATTGCTGGGCAGAAGTCCCGCCCAGTGAGATCTGTTATCCAATCATAAGACCCTATGACAAATTAGGCCATTTGGCCCATCGAGTCTGCTCTGCCATTTAATCATGGCTAATACGATTCTCATCCCCATTTTCCTGCCGTCTTATTGAGATACTCAAGGACTTGGCCTCCAAAGCCCTCTGTGGCAATGAGTTCCTCAGATTCACCACCCTTTGGCAAAATAAATTCCTCCCCATCTCAATTTTAAAAGAGGGTCCCTTTACTCTGAGGTTGTGCCCTTGAGTTCTAGCCTCTCCCACTGGGAGGCTGTAAGTATCCGCTCTGCGTCCACTCTAACGAAGCCTTTCAGTATTCTGTAAGTTTCAATTAGATCCCCTCATCGTTCCAAACTCCATTGAGTATAAGCCCAGACTCATCAACCACTCCTCATATGACAAATCTTTCATCCCTGTGAACCCTCTCTGGACCCTTTCCAAAGCCAGCACATTTTTCTTTAGGTGTGGGGCCCAAAACTGCTCACAATATTCCAAATGGGGTCTGACCAGAGCCTTATACAGCCTCAATAGTGCATCTAGGGCATAAAATGGCTGCGGGACCACCAACTTTCTCACGGGTTGCTTTCTGACTAATTTTTCCAGTCGGGCAAGCGGGAAACAGGTCACCCCTGTAAAGTCCAGCCAAGTGACTGAACAAGAGTCTTATAAAGATTCATCATACAATGATTAAAAGCAAGTTTTTTCATTCATTCGTGGGACATGGGCATCACTGGCTGGCCAGCATTTATTGCCCATCCCTAGTTGCCCGAGGGCAGTTGAGAGCCAATCACATTGCTGTGGTTCTGGAGTCACATGTAGACCAGAGATAAGGATGGCAGATTTTCTTTCTTAAAGGACATTAGTGAACGATGTGGGTTTTTACGACAATGGTTTCATGGTCATCAGTGGATTCTTAATTCCAGATATTTTTTATTTAATTCAAATGCTACCATTTGCCATGGTGAGATTCGAACCCAGGTCCCTAGCCTATTAACTGAGTTTCTGGATTAGCAGTCCAGCAATAATACCACTAAACCATCATCTTCCCATGTATATGCAACTGGCTTCATTATTTTACTCTGATTCTGATTTTGATGAGTTTGCACTCTAGTTAAAGGAAATTTAAATAGGGAGTGAAGTACAAACCTCAATGGTTGCCAGTTTCACACCATGTATAAATTTATTTATCAGTGTCACAAGTAGGCTTACATTAACACCACAACGAAGTTACTGTGAAAATCCCCCAGTCAGCACATTCGGCGCCTGTCTGTGTACACCAAGGGAGAATTTAGTACGGCCAATGCATCTAACCAGCATGATTGTGGGAGGAAACCCATGCAGACACAGGGAAAACTTGCAGACTCTGCACAGACCCAAGCACAGGAATTGAACCCGAGTCCCTGACACTGTGAGGCGGCAGTGCTAACCACTGTGCTGCCGTGCCACCCAGCATGCTCTGAAAAAGAAATAAACCCTGTGATTGAAAGTGTAAAGTGCGATAGCTGAATGAACTGGACTACAATAATAATCTCCTGGACAGCAATGAAATAATATTTTGAGCCGTTCTCAGCTGCGTTTCATTGTAATGTTATTCTCTTGAACTGCTAGCTGATCCAGGGCACTTTGAGCATTGTATGCGGTGCATAAGTGGTTGCCCGAGACCATACATGCATCTGTTTGACTTCCCAATAATAACTGAAGCCATGAAGGAGATACACTGCGACCAAATGGCACTGACATTGGACATGTCTCAGTATCTACAAGCCTTGTGCTCCCAGCTCCCTGCATTTAAACATAAGCTGGAGCCTGTTTTTTTTCAATTAATCTTTCAGTCCACATTCTCCCAGCAAAGGTTGCTGAGTCAGCCAGCTGCACCATGAATTATGAAACATTGGATCATTGATTATTCTGTAGTGTGGTCACAGAATGTTTCAGAAGCAAAGTTTCTGAAAACGATTTTAATTGATATTTCCCGTGGTTGATAATCTGCAAATCCGTGAGAATTTCTGTATAACATGATGCACAGTGACTGCCATTTCAAAGTGCCAGTTTTAACTGTTTTGGGGCTCAGGTCTTTTTCAAACCACCCAGCTGTATTTAAATGCACCAGCCCTACTCATACCTAAGCCCACCATCAATAATGCAGTGCCGATGGGTGGAAATGATCGAATGGGAAAAGCGTGGTAACTGGCAGAGGGTGTGGAGAATCTTGTAGGGTTAAGGGGAGAAATCCTGTATCCACCAGCACAAAAGGAAAGAGTCATAGATGTTTTACAGCATGGAAACAGGCCCTTTGGCCCAACTTACTTGCCCACATTTGGCCCATATCCCTCTATACCCATCTTACCTATATTTTTAAAAGCCAAAGTTGTATCCGCCTCTACTACTGCCTCTGGCAGCTAGTTCCAGACCATCCTCTGATTAAAAAAATGGTCCCTCTGAACCCTAGGGTTCATAGAATCATAGAACCCTACAGTGTAGAAAGAGGCCCTTTGGCCCATCGAGTCTGCACCGATCACAATCCCACCCAGGCCCGGCCCCCACATCCCTATACATTTACCCACCAATCCCTCTAACCTACGCATCCCAGGACACTAAGGGGCAATCTTAGCATGGCCAGTCAACCGAACCTGCACATCTTTGGTCTGTGGGAGGAAACCGGAGCACCCGGGGGAAACCCACGCAGACACAAGGAGAATGTGCAAACTCCACACAGACAGTGACCTGAGCTGGGAATCGAACCCAGGTCCCTAGAGCTGTGAAGCAGCAGCGCTAACTACTGCGCTACCGTGCCGATTCAGAGGGGCAATTCCTCATAAACCCTCTCGCCTTAAACCTATGTCCTCTAATTTTAGACCCCCCTACCTTTGCGAAAGGATGTGGATTATCCACCTTATCTATGCCCCTCATTATCTTATAGACATCTGTAAAGTCACCCTAAGCCTCCTACGCTCTAGGGAAAAACATCCCATTCTATCCAGCCTCTCTTTATGACTCAAACCAACAAGTCCCAGCAGTATCTGAATAAATCTTTTTTGGACTCTTTTTAGTTTAAAAATATCAATTCTATAATAGGGTAACCAGAATTGTACCAAGCATGGCCTTACGAATGTCTTGCACAACTTCAACAAGACGTCCCAACTCCTGTATTCAATGTTCTGAACTATGAAACCAAGCATGCTGAATGCCTTCTTCACCACCCTACTTACAGAATACTGCAAAACCTGGATAGAGTGAGCATGGAGAGGATGTTTCCACCAGTAGGAAAAACTAGAACCAGAGGGCACAACCTCAGGCTAAAGATAATATCCTTTAAAACAGAGATGAGGAGAAATTTCTTCAGCCAGAGAGTGGTGAAGCTGTGGAACTCTTTGCCGCAGAAGGCTGTGGAGGCCAGGTCATTGAGTGTCTTTAAGACAGGGATAGATAGGTTCTTGGTTAATAAGGGGATCAGGGGTCATGGGGAAAAGGCAGGAGAATGGGAATGAGAAAAGTATCAGCCATGATTGAATGGTGAAGCAGATTCGATAGGCAGAATGGTCTAATCCTGCTCCTATGTCTTATGGTCTTATGGCCTGTCCACCAGTGACTTCACTTTCAAGGAAATAAAAAGGGTGAAGAATTTGGCCCAGTTTTCAAATATTCTGTGTAAGGGTTTCTGGGATGTCTGAGAATGAAATCTGGAGGCGTGTGTGGTTGAACATTAAGAGCCGAATTTTCCCACCCTGCCTACCACGGGAATTGTAGCAGGCAGGATACAGACATGCAAAGGTCAGTTGCCTCAGGCATGATTTTCCAGACTTGAAGTAAGCATGGCTGGAAAATCCCGCACTAAGTATTTATTGATAACACATAACTATATACATCTCCAGGTATAGATCTAACCAGGTACCAGCTCCAGGCTAACTTCTGCTAAACAATACACTATATATATCTCCAAGTATAGCCCTAACTTGGTACCAATTCCAGGGTGGCTTCTGCTAGACTCTACAATAGCCAGTCCACTACCATGTAAAAAGTACAACACATTCTGGGTGACACAGTTTTCCAGTCCCACATTCACCCTTGTGATGCGTAGATCCTTTCCTACCCCTCACCTCAATCAGACCTCAATCTGTTCCTTAGAATTTGTCTTTGCTGCTTTGAAAGTATGGATTTACCTTTCAATACTGCACATCTCATCTCCAATGTTCTTCGGATTGGGTCGAAGTTCGAGAGTTTCAGCAGTTTTTGTTGTTATTTCTGCACTTGACCAATTGTGCTGATTCATCAGCAATGCCTTCTCCTGCTCCAGGCACTTTGCACAATGCTTCATGGAGACTTTTGATACTCGCAGTTCATCAAGTTCTAATTTTTCACTGGAGAGCTCATCGTTTATACATGAAGATTGGTTCTCTGCACTGAACACTTTTCCCTTAGCAAAGATTAATTCTGCTTTATAAGCCTTCAAAGAACAAAGAGCAAAGTAAATTACAACACAGGAACAGGCCCTTCGGCCCTCCAAACCTGCACCGACTATGTTGCCTGACTGATCTAAAACCCCCTACCCTTCTGGGGACTATATCTCTCCATTCCCATCTTATTCATATATTTGTCAAAATGCCCCCTTAAAAGCCACTATCAAATCTAAACATCCTTCAATCTCAGAGTCTATAATTGTACTTGGACTATTTGTTTTTGAATGTCTTCATGTTCCTGAATGAAAAATTTTACTTTCTCTTGGGTATACGGCAAAAGTGATTGCAACTTCTTTTTCTGATTGGCAGGTGGCACAGTGGTTGGAACTGCTGCCTCACAGCGCCAGGGACCTGGGTTTGATTGTCGGTTTGGGTCACTGTCTGTGCAGAATTTGCACATTCTCCCCGTATCTGCGTGGGTTTACTCCGGATGCTCTGGTGTCCTCCCACAGACCAGAGATGTGCAGGCTAGGTGGATTGGCCACACTAAATTGCCCCTTAGTGTGCACGGGGAGGATGTGCAGATTCCACACAGATAGTGACCCAAGCCAGGAATCGAACCCAGGTCCCTGCCGCTGTGAAGCAGCAGTGCTAACCAGTGTGCAACAATGCCATCCCAAACATTGCTTTCAAAAAGACACACTTTCAAATCTCCTTCTTGATAATGTTCTCCCTCAATTGCTACCATCAAGGTTTCGCATCCAGGTCTTACCCTTACGCCGTCAGGATTCTTTTGCCTGTTGCACAAACCCTCCATATTTGCTTTAATTATCAATTCCCAGACTGCAATAAGATGATACCAAACTTTTGATTTGCCTCTGAAGTCTGTTTTTCCATTTTAAATCGAGGTAATGCAGCTGTCTCTTTAACACAAAACACTCTATTTGTTTTTTCCCTTGAGTTCTCTTGAACAGTACCTTGTTCAACTTCTTGGTCTCTGTTCCCATAACTTCAGTCTTCATAAGGCATGCCTTCTGTCCCAGTTCCCTGGTTGTCTGAACTTTTTCTGGTTCTTTGGGAAGTCTGCCTTTTTTAGCTCCCTTGTCCTGTCCATCTTTTCTGCTGGTAGAGTTGAGAGATTTCACCCTCCGGCTCCTTATCTCCAACTGCACCATATCCAGCTAAACATTGAAAAAATCAAAGATTTCCTGTCTTAAAGTTGCCCCCAGTTGCTAAGCCACAACTTTATGCATCTGCCAGCTTCTTTACTTTTCACACTGTAACACTCTCTAAGCACAATAGAAGTACAATTTGAACTGAACAAACCGCCACACAGATAAACATGTTTGTCCAGCAAGAATCTAACTATCGGTTTACCCATCCTTACACAGAGACACTAAATTAAACACACTCAAACCTATACCATATTTCTAATATTTAGTGGTACAAATGTAAATGCCTTAAAACTACTTTTATTTTCCTGGCAACAGAAATAACCTGGGCACAGCGATGAAGATAAGTGCAACAACAATGATAAAATTTCCCAAATAGTGAGGGAGCCCAGAAGGTGGGGGGTTAATGTTTGATGATAAGGGGCAAACCTTTTAGAACTGAGGTGAGGAGAAATTGTTTCCCCCCAGGGGATGGTGAATGTGTGAAATTCACTTCCACAGAAAGTAGTTAACGCCAAAATGTTGCATGATTTCAAGAAGAAATTAGCTATAGCTCTTGGGGCTAAAGAGATCAAGAGATATGGGGGGACGGGAGGGATCAGGATATTGAATTCAATGATCAGCCATGGTTAGAATGAAGGTGGAGAAGGCTCGAAGGGCCAAATGGCCTACTCCTGCCTCTAGTTTCTATGTAGGAACAATGTAAATTTTTAACCAAATAAGAAGGAACGATAGTGTTAGGAGGGCTTTCTGTTTTGGTTGATGATTGGGAAAGTGAATAATTGGAAAGGAGACAATGGAATTACTGCTTAAAAATTTTGATACTATCTTTAAAGTAATTAATTCTTAAGGTATCACTTAATGTTTTATTATTGAGGGGAATAAGTTGTGGTGACATTTCTCTTCAATTAGCACCCATTTCAGCTAATGAAATATATATTTCGAGTGAATTTAAAGTACTAAGGAACAGCAATATACTAAAAGATAGCATGAAGGTTTCAAATAAAAAATTAAGGCTTTGAAGTCATTGCCACAATGGTGTTTTATATAATGCATATCAGGGTCTTTTTAATTTATTTCCATTAAATTTTTTAATTTATTTAATTTGGTCAGTAAATGTTGAACTCCTGCAGTCAAAATTGAATAGTATAGAATCATAGACTCGTTACAGAAGGAGACCATTCAGCCCATCGACAACATTGCATCGACAACAATCCCACCCAGGCCCCATTCCCCAAAACCACCCATATTTATGCTGCTAGTCCCTCTACGCTACACATCCTGGGACACTAAAAGGCAATTTAACGTGGCCAGTCCACCTAACCTGCACATCATTGGATTGTGGGAGGAAACCGGATGAAAACCACACAGACATGGGGAGGACTCCACACAGATGGTGACCCAAGCCAGGAATCAATCCCAGATCCCTGGAGCTGTGAGGCAGCAGTGCTAACCACTGTGCCACCAAATATGATTTAAACTCTAAGTAACTCTTCACCTGAGGGCCTCATTGGAGAGAACACAGCAATGTTTGTCAAATAATGATGGGGTGACGCTGGTTGCAATGGTCATTTCCAGTGAAGGGAAGCAGGAGCATGTGCAAATAATTAATGACTTAATGCCTCCCTTTGCTTTGGTTGAGTAGGGATGGAACAGTGATACAGTGGTTAGTGCTGCTGCCTCACAGCGCCAGGGACCAGGGCTCGTGACTGTCTGTGTGGAGTTTGCACGCTCATCCCATGTCTGTGTGGGTTTCCTCTGGGTGGAACCTGATCAAAAAACCCAGCAGTGAACCTGGAGAGAAACATGCCAGTTTTCCTTCTGAAACTGACAAAATTTTGAAACCCTTCCGCCCTTTGTTCCCCACTCAAAAATATTATTGCAACAATGAACAATACCCACCGCTGATCCTACTTCCAGTAGGGCAATTCTTCCTCCCTTATTCTTCCAGTGGGATGTGGGCATTGGTGGTTGGGCCAGCATTTATTGTCCATGCCTAATTGCCCCTGAACTGAGTGGCTTGCTTTGTCATTACTTAGGGCAATTGAGAGTCGACCACACTGCTGTGGCTCTGGAGTCATATGTAGGTCAGATCAGGTAAAGAGGACTGATTTCCTTCCCGAAAGGACATTAGTGAACCAGATGGTTAGTTGATGATAGTTATCACAGTCAACATTACTGAGACTAGTTTAATAATCTAGACTTATTAATTAATTTATATTCCCCACCAGCTGCCCTGGTGGGATTTGAACCCGTGTCCCCAGATCATTAGCCTGGGGTCTCTGGATTATGAGCCCACTATACCACCATCTCCTCTCTTATGAGAAGATTTAATTGGCTTCAAAATAACGATGGAGCTTTTTTGAGATCATGAATGGGAGAATTTTACATTCTGCATCCTCTCCTTCTCAACGGATAGTATGCTTTGATGTGTAGTGTGCAAGAAACAGTACATTTCACTGTGTAGTAATCCGTGTGACAATGATAAATCAAAAATCAAATCAAGATTATTCGCTCTGCTGTCAGAGTCAGTGCTGACAGATAAAGAATGTAAAATGATTAGGACAAATTCCCTCTGGGAAGAGGTCAGTTGGACCATGGAATGATTTGCCACGGTGAATGGTCAAAGCGTAGATCTTTGCAATCTTCTCAAACAGAGGACGATGCAGGGTAATGGGGAAAGAGGAGGGCAGCTTGATTACTTTGAGATTGACCTAGCAAAGAACAAGCCCCAGTCGCAAATGGATAGTTAAAGCACTCCATCGTTTTCCCGCTGAGCTCTGCTTTGTCTTGCCTTGAAGTAATAGGTTATGACACAGACTTTGAAAGGATTCATTCAGAGGCTGCTGTGCTGAAACGATCCATCTGCAGTCACCTTATTATGAGGGAATTCAACCTATTTGTTTACAAATGGGACCCACTTCAGTCTAATTAGAGAAGCTATCGCTTTTCTGATTTCCTTTTAGACTCTGCACCTGTGTTTGTCTGAAGAAAATAATTGCTTGCTTGCCAAGAATTCCCAACGATAGTGAGCACTGGTTTTTATTTTTGGAAAAAGTGAGGCGGCATCATTTCGATGTGTTCTGATCTGTCCATTGCAAATTAAAGAAATATTTCAATTTCAAGGCTGCTGTCTCCCGTATTTTGCTTGTTCAGTCATGGGACATGCTTGTCGCTGGCTGGCCAGCATTTATTGCCCATCCCTAGATGCCCTTGTTCAGAGGTTGTGGCTCTGGAGTCACATGTAGGCCAGCCCAGGTAAGGACGGCAGATTTCCTTCCCGAAAGAACATTAATCACATCTGGTCACCCTATTATAGAAAGGATATTATTAAACTAGAAAGAGTGCAGAAAATATTTACTAGGATGCTACCAGGACTTGATGGTTTGAGTTATAAGGAGAGGCTCTCTAGAGCATAGAAAGCTGAGAGATGATCTTATAGAAGTCTACAAAATAATGAGGGGCACAATTAACTAGGTAGTCAATATCAAGATCGGGGAGTCCAAAACTAGAGGACATAGGTTTAAGGTGAGAGGGGAGAGATACAAAAGTATCCAGAGGGGCAATTTTTTCACACAGAGGGTGGTGAGTGCCTGGAACAGGCTGCCAGAGGTAGTATTAGAGGCGGTACAATTTTGTCTTTTAAAAAGCATTTAGATAGTTACATGAGTAAGATAGGTATAGAGGGATATTGGCCAAATGCGGGCAATTAGGATTAGTTTAGGGGTTTTAAAAAAAAACAAGGGCAGCATGGACAAGTTGGGCCAAAGGGTCTGTTTCCATGCTGCAAACCTCAATAAGTCCAATGAACCAGATGGGTTTTTCCGACAATGGTTTCATGATAATCAGTAGATTCTTAATTCCAGATATTTTTTATTGAATTCAAGTTCCGCAATCTGCCACGGCAGGATTTGAATCCAGGTTTCCAGAACATTAGCTGAGTTTCTGGATGAATAGTTGAGTGATAACACCACAAGACCATTGTACTCCTAATTGAGGCTGCAAATCCTTCAGGATTGCCCTGGAGTCTCATGGAATTAAAGATCAATCTCAAAGACACTGCTGTGTGAATTCCTGGGAAAAAGAAATCACACGGACATTAAGACTCATAGAATCCCTACATTGCAGAAGGAGGCCATTCGGCCCAATGAGTCTGTACTGACCACAATCACACCCAGGCCCTTTCCTCGTAACCCCAAGTGTTTACTCTGCTAATTCGCCTGACACTTAGGGACAATTTCGCATGGCCAGTCCACCTAACCTGCACAGCTTTGGGCTGAGGGAGAAAACTGGAGCACTTGGAGGAAACCCACACAGATACGTGATAGTTTTTAAAAAAAATTTGGCCAGTTATAGCAATACTGAAAATGTGGCATGGTGGGGAGGCTGTTTGTCAAACATCATTCAATTGGGTAAGTAGCTTATATGCTTTCTTATTGGTTTATGGCCTAAGAAGGCAGTGCATCAAAAGGATGATGTGTTAGTGACTAATGGATGGAGTGTGGGGGAAAAGTCATGTGATGAAACTTCCAGGAATACGTTGAATCACAGTTCTGATCTGATCCTGCTCATCTTCCTCAGGACTGTGTTTTATTTGCATCGCACAGTCTAGTTGATGACACCTGCTTCAAGGTCTTAAGGAGATAAGGTTAGCACTGCTGCCTCACAGTGCGAGAGAGCAGAGTTCAATTCCCGGCTTGCGCCACTGTCCTTGCGGAGACTGCACATTTTCCCCATGCCTGCATGGGTTTCTTCTGGGTACTCTGTTGCAGAGAGTCGTAGAGGCTAACAGCATGGAAACAAGCCCTTTGGCCCAACTTGCCCATGCCGCCCCCTTTTTTAAAACCCCTAAGCTAGTCCCAATTGTTGCATTTGGCTCATTTCCCTCCATACCCATCCTACCCATGCAATTGTCTAAACGTATTTTCCTCCCACAGTCCAAATGACATGCTGGTTAGGTACATTGGCCGTGCTAAATCCTCCTTCAGTGTACCCAAAGTGCAGCGACAAGGGGATTTTCATAGTAAATTCATTGCAGTGTTAACATAAACCTACTTGTATCACTAATAAATTAACTTTAAACTTTATTTAGTGTAAAATCTGACTATATTGCAGTTTGAAATATTAGCGCTCAACCTGGAATATAACCTTGCATAACAAGTTTCTTGTAATAATGTATTCAATGCTTGATTAAATGATTTGCATGTCAATTAACTGAAATGGATTTTTTTTTTGAATAGATAATTTATGGTTGCAGTGATGAAAAGAATGCTTAGATATGATGTGGTTCATATATCGGAATAGCCTCCACAATTTTATCTCTCCACATAAGATTGAAGGGAATGGCCTATAATCAGTGTGTTGGTCCAACTGTGGCTCGTAGAAAAAAAATTGGACCATTGCTTCTTGTGCTATGAATGTGATTGGCTACTTGACGTTGGCAAGGCACCAACACACCATATCCTTGTTCGTTTTACTTAACCTAATAGCTCTTGCTTGTATTAAACAAAGTCATCTATTTGCCAGCAGTGACAGGCAGCTATAAATGTGTTTTACTGTTTATGAATTATGTACTAAAACATGGGGAAGTGGTCCAATGTGCCACGACATCTTCTCGAGAAATGTGCCGTTACTAACTAACTGCGACGTAAGGTTGGAGATGTTGCAGTCAATTAAAATGGAAATGGTAAGACTCCAGTTTTATCCAGTGTCTACGGGGTGAACCTGCTGATATTGTGACCTGGCCCATTTTAACTCCTGGGCTTCCATTAAACGCATCAGGACCAACTCTCATCTGAACCTGGCGTCAATTAATTAATGTGGGCAGGTGTGGCATGAGGTCACGTTGGAGTGAACAGCGTCCTCACAGATCTAATTGGGTTTATGCTTTTACACAGCCAGAATAGGAAGAAAATGACAGCGTTTATAATTCTTGTGCCATTATATAAGCTACCATCGTCTCTTGGCACAGGGTTTAGCACTGCTGTCTCAGTGCGTCAGGGACCCAGGTTCCATTCATGGCTTAAGTCATTGTCTGTGTGGAGTCTGCACGTTCTCCCCTTCTCTGTGTGGGTTTTAAAAGTAAAGTTAAATTTTATTTATTCGTCACAAGTAGGCTTACATTAACACTACAATGAAGTTACTGTGAAAATCCCCTAGTCGCCACAGTCTGAAAGACATGCTGGTTAGGTGCATTTGCCATGCTAAATTCTCCCTCAGTGTACCTGAACAGGCAGCAGAGTATGGCGGCTAGGGGAGTTTCACAGTAACTTCATTGCAGTGTTAATGTACACCTACTTATGATAATAATAAATACATTTAAAGTCTTTAAGTGGACTTTGAAAGGACACAAAAAATCTTATAGTTGACCTCAGTGTAATAAGTCTTCAGAGGCAGAAGTCCCTTCATGAAAATCTCTATTTACAGCTCTAGAGTTCTATCAGTCTACCTCCTGGTTGTTGGAGGAACTTAACTCCTAGTTAAGTACAAGGCAAATGATTGGCCCATCATTTGGATTTTTAATCAGGGAGTTCATACTCCCAGTAGGTCAATGTCAATGGTCTGATTGAAGTCATTACACTATGTAAGCACAAGAACATCTCCCATTTCCCTTCTCCTAGGCCGCACCCTCATTGAATCCATTCCTCCAGTGCCAGAGTGTGACAACTAGGGGACTTTCACAGTAGCTTCATTGCAGTTTTAATGTAGGCCTTCCTGTTACACTAATAAATAAACTTTAAACTTGGCCAATTTGCCTTCCTATGTTAAGCGTTGGCATTATGCTAATTTTCTTGTAAAGTTAATAGGAAAATGACAGTTGTACTTTGGTACTAACTTATCTCAAAATTGGAAGAATAATGAAGGAAAGGTATGAAGAATCTGGTTTGGATACTCATGAATTATGCACAAGTGATATGAAAGCAAGTTTGACCATTGTGTTTTTATGTCACCAGATGTTCACCATATCTTTGAATTAAAGTCAAATTGTAAAATGCATTGAAATTTCAAAGAGGCAAATTGCTTTTCTGCAAACCAATTTGCATTTTACAATGACATTATATCATAAAAGATAGGAGCAGGAGGAGGCCATTGGGCCCCTCGAGCCTGCAGGATCATGGAGTAGCTGCAATTGATTGGCCAATTACATTTCAATGGGATGGATATCAAACAGGGCAATATTGAGTTTCTATCATTGTAAAACCCAAATGTAAAACCACAAAGGGTAACAGAATTCTGGAACTCACTTGCCAAATAATTGTGGCACCTGGCTCAGCTGCACATTTCAAAACTCAGGCTGGGAGACATTTGTCAGATGAGGATATGAAGGGATCTACTTACAATCCATGTGAATGGAAGAGCTGAGATGCAGATCAGCTGTGATATTTTGGAATAGCAGGACAAATTCCACAGCCCAATGGCCCATGAACATTCCCCTGGTCTTATTTATTAGGTTGTAAACCATTACTGGGATGCCCTGAGATCATGAATGGCAACGTTTGGCCTGAATTTTCACTATAAAGCTTCTACTTCCAAGAGATAGCCAATTAAGTGAAATGTGACCATGGAGTCTAGCTTCCTATAAATATCATAAGGTTCATAGAGAACTGCTTTCCCATGGACACCACAAAGGCCAAAAACACCTTTTAAAAAATTGCCAGCCACCCATTTATTCTGCATCCAACGCCTCTACTTTCTTAGGAGGCTAAAGAAATTCGGCATGTTTGCTATGACTCATGAATTTTTACAGATCCGCTATAAAAAAGCATCCTTTCTGGTATCACAGCTTGGTATGGCTCCTGCTCTGACTGCAAGAAGCTACAAAGGGTTGTGAGCATAGCCCAGCCCATCACTCAAACTAGCCTCTCATCCATTGACTCTGTCTACACTTCCCACTGCCTTGGAAAAGCAACGCCTAATCAAGAACTTGATTATGTTGTGTTGCAGGCGCCAGAGTCTGGACAATCACAGACTTTGCACACCTGACCCAAGAAAGAACGTCCCGTCAGGTTGAGTCCAAGGGTGGGGTCACTGAGAATAGGTGCCATGGCAGGTGGCCTTGAAGGTCGGAGTCTGCTGGATGTAGATTTTGATTTGAACTAATTTTGATTTATTATTGTCGCATGTATTGGAGTGCAGTGAAAAGTATCGTTTCTTATGCAGCATACAGACAAAGCATACCATTCATAGAGTACATAAAGGAGAAGGAAAGGAGAGAGTGCAGGATGTAGTGTTACAATCATAGCCAGGGTGTCGAGAAAGATCAGCTTAATGTGTGATAGGACCATTCAAAAGTCTGATGATAGCAAGGAAGATGTGCCTGAGTCAGTTGTTTTCAGATTTCTGTATCTTTTTCTCGATGGAAGAACATAGAAGGGAGAATGCCTGGGGTGCATGGGGTCCATAATTATGCTGGTTGCTTTTCTGAGGCAGTGGGAAGTGTAGACAGAGTCAATGGATGGGAGGCTGGTTTGAGTGAGGGACTGGGCTACGTTCACAATCCTTTGTAGTCAGAGCAGGAGCCATACCAACCTTTGATACAACCAGAAAGGATGCTTTCTGTGGTGCATCTGTAAAAATTGGTGAGAGTCATAGTGGACATGCCGAATTTCTTTAGCCTCCTGAGAAAGTAGAGGCGTTGGATGCGGAATGAATGGGTGCTGGCAATTTTTAAAAAGGTTTTCTTTGGCTCTTGTTGTGTCCATGGGAAAGCAGTTCTCTATGAACCTCATGATATTTACAGGAAGCTAGACTTCATGGTCACATTTTACTTAATTGGCTATCTCTTGTAAGTATAAGATTTATAGTGCTAATGTCATTTAGGGAACCTTGCACAAAGTTTAATTCTGCTCTTAAAAGAACACATTCGTGAGAGACAAGTTTCAAAGGCGGGTTTATCATGTTACCCCAGGAAAAAGAATCCTACCTGTCCTTGGGACATAGTTGTGTTTATTATTCCCATGTCAATCAGTACTGGGCATTAAACATTAATCAAACTTTTTTTTTCCCTTGACAGCAAGCATTTACTAAGCCCAGTGACTGACAGAAGGAAGCCCCTGTGTAGATTCATCTGTCCTTTAGATTGCTTTCTAAACCTGACAGATTTGCCCCCTCGCAGTTGTTCAGCTATCATTATCTGTTGTGACAATAATTGGATCCTACACATTGCTGAACCTGACCCAATACAGTCGTAAGACAACCACACAATTCGAGCTGATCTGATGCGATAAGTTCCCTCTTTACAGCAAGGCTTTCAATTCTCTGTCAATTCCACACACAGCAGCAGCGTCACTGAACTTAAATCATTTCATGCTGTCCAATTTGAATGAATTTTCTTCTGTGCTCAAAGCCAGCTGTGTTCTCCAGAGACCCAACAGCAGCCTGGGAAGCGTGGCGAGAGACCGCTAGCTAATATGGGCCTAGACATATATGCTGACGAGCCATTTTATAAACTCGCTCCTGCTTTCGCTTGCTGCTGTCTGTGATTATTCAAACGCAGTTGGTGGGTTACTCTTTGTTTTCTCTTTTAGGGAGGCGGCTGGTTGAAATTAAAGTGTAATCGGACCTCTGCTGAAGTGTAATTATTGCAATGGCCTTCTCTTACTCAAAAATGAGGATTAAAGGCTGCAGAAGGTCACTTTCTAATTTGGAAATGGTGGTTGTGTTCACTGGCTGCGTAGCAGTATTCTCCTCACAGTACGGTCAAAATCAAAGGGCAGAAGCTTATGCTTTCTCCTGAGATGTGTTTGGCCTCAGGGTTGGAGGAGTAGGGGGCATTTAATCAGCTTGGAGCGTGGCAAGTGAGGATTCCACCTCCGCCCCAAAGTCCAGGACAAAAAGGTCCATGGATGACCTTAAAGCTGTACCACTAATTTAGACCCTGTGGATGATTACCTGACCTCTCTGCAGCTCTTGGTGGACAGATCTTCTACATTCATTGACTTGGATCCGAGGAGAATGTGCCTGAGTGGTAAAAAGTGCAGGGGCCTTCTGGAAAAGAGGGGATGTAGGAGAAGTGGGGTGGTCTTCCTAACTCTCCAACCGGCAGCTGAGGCTCTGTTTCCTCCTCAAGATGTCACCCTATGTCTACACAAAACTGCTTGATAGAGCAGACGCAGCACGGTTTCATTAAAGGGAAGTCGTGTCTGACAAATTTACTGGAGTTCTATGAGGATGTGTCTAGGGCGGTGGATAGAGGAGAGCCGGTGGATGTGGTCTTTCTAGATTTTCAGAAGGCGTTTGACAAAGTACCTGACAAGAGGTTATTGCAGAAGGTCGAGGGACATGGAGTTGGGGGTAGGGTGTTAGCGTGGATAGAGGATTGGTTGTCAAATAGGAGGCAGAGAGTGGGGGTCAACGGGTGCTTTTCGGATTGGCGGATGGTGACTAGTGGAGTGCCCCAGGGGTCGGTGCTGGGGCCTCAGCTTTTTACCATTTATACAGATGATCTGGAGGAGGGAACCGAGTGTAGGGTGTTGAAATTTGCTGATGACATCAAGATTGGGGGAACGGCAAATTGTGCAGAGGGTGTGGAGAGTCTGCAGAAGGATCTAGATAGGCTGGGCGAATGGGCCAGGAAATGGCAAATGGAATTTAATGTTGGCAAGTGTGAGGTGGTCCACTTTGGTCGGAAGAATGGTAGGAAGGACTATTACTTACGTGGCGAAAAACTGCAGCAGGCGATGGTGCAGAGGGACCTCGGGGTCCTTGTGCATGAGTCGCAAAAACCCAGCTTGCAGGTGCAGCAGGTGGTCAGGAAGGCGAATGGGATGCTGGCCTTCATAGCGAGGGGGATTGAATATAAAAGTAGGGAGGTCTTGCTGCAGCTGTATAGGGCATTGGTGAGGCCGCAGCTGGAGTACTGTGTGCAGTTTTGGGCGCCGCACCTGCGCAAAGATATTTTGGCCTTGGAGGGAGTGCAGAGGAGGTTTACTAGGCTGATACCGGAGTTGAGGGGGTTGAGCTATGAGGAGAGGCTGAATAAACAAGGCTTGTACTCGTTAGAGTTTAGAAGAATGAGGGGAGATCTCATTGAGACGTATAAGATGATGAATGGGATGGATAGGATAGAGGTGGAGAGACTCTTCCCGCTCAAAAAGGACAGTAGGACTAGGGGGCACAGCCTCAAGATAAAAGGGGGGCAGTTTAGAACGGAGTTGAGGAGGAACTTCTTCACTCAAAGGGTGGTGAATCTCTGGAATTCTCTGCCCGTTGAAGTGGTGGAGGCTGCCTCGCTAAATATTTTTAAGACGCGGGTTGATGGGTTTTTGATAAGAGAGGGGATTAAGGGTTATGGGGAGAGGGCGGGAAAGTGGAACTGAGCCGCGACAGATCAGCCATGATCTTATTGAATGGCGGGGCAGGCTCGAAGGGCTAGATGGCCTACTCCTGCTCCTATTTCTTATGTTCTTATGTTCTTATGTCCATCGTAAAACAATGCCAAGTGTGCCAATTTAGTAGTGAGACATGATGCGCCCATTCTGCACAAGCCCCATCACTAAATTGAGGGAGATCATTTATTTAGGTGTCCATAAGCATATTAATAATGAGTGGAACTAACACCTCTCAATGGATCCCTATCTAAAATGTGTCCCTGGTGGACACTGAGTCTGCTTGCTCATGATTCTTTAGAAGTCTTCATCAGTTCCAGCTAGCGATAGAGAGCGGCACAGTGGCACGGTGATTAGCTCTGCTGCCTCACAGCACCAGGGACCCGGGTTCAATTCCAGTTTCGGGTGACTGTCTGTGTGGAGTCTGCATGTTCTCCCCATGTCTGTGTAGGTTTCCTCTGGGTGCTCTGGTTTCCTCTCGCACTCTGAAAATATGCAGGCAGATTGGCCATGCTAACTTGTCCTTACTATTCCAAGATGTGTAAGCTAGGGGAATGAGCTGGTTAAATATGTGGGGGTACAAGGCTAGGGCCTGGGTATAATGCTCTGTTAGAGAATCTATGTAAATCCAATGGGTGACTGGCTCCTCCTGCATTGTAAGTATTCTATGATATTCATTTAATTTTCTTTTTAAATTGTATTTTCTGTAGCATTCAGAGCGCTTCTCAATTCCACAGGCATAGTAATTGGCCCCCGTTTCCCAATCCAACATCCGACCCTCTTTGTACTTATCAAAGGAGTAGCAGATAGTCCAAAATCCATTTTCCTCCTGAGGATCTGCTTGTAAACCAATCTGGTGTCTGATTGGGGTGGCGCGGTGGCAAGTAGTTAGTACTGCTGCCTCACAGCCCCAGGGACCTGGGTTCAATTGCGGCCTTGGGTCACTGTCTGTGTGGAGTCTGCATATTCCCCCTGAGTCTGCGTGGGTTTCCTCCGGGTGCTCCGGTTTCCTCCCACAGTCCAAAAGACGTGCTGGTTAGGCGCATTGGCCATGCTAAAAACAAATTGCCCCTTAGGAGGGAATTCTCCCATCTCCCGGGCCCATACTTCTCAATAGTGGGAGGCAGCTTGCTGTTCAATAGTGGGGGGATTATCCTGTCCCACCGCTGTCAATGAGATTTTCCATTGATGTCATCCCACACTGCCACGAATCCCTCAGAAGAGGGTGCACTGCCAGCTGAATTGGAGAATCCTGCCACTGTGAACAGCCGGAGAATTTCCCCCTTGGTGTCCTAAGACAAACAGGTTAGGTGGATTGGTAAATGCAAAGGTTACGGGGATAGGGTAGGGAAGAAGGCTTGAGTAAGGTACTCCTCTGGAGAGTCAGTGCAGACTTGATGGGCCAAAAAGCCTCATTCTACGCTGTAGGGATTCTATGATTGACTGGAACCCTGGAGTCGACACCGGTGATGGATGATTTATTGGTTAAGTAATCAAGTGGGAATCATTAAGCAGCGCCTCAGATTTTATTGGGAAAGTGGTAGCTTCAGTTTTGACAGGGCATCTCCGCTGACAGATCATAATTGATGGATTATTCTTCAGGTGTTGTGATTACAGGAGGTGAAAATTCTCTGAGGCATCATCGAAGAGTGTCGACAAGTCCCTTCACTGAGATTAAATCAATTTAGAAAACATCAAAAACATATGAATGATTCTGATGAGTGCAGAAGAAAGAGATTTAAATCAAAGATGATTGCTCTTTCTAATGACTCATTGCTTTCTGTTGCTCTTTCTGGAGTTCTGTCCATTGATTGCAAAGTGTGTTGAGCTATCAGATGAAATGCCAAGGTTACTGAAGTGCCTCAAGTTAGTTTAATGATTGATAGTGTAAATGAAAAATGTATATAAATAGCAAGAATGTAAGGGAAGGTGAAAAGACACAGCCTGCTCAGCTTCTGGAGTGTTTAGTTTCCTATTTCAGAAGCTTTAAGTCTTTTCTTTCCCCTACACAAAGCTTTATTTCCTGCATGCACCAATTCTTTTTTCCTCTTAATTAGAATGTTGCAGGTTCAACTCCCACTCCAGAAGCTGAGCATTGTGTTTACACTTCTAAAGGGGTATTACGCCATTGAAAATAAAGATCAGGGTCTTCTGCTGTTCAGACAAACACTCAGTCCTTAACAAAATAGAATTCAAAATAACCTAACCCTATCTCGATCATTGCAGCTGGCAGGACAGATGGAAAGAGCGATTAACAAAACGCATGGTGTTCTGGATTTAAAGTGATTTGCAAAAGAAGCAAATGTGATGTGAGAACAATTTTCTTTGTAGGGAGGCGATAGGCTAGTAGTATTAACGTTAGATTACTAATCCAGAAACTCAGCTCATGTTCTGAGGACCCAGGTTCGAATTCTGTCACAGCAGGTAGTGAAATTTGAATTCAATAAAAAAAAAATCAGGAATTAAGAATCTACTGATGCCCACAATTCTCAATTGTGTCCCTTTAGGGAAGGGAAATCTGCCATCCTTACCCAGTCTGGCCTACATGTGACTCCAGAGCCAGAGCAATGGGGTTGGATGCTCAACTGTCCCCTGAACAAGGGCAACTGGCACGCTAATGTCCTTTAGGGAAGGAAATCTGCCGTCCTTACCCCAGTCTGGCCTACATGTAACGCCAGAGCCACAACAATGTGGTTGATGCTCAACTGCCCTCCAAGGGCAACTAGGAAAGGGCCATAAATGCTGGCCCACTAAGCGACACCATGTCCCATGAGTAAAGGAAAAGCACAATGAGTGGTTTGGGTCTGGAATGCACTATCTGAAGTGTGGTGGAGGCAGGGTCAATCAGAGTGTTCAAGAGGACAAAGCGGGGTTCAGGGTGAAGCCAGGGGAATGGTATTAAATCTTGATGCACATTTGGAGAGCTGTTGCAGACACAATAGGCCACATGACCTCCTTGTGCACTGTGACAATTTTATGATCTGCATACCCTAATACTTCAGTCCAATGTTTAGCTTCCTCCCCCACTCTTTCCCCCCTATTTTATCTCTCCATTCCTCATCTTTTCCCCCCTTTGCTTCCCTTTTCCCACTTTTTCTCAACCTTACCTCTCTCCCACCCATCTCTCCCATTTCCCCACATCTTCATCTGTCACAGTTCATCCTCTGATTTCTATCCACACGTTCTATTCTGTCTATGGACTGCCATTAGCAGCCTTTTCCCTTGATTTTGTGGCTACGACTCACCTTTCATTCCCCAACCTACAGTATCCACTTTCTCCGCCTTTTAGTTTTGATGAAGGGTCATCTGGACTTTAAATGTCAGCGCCTTTCTCTCCTTACAGATGCTGCCAGACCTGCTGCTGAGATTATCCAGCATTTTCTCTTTTGCATTCAGACTCCAGCATCCGCAGCAATTTGCTTTTATCCAATGTTGAGTTTGTTTAACATGGTACTACATCTGCCCACTTTGACATTCTCAATCAAGATTCTCAGCACAAAACTGTATAATCACACAAGTGGGAAAGCTGAACTCCATCTAATTGCCTAAGGGGACTGCGTTTAAGAAGCTGAATGAAAATAGAATGTGATGCACTTCAAGATGCCAAAGAGCAATTGGTAATCCGCCCAATGGGTTCGGAGAAGGAAGGGAACCCATTTCTGATGCTTTCCTTCCTTCAAAAGGAAAGAGACATTTATTGACTTAACACGTAACTAACCGGGCACTGTGTTAGCAGAGATTCATCCAGCAAAGGTTTAAAAACCAAGTTAACAAAAATTGTATTGAATTAACACAGAATACGACATCGGCGTTAAAGCTATCTCGATGCTGTTGATCGCCAAGGTGATCTGAACTGGTTTTATCCACAAGTGTGACCCTTGGCTCACTTGATTGGTTTCCAAGACCTTCTTAGACATCAGAATATGACATTTTACACAGCAAGATGCCTCAGAAAGCATTTATTCATTGTGTAAATTTGAAGGTTTTTGTTTCAGATCAGACATGATCTTATTGAATGGCAGGGCAGGCTCGGAGGGCTAGATGGCCTACTCCTGCTCCTATTTCTTATGTTCTGCATACTGTGGAAGCCTAGCTGTTCTTAATAGTGGGACCTCACCTCAACAGCTGACACGTGGGCAGTTAGAGGCTGGATGGAAATTTGATGGAACGCATGGATAGAGGAGTCTGGAGATGGTTGGAGATCAGGAAAGATTGGGATTTGCGTCAAGTCTGGCCTTGAAACTCCTTGTACAGTTCCTTGAACTTGGGTTCCTAGTGGCCAGCAAGAGGATTTAGCGCAAGCAAATCCTTGAGACATGCTGTGTTGTGCTTTAAAATCTTTTGAGATAGTCATACAATCAATGAATCAGAGTCCCTGCAGTACAGGAGCAGAACATTCGGCCCATCGAGTCTGCACTGACAACAATCCCATCCAGGTCCCATTCCCATAACCCCATGTATTTACTCTGTGACATCCCTGACACTGAGGGGGAATTTAGCATTGCCAATCCACCTAACCTGTACGTCTTTGGAGTGTGGGAGGAAATCGGAGTGCCCGGAGGAAACCCACACAGACACGGGGAGAACCTGCAAACTCCACACAGTCACCTGAGGCCGGACTTAAACATGGATCTCTGGCGCTGTGAGGAAGCAGTGCCATCATGCCACCCCAAATTGTTTTAGATGTAGGCCTTGATTTTACTGGCATGCCCGCCCCAATTTCAGAGCGTGCCAGCTTCACAGAATGGCATTCCCCATTGGCTTTGGGCACAATCTTACAAGCCTTGGGCTGGCACACCGATAACATTCTGGCTGCAATGTTACCATTTACTTATTGATAACGCATTAAAGATCCAACCATGCTTGGAGAGCCAGTACAGGCACAATGGGCCAAATGGCCTCCGTATGCACCGTAACAACTGTGTGACTCTGTGAAGGTCTACTGCCCTCAAGCAAAAAGCTACAACAAACTACTCGGGTCAGTATAAATGTAATTCTTTAGCTGATGCCTTCCTAACATGTCCTGTGTACTAGTGTGGCAAACCCCACCCCGCCCTCACCCCTGCCAACCCCCCCCTCTCCCCCACTCCAAAGTCCTTTTTGTTTTTGAATAACCCCTTCAATCTGATAGCCTCTGATAGCCTGATGTTAACGAGTGGGGTGGATGGAGCTTGAGATTGGTGTTGGGGAAGGGCATTTATTCACATCAGTCCGGAATGTTCCTTTTGCCTCCTCTTGAGACTAAAAAGAGAGGCTTCGACCCCCAAATTAAATCAGGCGATCCTCGGCAGCTATCTTTTCAGCCTTTAAGTGTCCGCTTTTTAAAATGTGGAAATGAGTTTGAAGGTTCAGAATAGAAAATGCCAGCACTGCACACCTCACAAGATTAGCTACACATTGATTCCGACTTATAAAGTTACTGCTCAGCTGAGGAGTATTAATTAACGCGAGGGTCAAATCTTTATTGGTGATCTGTTTTCTGTTCAATAAATCCATGTGACCCAGTTATTGAGGACCATTATTTAATGCAAAGGTCAAATCTTAATTGTTGTTCTCTTTCTGCTTAATAACTCCTTATGGCCCAGTTAGTAAAAGTGCAGTGGAATGTTACATTGATAAAAGTTTCATCTATTATTAAAAGCATTATTGGTGCTGCTCACTGTTTCAATATTGATGCGTGGAGTTGATCATAATGTGCTCTGGGCACTTTTGTACTTGACTGAAACTTCAACATGGATTTTAAATGATATTTCCCATACAGCTTTCCACTCAACTGCCTGCCTTTTTAATGCTTTAATGCACTGCCTTTTATCCCCTGTAGGTTTTCTCTATTTTTTATAATTAGCTCTTTGGAAGAGACACCAGGGTAAAAATTAGCTGGCTTCGGAAGCAGGAGTTCAGCGGATGCTTAGAAACTGGGCCTCAGGCCTACTATCTGTGGCGGCTCAGTGGGCAAAACCAATTTTGGGCAGACTGTCTCACCAGGGGTTGATATTCTCTGAACTCGCCCGTGACTGAGATCTCCCCAGTCCCGCTGCAGTGGATGGAGATTTGACTGAGCTCCAGTTTCTCCGTTCTCGCTGGCAACAGTGGCGGGGCCGTGAGAGACCGGAATATTCTGGCCCAGGATAGGGGTGTGTGTGTGTGTGTGTGTGTGTGTGTGTGTGGTAGGGAGGGTGGGTCATAACAGTTGGCAGTTGGGAATTGGAGATGGGGTACAGAGGTAAGCTGGTTAGACCTGCAGAAAACCATCCAGCTCCTCCTGGACCACAAAGGGCAGCACGGTGGCACAGTAGTTAGCACTGCTGCCTCACAGCACCCAGCTGGGATCACTGTCAGTGTGGAGTCTGCATGTTCTCTGTGTGGGTTTTGTCCGGGTGCTCCAGTTTCCAACCCACAATCCAAAGATGTGCTGGTTAAGTGCATTGGCCATGTTAAATTCTCGCTCACTATGCCCGAACAGGCGCCAGAGTGTAGCAGCGAGGGGGTTTTCACAGTAACTTCATTGCATTGTGAATGAAAGCCTAATTGTGACTAATAAATAAATTTAAACTTTAAACCGTTAAGCAGCACTGCAAATTTACTTACATCATGGATTCCAGCCTTTCATACCTCCAGTTACTTGTCAGGATTCCAGAGACTGGGAAATACAGCCATCATTAATTATGAATAATAAACTTGTTGAAATGGAAGTCCATGGCTCCTGAAAAGATTTACCTGAATTTAAAATGGGACACAAACCATTTAAAATTGGCTGCCGAGAATCATCTAACATAACGTTTTAGCATTCATTCATTAGTGTCATGTTAGTGTTATTAGGGTCACAGCTAGGCTTACATTAACACTGCAATGAAGTTACTGCAAAAATCCCCTAGTCGCCACACCTGTTCGGGTACACTGAGGGAGAGTTTAGCATGGCTAGTTCATCTAACCAGCACATTTTTTGGACTGTGGGAGAAAATCAGAGAAAACCCTCACAGACATGGGAGAACATGCAGACACCACACAGACAGTGACCCAAGCCAGGAATCGAACCCAGGTCCCTGGTGCTGTGAGGCAGCAGTGCTCAGCGCCATGCCACCGTGCCATCTTCAGAATGGGCTGGTACCCACTTTGTTAAGATGAGAGTTTGGGGTTGGGTTTCTAATTAAAACCATCTCTTTGATTTGATTTGATTTATTATTGTCACATGTATTAACATACAGTGAAAAGTATTGTTTCTTGCGCGCTGCTTAGACAAAGCATATCTTTCATAGAGAAGGAAAGGAGAGAGTGCAGAATGTGGTGTTACAGTCAGAGCTAGGGTGTAGATCATTTCACCCCACATCCAACTTAAACCCCCTCATCCTCGTGTGTTTCGAATTACCTCCTTCCCTCCCCACACAGTGGACTCAAATTCAGTATCTTGCACCTTGGACACAAATGCATTATTTATTTGTGTGTGTGCTGTGCCTGCAGGCAGGCCCTTGGCTCATTGTGTGCTGACGCTTTATCCTGAGCTGTTTCCTTGGCAGTTTCTTGTCAGGGGTGGTTTGCCACATGAGGGGCGGGTGAGGAAGCAGGTTGGACATAAATATAACTCTGCAGAACACTTACCAAATTGAAATATTCAACTTGAGTCACCAGAGATTTGAAAGCATCGGGACGGTTTATTGATTGATTCTCAGTCTCGGAAATGGACTTCACTGCCCAAAATGCACAGATCCAGTCTATTACATAAGCAGAGGAATCTCTGAAGAGTTGTTTGGGAGTCTATCTTACATCTTTAATGTTTTCAATACTTCACAATCCTACTGGGGGAGAGACTGAAGAACTGAAAGATCTTTTGATCAATTTCAAAGTCTTCAACTTGCCACCTCTCGAGGCAAAGGAACATTTCCAAGTTGTCTTTTTCTTTAATTATTGGCTAACTTTTATGTTGCAATGATTACACAAGAAATCATAGAATCATGTTGTGCAGAAGAGGCCCTTTGGCCCATTGAGTCTGCACCAGCACGTGAGAAACTGAACTCTTACCTAATTCCATCTACCAGCACTTGGCCCATTGCCTTGAATGTTATGACGTGGCAAGTGTTCATCCAGGTTCTTTTTAAAGGATGCGAGGCAACCCATGTTTCTGAATGGAGGGCTATAACTAGTAGCACTCCTTGAGGATCAGCACTGGGACCTTTGTTGTTCGTAGTATATATGAATAATTTTACGGAAAATGTAACTGGTTTGATTGTGGATGACACAAAGGTTGATGGAATTGCAGAAAGAGATATGGGCTGTCGAGGATACAGCAGGATATAGATTGGTTGGAGACTTGGGCAAAGAGTTTAATCCAGACAAATGTGAGGTAATGCATTCTAGAAGGTCTAATGCAGATGGGAAATATAAAGTAAATGGCAGAACCCTTAAGAGTATTGATAGACAGCACGATCTGGGTGTACAGATACACAGGTCACTGAAAGGGGCAACGCAAGTAGAGAAGGTAGTCAAGAAGACATGTGGCATGCTTGCCTTCATCGGCTGGGGCATTGAGTTTAACAATTGGCAAGTCATGTTGCAGCTTTATAGAATCTTAATTAGGCCACACTTGGAATATAGTGTTCGATTCTGGTCGCCACATTACCAGAAAGATGTGAAGGCTTGGGAGAGGATACAGAAAAGATTTACCAGCATGTTGCCTGGTATGGAGAGATTAGCTATGAGGAGAGGTTGGAGAAATTTGGTTTGTTCTCACTGGAGCGAGGGAGGCTGAGGGATGACCTGTTAGAAGCCTACAAGATTATAAGGGGCATGGACAGAGTGGATAGTCAGAAGCTTTTTTCCCAGGGTGGAAAAGTCAATTACTAGAGGCCCTGTGTTTAAGGTGTGAGAGGCAAGGTTTAAAAGAGATGTATGAGGCAAGTTTTTTACACAGAGGGTGGTGGGTGCCTGGAACTCACTGCTGGTGGAAGTAGTGGAAGCAGATACAATAATGACTTTTAAGGGACGTCTTGACAACTACATGAATAGGATGGGAATAGAGGGATATGGTCTCTGGAAGGGAAGGGGGCTTTAGGGCAGCACAGTAGCACAGTGGTTAGCACTGCTGCTTCACACCTCCAGGGTCCTGGGTTCGATTCCTGGCTTGGGTCACTGTCTGTGTGGAGTTTGCATGTTCTCCTTGTGTCTGCGTGGGTTTTCTCCAGGTACTCCGGTTTCCTCCCACAGTCCAAAGATGTGCAGGTTAGGTTGATTGGCTGTGCTAAGAAATTGCCCCTTAGTGTCTAGGGACGCGTAGGTTAGAGGGATTAGTGGGTATAATATGTAGGGATATGGGCCTGGGTGGGATTGTGTTCAGTGCAGACTCGATGGGCTGAAGGGCATCTTTCTACACTGTAGGGTTCTATGATCTAGTTCAGACCAGCAGCATGGTCGGTGCAGGCTTGGAGGGCCAAAGGGCCTGTTCCTGTTCATTAATTGCCTTTATTCTTTGTTCTTTGTTCACCCTCCCAGGCAACGCATTCCGGACAGTCACCAGCCTTCTGGGTAAAAGGGTTTTTCCACACATCCCCCCTGAGCCTCCTGCCCCTCACCTTGAACCTCTGTCCCTCACGACTGACCCTTCAACCAAAGGGAACAACTGTCCCTACCCACTCTGTCGATGTCCCTCTTAAAAATTGATTGTAATTCTCTGGTTGTTCTCCGCTGCTGATGAGGATGGAGAATTTGACACTCAGCCAAATCTGTGTTCGCTACAACGGGGCAGGAGAATCCCAACTGCAAGCGAGGTTGGAGAATCCAGCCCATATTCTTTGCTTTGAGCGAGCCTCTTCTGTGTAAAAAGCTTGCCTTGTATGTCTCCTTTAAACCTTGCCTCTCGTACCTTGAACCTATGCCCCCTACTAATTGACCTTCCACCCTGGGAAAAGGCTTTAGACTATCCACTCTGTCCATGCCTCTCATAATCTTGTAGGGCAGAATTTTACCTGCACGTCAGCCCAAGTTTCACACGATCCCAACCGAGGCCAACGGAGAATGCCGTTCTCCGAGCCTGCCCCCAGAATAGGCATGCCGTTAAAATTCCAGCCGTAGACTTCTAACAGATCATCTGTCAGCCTCCATCATTCCAGTGAGAACAAGCCAAGTTTCTCCAGCCTCTCCTCATAGCTAATGCCTTCCATAAGCTAATAAGCGAACGCTCGCTGCTATTGTTCTCCGATAAAGCAATTTCTCACTGTCATCCAAAATGCCTGGAATAGATTAATTTGTTCCTTCAAAAGAGGCAAGCAATTCAATTCAAACACAAATACCTTCTGTGGCTTTTTTTTTCAGCACATGCGTGATTGGCATGAATTTGAGAGATGCATTTTTGATTTCCTTGGTTCAAATCAATCTCCAGAGCAACGCGCTGATAAAGTAAGCCGCCTCTGTATTAGAATTATTGCATTCCTGTGCTATCCCATTCAGTTTAGTGTGTATGATGACTGACCAGTTATGTCATTGGAGTGTTAAATCAATGGCTTAACCGTGAATCTTTACTGGAGTCAGTTAGGGAAGAGAACTGAATAACTTGGTAAATGGAAAAACCCCAACTGCTTCACTGGTGCTGTTTTTCAAGATTTGGAGTTGCCCTATGCTGTTGGACTTAACGAGGACCACAGGCAACATAGGATAGGTGGTAAATGCTGTCTTGCCCGCAATGCTCACCTCATGAAAAGGTACAGCTTCTAACACCTGGGGCAGAATTTTCCCAGACCGCCCGCCATGGGAATCGTAGCGGGTGGAACACAGACCATGCAAAGATCTGCTGACCTCAGCTGGGGTTTTCTGATTTTGGGGCGGGCGTGGATGGAAAGTCCTGCCCCTGGAGTTTCTACACTAACAGCACGGTGGTTGTACCTACACCCCATGGAATGCAGAGGTCCAAGAATGTGGCTCACCATCACCGTCTCGGAGTCAAATAGAGACGAGCAATAAAAATACTGTCCCAACCAGTGATGCTCATATCCCGTGAGGCTAGGGCACTGTGGGGGAGGGGACAAAAGGAGCATCTGTCGTAATTTTTTTGCAGGTACCAAATTTGATGATAATACTCCCAACCTTGCCAGTATAACGTTGTGAAGGATTAATCTTAACCCTTGGTGGAGAGCAAACTGGCTGCCCAGAAACGGCCACAGGAGGCTTGATCCATTTTCGCAACCAGGTTCCATTTGAAATCCACATGAAATAAGTAGCTGGTCACTGGCTTAGGGACACCAAGTTCGAATGGGTCAGAGGCCAACTGGTTTACTTGATGGCCGAGGCAGACAAAGGGGTCTGGGAGGGTCTCATGGGATAGAGAGTCCAGGATAATTAGTGATCCAAACATGCCTTGAAGACCATGATGATAAGGTTTAACCATTCCCCAGGAGGCCTCTGTTGATCCATTATGTCACTCCATCGATCTGCTAGATTTTACTGAAGAATGTCCCCAGTGGAAGGTTCTCTTAATCATAGAGAGATATTTTTATTCGTTCATGTGATGCATTTGCTGCCCATTTCAGAGGGCAGTTGAGAGTCAACCGCATTGCTGTGGTTCTGGAGTCACATGTAGGCCAGACCAGGTAAGGGTGGCAGATTTCCTTCCCTAAAAGGTGTTAGTGAACCAGATGAATTTTTATGACAATCGACAATAGTTTCAAAGTCACATTAGACTTCTAAAGTCCAAATCATTGAATCATAGAATCATAGTGCAGAAGAGGCCCTTCCACCCATCAAGTTTGTGCTGATACATTAAAATATCCAAACTCCCAGATGATTTTCTTGAATTCAAATTTCACCATCACCACGGTGGGATTCGAACACAGGTCCCCAGAGCCTTACCCTGGGTCTGTGGATTACATTGTTGCCTCACACTACCAGGGACCAGGATGCAATTCCCGGCTTGGATCACTGTCTGTGTGGAGCCTACATGTTCTCCCCAAGTCGGCGTGGGTTTCCTCTGGGTGCCCTGGTTTCCTCCCACAGCCCAAAAGATGTGCTGGTTAGGTGGATTGTCCATGTTAAATTCTCCCTCTGTGTGTCCAAACAGGCGCTGGAGTGTAGCGACTAGAGGGTTTCTACAGTAACTTCATTGCAGTGTTAAGTAAGCTTACTTGTGACACTGATAAATAAACTTTAATTCGAGACTAATACTTATGTTGCAGCAGGATCCCTAGCTAAGATATTCCCGCCTCGTTTAGGATCTTGCAATGAAGAAGGTATGATGTGATAAAGGACTGCTATAGGGTTCACACAAGGGCTTTCCCAACCTATCCCCACCCAACTGCACCCCTGCACTCCCCACAGTTTTCAGAAGTGGACCCAGGATAGACCCTACGCGACTGTGTTGCTGACATCTCGCTGCACTCCCTGCTGGGACAGGTTAGGTGCTTACAGGCGGACATCACGTATCTTCTCAACTGGTCCAGTTTAAAAACCGAAAAATTGGAAGGTCTCCAAACAGGGCCTGGTAGCTAAGCTGTTTAGCTTGAGAGAGACATCATCTAGGGCAGAATTCTCCCATCCCGCCTGCCACGGGAAGGGATTTTCTGCGCACATTTTTCCCCATCCAACAACAATTTGCAATCCTCTGGGGCCTTTAATTTTGGAAAACATCTCAAAACTTTTAAGAGAAGCAATTTAAAATAAAACTTTGATCTTGAGTCGTACAAGAAGGTCCGTTGACCTTTGGGTGAGTGCGGCTAGAAAATCCCACCCCTAATTTTCACTCCCCAAAGCACTCCTCCGTATTTCTAAACGAGTCCTGTAATTTTCACTTGATTTTTGACAATTTGTGTCACAAGCCTGGGATGATTCTGTAGGTGAAGGTCTCTGTGACCTTTCCACAAACAGAGCAGAACATGTTACATTGTGCTTGTAGCCCTTTCAAGCATTAGATGGACAATATGAGTAAGCTTAACAAATACATAAAAATGACTTGGTGACAGGCAAGACAATGAAGGAGTACGCTTGAAAGTGCTTGACGAAGCATTCAGCCAGCAATGAATATTTGATTATCAAATCCTTGCACGCTTGGGCTTTGCAACTGTTTAATTGCAGTTTAAGACTCTCTTCCAAATTACTTCCAGGGACAAAGGGGCTGAATTTTCACCCTTGAGTTGGGAACACAAAATCTGGAAGATTCTCAAACTCTGCAAAGCCCACTTGGAAGAAAGAGCCCTGGATGTTTCTCATTTATGTTCCAGGATAGGGGGGTCTGGTGGGGTGGGGTACAGAGAAGGTGGGGGGGGGGATGGGGGATGGTGGAGGGGGTGGTCTGGGGTGAGGGTGTGGTGAGGTGGGGAGGTAAGGTTGTGGAGGTATGGGGTGGGGTGGGGTACAGAGAAGGTGGGGGAGGGTGGGGGATGGTGGAGGGGGTGGTCTGGGGTGAGGGTGTGGTGAGGTGGGGAGGTAAGGTTGTGGTGGGATGGGGTGGAGTGATGTTAACATGAGTCATGTCACTGACACAGAAAGGGCTTGGAGGCAGCCACAGGCGTTGCAGGTTTTGGGAGCCAGCTCTGTGAAGGCCTGTGAACACTCTTCTTCAAAAACAAATTCAGCACATTCAGGCTGGAATTTTCTCAGGAGTGACACACACCTGTCTCTTTGGTGCGCTCCCCACACAATTGTTCCACACTTGGTGAGGTGTGTGCCGGTTTGGGGAGAAGGCGAGGCCCAAACATGCCAATGAGGCCTGGCTTTGCACTCCCAACTCAAGCAATGTGATTGGATGCTGCTTTGAAAGGGTGCCCTGATCTCATAGTGCACTGGGAGACCCCCACAGACATCAGGACACCCATACTCCAACTTCACCCCCCAACCCCTCCCCCAAACACCTCTCTCCTCACCGCATCGGAGACATGTTTCCCATCCCCTCTCTGACACGGATCAAGGGAACTGGGGCCATCCCAATAGGTTCCTTCTTCATTACCCCGACATACACCCCACTTCATAGCCCTCCGACGTGGTACCCCCCCCCCCCCCCCCCCCCCCCCCCCATCTTAGGCCTGTCATAGTATATTGGTTAGATGCATTGGCCATGCTAAATTCTCTCTCAGTGTACCCAAACAGGTGCCACAGTGCGGCGACTAGGGGATCTTCATAATAACTTAATTGCACTGTTAATGTAAGCCTATTTGTGACCCCGTAGTGGTATTTTTGCTGGACTGCTAACCCAGGGACCAGAGGATAATGCTGTGAGGACCTGAGTTCAAATCCCATCACAGTCGTTAATGAAATCTGAATTCACCAAAAACTTGGGATCAAAAAACTCTACTGCAACATTGTCATTAACACCAATGTGTTTAGAACTGTCCTTTAAGGAAGGAAATTGGCCGTCCTTACTTGGCCTAGCCTACATTTGACTCCAGAGCCACACCTATGTGGTTAATTCTTTGAAAAAAAATTGTCCCCTGAAATGCACTCAGTTCAAGGGCAATTAGGAATGGATAATAAATGCTGGCCCAGCCATCAAAGCCTTCAGGGGTAGGGATCCCTCCACCTCCTCTTAAGATCCCATTACAAGGACGTTGCCTGGATTGGGAGGCATGCCTTATGAAGATAGGTTGAGGGAGCTCGGTCTCTTCTCCCTGGAGAGATGAAGGTTGAGAGGCAACCTGATAGAGGTTTATAAAATGTTGAGAGTAATAGATAGGGTGGATTCTCGGAGGCTGTTTCCCAGGGCTGAAATGGTCGCTACGAGAGGACACAGGTTTTGGGTGCTGGGAAGCAAGTACAGAGGAGATGTTAGGGGTAAGTTTTTCACTCAGAGGGTGATGAGTGAGTAGAATCGGTTGCCGTCGGTGGTGGTAGAGGCGAACTCGCTGGGGTCTTTTAAAAGACTTCTGGATGAGTATATGGGATCTAATGGCATTGGAAGTTACAGGTAGTTCTATGGCTTGATAGGTATAGATGTGATCGGCGCAACTTGTGGGCCGAAGGGCCTGTTTGTGCTGTAGTGTTCTATGTTCTATGTTCTATGTTCTATGACTTCCAGGCCAACCTTCTTCAGTTTCTCTCACCCTCAATTGTCAGCGAATAGCTTTCACTCCCAATTTTCTATACCTTTATATTTTGGAAAGAGAAATATTTAAAGAATTTGACAAAAAAAACCTGATTAATGATTTTTCTTCAGGATTGAACAGATCTGTCTTCTGAGGATTTTTATAAAAATTTTGTTCATGAGATGTGCGATTCGCTGATGTGACTAACATCTGTTGTCCATCTCTATTTGCCCTTGAACTGAATGGCATACTAGGCCATTTCAGAGGGCATTTAAGAGTCAACCACATGACTAGATCTAGATCTGGAGTCACATGTAGACCGGAACAGATATGGACAGCAGATTCTCTTCTCTAAAGGATATTAGTAAACCAGATAGGTTTTTTCAACAATGGTTTCATGGTCACCATTAGAATTTTAATTCCAGAATTCGACTGAATTCAAATTCTTCCATCTGCCGAAGTGAGATTTGAACCCAGGTCCCCAAGACCATTTACCTGAGTCTCTGGATTACTAGCTCAGTGATCCTCATTCAATTCCTGTGATTCCAGGCCCAAGTCTAGAGGGTTGGCAACCAAAGCAGGCTAGGGTATTTTGGGCAACTGGTGGCACAGTTGCTGCTGCCTCACAGTGCCAGGGACTCAGGTTCACTTCCAGCCTTGAGTCACTGTCTGTGTAGGGTTAGCACATACTTTCCATGTCTGCAGGGCTTTCCGCTGGGAGCTGTGGTTTCCTCCCAGCCTAAAGATGTGCTGGTTAGGTTGACTGACCATGCTAAATTGACCCACATGTCGAGGGATCAGCAGGGTAAATATATGGGGTTACAGGAAGAGGGCCTGGGTGGGATTGTGGTCGGTGCAGTCTCGATGGGCTGAATGGCCTTCTTCTGCACTACAGGGATTCTATGATCAGTCCGGATACTCCATTGCTGTAGTTATTAGTGCCCTTGAGAATTTAGTAAGAGGTCTCACAACACCAGGTTCAAGTCCAATAGGTTTATTTGGAATCACGAGCTTTTGGAGCGCTGTTCCTTCATCACAAAGGAGCAGTGCTCTGAAAGCTCGTGATTGCAAATGAACCTGTTGGACTTTAACCTGACGTTGTGAGACTTCCTACTGGTCTTACCCCAGTCCAATGCTGGCATCTCCACATCTTGAGAGCTTAGATTAGCCAAATCAGGCGTTTACTGAGCCACTCCTCTGGGCCATGTTATGGTACAAGAGAAGACTTAAAAATTGCCCTTCACTAGAATGAGCAACTACTTTGCAAAGGCAGCTGGAAGTGTTTCAGATCTCAAGACTAACCAGTGAACAATTTAATCTTGCCTTGTGCTACAACTCCCTGGCTTGACTTATACCACAGATATGTTTGTAAGGATGGTGTTCCGTTTGAAAAGCTTGCTGCTATTTTAAGAGAACGGTTAAAAGGATGCTTGCCTGAGATGGAGTATCACCCTGATAATTAAACAAAAAAATCAGCAATAAAAATAATGACAAGCTCGAATGTGTAAACTGCACTGTCTAAATATCCGCAGAGAAAGTGATGATGAGATTGGGAAAAAACAAATGTGAGTCAGTGTGACGACAGTGTGGAGGCTTCAGAGAGCCGGATAACATTTAAGGAATGGTGATTATACCATTTTTATTGTGAAAGCTCACCTCTCTCGGAATAGATGATTAATACAGTAAAATACTGCAGATTCTGAAAATCTGAAATAAAAACTGAAAAGGCTGGAAAAACTCAGCAGGTCTGGCAGCATTTATTTTCTCAGAAGACAAAGGAAATTTGGCATGATCTGGAGGAGGGGGCTGAGTGTAGGGTGACGAAATTTGCTGATGACACGAAGATGAGTGGAAAAGCAAATTGCGTGGAGGGTGTGGAAAGTCTGCAGAGAGATCTGGATAGGCTGAGCGAGTGGGCAAGGACCTGGCAGATGGAGTATAATGTTAGCAAGTATGAGGTTATCCACTTTGGCAGAAATAATAGTAGGAGGGATTATTATTTAAGAGGCGAAAAGCTGCAGCATGCTACGGTGCAGAGGGACCTGGGGGTCCTTGTGCATGAGTCACAAAAACCCAGTCTGCAGGTGCAGCAGGTGATCAAGAAGGCGAATGGTATGTTGGCCTTTATAGCGAGGGGGATTGAATATAAAAGCAGGGAGGTCTTGCTGCAACTGTACAGGGTACTGGTGAGGCCGCAGCTGGAGTACTGTGTGCAGTTTGGTCGCCGCACTTGCGCAAGGATGTTTTGGCCTTGGAGGGAGTGCAGAGGAGGTTCACTAGGCTGATACCGGAGATGAGGGGGTTGGACTTTGAAGAGAGGCTAAATAGACTGGGTCTGTACTCGTTGGAGTTTAGAAGGATGAGGGGGGATCTTATAGAGATGTATAAGTTAATGAAGGGGATGGATAGGATAGAGGTAGAGAGATTCTTCCCGCTTAGAAAGGATAGCAGGTCTAGAGGACACAGCCTCAAGATAAGGGGGTTTAGATCGGAGTTGAGGAGGAACTTCTTCACTCAAAGGGTGGTGAATCTCTGGAATTCTCTGCCCGTTGCAGTGGTGGAGGCTACCTCGCTAAATATATTGAAGTCACGGGTAGATAGGTTTTTGATAGACAGGGGAATTAAGGGTTATGGGGGGAAAGCGGGAAAGTGGAACTGATCCACTTCAGATCAGCCATGATCTTATTGAATGGCGGGGCAGGCTCGAAGGGCTAGATGGCCTATTCCTGCTCCTATTTCTTATGTTCTTATGTTCTTAGGTCCCCTACAACAGGAGTACAGAATATAGGGCTAATGGAAGGACTCTTATTAGTGTTGACGAGCAGAGAGATCTCAGGGTACATGTGCATAGCTCCCTGAAAGTTGGCACCCAGGCTGATAAGGTTGTTAAGAAGGCATACGGTGTGTTAGCTTTTATTGGTAGAGGGATTGAATTTCGGAGCCGTGAGGTCATGTTACAAAACTCTGGTGCGGCTGCACTTGGAGTATTGCGTACAGTTCTGGTCGCTGCATTATAAGAAAGATGTGGAGGCATTGGAAAGGGTGCAGAGGAGGTTTACCAGGATGTTGCCTGGTATGGTGGGAAGGTCTTATGAGGAAAGGCTGAAGGACTTGAGGTTATTTTCATTGGAGAAAAGAAGGTTACGAGGTGACCTGATTGAGGCATACAAGATGATCAAAGGATTGGATAGGGTGGACAGTGAGAGCCTTTTACCTCGGATGGTGATGACTAGCACGAGGGGGCATAGCTTTAAATTGAGGGGTGGTAATTATAGGACGGATGTCAGAGGTAGGTTCTTTACTCAGAGGGTAGTAAGGGCGTGGAATGCCCTGCGTGCAGCAGTGTGGACTCACCAACTTTAAGGGCATTCAAATGGTCAGTGGATAGGCATATGGATAACATTGGAATAGTTTAGATTAGAGGGTCATTAGATTGGTTCCACTGGTCGGTGCAACATCGAGGGCTGAAGGGCCTGTACTGCGCTGTTCTATGTTCTATGTTCTACAACCCTCATCAATTTTTACAGATGCACCATAGAAAGCACCCTTTCCAGATGTATCACAGCTTAGTATGGCTCCTGCTCTGACCAAGATCACAAGAAATCTCAAAGAGTTATGATGTAGCCCAGTCCATCATGCAAACCAGCCTCCCATCCATTGACTCCATCTACACTTCCTGCTACCTCAGAAAGGCAGCCGGCATAATCAGGGGCTCCATGCACCCTGGCATACTCTCTTCCACCTTCTTCCATTGGGAAAAAGATACAGAAATCTGAAAGCATGTACCAACTGACTCAAGAACAACTTGTTTCCTGCCATCATCAGGCTTCTGAATAGTCCTATCACACATTAAGCTGATCTTTCTTTTCACCCTATCGATAACACTATATTCTGCACCCTCTCCTTCCCTTCTCCCCTGCGTACTCTATGAACAGAATGTTTTGTCTGTAACAGCTCACACGGAAACAATTATTTTCACTGCATCCCAATAAATGTGACAATAATAAATCAATCAATCAATTAATTATCTGTGCAGAGAAAAACTGAGTTAATGGTTCGAATCCAATGTGATTCTTTTTCAGGTTAATTATGGTTACTGCAGTTTAATGCAGCCCCACACCCTCATCAGGCCCAGCAGTTTTGAGAGCAATGCTTTCTATCGGCTGCGCACATTGGGCTGAATTTGTCAATGTGATGGAAACTCCAAATACTGGTCTGAAAGTCAGGGGCAACCCTGCTCGGACCGCAGCCCTCCCACCCCCCCACCCAGCCATGTTTTGAGGCTCAATAAACAACTAATGAGGTGTCAACGTTGAGCTGGATAATTTTGATGGTTACACCATATAAGATCGACTGTGAAAAGAGCAATCGTGGCCTTAAAAAAGAATGCCTTCAAAGAAGTGGTAGACATCCACATATCAAACAGATCCATAGTGGAGCCTGGGAATAAAGATGGGATCTTGCAGCTGACTGGTCACTCTCCTGGGCGGAATTTTCCTGTCCTTCTTGCCACGGGAGTCACTGGAGGTAAGGAGGGTAAACACTGTAAGAAGTCTCACAACACCGGGTTATGTCCAACAGGTTTATTTGGGAGCAAAAGCCATTAGTTTTCAAAGCACTGCTTCTTCATCAGGTGAGTGGGATTTCAGTTCACAAATGGGGCATATAAAGACACAAACTCAATTTACAAAATAATGGTTGGAATGCGAGTCTTCACAGGTAATCAAGTCTTGAAGGTACAGACAGTGTGAGTGGAGAGAGGGTTAAGCACAGGTTAAAGAGATGTGTATTGTCTCCAGACAGGAGTTAGTGAGATCCCAGGTAAGACATAGGGGTTACAAATAGTGTGACATGAACCCAAGATCCCGGTTGAGGCTGTCCTCATGTATGCGGAACTTGGCAACAGTCTCTGCTCAGTGATTCTGCATTGTTGTGTGTTGTGAAGGCAGCCTTGGAGAACGCTTGCCTGAAGATCAGAATGCCATGGCTGCTGAAGTGTTCCCCAACAGGAAGAGAACACTCTTGCCAGGTGATTGTTGAGCGGTGCTCATTCATCCGTTGTTATAGCGTCTGCATGATCTCATAGGTAAGGAGGGTACAGAGGACTGTAGGGACAGTACCAGAGGACTGGAAAATAGCTAATGTAACACCGCTGTTTAAAAAGGGAGGGAGGCAGCGGATGGGAAATTATAGGCCGGTTAGCCTAACTTTGGTCATTGGCAAGATTTTAGAGACCATTATTAAAGATGAGATCGCAGAGTATTTGGAAGTGCATGATAAAGTAGGACTGAGTTCGCACGGCTTTGTCAAAGGGAGGTCATGTCTGACAAATCTGTTAGAGTTCTTTGAGGAGGTAACAAGGATAAAGGAGAACCAGTGGATGTGGTTTGTTTAGATTTCCAGAAGACCTTTGACAAAGTACCATGTTGGAGATTGTTAAGTAAATTATAGTGTCCATTGTGATAAGGGTAAGATCCTGGCATAGATAGAGGATTGGCTGACTGGGAGAAGGCAGAGATTGGGGATGAAGGTGTCTTTTTTAGGATAGCAGCCAATGACTAGTGGTGTTCCTCAGGGGTCAATGCTAGGACCACAATATACATTAGTGATTTAGAGGAAGGAACTGAAGGCCCTGTTGTTAAGTTTACAGATGATACAAAGATATTAAAGGCACAGGTAGTATTGAGGAAACAGAGGGACTGCAGAGGGATCTGAGTGAGATCATAAAATCCCACCTAATATCATCCATTCAGCACAGAATCAACCAATCATCTGAAGTATTAATATTTTAAAGATAAAATGAGTGGGACTTTCTAGCTACACTCATCCCAAGGCCAGAAAATTCCACCTCCTCCCCACTCCTGTCCTTGGCCTTTCCCCCCTGCCCCCAACCCCTCCCCCAGGGTCAACGGACCTTTGCAAGATCCGCCAAATTTTCTGTCCCATTAGACCATAAGACACAGAAGCAGAATTAGGCCACTCAGCCCAACGAGTCTGCTCTGCCATTTAATCATGCCTGATATTTTTCTCATCCCCATTTTCCTGCCTTTTCCCCATGGCACCTGACCCCTTATTAATCGAGAACCTATCTATCTCTGCCTTAAAGACACTCAATGACCTGGCCTCCACAGCCTTCTGCGGCAAAGAGCTTCACAGATTCACCACTCTCTGGCTGAAGAAATTCCTCCTCGTCTCTGTTTTAAAGGATCGTCCCTTTAGCCTGAGGTTGTGCCCTCTGGTTCTAGTTTTTTCTACTAGTGGGAACATCCTCTCCACGTGCATCCTATCCAGGCTTCGCAGTATCTTGTAAGTTTCAATAAGATCCCCCCTCATCCTTCTAAACTCCAACAAGCACAGACACAGAGTCCTTAACCATTCCTCATACGGCAAGCTCTTCATTCCAGGGATCATTCTTGTGAACCTCCTCAGGACCCTTTCCAAGGCCAACACATCCTTCCTTAGATATGGGATTTAAAATTGTTCTGACCAGAGCCTTATACAAACTCAGAAGTGCATCCTGAAATGCAGCATGCGGGCTTCACAGCAGCACAGTGGTTAGCACTGCTGCTTCACAGCTCTAGGGTCCTGGGTGCGATTTTTGGCCCAGGTCACTGTCTGTGTGGAGTTTGCACAATCTCCTCATGTCTGTGTGGGTTTCCTCCGGGTTGTCCGGTTTCCTCCCACAGTCCAAAGATGTGCGGGTTAGGTTGATTGGCCATGTTAAGAAATTGCTCCTTAATGTCCAGGGTTGCGTAGGTTAGAGGGATTAGAGGGTATAATATGTAGGGATGTGGGGGGTAGGGCCTGGGTGAGATTGTGTTCAGTACAGACTCAATGGGCTGAAGGGCCTCTTTCTGCATTGTAGGGTTCTATGATTCTATGATCCCTACTCTTGTATTCTCGCCCTCTTGACATGAATGCTAACATTGCATTTGTCTTCCTAACTGCTGGTGCTATGCCATTTTTTCTCAGTGTGGATCTTGCATGTCTCTCTTGTGGGGAGAATGAATTGGATTCAACTTGAAGTTGATTTTTGGATCAAACAAGGCGATGGATTCAGGTTCAACCGGTCTGCTCCGAACATTGGCTTTGTGACTATAAGAATGGAGGGAAAGCTTTCAAAAAATACCAACCAACTGGAAAATTTGGGCTTTGAGACAGGATTGGAAGTGCTAAAATAAAATCATTGAATTAAATGATTCCTGATCAGTGAAGAGAGGAAATTCCCTTCATTACTGTTCAGGTCTCTAAATGAGAAAAGAGACAATAAGAAGTCTCACAACACCAGGGGAAAGTCCAATAGATTTATTTGGTAGCACGAGCTTTCAGAGTGCAGCAGGTGAGTGGGAGTTGCATTCACAAACAGAGCACATATAGACACAGACTCAATTGCAAGATAATTAGAATGCAAGTCTTAACAGATAATGAAGTCTTTACAGGTACAGACAATGTGAGTGGAGAGAGGGTTAAGCAAAGTTAAAGAGGTGTGAATTGTCTTCAGCCAGGACAGTTAGTAAGATTTTGCAAGCCCAGGCAAATCGTGAGGGTCACATGTAGTGTGACATGGACCCAAGATCCTTGTTGAGGCTATCCTTATGTGTGCGGAGCTTGGCTATCAGTTTCTGCTTGCGATTTTGCGTTGTCGTGGGTCTTGAAGGCCACCTTAGAAACGCTTACTTGAAGATCGGAGGCTGAATGTTGTTGATTGCTGAAGTGTTCCCCGACAGGAAGGGAGCACTCCTTCCTGATGATTGTCGATCGGTGTTCATTCATCCATTGTCGTAGTGTCTGTGTGGTCTCGCCAATGTAACATGCCTCGGGACACCCTTTCCTGCAGCGTGTCAGGTGGACAACGTTGGCTGAGTTGCATGAGTGTGTACCTGGTGGAGAAAAGAAAACACTCTGGTTTCTGTAGCTCGCTCAGAAACATTCTTTTCAATGATTCGAATTATCAGACTGAAACAACAGCGCATTATTCTTGCTTATAAACCTGAATGATCCTGCGCCTGTAACTCAAACTAAATAACTCTGTTAACACAGGCTATTGAGATCTGAAAACATTGCAGAAGCTTCAATGTTGGATCTGGGAGAGTGTGTAGAAAACTCAATAATAGGCAGCACGGTGGCACAGTGGTTAGCACTGCTGCCTCACCGTTCCAGAGACCCAGGTTCAATTCCCGGCTTACATCATTGTCTGTGCAGAATCTGCACATTCTCCCCGTGTCTGAGTGGGTTTCCTCCAGGTGCTCCGGTTTCCTCCCAAACTCCAAAAGATTTGCTGCTTAGGTGGATTGACCATGCTAAATTCTCCGTCAGTTTCCCCCAGTAGGCAGGGGAGTGTGGCAAATAGGGGATTTTCACAGAACTTCATTGCAGTGTTAATGTGAACCTACTTGTGACACTATTGCATAAAACTTAAAAAAAACCAGACTGCTTTGTAATCTGAGTCGTGAATGGTGCTGAACATTGCGCAGTCATCAGTGATCATCCTTCCTTCTGATGTTAACGTAGGATGTGGAGATGCCGGTGTTGGACTAAGATAGGCACAGTAAGAAGTCTCACAATGCTAGGTTAAAGTCCAACAGGTTTATTTAGTAACACGAGATTTCAGAGCGCTGCCCCGATGACTTCTTACTAATGCTAATGTAAACCTACTTGTGACAGCAACAAGTAAATTTCAAAAACTTAAACAATGCAACAGTGGCAAAAATGCTACTGTGCAGTACTGTGGGGTGGTTCAAAAACATGAAAAGTCAACAATGTAGATCATAGAATCATAACAGTGCAGAGGGAGGCCATTCAGCCCATCGAGTCTGCACAGACCACAATTGCACCCAGGCTCTATTCCCACAACCTCACACATTCCCCTAATCCGTCCAACACTAGGATCAATTTAGCCTAGCCAATCAACCTAACCCGCACATTATTGGACTGTGGGAGGATACCGGAGCACCTGGAGGAAACCCACGCAGTCACGGGGAGAATGTGCAGAATCCGCACAGACAGTGACCCAAGGCCGGAATTGAACCTGGGTCCCCGGCGCTGTGAGGCAGCAGTGCCACCAAGCTGCCCACCTTATAATTAGCGGTGAATCTCTGTGCTCGGTGTGCATTATGCTTGTAGCAGCCAACAGACTTATCGTGGGATTTTCAGTGGAGATTTGCGGTTGTCAGGTGTCTGATACAACATCCCCTCCAGGGATCTGTGACATTGTGAACAGCTAACACCAAGATTAATCAGGTTGAAAAATGCTGACCGAGACCCATAGACACAACATTTAATCAACCAATATTTTGCACACAGCAGCCATAGCCTGTGACATGCCTGTCCCATTTCAGATTAAAGGAGAAACAGTGCAACATGGATCTCCAGTGCTGTTCTTCTCTCCTGCTGTGGAGGTGCTGGCGTTGGACAGCCACCTGATGAAGGGACAGGCTGTCCTGAAAGCTTGCGGCTTTTGCTACAAATAAACCTGTTTGGACTTTAAACTGGTGTTGTTGGGTTTCTTTCTGCTTCTCTCCTGAACCAGCGCAAGCAACTCTTCCCACTGTTTCCCAATCATAAAATATAAGTAATATTTCATTGCTCTCTAGTAGGGTCATCTAGTCTCATAACATTGGCCCAAATTTTACTCCTTCATCCATCCCAGAATCGGGCTGGCCGAGGCTCGCAGAACAGCAATCTCCGTGGCCCCAGATGGGATCTTACCAGCCTTAGACAGGTGAGGTGGTAAAATTCCAGCAATTGATTCTGTCTTTCTCTCTCCTGATGGTGCCAGACCTGCTGAGTTTATCCAGCATTTTGTATTTTTATTGTTGTTTCTTAAAGGCAGGTTGCCTCTTATCCAGAAGTTACGAGAATATATTGCTGCGCTGGCAATTGTTGAAGCAAGAACAACAATGGCCAGTACGATGCACAATGGTTAGCTGCCTCACAGCTCAAGGACCCGAGTTCAATTCCAGCCTTGGGTGACTGTGTGGAGTTTGCACATTCTCCCCGTGTCTGCAATAGTTTTCTCAGGGTGCTCCGGTTTCTGCCCACAGTCCAAAGATGTGCATATTAGGTAGATTGGCCATGCTAAATTGACCCTTAGTGTCACCAAGATGTGTAGGTTAGGGGGATTAGCCATGATAAATGTGTGGGGTTATGACGAAAAGGCCTGGGTAAAATACTTGTCGGTGGAGACTCGATGGGCCAAATAGCCTCTTCTGCACTGGAGGGATTCGATGATGATTCTATGAACAGGGCACATAGAATGATCCAGATTGATGGGTGCAGCACTGGAATCATTGGTGCTGTAGATAGGACCCTAGTGTCAGGGGATTTGCAGAGTAAATGTGTGGGATTATGGGAATAGGACCTGAGTAGGATTGTGTTCAGAACAGACTCAATGGGCCGAATGACCTCCTTCTGCACTATAAGGAGTGCTGCAGTCCAGGAGGTGGGGAGGAACGGGGGTGGAGGGTGTGTGGGTGCTGTGGTAGAAGACTCCTCACAAGTGCCAAGAGGGGAATGAGAGCAGATGGCCAGGAAGGTCAACTGCCAAAAATACTATAACAGGCCGAATGATCTAACACTGGTCAGCTCAAGGTCAGCAATTGTGTGGCCTACATGACATCTCCCATCCTCCTCTCCACTAGCCTCCACTGTTCCAAACACTGCCCTCCTCTCCCCCCACTTCAAATCCCTCTCAAACAGCATTACACGAATGAATTTCTCCCCAGCACCTCCTGTGGTATAGTGCTCCCTCAGCACTGCACTGAAATCAACTATGACTGGACGCTCAAATCCCAGTAGCGAGAATCTTACAGCCATTCATGCCCACTGGATTTTCCCATCCTGATCCAGTGGTCAGAGGTTTGTCTGGGGGCTATATTCTCCAACCCCCCTGATGTGGGAGCATAGTATGAACGGCTGGTAAGCTTGCGCCCAGAGAGTTTAAACCCACAACCTTGCGACTTTGAGTTTTGAGATAACTTGGAGCCAAGCAGACATGAATGGAGCATTGAAAAATAAGCAGAAAAGTTGATCATTTAACGCTTTGAAACTTCTCTTCCAGACTGTAGTCATAGACAACATCTGCAGGCTGACCCTCATCCTGATAACCAAGGCTTACCCCCAGAAGGGTCAATTAAGAAGCTGATCTAACACTTTAGCTAAAGGAATAGAATATAAAGGTAAGGAAGTATTGCAGTGACTATATAAGGCATTGGTGAGGCCACACCTGGAGTATTGTGTACTATTTTGGTCCCCTTATTTGAGGGATGATGTAGTGGCATTGGAGACAGTTCAGAGGAGGTTCACTAGATTGGTTCCAGAGGTGAGGGGTTTGTCATATGAAGAGAGATCGAACAGTTTAGGCCTATACCTCTGGAATTTGGGCGGCACGGTGGCACAATGGTTAACACTCCTGCCTCATAGCACCAGGGACCTGGGTCGGATTCCCAGCTTGGGTCACTGTCTGTGTAGAGTTTGCACATTCTCCCTGTATCTGTGTGGGTTTCCTCCAGGCGCTCCGGTTTCCACCCACAGTCCAAAGATGTGCAGGTTAGGTGGATTAGCCATGCTAAATTGCCCCTTAGTGCAAGGGGGATTAGCTAGGGTAAATGTATGGGGTTATGGTGAAAGGCCCTGGATTGGATTGTGGTTGGTTCAGACTCGATGTGCTGAACCGCCTCCTTCTGCACTGTATGAATCTATGATTCTATAATTTAAAAGAATGAGGGCAGATCAAATTGAGGTATATACGGTGATAACAGGTACGGATAAAGGAAACGTGGAGCGTACGCTTCCTCTGGTGGGGCATTCTGGGACGAGAGGTCATAGTCTTAGGATAAGGAGTAGCAAATTTAAAAGAGAGTTGAGGAGAAACTCCTTCTCCCAAAGGGTTGTGAACCTGTGGAATTTGCTACCCCAAAGTGTGGAGGATGCTGGGACAGTGAGTAAATTTAAGGAGGAGTTAGAAAGATTTTAAAATTGGTAATGGGTTGAAGTGTTGTGGGGAGAAAGCAGGAAAATGGGGATGAGGAGCATATTAGCCATGATCAAATGGTGGAGTGGATGCGATGGGCCGAATGACCTAATTCTACTCCTATATCTTATGAACTTTGTTGCACTTCGCACCGAAAGATAAACCACAATACAGAAAGTGAATGATTTTAATCCTCAGCCTGATAACTGCATTTAAATCCTCAACGCTTTCTTTGAGAGATTATGATGAGCACGTTGACTGCCAAAATCCATGTGACAACCTAACAGCGAAACAGCCTTATTTCCTTGCTTGATCAACAGGCAGTTTTGATTATGTCACACTATATACAAACAAAATCAGCACAGCTATTTTTATTTGAAATTGAATTACGCCTTTGCAAAAGTACAGCACTCTAAATATACGCTCCCCAATCCACTTTGGGGGCTGTTTTAATAAGGATATGTAGGCTTTCTCATTTCAGCTGTTATGTGGAAGGCTGCTTTACTCTGATGAGAACGAAGAATATCATGAACATACGGAGGTGCAGGAAGTGCATTCATTGCTGCAGTATAATGAATATTTATGATGTGCTTGTTGGTTAGATCCAATAACATGATACCCCACTGCTTTTATTCATACATACTGTTGTCCCACTGGGGTTCCATAATATCATTATGATTAACATCTCAGTTAGATACAAAAATGTGTGCTTGTCATAAAAGGGCTCAGATCCATCCCTCAGAGCCAGGCATCCTAGAATAATTGAATCCTACAGCTTAGAAGGAGATGCGTCACAGCTTGGTATGGCTGTTATTCTGGCCAAGACCGCAAGGAACTACGAAAGGTTGGGAACGTAGCCCAGTCCATCATGCGAACCAATCTCCCATCCATTGATTCCGTCTGCACTTCCCGCCACCATGGAAAAGCAGCCAGCATAATCAAAAGCCTCATGCATCCCGCTCATTCTCTCTTCCACCTTCTTCTGTCGGGGAAAAAGGTGCAAAAATCTGAATCCATGTACCGACTGATTGACTCAAGAACAGCTTCTTCCTGACTGCAAGCACACTTTTGAATGGACCTACCTTATTTTAAGCTGATCTTTCTCTGCACTCTAGCTGTAACACTACATTCTGCACTCTCTCCCTTCTTTCTCCCCTATGTACTCTGAGAATGGTATGCTTTGTCTGTGTAGCGTGCAAGAAACAATACAGGTATCACTAATGGGAATTCCATTAGCACTGAACTGTTTTACAGACTGCACTGTAACAAAAATAATAACAAAATATTTCATTTCATTCTTGCAGAGGAGCGGAAGAACAGCATCTTTTAATATGGCATCAAATTCGAGTAACTTGTACATTAAAGCTACAAGGTTTTGCGAACCAGCACTTTATCAATTAAGCTTTGGTGACGTTTTGATACTTTGCTCTCCAGCTGCACATTAGTCATAACAGTTAGTTCTGACCCAGTAAGTTTGGGATAAATAAGCTTCCACAAATATACACGCTTTCTGAAATTGGATTATTAAGATGATTCAGATGCAATACTGCTTGATTGTAGATAGCAGAGACACGCAGACAACTAGCTCGCAAAGTATTAAATGACGGTAGATGTGATTATAACTCATGAAACCAAGTCAGCGGCACGGTGGCACAGTGGTTAGCACTGCTCCCTCACAGCATCAGGGACCCGCGTTCGATTCCTGGCTTGTGTCACTGTCTGTGTGGAGTCTGCACACTCTCCCCGTATCTGCTTGGGTTTCCTTCGATTTCCTCCCACAGTCTGAAAGGCGTGCTGGTTAGGTGCATTGGCCGTGCTAAATTCTGCTTCAGAGTAGAACATAGAACATTACAGCGCAGTACAGGCCCTTCGGCCCTCAATGTTGCGCCGACCAGTGAAACCAATCTAATGACCCTCTAACCTAAACTATTCCAATGCTACCCATATGCCTATCCACTGACCATTTGAACGCCCTTAAAGTTGGCGAGTTCACAACTGCTGCAGGCAGGGCATTCCACGCCCTTACTACCCTCTGAGTAAAGAACCTACCTCTGACATCTGTCCTATAATTACCACCCCTTAATTTAAAGCTATGTCCCCTTGTGTTAGCCATCACCATCCGAGGTAAAAGGCTCTCACTGTCCACCCTATCCAATCCATTGAGGCATTCAAGATGATCAATCAGGCCACCTCGTAACCTTCTTCTCTCCAATGAAAATAACCTCAAGTCCCTCAGTCTTTCCTCATAAGACCTTTCCACCATACCAGGCAACATCCTGGTAAACCTCCTCTGCACCCTTTCCAATGCCTCCACATCTTTCTTATAGTGCGGCGACCAGAACTGTACACAATACTCCAAGTGCGGCCGCACCAGAGTTTTGTACAGTTGTAACATAACCTCACAGCTCCGAAATTCAATCCCTCTGTCAATAAAAGCCAACACACCGCACGCCTTCTTAACAACCTTATCAACCTGGGTGCCAACTTTCAGGGAGCTATGCACATGTACCCCGAGGTCCCTCTGCTCGTCCACACTACTAAGAGTCCTTCCATTTGCCCTATATTCTGTACTCCTGTTATTCTTACAAAAGTGAATCACCTCACACTTTTCCGTATTAAACTCCAAAAAGCCGAAAAGGTGCGTGAGTGTGGCAGCAAGGGGATTTTCACAGTAAATTCATTGCAGTGTTAATGCAAATCTACTTGTGACACTAATAAATAAACTGAACTGAAAGTCAGGCAAAGTCAATGGACAAATGTTCAAGTGTGGTGCTGTTGTGATGGTGTTTTCAATAATACCCCAGAGGGAAAAAGAAATCTCTCACTATTGCTTCCCTTTTCTAGAAGTTCACCTTCACTAACTGGGATCAAAGCCCATCCAGTGGATTTGACCAAAAGGCTCAAACGTCCCAAAAACAAAATGAATAGCGGTTGTTTTTAGAATAAGGCACAGTGGTTAATACCTCACAGCTTCAGAGACCCGGGTTCGATTCCAGCCTTGGGCAACTGTTTGTGTGAAGGCAGCGTGTCCTCCCAGTGTCTGCGTGGGTTTCCTCTGGGTGCCACAGATTCCTCCCACAGTCCAAAGACGTGCAGGTTAGGTGGACTGGCTCCCCTAAATGCATGGGGTTACAGAGATAGGGTGTGGGACAGGACCTGGGTAAGATGCTCTGCCAGGGAGTTAGTGCAAGCTCAAAAGCTGAATGGCTTTGTCTGCATTGTAGGGATTCTATGAATGAGAGTATCCACTATTAAAGTAAAAGATACCAATGGTAATGTGGCTCCTTTCAGGAGACAATCCCTGAGGGCCTCAGGATTGGGCCACACCCTATGGAGACGCAATGTGGGAAGCCAAGCCAATAGGGTGCAAGGGCCTGTGTCCTGGGTAGGGGAGCGACGTCAGTTGGAGCCAGGGAGGAGACGAGAGTAGACATGCATTGCAGTTCTATTACAGTATAGCTTCAACATATATAAATACTGTCAGTGATAAACCCTGAATAACTTGAAGCCACAACGAGTCAACTTTGAAGTCATACCAATACCTGAAACCTTTAGTACTGGGCATGTGACACTTTCAATTTTCTTGTAGCAGGGAGATTAGCACATTATACCCAAGATTTAAATATTCAAAATGGCCCAGACCTTGCAGTCCCAGTAGCGATGAAACATAAAAAATAGAAGCAAGAAGATGTCATTTACTCCACCATTCATTTCAATAATGGCTGCTCATCCAACTCAATAACCTAATCCTGCCACCCCCCCCCATGCCCTTTGACCCCCTCTGCCTCAAGTTCTATCTCTATCTCTTGATAATATTCAACGTTTTGGTTTCAAAACCTTTGTGAAGTTTGCATGTTCTCCCCATTTTTGTGTGGGTTCCCTCTGAGTGCCCCAGTTTCCTCCCACAGTCCAAAGATGTTCGAGTTAAGTTGATTGGGTCCATTCAAAAGTCAGATGGCAGCAGGGAAGGAGCTGCTCTTGAGTCGGTTGGCACGTGATCTCAGACTTTTATATCTTTCTCCTGACGGGGTGGAAGGGGGCATGTCTGGAGTTCATGGGGTCTTTAATTATGCTGGCTGCTTTTCTGAGGCAACGGGAGGTGTAGACAGAGTCAATGGATGGGAGGCTGGTTTGCGTGATGGACTGGCTACATTCACAACCCTTTGTAGTTTCTTGCGGTCTTGGTCAGAGAAGAAGCTATACTGGGCTGTAATACAGTCAGAAAGGATGCTTTCTATGGTGCATCTATAAAAATTAGTTTGAACGGACATGCTAAATTTCTTTAGCCTCCTGAGAAAGTAGAGGTTTTGGTGGACTTTCTTAACTATAGCATCACCCTAGAAATACTAAAGAGATTAGTAGAATTACTGAGGTGCCATGGGACAAGAGCTTCACTCTGAGGATAGCAGTATTTGTAATGTCACCACTTCCACTCCACCGGTGCCCATGTTGTTGCCTGCAATGCAAAGAAGGAAACCTTAGCCAGAACTCTCCAACCATTCATGCCAGCATGATTTTCCAGACCCGCTGGCAGTGTACCCCCTCCCGTGAGTTCCCCAGCGACATTGGGTGACATCAAAGGAAAATCCCATTGGCAACGACAGGACCAGAGAACTCTCACTGCTAGCGAACAGCGCGCCACCTCCCACAGGTGGGAACCAAGTGGCTGGGAGGCTGCGGAACCTCCTCCCTTAATTTGTTCTTCTCTCTCCTCAAACGCTGCCTGACCTGCTGTATATTTCCAGCATTTTCCGGAGTCTTTTTTTGTGTCACTATCTGCATACTTCCACTGCACGCACGTAATGCCAGCACTATAATCCTCGTTAAATTGGCATTCGATGCGCACTGTGCCAGAAATGGGCCTGAGAATTTTTCGTCAAATTCAGCATCTGCGGAACTGAAACAACAAAGATACAGAGAAAATGTTGCGGCCACCGTTCCCAGGTTACTTTGCCAAGATTTCCTATGATGGAGATCTGCAATGAATCAGAGGCCTAATCCGATTAACAGAAATTCTCCCTCCTCTGTGGTTTACACTTACTTTAATATTTAGAAGGGATTGTTTAAATAGAAACAGTCAGTGTCAGATAAACGGCTGTAATATCATATGATTGGTGCTGCATTCTTTTTGTTTTTCCAAACAATTCACTTACTGTCAAGAATTCTGGTAAGAAATTTTAATTTTAATTGACATGCAACAGTACTTAAGTTTAACTGTATTGCTCGCTCACATTTACCTTGTTTCCACACCTTATATAACTTGTTGAAATTCAATATTCAAAATAGAAGCATCAATCCAGGTCAAAGCAATCCATTTGATTGGCACTCCATCCACAAACATTTTCTCCCTCCACCACTGATGCTCAGTGGCAGCAGTGTGTACCATCTACAAGGTGCACAGCAGGGAACTCACCAACCTTCCTTAGGCAGCATCTTCCAAACCACAACTGCTATCCACCTGGAAGGACAAGGACAGCAGACACATGGGTGTTCCCAAGTGTCTGCTGTCCTTGTCCTTCCGGATGGGAGTTCCCCTCGAAGTCACACACACCATCCTGACTTGCAAATGTATTGCTGTCGCTGGGTCAATCTCCTGGAACTCCCTCCCTAACAGCATTGTGGGTGTACCTACACTATTTAGACTGCAGCAGTTCAAGAAGGCACATGGGTGTTCCTATGTGTCTGCTGTCTTTGTCCTTCCAGATGGAAGTTCCCCTCCAAGTCACACACACCATCCTGACTTGCAAATGTATTGCTGTACCTTCACTGTCGCTGGGTCAAACTCCTGGAACTCCCTCCCTAACAGCATTGTGGGTGTACCTACACTATTTAGACTGCAGCAGTTCCAGAAGGCAGCTCATCACCACTTTCTTCAGGCAATTAGGGACGGGCAATAAATGCTGGCTTAGCCAGCAATGACCATATTCTGTTAATGTACATGAGAAAAATATTGAGCAGATCCTCTGTGTGAAAATTTAGGAATGCAAAACTCTATCTCCTCTTGAATTCAAAATACATTAAAAATCTTGGAGCAAAATTGTTCTTTCCATGTCCACATTTACAATGGAAACTGTCTACCTAAATATTTTAGATGAAAGTTTATTCATTAGTGTCATGAAGTTAATGTGAAAATTCCCTAGCCACCACACTCTGGTGCCTGTTTGGGTACACCGAGGGAGAATTTAACATGGCCAATGCACCTAACCAGCATGTCTTTCAGACTGTGGGAGTAAACCGGAGCACCTGGAGGAAATTCACACAGACACAAGGAGAATGTGCAGACTCCACACAGGCAGTGACCCAAGCAAGGAATTGAACCTGGCTCCCTGGCACTGTGAGGCAGCAATGCTAACCACTGGGCCATCATGCCACCCAATCTTTCTCTACAATGTAGCAAACATATTTTTGACTAGAGAATTAGAGACCCTCACCAATGTTGTGATGAGATAAGTGAGAAGTCTCACAAAACCAGATTAAAGTCCAACAGGTTTTTTAAGTGGAGGTAGGTTCACAAACAGGTCATATATAGGCAAAGACACAATTTCAAGATGTCTTTGCCTCAGTCTAAATAGTGTAGGTACACCCACAATGCTGTTAGGGAGGGAGTTCCAGGAGTTTGACCCAGCGACAGCGAAGGTACAGCAATACATTTGCAAGTCAGGATGGTGTGTGTGACTTGGAGGGGAACTTCCATCTGGAAGGACAAGGACAGCAGATACATGGGAACACCCATGTGTCTGCTGTCCTTGTCCTTCCAGATGGATAGCAGTTGTGGTTTGGAAGATGCTGCCTAAGGAAGGTTGGTGAGTTCCCTGCTGTGCACCTTGTAGATGGTACACACTGCTGCCACTGAGCACGATTGCGAGATGTCTTTGCCTCTATATGCCATTCTTGAGAACCTAGCTCAACTCATCTGATGAAGAAATGAATTCATGACACCAAATAGACCTGTTGGACTTTAACCTGGAGACTTCCTACTGTGCCCACCCCAGTCCAAGTCAGGCATCCCCACATCCTGATGAGATAAGCTTAATCATCCCAAGGCAATGATAGATGAATTCAGGTCATCTTGTCAAAACTGGAAGAGCTTTGAAATGCTATCTCAGGGTGCAAGCTGAATAAAGGGCACTGCCCTCGCTTCGACACATCAGGGAAAATACATTTCTGATTTTAGTTATCGCTACAAGATCCTCCAGCTTCCATTATTGAATTTCAACAGGTTACACGGGGCGTGGAAACAAGGCAAATGTGAGTGAGCAATAACATTAAACTTAAGCACTGTTGCATATCAAGAGATTAAAATGAAAGTTCCGCACCAGTATTTTATAATAAGCTGAATGCCAGTCGAAGATTTAGACTTTGCGACTGCAATTATTCTCCAGGATGGATGATCTGCTTCAATAGTCAAGATGAAGAGTCTTGCCAACCCACATTTTCTCATTAGGAAAAGAGATTAAAAAGGAACTATTTACAATTATGAACTGAAGCTGAAAAGACGGAAACTCAATAATTCTTTGTTCCAAACAAGGGGCAGAATCTGTCGTATTATTATGAAGTAATAAAGCGTCTCCCAAAATCTTTGTCCGCTGAACATTTTTTGACCACCCAGGAGTACTGACAGAACACCTGAGAAACATTCTTATTAAACCACAATGTATCAATTGTTTTTATTCTATAGGTACAAGCCCACAAAGACAAATTTGTAAAAGTCTTTTCCATTTCTTATTGCATACATATCATACAAGATGAGAGTCTTAGGATAAAGGGTAGCGAATTTAAAACAGAGTTGAGGAGAAACTACTTCTCCCAAAGGGCTGTGAACCTGTGGAATTTGCTACCCCAAATTGTGGAGGTTGCTGGGACAGTGAGTAAATTTAAGGAGGAGTTAGACAGATTTTTAATTAGTAATGAGTTGAAGGGTTTGGGGAAAAGTCAGGAAAATGGGAATGAGGAGCATATCAGCCATGATCGAATGGTGGAGCGGACTCCACGGGCCGAATGCTCTTATATCTTTTGAATATATGAATTTATTTAAAGTTTATCTATTAGTCACAAGTAAGGCTTACATTAACACTGCAATGAAGTTGCTGTGAAATTCCCTTAGTTGCCATATTATGGCATCTGTTCGGGTCAATACACCTAACCAGCACATCTTTCAGAATGTGGGGGGAAACTGGAGAGCCAACCAGCCCAGTGTTAACCAGTCCAGTGCCTGCTCCAGTTGAATAGCTAACAGGGTGTAAGCTGTGAGCTTGTGGCCTGCAGCAATGGTAAGTGGGTGAGAGCCAGGCAAAGTATGTAAATGGGATTTTAGTTATGGTTGATATCGATAGATATCAATAGAGATTAGATGAGTGAAGGGGGTGAATTGAGCAGGTGGTCGGATATGGATGCACCCCCTAGCCTTGACCAATGGTGTGAGATTATGAAATGTTTTGTAGTGTCTCTTGGCACTAGATTGTTGTCATTGACTGTCAGGGCTAGCCAATCCTACTGCCTTCTGAACACTTGTTTGGTGGGTGCTCCTGGCCCCTTGAGTGAAGAGGATCTCTCAACCTTGGCCTCCACCTTGTCCAGCTATTCCAGAGAGGCATTCAAAAACCTTAGGGCATTGGCGGGGGTGGGGGGGGCGGTGCTCCCTGATTTGTTGAGCAAGTTCTGTCTATTTGCAATTATCTCAATCTTCATTGGATGCCTACAGGCAGAAGGAGGCCATTTGGTCCATCGAGTCTGCACAAATTCTCCCACAGACCATCTTGCCCAGACTCTCCCCTCCATCCTATCCCCATAACACCACACATCCACCCCATTAATCCCTACAGATCTTGGGTCACTAAGGGGCATTTTACCATGGTCAATCAACATAACTTGCACATGATCATAGAAACTCTACAGTGCAGAAAGAAGCCATTTGGCCCATTGAGTCTGCAATGACCACAATCCCACCCAGGCCCTATTCCTGTAATCCCACATATTTAATATGCTAATCCCCTGTCACTAGGGGCAATTTAGCATGGTCAATCAACCTAACCAGCACATCATTAGACAGTGTGAAGAAATCCACGCAGCCCAAGGCTGAAATTGAACCCAAGACCTTGGTGCTGTGAGATAGCAGCGCCAACCACTGTGCCACCATGCTGCCCAGTCGCCAAGTAGTTTCAGCCCCTGGTGTAACCAGAATACAGCTTTCCTTTGAGAGATTCATTCTGGCTTTAAATAGACTCACTTTAAACGATATCTACCTTCGGTTAGCTGTAGAGGGGTAAACCCCACTTAGCAATGCATTCAACACTCAAACAGGGAAATGAGAATGTGGTATGGTATCTGTGTTCTCCCTTGGCTATGTGGGTTTTCTCCGGGTGTTCTGATTTCCTCCCAAACTCTAAAGATGTCCGGGTTAGATGGATTGGTCATGATAAATTGTACGTTAGTGTCAGGGTAAATGTATGGGTTTATGGGGATAAGCTCTGGGTAGAATTGTTGTCGGTACAGGCTCGATGGGCCAAATGGCCTTCTGCATTGTAAGGTTTCTATGATCGCGCTGCCTATATCACCTCGAGCAGGCCCTGGGTAATTGGGCAACACATCCAATTTCAGGAGCCATTCAATTTACCACCTTTCATCTTAGCAGGGAAACTTCAAACACTGTTCTGAAATTTCCCCATTCCACGTCCACTTTCAGAGCCTGGCAGGTTTGAGTTTGCCTGGTGTGAACTCGTGAAAAAAATCTGACAATTTGGTAGCGTTTGCTAATTGAATTTCACTTTGCTCAAAGGTCATGAGGATGATTCTCATGTATGATATAAGAAAATATAGTGTACGTGGAGGGATGGCCTAGTGGTATTGTCACTCGACTATTAATCCAGAAATTCATCTAATGTTTACATAGAACATTACAGCACAGTACAGGCCCTTTGGCCCTCAATATTGGGCCGAGCTATGTCCAATCTCAAGATCAAGCTATCCCACGCCCTCCAATTCTGGTGTGCTCCATGTGCCTACCCAATAACTGCTTGAACGTTCCTGAAGTGTCCGACTCCACTATCACAGCAGGCAGTCTATTCCACAGCCCAACCACTCTCTGAGTAAAGAATCTACCTCGGACATCCCTCCTATATATCCCACCATGAACCTTATAGTTATGCCCCCTAGTAACAGCTACAAAATTTTGAGGACCTACGATCGAATCTTGTCGGAGACTATACACATCTCTTTAACCTGTGCTTAACACTCTCTCCACTCACACTGTCTGTACCTTTAAGACTTGATTACCTGCAAAGACTTGCATTCCAACCATTATTTTGTCAACTGAGTTTGTGTCTTTATATGCCCTGTTTGTGAACAGAACTCTCACTCACTTAATGAAGGAGCAGCGCTCCGTAAACTTGTGGCTTGGGCTGCCAAATAAACCTGATGTTGTGAGACTTCTTACTGTGTTTACCCCAGTCCAACGCCATGAATCCCGCCATGGTCGATGATGGATTTGAATTCAATGAAAAATATTTAGAATTAAGAATCTACTGATGACCATGAAACCATTGTCGATTGTTGGAAAAACTCATCTGGTTCACGAATGTCCTTTAGAGAAGGAAATCGGCCTGGTGTGGCCAACATGTGGCTCCAGATCCACAGCAATGTGGTTGACCCTCAACTGCCCTCTGGAATGGCCTTGCAAGCGTCTCAGTTCAAGGGCAACTAGGGATGGGCAATAAATGCTGGCCCAGCCAGTGATATCTTTACTTGGTGCTCCTACACAGGAATCTTTACTCGATCATCCTACGCAGGAATCTTTACTCCATGGTCCTACCTCGTGGCTGACCAGGGATTTTATGACCTTGAGACTCAGATTGGTATTTTCAGAGACTTGTTGCCATTGGCAATGCACCCACAATTTTATAACCACTCACCTAATATTAACAAAGCACCTTGAAAAGCATCAACCTCTTTTGCAACGTCAGCATTTTCACTGTAAAAATGTCTGGCTGCTTAATCCTGTTCCTGGAGTGCAATGAAGGACGTATTATATTGAACAATAAAACCTGTGGGCCTACTAAATTATTTTGCATCTTCATATGTTATACTGGCCTTCCTATAATTAATGGGCTCATCGTGCTGCTGAGTACAGCGCTGTTATTGAGCGAGATGATTTATAATGCATATATTAATAGATAAATGAAGATTATGAAAATGCTTATAAAACAAATTTAAGATATTTTCTTCCTCGAGTGGTTATGGCAGGGTGCAACGAAATCCCATCTGCTTTGGAAATTTGAACTGTGACTCCGGTAGAATTAAATTAAACAATTCTTGGATTGTCAAAGATATGGGCCTGAGTTTTGCGAGTGCAATGGAGGCAGGTTGGCAGAGGATACCAAATGCCAGGCTGTGAAGAAGCACCCAGGTCAGCCACCCAAAGTCTGCCTGATTGCTCTTGCCCGGAGGTTAATGTGGCAGAGGCCGCCTGCCCAGCGCGAGTGAGTGCGCGATAGATTATGTCCATTGATGGGCCAAATCGAGGGGTGGGTAAGGTGATGGACGCTGAACGGAAAGCGGAAAGGTAGGCAGGATGTCCAGAATGTCCTGAAACAAACAAAAAAAATCTCAAATACTGCAATACATTGGACTTCTGAAATGAAAACAGAATGCTGGAAAGGTGTCAACAGGTCCAGCAGCATCTGTGGAGAGAGAAACAAAGTTAATCTTTCGAGTCCAGATAAGTCTTCTTCAAAATGGAAGAACAGTGGGAATGTGATGGGGTTTATGTTTTTGTAACAGGGTGGGCAGGGGGATCGGGTGGAAGGAAAGGGAAGGTCGGGGAAAAGTTAAAGGGGATAGGAGAGTGGTTGACAAAGATGTCATGGGATATCCTTTGGCTGGGACTCCTCCCCTTCCCCAGGTTTTCCAGCGGCAAAGCTGGTCTACCATTATTGGCCACCAGGAGAATCTTCCAGTCCTGCCATAGTCGCTTGGCCATTTGTGTTGCTTGCAGGAGAACCTGCCACAAGGAGCTGCCTATGGCGGGACGAAAGTGTGGCACAGTGGTTAGCACTGCTGCCTCACAGCGCCAGGGACCCAGGTTCAATTCCTAGCTTGGGTCACTGTCTGTGTGGAGTTTGCATGTTCTCCCCGTGTCTGCGTGGGGTTCCTCCGGTTGCTCTGGTTTCCTCCCACGGTCTGGTTAGGTGCATTGGCCGTGCTAAATTCTCCCTCAGTGTACCCGAACAGGCGCCGGAGTGTGGCGACTAGGGGATTTTCACAGTAACTTCATTGCAGTGTTAATATAAACCTACCTGTGACACTGATAAATAAACTTAAACTTAAACTCCTAAATTAGCTCACAGCAATTTAATGGAAGCCTACTTGTGACTAATAAATAAGCTTTACTTTAAAAGTGGGAAGGGGCGGAAAATCCCAGACTTTGTCTTTGATACCACACGTGCTGCCAGGCTTGCTGGAACACAGGGAGAACATGCAAACTCCACACAAAGAGTCACCCAAGACTGGAATTGAACACCAGTCCCTAGTGCTGTGAGGCGGCTGTGCTAATTCTCCAGGATTCATCCACATAACCTTTGTCATTTACACCCAGCCTATCAAACTAATGTGACTGATTCCTCAGGGAGAGCATGCAGGCTCCACGCAGACAATGACCCAGACTGGGAATCGAACTCTAGTCCCTGGTACAGTGAGGCAGCAGTGCTAACCCATTTCTACAATAGATATCTGCATCATAGCTGTACCAGAATAACTTGGGCTAGGGACACAGCACACTTCGCAGTGCCCACTCTTTAGCACTGTTGCCTCACAGTGCCAGGGACCCGTGCTCGACTCCTGGCTTGGGTCACTCTCTGTGCAGAGTTTCCACATTCTCCTCGTGTCTGCGTGGGTTTCCTCTGGGTGCTCCAGCTTCCTCCCACAGTCCAAAAAACGTGCTGGTTAGGTACATTGGCCATGCTAAATTCTCCCTCAGTGTAACCAAACAGGCACTGGAGTGTGGCGTCTAGGGGATTTTCACAGTGACTTAATTGCAGTGTTAATGTAAGCCTACCTGTGACACCAATAAATAAAACTTAAACTTAAACTCCTAAATTATTGGGCTGGGTTATAATTTTGTTCAAATTGGACTAATGGCTGCTTTCTATCTGCTGTTAAGAGGAAAAGCATTAATTTCACCCACACAGAAGTAAGATTTGCTCTGACGGTTCAGGCTACTGAAATATGAGTATTGCTAAATACAACGGACTCCATGGGACGCAGGTTGGTGTAGACTGAAAGGAGCCTTTTGCAGATAGTTTGATTAATCCGCTGTCTGTAAAATCAGTTTGCGACAAGAGGCTGCATGGCTGTCAGGACCATTCACTTCAAAGCAAGAAGGAAATCTCCCTGAACTGAATCAAATCCAGCCGCAGTCACGGCTGTTTCCAACTATAAGTGTGACAGCGTGTTCCGTACACAGCGCAAGCTGAAATGGAAATGGTTCAGGGAAAATCCCGCTGAATTGTATCCCATCTGAGGCAAATGTTTGGACTGGTCCTCAGGTAGACTGAAGCAGCGAATTATTTAGTCAGCAACTGATTCTTAACTGTCCCTTGACGAAGCCAGGCAAAACATTCCGGTCTATCAGAGCCTCAAGGGGAAAGCAGTACATTTTGGCCGATCCAGCAACATTTACCCAGCATGAGTACACACTTTGAAACTCAGTTCAGTCACGGCTGAATTCCTTCCCCCCCCTGCCTCGCTGCAGCTGCCAGCAAGGATGGAGAATTTGGCACTCAGGGAAATCTCCGCTCACTGCAGTGGGATCGGAGAGTCCCTGCTGGTGTGAAAGGCCGGAAAATTCTTGCCTAGGTTGCAAAATCCAAGCCCATAATCCCTGTGTAGTACTGAGTGCTGAGCTGTTGGAGGCGCTGTTTTGCAGATGCAACGCTAAACTGGGACCCTGCCTGGCCTCTCAGGCACATGTGAAATAATTCACAATAAGAACATAAGAAATAAGAACATAAGAAATAGGAGCAGGAGTAGGCCATCTAGCCCTTTGAGCCTGCCCCGCCATTCAATAAGATCATGGCTGATCTGTCGCTGCTCAGTTCCACTTTCCCGCTTTCTCCCCATAACCCTTAATCCCCTCTCTTATCAAAAACCCATCAACCCGCGTCTTAAAAATATTTAGCGAGGCAGCCTCCACCACTTCAACGGGCAGAGAATTCCAGAGATTCACCACCCTTTGAGTGAAGAAGTTCCTCCTCAACTCCGTTCTAAACTGCCTCCCCTTTATCTTGAGGCTGTGCCCCATAGTCCTACTGTCTTTTTTGAGTGGGAAGAGTCTCTCCACCTCTATCCTATCCATCCCATTCATCATCTTATACGTCTCAATGAGATCTCCCCTCATTCTTCTAAACTCTAACGAGTACAAGCCCAGTTTATTCAGCCTCTCCTCATAGCTCAACCCCCCTCAACTCCGGTATCAGCCTAGTAAGCCTCCTCTGCACTCCCTCCAAGGCCAAATACTATTGAAAAAAGTACTTGCCCTTTGGTATTACCCCTGGCTCTGCCCCCTGGCAGTGCCTAGCACTGCCGCTGGTGTTGTCCAGATGCTGTTCTTGGCACTGCCCCTGGCATTGTTCTGGCCCTACCCCAGCACCGACTCTGACACTGCAGGTATCAGTGTGCCTCCCCACCAGTGTGATGCTGTGGGACGCGCCCCTTCAACTGTCTCTTTCTAAATTGCCAACAATATGGTGGATAAAGCCACCACTGGGACCTAAAGTTTCAGTGCTTTTCCCAACCTCTGTGACGCTCTGCCTCAGAGAGGGAAAGTTCAATGGGAAGAGACTCCCATTTAAGACAGGGATGAGGAGGAATTTCCTTCGAGGGTTCATGGGTTTATGTAATTCTCTTCCACAGATTGTGATGGAGACTGGGTCATTGAAAAGCTGCACTGTAGGGTTTCTATGATTTCTATGAATATATCTAAGGCTGAGTGAGACAGATTTTTGATAGTGAAGGGAGTCCAGGGTTAGGGGGGCTGGTATGAATGTACATTTAATCATAGAATCCTACAGTGCAGAAGGAGGCCATTTGGCCCATTGAGCCTGCACCAACCACAATCCCACCTGGCCCTATTCCCGGAACACCACATACTTACCCTGCTAATCCCCGTGACACTAAGGGGCAATTTTACACGGCCAGTCAACTTAACCTGCACATCTCTGGACTAGGGGAGAAAGCTGGAGCAGCTGGAGGAAACCCACACAGACAATGTACAAACTCCACGTAAACAGTGGCTCGAGGCCGGAATTGAATCCAGGTCCCTGACGCGGTGAGGCAGCAATACTGTGCCACATGCCACCCATATCAGATCATCCATGATTGTATTGAATTGAATTGGAGCTGAATGGCCTACCCCTCTCCTGTTTCTTTCACCACCTATGCCTGATTGTGAACAGATTTACACTTCAGAACTAAAGCAGCTATTCCTGGAGATCTTGCCTTGGGCTCAAACCGCATAGGGTGGAAGTGTTTGCACAATTAGGATTAACTGAAAATCAGCAAATGTGTAGTTTATTTTGGAAGTTGAAAAAGCCACTGAAATGTTTGTTTTCACATATTTAATGAGCCTGATTGGTAATTCTAACACATTATAACAGAAAAAGATTGGGAAGTGTTGGCGTACAAATGGACCTGGGTGTCCTCGTAACACTGTTAGTAACAGCAAGCATGCAGTTACAATGAGCAGTTAGGAAGGCAAATGGTATGTTGGCCTTCGTTGCAAGAGGCATTGAGTTTGCATAGAATCCCTATAGTGTAGGAGGAGGCCATTTGGCCCATTGTGTCTGCACTAGCTCTGCGCCTCACCCAGGCCCACCCCCAACTCTACACCTATAATCCCATGTATTTACCCTGCTAACCCCCCTAACCTACACAATTTGGGATACTAAGGGGCAATTTAGCATGGCCAATCTACCCAACCTGCACATTTTTGGAGCGTGGGAGGGAACTGGAGCCCTCGGAGGAAACCCACGCAGACACAGGGAGAATGTGCAAACTCCACAAGCATGTCTTACTGCAGCTACGCTGGGCCTTGGTAAGGACATAACTGGAGTACTATGTGCAGTATTGTTCTCCTTATTTAAGCAAGAATATACTTGCCATAGAGAAATTGCAGTGAATATTGATTCTCCCCTAGTCCAGAGATGGCAGGATTGTCATTTGAGGAGAGATTGGGTTGACTGGGCTAGTGTTCACTGGAGTTTAGAAGAATGAGAGGGGGTTTAATCGAAATGTGTAAGATTCTGACAGAGCTGGACAGACTGGATGAAGTAATGTTGTTTTCTCTGACTGGTGGAGGGGGAGAGTCTATAACAAGAGGTCACAGGATACAGGCTAGGTCACTTAGGACTGAGGTGAGGAGAATCCTCTTCACTCAGAGGTGGTGAGCCTGTGGAATTATCTACCACAGAAGGCTGTGGAGGTCAAGTCACTCAATGTATTTAAGAAGGAAATAGACAGATCCCTAGACTCTAAAGGTGTCAAGGGGTATTGGAAGAGAGTGGGAGTATGGCATTAGGACAGAGAATCAACCATGATCATACTGAACAGCGGGGAAGACTCAAAGGCCTGCTTCTGTTACTCTGTTTCTAAAAACTATAGGCTGAGCATATATTAAATTTATGACAATAGGTCAGGGGAGCTGATTGCCACTTGGCATTATTGCTAGACTATTTATCCAGAAACTCAGCTAATGTCCTGGGTATCTGGGTTCAAATCCCGCCACAGCGAATGGTGGAAGTTGAATTCAATAAAAAAAATCTGGATTTAAGAATCTACTGATGATCATGAAACTATTGCTGATCTGGTTCACTAATGTCATTTAAGGAAGGAAATCTGCTCTCATGTGGCCCACATGTGACCCCAGAGCCACGGCAATGTGGGTGACTCTCAACTGCTTCCTGAACAAGGGCAACTAAGGGTGGGCAATAGATGCTGGCCAGCCAGCGGTGCCCATGTCCCATGAATGAATGAAAAGAAAAAGGAAATTGTCAATTTATATTCCATTTTTTGTTGTTTTCTGTGAGATAACGATAATCTCAAAATTCAGTGGGTTCCATTGATTTGAAGTATTTTCTTATGACGCAGTGAAGGAATTTTCTGCAACGGCCTAACCTGCTGCTTGAGTGATGTCAGGTCTCATGCTGTTCTTTCCAATTAGTCCACACTTTTCCAGGAACTTAACACTGCATTCCACCAACCTCAAAATGGTGTGCTTTGAAGGAATGTGTTTTAATCTATTTCTCTGCAGAATGTTTCAAACAGGATGTTTCTACCATTTTAGCAGTGCCATGTTGTCTGTGATTACCTCACTAATCCCCCTAACCTTTGGACACTAAGTTTAAGTTTATTGATTGTTGTCTCTATCAATCAGAGAAGGAGAGTGAGATCTCAGTCAGAAACCCAGGGATTTCTGATGCAACAGACAGGCATTACCCGTGCATTCTAATTCCTTCATTGTACAACTATATGGATGGTCCACTGGTGAATAAGTACAGTGACATAGTGGGTAACACTGCTGCCTCTAGTGCCAGGGACCCAGGTTCAAATCCAGCCACTGTCTGTATGGAGTTTGCACATTCTACCTGTGTCTGTGCGCATTTCCTCCAGGTGCTCCGGTTTCTTCCCACACTCCAAAGATGTGCAGGTTAGGTTGATTGGCCATGCTAAATTGACCATTCCTGTCAGGGGGATTAGCACGGTAATGCATGGGGTTACAAGGACAGGGCCTGGGTGGGATTGCCAGCTCGACGGACCAAATATATTCCTTCTGCACTGTGGGGATTCTGTGATTCTATGGAGTCTGGGAATGTGAACATGAATATGGCACATGTTATTTCAGTGGTGACTTTTGGGTGATACTATTAAATTTGTGGAATATTAAAAAAAAACATTTGTGCCTGTTAGTTTGATGGACACATACCCATCAAAAAATCAGCGGAGGTGAACTTTAATGCTTACTCTAATGGAAGGAAATGTATTGCAAGCAGTTTAATAATGACAAATCCACAAGGCCCAAGACTGAGTGAATTCATATTCGACAACTGAACATTAAGATGTTTTGATGCCAAAGCCAGCAAGGGCTTTTCTAATAAAAATAGAATTTTAAAATCTACCATGTTCTGTATGTATGAAAACTCATGCTAAAGAGATCCCAGTGTATAACACCTAAGAAATATTGAAGGTTTATAAATTCATACCCACAAAAATGTATATTGAGACAACGCAAACATATTTCACATATTGAAGACAGAGCAGAAACCTCCCTCCCAATGGACCAGATTTGGTTTAAACCTGGATTGGGTGGACATGTTCCCATTAGTAGTGGGGCAAGGATCCGAGGCACAGTCTCAGAATAAAGGGACATCTCTTTAGAACAGAGATGAGGAGGACTTTCTTCAGCCAGAGGGTAGTGAATCTGAGGAATTGAGTGCCACAGAAGGCTGCGGAGGCCAGATCATTGAGTATATTTAAGGCAGAAATAGATAGGTTCTTGACGGGTGAGGGGATTAAAGGTTACGGGGAAAAGGCTGAAGAATGGGGTTGACAAACTTACCACCCATGATTGAATGGGGGAACAGACTCAATGGGCTGAATGGCCTAAGTCTGCTTCTATATCTTATGGTCTTATTATCCCAGTGTGGATCCACACCCTAATAACACTGCTTATGTTACCTCAATTGGAAAACAAAAGTTGAAAAAAAATTACAATGGGAACAGGAATATTTTAATTTAAAAAGTATCTAAAAATAAGCTTGGACAATGAGATTGTACCTGTTGCTTTGGATGGTTTATATTAGAAGGTGCTATTATTATGATGTGGATGTTGTTCCCCTTTAAGACATAACGCCAAATCCCCCAAAGAGGAATACCTCGCCTCATAGTCTGTGGCAACGTGTGAACTGTCCTTCAGTAAGGTTTAGTGGTTAACTAACAGAAATACCTGACACTCACTTCAAGATAACATTTAACAATTTATTTATTTAACTAACAGGGAACTTTAACTCAATATGCTGAATAAAATAAGATTCTACTGGAATGCTGTTCAAATAAATGCAATACTCATTCATTAATCCAAAGTATAATAATAGAATTCCATCACTTTCAAAACATACAACCAGGTTTTGTGGCTTTCAGAAACTTCTGGTGTTCTTCCGTGGATTCCGTCTGTCTACGATTTCTTTTTGATTTGATACCTTTTGCTGGCTATAGGGTATGTTCTGTTAAATAATATATACAGCTGAAAGGGTGAAAAACTATTCTCTTCCTCTCGACTTGAGAGGTAGCAGTTTCTAAATCCTATTTTCCTCTTGCATTCCCCTTTATACCTGTGATGACCCATCAATTTTCCTACAACAGGGTTGGTCTGATTTTTTCAACATCATCGCATTTAAATCTTATAGCTTCTTTGTAGCTCTGTACAGACAGTGACCCAAGTGGAAATCAAACCTGGGTCCCTGGCACTTTGAGGCAGCAGTGCTAACCACTGTGCCACCGTGCATGAGAGGATAAAGTGTTTCACTCCAGGTGTGATATTATTGACCCACTGGGAAGTTTCTATCAAAACAAGTTTTATTTAACAATACAGTTTAATAATAATAAAAAGAATTAGTGTAACACTAATTGATACATTTAAACATGACAAAATATAATTTTTTAACTGCTAGCCTATCTCTATTATTTCCAATTTAAGCAATATTCCTCATAGACTCAGACTTCTCTTCAAAATCAGTTAGCAAAAGCACACAGGCTTATGTGCTGATACGTGTTGGCAGTGCTAGAGTCTTTTAACACTTCTGGAGAGAGATACTTATTTTCTAGCAGGCCCCAAACAGCAATCTCCAAAGAGGGAGAGAGAAAGAGCTCCTGCTCCATGCAGATCCAAACAGAAACTGCCCGCTTGCCTCTGTAAGCCTAGCTCCTCCCATTAGCACATGACTCACTTTGTCAAACAACCAAACTGAACCTTGCTCTGAAACCTCAGGGGACAACCCAAAAAAATAAACAAAACTGCATTAGTTCGGATCAAAACAAACGCCCTGATATTAAGGATCAGTTATCTTTCTGCATTCTTAGGTCTGAGGCAAAAGACAGCACCTCTGACAGTACAACTTGTTGTACAAATTAGTTGGACTTAAACCTAGTGTTGTCAGACTTCTTACTGTGTTTACCCCATTCCAACGCCGGCATCTCCACATCATGAGTACAACACTCCCCCAGCACTGCACATCAGCCAAAATTTAGAACAGCACGATGGTACACAGCTGCCTCACAACGCCAAGAACTTGGGTTTGATTCCCAGCTTAGAAATCAAGCACAAGTTCCTGGCATTGTTTGCATGGTTAGGTCTGTGTGGAGTTTGCATGTTCACCTCGTGTCTGCGTGGGTTTCCTCCAGTTGGTCCTGCTTCCTCCCACACTCCAAAGATGTGCAGGTTAGGTTGATTAGCCCGGATAAATTGCCCCACAGCGTCAGAGGGATTAGCAAGGTAAATACATAAGATTACGGGGATAGGCCCTGGACGGGATTGTGGTTGGTGCAGGCTGGACGGGCTGAATGGGCTCCTTCTGCGCTGTAGAAATACTATGATTCTATGATGATTTCCCTGATTTTGAGCATATCTCCTGGGAGTGACCTGTAACTTTCTGACCCAAAAGTGTTGTCCACCGATACCAATTGCAATCAAGTTGTGAGAAAGGAAAATTGGAAGATGGTAGAGTGGGTGACTAATGCACCCTCCTCTGCCCATTCTGTGCCCAAGTGTGTTCCCATTACATGTTAGTCAGAATAACCTTCACTTAACTGTTGCTGATTATCATGCACCGTGTTCATTATGTTGAGGATATCTGACATGTAACTCCCACACAGTTTTCTCTGGTGGCACGTCACGCATCCGTGCTGATGGTTTCATTACAATTGGGATAGTCAGTGTATTCTACAGCTGTCCGTTCATACCTATGGCACGGTGCCTCATTAAAATACAGAGCAAACTGAGACACTTCCAGTCTTGTTTATTCATATAAGGAAGCTTTCACATCTCTCTGATAGAGCCTGATGGTCTATCCCCGCTCCAATGGATCCATCTGAAAATATTTAGGTTTTCATAACTATAATAGAATGTCAGTAAGTCAAATTTGATTACGGCTGGCACTAATAGAATAGCCTACGAAGAGCACTGAGGTCTAAATAGTAATTCCCAGATGATGTGTTTCATTTCTCAATGAGGGAAAAAGCCACCCTGAGGAAATGATATTGATTACCAAAAAGGAATATCCATTGAGGTTTGGAACTGAGAGGGAGACAAGTCTCTCTGCACAGTTCGCTGTTAACTCTTTGCTGTGGCAATCCAAAACTAACCCCATTGCTCTGAGCTCTCAAAGAAGGAAGAAAAGTACAGCACAGGAACAGGCCCTTCGGCCCTCCAAGCCTGTGCCGATCATGATGTCCTAACTAAACTAAAAAAAACTTTTGTCCTTACTCAGTACATCCCGATATTCCCTCCCTATTCATGCACCCATCCAGATGCTGTTTAAATGTTGCTAATGTGACTGCATCCACCACCTCCTTTGGCAGCATGTTCCAGGCACCCACTGCATGAAAAACTTTCCCCGCACCTCTCCCTTACACTTTCCCCCTCTCACTCTGAACCAGTGCCCCCTTGTAATTGACATTTCCCACTCTGAGAAAAGCCTCTGACTATCCACCCTATCTATGCCTCTCACAATTTTGTATACCTCTAAAAAGATTAGTGTCACAAGTAGGCTTGCATCGAGACTGCAATGAAGTTACCGCGAAAATCCGCTATTAGGTCACCCTTCAGCCTCTGTCCATCCAGTAAAAACAATTCTAGTTTATTCAACCTCTCCTCACAGTCAACACCCTCAAGACCAGGCAACATCTTGGTGAACCTCCTTCCAAAACTTCCACATCCTCCGAGTGGCTTGGCAACCAGAACTGTACACCAGATGCAGCCTGGCCAAGGTTTTACATAGCAACATGATTTGTCAACTCTCGTACTCAAAATCTCATCATAAATCATGTATCTTCCCCATTTCAAATACTTCAAGTGGCCTCTGAAAACGAAACAGTTTCTATGTTGCATTGGAAGTGCCAAGAGCTTCAGATATTAAAGTTTTGTGTTCATACATTAAACATCCAGATTGAGATGATTCATCCACACCTGAAGCTGAGGCGGATTCAGAAGAATGGCCCATTATCTTATCTATGGAACAACAATGAGGGAAGGGGGTGGACAGCATTGGTCACATGGAGTGCAGCACAGTGGCTATGAGAGAGAATTTATCTGTTCAGATTGCCCAGAGGGCGTCTGCTCTATTTACAGAGTCCTTTGGGATATATTTTATTAAGCCTAGTTAACACATCAATCGGAGTATTTTCCCCACACCCATCCTACTTGCTCACTCTGAAGTGGCAGCGGGCGTCAGTGCGATCACAGCGCACACATTGGACAAGGCACCCTGCTCGGTCTGTCATCCTGTTCACTTGCCTCCTGCTCTGCTTGACTCAGCAGTGGGAGGTGGTAGCCAGCTTGCCTCTGACTCAGAAGGTTGGGAGGGGTTCAAGTCCCACTCTCGGATTACAGCACATTACGGAGGCTGACAATTCAATGTGGCACGGTGCTGTTCGAACCTCTTCCATTGTCTCGATGAGATGCAAGGGATCCCACAGATTTATTATGTTGTGTTAAACAAAAACTGGGTGTTCTTCTGATGTCGTGGCGCATTTTAATCAATACTGTCACTGCAGGATTAACTTTACCTTCATTCTGCTGGCTGTTTATAGAACTTGACTGTGCGCAGAATCAGCATTGCTTATATAATAACTGCATTTCCAGAGAAAAAAATGCGAAGCACTTTCGGATCTTTGATTTTTTAAAATTTGTTTTGATTTGATTTATTATTGTCACATGTATTAATATGCAGTAAAAAGTATTATTTCTTGCGTGCTGTACAGACGAAGCATACTGTTCATAGGGAAGGAAAGGAGCGAATGCAGAATGTGGTGTTACACTCATAGCATGGGTATAGAGAAAGATCAACTTACTGTAAGGTAGGTCAATTCAAAAGTCGGCACGGTAGCACAGTGGTTAGCACTGCTGCTTCACAGCTTCAGGGTCCTGGGTTCAATTCCCAGCTTGGGTCACTGTTTGTGTGGAGTTTGTACATTTTCCTTGTGTCTGGGTGGGTTTCCTCCAGGTGCTCCAGTTTCCTCCCACAGTCCAATGATGTGCAGGTTAGGTTGATTGGCCATGCTAAGAAATTGCCCCTTAGTGTCCTGGGATGCGTAGGTTAGAGGGATTAGTGTATGGGATTAATATGGGGATAGGATCTGGGTGGGATTGTGTTTGGTGCAGACTCGATGAGCCAAAGGGCCTCTTTCAACACTGTATGATTGTATAAAAAGTCTGATGGCAGCAGGGAAGAAGCTGTTCTTGGGTCAGTTGGTATGTGACCTCAGACTTTTGTATCTTTTTTCCGATGGAATAAGGTGGAAGAGAGTATATCTGGGGTGTGTGAGGTCCTTAATTACGCTGGCTGCTTTTCCGAGACAGCAAGAAGTGTAGACAGAGTCAGTGGATGGGAGGCTGGTTTGCACGATGGACTGGGCTACATTCACAACCTTTTGATGGAAGGCTGGTTTCCGCAATGGATTGAGCTTCATTCACGATCTTTCGTAGTTTCTTGTGGTCTTGGCACAGCAGGAGCGAAAGCAAGCTTTGATACAACCAGAAAAAATACTTCGTATGGTGCATCTGTAAAGTTGGTGAGAATCGTGGCTGATATGCCAAATTTTCTTAGTCTTCTGAGAAAGTAGGGGCGTTGGTGGGCTTTCTTAACTAGCATATCGGCGTGGGGGGACCAGGACAGGTTGTTGGTGATCTGGACACCTAAAATCTTGAAGCTCTTGACCATTTCTACTTTGTCCCCATTGGTATAGACAGGGGCATACTCTCCACTGACCTTCCTGTAGTCGATGACTATCTCCTTTGTTTTGTTGACATTGAGGAGAGATTATTGTCATCGCACCAGTTCACCAATGATGAGTACTCTGCCTCATCATTGTTTGAGGTCTGACCCACGATGGTCGTGTCATCAACAAACTTGAATATCGAATTGGAGGGAATTTGGCCACACAGTCATAGGTGTATAAGGGTTATAGTAAGGACTCCAAAAGAGTACTTGGACCTTTCCAAAAAAAAATGTCCTCCATCTTCAAATACTGGTGACATTTCCTCAAATGTCTAAAGCCAACAAGTTTTATTTTTGACATCACTGTTATGAAAATTCTTTCTGTTTGAAGGCAACCACACTTTTATATGAACAGTTGCCTCCATGGGCCAATGTGCAAACGATAGCTCACATCCTTTTCCATGCCCCATCCTCACCAGAATCCAATGAAATGGTGGGTGCCAGGTTGAGGATTGGGACTTCCAGAATTGGGGCTTAGTGTTAACATAGAACATAGAACCCTACAGTGCAGAAATAGGCCCTTCGGCCCATCGAGTCTGCACTGACCATAATCCCAGCCAGGCCCTATCCCCATATCCCTACACATTTACCCACTAATCCCTCTAACCTACACATCCCAGGACACTAAGGGGCAATTTTAGCATGGCCAATGAACCTAATCGGCACATCTTTGGACTGTGGGAGGAAACCGGAGTACCCAGAGGAAACACACACAGACACGAGGAGAATGTGTAAACGCCACACAGACAGTGACCCGAGCCGGGAATCGAACCCAGGTCCCTGGAGCTGTGAAGCAGCAGTGCTAAACACTGTGCTACCGTGCCTCAGTTATATTGACTGAGGTAGAGGGCCCTTCTGCCATCATAAAAGTTCAGCCCTGAACTCCCAACAAGGCTCCTCTGCAGTTCTTAGTTTTGCACTATTCAGAAAGTGCTCCAGTTCATCTTCATTAATCCAAGCTGGATAACGTTGCACTTACCCATAATGAACCTGCCATAGTTTCATCCACAAGCTCAATATGTCTTTTACAATTTACTGTTCCCATCTAGCCAACTTACTATCCTTCTCATGTTATCATCAAACTCGGTTATATGGCTATCCATATCTTCACCTGAGTTATATTTTTATATTATGATTTAAACCGGAGAGCCACACATAGATCCTTAGATGGACACCACTAATCACACCCTGCCAGATGGAATACCCCGATTGCTGTCTCCCACCTCCTAACCAATTATCAATGTTTATCCAGCAGTGAGGGTATTTCTGTTGCAAGCAATAAAAGAACTAACTTCACAAAGTAAATCGTAAAAAAAAATTTAATAAAAAAAATCATTACACCAACACTTGGGACAAACCCTGGGCCAGACAAGCTACCCACAGTCCCCATCTGCTTTCTTTTTATACCGAGACAGCTGGTCCGCTGACCCTGACAGAATGCCACCGCTGGTTACATTGTAACAAGGAAGATACACAGAGGAACACTCTTGCCTGTACCTTTTTTCTCTCCCCGCTCTTTTCCTTGAGATATTATTTGTCATGTGGTTGGCAATGAGGAGGAATTTCTTCACACAAAGGGTTGTGAATCTGTGGAGTTCCCTGCCCAGTGAAGCTGTTGAGGCTACCTCACTGAACGTTTTTAAGGCAAGGGTAGATGAATTTTTGAACAGTAAAGGAATTAAGGGTTCTGGTGAGCGGGCGGGTGAGTGGAGCTGAGTCCACGAAAAGATCAGCCATGATCTTATTGAATGGCGGGGCAGGCTCGCGGGGCCAGATGGCCTACTCCTGCTCCTACTGCTTATGTTCTTTTTCAGTCTTGGGTACCTACTTAAGTACATATGCTTTGTTCTTTTAAGGGCAGAAGGTTTTTCTTTAGTCTAGTTAGGGCATCATAATCAGCACGGGTTTGGAGGGCTGAAGGGCCTGTGCTGTATTTTTCCTTGTTCTTTGTTCATTATTGGCCAGATCTTTTCCTTCAACGCTTGGAGACTATTTGACACCACCAACTGATAAAGTAACATCCCTCCAAATAATTACACATTCCGAACATAACTTAGCAAGATTTGCTTTGCTTGTCCAAGTTATTCAGCGATAAGTTGCAAATTGTAGTTAAAGACATTTTTCAGTCCAAGACTGGCTCCACTGTAGAACTGCACACCATAATTGGCAGACACCCAAGTTTTTAACGCGTATTTATCAGTGTCACGAGTAGGCTTACATTAACACTGCAATGAAGTTAGTGTGAAAATCCCCTGGTCGCCACGCTCTAGCAAAGAAGGGGGGAATTTAGCACGGCCAATTCACCTAACCAGCACGTTTTTCAGACTGTGGGAGGAAACTGGAGCACCCGGAGGAAACCCACACAGACACGGGGAGAATGTGCAAACTCTGCACAGAGAGTGACCCAAGCCGGGAATCGAACCCAGTTCCCCTGTGCTGTGAGGTAGCAGTGCTAATCACTGTGCCACCATGCTGAGCATCCGGCAGTTCAACTATCAGACCATCTTGAGCTTTACATTATTTAGGAATTGATTTTCATCACGCGGCCATTTATGTGGATCTCATTGCTCAGAATCCGACTACACAAATCACCCAACACAAATCACTCTCTTGGCCATCAGCTACCCTGTGGTTAAAATGCAGACCGAGAAACTTCAATCACTCTGAACATTTTGTGCGCTTGTGTCCCACTGCGCAGGGCAGAGAGAGTAATTGATAGCTAAAGTGATTACAAGGCTGTAATCTAACTAAGGAATTCGGATCGTGTCTACAAACAATGAATGTAAAGCTCAGGATGTATACAGCTGTCATCCAAAACCCAGGCTAGATTCCTATCTTGAAGTAATTTCCAGAAGACCTTAGTTTTGCATCTGAAGTAGTCTCTTCAATTGCACGTTGACAACCAGTACAGTTGTCAATGATGTGTGACCACATTCAAGGTGCAGGGCCTTTGCACGCTTCTCAAAAAATAATTTCCAGTTAATTATGAGGGGGGCTTAGGCCAGAATGAATTTGAACTAAGATTAAGAATGGAAAATGCTGGAAAACCCATAGGTCATCATCATAGCATCAGTGGAGAGTAAACTGGAGTTTATGTTTCAGGTCACTGTTGGAGAAGGGGTGAGGTAATGGGGGGAGATGTTTGTGAAGGGCAACCCCCTCAATCCCCTAAACGGCCCTTCCCCCAACTTGATTCCGTGTCCTGACTGGTTGATCTGCTACTCCCGAAGCCTGTCTCCAGGAAATCCCAATCTTGCCAGCTGGGAAACAACACCCCAAAGTCTCAATCCAGGAAGTAAAAGGAAAAAAAACAGATACCAAAGTCCTACCACTTTCTTCTCAGAATTTCCGAGGTTTCCACCTGTTAAAACTCACTGCTCCTTTACTGAGCAAAGGAGCTATCTGGAGCCACTCTTATCTTAACATAGGTTAATAGGGGTGGCACGGTGGCACAGTGGCTGGCACTGCTGCCTCACAGCACCTGGAACACAGGTTCAATCCCGACCTTGGGTCACTGTCTGTGTGGGGTCTGCATGTTCTCGCTGTGTCTGCCTGGGTTTCCTCCGGGTGCTCCGGTTTCCTCCCGGACGTGCGAATTAGGCTGACTAGCCATGCTAAATTGACCCTTAGTGTCAGGGGGATTAGCAGGGGAAATATGTGAGCTTATGGGAATAGGACCTAGGTGGGATTGTGGTCGATGCAGATACGATGGGCCGAATGGCCTCCTTCTGCACGGTAGGGATTCCAAAATTCACAAAACGCAGACACAGAGGGCAGGATTTTCTGGCTATGCTCACCCCAGCACGGGAAAATCCAGCCCGAGGTCAACGCACCTTTGCATGATCTGTCTACACTTCCCTGCTCGTTGGGAAGGGAAGACTTCACCCAAATTCTCCATTTCCCTCACCCCCACCCACCCCTCAGTGGTAATCAGTCCTTACACACACACACGTAAGAATAATGCCCTAACCTTTCTCCAATTAGTTGCACTCATTTGCAATTGGAACACCTACTTCAGGGTTACAACATTAATACCCCTTCCTTGGCCCACAAACTTCCCAAGCTGCTCTCTCTTGCTACCTCCCCTTAAAAATCGGGGCTTAGGGGTCTGAAGAGTTCTAAATCTGAAAAGTTGAGTGGGCTTTTCCAGCCCCTCCAGCCACTGATATCTTCCTGCCCCGCTGAAGCCAACCCCTCACAGCAGGGTCCCTAGCAGCGGAATGGATGAGCCATGCAAAGCTAGGACTGTTTTCACTGGAAAGGTGGAAGCTGAGGGGAGATCTGATAGAGGTCTACACAAGTGTGAGAGGCATAGACAGGGTGTGGATAGTCAGATAACTTTTTCCCAGGGTGGAGGTGTCAGTTACAAGGGTGCACAGGTTCAAGGTGAGGCGGGGAAAGTGTAAGGGAAAGAAAAAGCAAAATAATACTGCAGATGCCAGAATCTGAAATAAAGTCAGAGAATGCTGGAATGGTAGCACTGCTGCTTCACAGCGCCAGGGACCCGAGTTTGATTCCCGGCTTGGGTCACTGGCTGTGTGGAGTTTGCATGTTCTCCCTGTGTCTGCGTGGGTTTCCTCCAGCGGCTCCAGTTTCCTCCATATTCTGAAATACCTGCTGGTTGGGTGCATTGGCCCAAACAGGCGCCGGGCTGTGGCGATTAGGGGAATCTCACAGTAACTTCATTGCAGTGTTAATGTAAGCCTTACGTGCGATTAATAAATAAACTTTCCGATATTCTCTCCCCACAGATGCTGTCAGACCTGCTGAGATTTTGCAAAGTTTAGGGACGATGCACGTGGGAAGATTTTCACACGGAGAGTGATGGGTGCTTGGAACACGCTGCCAGAGGAGCTGGTGGAAGTAGGCACATTAGCAACATTTAAGAGGCATCTAGGGAGGCATGAATAGGGAGGGAATAGAGGGATATGGTCTGAGTAAGGGCAGGAGATTTCTTATTTAGTTCAGTTAGGACATCATGACCAGCACGGGTTGGGGGAGGGGGACTGAAGGGCTTGTCCCTGAGCTGTGCTTTTCTTTCTTTTTTGTTCTTTGTTATGGTACACCTTTAAGTAGGAATGTGCATGATCCATGTACATCACCAGGTCGGATAACGTAAGGTTCCATCTGAAAGTTATCCATGTTTGATAAGGTTCACCATGGAAGGCTTCTGCAGAAAATGCAGATGTACGGGATTGAGGGTGATTTAGTTAATTGGATCAGGAATTGGCTAGCAGATAGGAGACAGAGGGTGGCGGTTGATGGTAAGTATTCGTCATGGAATTCAGTTACGAGTGGTGTGCCTCAGGGATCTGTTTTGGGGCCACTGCTGTTTGTAATTTTTATAAATGATCTGGATGAGGGTATAGTTGGGTGGATTAGTAAATTTGCTGATGACACCAAAGTCGGAGGTGCGGTAGATAGTGAGGAGGGGTGTCATAGTTTACAGGGAGACTTGGACAAGTTGCAGAGCTGGGCTGAGAGGTGGCGGATGGAGTTTAATGTGGAAAAGTGTGAGGTAATTCACTTTGGCAGGAATAACAGATGTGTAGAGTATAGGGCTAACGGTAGGACTCTGAATAGTGTTGATGAACAGAGGGATCTAGGTGTATGTGTACATAGATCCCTAAAAGTTGGGAATCAAGTAGATAAGGTTGTTCGGAAGGCATACGGTGTCTTGGCATTTATTGGTAGGGGGATTGAATTTAGGAGCCGCAGCGTCATGTTGCAACTGTACAAGACTCTGGTGAGGCCGCACCTCTGGTGTGCAGTTCTGGTCCCCACATTATAGGAAGGATGTGGAGGCTTTGGAGAGGGTGCAGAGGAGGTTTACCAGGATGTTGCCTGGTATGGAGGGGAGGTCCTATGAGGAGAGACTGAGGGATTTGAGGTTGTTTTCATTAGAAAGAAGGCGGCTAAGAGGGGACCTTATTGAAACATATAAGATGATTAGAGGTTTAGATAGGGTGGACAGTGATAGCCTTTTTCCTTGGATGGAGAAAGCTAGCACGAGGGGGCATAGCTTTAAATTAAGGGGTGGTAGTTATAGGGCGGATGTCAGAGGTAGGTTCTTTACCCAGAGGGTAGTGAGGGATTGGAATGCCCTGCCTGCTGCAGTTGTAAATGCGCCTAGTTTGGGGGCGTTTAAGAGATCCGTGGATAGGTTTATGGATGGAAAGGGATTGGTTTAGGTTAGAGGGTCATTGTTTTTTAATTGGTCGGCGCAACATCGTGGGCCAAAGGGCCTGTTCTGCGCTGTAATGTTCTATGTTCTATGTGAGCTCCCTGAGCTTGTAAATATACTACTTAACCTTCACGAATAAAGAACCTATATTTGAATTTATGAATCCCATCTGGTGTGTTTGTGTTGTAGTAAGGGATGTAGACACAAGAATACCCACCATCCAGTCAACATCCCTTGATATCTTTTTTTTAAGACAAAATGATACTGCTAACATGCCCAAGTGTCTGATATAAGTTTCCCTTGACCCTGTGCACTGTATCAGTCTTGGCTCACTGTGCCACTCTCCCCTGTCGACAGGAATACATAATCTAGGCTGATACTTGTGTGTAAGGTGTTAAACCATTGCTGTGTCTGTTCTCTCTAGTGGCTGGAAAAGACCCCATGGCACCTTTTAAAGAAGAGCAGAGAATCTCTCCACGGGATTCCATTTCTAAGAGTGATCTGGAACTGCACTAACATGGCGAATGCTGGCAAATTATTTCTCTGCTCTCATAATTAAGATAGCATTTGTTTTTAATACATTTTCACTACAAACAGAAAGTATGAAAGAGACTTGTTTAAGGAGAAATCTGGGCAAAGGATTGATATGTGAAGCTCATATGTGAGGAGGAATTGTTTTTCATAGATTTGTAGAATCTCTACAGGAAGAGGCCCTGTGGCCCATTTAGTCTGCACCAACTCTCCGACAGGTCATCTTACCCAGGCGCACCTACCCCGCCCTATCCACTTAACCCCTCACATTTACTCTGCTATTCACTCTAACCTATACAACTAAGGGGCAATTTAGCAAGGCCAATCCATCTCTCCTGTACATCTTTGGAGTCTTTATGTTTATTTATTATTGTCACAAGTAGGTTTACATTAACACTGCAATGAAGTTATTGTCAAAATCCCCTAGTTGCCACACTCTGGCACATGTTTGGGTAACACTGAGGGAGAATTTAGCAATGCCAAGGAAACTGACCTTCACTGACAACAATCCCACCTAGATTCCATCCCCATAACCCTGTATTTACCCTGTCAGTCCCCCTGACACTAAGGGACAGTTTAACATGGTCAATCCACCTGTGTTACACATCTTTGGACATTTCGAGGAAACCAGAGTACCTGGAGGAGACCCACACAGGCATGGGGAGAACTCTGCACAGCCACCCAAGCCAGGAATTGAAGCTGGGTCCCAGGCACTGTGAGATAGCTGTACTATCCAGTTAGCCATTGTGTGGCCCTAATTTCCCTAAGTCCACCAGTGGAAGATTGGTAAAGACACTAGGGAAGCAAAATAAATAGCAATCTTCTATTGGAACAGGAGTGGCCATTCAGCCCTTTGATTCTATTTTACTATTCATTGAGAATATGGTTGAGCTGCACAACCCTTGGATCCATATCCTTTTGTACATTTATCAGCAATAATCAATCAACCTCAGATTTAGAATTATTGATTGGGCTAACGTCTACTATTTTTTTCTAGGACCGATTTCCACTATTGTGCAACAAGTGGAGACTTGTTTCTTATCCTCTATCCTGAATGGTCGGGCCCTGATGTTAATCTCTTGCCCCCTTGATCTGGCCTCCTCAAGCAGGGAGAAAATTTCACTCCATCTGGCCTAGCAATTCTTTTCAAAACCACAACCAAATCACTCCTTAACAATCTACATGCCAAGAAACACAAATGTGTTCCTCATAGCATACCAACAGTGCAGAAGAGACCATTAGGCCCATCGAGTTCGTACCAACTCTTTGACGGCTTACTCTTTGATATCTTACCCAGGTCCTCTCCCCCACTCTATCCCTGTAACCACACACATTTAGCATGGCCAATCCACCTAACCTGCACATCGTTGGACACCAACAGGCAATTTAGCATGGCCAATCCACCAAATCCGCACATCGTTGGACACCAAGAGGCAATTTTGCATGGCCAATCCACCTATCCTGAACTTATTTGGAGTGTGGGAGGAAACCCACGCAGACACAGGGTGAATGACAGTGACCCAAGTCTGGAATTGAACCCGTGCTGTGAGACGGTAGTGCGAACGACTGTGCTGCCCTTAGTTAGGGTGAACACTGGGAGAATCCACCACAGGAGATAGCGGTAGATATTTCCAATCCGCTTGGTCGGGTCCAACCTCTTTTATTGCAATGCACAGGCAATTTGTTCGTAACGCTGCGGGTCCTTTCAATTATTTTGCTCAGCTGCATGTGGGCAGCCTGTGGGCAAGCTTCCGGGCCCATTAAATATGTAGCAAATATTACACCCGCTGAATAAATATTGATACCTGTTCCAACTGGTTTTGAAAACCTGAAGGCATTGCATAACGAGCGCTCCAGTTCGGCTCTCTATATTGGGAGTGTACACAGCCAAGTTATAACCGAAAGAATTGTCTTAAAAACCCACCCATGTTGCCAATGCAAAACAAATGACTGAAGAGGCTATTTTGGTGAAAAAGTGAAGTTAACTATTAAATTGACGCAGTGCTATTAAGACTCACCTGTTTGAAAGTCAGGTTCTAACACAGTTTTGTCCTATTTGCTGATTACTGTAGTTAAGCGGTGTCTTCAGGCCCTGAATCATAGAATCCCTACAGTGCAGAAGGAGGCCATTCAGCCCATTACATCTGCACCGACTCTCCGACAGAGCATTTTGTCCAGGCCCGCTCACCCACTCTATCCCCATAAACCCCACGCATTTCCCATGGCAAATCCACTTGACCAAGACAACTCTGGACACTATGCAGGCAATTTAGCATGGCCAATCCATTTAACCTGCACATCTTTGGACTGTGAGAGGAAACCCATGCAGACACGGGGAGAATGTGCAACCTCCACACAGAGACCCGTAGCAGGAATTGAGCCCGTGTTCAAGGAAAGAGTGACTGTACTTTGACCATTCAAGTGCCAATTAGGCCCAATTTTTATGTTGCAGTATGTGAGGGGCTCCCTTCATCCAGGCAATGTAAGTGGCAATCCACCCTTCCACCTTTCCTAGCACCTTCTTTAGTGGTTTGGCGTCAAATTTGATTTAATGTTCTTCCACAGTGTCTTGAGGAGAATCTGCACTGTTAAAGTTTATTTCTTAGTCACAAGTAAGCTCACATTAACACTGCAATGAAGTTACTGTGAAAATCCCTTAGTTACCATACTCTGGCGCCTGTTCGGATACACTGAGGGAGAAGTAAAGTAAAATAAAGTTAAATTCTTAGTCACAAGTAAACTTACATTAACACTGAAATGAAGTTACTGTGAAAATCCTCTAGTCGCCACACTCTGGCGCCTGTTCGGGTACACTGAGGGAGAATTTGGCATGACTAATGCACCGAACCAATGCACTATGACAGGGCGAAGATGGGGGTGCTATGTCAGAGGACTGTGAAGTGGGGTGTATGTCAGAGCTTACATTCACACTTCAGTGAAGTTACTGTGAAAATCCCCTAGTCGCCACATTTCCTTCACTTGAGGGAGAAGTTAGCACGGCCAGTGCACCTGACCAGCACGTCTTTCGGACTGTAGGAGGAAACCGGAGCCCCTGGAAAAAACTCACACAGACGTGGGGAGAATGTGCAGACTCTGCACAGACAGTGGCCCAAGCCAGGAATAAAACCTGGGTCCCTGCAAGGCAGCAGCGCTCAGCACTGTGCCACTGTGTCGCACTGTCATCAAAGATGCTGCGTAAATGCATGCTACTGTGGTTGTATCTGACCAAGACAAATAGTGCAAGAAGTCCAAAGGGGCGGAAGAATCCGTCTGCTCGATTGACAAACAATTAACAGATTCCAAAAGGTCAACATGTACGAGGGTGCTTTGAGTGATAGGAGGGGAATGATCGCTGTGCAGTTCTTGTCTTGCTCGACGCGATGTCACCTACCCTGTTAGTTTCTTTGTTCTCACTCTTTTGTTAGGTACTTTTGTCCTGTTAGTTGCATGGCAATAGTGGGTGTTGATAAATGTTGAGAGGACACCACTGCTATAACAGTGATACTGATAAGGTCTTGACAACTTAATTTGTAAGTGAAGCCTATTGTGTTTTGATCCATTGTGCATAGAAACTGTTTAAAGTTAAATGACATCAGAATTCAAAAGAACAAAATAAAGTATAGATCGTACTGTACCCCAGTCCAGATCAAAACAAGAAATCCAGCGACCCTGTATACTTGAGTGCTGGTGCCCCAATGCATGAATAACCTTGTGTGATGAATGTAAAGATTGTTTAATGAGGAAGTAGGATTGGCTCCATAAATGTCACAGCTGTTGAAACTCTAAATGGCATTGTGCCACAAATATGGATGACTACATTTTATCAACTGGCACATTTGCCAGTAATTGAAAGTAGCTACTGAGCAACCATTTCTTCTCTTAAGAAAATAGCCCCCAAAACATTTTCTTTCATGCCATTCACACCACATTCCTGAATCAACAATAGATGAAATGGAAATGGTCGAGAGCTTCAGGTTTCTAGATATCCAGATCACCAACAACCTGTCCTGGTCCCTTCATGCCAATGCTATTGTTAACAAAGTGCGCCAAAGCCTCCACTTACTAAGAAGGCTAAGGAAATTTGGCATGTCTATTACAACTCTCACTAATTTATACAGATGCACCATAGAAAGTATCCTTTCCAGATGTATCACAGCTTGGTATGACTCTTACTCTGACCAAGACCACAAGAAACTATAAAATGCTGCGAACTTAGCTCAGTCAATTTTGCAAACTGGCCTCCCATCCATTGATATTGTCTACACTTCCTGCTACCTTAGAAAAGCAGCCAGCATAATTAAGGACTCCAGACACACTCCCTTACACCTTCTTCCATCAGGAAAAAGACACAAAAGTCTGAGATCACGTACCGACTGACTCAAGAACAGCTTCTTCCCAGCTGCCAGTAGACTTTTGAATGGACCTACCATATATTAAGTAAATCTTTCTCTACATGCTATCTGCGACGGCAACACTATATTCTGCACCCTCCCCTTTTCTTCCGCCCTTTGTACTCTATGAATGGTATGTTTTGTTCGTACAGCTTGCAAGAAACAATACTTCTCACAGTACACTAATACATGTGACAATAATAAATCAAATTGCTTTCTGATTACCCTGTTGCCTACATTTAAGGTTAGAGGAAAATGTGGTATAAATGTCTGGCGCATGAATGGTTGAGGTGGGACTGAATACAGTGCTGTCCACACAGAGAAGATATGATATAGTTTTAGTCTCCCCTACCTTTGGGAAAAGGTATGAACTATCTAGCTGATCTCTGCCCCTCATTATTTTATGGACCTCTATAAGATCACCCCGAAGCCTCCTATACTCCGGGGAAAAAAGTGCCAGTCTATCCAGCCTCTCCTCATAACTCAATCCATCAAGTGCCGGTAGCATCCTAGTAAATCTTCTCTGCACCTTGTCTAGTTTAATAATATCCTTTCTATTTTAGGGTGACCAGAACTGTACACAGTATTCCAAGTGTGACCTTGCTTACTCTCGCTCACCACAGGAATCGTAGCGAGCGGGACTGTGCAGAGGTCCATTGATCTCGGGTGGGATTTTTGCAGCGTTGGGGCAAGCACAGCCAAAAAATCTTCCCTGCAGGAAGCAGTTAGATATCGCAGTTGAGGCGAAGGGGATCAAAGACATGGGGGGAAGGGGGGACCAGGCTATTGAGTTGGATGATCAGCCATGATTGTTATGAATAGTGGGGCAGGCTCGAAGGGCTGAATGGCCTCCTCATGCTCCTAATTTCTACGTTTCTACATAACTGGCTGACGAGGCTGTGAGTGGGATGTGACTTGTGTGCCTTATTAAATATCTCCCTGTACGATATCAACTTAGCTGTTGCAGATGCGCAGTTGTTATCGAGTGCATTGGAGAAAAGGTTTAGCCTGTCTGGGTCTTGTCATTCTGAGTGCGTTTTGTAAGCAAACCAGATGGAGTGGTAGGTGGCATTTCACATTCAAGGCCATGCTGAGCTATGCATCTTCTCCATAGCTGAACCAGTGTGGAGGGAGATTTACGGTTTTTAATCAAGAACTAATTAAATCAAAATTTCACTTGTGAAAACGGTGCTCCCCCCTTGTTCTGGCATGTGTCACAGTTAATGCTATACGACAAGAGTTAGCCCTGGTGTACTGCAAGATTCGGGGATTTATCATTCGATACCAAACAACTGGACACAGTTCATCCTGCTCACAGATATCCACTCCTACATCACAAGGAGCATGCAACTTGCTCAGTGTGCAGCCTATGTGATGTAGAGTTGCTGGCGTTGGACTTGGGTGGGCCCAGTAAGTAGTCTCACAGCACCAGGTTAAAGTCCAACGGGTTAATTTGGTAGCATGAGTTTTGGACCACTGCCCCTTCATTAGGTGATGAAGGAGCAATGTTCCGATAGCCTGCGCTACCAAATAAACTGTTGGACTTTAACCTGGTGTTGTGAAACTATTTACTGTACAGTATACACAACAGAGGCAGAGACTGAGACCTATAGGAGCTAAACACACACCAACGTGGCAGTATTTAAACTCTGTATTTTTGCAGTAGATCATTACCTGGCATGTTCTGTGTACAGAGGCTACTGAAAGATATAACACAAGTTGTAATGTTCTTATGAAAATTAGCCAATTCACTCACACAGAAAAAAACGAGCATTTTGCTGTGTAATGTTGAATTTTTCCAGTTAACATTTAGTAATTTTGGGATTGTGTTCGGTGCAGACTCGATGGGCCGAAGGGCCTCTTTCTGTACTGTAGGGTTCTATGTTCTAATTTATTCCCAAATCATTGAAGATTGAATTCATACTTTGATAAAGAGGTTTATAAAATGTGCAAGGGGTGGCACAGTGGTTAGCGCTGCTGCCTCACAGTCAGGGACTTGAGTTCAATTCTGGCCTTGGGTGGCTGCGTGGAGTCTGCACAATCTCCCCGTGTCTGCGTGGGTTTCCTTTGGGTGTGCTGGTTTTCTCCCATACTCCGAAAATGTGCAGGTTAGGTTAATTGGCCCTGATAAATCGTCCCTTCGTATCAAGGGGATTAATGGGGTAAATATGTGGGGTCATGGGGAGGAGCCTGGGTGGGATTGTGGTCAGTGCACACCTGAAGGGGCAAATACCTTCCTTCTGCAGTAGGATTCTATGATGCTATTGCTCAGGAAGCAGATTTAAGCAGTTAACTTGAAGGACTATAATTGGGCCACAGAATTAAACCAGAAATGAACCATCTACTGGAAGGATTTATTAATAGTTATAGAATATGAAGCTCATCCAATCGTCCCAAAAGTGACAAAGCCTGAATGGTGTTTGGGAGTTGAGTGATACTCATTTCACTGACTGGCACTTTCCACATGGAAGTCATGCATACTCTGATGTAGTGGAAACTTTACTGGAACTCTCTTTTTCCAATGTGTGTGTGTGTCAACTGTCTTTGTATGTCCTACATAGCTCTGGCACATCTGTGATCAATGCTTATTGGGTTTTCACAAGAGACTGTGGACGTTGAATATTGAGGACAATACGTGTTGTCTAATTGACCTGCAGATCTAAATTTAATGTAAGCAGCATTCTATGTATAAAGTGGTGAGTAGGAGATGAATGTTTCTTGTCACTGCCTCTATATTTAGACTCTGGTCAGGTATACGCTCTATTAGAATGATTGAGCATATTTTACTGTAAGGGTCACAGAATCCTTTCAAATGTAACAGGGAAGTACTGAAACCAATAACTTTTCTACCAAATCTGAAACCAGCCATTTCCAGGGACTGTAAAGGTTTGTGTCGTGGATGTGGACAGCTTCCGCGAGCAACAATGGTTAGCTCTGCTGCCTTATAGCCCCACAGAGTCGGGTTCGATTCACGGCTTGGGTCACTGTCTGTGTGGAGTCTCTATGCTCTCCCTGTGTCTGCTTCTGGTTTCCTCCCACAGTCTGAAAGATGTGCTGGTTAGGCACGTTGGCCATGCTGAGTTCTCCCTCAGAGTACCAGAGCAGGTCCCGGAGTGTGGCGACTAGGCGATTTTCACAGTAACTTCATTGCAGTGTTAATGTCCAAAGAACAAAGAACAGTACAGCACAGGAAACAGGCCCTTCGGCCCTCCAAGCCTGTGCCACTCATTGGTCCAACTATTCATTTGTATCTTTCCATTCCCAGTCTGCTCATGTGACTATCCAGTTAATTCTTAAATGATGCCAGCGTGTCTGCCTCCACCACCCTACTTGGCAGTGCTTCCAGGCCCTCACCACCCTCTGCGTAAAAAACGTCCCTCTGATATCTGAATTATACCTCGCCCCTCTCACCTTGAGCCCGTGACCCCTCATGATCGTCACCTCCAACCTAGGAAAAAGCTTCCCACTATTGACCCTATCTATACCCTTCATAATTTTGTACACCTCTATTAGGTCTCCCCTCATTCTCCGTCTTTCCAGGGGGAACAACCTCACTCTACCCAATCTCTCCTCATAGCTAAGATCCTCCATACCAGGCAACATCCTGGTAAACCCTCTCTGCACTCTCTCTGAAGCCACCACGCCCTTCTGGTAGCACGGCGACCAGAACTGTAAGCCTACTTGTGACATTAATAAATAAATCTAAAAACTGAAAAGGTCGTGGTGTTGGTTGTGCATGTATTAGGACGATATTAAGATGATTGGTCATGCTAAACTGTCCCTTAGTGTAGGATAGGGGGATTAGCAGAGTAAATACGTGAGGTTACTGCGATAGGGTAAGATGCTCTGTCAGGGGGTGAGACTAGACTCGATGGGCTGAATAACCTCCTTCTGCACTGTAGGGATTCTATGATTCTCCCTCAGTGTACCCAAACAGGTGCCGGATTGTGGCGACTAGGGGATATTCACAGTAACTTCATTGCAGTGTCAGTGTAAGCCTACTTGTGATAGTAATAAATAATCTCCATTGGCATGTGCTTCTCCTTCTGAAGTCAGTGCTGGCTACGTCCCTACATACAGGATAACTGGATACTTTAATCACCATCAGTTTAACCCCTGCAAACACAAAAGAAGATTAGAGGGAGTCAGGGATTAAAAATTAAAAGTTGCGTAATCCGACCCCAAGCTGCTATGTTTGCAGAAGTTGCCATCTTTACAGTGGGTGGGAGGGAGTTACGTGGCATGTCTGTACCCACTTCATGACTAAGAGGTGTCTCAAAATAACATTAAAATCAGGCAATTCAGTTGGAAGCCCGATGAAAGTTTGGTTTCCCAGGTTCAGGAAGTCCTGCAGCTAAGGGACAGCACAGTGGTTAGCACTACTGCCTCACAGCACTAGGGACCCAGGTTCAGTTCCCTTCTTGGGTCACTGGCTGTGTGGAGTTTGCACATCCTCCCCGTGTCTGCGTGGGTTTCCTCCGGGTTCTCCGGTTTCCTCCTGCACTCCAAAGATGTGCGGGTTAGTTGGATTGGCCATGCTAAATTGCCCCTTAATGTTGAGGGCTATCAGCTGGGGTAAACGCATGGGGTTATGGGGATAGGGCCTGGGTGGGATTGTGCTCGGTTCAGACTCGATGGGCCGACAGGCCTCCTTCCACACTGTAGGAATTCTATGAAATGTGAAGAAGAAACAAAGAATGTAGAAGCTCTTTTAAGCATGGCTTGTGGGCTAGGAAGAGAGTGCTCAGGCCCTCAATCAAATAATCTGCTCTAATTGGCTGACCCTCACTCCCCCTTTCCAAACCCTTGATCCAAGGACCATTCCCTCTCCCTCCCGATTTCAAATCCAATTACCTCCTTCCCCCAAGCCATTGCCTGGCTCCCCCTCCCCCCTGATTGTTGGTCCCAGTTGTCCTCAATATTTCCTGGTTGCCAGGATATATCCCCTTGTTCCTCACATGCGGACCTAGACTGCTGGCTTGTCACCTCGTCGCTTGACCAGCTTTTCATTCTATCTGGGAAACGCAGTAGAAAAATTATGATCTTTCCCTGCCATTAACCTTAGTGGGACTTCTCCCCTCACCTGTCTCATCTCTCCCTCCGTAATATCGAGCCCTATGAACGTGGTAAAAGCTCTTCATTCTAAACTTTAATTCGTTTCCTCCCTGTGATGTGGAGATGCTGGGGTTGGACTGGGGTGGGCAAGTCTCACAACGTCAGGTTAAAATCCAGCAGGTTTATTTGGAATCACGAGCTTTCAGAGTGCTGTTTCTTCCTCACTCACCCGATGAAGGAGCAGTGCTCCAAAAGCTTGTGTTACCAAATAAACCTGTTGACTTTAACCTGGTGTTGTGAGACTTCTCACTTTTTCTCTCTACACCATTGCCACCAGCTCAGCTGAGAGCTTTGAGCATTTTATTTCCTCAGTTTCAATGTTGACAACTTTTTTTTTCTGTCTGTGAGGTTATCTGAACTTGCAGGAGTCCCATTCTCATCCGATCCCAAGCGTATTTGAGCAGGACTGAGATCCTGGTAGATTCTTCCGTCCTCCCTGGTTGAGGACACTGACAGTGCATCACTTGAATGAATGCTGAATTGATCTGCGGTGCCTGATAATTGAATTGCCTATCATTTCTGGGAGGCGGTGGCCTGTGGGATTGTCAATGGATTCGCAATCCAGGGACCCTGAGTACGATCTTGGGACCCGGGTTCGAATCCCACCACAGCAGATGGCAATATTTAAATTCAATAAAATACCTGGAATGGGAATTTTACCAACACACCTGCCACGGGAATCATTGTAACCAGGGGGTTGGACCATGCAAAGGTCCATTGACTGTGGGTGATATATTCCTGTTTTGGGGATTTTCACCCCAAAACAGCTATATCCTGCCCTAAAAGTCTACTGATGACCATGAAACCATTATCAATGGTAATTAAAAACCCATCTGGTTCACTAATGTCCTTTAGGGAAGGAAATCTGCCATCCTTTCCTGGTCTGGCTTACATGTGATCCAGATCCATAATGGCCTGGTTGACTGCCCTCTTCAAAAGTGGGCAGTTAGGGGATGGGCAATAAATGCCGGCCTAGCCAGTGAGACCCACATCCAGGAATTTAGTTTAGAAAAAAAACAGCCAATACTGGAATAGAATCAGAAAATGCTAGGAAAATCCTGCACTTCAGGCAGCAGAGTGTAAAAGAGTTAACGTTTCAAATCGATGACCGTTCATCACTAGCCCAGCTTCCCATGTTGCCAGACTTTGATTCCTCTGCTATGACTGGTTCTGACATTACTCAGCTTGCAGCCTACATATTCAAGAATTGATGTCCGCTTTGTAGCAGGCACGCCAAGCTGACTTTCTGCTTGGTGTGAGGCAGCCACATTTCAATCTGATTTAACTGCTCTGCCTCCAGCAAGACTGATATAAAATACTGGCTTGAAACTGGGGCAACATCATCCCAATTCCAAGTTGTGACTGGAGCTGACGCGATATCCCAGAAATCAGTGCACATCCTGTTGTGTGGCCAATGTAAAAGCAGGCAATGTATATTCCAGCAAGTACATTGATCAAACGAGTGGTGCATTTTTTCTTTGGTTCTCTCATAATATCCTGCGCAATATTGCACACGTAATATACTTGTGTATCTGCAATTGTGTAGTGGTGCTCCAAACTTTGAAGGAATTTGAGTAATGTTGATATTGTAGACAGTTTACCTCGGCTGTGCAAGTGAGTGAAGAGGAGTGGGCTGTGCGTACTCACATCAGGGTTTCTGGTGCATCAACTGCAAGTGAGATAGAATCATGGAATCATGCAGAAGGAGACCATTCGGCCCATCAAGTCTGTACTGACAACAATCCCGTCAAGGCCACATCCTCATAACCCCATGTGTTTGCCCTACTAATCCCCCTGACACCAAGGAGCAATTTAGCATGGCCAATTCACCTAACCCACACATCTTAGATTTGATTTATTATTGTCGCATGTATTAGTATACAGTGAAAAGTGCTGTTGAGGAGCAGTGGAGGATCTTTAAGGAGATCTTTCTTGGTGCTCAACGGAAATTTATTCCGTGGTCAAAAAGGATAGTAGGAGGAGAGGTAATAAACCGTGGATAACGAAGGAGGTGAAGGAAAGTGTTAAACTAAAAGCGGAGGAATTTAGAGTAGCTAAGAGTAGTGGGCGAGAAGAGGATTGGGAGAGGTTTAAATGTCAACAAAGATTGACAAAGAAGTTGATAAGGAAGGGTAGGAGAAACTATGAAACTATGAACTGGATTCCGGGGAAGTGCCGGATGATTGGAAAACGGCTAATGTTACGCCGTTGTTTAAGAAGGGTGCCAGGCAAAAGGCGGGGAATTATAGGCCGGTTAGTTTAACTTCTGTGGTAGATAAAATGTTAGAATCTGTCATTAAGGAGGAAATTGCAAGGCATCTTGAAGGGAATTGCTTGATAGAGCAGACGCAGCACGGTTTCATTAAAGGGAAGTCGTGTCTGACAAATTTACTGGAGTTCTATGAGGATGTGTCTAGGGCGGTGGATAGAGGTGAGCCGGTGGATGTGGTCTTTCTAGATTTTCAGAAGGCGTTTGACAAAATGCCTCACAAGAGGTTATTGCAGAAGGTCGAGGGACATGGAGTTGGGGGTAGGGTGTTAGCGTGGATAGAGGATTGGTTGTCAAATAGGAGGCAGAGAGTGGGGGTCAACGGGTGCTATTCGGATTGGCGGATGGTGACTAGTGGAGTGCCCCAGGGGTCGGTGCTGGGGCCTCAGCTCTTTACCATTTATATAGATGATCTGGAGGAGGGAACCGAGTGTAGGGTGTCAAAATTTGCTGATGACACCAAGATTGGTGGAACGGCAAATTGTGCGGAGGGTGTGGAGGGTCTGTAGAAGGATCTAGATAGGCTGGGCGAATGGGCCAGGAAATGGCAAATGGAATTTAATATTGGCAAGTGTGAGGTGGTCCACTTTGGTAGGAAAAATGGTAGGAAGGACTATTACTTACGGGGCGAAAAACTGCAGCAGGCGACGGTGCAGAGGGACCTCGGGGTCCTTGTGCATGAGTCGCAAAAACCCAGCTTGCAGGTGCAGCAGGTGGTCAGGAAGGCGAATGGGATGCTGGCCTTCATAGCGAAGGGGATTGAATATAAAAGTAGGGAGGTCTTGCTGCAGCTGTATAGGGCATTGGTGAGGCCGCAACTGGAGTACTGTGTGCATTTTTGGGCACCGCACCTGCGCAAAGATATTTTGGCCTTGGAGGGAGTGCAGACGAGGTTTACTAGGCTGATACCGGAGTTGAGGGGGTTGAGCTATGAGGAGAGGCTGAATAAACTGGGCTTGTACTCGTTAGAGTTTAGAAGAATGAGAGGAGATCTCATTGAGACGTATAAGATGATGAATGGGATGGATAGGATAGAGGTGGAGAGACTCTTCCCGCTCAAAAAAGACAGTAGGACTAGGGGGCACAGCCTCAAGATAAAAGGGGGGCGGTTTAGAACGGAGTTGAGGAGGAACTTCTTCACTCAAAGGGTGGTGAATCTCTGGAATTCTCTGCCCGTTGAAGTGGTGGAGGCTGCCTCGCTAAATATTTTTAAGACGCGGGTTGATGGGTTTTTGATGAGAGAGGGGATTAAGGGTTATGGGGAGAGGGCGGGAAAGTGGAACTGAGCAGCGACAGATCAGCCATGATCTTATTGAATGGCGGGGCAGGCTCGAAGGGCTGGATGGCCTACTCCTGCTCCTATTTCTTATGTTCTTATGTTTCTTGCATGCTATACAGACAAAGCATAACGTTCATAGAGGAGGAGGTGCAGAATATAGTGTCGGAGGAAACTGGAGCACCTGGAGAAAACTCATGCAGACACGGGGAGAATGTGCAAACTCCACACAGACAATCATAAGAACATAAGAACAAGGAGCAGGCATAGGTCATCTGGCCCCTTGAGCCTGCTCCGCCATTCACTAAGATCATGGTCGATCTTTTTGTGGACTCAGCTCCACTTACTCGCCTGCCCACCATAACTGTTAGTTTTTTTTTACTGTTCAAAAATTTATCTGTCCTTGCCTTAAAAACATTCAATGAGGCAGCCTCAACTGCTTCACTGGGCAGGGAGTTCCACAGATTCACAAGCTTTTGGGTGAAGAAGTTCCTCCTCAACTCAGTCCTAAATCTGCTTCCCTTATTTTGAGGCTATGCCCCCTAGTTCTAGTTTCACCCACCAGTGGAAACAACTTCCCTGCTTCTATCTTATCTATTCCCTTCATAATCTTATATGGTTCTGTAAGATCTTCCCTCATTCTTCTGAATTTCAATGAGTAAAGCCCCAGTCTACTCAATCTCTCCTCATAAGCCAACCCTCTCAAGTCCAGAATCAACCTAATGAATCTCCTCTGTATCCCCTCCTGTGCCAGTATATCTTTTCTCAAGTAAGGAGACCAAAACTATACACAGTACTCCAGGTGTGGCCTCACCAGCACCTTATACAGCTGCAACATAACCTCGCTGTTTTTAAACTCCATCCCTCTAGCAATAAAGGACATTGCCTTCTTAATTACCTGCTGCACCTGCAAAGCAACTCCTTGAGACTCCTGCACAAGGACACCCAGGTCCCTCTGCACAGCAGCATGCTGCAATTAAATGCAGCAGCATTTAAATCATAGTCCATTTTGCTGTTATTCTTACCAAAATAGATGACCTCACATTTACCAACAATGTGCTCCATCTGCCAGGCCATCTCTCACTCAATTAGACTATCAATATCCCTTTGCGGATTTTCAACATCCTCTGCACACTTTGCTCTTCCACCCATCTTAATGTCATCTGTGAATTTTGACACACTACACTTGGTCCCCAACTCCAAATCATCTCAGTTTTTGTACCCAAGGGTGGGATCGAACCAGGTCTGTGGTGCTATGAAGCAGCAATGCTAACCATTATGCTACTGCACCATCCCTTGTACCTGATATAAACTCTACATTTAATCCTTCTCTATCTGAGCATCCCCCTATGGATAAGCTCCGTGGAACTCTCTATCCTAGGTTTCGAAAGCCAGGGTCAGCCATCCAAAGCGAAATGCCCCTATTGTTGAGGTTAAGAGTAGAGATCAGATGCTAGCAAGTGAGCAGAGATACCATAACCTACAATATCTCCTAGGACTCCGCTGTGAACCTTTTGAAGGCCTGGGATCCTTTGGTGATAAAGTTAACAATGATCGTCTCCACCTGTGTTCCAGAAGGGAGCACAGAGATTGCAATGGCAATCTTAAAAGACAATTGCATTTCACAAGCCTGACTAAAGTGGAAGAGACATTATTACTATTGGATTCAGCGAAAAACTCGGCGAGCTCTCTCTTGGGATCGAGCATTTGATTGATTATTGGATTTGACAACACTCGAGCAATTCAGATATTATGTTCAAGTACAGGCCAATGTTTGATAGAATTGCAGTCGTTATACATTGTAGACTCTCCTCGAACTCAGCATGCATGCAAGATTTTTGCTGTCAATTATGGGAAAAAAACACTTTTTATTCTGTCCAATTTAACCTTAATTTGGCATGTGTAACACTTCACTGTAATGAGGAGCATGGCATCACAGTGGTTAGCACTGCTGCCTCACAGCCCCAGGGATTTGGGTTCAATTCTGGCCTCCAGTAACTGCCTATGTAGAACATAGAACATAGAACACTACAGCACAAACAGGCCCTTCAGCCCACAAGTTGCGCCAATCACATCAATACCTACCAATCCATAGACCTATCTATAACCCCCAATCCCATTAAATCCCATATACTCATCCAGAAGTCTTTTAAAAGACCCCAGCGAGTTCGCCTCCACCACCACTGACGGCAGCCGATTCCATTCACTCACCACCCTCTGAGTGAAAAACTTACCCCTAACATCACCTCTGTACTTGCCTCCCTGCACCTTAAATCTGTGTCCTCTCGTAGCGACCATTTCAACCGGGGAAATAGCCTCCGAGAATCCACCCTATCTATTCCTCTCAACATTTTATAAACCTCTATCAGGTCGCCTCTCAACCTTCGCCTCTCCAGGGAGAAGGGTCCCAGCTCCCTCAATCTATCTTCATAAGGCATGCCTCCCAATCCAGGCAACATCCTTGTAAATCTCCTCTGCACCCTTTCAATAGCTTCTACGTCCTTCCTATAGTGAGGCGACCAGAACAGCACACAGTACTCCAAGTGGGGCCTGACAAGGGTCTTATAAAGAGTTTGCACGTTCTCCCCATGTCTGTGTGGGATTGTTCTGGGTTCCTCAATCGTGGGACATTTGCATCGCTGGCTGGCCAGCATTTATTGCCCATCCCTAGTTGCCTGATGGCAGCTGACAGTCAATCATATTGCTGTGGCTCTGGAGTCACATGTAGGCCAGACAGGGTAAGGACAGCAGATTTCCTTCCCTAGAGGACATTAGTGAGCCAGATGTTTTTTTTTCCCCAACGGCAGTCGATCATGGTTTCACGCAAAGATGTGCAGGATATGTGGATTGGCTGTGCTCAGTAGTTAGCACTGCTGCTTCACAGTGCCAGGGACAGAGGTTTGATTCCTGGTTTGGGCCACTGTCTGTGTTGAGTTTGCAGATTCTCCCCATGTCTGTGTAGGTTTCCTCCAGGTGCTCCGGATTCCCCCCACAGTTCAAAGATGTGCGGGTTCGGTTAATTGACCACGCTAAATTGACCCTAGTGTCAGGGGGGTCAGCAGGGTAAATATGTGGGGTTATGGAAATCGTGCCTGGGTGGGATTGTGGCCTGGGTGCAGACTCTGCACTGTAGGGATTCTATGATTCCATGAGTGGGCACTTGGTTATCTGATCTGCACTTATTCATCAATGCCCACTCCACCATGTCCTATGGGATGTAACATTTGCCCTTTTTATGCCACCTAGCCTTGGCGCACTGGTGCGATCGGATAATCAGTTTGTGATTAGAGCAATATTACCCTATAAACCTATTGAAACTGCAAGCTTAGTCTCAAAAAGCTTTAGAAAATAAATGACAGTGACAGGAATTGTGTCAAAGAGGAGATGGATTGGTTTAGCGCTGTACTATTGTTCAAGCTCTTAATTGAATAAGAAGAAAAATAAATTGCTAAACCTATTATGGTTTTAAATAACTTTACATATACCAGCATTCATCAGTTCTCTATTTTGAGGCCGATGGATTTTTTCCAGCCTAAGTCTAACTTGTTGCACAACGCAACTTCAATATTGAAGGAAATCTGTCGGCCAAAAGAGTTTGACAATTTAACATGTGACAATTATTCACCTTCCTCCAAAATGAAGCTCTTCATCAAACCCATTCGAAATTCCGTTAGAATTTAATCTTGCACGGGAACACTCTGGCATTTTCAAAGGGAAGCTGATTCCTTCTTATGGAGAGGTACAGATGGGGATTTGATCAGAAAAGGTAGTGTTTATTGAACTGCTATGAATTTTTTAAAAAAAATTGTTCTGATGTCTTTAAAGCTTGAGGGTATTCTAACATCTTCATGAACATCCATAGAATCCCTACAACGCAGAAGGAGGCCACTCGACCTATCGGGTCAGCACCAACTTCCGAAAAGAGTATCCCACCCAGGCCATCCCGTTCCACCCTAACCCTGTAATCTCATCCAATTACCATGGCCAATCCAGCAAACCCGCATATTTTTGGACATTAAGGGGCAATTTACCATGGCCAATCCACCTAACCTACACATCTTTGGACAAGGGGCAATTTACCATGGCCAATTCACCTAACCTATACATCTTTGGACAAGAGGCAATTAACTATGGCCAACCCACCTAACCTACACATCTTTGAACACTATGGGGCAATTTAGCATGGCCAATCCACCTAATATACATACCTTAGGACACAAAGGGGTAATTTAGCATGGCCAATCCATCTAACCCATGCATTTTTGGGCACTAAGGGGCAATTTAGCATGGACAATCCACCAAACCTGCACATGTCTGGATACTATGGGGCAATTTAACATGGACAATCCACCTAACCTACACATCTTTGGGCACTAAGGGTCAATTTAGCATGGCCAATCCATCTAACTTGCACATCTTTGGATACTGAGGGGTGATTTAGCATGGCCAACCAACCTCACGGTTACATCTTTGGACTGTGGGAGGAAACCGGATACCCTGAGGAAACACACACCAGCATGGTGAGAATGGGCAAACTCCAGAGCAGACAAAAATATTGGTCTTATCTAGAGAACTCTTTGCTGTCAGTGCTGGCATGTGCGTTGTTGCTCCCCACTGCCCCGCCCCCCCCATTCTGTGTAAAGGCAGTGGTGTGCAGCAGATCTCCAACTTGGTTTGTTTATCCTTGAGATGTGCAAAGCAGAATTGATTGTCCACCTAACTATCCCGAGGACATTAAGGGTCAAGCAGACAGCGTGGAATTCAAATCACATGTAAGTCATGCCGAATCGATGAAGCAGATGTAGACTAGAGAGGATGGATGTATGTGGCAGTCCAGTTCCCTGAAAGTGATTAGTGAATCAGTTAGCCATTTGCCAACTTTCATTGTCATCTTTACTCTTGGTGCTCACCTGAATTCACATTTATTGAATTTAATTGCAGAACTTGCCATGGTGTGACCAATTCATAATCTCAGGGTTACCAATCATAGAATCCCTACAGTGCAGAAGGAGGCCATTCAGCCCATCAAGTCTGCACCCACCACAATCCCACCCTGACCCATAACCCTACATATTTGCCCTGCTGATTCCCTAACACTAGAGTCAATTCAGCATGGCCAATCAACCTAATGCTCACATCTTTGGGCTGTGGGAGGAAATTGGGTCTCCTGGAGGAAACCCACATGGAGACAGTGACCTGACGCTGGATTTGGACCCGGGTCCCTGGAGCTGTGAAGCAGCAGTGCTAACCAGGGTGCCACTGTGCCGCCCACCCCAAACTAGTACTGTAACCATAAATAAAAGCACATACTGCATACGGAGTTGCAAAAGGGTCATATTGGGCTCAAACATTAACTCTGCCTGCCTCTCCACGGATGTTGCCAGAATTGCTGTGTTTATCGAGCATTTTCTGTTTTTTAATTCAGTATCGGAACCAATGGGCTATCATACCCTGGGGATGCAGTGACAAGCCAACATGGGAAATATGCAGTCTCTTTGAAGGTTTGGAATGATAATGAGGACATTGGAGGAGAGTGCTGTTTTCCACACTGTTGTTTCCCCACCCCCATGGGAGGCAGGAGAGACTGTTCAGGGATGCCAGCATAATGTTGGTCTCCCTGAAGAATTTCCCCTCACCATGAATGCACAGCAGGCATTTTCGGAGAAGCCCAGAGTAATTAACTCTAAAGAGCGACAGAGATTTAAAAAAAAATCATTATTAAGAATTCTTCTACTAATTCATTGGATGTGGGTGCCACTGGCAAGGACAAGTTTTGGGGCGGCACTTTGGCACAGTGGTTAGCACTGCTGCCTCAAAGCGCCAATGATCTGGGTTCGATTGTCGCCTCAGATGACTGTGTGGAGTTCGCACGTTCTCCCTGTGTCTGCATGGGTTTCCTCCGGGTGCTCCAGTTTCCTCCCACACTCCAAAGATGTGCAGGTTAGGTTGATTGGCCATGTTAAACTTCCTGTTAGTGTCAGGGTGGATAAGGAGGGTAAATCTACAGGGATAGGTCTTGGATGGGATTGTTGTCGGTACAAACTTGATGGGCCAAATGGCCTCCTGTAGATTTATAGAATAATAGAATCCCTACACTGCAGAGCTTTACTGCTCTTGATTATACATTTTTACTTTGTATTTAAAATCAAAACATAATAAAAGCGCGTGCGTTATTTAATTATTTACATTTTAAATGTAAAATGAAAACAAAATGAATCAATATGAAGAAGGTGTGAAGCAACTACAACAGCCTCTTTCGTCACGATGGCTGCATATTTACGGCCTCTGCAATTATCCTCGTGATTGAATGCCCTCTCGGGGGATTGCATGCCTTCCTCGCTGCCTGAAGTCCCCGTATCCATATCGCATCCCATGATTGCAGTACATGGATCGAGGACTTCAGATCTCAGGAAGAGATCTGAGGGGCCCGTGAAGGACACCCCATTGAAAAGGCACCACTTTTGAAGAATGTGCTCAGGAGAAGCGGTCACCCCCCCGCTCCCTCTCTAGCTACACCACTGATACAGGACACTGTCCTAACGCCAAGGTGGGTTCTGTTCTAATCCCAGATGTGGCACTGTCCTGCTGACCCACTGAGCCCTGTTCCGACACCATATGGGACCCTGTGCTGATGCCAAGCACACACGGGCACCATCCGAATGCCATGCCGAGCTCTGTTCTGATGCCACACTTGGCTTACAGTTAGCCTGGAGCCTCATTGAAACTTGGGATCATTTATCTTTGAAAAAGGATGCACAAACAAAGAGGCTTCACTCAAATTTTGTGGCAACAAAGCAAAGCTCATCATGATTGATGCTGGAAAATTTCCATTTTTTTAAAATTGCATTTGGCTTTCATTTGATAAATGTTGTTTGACACTGAAATGGAAATTGCATTGAAATCAGCATTTGGATATCAGTCTTGCTATTAAATCTTTGACCTTTCTTTGAACAAGTCCTGGCTGTTGCAGACTGAAGCTTCTCTCTCTGGAGACCTGGATGGTAAATGCTCCCAGTTGCAGCATCAACAAAATCGGCCTCTTCAGTTTAGGTGCCTACACTTCAGGGGAGGTTGAGTAGTTTTATCTGGCTGGGCTACCTGGGGGAATTTCAAATGCTGCAAGTAGCTACATGGCTACAAAAGGTAAAGTGGCAGAAACCTTCCCCGGCGCTCTGGAAAAGCCTGGGAACTAAGGCCGGTGAGCATAACATCAGCAGTGGGTAAATTGTTAGAAGATATTTTGAGAGACAGGATCGACAGGCGATTTTGTCTTTTAAAAAGCATGGATAAGGCAGGTATAGAGGGATATAGGCCAAATGCAGGCTACTGGGACTAGCTTAGTGGTTGAAAAAAGGCCAGCATGGACAAGTTGGGCCGAAGGGCCTGTTTTCATGCTGTAAACGTCTATGGCTCTATGGTAAATTTTTCACTCAGAGGGTGGTGAGTGAGTGGAATCGGCTGCCATCGGTGGTGTTGGAGGCGAACTCGTTGGGGTCTTTTAAGAGACTTCTGGATGATTACGTGGGATTTAATGGGATTGAGGGTTATAGATAGGCCTGGTAGGTAGGGATATGATCAGCGCAACTTGTGGGCCAAAGGGCCTGTTTGTGCTGTAGTGTTCTATGTTCAATGACTCTGTGGGCGGAATTTTATCGACACGTCCATCCAAGGTTGGTACGATCCCGCCTGAGGCCAGTGGAGAATACCGTTCTCCAAATCTTGCCTGCCCCCAAATCAGGGTGGGCGTCCCAGTAAAACTCGAGCCTCTGACTCACTGTTTCTTCATTATAAGGTATAACAGAACAGCTGGTAACAATGAAGAGGAAACTGGTGTCACGTCCAATGTGTTCCTGCGGGAGGAAGGGAGGGGGGGTGGGTGCAGTGTGATGATGCACTTTCAGAGAGATTCCATCAGTGAACACAAAAGGTATTTATTAAGAAGGATGGTATAGCAGCCTCATCGCTGAAGCTAGCTCCGAAAATGTCTCTGCCTAGAAACCTCCCTCACCATGGGGTGTGTAGGAGCTTTTCAGAATCTATGTATTAGGCTGGCTTCCATGTGAGAGATTTCTCTTTTTTAATTACAACTCAGCAAATACAAAGAACTTACACAGACAATAATTCTGGTTGAAGTCCACACATGTGGGAGAATGATTTGGGGCAGGGCAAATGATTCTAAATTGCATTATTATCAGTATTAATGAGTTTTCTCCAACAGTCTGAAAGATGTGCTGGGTAGGTGCACTAGCCGTGCTAAATTCTCCCTCATTGTATTGACCAGGCACTGGAGTATGGCGACTAGGAGATTTTCACAGTAACTTCATTGTAGTGTTAACGTGAACCTATTCGTGACTAATAAGTTAACTTTATTTTACTTTACTTCACTTATTACAATTATACACTTCTCAAAAATAATTTGCCCGCCTCTTTGCACATCCTAGCTGGACATGAGCCAATCATTTTAGTATGAATCATTTAACTTGGCCTATAACAGTTCACTGTCTGGCAGCATGACAGTACATAAGTTCATAGAGTTCGAAAGCTCTTTCCTGCTATCTCACAGTAACACCGACTATGCAAGTCCATAGAGTTGAAAAGTTTATTTTCCCACAGTAGACCTAGCAATTTCTTATCAAGAAAATTGTATTTCTCCATTCATTCGCTTGTCTGGGAAGCTTATACTTTCTAAAGTCCACATTGGTAAGAGAGTTCCTTTGCTTCTCTCAGTAGCCAAACTGTTTTCAAGGAATGTGGCTCCCATGATGCTTAGAGCAGTGTGTAATTGGCCAAGTTGTATACTTTAATACAGAATATAATGTTTTCAAAAATACATGTTTAAATTCTCTGACAGTGGTTATATGTGTTTCTATACAAACAGCACTTTTCTTCTTTTACTATGCTATATTTACTCTAAACTAACCTAATCTGATCTTTTTTTTAGTCACAGGTTATCCTAAACCCCTCTAACAAAGTGATTCCACACTCTGGCTGGAATTTTATTGGCCCATGTACCACGGAAATCAAAGTGGGCTAAGGGCGGATCATGACCTTGACCTTGTCCAAGGCAAGGTCTTATCCGAGACCTTGGGTGGGATTTTACAGTCTTGGGATGAGCAAGGCCATAAAGTCTCACCCTCTAAGTCCCAATTGGTCACATGGACATGCAACCCTTACACTGTCGTGTTGCCCTTAAAGGGATGATCACCACATCCCTCCCCTTTAAGTCCTTTATGCAATCTTCAATAAATAATTCACTCAGTCCTCAACGGTGACTAAACATTATGCACATGAGTTGGCCAAGTGTAACTCGAATCTTTGAGGGGGTTTTCTGTTCTTTGTAAAGTGATATAATTTTGTTGTCTGAGGTGCTTACCTAGGATGGACATGAACAGGAATTGTAATAGCGGGTACCTCTTCTGACACAAGCGATTAATCACTGCTTCCTTCCACAGAGACATCAGTTTTGTCTGTAACAGGCCAGTCAGGAACTTTGGTGCTTCCAGGTCTGAAAACACTTGAAGGCAACACAGACTGCTGGAGAATCCCTCTACTCCTCAAGTTTATGATCGATCTGTCTCTTTGGGTCCACTTGGTAGGAAAGGGGTCCGGTCTTCGAGACAATAATTCCAGGGATCCCACTTGATCCACTACCAAAGTTTCTCCCATATATGACTTCATTTACCATAAATGATCATGCTGGGTATGTGAATCATAGCTTGCTTTCTGATTGCTTTGGCTGGCTTCTATCCTCCCTGGCAAGTTTGGAAACACGAGGCTCAGTGTCATTATGAGACATTTTATTAGCAGTTCTGCTGGTGGAACTACCACTGTTGCATGTGGAGCAGTATGAAGCTAAGGAGGAATTAGGAGGTTTTGGTCTCCAAGATTCCTCCTGACAGTTTCTTTAGGTTAGATTTGGGTGTCTCTCTCGGCTAGTCCATTTGATGCTGGGTGGTAAGGCGCTGTTCTAACGTGTTTAATACCATTGAGAGTGGTGAAGTTTTGAAACTCAGCACCTGGGAATCCATTGTTGGATACCGTGACTTCAGATAATCCTTGAGTGGAAAAGCATTGGTGTAACCTTTCAATGGCAGCATGCGATGTAGTGACTTCACCTCAAAAATGTTTAACCATTTAGAGTGTGCTTCAATCACAAGCAAAGGCATCGTGCTCAGGAATGTAATCAATATGGATTCATACCCATGGCTAGCCAGGCCATTCCTAAAGGTGCAGTGGGACTGTAGCAGGCAACCTTTGCTGCATTTGGCACTGTTGGCAGTAACCAAATAGCTTCTTGATATCAGCATCAATACCAGGCCACCACACATAACTCCTGGCAAGCATCTTCATCTTAGAGATGCCAGGATGAGCACTAGGTAATTCAGTTTGGAACAGCTCTCTGCCTGGTACAGGAACGACTACTCTTGCTGCCCAGGATGTGATGCCACCCTGACAATTCGATTCATTCTTGCAGATGAAGAATTATTTCATTTCCTTGGTTCATCAACCCAACTTATAAATAGTTGGTGTCTCACTTTGGACAGAAGTGGATCTCAATTTGTCCAGTAACTGATCTATTTGGCTGAGATTGGCAACGTGTCAGAAAAATGTAACATCATGATGATTTCCTGTAGTGCCAGAGTATGTGTGATACTTCCTTGCAAAGGTAAGAACTGCTGCATTCTCTAAGTGTGTTCCAGGTGTGGCGTTAGTGTACCTTTAAGGGAGGTTTTTTCAAAAACATGATTTCTGCATTTCTCACAGCTTCAGTGATGATGTGGAGATAGTGGCATTGGAGTGGGTTGGGCACGGTAAGAAGTCTCACAACACCAGGTTAAAGTCCAACAGGTTTATTTGGAATCACGAGCTTTCGGAGCGATGCTCCTTCACCAGGTAAGTCCATTGATAAGTGTGGTGACTACGGGATTTTCACAGTAACTTCATTGTGGTGTTATTGTTCGTTGACTTGTGACACTAATAAGTAAACTTTACTTTTCATCCATCTCTGAAATGGAGTTGGCCACATATAAGCCTTTGATCTGAATGAGCTGGCACCTTTGAAAGGCACTCCTAAAAATCAAACAATCCAGCAATGGAGTTGGGAATCCGAGAATTGGGACCTGCCATCTTTAAGGGGCTGCCAAGTCACCCTGGCGCAGTGAAAATCCAGCCCTTAGATTATCCTTGGCCTCTGGAGACCCCAAAACACTTTGCAGCCAATTTTAAGGTCACTTTTGTAACGCAGGAATTGTAACCTGAATGTGCACACAGCAAGCTCCTTCAGACAACAGTGAGATAATGACCAGAGAGTCTGATTTTATTCCAGTGATGTTGGTTGAGGGATAAAAATTGCCCACGACAGCTGAGCGGACTCATCTGTTGTTGCAATTGTACAGGGTGTTGGTGAGATCACATCTGGAGTGTGGTGTCCAGTTCTGGCCTCCTTATTTGAGGAAGGATGTGGAGGCATTGGAGGTGGTTCAGAGGAAGTTCACCAGATTAACTCCAGGGATGAAGAGGTTGAGGTATGAGGAGAGATTAAACTCGCTGGAGTTTAGAAGGATGAGCGGGGATCTGATTGAGGTATATCAAATTTTAACAGAGATTGATAAAGTAAATGTAGACCAAATGTTTCCTGTTATGGGGCAATCTCGATCAAGAGGTCACAGATATAGGTTGAGAGGCGGTAGATTTAAAACTGAGATGAAGAGAAACTACTTCTCACAGAGGGTGGTTAACTCACTGCCCCATAGCGTGGTGGAGTCTGAATCATTGAATGGTTTCAAGAAGAAGATAGATAGATTTCTAATTAAAAAAGGGATACAGGGAATAGATGGATTTGAGACCAGAGAGAGATCAGCCATGATCTGATTGAATAGTGGAACAGGATTGAAGAGCTCAATTTGCCGACTTCTGCTCCAAGTTCCTATGTATCTGTTCTCCCACTACACTTCCAGATCCACCACTGAGGAAAGGCGGGCAGGATTCTCCAATCTCAATTGGCCTTCCAACAATAATTCCATTCACTTCCATGGAAGAATCACAGCCAAGAACAAGGATGGAGACTTTTGGCGAACATCTCATCCAATAAGCATCACCTACAGGAGGACAGGACTTGAATAATGTTCAGCTGAAGTCTCAGTCTAGATTCTTTTAGTCAAAACATTGAACCTTCTACTTCAAGAGTTGAGCATTCTATTAATTGAGTCACAAAAGACACAACAAATAATGATACCTGGATTGAATAACATTTTCCCATTTGTCGCTTTCACTCTTTGCTACACTGCTATACATTTGCCTGCGTGAATCAGCACCTAATCAAGCATCAAATATCTACAATCAAACATAGTAAAATAGAATTCCTTTTGTGGTGGCACGGTAGGCACAGTGATTAATACTGCTGCCCCACAACACCAGGGAGACGAGTTCAATTCCGGCCTTGGGTCACTGTCTATACAGAGTCTGCGCATTCTCCCTGTGTCTGCGCGAGTTTCCTCCGGGTGCTCCGATTTCCTCCCACGGCCCAAAGATAGGCAGGCTATGTTGATTGGCCATGCCAAATTGCCCCTTAGTGTCCCAAGATGCATAGATTCGCCATGGTAAATGTGTAGGGTTACGGGGATAGAGTGAGGGGAAAAGGCCTGGATAAATATCAGAGAGAGTCAGTGCAGACTCGATGGGTCGAATGGCCTCCTTTTGCACTGAAGGGATTCTGTGTGGCATCAGCTGGTGTGTACTGAGGTCTTTTATCATCAATTAAAACATTTCTTTCTTGGGTTTTCAGTTGGTTACAATTTGATTCAGTTGCCGTCAGGTTAAATACTATAATCCCTGAAATTATCTGTTCTCCAATGGGAGAGTCATCTCGCTGAGGTTGAGCATACGAATGGCTGTTAATTATTCCTGGGAATTCTGCTGCTCCCCCACCTTAGTTATGTCGGGAAATCAAAATAACTCATAGAATTGACCACTTGATGCTGACCAGTCCAGACTCCAGTACGCAAGTTGAATAGAATGGATTCCCTACAGTGCAGAAGAAGGCCATTCAGCCCATCGAGTCTGCACTGATCACAATCCCACCCAGACCCTATCCATGCAACAGCAGATATTTAGCTTGCTAATCCCCTGAAACTGAGGGGCAATTTAGCATGGCCAATCAACCTAACCAGCACGTCTTTCGGACTGTGAGACGAAACCGGAGTACCCGGAGAACACCCATGCAGACTCGGGGAGAATGTGCAAACTCCGCATAGACGGGACCCGGGTCCCTGGCGCAGTGAGGCAGCAGTGCTAACCATTGTGCCACCGTGCTGCCACTTGAGTAGTAATTACTCACTAGTACAGCTTCCGCAATGCATTAAATTGAAATTCTACCGCATAGGTTTTCTCGATATAAGCAAATGTCATTACTAATGTTTGCACAGATTAAAAATGAATGAGTCGTCGAAAATTGGAATGAAGTAATGAGCAATTATTTCATCTATCGCAGGCTGAACATGGTACAAAAAAAACCCAGCACAAATTTCTTTATCTTTGGACCACGATTGCAACAAATCAAAAATTCCACTTGAGCTTCAGAGTCGAGTGCTTTTCGTATTTTCATGGTAGTGGATTCGTAATGTCTACCAGCCAACTCTAATAACTGTGATTTTCGAAGAGCATGATAGTCGGGGACTGGCGAAGGAGAATGATGATTCTGGCACTGCCAAGGCACCAGTGTGGCGGAGCTGTCAGCGTCTGCTTCGTGGAATGCCCTTGCTAAACCCCCATCCGATGTGACAACTGGCTCCCTGCGTGACTGGGAATTCTGCCCAGACATGCATCCACGCTTGACTCTACTGCCATCTCGACATGGCCCCTCAATCCTTCAGGCTCAGATCTGAATGTTTGAGTCACTTCAGCCTAATCAGAGATCATTACAATTAATTACACATATGGAAATGATGAGAAATGAGGGCAATTATCAGAAGGAAGGTAAGATAATTAAAGGGATAATGATTTTGTAATTGATGAATCAATATTTCGATTATGAGTTCCAGACATGTGATGCACCTTTTCCCCCCTGTTTAATTATTACTTATATCCCTTTAACCATCCTCCTTTTACTCCTCCTCATCTCAGGCTGCGTGACAGCAATATAGATGTTGATTTATGCACTCCCTCTGAGTAACTGGCACTGAAGTTATTTGTATGAGCAATTCTGTGCCATCTGGGTGTAAACGAATGCTGTTATCCTTTTATCTGTATTGATTACCAGCCCGGGAAACTAGTTTGCTCGTGGTCCGAGCCACTTCTCCCATTCTGTGGCCCTGCTCTGTCTCTGAAGGGAAGCAATCGGTTAACTCGACAGCTTCTGATGACATCGTCTGCTTTAGGTCAATAGGAACTGACAGGAAAGGGAACGGGATTCGAAGCAGTCATCCAAATCCTTAAGTGCATCGCGCTCGGAATAATTGTCCCATTGGCTCCCCATGTGGTTAGATTTCCAGGTTGCCGTTATCAAGGTTTTGCAAACGGAGTCAGACCCGAGCTGCAACAACCTCTTTCAAAGAGAGAGGTATCAATGTCCGTACAGAACAAAGAGCAGTACAGCACAGGAACAGGCCCTTCGGCCCACCAAGCCTGTGCTGATCACGTTGTCCTATTTACACCAACCGCCTGTATCCCTCTATTCCCTACCAGTTCACTTCTCTATCCAGACAAGTCTTAAATGTCACTAACATGTCTGCCTCAACCACCTCACTTGGCAGTGCATTCCAGGCCCCCACCGCCCTCTGTGTAAAAAACTTCCCCCGCACATCTCCACTAAACCTTTTCCCCATTACCATGAACTTTGTAATTGTCACTTCTGCGCTCGGAAAAAGCTTCCAACTGTTCACCCTATCTATTCCCCTTACCACTTCATAAACTTCTGTCAGTTCGCCCCTCAGCCTTCGTTTTTTCCAGGGGGAACAATCCCAATTTATTCAATCTCTCCTTATAGTTAATACCCTCCATACCAGGCAACATCCTAGTAAACCTTTTCTGTACTCTCTCCAAAAGCTCCATGTCCTTCTGGTAGTGTGGCAACCAGAATTGGATACAGTATTTCAAATGTGGCCTATCCAATTTTTCATACAACTGTAACATAATTTGCTAACTTTTATACTCAATGCCTTGGCCGATGAAGGCAAGTATGCCATGTGCTTTCTTCACCACCTTTTCCACCTGTGCTGCCACTTTTAAGGATCTGTGGATGTGCACTCCCAGATCTCTCTGTGTGTCTATTCTGCTGATAGTCCTGACATTTATTTTATAGCTTCCACCTCAACTGGATCAAAATGCATCATCTCGCATTTGCTCGGATTAAATTCCATCTGCCATTTCTCCACCCAATTTTCTAGCCTATCTGTATCCTGTTGTATTCTCTGACAATCTTCTTCACCATCCGCAACTCCAGCAATCTGAGCACCATCTACAAACTTGCTAATCAGACCCTGGGGACACCTTGGGCGATCTTACCAGCGGATCACACCACACTCCCACTCTGGTGAGGTTGGAGAATTTGGCGTCCAGTCAAATCTCTGTTCACTGTAGCGACATGGGGAAATCCTGCTGGCCGTAAGATTCCAGCCAATGACTCACCCCTGTGCCACTGAGGCCTAGTGCTAACCATGGGTTTTTCTTCATCATTTGTGGGACATGGTCATTGCTGGCTAACCAGCATTTATTGCCCATCCCTAGGGATGCCCTTGAGAAGGTGGTGGTGAGATGCCTTCTTGAAATGCTGCAGTCCATGTCTGCGGTTGACCCATCATACCATCTGGGAGGGAATTCCAGAATTTTGACCCAGCCACTGCAATGGAATGGTGATATAGTTCCAAGTCAGGATGGTGAGTAACTTGGAGGGGAACTTGCAGGTGGTGGTGTTCCCATGTATCTGCTGCCCTTGTCCTTGTAGATGGAAGTGGTCATGGGTTTGGAACATGCTATCTCAGGATCTTTGGTGAACTGCTACAGTGCATCTTGTAGATAGTACACACTGCTACTGCTAAATCTTGGTGGTGGAGGGAGTGGATATTTGTAGATGTGGTGCCAATCAAGTGGATTGCTTTGTCCTGGATGGTGTCAAACTTCTTGACTGTTGTGGGAGCTGCACCCATCCAGGCAAGTGGAGAGTATTCCATCACACTCCTGACTTGTGCTTTGTAGATGGTGGACAGAGTTTGGGGAGTCAGGAGGTGAGTTACTCGCGGCAGTATTCCCAGCCTCGGACCTGGTCTTGTAGCCATTGTGTTTATGTGGTGAGTCCAGTTGAATTTCTGGTCAATGGTAACTCCAAGGATGTTGACAGTGGGAGATTCAGTGATGGCAACACCATTGAATGTCAAGGGGCGGTGGTTAGAGTGCCTCTTATTGCTTGGCATTCATGAGGCACAAATGTTACTTGCCACTTGCCAGCCCAGGCCTGGATATTGCCCTGATCTTGTTTCATTTGAACATGGACTGCTTCAATATCTGAGGAATATTACCGAACACTGCGCAATCATTGGCTTCTGACCTTATGACAGGAGGCAGGTCTTTGATGAAGCAACTGAAGATGTTTGGGCCTAGGACACTACCCTGAGGGACTCCTGTAGAGATGTCATGGAGCTGAAGTGACTGACCTTCCATGACCATAACCATCTTCCCATGAACCAGGTATGACTCCAACCAGCGGAGAGTTTGCCCCCGATACCCATTGATTCCAGTTTTGCCAGGGCCCCTTGATGCCACACTCGCTCGAATGCAGCCTTGATGTCAAGGGCTGTTACTCTCACCTCACCTCTGGTGTTCAGCTCTTTTGTCCATGTTTGAACCAAGGCTGAGTGACCCTGGCAAAACACAAACTGGGCATCACTGAGCAGGTTACTGCTGAGGAGGTGCTGCTTGATAGCACTGTCAATGACTCCTTCCATCAGTTTACTGATGATCAAGAGTAGACTAATTGGGCGATAATTGGCTGGGTTGGATTTGTCCTGCTTTCTGTGTACAGGACATACCTGGGCAATTTTCCACATTGTCGGGGAGATGCCTGTGTTGTAACGGCACTGGAACAGCTTGGCTAGAGGAATGGCAAGCTGTGGAGCACAAGTCTTCAGTACTATTGCTGGAACGTTATCAGAGTAAAAAGTCTGACAACACCAGGTTTTAGTCCAACCTATTTATTTGATAATATACTCACAAGCTTTATGAGAGCCCAGGGCCTTTCCAGTATCCAGTGCCTCCAACCATAATAGCTGACGTGAATATATTGGCAAAATCCAAGATTTCGATTGATGTTTGTGGAAACTTCGGGCAACAAAAAGACAACAACTTCAAAAAGGAATTGGAATAATACATTGAAATACAATGGGGAGGGAGTGGAACAGTAGCATTGCCACTGGAATAGTAAGACAGTGACCCAGAATAATGGTCAGGGGACCTAGGTTTGAATCCCACCATGGCAGATGGTAAGTAAAATCTGGAATTTAAAGTCCAATGATGAACCCATCGTCGAACCATCTGTTTCACGAGCATCTTTTAGCGAAGGAAATCTGCCACCCTTACCTGGTCTGGCCTACATGTGACCCCAGCTGCACAGCAGTATGGTTAACTCTTAAGTGCCCTCTGAAATGGCTGAGCAAGCCACTCAGTTCAAAAACTGTTAGGGATAGGCAATAAACACTGACCCAGCCAGTGACAAAAGGGAGTTAAATTGAATTTGATAGGCCATTCAGTCTATGTTGATCATAGAGGTTCAAACATTGAAACAGGGCCTTCGGCCTAACTTGTTTACCATGGTTAATCCATGCTAATCTACACATTATTGGGCTGTGGGAGGAAACTTGAGCTCCAAGACGAAACCCATGCAGACACGGCGGAACAGACAGTCACCCAAGTGGCTCCCTGGCACTAGGAGGCAGCAGTGCTAACCATTGTGCCACTGTACTACCCAACAAGAAGGCTTGCATTAACACTGCAATGTGAAAATCCCCTAGTTGCCATGCTGTGGTGCCTGTTCGGGTACACTGAGACAGAATTTAACATGGCCAATGCAACTAACAAGCACATCTTTTGGACTGTGGGAGAAAACTGGAACACCTGGAGGAAACCCACACAGACATGAGGGGAATGTGCAGACTCCACACAGACAGTGACCCAAACCAGGAATCGAACCCAGGTCCCTGGTGCTGTGAGGCAGCAGTGCTAACCACTCTGCTGCCATGTTTGAACCAAGGCTGTAATGAGGTCAAGAGCTGAGTGATCCTGGCAAAACCCAAACTGGACATCACTGGGCATGTTAGTGTTTATGCTTCACATAAATCTCCTCCATCTCGTCTTCAACTACCTCGATCAATATAACCATCTACTCATTTCTCTCTCAATTTTCTCTCAAGAGCTTCTGTGGGCCGATTTACCTTGGCTGAGTTCCCACTCTAATTACACTTTGAGTCAAAAACAAATCCTTTGAATTCTTTAACAGTGACTCCTCCATGAGTGGAAACATTTTCTCTATGTCCACCCTTTAACTTTGCTGAAAGACTTGTTCTTCTCCAGAGAAAAGAGCCCCCACACCTGTTCGGCCTAGAATAGAACAGAAGCGATAAAAATGGCATGTCAAGTTTGAGGGTAGAAAGCTAGATTCGCTGAAGCTATTTACGGCGTTCTGTTCTTGTCACCTGGTCACTGGCACTGATATTAAAGTGTGCCGCACTTAGTAAAGTTCTACATAAATGAACTCAGTTACTGTGTTGCCCTATTTTATGATTTCTGCCTCAATTCCATCCTTGTGCTACTTAATGTGGAAATATTCAGAGGGATAAATAAGGAATTAAACAAAAAAATGCCTGCTCTGAGGATAAGTCCAGCATGAAAGACAATACTGTGGATTGATTGAGGCATGTTTTACAGATATCTGGTAATACTAACAGTCAAAATTCAATTCAATCAATGCACCATGTATATTCCTAACATGCTCATGTATCTATATTACATCCATTTGGTCTACAGACATTGTCCATTCTTATAATTATTCCAAAATATTATTCCATTTTAAATTTTAGGCCAAGACTGTGGTTAGCATCGCTGCTTCACAGCACCAGTGTCACTGTCTTTGATTTGATTTGATTTGATTTATTGTTGTCACACGTATTAATATACAGTGAAAAGTATTGTCTCTTGTGCCCTATACAGACAAAGCGTACCGTTCACAGAGAAAGAGACGAGAGAGTGCAGAATGTACTATTCCAGTCATAGCTAGGGTGTTGAGAAAGATCAACTTAATGAGGAGGTAGGTCCATTCAAAAGTCTGACAGCAGCGGGGAAGAAGCTGTTCTTGAGTAGTTTGGTACGTGACCTCAGACTTTTGTATCTTTCTCCCATTGGAAGAAGGTGGAAGAGAGGATGTTCAGAGTGCGTGGGGTCCTTAATTATGCTGGTTGCTTTGCCAAGGCAGTGGGAAGTGTAGATGGTGTAAATGGATGGGAGGCTGGTTTGCGTGATGCATTGGGCTACATTCATGACATTTTGTAGTTCCTTGCGGTCTTGAGCAGAGCAGGAGCCCATACCAAGCTGTGATACAACCAGAAAGAATGCTTTCTATGGTACAGCTGGAAAAGTTGGAGAGAGTCATAGCTGACATGCCAAACTTCCTTAATCTGAGAAAGTAGCAGCGTTGGTGGGCTTTCTTAACTATAGTGTCGGTATGAGGGCAGGCAGTTAGTGATCTGGACACCTAAAAACTTGAAGCTCTCGACCCTTTCCACTGTGTGGAGTTTACATGTTCTCCCCATGTCTTCATGAATTGCCTCCAGGCGCTCCAGTTTCCTCCCACAGTCCAAAAGATGTGTGGTTTATGTGGATTGACTATGCTAAGTTGCCCCTCAGTGTTCAAAGATATGTAGGTTCACTAATGTCCTTTAGGGAAGGATACTCTTACCTGGTCTGGCCTACATGTGACTCCAGAGTCACAGTAATGTGGTTGACTCTCAGCTGCCCTCAAGCAACTAGGGATGGGTAATAAATGCTGGCCAGCCAGCGACACCCATGTCCCACAAATGAAATTAGGAGGATTAGGGTGGTAAATATGTGGGGTCACGGGAATCGTCCTGGGTGGGATGCTCTATCGGAGAGTATGAATCATAGAATCCATGGAATCATAGAATCCCTACAGTGCAGAAGGAGGCCATTCAGCCCATCGAGTCTGCACAGACAACAAACCCAGCTAGGCCCTATCCCCACATATTTACCCCACTAACTCCTCGAATCAACATATCCCGGGACACTAAGGGGCAATTTAGCATGACCAATGCACCTAACATGCACATCTTTGGACTGTGGGAGGAAACTGGAGCATGTGAAAAAAGCCCATGCAGATGCAAGGAGAATGTGCAAACTCCACACAGACATCGACCCAAATCGGAAATCGAACCTAGGTCTTTGGAGCCGTGAGGCAACAATGCTAACCGCTGTGCCACCGTGCTGCCCCAAAATTGGTGCTGACTCAATGGGCCAAATGGCCTCCTTCTGCACTGTAGGGATTCTATGATCCTATTCTATGAAAATATAAACAGCTGTACACAATGATAACCATGAGGGAATAATGGGAGATGTATTTGTCAAGGTATAATTTAATGAACAGAATGGCTGGAACACTGGTGAACCTCTTCCTCCTGTTTGAGAATCACAGAACTGTTACAGCTCAGAACAAGGCCATTTGGCCCATCATGTCTGCACCAGCTCCCCAAACGAATATCGTGACATAGCGCCATTCCCCTGCCTTTCCCCCATAACTCTGCAAATTGTTCCAATTCACATAATCATCAAATGCCGTCTTAATGCCTTGATTGAACCTATCTCCTGCAGACATCCAGGCAGTGCATTCCTGACCTGACCCACTCATTGAGTGAAAAAGGTACTTAAAGACTTCAATCAGGCCATTGAGGTTGGCCTATTGGATTATGAACTCCAAGATTAAGGAGTTAATTGATAGGCCAATTAGGAAATCTTTTCTTTGTATTTAACTGAGAGTGTCAGTTCCTCTGGCACTCTTGAAGGTAGACTGCTGATAGCACTCTGTGTACGGCTGTTAGAATTGTCAAGAAAGGGATTTTGATGAAGGGACTTCTGTCTCCTTATTATTACAGTTGTCTCACATTCTTATTTGAAGTTATATTTATTGAGTGATTTTCTATTGGTACTAGAGATGCATGATGTTGGGGTAGACCCCCACAGCCCTTGTCTTGCTTTGGGTCCATTGGACAATCTTTTCCCTTCAAGCCAGAAGGAAGTGGGACTCCGTCGATACTCCAAAAACATAGTCCGCCAACTAGGCTGACAGTCCAGGGCATCATTGAGTGTTGCTGCATTGTTTTAGGTACATCCTTCAGATGTCTGGGCTACATGCGGGAAGAATCTTCCCACTGTTGGGGAAGTCCAGAGATGGGGTCACAGTCTAAGAATCATAGAAATCCTGCAGTACAGAAAGGGGCTATTCGGCCCATTGAGTCTGTACTGACAACAATCCCACCCAGGCCCTACCCCCTTATCCCTATATATTTTACCCACTCATCCCTCTAACCTACGCATCTCAGGACAGTAAGAGGCAATTTAGCATGACCAATCAACCTAACCCGCACATATTTGGACTGTGGAAGGAAACCGGAGCACCCAGAGGAAACCCACACAGACACGAGGAGAATGTGCAATCTCCACACAGACAGTGACCCAAGCCGGGAATGGAACCCAGGTCCCTGGAGCTGTGAAGCAGCAGTGCTAACCACTGTGCTACCATGCCACCCTGAAAACTGAGGTAAGCCATAAACTAGGGGTGAAGCCACTCAGAACTGAGATGAGGAAGAATTTCTTCACTCAGAGTTGTGAACCTGTGGGATTCTCTACCACAGAAAGCTGTTGAGGCCAGTTTGTTAAATATGTTCAAGAGGGAGTTGGACATGGCCCTCGTGGCTAAAGGGATCAAGGGGCAATGAGAGAAAGCAGGCGTGGGATACTGAGAGTGGCCTATAAAGGCACACACTCAGTTTATAGAATACTGATTAGAATGCGAGTCTTTACAGTTAATCACTCAGCATCTTGAGGAGAATTGTTTGATAGAGCAGACGCAGCACAGTTTTGTTAAGGGGAAGTCGTGTCTGACAAATTTATTGGAGTTCTATGAGGATGTGTCTAGGGCGGTGGATAGAGGAGAGCCGGTGGATGTGGTCTTTCTTGATTTTCAGAAGGCGTTTGACAAGGTACCTCACAAGAGGTTATTGCAGAAGGTCAGGGGGCATGGAGTTGGGGGTAGGGTGTTAGCGTGGATAGAGGATTGGCTGTCTAATAGGAGGCAGAGAGTGGGGGTCAATGGGTGCTATTCGGATTGGCGGTTGGTGACTAGTGGAGTGCCCCAGGGGTCGGTGCTGGGACCTCAGCTATTTACCATTTATATAGATGATCTGGAGGAGGGAACCGAGTGTATGGTGTCGAAATTTGCTGATGACACCAAGATTGGTGGAACGGCAAATTGTGCGGAGGGTGTGGAGAGTCTGCAGAAGGATCTAGATAGGCTGGGCGAATGGGCCAGGAACTGGCAAATGGAATTTAATGCTGGCAAGTGCGAGGTGGTCCACTTTGGTAGGAATAATGGTAGGAAGGACTATTACTTGTGTGGCGAAAAACTGCAGCAGACGACGGTGCAGAGGGACCTCGGGGTCCTTGTGCATGAGTCGCAAAAACCCAGCCTGCAGGTGCAGCAGGTGGTCAGGAAGGCAAATGGGATGCTGGCCTTCATAGTGAGGGGGATTGAATATAAAAGTAGGGAGGTCTTGCTGCAGCTGTATAGGGCATTGGTGAGGCCGCAGCTGGAGTACTGTGTGCAGTTTTGGTCGCCGCACTTACGCAAGGATATTTTGGCCTTGGAGGGAGTGCAGAGGAGGTTTACTAGGCTGATGCCGGAGTTGAGGGGGTTGAGCTATGAGGAGAGGCTGAATAAACTAGGCTTGTACTTGTTAGAGTTTAGAAGAATGAGGGGAGATCTCATTGAGACATGTAAGATGATGAATGGGATGGATAGGATAGAGGTGGAGAGACTCTTCCCGCTCAGAAAGGACAGTAGGACTAGGGGGCATAGCCTCAAGATAAAGGGGGGGCGGTTTAGAACAGAGTTGAGGAGGAACTTCTTCACTCAAAGGGTGGTGAATCTCTGGAATTCTCTGCCTGTTGAAGTGGTGGAGGCTGCCTCGCTAAATATTTTTAAGACACGGGTTGATGGGTTTTTGATAAGAGAGGGGATTAAGGGTTATGGGGAGAGGGCGGGAAAATGGAACTGAGCCACGACAGATCAGCCATGATCTTATTGAATGGCAGGGCAGGCTCGAAGGGCTAGATGGCCTACTCCTGCTCCTATTTCTTATGTTCTTATGTTCTTATGCATGCAATATTCTGTATAAGAACATAAGAAATAGGAGCAGGAGTAGGCCATCTAGCCCTTCGAGCCTGCCCCGCCATTCAATAAGATCATGTGTAAACTGAGCATATGCCTTTATATGCCTTTTATGATCAGAACTCCCCACTCACCTGACGAAGGGGCAGAGCCCCGAAAGCTCGTGGTGTTTGCTACCAAATAAACCTTTTGGACTTTAACCTGGTGTTGTGAGACTTCTTACTGTGAACCCCTGTGTACCAGGCAGGCCCAACTGTTTAGCGAAGACATCTTTCCCTCACCCTTGGAAGTACAACAACAACAAGATAGACCTCCCCCCTCCCCACGTCCTGCCCAATGATACCCATCCTGCACACTTCCCATTTCTACCAATGTCGCCCTGCTCACTTCCCTCTTTCTTTCTCCTCCTCCCCACTCAACACTAGGAGGCAAGTTTGCGCCACTTTTTCTCTCTGCCCTCCCACCCCCCGGGTGTATAATGCCACCAACCAACAGAACAGTTTGGGATGGGTGTAGCTCCCATGGCAGAGATACCATCACCAGTGGGGCCCTCCACAAGAACATACACAGACATAGCTGATTCTGTAGCCCCGTCACTATCCCGCCTCATCACAGGGTAAAGTCTCAGGGTAAAGTGTGACACCCACACCAAATGACCATCATGGCTACGTGAAGGATATAGTTGGTGCTGGCCACCAGCCATGGTCATGTATACATGGCGAAGGAATTCCTGAGGGTAGAACAGACAGTGCACCTGGCCATGGTCAGAGGGCAATTGACCATGGGTAGAACATGGCAGTTGGTTGACCAATGGAAGCCATTCCCCAGAGGGTAACGTTATCCAACATCCCATCCCTCATCCCAAGTCAACTCCTCCTCCTTGGGGAGGTCATGTCTGGGTGGTACCGATTCCTCTCAGCCTCATTTACCCTCAATTATAAGTTCATAACATATAGGAGTACAATTAGGCCATTCAGCCCATCAAATCCACTCTGCCATTCAATCATGGCTGATAAGCTCCTCATCCCCATTTTCCTGCATTCTCCCCATTACCTTTCAACCCATTACCAATTAAAAATCTGTTCAACTCTTCCTTAAATTTAATCACTGTCCCAGCATCCACTGCACTTTGGGGTAGTGAATTCCATAGATTCACAACCCTTTGGGAAAAGTAGTATCACTGTTTTAAATTTGCTCCCCCTTATCCTAAGATTATGACCTCTCTTCCTAGAATGCCCCACAAGAGGATGCATCCACTCCACGTCTACTTTATCCCTACCTTTTATTATCTTATATACCTCAATTTGATCCCCCTCATTCTTCTAAATTCCAGAGAGGAGAGCCTAAACTGTTCAATCTCTCTTCATATGACAAACTCCTCATCTCTGGAATCAATCTTGTAAATCTGATATGAACTGCCCCTAATGCCAATACATCTTTCTTCAAATAAGGGGACTAAAACTATGTACAAACTCAAGCTGCGGCCTCACCAATGCCTTGTATAGTGCAATAATATGTCTGACAACTTATGCTCTAAAGTGCAGGAAAGATAGCACTATCTTCATTGAGATACTTTACTCTGTTCTTAAGGGACACTTCATTTTTCAGAACCAGTCCAAAGTTTTCATCCATTGCTTTCATCCATTTTCCATTTCCAGCTAAATAACTCTAATTCCTGAACTGACTTTCATAGTGAAGATTACTCCAGTAATTCCTGCATCTAGCCAAAGCTGGGCGAATCCTCCAGCCTCACTTAAATCCTCACAAACAAGGTCTCTTCAAACCGAGTATGAGCCTCCATTTTGCACGATGAATTGTCAACATTGGCTGCCATCATTTCTATCTCTCTCAACACAGATTCTTGCAGGCCTATGGTTCAGGGATATCTTAAGAAAACCCTGCAAAACAAATATTATGGTAAATTGTTATGACCTGTTACCCACTCAAAGCTTACCTCCATGGCAATGTGAATCACATGGGCCTTCTATCCAGGAAGAAATGCTGATCAAGTATCTTCTAAGCCCCCAACTCTGTCCTATTTTAGAATTAAATAACAGTTCGCAATATAACTATTTATAAAATCTAGAATTCCTCACATGGAGAGGTGACGGCCCCGTGGTATTATTGCTAGTTTATTAATTCAGAAACTCAGACAATATTCTGGGGACCCAGATTCGAATCCCACCATGGCAGGTGGAGGACTTTGATTTCAATAAAAGCCATCCAGAATTAAAAATCTACTGATGACCATGAAATCATTGTCGATTGTTGGAAAAATCCATTTGATTCACTAATGTCCTTTAGGGAAGGAAATCTGCCATCCTTTCCATGTCTGGCCTACAGGTGACTCCAGAACCACAGCAATGTGGTTGACTCTCAACTGTCTTCCAAGGGTAACTAGGGATGGACAATAAAACAAAATCTCCCAGTGAGACTTGGAGATATGGGGCACAATCTCATCTGCCATGAATGTCACACCCCCACTGCAGTGAGGTTGGAGAATTTGGTGCCCAGCCAAATTTCCATTCATTGCAGTGGGATGGGAAAATCCTACCGGCGTGATCGATAGTTAAAGTTCTAGTCTTACTGTCTAGCCAAAGCCAGTGCTTCCTACTGTCTACAGTGGTGAATATCTTGTACTCTTCTCCCTGCCCCCACTCCCCCCACCCAGGATAACACTAATTTCTGAACTGACTTTTCATAGTGAAGGCCATCCTAGAGATTCCTAGGTCTAGCCAAAGTCGGGCGAATCTTCCAGCCTCATTTAAATTCTCACAAGTTTGATTTCTTCAACCCAAATATGAGCCTCCACTGTGTGTGATGAATAGTTGACACTGGCTGCCACTATTCCTGCATCTAACCAAAGTTAGGTGAATCCTCCAGCCTCATTTAAATTCTCACAAACCTGATCTCTTCAATCCAAGTCTGAGCCTCTATTCTGTGTGATGAATAGTTGACACTGGCTGCCACTATCTCCGTCTCCCTCTCCTTTAAAAAAACAAGTCATCAAACTTGCTTTTGGGCAGGGTTCAGAGTAGGTTGCAAGAACCATTTCACAATTCCATTTTATCTTGAATTAAAGACAGTACCAAAACATAAACCATCATGTTTGTAACACCAACCCTTTTTTCACAGTGACGCACATCTGAAATTGTTTCTCAGGAGCACACAGACTGAAGCTTGAGACTCTGAAATTCAGCAAAACTTGCTTTATTTGATGTTTCCCTTGCCAGATGTATCTTGACCCACAGAGCAGCCATATCGAGACAGCAGTGTTCCCTTCACCCAATTTGCACACTACTCAATTTGATTCCAGTGCCATTAGCCAACTCAGCAGTCACCATTCTATCGAGCTTGCCTGATGATGCGGACGGTTTATTTACCTGCGTTCCAAGCCTGTTTTCCATGCATTATACATCAAAGAAAGTAGGGGCAAGAGAAACCTCCCCTGGTGAGGGGAGCATTGATTATTCAAGCAGACTGCACTTCACATCACTGAATTCTACCAGACCTGCTCTCTAACAGTGAGGGTAGAGCCACAGTCTCCAGCAAGCAGGACTTGATGAATGATTCACTGGAACAGCACAGATTTCATTCGGCCATTCCCCGCTGTGTGAGAATCTGAACCTTCTTTGCAACTTGTGCTGAACACTATCGGAGAACACGTCAATGAAACCCACCGAGGGTGGTCAGTAATTAATTGGACCACAGTAATCGCTGAAGGGAGATCGCTTTAGAATTCAAGAGTCGTATTTCAGATGTAAACACGAGGATGGGTTTAAGGTGTTGACCACGTCTATCCTGTGAGGAAGGTGGATTAGGGCTGATTTAATAGCTTATTAGTGTTAACAAATTGTCCCTAAATTAGGCGTCCCTCAATCTGGTTATAATACCTTTATTGTGGAGTCCAATAAACGTAGACAAAGGTCATGGGTAGAAGAGGGCATTCACAATGTTAAAATGGCGGCGCGGGCTTGTTGGGCCGAAGGGCCTGTTTCCCGTGCTGTGTTGTTCTTTGTTCTTTTGTCACCAGCCCTGGCTTCGTTTAATAAGTTTACCTGGTAATCTTAACTCTTCTTTCTGATGTCCTCGCGTCTACAGCTGTTATCTTTGACTGGACATAGATTTCTAAAGGAGCTCACGGTGGCACACAATGGTCGGCACTGCTGCCTCACAATGCCAGGGACCCGGGTTCAATTCCAGCATCGGATGATTGGCTGCGTGGGTTTCCTCCCATGTTCCAAACTTGTGTGGGTTAGGTTGATTGGCCATGCTAAATTGCCCCTTAGTGTCAGGGGAATTAGTAAGGTGGGGTCGTGGAAATTGGGCCTGGGTGGGATTGTTGTCAGTAGACTTGTTGGGCCAAATGGCCTCCTTCCGCTCTGTTGGGATTCCCTGATTCTATGTGGGAGGAAGTCCCCTCCCACACCCAAAGAGTTGCTGGCTGATTTGAATGGCCAGTAGGCCTGTAGTCCCCGTAGCACCAAAATCGAGTAGTGGTCACTGCTAGGACAAGCAATCTAGGAAAAGCAATGCCATGAATCCCGGACCTCAGGTAGGTCCAGAGATTTTGGATGGGCCTACCTGGCAGAGCCCAGGGAGGGAAGGCACATCCCAGGGGCACAAAATACTCACCATAGGAGATATCTCCCCTCACTTGGTTTCTGTGCTAACTGGTCCTAAATAAGGAGTTCTTGTCTGTGGGGATATTGCTAAATGGAACATCAGAGATAGCTACCTGTTAAGAATTATACTTTGCCATGTTTAAATATTTTAATTGATAAAAAGTTATGCTAATTCTTTTTGTTATATTCTAACCGTGTTCTTAAATGAAGTTTGTTTTTAATAAAAGCTCCCTAGTGGGTCACTTGAATCATACTTGGAGTGAAACACTGTATACTCACCTAATGCCAATCTTAGGGCATAGGCTAACTTCATAAAATACTTGAAGTTTCTGATCTGGTCCCTAACACTTACCAACAGCTGTGTCCTTACTAAAAATGAGCGTCTGTTTGAGCTATTAGTCTAAATGTGGAACAGTTCCCAGTGCAGGTTCATCTCTCCTTCTATGGTGAACATGCAACATTTGGTTTATTTTAAGTTCAGTTTTTTGGTTTATTTATTAGTTTCACAAGTAGGCTTACATTAACACTGCAATCAAGTTACTGTGAAAATCCCCTGTTCGCCACACTCCAGTGCCTGTTCGGGTACACTGAGGGAGAAATTAGCACAGACGGTGACCCAAGCCGGGAAGCGACCCCGGGTCCCTGATACTGTGAGGCAGCAGTGCTAACCACTGTGCCACCGTGCCACCTCTGCTGCCTTATAGCGCCAGGGACCTGGACTCGATTCTCGGCCTAGATCAGTGTCTGTGTGGAGTTTACACATTCTCCCCATGTCTGCATGGGTTTCCTCCAGGTGTTCCAGTTTCCTCCCACAATCTGAAAGACATGCTGGTTAGGCGCATTGACCCGAACAGGCACTGGACTGTGGCCACTTGGGGAATTTTGCTGTAACTTCATTGTGGTTTTAATGTAACCTTTATTTGTGACTAATAAATAAACATTTTTAACCACTGTGCCACACCTGTAGTATAAATGTGTCGCAACAGATGCTGAGACACATGGGGTTGGATTTTCACCCCTCTCAACCCCTAGCAATGTAGTTGAAGCCTGGAGGCTGGTAAAATGAACCAAGTAGCCTGCCTACTCTCTTCCTATTACCTCTGCATGTCTCCCATATTCAGGTGGGTACGTATCAGGCAGTGCCATCACTGCCCCCCTCCCAATACCCAACACCCCCCAGCCTTTTAGGTCAATCGAGGTCCTTATATCCAATTAATGTTGCATTAGAGCCTCATTCTGCCCCGCTCGTTATAACACGGTATGGGTGTCACTGGCTGTCATGATGTGGAGATGCCGGCGTTGGACTGGGGTAAACACAGTAAGAAGTCTCACAGTACCAGGTTCAAGTCCAGCAGGTTTATTTGATAGTAAATCCACAAGCTTTCGGAGTTTGCCCCTTCTCTCCACTCACCTGACGAAGGGCCAAACCCCTAAAGCTTGTGGGTTTACTATCAAACAAACCTGTTGGACTTTAACGTGGTGTTGTGAGACTTCTTACTGTGTCACTGGCTGGCCAGCATTTATTGCCATTCCTAGTTGCCACTGGAAGGCAGTTGAGAGTCGACCGCTTTGCAGTGGGTCTGGAGTGACATGGAGGCCAGATCAATTAAGGATGGCAAATTTCCTTCCCTAAAAATCATTAGTGAACCAGATAGGTTTTTCCGATAATTGACAATGGTTTCATGATCATCAATAGATTCTTAATTCCAGTATTTTTTAGTGAATTCAAATTCCACCATCTGCCATGGTGGGATTCAAACCCAGGGCCCCAGAACATTCGCTCAGTTTCTGGATTAATAGTTTAGTGATACTACCACTGGGCCAATGCCTACTCCTCATACCGCCCTTCCTTCCCTAGAATCTTCCAGGTATGCCCGTCCAAGATCTCCAGGCCTACCTGAGGTCTGGGAGCCATGACATGGCTTCTCCTGGACTGCTTGTCCTATCAGTGACCACTACTGTACTGTGGCGCTGCTACAGCTACAGGCCTGCCAGCCAATCAGATTAGCCAGCAGCTCTCTGGGTGGGGTGGGGGGGGTGGGGAGGTGCGGGGTGTAGGGTGGGAGGGATCTTCTTCCCACATTGAATCATTGAAGCATAGGATCCCTACAAAACAGAAGGAGGCTATTTGGCTCATCGAGCTTGCACCGTAATCCCATGTATTTGCCCTGCTAATCCTCCTGACACTAGGGTCAACTTAGCATGGTCAGTCAACCTAACCTGCATATCTTTGGACTGCGGGAGGAAACCGGAGCACCTGAAGGAAAACTCACGCACATACAGAGGGAATGTGTAAACTCCACACAGACAAGGCTGGAATTGAACCCGGGTCTCCGATGCTCTGAAGCAGCAGTGCTAACCACCGCGCCACCCAGGGCACCACGCACTGTGATGAAGAGGATGGAAGTCCCACTCTGATGAAGGTTGCCTGTGCCATGAGAATCATAGAATCCGACAGTGCAGAAGGAGGCCATTTGGCCCATTGAGTCTGCACTGACTACAATCCCACCCAGGCCCTATTTCCAAAATCCCATGCATTTACCCTATCTTATCTCCTTGACACTAAGGGTCAACTTAGCATGGCCATTCAACCTAACCCGCACATCTTTGGAGTGTGGGAGGAAACTGGAGCACTTGGAGGAAACCCACCCAGACACGGGGAGAATGTGCAAACTCAACACAGACATTGACCCAAGTCAGGAATCGAACTTGAGTCCCTGGCGCTGAGAGGCAGCAGTGCTAACCACTGTGCCACCAGGTCACCCAGGGCACCATGCATCGCGTACTGTGATGGGGGGGTGGGGGTGGTGGCAGCCCCACTCTGACTAAAGTTGCCTGGGGACCACCCTAATTTCGGGCAGGTGGAATGACTTGCACACCCCCTCCCCCTCACCTCACTCCCCTTCCCCCCCAAACCCCCCCCACGTAAAATCAACTGCATGGAAAACAGATGTAAATTAAGCATCATCTTTATCTCATGGATCTGGCAGGTCCAACTTTAAGTTAATGGAAAAGCTGACAACTGTCTGAAACAAGCTTACAGAAAGCTCTCACGTTGATCAGAGAGGTAAATTTAATTGTCTTTAGTTTAATTGATTTAGAAGGTAGTAGGTGATAAACAATCGACTAAATGTTGACAATGAAAGCGTTTCATGCTGTTGGGCCTGGATCTCCCTGCTAAATATCATGTAACAGGGTGACCTTCACCTGCTAATGACTGCAGGGGTTATTCCTGACAGGATAAACCATCCCAGAGTATTACTGATAATATTACCTGTAACAAGTGCAGTGCAAATAAGATGTAGGAGCAGGAGGAGACCATTCAGCCCATCGATCCTGCTCCATCATTCAATTCCATTATGCCCCAATTGCCCCTGTGCTGGGTTATCTTATTGATTTATTTACTGTATCAAACGTAGGCTTGCATTAACACTGCAATGGAGTTATTGTGAAAATCCCTTGTCACTACACTCCGATGCCTGTTGGGGTACACTGAGTGAGAATTAGCATGGCCAATCCACCTAACCAGTATGTCTTCCAGACTGTGGGAGGAAACTGGAGCATCCCATGCAGATACAGGAAGGATGTGCAGATTCTGCACAGACAGTGACCCAATCCGGGAATCGAACACGGATCCCCGGCACTGTGAGGCAGCAGTGCTGACCGCTGTGTTGCCTGCATCAACTCTCTTATTGGGCATTATACCCAGGCTCTCTCTTCCACACTATCCCCGTAATCCCACACATTTTTCATGGCTAATCCATCTAACCTACACATTTCGGCATGCTAATGATGTGATGTTAGTGTGCCTTCAAGAATTTGTTTTTTAAATCATATTCTCTGAAGTTGTGAGCAGGCCTTTTGGTTTCATTGTTTCCAGACATCATTTTATTGCTGCTTTAATGGTTTAAATGGGTTTTGTTTATTTTTACTCTGTGTCTCAGTTACTTCCTGTGATCTTTTAGGACCCTGCACTGTGATGGAGAAGATTGATTGGCAAGTCAAAGTCGGCTGGTTCCTCTCCAGAAGAATCCAAGGATTCACTTTCAGTTTTGGTTCAGAGCCAGAAGATGTCTTGGTTGCCAAATGGCGGACAGGTGTTCTCTCTCTCCCCTTGGGCTTGTAAATTCTGCTGGCTAATTGGAAGCATCCAACCAAAGGAATATGTTCAGACATCATGTGAGAAATTGTGTTTTCTGTGCTAAACCCATGGCAAGGGTTTAGTTTATGTGATAGTTTATGCTGTGCAGATACATGGATTTGGGCCGGTGTCTGCAGGAGTTTGCACATTCTCTCCGTGATTGCGTGGGTTTTCTCTGGGTGCTCCGGTTTCCTCCCACATCCCAAAAACGTGCTCTTAGGCTGATTGGTGTAACAAATTGTCCCTAAATTAGTCTTCCCTCAATCTTCCCCAATAGGTGTAGACAAAGGTCATGGGTAGAGGAGGGCACTCATAATGTTAAAATGGCGGCGCGGGCTCGTTGGGCCGAAGGGCCTGTCCCCGTGTTGTGTTGTTCTTTGATTTGTTTAATTGGAACAATATTTAGTTGTTAAGGTTTCTATAATAATATCATGATTGTTTTTTTCTCTTGTTTGTAATTGGCAAAAAATATTGTTAATTTTCTTTCTATAGATGTTAACTGTATTCTGAAATAAAATTTGTTTGATAAAAGCTCCCTGGTGGGTCACTTGGATCATACCTGAAGTGAAACATCTCATGCTAACCTGAGTCAAGTTCAAATTGCAAAACTTATGATCTAGGTGGACACACTTTGTAGTTTCTAACCTGAATTACAACAGTGAGCAAGATGCATAGGTTAGATGGATCAAGAAAATCTCTGCAGGAGTTGAACTAGTTACCATCAGATACATGAATCATAGAATCCCTACAGTGCAGAAAGAGGCCACTTGGCCCATCAAGTCTGCACCGACCCTCCAACAGAGCATCTTATCCAGGTCCTATCCCCATAACTCCATATGTTTACCCCATCTATCTTTGATTTATTGTCATCATGTATTGGTATGCAGTGAAAAGTATTGTGTCTTGTATGTGATGTAGACAAAGCATAATGTACATAGAAAGAGAAAGGAGAGCTTGCACACAGTAGTGTTACAGACATAGCTAGGGTGTAGAGAAAGATCAACTTACTATAAGGTAAGTCTATTTAAATGTCTGATGGCAGCAGAGAAGAAGCTATTCTTGAGTCGGTTAGTATGTGACTTCAGACTTTTGTATCTTTTCCCGACAGAAGAAGGTAGAAGAGAGAATATCCGGGGTGCGTGGGGTCCTTGGTTATGCTGCCTGCTTTTTAATCCCCCAAACCTACACAGCTTGGGACACTAAGGGGCAACATAGCATGCCCAATCCACCTAACCTGCACATCTTTAGAGTCCAGGAGGAAACTGGAGCACCCGGAGGAATCTGTGCAGACATGTGGAGAATGTGCAAACTCTACATAGACAGCAAATTGAACCCAGGTCGCTGGAGCTGTGAGGCACCTGTGTCAACCACTATGCCACCATGCCGTCCAAACATATGGAAAATAATCACACGTCAGCCGATGAGATCCATCAACCAACATGATATTGACATCTGTTGACACTTTCTGACAATCCTTCCCATTGTAAATTTTGATATCCATATTAATGAGAGAGCAACCTCAGGCAATTTTGCTTTACATTTCCTAACATTACAACGGCAACCGCACTTCAAAAACACTTAATTCACTGTGAAATCAGACATCATTGATGTTCCTTTCCCTAAATTACTTTCCCCAAACTACGAAGTGTGTCCACCTAGATCATAAGTTTTGCAATTTGAACTTGACTCAGGTTAGCATGAGATGTTTCACTTCAGGTATGATCCAAGTGACCCACCAGGGAGCTTTTATCAAACAAATTTTATGTAAATGTCAGTCACAGTTTAGTAAAAATCTACTCTAGCTGAGTTATTCAACTTCATGTTGCCCTGTTCCTCAGCCTCCCTCACTGCAAAACTCCAACCCAATTTCACTTCCTGGACAACCTCCTTATTTAACTACAAGTGATGCCTCCCAACACCAGGGACCCAGTTTCAATTCCCGCCTTGGGTCACTGTCTATGTGGAGTCTGCACATTCTCCCCATGTCTGCATGGGTTTTCTCCCAGTGCTTCAGTTTCCTGCCACACTCCAAAGATCGCAGAATCCTTACAGTGCAGAAAGAGGCCATTCGGCCCACTGAGTCTGCACCGACCCACCGAGGCCCTATTCCTGTAACCCCAAATGTTCACCCTGCTAATCCCCCGACACTAGGATCAACTTAGCATGGCCAATCAACCTAACCCACACATAAGAGAAATCTCAGCTTACAGGTTAGGTAGATTGGCCACGTTAAATATTATATAGTGTCCAAAGATTGGCCATGGTAAACATGCAGTGTTACGGATACAAAGCAGTGGATGAGCGTCTGGGTAAGACATTCTGTTAGAGAATAGGTGCCGACTCAATGAGTTGAATTCCCTCCTCTGCACTGTTGCGATTCTATGATATTCAATCCATGTATTATGTAATGACATGTGCAGAATATAAGACTCAAGAATGGGGTCCAGGTTACATCGATGCACATCCTAAATCCAATCATCTGTCACTCCCCCTCTCCAACCCCTTGTCCGAATGTGCTCCACCTGGGGGTAGGGCTTGCATTGGCGATGTGAATGGAGATGGATAGAGCAGGAGAAAGCTGGCATTGCTCTGGGTGACGATTTCCCATCCCCGTTGCTGGCTTTGCCCAGGGTTTTGCCGAGACAGATTCAGAGTTGGCAGAATAATTAGTCCCCACCCACAGCACTCCCCTCCCCTACTTCCGCCAGACCATGGTGGGTAGCTGAGTAAGGCTGAGTAGGCCTAATGGCCTCTAGCTTCCTGCAATATGGGGTGGGGGGGGTGTGGGGAGTTTGGGTACCAGGTAGCTTGCACCCAGTGGTTGATCAAGGGGAGGGGGGCAAAGCAATGTATCGGGCCCTCCCTGCCCGCCTGGGTGTGTGGGTACAGCTAAAGGATGTCCTGCAGTAGGGCTCTATCACACCCTCCCCTCTCTCCGCATACCCTCTCTCCCCACCCTGTGGCCCCATGATCCCCCCAGCCGAATGTGGTGGCTTGCAAGAACCATTTCTTAATTGCACTTGAGATAAGTTAGTGAGAGGCCACCTTGAGGTGGAAGCATCATCCCAGTTAGCGCATCTGGTTGGCAGTTCAGCTTCAAGAGTCCACCCATTGTCCTATTGGGCAGGGAACCTGTTTCATGGAAAAGAATGACAGTGCAGAAGGAGGCCATTTGGCCCATCGAGTCTGCACTGACAGCAATCCCACCCAGGCCCGATCCCCCTAACCCTGATGTATTTACCCTGCTAATCTCCCTGCCACCAAGGCCAACGTACTTAACCCGCACAACTTTGGAATGTGGGAGGAAACCCATACAGACACGGGGAGAATGTGCAAACTCCACACAAACACCTAAGGCCAGAATTGAACCCGAGTCCCTGGCACTGTAATGCTATCCACCTTGCCACCGTGCTGCCCCATGTCAATTAAGGGAACACTTCTGTGAAAATCCCAAACGTTTCACTCCAGGATTCGGAAATGGAAATCCAATCCTGCACCTTAAGCCCACTCGGTGCAGGAATGTGGGATAGAAAAACTTCCAAATTCTTTGTGGGGCTGGACAGCACGCCACCTAGTGGATACACTGGCATTGCGGCGTTTTTTCCAAGCTGACGTGATCCCAACGCACTGAACTGAATTCCCCGAATGAACGGCTGCGTAACACATTAAAAATCAGGAGCCGTGCGATGTGGCTAAACTGCCACAATGGGAGAGAAGCTGTAATTCACTCCTTAATCACCGCTGCCTGTGTAAATGGTCTGCAGTCACTCTGAACAAACTCTAATCAGTGAGAACCGTGCTGTCACAGGCTGAGTTGTGTCAATGTGGAAGCAGATGAACAAAGTAACCTCTTGCCGAGGTGTAGCGTCAGTTTGTCCGACCTCTGCTCCTGGCCCTGCTGATGGTCGGGGTGTTGGGGTGACAGCTGAGAGAAAGATGTATTGCTAATTGAGTACGTTTTAGTAATTAAACAGCTTCTTCAGAGCTTGCCTTGTTTTGATTTATTAGTGTCAAAAGTAGGCCATTCGCCCCATCGAGCCTGCACCGTCTCTCCGACAGTTCATCTTACCCAGTACCTCCCCCCTGCCCCATTCCCCTAACCCCACACACTGAACTCACTAACCACCCCCCCCCAACCTTTGGACACTAAGTTTAAGTTTATTTATTAGTGTCACAAGTAGGCTGACATTAACACTGCGATGAAGTTGCTGTGAAAATCTCTTAGTCACCACACTCCTGTTAGGGTACATTGTGTGAGAATTTAGCATGTAATAATAATAATAATAATAATAATAACCAGTACTTATTAGCAATGCAATGGTTAGGTGTATTGGCCATGCTAAATTCTCCCTCAGTGCACTGAGTGAGTGTACAAGGAAACTGGGTCACCTAGAGGAAACCCACGCAGACACAGGGAGAATGTGCAGGTTCCGCACAGACAGTGACCCAAGCCGGGAATCGAACCTGAGTTCCTAAAGTAAAAGTAAAGTTTATTTATTAGTGTCATAAGTAGGTTTACATTAACACTGCAATAAAGTTATTATGAACATCCTCTGGCGCTGTGAGACAGCAGTGCCACCTTTCCACCCCATTGTAAACCTTGGTAAAAATAAATTCTAAATTTAAACTCACTCTCCAGTGTTTGAAATAAAAACCTTGATTAAAGCAGTGTAGCAAGTTGAGTTAAATTCACTGGAGTCCAATGATTCACTGCTGTGGATCAGTAACACCGTCGTACAAATGAGGCTTTAGTCTAATTAGGCCGAACATATTTCAGTCTATGAAGCCAAATCTGTTCTTCATAATTCCTTGTCCCTTAAATATTTTATCACCTGTCCCTTGTACACGCACATCCTGTTTCATTTGATTTGATTTACTATTGTCACATGTATTAACATACAGTGAGAAGTATTGTTTCTTGCGCGCTGCTTAGACAAAGCATAACTTTCATAGAGAAGGAAAGGAGAGACCGCAGAATGTAGTGTTACAGTCATAGCTAGGGTGTAGAGAAAGATCAGCTTAATGCAGGGGTAGGTTCGTTCAAAAGTCTGATGGCAGCAGGGAAGAAGCTGTTCTTGAGTCTTTTAACATGTGAGCTCAGACTTTTGTATCTTTTTCCCTAAAGGTGGAAGAGAGAATGCCTGGGGCCTTTAATTATGCTGGCTGCTTTGCTGAGACAGCAGGAAATGTAGACAAAGTCAATGGATGGGGGGCTGGTTTGAGTGATGGACTGGGCTTTGTTCAAGACCCTTAGTAGTTTCTTGTAATCTTGATGTAAAAGGATGCAGCAAATGGGGAAATGGTAACAGCTCCTTGCTAAGGACCCCAAAAATAGAAGGTACAATGATCTGAATGTTTACTTAGCTTGCACAGACCGGACTGGAGGTGGGTGAGTCTGGAAAAGTCCACTGCTGGCAGGCATGTCGGTTTTCAGACACGCTCCCATGTCTAGTCAGTTTTCCAGGGGGCTGGGTTGGGGGCCAAATGATTACTTGCCCTCAGGTGGCAATAGCCACAATCCAAGGCAGTGATCGGAATTTCACAACCAGCAATTGGGGCCCCATAATGGCTGAAACCCAGCCGGTGAAGTGAGGTGGCCTCCACTCACCAAACTGCTGATGCCAACGCTCTAGTTTGCTATTTAAGCATTCCTCCTCCACAGTTTCCTGAAAGCAAATTGCACACAGTAGTAGGTTGCACCGTCTGACGGCCGGCCAACTCTGGCAGTTGCGACCATTCCTAAATTCCAATATTCTGAAAGTGCTGAGGATATGCCTCCATTTTGAAGTGCCTTCTCTCTCTGTTACCCTCATTGGCAGGTTGCAACTCCTTCAGTGCTGTGGGGGTCTTTTATTTGCACTCCTGCCTCCAGAGCCCTCCCACCATCCTTGCTTTACCAATCTCTGGCCATCAACTCTCTCCAGAACAGAGGCTGCATCTTATTCGCACTCTATGTGAGGTTGGAATCCAAAAATTATCCTGACATCAGTGTCCTGACACTAGCTTAAAAACAAAACTCGGTATCTGTGCTAGCTGAGAACTGGAGTTATTGGATATCCCCCTTTTAATGCCAAATAAAATATTCATACATCCTTCTTTTCCTAATGACCAAAAGACAAAATTGCCTGCACACTGATGTGTAACCCTGAGTCACCCAAGTTACCCATGGTACACACTCTGCTTTCAGTCGGCAATTAGGAAGGCAAATGTAATGTTTACATTCAGGTCAAGAAGGCTAGAATACAAGAGCAGGGATGTACACCTGAGGCTGGATAGGGCTCCGGCCAGACCCCATTTGGAGTATTGTGAGCAGTTTTGGGCCCTGTATCTAAGGAAGGATGTGCTGGCCTTGGAAAGGGTCCAGAGGAGGTTCACAAGAATAATCCCTGAAATGAAGAGCTTGTCGTGTAAGGAATGGTTGAGGACTCTGGGTCTGTACTCATTGGAGTTTAGAAGGATGAGGGGAGACCTTATTGAAACTTACAGGATACCGGGTAAAGTGGACTTGGAGAGGATGTCTCCACTAGTAAGAAAAACTGGAACCAGAGGGCACAACCTCAGGCTAAAGAGACGATCCTTTAAAACGGGGATGAGAAGGAATTTCTTCAGCCAGAGAGTGAATCTGTGGAACTCTGCCACAGAAGGTGTGGAGGCCAGGTCATTGAGTGTCTTTAAGACAGAGACAGATAGGTTCTTGATTAATAAGGGGATCAGGGGTCATGGGGAAAAGGCAGGAGAATGGGGATGAGGAAAATATCAGCCATGACTGAATGGCAGAGCAGACGTGATGGGCCGAGGGGCCTAATTCTGCTCCTATGTCTTATGGTATTATGGTCTTATGTCTTCACAACTATTTGTTCTAATGGTGATTCCAAATAAACTTGTTGGACTTTAACCTGGTGAGTGAGATTTCTTATGGTGCCCACCCCAATCCAACACCGGCACCGCCACCTCACTTGTCTTAATGTCAGTCTCTGCACCTGATTGCACACATAACATTTAAAGCATGCGTGCGTCTTAATTGTATCTGTGCGCATTGACATTGGCTGATCACTTTGAGTTGCCCACCCTAGAATCAAAGGTCATCATTTCCTCCTCATAAGTTCATTGAAAACTTGGTTAATCATGCATGTTCAGAGGTATATACTCAGCTGGAATCTTGGACAATTCAACTCTCATGTGACTATTTTCTTGTAGGACTGCTTTGTCTAACTTTAGCTTGTGCAATTCATCGCACTGATGTGGTTGGCAACCACCTTGTGTGTTCAGTTGAATATTGTCTCCATCATCTTTTGACGCTCTCTCTCTGGGATCCGCTGTTTTCCTCTTTCTATTGGCATATTTAGGATTACTAGCCAAAATCTTTAGACTATATCAGCTGAGATGAATGGACATTAGATCCCACCTTGCTGCCACTCTATTGGGCTCTCAGACTGATTTGCCCTCCCAGTATGTGTATTAAGCATGTCGTGTCACTTTTCTCAGATCTGTGAAGGTCATTATGTTACATTATCATAGAATTATAGAATTTCTACAGCTCAGAAAGAGGCCATTCAGCCTGTGGAGCCTGCACTGACCAGTATCCCAACTAGGCCCTATCCCCATAACCACACATAATTATCCTTGTTAGTCCCCCAATACTAAAAGGTAATTGAACATCAACCTAACCTGAATATCTTTGGTGAGAAATGTGTTAAAATAATCTCAGAGGGAATGGAAAGACAACCATAGAACCCTACAGTGCAGACAGAGGACCTTCGAATCTGCACCGACTACAATCCCACCCAGGCCCTACCCCCCTATCCCTACATATTTTACCCACTAATCCCTCTAACCTAAGCACCTCAGGGGCAATCTTAGCTTGGCCAATCAACCTAACCCATGCGTCTTTGGACTGTGGGAGGAAACTGGAGCACCCAGAGGAAACCCACGCAGACACGAGGAGAATGTGCAAACTCCACACAGACAGTGACCCGAGCCGAGAATCAAACCCAGGACCCTGGAGCTATGAAGCAGCAGTGCTAACCACTATGCTACCATGAGGAAGGCAGTATTTGTGCTGAAGTTTGAGGATGAACTGTATGGTAAAAGACTGCACAATAATTGCCTAGAAGCTGAGGCTTGTACCTGTTTTACATGGGTGTTGCATTGCTGCTTTTCCCATTGGGTCCATGAAATAACTCCTCAGAGGGCGATATTCCCTCATCGGTTTCCTTTTATTTACAAACTCAATTCCACTCTTAAGAGTACTTCAGATACAAAGTCAGAATCCGAAATATATATTACCTCAATCAGATTAGCACAGTGGTTAGCACTGCTGCCTCACAGAGCTAGGGACCCAGGTTTGATTCCCAGCTTGGGTGACTGTCTGTGTGGAGTCTGCATGTCCTCCCCGTGTCTGCGTGGGTTTCCTCCAGGTGCTCTGGTTTCCTCCCACAGTCTGAAAGATGTGTTGGTTAGGTGTTAAAATTCTCCCTCAGTGTTTCCGAATAGCCCCTGAATGTGGCGACTCGGAGATTTTCAGTCACTTCATTGCAGCGTTAATGTAAGCCTACTTGAGACACCAATCAATCTTTTATTTTAAAGAAAATCTCAATCAGGGAGCACATACTCCAAGAGGCCCACCTTGTGGGCTTATTTGAGGTTATTACAGTGTACAAATGACGATAGCTGTGCTGTGCCTGCGTGTAAACATCTGGAGGCCAGTGAGAGATGGATAATTTTATTTAAGGTGAAGTGTGGGTCTAACTCATGGGATTTAATGGGATTGGGAGTTATAGATAGATATGGCCTGGTAGGTATGGATATGATCGGCGCAACTTGTGGGCCTGTTAGTGCTGTAGTGTTCTATGTTCTATGTTCTACGTTCTATGTTCTAACTCACCCAGAAAAGTCAAGCCTCACTACTTCCAACTATCAATATTTGCAGCACTTGTGCATGCTGTCAGTGCCTCTGAATACTGCTAGCTATTGCTCCAAAGGTGCCTGGCTCTTTCCAACTGCACACACTGACAATGTAGAAAACTAACCATAATCATAAGATATAGGAGCAGAATTAAGCCATTTGGTCCATCGAGTCTGCTCTGCCATTCAATTGTGACTGATTAGTTTCTCAACTCCATTCACCCACTTGCCTGGAATGAGCTGCCAGAGGCTGTAGTAGAGGCGGGTACAATTTTATCTTTTAAAAAAAATTTTAGACAGTTACATGGGTAAGATGGGTATAGAGGTGTATGGGCCAATTGGGACTAGCTTAGGGGTTTAAAAAAAGGTTGGCATGGGCAAGTTGGGCCAAATGGCCTGTTTCCATGCTGTAAACCTCTATGACTCTATCACTCTATGATTTTTTCTTTCCCATAACCCTTGGTCCCCTTTCTAATCAAGAACTTATCTATCTCTGCCTTAAGTATGCTCAATGACCTGACCTGCACAACCTTCTGTGGCAATGAATTCCACAGATTCACCATCCTCTAGCTGAATAAATTCCTCCTCATTTCTGTTCTAAAGGGTTTACTCTGAGGCTGTGCCCTTCTCTCATCTTCTTTCTGAAGTGATGAGAGACGAGGAACTGTGCAAGACCAAAGAGATTTAGTTGTCCATGTGAACAAATCACAAATTGCCCACATACTGGGAGAGAAAGAAAAACAATCAAAAAGGCTAATGGAAAGTTGTTTTTTATCTTGAGGGAGTTGCAATACCAGGCTGTGCAGAACATGATTCAGTTGTACCTTGCTTCATTTCAGACCACATCTGAAATATTGTGTTCAGTTTTGGGCACACATCTCAGGGGAAATACATTGGATTGGAAAACGTACAGTTCGGGCTCACCAGTGTGATACCGGCGGCACAGTGGTTAGCACTGCTGACTCATAGTGCCAGAGACCTGGGTTCAATCCCAGCCTTTGGTCACTGTCTGTGTGGAGTGTCCTGTATCTACCTGGACAAAGAGAAAGTAAATTCTCAGTCCTAGCACTCCTCATTATATGTATTTACAAGTGAGGCTCCCTGATTGGGAAGTCAATTATTACCACAGTCGGGAGCTCATTCACGTTCCTTTTGCCCAATTCCATCACCCTTCCCTGCCCTGATAGTATAAATCTCTGCAGGCTCTCTTTTCTGTGGGCTCCAGACTCAAAACATTGGCTCTTTTCTTTCCTCACAGTTGCGGTCAGACCTGCTGAGATTCTCCAGCATTTTTCGGTTTTTGTTTCAGCTTTAAGCATCTGCAATAATCTATCCCCATCGACATGCTTATCAGAGCCCTCTGCAGCAGAACGCCCCATCCAGTGAGTTGGCACTTGGGGTATCCATTGCCTGCTGCCCTGCTGGCAGATATGCCCAATGTCTCAGCATGTGCTCCACTAAATTAATTTAGATTTTTAAAAATTAAAAACAGTTCTAATGTGAGATAGTTACCTGGCTCACTTACACTTGCTAGAAGTGACACAGCATGGTGGCACAATGGTTAGCACTGCTGCCTCCCAGTGCCAGGGACCTGGGTTTGATTCCTGGCTCGGGTCACTGTCTGTGTGGAGTTTGCATGTTCTCCCTGTGTCTGCGTGGGTTCCCTCTGGGTGCTCCGGTTTTCTCCCATGCTTCAAAGATGTGCAGGTTAGGTGGATTGCTAAATTGCCCCTTAGTGTCCCAAAGTTAGGAGGATTAGTGGGATAAATATGTGGGGTTATGAGGCAAGCCTGGGTAAGAATAATGGAGTGAATGGCCTCCTTCTGCACTGTAGAGATTCTATGAATTTGCCCACTACTGAAGTAAGAAATAGTCATACACAGGGACCCGTTCTCTGCAAGCAAATGGAACATGTTGCATCTTTTGAATAATCCAGGAGCTTGATGTATCCATTGCCCAATATCTCTTTATGACTTTCCTGAGTGAATTAGACCCACACTTCACCCTAAACAAAATTATCCATTTCCCACTGGCCTCCAGGTGGTTGCACATAGGTTAACGTGCAGGTTCAGTCGGCAGTTAGGAAGGCAAATGCAATGTTAGCATTCATGTCGAGAGGGCTAGAATACAAGAGCAGGGATGTACTTCTGAGGCTGTATAAGGTTTTGGTCACATCCTATTGGAGTATTGTGAGCAGTTTTGGGAAGGATGTGCTGGCCTTGGAAAGGGTCCAGAGCAAGTTCACAAGAATGATCCCTGGAATGACGAGCTTGCTGTATGAATAACGGTTAAGGACTCTGTGTCTGTACTCGTTGGAGTTTAGAAGGATGAGGGGGGATCTTATTGAAGCTTACATGATCCTGTGAGGCCTGGATAGAGTGCACGTGGAGAGGATGTTTCCACTAGTAGGAAAAACTAGAACAACCTCTGGCTAAAGGGACGATCCTTTCAAGCAGAGATGAGGAGGAATTTCTTCAGATTGAGGATAGTGAATCTGTGGAACTCTTTGCCGCAGAAGGCTGTGGAGGCCAGGTCATTGAGTGTCTTTAAGACAAAGATAGATAGGTTCTTGATTAATAAGGGGATTACGGGGAAAAGGCAGGAGAATGGGGATGAGAAAAATAGCAGCCATGATTGAATGGCAGAGCACACTCGATGGGCCGAGTGGCCTAATTCTGCTCCTGTGTCTTATGGTCTTACGCATGTGCAGAGGCCTCCACTAAATTAATTAAGATTTAAGAAAAAAGATAGAGTTGCCACTTGAGATATTTATGTGGCTCACTCGCCAGAAGTGACACGGTTCGGTGGCACAGTGGTTGGCACTGCTGCCTCCCAGCACCAGGGAGTAATGTCTCTGCCAATCAGATTTAGCCTGGCAACCAATCAGCGCTCTTTTCTCTTGCAGTGTCCATTGCTGTGATCCGTTAAAATTCTCGTATTTGTCCTGGTGAGTACAAGATGAAAAGCTTCGACCACTTGCCTCTCTTTTTAGCAGTAACGTGCTGTGTCTGTATTCGAGCTGTTGGGTGTGAAATCGCGTGACGGTCTTCATGACCTTCTCCCCTTTCCACGTGGCTCTGTCGAAATTAGCCCCCTTTATCTGATTTACAGCATAATCTGTCCTGGGTGTGAATTTGGCTGGAAATGACAGATGGTCGGCGAATTGAATTTCCAGCATGTTCTGGCATCCTTTAATAACAGACGATCTCCATTCTTCTGTTCATTAGTCTGTGTAAAATGTTCAATTATTCAGGAATCTGCAAAGGAATCGAATGTCTCAGTGTCCATTATGGTTGGCAGCACATACCTGAAAGTTGCCACCTTGGACAAATAAACATCAGTCTTTTTTCTCTCTGCTCATAAAACAGGAAAGCTGTCAACTCATTTCCAGTTCCGCTTTTCCATCAACAGACCTAACAGAGATCTCCAGACTGGGCTGCATCCCTTGAGAACCAGGAGTGTATAACTTAGCTTGTATGCCCCGGGGCTAACAATTACCATACTTACGCACAACACCAGGCGGTGACATTTGCAGGCTGCTCTCAGCACATCTCCCTCAAACCGAGAGCTTTGCCAAAAGGCAAATGGTCCCAAGTTATCCTCGTAGAAAGAAAAAGGCATGCTGCAGACATTAGCTGAGACCTCGAGATGCAGCTCGATATTTCCACAAGGATTTGATCTGATTTGTTATTAGCGCATGTATTAGTATACAGTGAAAAGCATTGTTTCTTCTACGCCATACAGAAAAAAGCATAGAGAAGGAAAGGAGAGAGTGCAGAATGTAGTGTTACTGTCATAGCTAGGGTGTAGAGAAAGATCAACTTAATATATGAGGTAGGTCCATTCAAAAGTCTGATGGCAGCAGGGAAGAAGCTGTTCTTGAGCCGGTTGATTTGATTGATTGATTATTGTCACACGTACTAGTGTACAGTGAAAAGTATTGCTTCTTGCGTGCTATATAGACACTACATACCATTCATAGAGAAGGCAAGGAGAGAGTGCAGAATGTAGGCCCGATCCTACCATTGCGTTGCGCCCATTTTTGGGCGTGAAAACTTCGGGTGTGAAAGACGCCTGCCTGTATACAGATTCCCACTTTACCAAGGCCCAGAAATGGCCTTGCACCATGCCCAAAATGGTCAATTGAAATGCATTTGCGTGGATTTAAATTGAATTAATGAACCTCTTGCCCATCTATCAGCAATTTTTCCTTTACCATCACGTTCGCATGTCCAGATTCGGTGCGAAACAGATATGTTCGGCAAAGGCCTGTTTCGGGCAACCCAGCTTCTGAGGAGGTAAGTTCCGAGATTCCGGTGGCTCTCTAACTCAGATTGGTGGTGGGGGGGGTGGGAGGGTTGGTGGGGGGGGGAGGGGGGGGTGTGGGGATGTGGGTGAGGGAGGCAGGCCAGATCATTCTCTGGTGGGGAGGGCGGGGGGGGAGGAGGGAGGTCCTATCGTTCTCTGGTGGGTGGGGTAAGGAGGGGGGCCAGATTGTTCTGTGATGAGAGGGGTAAAGGGGGGGGTACAGGAGCGGGGCATCCGCTGCCACTCTGCGGGCAATCGTTTTTTTTCACTGCGCATGCGCGCATCAAAGCTCCGACTGAAGCGGTTCGGTGCAATAAGTCCCACCCACAGCACGATTCAGAGACACAATTTTTCTTTCAGGTTAAGTGCGTATGGGGCACCTGGGAACAGATTTCCAAGTCAGATTTAAATTGTGCCCAGATACAGCGCTTAGAGTCAAAATGGTAAAATCGCCTCTGTAGTGTTACAGCCAATGGTGGGATGTAGAGAAAGATCAACTTAGTGCGAGGTAGGTCCATTCAAAAGCCTGATGGCAGCAGGGAAGAAGCTGATCTTGAGTCGGTTGGTATGTGATCTCAGACCTTTGTATCTTTTTCCCGAAGGAAGAAGGTGGAAGAAAGAATGTCCGGGGTGCGTGGGGTCCTAAATTATGATGGCTGCTTTGCTGAGGCAGCAGGAAGTATAGACTGAGTCAATGGATGGGAGGCTGGTTTGTGTGATGGACTGGACATTACAATGAAACTGGACCAGCCAAACCCCCTGAATGGCCCTCGGGTGAAGTATCAGCTTGGATTATCTGCTCAAACCTCTGCAGTGGGCCTCTTTGGAGAAGCGAGAGTTCTACTGACTGAGCCACAGCTTGGAGGTGAGAACAGCTCAGTCCAATCTGTCAACTGACTGCCCTGAACTTTTGAGAAAAAGCATTTGGTAAGCAGCGTTTTCCGATTATATTTTAACATTGATAAGGATTGCTGGGCGCGCCGGGTCTAAAATATTCATTTTACACATCCTGAGGAAATCATCTGATAGAATTTAAAATTTGCATTCACACAATCATATTCGTGCCACTTGACGATTCCTTACTCAAGCTGTAAGATGGTGCTGGCAAAGTGTTGATTCTACCCTCATAGAACTGGTTCCCTTGGCAGTTCCTTGGCAAGTAAGCTGTGGGCAGCTGCCAATCATCTTGCTGGCAGTGGATAAGTTGGAGAGGGGCATCATTGATTTTCTCTTTGTGAGACACCGCTGGGAATGGTCACTCATCACTGGTGAAGAAGCAAACTGACAAAGTGGAGACGGTTGAAAGCTTCAAGTTTCTAGGTGTCCAGATCGCCAATAACCTGTCCTGGGTTTATAGGAAGGGTGTGGAAGTAGTGGAAGTGGAGATTTACCAGGATGTTGCCTGGTATGGTGGGAAGGTCTTATGAGGAAAGGCTGAGGGACTTGAGGCTGTTTTCGTTAGAGAGAAGAAGTTTAAGAGGTGACTTAATAAAGCCATATAAGATGATTGGAGGGTTAGATAGGGTGGACAGTGTGAACCTTCTTCCTCAGATGGAGATGGCTAGCACGAGGGAACATTGCTTTAAATTGAGGGGTGATAGATATAGGACAGATGTCAGAGGTAGGTTCTTTACTCAGAGAGTAGTAAGAGCGTGGAATGCCCTGCCTGCAACAGTAGTGGATTCGCCACCATTAAGGACATTTAATGGTCATTGGATAAACATATGGATGATATTGGAATAGTGTAGGTTAGATGGGCTTTAGATTGGTTTCACAGGTCGGTGCAACATCGAGGGCTGAAGGGCCTGTACTGCGCTGTAATGTTCTGTGTTCTATGTTCTATGGTCCCTCCATGCTAACACTATAGTCAAGAAAGTCCACCAATGCCTCTACTTTCTCAGGAGGCTCAGGAAATTCAGAATTTCAGCTACGACTCTCACCAACTTCTACAGATGCACTATAGAAAGCGTTCTTTCCGGATATATCACAGCTTGGTATGGCTCCTGTTTCGACCAAGACTGCAAGAAACTACAAGAAACTACGAAGGGTCATGAACATAGCCAAGTCCATCATTCAAACCAGCCTCTCATCCATTGACTCCATCTATGCTTCCCACTGTGTCGCAAAAGCAGCCGGCATAATCAAGGACCCAATGCACCCCGGACACATTCTCTTCCACCTTTCTCCGTTGGGAAAAAGATACAAAAGTTTGAGATCTCGTGCCAACCGACTCAAGACTCCTTCCCTGATACCATTAGACTTTTGAATGGACCTATTTTATATTAAGGTGATCTTTCTCTACACCCTTGCTATGACTGTCACACTACATCCTGCACTGTCTCCTTTCCTTCTCTATGTACAGTATGCTTTGTCTGTATAGCACGCAAGAAACAATACTTTTCACTGTATACTAATACACGTGACAATAATAAATCAAATCAAATTAAAATAATAAAACAAATCGAAATGTTGCAGCACTTTTTTTGAAATTGAACACAGATCCCTGGAGCTGTGAGGCAGCAGTGCTCAGCACTGTGTCACCGTGCCACCTCATTCATCGGAGTTTAGAAGAGTGAGAGGGGATCTCATAGAAACTTATAAAAATTCTAACAGGGTTAGACAGGGTCGATTCAGAAAGAATGTTCCTGATTGGGAGGGGGGGTTGGGGGGATCCAGAACTAGGGGTCATTGTTTGTGAATAAGGGGTAAACCTTGTAGAACAGAGGCAAGGAGAAATTTCTTCACCCAGAGGGTGGTGAATGTGTGGAATTCACTCCCACAGAAAGTAATTGAGGCCAAAACATTGTGTGATTTCAAGAAGAAATTAGATATAGCTCTCGGGACTAAAAGAATCAAGGGATATGGGGGGAAGGGGGGATCAGGATATTGAATTCAATGATCAACCATGATCAAAATGAATGGCAGGGCAGGCTCAAAGTGTTGTATAGAGACAATACTTTTCACTGTGTACTAATACAAGTGACAATAATAAATCAAATCAAAGAATGGCTTGCTCCTGCTTCTATTTTTTTATGTTTCTGTTTCACTCTGAGTCAGTAATGCACATTCAACTTTATCAAAGTATATTTTCCACTGGAGCAGTGGAAGTTTCCTGCATGTGAAACCCAATGGCATGACGACTCTGCTGATTTAAGCCACAGTCAGGAATCCCCTTCATTTCTCTATATCTAAATAATTAGAATGCAGATTTAATCTTTCCTTAATGAACAATCTGCCACCCCCCCCAACTCCTTCCGATCAAATGTAACCTAGTTTTATTAATGTCACAAAACCATCCCTTGTGGAAAGCCAAAGCAAAAATTGCTGAAAACATTTGGTCTGCATGGGACCATGTCACAGTAAAATTAATTCTTAAATGCATGATTAATATTGATATACACTTTATGACCAGCTCCTATCTGGTTAGTTTACTCTGCTATAAATGCTAACAATCCAATGCACACGATTTACACAGAAGATTGTGTTTGTAGCCATCGCTGTTCTGTGCACAGTTATAAAATGTGGCTGCCATCTTTTACCCCATTCTTTTGGCCTGACATCTTTCTTCCAATAAACCATCTTGCCAATCGTATGGAAGGGATGGTATGTAGTTGAGTCTTCATTCCGTCATCTGTATGCTTGTTGATGGTTACATTGGCTGTTCTTAGAATAGAATCATAGAACCCAACAGTGCAGGAGGAGGTCATTCGGCCCATCGAGTCTGCACTGGCCACAATCCCACCCTGGCCCTATCCCCACAATCCCATGCATTTACCCTAAGCTAGTCCTCCTGACACCAAGGGACAATTTAGCATGGCCAATCCACCTAACCCACACATCTTTGCTCTGTGGGAGGAAATTGGAGCACCCAGGCAAAACCCACATAAACAGGGGAGAAAGTGCAAACTCCATGCCGACAGTGACCCAAGCTGCTGGGATTTGGGCCACACCTGTATTAACGTACAGTGAAAAGTATTGTTTCTTGTGCACTATACAGACAAAACATGCCATTCGTAGACAAGGAAGTGAGAGGGTGCAGAATATAGTGTTACATTCATAGCTAGGATGTAGAGAAATGCAAGGTGAGTCCATTCAAAAGTCTGAGAGCAACAGGGAAGAAGCTGTTCTTGAGTCGATTGGTACATGACCTCAAACTTCTGTATCTTTTTCCCGATGGAAGAAAATGGAAGAGAGAACGTCCGGGGTACATGAGGTCCTTAATTATGCTGGCTGCTTTGCTGAGGCAATGGGAAATGTAGACAGAGTCAATGGATGGGAGGCTGGTTTGCATGATGGATTGGGCTACTTTCATGATCTATAGTAGTTCCTTGCAGTGTGGGCAGAGCAGGAGCCATACCAAACTGTAATACAACCAGAAGGTTTGGTCTCTTTACTTGAGAAAGGATATACTGACACTGGAGGGGGTGCAGAGGAGATTCACTAGGTTGATTCTGGATTTGAGAGGGTTGGCTTATGAAAAGAGACTGAGTAGACTGGGGCTATACTCATTGGAATTGAGGGGAGATCTTATAGAAACATATAAGATTATGGCGGGAATAGATAAGATAGATGCAGGGAAGTTGTTTCTACTGACAGGTGAAACTAGAACTAGGGGGTATGGCCTCAAAATACAGGAAACAGATTTAGAACAGAGTAGAGGAGGAAATTCTTCACCCAAAGGTTTGTGAATCTGTGGAATTCCCTGCCCAGTGAAACAGTTGAGGCTACCTCATTGAATGTTTTTAAAGTAAGGATAGATAAATGTTTGAACAGTAAAGGAATTAAGGATTATAATGAGTGGGTGGGTAAGTGGAGCTGAGTCCACGAAAAGATCAGCCATGATCTTATTGAGTGGCGGATCAGGCTCGAGGGGCCAGATGGCCTACTCCTGCTCCTAGTTCTTGTGTTCTTAGGTAGCACTTTCCAAACCCATGGTTGTTACCATCTAGAAGGACAAAGGCAGTAGATGTCTGGGAACACCACCACCTGGAAATGCCCCTCAAAGCCACAGGCTATCCCAACTTCACCATCACTGGTTCAAAATCCTGTGCACACAGGATGGACCAAATCATAGAATCCTCACAGGGCAGAGCGAGGCCATTTGGCCCACTGAATCTGCAATGACTATCTGACAGAGCATCTTACCCAGGCTTTATCCCCATAACCCTACATATTTACCCTGTTAACCCCCCTAATCTAAACATCTTGAGACACTAAGGGGCAATTTAGCATGGCCAATCCTCCTAACCTGCACATCTTTGGATTGTTGGAGGAAACCGGAGCACTCAAGGAAACCCAGACAGACGTGGGGCGAACATGTAAACTCCACACGGTCATCCAAGGCTGGAATCGGACCCGGGTCCCTGGCGTTGTGAGACAGCAATGCTAACTACAGTGCCACCCACAACAATTCTGCGATGCAGTTTGTTTTAGAGCAACGTAGCATGGAAACAGACCCTTAAGCCTAACCAATCCATACTGCCCATGGTGTCCTCCCAGCTAGTCCCAATTTTTAACTGTTGTTATTTCATCTGCTTCAACGATTTTCTCTGGCAACCCATTCCTGGAACACCCTCCCTATCAGCGCTGTGGGTGTACCTACACCACATGGACTGCTGCAATATAAAATGGCAGCTCACCACTGCCAACTCAAGGGCAGTTAGGGATGGGCAATAAACGCTGACCAAGCCGGCAATGCATTTCCTTTCAACTTAAAGATTTAAACTCAACAGTAGAAATTGAATATGTTTATGGTGTAGTGTTAGTGTGAAATTGCAAATAAATGGCTAAAGTCCAGGATTTGCACTCAGTAATTTGAACGCCAGCAGTAAAGGAGTTCTCTCCAGTCTCCTGGCAAATGTTTATCCCCAACATCACGAAGACAGATTATCTACTCATTATCACATTGCAGTTAGTGGGAGCTTGCTGTGTGAAGGTTGGCTGCCACATTTCCGACATTGGAACAGCGGCTATGCTTCATAAGTACTATATTGGCTGTAAAGCTGCCCGGGACACCCTGAAGTCATGAAAGTTGTTGGATAAATAATAATCTTTCCAAATTAAGCAGTTACCATTGTTACTTAAGTACCAGCAACACACTCTGAATCCAGGCTTAGAAAGGAAAAGAAGGACTGATATTTTCCCATTAAAGCGTGTGCCTTTTTAATTATTCAGCAAAATGAAATTCTTAATCATTAAATGTAAGGTGCTAAATAATTCAGATTTAAAAAAAAATACACGGGCGTCGCCTGAGTGAAGTCCTGAACTCTCTCCATTTTCAAACTTGCAACCCCCAGGCTCATCCACTGAAAATTGGGTAGCCCGGTGGCACAGTGGTTAGCACTGCTGCCACTCAGCAGGTTCGATTCCTGGCTTGGGTCACTGCCTGTGTGGAGTCTGCATGTTCTCCCCGTGTCTGTGAGGGTTGCCTCCGAGCGTTCTGGTTTCCTCCCACAGTCCAAAAGATGTGCTGGTTTGATGCATTGGCCATGCTAAATTCTCCCTCAATGTACCCAAACAGATGCCAGAGTGTGGCAACTAGGGCATTTTCACAGTAACTTTATTGTAGAATTAATGTAAGCCCATGTGTGACTCTAATAAATAAGCTTTAAACTCTCATATTTGTGAAGGCCCCAGATAAACTGAACCCCTTTAGCCTTAGAGGTTCCAAGTATCACCTTGAATAAATTGTCCTGAAGATGGTGTTATGCCTTAATTTCATCATTATGAATCAGCTAAGTAGTCTATCAGAGCACATTGGGATATGAAGTGAAGTTCGTGGCGTGCATAGCATTATGTCTCGGCTCTTTATCATTCCAAATTTCAGCTACGACGGCGTTTTTCACTTTGGCCCAGTTGGTTCAAATACTGCAATGTCATTTCAAAGTCATCATGGAGAGGCCTGAACGATAATGTGGTCCAGCCTGGATTGCACACAGGGCCTTATCCTGCTTGTCACTGTCTGTAAGCCTTCAGATTTGGATTTCCTTTGAAGTTAACCTGACATCTGGGAGCCAGATGATACCTGACTGAATTTCACCAGAGGGGGAGAGTAACGGTGTAGTGGTACTGTCGCTTGGGCTAGCAACCCAGAGATCCAGGGTAATGTCAAAGAACAAAGAAAATTACAACACAGGAACAGGCCCTTCGGCCCTCCAAGCCTGTACCGACCATGCTGCCTGACTTAACTAATACGCCTTACGCTTCAGGGGACCATATCCCTCTATTTCCATCTCATTCATGTACTTGTCAACATTCATGTACTTGGACTATGAAGAGAGACTAAATAGGCTGGGTCTGTACTCATTGGAGTTTAGAAAGATGAGGGGGGATCTTATAGAGACGTATAAGATAATGAAAGGGACGGATAGGGTAGAGGTAGAGAGTTTCTTCCCACTTAGAAAGGATAGCAGGTCTAGAGGGCACAGCCTCAAGATAAGCGGGGGGAGCAGTTTAGATCGGAGTTGAGTTCTTCACTCAAAGGGTGGTGAATCTCTGGAATTCTCTGCCCATTGAAGTGGTGGAGGCTACCTCGCTAAATATATTTAAGTCACGGGTAGATAGGTTTTTGATAGACAGGGGAATTAAGGGTTATGGGGAGAAAGCGGGAAAGTGGAACTGAGCCACTTCAGATCAGCCATGATCTTACTGAATGGTGGGGCAGGCTCGAAGGGCTAGATGGCCTACTCCTGCTCCTATTTCTTATGTTCTTATGTCAAGACGCCCCTTGAAAGTCACTACCATAATGCTTCCACTACCTCCCCCAGCAATGAGTTCCAGACACCCACCATTCTCTGTGTAAAAGATCTGCCTCATACATCTCTCTTCAAACTTACCCCTCACACCTTAAACCTGTGCCCCTGAGTAATTGACTCTTCCGCCCTGGGAAAAAGCTTCTGACTATCCACTCTGTCCATGCATCTCATAATCTTGTAGACTTCTATCAGGTCTCCCCTCAACCTCTGTCACTCAAATGAGAACAAACCAAGTTTCTCCAACCTCCCACAGTCCAAAGATGTGCAGGATAGGCTGATTGGCCATGCTAAATTCCCCCTATTGTCAGGGAGATTAGCAAGGTAAATATGTGGGGTTACGGGAAAGGGGCCTGGGTGGGATTGTGGTCGGTGCAGACTTGATGGGCCAAATGGCCTCCTTCTGCACTGCAGGGATTGTACAACCCGCACATCTTTGCTCTGTGGGAGGAAACCAGAGCACTTGGAGAAAATCCACGCAGACATGGGGAGAACATGCAAACTCCTCACAGTCACCCGGGACTGGAATTGAACCCGGGTCCCTGACGCTGTAAGGCAGCAGTGCTAACCACTGTGCCACCTTGTCCCCCCATCCTGAACATATCGCTCCCAATTTTAGTTTTACAACATTTATCACACCTCGCTTCGATGAAAATGCCAACCCTAGGCTTCCTCCTTGGTGGAGAATGATTGTAATTAGTTATGATTGGGTGAATAACACTTTCCGATCTGTTATCCCAATATCATTGAATGGGAGAGCCCAGCAGAAGGCCATTTGGTCCATCATGCCTGGACTAGATCTCAGGGCATGCTATCCAATCAGTCCAATTCCCGTACGCTTTTCCGAAGCCTGGTAATTATACCTCTATCTTATACTTCTCCAAATCCCTCGGGAAGCTATTACTGAATCTGCTTCAACTGCAAGTTTCAGGAAATGTTTTGTCAAGATTTTCTTTCGAGCAGTGAATGCCTTCTCAAACAATTTGCAGAGCTTTGTCTGACATGAATATTGTATCATTTCATTACTGATTCTGTTCAACGTTTCAGTCCATTTATTCTGATGAGAATTAATGGAATAATGGAATGCACTCAAATTTCTGGATTAATTATCCGACTTTGTCAGATCCGCTCAAATTATACCAAAACATGCCAAATTATACCAAAACAGTCGAGAACTGATCCTCTGCTGTGCAGGATGCCTTGGCACTAACAATAAATTGTTTGAAATGTAAAGCATAGAGGAAATACCAATCACCACCCACAAGTGGTCACCGTGGGCAGCATGGTGGCGCAGTGGTTGGCACTGCTGCCTCATAGCACCCAGGGACCCGGTTTTGATTCCTGGCTTGGGTCACTGTCTGTGCGAAGTCTGTATGTTCTCCCCGTATCTGCATAGGTTTTCTCTGGAGGGGGGAGGGGGGGCGTCCAGTTATCTCCCACAGTCTGAAAGACATACTGGTTAGGTGCATTAACCATGCTAAATTTTCCCTCAATGTACCTGAACAGACACCGGAGTGTGGCGACTAGGGGATTTTCACAGTAACTTCACTGCAGGGTTACTGTAAACTTACTTGTGACAATAATAAATAAACACTGACTTTATATCCTTATAAATTGGTTATTTAAACCTGGGCAAAGGAGATGTCGGAGTGTGACCACTGGATTTTCACAGTAACTTCATTGCAGTGTTAGTGTAAGCCTACTTGCAACAATAATAAATAAACTTAAAATTTAATGCCCTTTTTGGGAGGAAATCTGCTGTCCTTATTTGGTCTGGCTTATGTGTGACTCCAGAGGTACAGCAATGTACTCTCAACTGCCCTCTGAACAAGGGCAGTTAGGGATGGGCAATAAATATTGGCCAGCCAGAGGTGCCCATATCGGCGTAGTGGCACAGTTGTTGGCACTGTTGCCTCAGAGTGAGGGACCTGGGTTCGATTCCCGGCTTTTGTCACTATCTGTGGGGAGTTTGCACATTCTTCCTGTGTCTGCGTGGGTTTCCTCTGGGTGCTCCAGTTTCCCCCCACAGCCTGAAAGATGTGCGGGTTAGAAGCATTGGCTGTGCTAAATTGCCCCCATAGTGTCAGGGGTTCTAGCTAGGGAAAATGTATGGGGTTCTGGGGATAGGGTGGGATTATGGTTGGTGCAGACTCGATGGGCCAAATGGCCCCCTTCTGCATTGTAGGATTCTATGATTCTATGTCCCACAAGTGAACAAATCAAAAAGTTCTTCATTCAGAAAAGGTAGTATCAAACTCCTTCAAACCTTTTCCAGTCATCTTCCATTAGTAGGATTTGCTACGGGTAGCCCCATATCCTTTGATATTTGTTACACTTGACTACATTCTTTCAAACACCTTCATGTCTACATTCTGTTCCCTATTGTTAATTGGTGTCATCTTATCAAAACTTATTAATTCTTGACATTTCAAACACAAATGTTGCATCTCTGACGCTATGTCTTTGCTCAATTTGATCTGGGAAAACATATTTACTGTTCAGTGCTGTGGTTCAGCAAGTTTAAACAAAAGCAGTGCTTTTCCCCATTGACATTAAAGTTAAAACTTATTTATGAGTCACAAGTAGGCTTACCTTAATACTGCAATGAAGTCACTGTGAAAATTCCCTAGCCACCACGCTCAGGTACACGGATGGAGAATTTAGCATGGCCAATGCACCTAACCAGCACGTCTTTCGGACTATGGGAGGGAACTGGAGCACCCAGAGGAAACAGGAGTACGTGCAAACTACACACAGACAGTGACCCAAGCCGGGAATTGAACCCGGGTCCTTGGTGCTGTGAGGCAGCAGTGCTAACCACCGTGCCACCGTATGTCCTCAGCCTCTTAGCTAAAACCTTCACAGGGAGTTCATTCTTTTGTCGGCATATTGTATTACAAGCTGGATGCGCCCTGATGAAATGTTCTGTGATGCTTTCTAATGGTGCACAGCTGCCAATGCCAACCTTTTGCGCAGAAGGTTAGATTTAACTAATCAGTTTATAAAGATATAAAGTCGGTGTTTATTCATTAGTGTCACAAATAGGCTTACATTAATATTACAATGAAGTTGCTGTGAAAATCCTATAGTAGCCACATTCCAGCGCTTACTCGGGTACACCGAGGGAGAATTTAGCACAGCCCATGCACCTAACCAACACGTCTTTTGGACTGGTGAGAGGAAACCGGAGCACTGAGAGGAAACCCATGCAGACATGAGGAGAACATGCAGACTCCGCACAGACAGTGACCGACCCTGGGAATCAAACCTGGGTCCCTGGCACTGTGAGGCTGCAATGCTAACCACTGTGTCACCACGCCGTCCAGTGTATAAGAACATAAATAGGTAGCAGGGCCCCATCGAGTCTGCTCTGTCATTTGATGGCACGGCTGATTTAATTCCATGTTCTCATGTAATCCCCTTATCCCTTGGTTCCCAACAATATCAGTGCTTCAGAGACAAGTCCTGGTTCTTAACATCTTCATACAATGGGCTTTTGTGGTAGAGTTAATCCAGGTAGAGTATTTAATTACTGCATCTTCTCTTTTCAGTTAATAATCACTTTATAGAGTACTACATCGCTGATGGGATAAGAAATAATTAAAGCCCGCTTGATCTCTGAGGGTTATGAAAATGAGCAATATAGAAGATCAGGAATGTGCACTGTTTAGTAAATCATGCTACCTCTGCCCAGCTCACTTTTCCGAAAGATGACTTGGAATTTAATCGTTTGTGGACACTAATTAAGTGCTAAATTATTGTTAGCTTTGTGTTGACTGCTCTTTATTTTTTCTCTTCTGTAATAACTTGAGGAGACTCGATGTGGCAACAATTAACTAAAAGGGTTTATTAAAATAAGTACCATCTATGCAAAAGGCTCAACGGCACCACTATTACAGGCCAACTTCTAACAACGTCTTAACTCCAACTGAAGATTTAAGAGATTTTTTTAATGCCATGATCTCTGCAGCTCCCACAGTCAATATTTATCAGCTCATGGCTTTAGCTGATGTCATCATGTTGCTGGACTGTCTACAATTAATCTTTTTATTGTTCTTTAATTAGTTTAAATGGTGTTGTTTCTGTTTATTCTGGGATTATGATCCTGCATTGTCCAGAGGATGGTCATGTGTTTTTGGACATGTTCTTTCCCAGTGAGTTTATTATTTCATTTTCAATTTGGAATTGCAGCTTTACATTTTAGTTTTAGAAGGGACAGCAAGTTAAAAAGAAGTGTTTTCCTTCTTCCCTGTTTCTGAAATTCTGTTGGTTATCTGGATTTTGTTTTCCTGAAGGGTGAAAATTTGCTGTTGTTGGGAGCTGGACCAGAGCCTCTCTGGTGTTTTGGGAAGCTGCCTTGTCTTCAAACTATTCTGACTCTCAAGAGCATTTGACTGCAGAATTCAACTAATGGCCTCGACCCCAGTATCACGTGGGAGGTAGACTTTACTATATTGAACCTGTTTAAACTTGATTGTGGCAAAGATTTTAATTTGATTGGACCACATTAGATACTTTGTTATGGGTTATATATTATAGTGGTTATTTTGTTTTGCATTTATAATTGATAAAGTTTCTTGCTAATTTCCTTACTATATATGTTGACTATATTCTTAAATAAATTTTGTTTGATAAAAGCTCCCTAGTGGGTCACTTGAATCATACCTGAAATGAAACATCTCATGCTTATCCTAGACAAATTCAAGGTGCAGAACTTATGATCCAGGCAGGCTCTAGAGTTTCTGACCTGAACTGCAACATCTAGGGGCTCGTCTGGGATTAAAATCTATATTTCTTGATTGATTGATTTGAGATTATTCAAAGAGAGTAAGTGGTGAGCATATTGCTGTTTTCTTTTCAGGTACTGTATTCAGATTTAAATAGGGAGTGCCTTGTTGAATAATGGCTGTTTCAGAAGTTAAGAAGTTCCTGGGAGTGGAGGAGGTCACACAAGGTGATTTACAAAAGTGACTAAAACAAAACTTTTGGAATTGGCAAAAACATTGCAGTTGACATTGCCTGAAACCATAAGAAAAGGGGAGACAATTATGGTGATAGCACAGTATTTAAACTCAGTCAGAATCATTGGAAATGGCTAGAATTGAATTACAAATGAAACTGCTTGAACATGAAAAAGAATTAAAGGAGTTTGAATTTGACATAAAGGAAAGAGAGGGAGTAGCAAGAGAAAAGGAAAGGCTAGCCCTAGCAGAACACAAAGCAAAAGAAAGGGAGGCCATTGCTGCAGAAAAAGCCAGAGAAAGGGAGGAACAAAAAGCAAAAGAAATCGGACTGCTTGAATTGCAGACAAGGAAAAAAGATAAGGAGAGAGAAATAGAACTTGAGAACCTGGAAAGACAATTTGAGCATGAAATGTTCGAAGTGTAAATGCTTAAAACTGCAAGATTAGCAGCAGAAATGGCAGATGATTATGAATTAGCTCATAAATCAAAGTTTGGTTTCCGACATCAGTTTCAGCCTGTGAGGAATAGGAAGAAGGGGAAAGAAAAATACTTGCATGAAAGAACAAAGGACAGGATCACAGAGTTCTACAACACAGACAAAAAAAGCCTTCCAGTGCATTTTCTCTGTACTGGTCATAGAAACATAGAAAACAGAAGCAAGAAGACACCATTCGGCCCTTCGAGCCTACTCCGCCATTCATTATGATCATGGCTGATCATCCAACTCAATAGCATGATCCTGCCTCAACGCCACCACCCCTCCAGTATCATTTGATTGCCTTCACATCAAGTGCTACATCTTATTGCTTCTTGAAAACACTGAGGGTGGGATTTTCCAGACACGCTCACCCCAAAGGTGGAAAACCCTGTCTGAGGTCAAAGGATGATCCACCCCCCCACCCCCCCCCCTCACCCTGTACGATTCCTATGACGGCGGGACAGGAAACTTCCCCCCACAATGTTATGGCCTTAACTCCTTTCTGTGGCAGTGAATTCCACAGGGTAACCACCCTCTGGGTGAAAAAACTTCTCCTCATCTCTGTCCGAAGCAATCTACCTGTATCCTCAGACTGTGATGCCTGGTTCTGGATACTTCCATTATCAGGAACATACTTCTTGCAGGCACCTATCTATTCTAATCCCATTTTCCAGCACTTGTATGCTATGGTGTTTCAAGTGCTCATCTAAATGCTTCTTAAATGTCTTGAGGGCTCCCATCTTTACCATCCTTGCAGGCAGAGAGTCCCAGATCCTCACCAGCCTTTTGTGTGAAAAAGAGTTTCCTCAAATCCCCTCTAAATCTTCTGCCCCTTACGTTTAACCTATGCCCTCTGGTTATTGACCCGTCTACTGAGGGGAAGGCTTGTTTCCTGTCCCTCATAATTTTGTGCTCCTTGATCAAGTCCCCTCTCAGCCCTCTCTGCTCTAAAGGAAAACTAACTGCCTCATGTTTCCCAATAATAAAGCACTTCGAAAGGTGCACAGTGGAACAATGGTTAGCGTTGCTTCCTCACAGCACCAGAGACCCGAGTTTGATTCCTGGTCACACTCTGAGCGGAGTCTGCACGTTCTCCCAGCATCTGTTTGGGTTTCCTCTGAGTGCTCTGGTTTCCTCCCACAGTCCAAAGATATTTATTAGGTGAATTGGCCATGCTAAATTCTCCCTCAGTGTACCCGTACAGGTGTCAGAGTGTGGCAACTAGGGGATTTTCACAGTAACTTCATTGCAGTGTTAATGTAAGCCTACTTGTTACCAATAAATCAAAACTTTACTCCTATTTTGTCAAAGTGACCAGCTTTGACAAAGGGTTGTCTGGATTCGAAACACCAGCTCTTCTCACTCCTTACAGATGCTGCCAGACCTGCTGAGATTTTCCAGCATTTTCTTCAGATTCCAGCATCCGCAGTAATTTGCTTTAAAACTTTACTTTTACTTCAGATTTCTCTTTGAGATGTCGGTAACGAGAGCGGCAGGATAAATGTGACTTTCTCTTTCTCCCTTCAACCTGTGAGATGAATGCTGTATCTCAAAATAGCTGCCTTTCCATTTTTGGAACTCAAATTTGGATAGTGGGACAGTGCTCTGAATATCTAATTATAGACAGAAGGAACTGCAGTGTTGTGTTTCCATCACACAATGGCCAGCAGTAATTCAGACTCTGATCCAACTTACAGCAGATGTATTGTGATGGGCTTAATGGAGGCAATTAGGCCATTTATAATGAGCCAAACTGTGGCTGTCAACCCTTCCTAATCCTGAGGACAGCGGTAGAATCCTGATTGTTATCCTGAGGACCTGTATAAGGCCTGCCTGCTACTAGAAGCAAAGGAGATAGGAGCAGGAGGAGGCCACTCAGCCCTTCGAGTCTGTTCCATCAATCATGGCTGATCTTCCAACTCAGCAACCTAATCCTGCTTTTTCCCCATAACCTTTGATCCCATTTGCCCCAAGTGCTACATCCAGCTGCCTCTTGAATCCATTCAATGTTTTGGCATCAACTATTTCCTGTGCTAATGAATTCTATAGGCTCACCACTCTTTGGGTGAAGAAATGTCTCCTCACCTCCGTCCTAAATGGCCTACCCGGAATCCTCAGACTGTGACCCCTGGTTCTAGACTCTCCCACTATCAGGAACATCCCCCTGCATCGACCCTGTTTAGTCCTGTTAGAATTGTATAAGTCTCTATGAAATCCCCTCTCATTCATCTGAACTCCAGCAAAAACAATCCTACCCTGGTCAATCTTCCACCCAGTGGTGAAATTTATTTGTCTTGCTAAAACATATTCCTTAAATACAGGTGTTCAGATTAGAGGCTATCCTGGGACTTTCACACTACTTAGTACTGATTTATTACTGTCACATGCATTGGGATACAGTGAAAAGTATTGTCCCTTGCACGCTGTGCAGACAAAGCGTACATAAGGGGGAAGGAAAGGAGAGGGTGCACAGTGTAATGTTAGCGTCATAATTAGGCTGAAGAGAAAGATCAGCTTAATACTGTCTGTGTTGAGTGGGGCAGTATGGTGGCACAGCGGTTAGCACTGCTGGCTCACAATGCCAGGGACCCGAGTTCACGTCCAACCTCGGGTCACTGTCTGTGTGGAGTCTGAATGTCCCCCCCATGGATCTCATCCAAGTGCTCCAGTTTCCTCCCACAGTCCAAACATGCTCGGGTTAGGTGAATTGGCCATGCTAAATCACCCTTAATGTCAGCAGGGTAAATATGTGGGCTTACGGGGATAGGACCTGGCTGGGATTGTGTTGGTGCAGGCTCGATGAGCCAAATGGTCTCTTTCTACATTGTAGCGATTCTATGATTCTATATGTTCGGTTCATTCAAAAGGCTGATGGCAGCAGGGACAGAGGACCCGTTGAAACGAGATACCTTCCCCGTTCCTTTTCACAACTTACCCAGTTAGAAAAGTAATTGGCTGGTTGCTTTTTCCATTAGGGGCCCAGCAATTTCATCTCTTGCCTTCTCTGCCTTCCCCAGACCAATGTATTACGAATATGGAAGAAAAGGGAGACCCTTAAGCGGCCTTTAATTGGCAACTTAAGGGCCTCAATAGGCCTAAGGTGGGGGGAGGGGGGGGTACAGATTGGCTTGATGCCATTGTGCCATGGGGGGGCAGTTCAGGGTGCCTGGGAAGATGGTGGGGTGACCACTTACGTGCTTCCTGCCTTCACATACATTGATGGGAGGGAGGGGGTAATAAAATGTCTCACCTCCTCCCCCCCATACCACCAACAATGCCGCCTTCCCCCACAAGCCTTGGCACACTCAGTGGGCAGCTAGTCCTGTAGTTAATCAGGAAAGGAATTCTGGACATTGTGAGGGAAATGGACCTGGCCACCACACTGAGATTGTTCACCTGCCAGCGATGATTCTGGATGCAACCCGAATTTCAGCCTCAGAAACACGCAGCTGCCAAGAAAAAAATGTTCCGAGACGCAATTTGGATTAAAAAACATAAATGCTGCTCTTCTGAATAGAAATAGAAGATGGTTTTTTAAAGACTTTTGTCAATATAATTGGAACAATTCTCATCCTCTTCTTTTGATAAAGAAAGGCATCGGTATCTATTGCTGGCTGCTAATCTCGGGTAGGATGTTTTTATTCACACTTCATTGCTCTTAATTGAAAATATGCCGAGCTCTTTTGAAAATGTAAAGTGGTACATTGACCAGCTCTTCATTGCACTGCCAAAGGTCCTTCCTATTATCAGAATGAAATGATTTGTCATGTTTCTGTGCAACAGCCAAAACTTTCTATTTATTCATTCATGGGACATGGGTATTGCTGCTGGGCCAGCATTTATTGCCCATCCCTACTTGCCCTTGACACTGAGTGACCTCCAAGGCCATTTCAGAGGGCAGTTGAGAGTCAACCGCATTGCTGTGGCTCTGGAGCCACATGTAAGCCAGACCGGGTAAGGACGGCAGATTTCCTTCCCTGGTATGGTGGCCCAGTGCTTAATACTGCTACTTCACAGCGCTAGGGACCCAGGTTCAATTGCTGGCTTGGGTCACTGTCTGTGTGGAGTTTATGCATTCTCCCTGTGTCTGCGTAGGTCCCCTCCGGGTGCTCTAGTTTCCTCCCACAGTCCAAAGATATACAGGTTAGTTAAATTGGCCATGCTAAACTGACCCTAGTGTCAGGGGACTAGCAGGGTGAATCTGTTGGGTTATGGGACTAGGACCTGGCTGGTGTTGTGGTCAGTGCAATGATCTCCTTCTGCAGTGTAGGGATTCTATAATTCTAAAGGACAAAACCACATTGGTTTTTATGATAATTGACAATTGTCATCAGTAGACTCTTATTTCCAGATTTTTTTTAAATTGAATTCAAATTCCATCATCTGGCTGTGGCGGGATTTGAACCCATGTCCCCAAAACATTAGTTGAATTTCTGGGTTAATTGTCCTGCAATAAAACCACATGGCCAAAGCCATCACTTAAAATGCCACTCACTTTCATTTTGGGCCACACCTCTACACTGAACAGTTTGGTCTATGTTTAGGGTGTTGGAACAACTCCTGTTGGATCTACTCATGGTCTTGCTAACTCTGACTGGTCAGATAGCTGGAGCTTTCATTACATGATCACCTGCCTCTAAACTGTGACCCCCTTCCTCCCCACCTCAGTTCTCCTGTCACTGGTGGTCAGCTCTTGTTCCAAAGCCATTTGGAAAGCAGAGAGGCATTTTGTTGGCCGGCTGGATGGTAGATGACTACAAGACAAACCACTTTTTTCTCCCAATCCCCTGTGTTTTTTACAGTTAAGCAATTAAAATGGTTGAAAAGAAAATGGAAGGAATCAGACAATCTTTTGCAAAGCTTGTACAATTATTCTCTGGTTGTCTCCTGTAAATGTGACTAATCACCCAAGTTTAAAAATCACACCAGCTGCTATGAAAATAAAAGTCTTCTTCTAAGAGGCTTCGTAGATAGGCAACAAGGACATTAGTATGGGCAAAGCTCATTGAATCAGACATCTGCAAATAGAAAGGAGCGATCCACAGACGCAGGAGTGAGCTGGGCTATGATAACTTGTTTAAAAAATGTATTAAGTCTCCATGTTGATTGGTTATTATAATGAAAGAAGTGTAAAGTGATTGTGATTGGTAGATGCTAATTACTTGTAATTGAATTTGAAACTATAACTGCTTTTGCATTTCAGAATACTGCACTCTGGCGAGCTACAGGATACAAGCTGAGGCTTTCCAGCGTCCTTGCTATAGCTTGAAGTTAAAACAGATGTTTAAGAGAACCCTGTGACTTTGTCTGGTTACTTGACGGGGAAAGTTGTGATCAATTAAAAAGCTGACATCGAAGCCTGCTACAACTCCAAACATCAAAAGTAAGGATGCTGCCATCTGCTGCTTCATTCACCAATAGACCTGATGTTGGGCTGTTTCTTCCATCTTTGTGCTGCCTCGATCCCTCTTGTGAAACAGTTTCCAACTTTTTCACATCCAACACCCAAAAATTTGAACTGACATTGCAAAATGGCAGGCGTTGGGTCATCAATCAGTTCACAAGCGTGTTAATTAGTCATTTTAAATGAAGTCTTTTTTTAGCTATCATTGACACCAGGAGACTGTTTTTCGCATTTTTAAAGTGCTGGGGTTTTAAATAACTTCACATTATGGCAGTTATACAGACCTTATCTACCCTTGAAGATCCTGTACAGCTACTTCATAAAACTGTGACTCCTACACTGGGAGTGTAGGACTTGCAACTACACTTGCAATTGCCATAATGGGGACTGTTTGAACTGAGCACAAAGCACTAATGTCCATGTTGAGTTTGGGTTTAACTCATGTGTGAATAATACCCCATCCATGTTCCCTTACTACTAAACACATGGATCCGTTGGAAATGGGGGCCAGAGCTTCTGCATCAGGGTCTTGTTCGCCCGTTTGGAAACTCCATGGGATCTATGTGATTCCTCAAATATCTGGGTCTGAATGAATGATACAGTGGCTTTTGGCTTCTATCCAAGACCTCAAGAAATTGCAAAGGGTCATAATGAAGCCCAGTCCATCACGCAAACCAGCCTCCCACCAGTTGACACTATCTACACTTCCCGTTGCCTTGGTAAAGCAGCCAGCACAATTAAGGACCTCACCCACCCCGGACATTCTCTCTTCTATCTTCTTCCATTGGGTTAAAGATACAAAAGTCTGACGTCACGTACCAACCAACTCAAGAACAGCTTCTTCCCTGCTGCCATCTGACTTTTGAATGGACCTACCTCTCATTATGTTGATCTTTCTCTGCACCCTACCTACGCCTGTAACACTACATTTTTATTGATTTGTGGAACACGGGCACCGCTGGCTGGCCAGCATTTATTGCCAATCCCTAGTTGCCTTTGAGAAGATGGTGGTTCAAGAAGCCACCTTCTTGAATTGCTGCAGTCCATGTGCTGTGGGTTGATCCACAATATTGTTAGGGAGGGAATTCCAGAATTTTGACCCAGCAACAGTGAAGAAACAGCGATGTATTTCCAAGTCAGGACAGTGAGTGGCTTGGAGGTGATGGTGTCCCCATATATCTACCCTTCTTGTCATTGTAGTTGGAAGTGCTTATGGGTTTGGAAGATGCTGTCTAAGGATATTTGGTGAATTGCTGTAGTGCATCTTGTAGATTGTACACACTGCTGCTACTGAGCATCGGTGGTGAAGAGGTTAAATGTTTGTAGAAGCAGTGCACCCTCTCCTTTCCTTCTCTATCTACTGTATGCTTTGTCTGCAAGAAGCAATACTTTTCACTGTTTACTAATGCACACGACAATACTAAATCAAATCACCTTACATTAAGTTGACCTTTCTCTACACCACAGCTATGACTGTAACATTATATTCTGTACCCTCTCCTTTCCTTCTCCATGTATGATATGCTTTGTATAGCGCGCAAGAAACAATACTTTTCGCTGTATATTACTACATGTGATAATAATAAGTCAAATGAAAACTAAATCAATTAAAGATAGCCTTCCCAGGATTGCACTATGCATCATGTGTCTGTACATGTGGCAGGTAAAAATCTATTTCCAAACACAGCTCCTTTATGAGCTGCATAAAATACTCGAGTCATGCAATTAATAAAAAAACAGTTCAAAAAATGGGCTTTGCTAGAAAGATTTATAAACGGAGTGCTTTCATTGACAGTTTGCGAAACTCTTTACAAGAGCCTGTGCGTGTCTCAGCAAACCAAGCATGGCTTTTTGTCCAGGGTTTCACAATAGAAGACATTAATGTTGTCAGACAAGTAGCGGCTGCCAACTCCTGTCCGCTCTCCAGCCTGGTATCTGACAGTTCGCAGGGGCCACGAGAGATGTTATTTTCACGAGTTTCTATTCAGTTCAGAGTTTACAAAGAGAAAATGGAATCGAAAGGCTTCGGCCTGTTAACACCGGTTGACCCTGTTGAAGTATCTGTCAGTGATCCCCGCCCATTGTAGAGCTCGCTGCCTCCAGAGAGTTTGGCGTGGAATGCTGATGGCGTTCCTTATTCACTATCAAACCAAGTGTGTTCATAATAGGCTTTTCATTCTCTGATATGCATCCCTCATCGTCAGTGGGTGGAGGGAGCCGTCTTTGAATGGGGCAGGCAATCCCACCAGCAGCAGAAACGGTGTAGACAAGTACCCTACTTTAATAATTTAAAATATTCATTCAGATATATTTAACAAGATATGAAAGGGCATATCTGGTTTGCAAAGGTACACAAACACACTTCTGACATTACAATAGTGAAGTACTCAAAGGTACTCTATCTCAGTTAGTCCCCCAGTGTACAGGGTGGCAGGGATGGAGTTGGGGAATGGACTGACTGGATTGAGAGAACCAGTGTAGATTCAATGGGCTGAATGGCCTCTTCTGCACCATAATAATCATTGGATTGAATGCATATTGTTAAGTGAAGTGATTTGGATGCAGCAGTTGACCAGGTGTTCAGAGAATCATAGAATCCTACAGTGCAGGAGGCCATTCTGCCCATCAAGTCTGTACTGATCAAGATCCTATCCAGGCCCTATGCCCATAACCCCATTCATTTATCCTAGCTAGTCCCCCTGATACGAAGGGACAATTTACCATGGCTAACTCATACGTGTTGAACTGTAGGAGGAAACTGGAGGACTCAGAGGAAACCCAGGCAGACACGGGGAGAATGTGCAAACTCCACACAGGCAGTGACCCAAGCTGGGAATTGAACCTGGGTCCCTGACACTGTGAGGCAGCAGTGCTAACCACTGTGCCACCGTGCCACACCCCCCATTTTGAAAGTATTGCCAAACATAGGGCACAGTCTTGTCAGCTGCTGCAAGTGAGGACGGAGAATCTGGCACTCAGCCAAATCTCTGTTCATTGTGGCGGGACTGGAAAATCCCTCCGGCGTGAATGACTGAAAGATTCCGCCCATTGTGCGACAGAGGGCACAATCTTACGGGCTGTTCACGCCATCCTCCGCTGCAGTGAGGTCAGAAAATTTGGTGGCCAGCCAAATCTCAGTTCACTTGCAGCGGGATGGGAAGATCCCGCTGGCGGGAACGGTGATAGGATTCCAGCCAGAAACTTTTTCAGAGGTCTGCATGTAAATTAAACACATTTCAAAGACTGATGTTTACACAATGTGAAATTAAAAAGATCCTACACAAGAGGGTCACACTTCCCTTGGACTGTGCGCTTATCAAAAAATGGCAGAACTTTATGGCCGTTCCCATTAGTGAGATTTTCCAGACCCGTCAGAGTCAATGGCCTTCTGACCTGCCCTAACATCCTACATGACTGGGCCATAAATTTCCACCCATAGATTAGCTCACACAGATTAAATTGATCGAGATTATTGAATGCACTGATGTTTTATCTCCGACATGAGGAATGAATTTGAGTTCACACAGCAATAACCTGTGGAAATTCCTCTCTTTAGTTATTGCTGTGAGTGCAAACTGGGCAGAAATACCTTTTCCATTTGAGCAAAATGAACTCGTGTGTTTTGGGGCTGCATTTACTGGATAAACATATGGATGATATTGGAATAGTGTAGGCTAGATGGGCTTTAGATTGGTTCCACAGATTGGCGCAATGTCAAGGGCTTAAGGGCCTGTACTGTGCTGCAATGTTTTATGTTCTATGTTCTCCCTAACTAGTATGGTATTTCACACATTACTGATTACATATCCTAGCAAGGTAAGATCTGTGAAATTCCCTTAGTTTTACCTATCTACTATAATGAGAACTAAACACCCTGCACTAATTTCTTTTAATCATTTGTGGGACATGGGTGCCACTGGCTGGCCAGCAATTTTGCCCATCCCTCATTGTCCGAGCACAATTGAGAATCAACCACATTGCTGTGGGCTCTGGAATCACGTATCTCTCAAATTCAGGCAGGCAGGTATGAGGCAGTTCTCCCCCGCACTCCACCCACCTCTCACTGCCCCCTCCCCCAACCCCTTGGGTTAATTGAGGCCCTTATATGCCAATTAACGTTTGCATGAAAACCTCATTCTGCCTCTCTCGCTATAACATGATACGGGCATCGCTGGCTGGCCAGTATTTATTGCCCATCGCTAATTGCCCTTGGAGGGCAGTTGAGAATCAATCACTTTGCTGTGGTTCTGGAGTCACATGTAGGCCAGACCAGGTAAGGACAGCAGATTTCCTTCTCTAAAGGACATTAGTGAACCAGATGGGTTTTTCTGACAATCAGTAATGATTTCATAGCTATCAGTGGATTCGTAATTCCAGATTATTTTTATTGAATTCAAATTTCACCATCTGCTGTGGCGGGATTCGAACCCGGGTCCCCAGAACATTGGCTCAGTTTCTGGATTAGTGATAATACCACTAGGTCATCAACTTCCAAATACCTGAGGAAATTTTACCATCCCCCCTTCCCCCACTATTAGTATCCAGTGGGAATCTGAACTAAATCCCACACTTAGAATTAAGTTGACTGATTCGACACTCTGATGCACAGAAGTTCCCAATTATTTTTGATGGATTCTCTTCATGTGTAGCATCTCCAGATGCGAGAAGTTCTCAAAGTCGACAAAAGTAGAAGGTTTGTCAAGCATTTGTTTTTGAAAATTCACTCTCAGGATGTGGGCATCGCTGACAAAGCTGGCATCAATTTCTTATTGATAGTTGATACTTCAGGAATCATAAAGGAGAACGTGCCCCTGTCTACATCAACAGGGATGAAGTAGAAAGGGTCTAGAGCTTCATGTTTTTAGGTGTCCAAATCAACAACAACCTGTCCTGGTCCCCCTACGCTGACAGAATTGTTAAGAAAGTCCACAAACGCCTCTACTTTCTCCGAAGATGAAGGAAATTTGCATGTCAACTAAGACTCTCATCAACTTTTACAAATGCACCGTAGAAAGCATCCTTTCTGGTTGTATCACAGCTTGGTATGTCTCCTGCTCTGCCCAAGACCGCAACAAACTACAAAAGGTCATGAATGTAGTCCAATCCATCATGCAAACCATCCATTGATTCTGTCTACACTTCCCGCTGCCTCAATAAAGCAGCCAGCATAATTAAGGGCCCCAGGGACCCCGGACATTCTCTCTTCCATCAGGAAAAAGATATAAAAGTCTGAGGTCCTTTGCCAACCGACTCAAGAACAGCTTCTTCCCTGCTGCCATCAGACTTTTGAATGCACTTACCTTGCATTAAGTTGATCTTTCTCTACACCCTAGCTATGACTGTAACACTACATTCTGCACTCTCTCCTTTCCTCCTCTATGAACAGTATATTGTTGTCTGTGCCTTTCATACTTTTCATTGTATGTTTAAACATGTGACAATAATAAATCAAATCAAGTTGATTCAAGAGGGTTGAGGTGGACTTTCTTTTTGGACTTCTGGTCTTTTCAAAGGGCGGTGTTGAGTCAACTACATTGTTCTGAGACTGGTGGCATATGTAAGCTTGATCTGGGTGGGGATAGGATTCCTTTTTCTCTAAAAGCCATTGTGAAACAACTGGATTATCACAGCAATCCAACAGCCTCATGTCATTAGTATCATTTCTTGAGTTGCTGCAGTCATAGAATCATTAAATCCTATAGGATAGGAGGAGGCCATTTGGCCCATTGAGTCTGCACTGACCACAATCCTACCCATGCCCTATCCTCATAACCCATGCATTTATCCAAGCTAGCCTGCCTGACACTTAGGGGCTATTTAGCATGGCTAATCCACCTACCTTGCACCTCTTTGAAGTGTGACAGGAAACTTGAGCTCCCAGAGGAAACTCACACAGGCACAGGGAGAACATTCAAATGCCACACAGACAGATTTGATTTGATTTATTATTGTCACATGTGTTAGTACACAGTGAAAAGTATTGTTTCTTATGCACTCTACTGGTAAAACATTCTGTTCAACAAAGAACAAAGAAAATTACAGCACAGGAACAGGCCCTTCGGCCCTCCAAGCCTGCACCAACCATACTGCCCCATCCGAACGAAAACCCCCTGCCCTTTTGGTGACCATTTCCCTCTTTTCCCATTCTATTCATGTATTTGTCCAGACGCCCCTTAAAAGTCACTATTGTATGTTCATAGAGAAGGAAAGGAGAAGGTGCAGAATGCAATATTAACGGAGAGCTGGAGTACTGAGAAAGCAAAATATTTCTGGGTGAAAGGAACATTTCTTTGTTATTTTAATGTAGGGGTTTACCTGTTTATTCCAAATGTGTTTCCACCTCAACAAAATAATAGGCACAGGAAAGGAGACGAAGGGAAAGCTTTTATGTAGTATCTCTTAAAACCTTAGGGCATTCCAAAGAACTTTACAACCAAGGAAGTATTTTTGAAACATAGTTACTCTTGTGACACAGTGAGAATATTTTTGCACTTAATAAATTCTCTTTAGTGAAAAAGCATCAAATGATAATTATCCTGCTAATGGAAACACACATGTGCCTACATTGTAGTTTCAGTGTTGAGCTGTAAGTTATGATAAATTATTGATTAATTAAGCAGAGTGGGGAGCAGTCAGTATAAGCTGTAAGTAAAACGAAAATCCTTAAGATGCCTGATTAGGAATATTATTTCATATTTATTCACACATTCTCTGCAAACCATTTTTTAAAAAAAAAATCCATTATTTTCAAAAGCCAAGATTTTATTCCGGCTTAAATGAATGCTGGAGTGAAATAGAGCCAGCAGATAATTGTAAAGAAGAGAATGCGGATAGGATGAGCATGCTAGGCAATGTAGCTGCAAGATACTTATAATTGGAACACCGAAATGATGAGTCCCTCCAGAGACCTTAAAAATCCTCACGGTGCCTGGCTTTAATCAATCATTTGGAGCTGGTAGCTTCCCCATGGATTAGATGTGGTCTGTAGTTACGCTTTTGAATAAAGGATCTGGAGAGCAGGCCAATTTAAATAACCATTGTCTGATTAAATCCCAGTTCCTTGTGGAAGCATGCACAAATGTCCCGGGTACTTTTCTGGATCCACAGCTGCTCAGCAGGAAGCTGCTGAGGGAGCTAATGCAGAAATGATGGTTCAGTTCCTGCGTTTCGTGTTGGGACAGCAGTTTACTGGGATGGTTGGGAAACCATTCTCTTTGGCCGCATACGGCTTTTTATTAAAATGGGCCTTTTGCTGTCAAGCAACCCAGCATGGAAACTGCGTGTGTCAATATTTCTTCTTTATTCATTCAAGAAACACGGGCATCGCTGGCTGGCCAGCATTTATTGCCCATCTCTAGCTGGCCTTGGGATGCAGTTGAGAGTCAACCACATTGCTGTGACTCTGGAGTCACATGTAGGCCAGGCCAGGTGAGGATGGCAGATTTCCTTCCCTAAAGGACATTAGTGAACCTGATGGGTTTTTCTGACAATGATTTTATGGTCATCAGTAGATTGTTAATTCTAGATTTTTAATTGAATTCAAATTCCACCATCTGCCAGGGCGGGATTCAAACCCTGGTCCCCAGAACATTAGCTGAGTTTCTGGATTAATATTCTAATGATAATACCATTATGCCATTGCCTCCCCCATTGCTGAGCTGCCTACAATCTCTGGATACTCTACAATTATAGACTCTTGGTGACTAACCATGTGGTAAATTCAGCCCCTCTATATACCTTTCCCACATTCCCAATTTTCAAAATGTTCCATGATTCATTTTATTGAGGAGCAATTTCTGCTGAAAATGGCTGAAATTTTCCTTCAGAGAAAGATACGGCATGGTGGCACAGTGATTAGGACTGCTGCCTCACAACGCCAGGGACCTGGGTTCGCAATCCCAGCTTGGGTCATTGTCTACGCAAAGGTTGTACATTCTCCTGTGTCTTTATGGGATTCCTCCAGGTGCTCCGGTTTCCTCCCAGGGCTCAAAGATATGTGGGTTAGGTGGATTGGCCATGCCAAATTGCCCCTTAGTGTTAAGGAGACTGGGTAGGGTAAATATATGGGATAGAGCTTGGGTGGGATTGTGGTCGGTGCAGACTCAATGGGCCAAATGTCTTCCTTCTGCAATTTGATGATTCTGTAAGGCACCATTCATGACCTCAAAATTTGTATAAATTGCTTTACAGCCAATGAAATACTTTTTGAAATGGTGTCACTGGGGTGAATCTTCCCGTTCTGCTTGCCACAGGAATCAGAGGGGGCAAGGAGAGGACTATGGAAAGGTCTGTTGTCCTCGGGTGGGATTTTCCAGTTTCTGGGATAGCGCGGCGGGAAAATCCCGCATCTGTGTTAATGTAGGAAAGGCAGCAGCCAATTTATACACAGGAAGTTCCATGAACGCAATATGATGTGGGCCAGAGAACTTGCTTGGTGTAATGTACCCAAGCTTTTCAACACCTTTCTTTGGGTCATTCACATCCACCTGCCTGAGAAATGGCACTCCAACTGTGCAGCACTCCCTCAGGCCTGGAGCACAGGCTACAGCCTGAATTTTGTTCTCAAGGTTGCCCTTACTCGCATGTATTACTTGCATACACCCCAGTTAGAAAACTGACTGTAGGCAACCAGACAATTAATACACTGGGGACACAGAGTAGGGCAGAGGTCCTCTGCCCCTCCCCAGAGGAAGCAATGGCCTAGTGATATTATCGCTAGACTACTAACTCAGAAACTCAGCTAATGTTCTGGGGACCTGGCCAGAGCAAATGGGGGATTTTGAATTTCATTTTAAAAAGTCTGAGATGAAAAATCTACTGATGACCCTGAAATCATTGTCGAATGCCGTAAAAAAAAAATCTGGTTCCCTAATGTCCTTCAGGAAAGGAAATTGGCCATTCTTACCTGGTCTGGCCTCCTTGTGACTCCTGGTCTCTGGCAGAGGGCTTAAATTTTTATACCCTCAACCATCTGACTCCGAGATGAGAGTGCTTCCGACTGAACCACAGCTGACACGATAGGCAGCATTTTACCGACTGCCTTGAGTTTGTGACGACGGGATTATTTCCACGTTGGGTGGATTGTGGAGTCTTCTTCTGTGAGCTTCCAAAAGAAGAAAATTAACATCAAGGGAGAAACCCTGGCAGCTTGTTCCAGACACTTCACCCTCTGTGTGAAAAAAATTGCCCCTCTGGATCCTTTTGTATCTCTCCCCTCTCACCTCCAACTCATGCACTCTAGTTCCGGTAGAGACAGGTACAATTTTGTCTTTTAAAAGCATTTAAACAGTTCCATGGACAAGATGGGTGCAGAGGGATATGGGCCAAATGTGGGCAATTGGAATTAGCTTAACGGTTAAAGAAAGGGGTGGCATGGACAAGTTAGACCCAAGGACCTGTTCCCGCGCTGTAAATCCCTCTGACTATGATTCTGTAAATCATAGGAAAAGAGCTGCTTCCCCTCAATGATGAGGAGCGGGAAGCAATCGGCCAACCTCACAAAGGTGGACAAAGTAGTGAGCAGCTGCAAGATCATGGCATGAACATGGGCACAACTTCAGATGAACGTCAATGACCCACCCAGGGCTGGCATGGTGAATGACATGCTTGCTGGCACGGCGGCAAACCTGCGTGGATAATCAGGTGGCATGGCATTTGCAGCACTGTGGGCGACCTATACACGGGAACTCAGCAAGGGCGCACATGAGCACCAAGACAGAGGGCAGTCTTGCACAAAGCGCCAGTGCCCACTTTCGCTTACCAGTCAATGGGTGCCCACCGCACTAAGTGATCTCAACCCCTCCTTCAACATGCCACAGGGGGCAACAATCTCCCGTCTTTGGGGAAACTGATAGTCCATGAAGCTGAGCTGTTTTCTGTAAGATAGAAACAGAAAATATAAACAGGAGTAGGCCATTTGGTTCTTCGAGCCTGTTCTGCCATTCATTTTGATCATGGCTGATCGTCAAATTCAATATCCTGGTTCCCCCTTGCCCCAATATCCCTTGATGTCTTTAGCCCCAAGAGCAAAATCTAGTTACTTCCCGAAATCAGACAACGTTTTGGTTACAACTACATCCTGTTGTCATGAATTCCACAATATTCACCACTCTGTCAGTGAAGAAATTTCTCCTCACCTCAGCTTTTTACCATTTATATAGATGATCTGGAGGAGGGAACCGAGTGTATGGTGTCGAAATTTGCTGATGACACCAAGATTGGGGGAACGGCAAATTGTGCGGAGGGTGTGGAGAGTCTGCAGAAGGATCTAGATAGGCTGGGTGAATGGGCCAGGAAATGGCAAATGGAATTTAATGTTGGCAAGTGTGAGGTGGTCCACTTTGGTAGGAATAATGGTAGGAAGGATTATTACTTATGTGGCGAAAAACTGCAGCAGGCGACGGTGCAGAGGGACCTCGGGGTCCTTGTGCATGAGTCGCAAAAACCCAGCGTGCAGGTGCAGCAGGTGGTCAGGAAGGCGAATGGGATGCTGGCCTTCATAGCGAGGGGGATTGAATATAAAAGTAGGGAGGTCTTGCTGCAGCTGTATAGGGCATTGGTGAGGCCGCAGCTGGAGTACTGTGTGCAGTTTTGGGCGCCGCACCTGCACAAAGATATTTTGGCCTTGGAGGGAGTGCAGAGGAGGTTTACTAGGCTGATACCGGAGTTGAGGGGGTTGAGCTATGAGGAGAGGCTGAATAAACTAGGCTTGTACTCATTGGAGTTTAGAAGAATGAGGGGAGATCTCATTGAGACGTATAAGATGATGAATGGGATGGATAGGATAGAGGTGGAGAGACTCTTCCCGCTCAGAAAGGATAGTAGGACTAGGGGGCACAGCCTCAAGATAAAGGGGGGGCGGTTTACAACGGAGTTGAGGAGGAACTTCTTCACTGAAAGGGTGGTGAATCACTGGAATTGTCTGCCTGTTGAAGTGGTGGAGGCTACCTCGCTAAATATTTTTAAGACGCGGGTTGATGGGTTTTTGATAAGAGAGGGGATTAAGGGTTATGGGGAGAGGGCGGGAATGTGGAACTGAGCCACGACAGATCAGCCATGATCTTATTGAATGGCGGGGCAGGCTCGAAGGGCTAGATGGCCTACTCCTGCTCCTATTTCTTATGTTCTTATGTTCTTATGTAAATGGTTTACTCTTTGTCCTCACAGACACCAGGGGAAAGGCTGCTAATGGCAGCCAATAGAGAAAATAGGAAGTGTGAATGGCCAAACAGCAGAGAAGCTAAAATGAAGATGTTGCATGGGGTGGGGAGGTGGGGGAGGGGGAGAGATGTGGTGGGGGGAGGGGAGTTGGGGGGGGGGGCGGCGGGGGGGGGAGGGGGTGGGAGGTGGAACAGAGGTAAGATTTTGAAAAGGAGAAGCAAAGGGGGAGAAAAGGGAAAGGGTGGGGAAGAAAGTAGGGGGAAAGAGTTGGGGGGGGGGGAAGAAAAATGAAGGAAGGCAATAAAGAAATAAAAGGTAGAGGACAGTAAAAAAATTAATAAAATAAAATGAAAACAAAGGGATTGAGGTGGCGTAGAGCAAATCATCTGAAGTTGTTGAATTTGATGTTGAGAGTGGAAGGCTGTAAAGTGCCCAGCCAGACGATGAGATGCTGTTCCTCCAGTTTGTGTTGAGAAATTCTCAATATAATGACTAAATTCTCATGTGGTTGTTGTAACCTTGGCGTGATACCACCTGGGGTGTGACTATCTTGGTGCCGCCTGAGATGTAGTTATTTGTAATTTGTCACGTGTCTACCTATAGTGAGTGTGGACAGTACCGTGCTGTCAGTCTATCCCGCTCCATACTCTCCTTTCCTACTACAGCCCACACTCCTGGGTTTTCCCTACTACAAAACATGATGATAAAAAATGTTGTTGGAATAAGCTGAAAGAATAGCCGTTTTAATGATAACATTTTAAAGTAGGCTACTGTCAAAGATGGAGGCTGAGGGGAGGCCTGACAAAGGCCAATGAGAGGCAGTGGTAGGGTGGATAGCCTGAGGCCTTTTCCCAGGATGGAAGTGTCAATTACAAGGAGACACAGGTTGTTAAAGTAAACTTTTTTTTTAAAGTTTATTTATTAGCCACAAGTAAGGCTTACATTAACACTGCAATGAAGTTACTGTGAAATTCCCCTAGTTGCCACAGTCTGGTGCCTGTTTGGTTCAGCGCACCTAAGCAACACGTCCTTAAGGACGTGGGAGGAAACCGGAGCACCCAGAGGAAACCCACACAGACACTGGGAGAATGTGCAAACCCCACGCAAACAGTGACCAAAGCCGGGAGTCGAACCCGGGTCCCTGGAGCTGTGAAGCAGCAGTGCTAACCACTGTGCTACATGCCACCCCAACCCAGGGGGAAACTTTAAGGGAGATATGCATGGGATGTTTTTCATGCAGCGAGTGGTGGGTGCCTGGAATGCACTGCCAGAGGAGGTGGCGAGGCACATTTATAACATTTGAGAGGCATCTGGCTGGGTACATGAGTAAGGAGGGAATAGAGGGATGCGGTCTGAGTGAGGACAGAAGCTTTTTCTTCTAGTTTAGTTAGGGCATAATGATCGCACGGGCTTGGAGGGCTGAAGGGCCTGTTCCTGTGCTGTACTTTTCTTTATTCTTTGTACTTTGTTCAGTGGGGTGAGTATAAAAACAAGTCAACACTCTTTTTAATTATGCAAAGTGAAGGAATGCCTGTCTGGAGAGCAGGCTGTACATTTCTAATGTGTTCATAACTGATCAGTTGTAGAGCAAGTCAACCTACTGACATTGGCAAGACTCTGCAAGTGCAAAATGTTGAGATTATTTCTCATGAGGCTGAGCCTACTTAACACTGTTTGGTTAGAATAATAACATGAATTAACCACCAGTGTTTGCTTTCTATAAAACAGGGGCCAGGGCAGAAGCATCTTTTGCCTTAAGGCAGAGCAAACATCAAGTGTTGGGTTATTCAGTATCACAATCATAGAATCATCGAATCCCTACATTGCAGAAGGAGGCCATTCAGCCCATCGAGTCTGCACCAACCACAATCCCACCCAGGCCTTATCCCCATAACCCTATGCATTCACCCCAGCCAGTTCCCCTGACACTAAGGAGCAATTTAGTGTGGCCAATCCATCGCATGTCTTTGGGGTGCAGAAAAGATTTACTAGGAAGTTACTTGGACTTGATGGTTTGAGGCTGGATAGACTGGGACATTTTTCCTCTGGATAGTAGGAGGCTTAGGGGTGATCTTAAAATAATGAGAGGCATAGATCAGCTAGATAGCCAATATCTTTTTCCAAACGTAAGGGGGTTTAAAACTAGGGTGCATGAGTTTAAGATGAGAGGGGAGAGATACAAAAGGACCCAGAGTGAATTTTTTTCACAGAGAGGGTAAAGTGTCTGGAACAAGCTGCCAGAGGTAGTAGTAGAGACAGGTAGAATTTTGTCTTTTAAAAAGCATTTTTAAACAGTTACGCTTGCCCCAAAACCGCAAAGTATAGAACAATACAGCACAGTATCATTTGGAACCTCTGATACTTCTGCAGGCCCTCGATGTTGTGCCGAGCTATGTCCAAACCCAAAATCAAGCTATCCCACTCCCTGCCAGAGATCAGCATATCTTTGGGTGGTCACCCCCCCCCCCATGACCCCCCCACCACCCCCTACGATTCCCGTGACAGGCTTGACAGGAAAATTACAGTGAATATCTCTGGGTAAAAGACCTCAGCCTCCTCACATTAACATTGCTGGCAAGTCAGTCCTTTCATTTCCTGCGAGAATTTGCCTTCTTCAATAAGAAAATGCTTAAATCTCTATCCTTTAATATTTACACAATTGTCTTTCAGGTAACATGATTGATTTTTGATCATCTTTGCCTCGAGACAAAAGACCCATTCTGCCTTTGTTCTGACTCAAGCCAAATATTTCTTCATGTTTTGAGTGTAATTCTGGCAGTGTGCAGGATGGGGGAGAGGGGTGGGGAGATTGATTGATGCAGGATTTGATCATCCTGTTTAGTCATACATTCACTTTTATAAGGCATCTGGACTGCTGTGTCCACCACACGAAGGAGACACTCGTTTTAGAGGGGAGTGCTGCGTATTTTTCTCAGATGATGGCTGGGGTTCTCCCAGAAAAAAATGAAGGGCCCAATTTTACCATCACATTGCATCTGTTTTTGGGTGTGAAAATTTGGTAAAGTCGGGCGTGAGGTGAGTACCATGATCTGCGCCCACTTCCGCACCAATTCCCCTTTTACCAAGGTCCAAAAATGCTCGGAAGTTGCAGGACGACCATTTAAGTGTATTTGCATACATTTAAATTGACTTAATGGGCTATAGGCCCAACTTTACCAGCACTTCCCCCTTTACCACAGGGTTCATCCATCTAGAATCGGTGCAAAACAGGCATGCTCCATAAAAGTCCGATTCTGGCACTCCAGTTGGTGAGGAGGTAAGTGCTGAGTGTCCAATGCCTCTCTGCTTGATATTGGTGGGTGGGGGGGGATGGGTGTCCGCTACCACTCTGCCTGAGATCGGTGGGGGGGAAGGGGGGATCTGCTGCCACTCTGCCTGAGATTGGTGGAATTCCCTGCTCAGTGAAGCATTTGAGGCTACCTCATTGAATGTTTTTAAGGCAAGGATTGGTAAATTTTTGAACAGTAAAGGAATTAAGGGTTATGGTGAGCAGGTGGCTAAGTGGAGCTGAGTCCACGAAAAGATTAGCCATGATCTTATTGAATGCAGGCTCAATAGATGGCCTACTCCTGCTCCCAGTTCTTTTGTTCTTAGGTTCTGGCTGGCTTCAGCAGCAGGGGCCTGACAGCTCTCTCTGTCTGTCAGACCCCTGCTGCTGAAATTGCGCATATTCAGCATCAGAGAATTGCACATGCACAGTAGCTCCCTCTATGGGCTGGCTAGTGAATTATGCCTACCCACTGCTTCCAAGAGTCAGAAACAATCCACACTATTTTCTCAATGGCTGTGTACGAAAGATTGGACATGAAAACTCACCCAAAAAAATTAAATCAGGAATGCTCCCGTTTTCATGCTCGTTGGACATATTGGAATCAATCTTGTAAAATTCCGGCTTAAGTGACCAATGTGTAGGAAATCAGGACTATTATCCACCTATTTTTTGGGCATACTTATCCAGAGCAGAACTCCGATGCTCTGAGCATTGCAGAGGGCCTCAGTGGGATTCACTCTGGTAAGCAGTGGGGCCAGAGAGGCCAGCAGCATGGCACTGAGCAGGCTAGTGTGCATGCACTAATCAGTCAGATCAACACATGTCCCCTCACCCCACACACTCCCCATTGCCCTACTCCCAATGTAGGGACTCTAAGGATTCCAGTGTGCTGTCTGGTAGTGTAAAATCTGTCAAATCCCATGGGAATTGGAGTGGGTGAGGAGCAGAACGTGGGAAGATCCATTGACCTCAGATGTGATTTTACAGTTTTGGGACCACTGCATCTGTAATGTCCTGTCCAAGATGTCCATTTTCCTATCGCTGCCTCCCCACTATCATTGAAAACCAATTTCACTCTTCCCTTATCTATTTATTTATTAGTGTCACAAGTAGGCTTACATTAACACTGCAATTAAGTTATTGTGAAAATCCCCTAGTCGCCACACTCCGGCGCCTGTTCGAGTATACTGAGGGAGAATTTAGCATGGCCGATGCACTAACCAGCATGTGTTTCGGACTGTGGGAGGAAACCGGGGTACCCAGAGGAAACCCACACAGACACGAGGAGAACGTGCAGACTCTGCATAGGCAACGATCCAAATTAGGAATCGAACCCAGGTCCCTGGCGCTGTGAGGCAGCAGTGCTAACCTCTGTGCCACCATGCCGCTCCTCTAAGACTTCTGCCTATTCTGCCCCAGGTTGTGGGGATGAATGTCTGCTCCTTCTGGGTTGTAATGGCCCTGTCTGCACATGTAACAAATTTGCGGTGTTCTCAATCAGTTTCTAATAGACAAATGCCCACAGTACAAGAAGGTACTATCATCCAAGAGCAAATTGGCTGTCATGGGAATGCCTAGCTTGAGAAATGGGAATTCAGCAGGAGAAGGTCAACAAAGGTGTCAGGGTTCATTGATGTGGAAAAGGTCCATCTTGTACTTTATCCATTGCAATATGGGAATTCATGGATTGAGCAAACATTGAGAAAGAAATTTGTGTCCTGCAGTCCTTCAACATTGCTGGACAGAAAGTTTGAAAATGAGATTAATTCCTTCAAAGGAATACAGAGGAGCCAGACGCACCGTAAGGATGACCACAAACACAGCCACATGGAATGTGATGAATTTCCATTATAACATCTTTTATTATACAGTATATAATATCTGACAGATAAGTTCCATATGAATGTACTGGGAGATTTATCTGGGCTGTCATGAGTTATCAAAGGCCGTGGCAAAGACAATTACGGATGACACTTAGCTACTTTTTAAAGTAACCTAGAAGTAGGATATTAGTCATGGTTTCACTACAGCGACATCTTGTAAGTTCATTCTGTCCAAAGCTATGATCGAAAAAGAAGAAAAATAAGAAAGATTTTTCATTTGCACAGTTACTTGGTCCTGGGATATCTCAAAGTGCTTCATTATTTTATGTGGCAGCACAGTGGTTAGCACTGCTGCCCCACAACACCAGGGACCCGGGTTCGATTCATGGCTTGGGTCACTGTCTGTGCGGAGTCTGCACATTCTCCCCATGTCTGGGTGGGTTTCCTCCAGGTGCTCCAGTTTCCTCCCACACTCCAAAGATGTGCAGGTTCGGCTGTTCTGATTTTATCTGAAGTGTGCTCACTGTTGTAGTTTAGAGAAACACAGCCTTCAATTTGTGCACGGTAAGGTCACGTAAACAACAGTGAGATAAATACCAACTTTTTGTTATTTATTCATTTGCTGAGTGGGTTAGCATCTATTGCCCAATACTTACTGCCCCCTGTTTCAGAGGGCATTTGAGAGTGAACCACATTGTTGTATTTCTAGAGTCACATGTAGGCCAGACCAGGTAAAGATGGTAGATTTCCTTCCCTAAAGGACATTAGTGAACCAGATGGGTTTTTACAACATAAGAACATAAGAAATAGGAGCAGGAGTAGGCCATCTACCCCTTCAAGCCTGCCCCGCCATTCAATAAGATCATGGCTGATCTGAAGTGGATCAGTTCCACTTTCCTGTTTTAAACAAACAAACAAAGAACAAAGAACAACCCAGCACGGGAAACAGGCCCTTCGGCCCAACGAGCCCGCGCCGCCGCATCACCCTACACCTATTCTACCCTGCATGTCTACGAATGGGACCCTACTCAGTCAGATTCAGGGAAGAAATAGTGTCAATTTGGTAAAAACCGATTAGCCTAAGAGCACATCTTTGGGGTGTGGGAGGAAACCGGAGCGCCCGGAGGAAACCCACGCAATCACAGGGAGAATGCGCAAACTCCCACAGACACAGGCCCAAATCCATGTATCTGCACAGCTAGCAGTGCTAGTCACTGAGCTGTTGCGGCGCCCGTCTATCGGTCCAGGATCAAGCACACACACCGACATGAAGTACTAGGTCACTCCTGGACTTCCAAGAGCAGCCCACGCACGACCCGCCGTGTGCATGCCCCTCGCTTGACACGAGGTGGACCTCCACCTGTGGAATAAAGACAAAAAATATTAATCATACAGCCTGCCCTTCCGGTGTCTCCCGAGGTTTAACCCTATTTAATAGCCCCTACCATATCCCTCCATTCTCGTTTCACTCATGTGCCTATCTAACTGCATCTTAAACGAGTCCAACGTTCCTGCCTCCACCACCCTACTCGGTAGCGCATTCCAGACCCCCACAACTCTCTGCGTAAAGAACCTTCTTCTTACCTCCAAATTATACCTCCCCCCCCTCACCCTTAAGTGATGACCTCTCGTGTTCGTACCCAGTCTAGGGAGCAGTCTCTCACTATTAACTCTATCTATTCCCTTCAGTATCTTATATACCTCTATCATGTCCCCTCTCAATCTCCGTCTTTCCAAGGAGAATAGCCCCAGTCTCTTCAATTTCTCCTCGTAACCCAGTCCCCCCATGCCAGGCAACATCCTGGTAAACCTCCTCTGCACCCTTTCCAGAGACTCCACGTCCTTCCGGTAGTAAGGTGACCAGAACTGGACGCAGTACTCCAAATGCGGTCTAACCAACGTTCTGTATAACTGAAGCATTAGACGGCAGCTTTTATACTCTAAGCCCCTTCCTATAAAGGCTAACATCCCATAAGCCTTCCTAACAACGTTCTCCACTTGTGACGCAACCTTCATGGATTTGTGAACCTGCACTCCCAGGTCCCTCTGTACGTCTATACTCCTAATCGGCCTACCTTTTATCACATAGCTCCTCTCTGCATTATTCTGTCCAAAATGCATCACCTCGCATTTGTCAGGATTAAATGCCATCTGCCACCTATCTGCCCACTGCACCAACCTATCTATATCCTGTTGTATCACCTGACAATCCAGTTCCGTACCCGCCAACCCTGCCATCTTGGTGTCATCAGCAAACTTGCTGATCACACCACCTACGCCCTCTTCCAAGTCATTTATGTAGACTACAAAGAGGAGAGGTCCCAGTACTGAGCCCTGCGGCACACCACTGGTCACTGGCCTCCAGCCCGACAAGGTACCCTCCACAACTACCCTCTGTCTCCTATTTCCCAGCCAGTTCTCAATCCACCTAGCTACCTGGCCTCGTATCCCATGCACCTTAACCTTTTCTACCAGCCTACCGTGAGGGACTTTGTCAAACGCCTTACTGAAATCCATATAGATGACATCAACGGCTCTCCCATCGTCAACCGTTTTTGTCACCTCCTCAAAGAATTCCACCAGATTCGTAATGGGGAGATTTTCTCCCCATAACCCTTAATTCCCCTGTCTATCAAAAACCTACCTACCCGTGACTTAAATATATTTAGCGAGGTAGCCTCCTCCACTTCAATGGGCAGAGAATTCCAGAGATTCACCACCCTTTGAGTGAAGAAGTTCCTCCTCAACTCTGATCTAAACTGCAGCGCCCCCCCCTTACCTAGAGGCTGTGCCCTCTAGTCCCTCTAATCAACAATAGCTCCATGGTCATCATTACACTTTTTAATTCCGGATTTTTATTGGATTCAACGTTCACCGTCACATATGCCATGGTGGGATTTGAACCCAGTTCCCCAGATCTTGTCCTGCATCTTTGGAACATTAGTCCAATAGCAATAGCATTACACCACTGCCTCCCCTTAAACTAAAGTACACATTGATGTTAATCGAGAGATAAATGTCAGCAAGTCTCCCTTGTTTTCCTGAAATTTTTGAACTTTTATGCCTATTTCAGGGAGGGAGATGTGGTTTCAGTTCAAGGCAGACTCTGATAGGTGGTACCTCTAACAGTACAGGGCTCCCTCAGTATGGGAGGCACCAAATGGGGGAACAAGCAGGTGAAGAAGGGGGTGAGGCAGTGAAAGGGTAAAGAGTTTGTGAAGGGGGAAAGAGATTGTGAAGGGGGAGAGGGGTGAGATTGCAAGACTGGAAGCTGCGAGGCCAACCGAAGAGTTTAAAGCCTGCCAACGAAGGAATGGTCAGCTAATTGGAAGCCAGGAAAGCTTGGAGTCACGGAGGTCATGAATTCCTCCCAAGTGTGGAGTCTCTGGCTTTAGGCTACTTCAGTTTGTAAAGCGCTAAGAGGGTCCCTTTCCGAGTCTCACGACAGACCCTGGACAAAACAGAAGTGAGTGACAGAAATAAGTAATGTGTTAAAACAACAAATTGATTGACGAAATTATTCATCAGGCTAGGGCGGCATGGTGGCATAGCGGTTCGCACTGCTGCCGCACAGCACCCGGGTTCGATTCCTGGCTTGTGTCACTGTCCGTGCAAGTCTGCAGGTTCTCCCCATGTCTGCATGGGTTTCCTCTGGGTGCTCCGGTTTCCTCCCACAATCCAACGACGTGCTGGTTAGCTGCATTGGCTATGCTAAATTCCCCCTCAGTGTACCCAAACAAGCGCCAGAGTGTAGTGACAAGGGGATTTTCACAGTAACTTCATTGCAGCGTTAATGTGAACCTACTTGTGGACACCAATAAATAAACTTCAAAACTTAAACTTCAGCACAAGTTTCAGACTGACTTCGAGCCTCTTGGCTGGAGGCTGGAAGCTGGGTAGGCTGTGTGCCCTGGGGGAGGGGAGGGGTCGTGGTGCTGGTCGCTATCAACTCAGAAAATGCTTTATTATTGAATACATAGAATCCCTTCAGTGCAGAAGGAGGCCATTTGGCCCATCTGCACCAACCACAATCCCACCCAGGCCCTATCCCCGTAACACTACATATTTACCCTGCCAATCCCCTAACACTACGGTCAATTACCATAGCCAATCAACGTAACCCACACAGCTTTGGAGTATGGGAGGAAACCGAAGCACCTGGAGGAAACCCACGCAGACATGGGGGGAATGTGCAGGTGCCACACAGACAGCGTCTTTTGCAAAGCCACTGCAAACAAATTTGCTGGGGTAAATTTCCTTGCTGGGAGAGGCTACAGTGCAAAGCTGAAATATTCCACCAATTTGGCTAGAAGTGCTTTCCACAGAATGGAGACAAAGGATATTTTTGGATGTGGTGGCACAGACAGAAATCTTGCAACACCAGGTTAAAGTCCAGCAGGTTTATTTGGTATCACGAGCTTTTGGAGCTCAGCTCCTTCATCAGGTGAGTGGAAAGTTGGGTTCACAAATACAGCAAGATAATGGTTGGAATACGAGTCTTACCAGGTAATTAAGCCTTTACAGGTACTGACAATGCAATGCCTGATATTTTTGGGCCAGTGTATGGTGAACTTTGCTCCGCATTCACCACCCAAGATGCTGGGGTTTTGATTTTGATTTGATTTGATTTATTATTGTCACATACAGTGAAAAGTATTGTTTCTTGCGTGCCATACAGACAAAGTATACCGTTCATAGAGAAGGAAATGAGAGAGTGCAGAATGTAGTGTTACAGGCGAAGCTAAAGTGTAGAGAAAGATCAACTTAATGCAAGGTAAGTGTATCCAAAATTCTGACAGCAGCAGAGAAGAAGCTGCTCTTGAGTCAGTTGGTACGTGACCTCAGACTTTTGTATATTTTTCCTGACATAAGTAGGTGGAAGAGAGAATGTCCAGGGTGTGTGGGGTCCTTGATTATGCTGGCTGCTTTGCCAAGGCAGCATGAAGTGTAGACAATGGGTAGGAGGCTGGTTTGTGTGATGGATTGGGCTACATTCATGACCTTTTGTAATTCCTTGCTGTCTTGAGCAGAGCAGGAGCCCATACCAAGCTGTGATGCAACCAGAAAGAATGCTTTCTATGGTGCATCAGTAAAAGTTGGTGAGAGTCATCGCTGACATGTCAAATTTCCTTCATCTTCTGAGAAAGTAGAAGTGCTGGGGGGATTTCTTAACTATTGTATCATCATGGGGGTCCAAGACAGGTTGTTGGTGAGCTGGGCTCCTAAAAACTTGAAGTTCTTGACTCGTTCTACTTTGTCCCCATTGATATAGACAGGGGCATGTTCTTTTTTATGCTTGACAATTTCCTTCGTTGTGTTAACATTGAGGGAGAGATTATTATTGCCGTGCCAGTTCACCAGATTCTCTATCTCATTCCTGTACTCTGTCTTGTCATTGTTTGAGATCTGACCCACTACGGTGGCGTCATCAGCAAACTTGAAAATTGAGTTGGAGGGGAATTTGGCCACAGTGTCATATGTGTAGAAGGAGTATCGTAGGGGGCTGAGAACACAGCTTTGTGGGGCACTGGTGCTGAGGATGATCGTGGAGGAGGTATTGTTATCTAACCTTACTGATTGTAGTCTGTGAGTAAGGAAGTTCATGATCCAGTTGCAGAGGGACGTTATCTATGGCTTTGGATAAGGTGTGGGATCCAATGCCTCCTATTTCAGTGTTCATTTCTACGCGAGTGAATCAGAGAATGATAGGTGACCTCTCTGGTATTGTCTGCTTTTTCCCACAGTCAAAATCTTCACCCAGGTCACACGACGGAAAAAGGAGAGTTCTATTGAATGTGTCATTGCAATGAAGAGGCAATTTATCTCAGCGAAAAGCAGCAATCTGGGACATGAAGGAGCAGGAGAGAGTTAAAAAAAATAAGGCTTTGTATTGAAGCACGGAACGGTTTCAGGGCAGCTAAGAGGCTCTATTCACAGCTGCAAAAGGGAAGCGACGAGAAAGCAAATGACGAGAAAGAAAATGAACAGTTCAAGCTAATCTGTTATTGTGAGCAAAAAAAATCGATTAATAACAGTAGCTTGCAGAGTGCTTTGTGGTACCTAAGCTTAAAACGGCCATTAATCTCCTTGTTTGCTGTCCTGGATCTGGCTTTGGAAGGCTGCAAGTTTAAAGCAGGGCTCGTTAAATTGATGAGAGTGTCTCGCAGCACTGTGACAAGGTTTTAATCAAAATGTTGGGGAAGAATTAGCCACCTTCATCAATTGCGCCTTAAACAAACACAATGGTATCTTATTTAGAAGGTCCCCTCATGTTTGTATATGCAAATAATGAATGAAGAATGAATCAACCCACCAGCAACTACTTAGACAACATTTGGGTCTTGTAAAGTTGCCCAAAGAATGGTCCATTAAATTTTGAATAAAATGTTTGAACAGCAAATCCATTCAAAGTCCAAAGATGCATGGGTTCGGTTGATTGGCCATGCTAAATTGACTCTAGTGTCAGGGGACGTTAGCAGGGTGGGGTTATGGGAATAGGGCCTAGGTGGGATTGTGATTGCTGCAGACTCAATGGGCCAAATGGCCCCCTTCTGCGCTGCAGGGATTCTATGAATTTGCCCACTCAACTCGACAATGCAAATGTTGTTCCTCTACATCTAAAATGAAAAATGGCTATGTCACATTCTTCCAGTGGTATCGCTGGGTGGCACAGTGGTTAGCACAGCTGACTTACAGCACCAAGGACCCAGGTTCGATTCCCGGCTTGGGTTCCTGTCTGTGCGGAGTCTGCACGTTATCCTCGTGTCTGTGTGGATTTCCTCTGAGTGCTCCTGTTTCATCCCACAGTCCAAAAGACGTGCGGGTCAGGTGGATTTGCCATGCTAAATTGCCCCTTAGTGTTGGAGGCTAGCTAGGGTAAATGCATAGGGTTATTGGGCTAGGGCCTGGGTGAGATTGTGGTTGGTGCAGACTCGATGGGCTGAATGGTCTCCTTATGCACTGTATGATTCAAGCAAGTCCTCAGATTGGAACCTCAGATGAAAATGCCAGCCTTCCTTCTCGCTCATACTCGCTGGAGTTTAGAAGGATGAGCGGGGATCTGATTGAGGGATATAAAATTATAACAAGGATTGATAAAGTAAATGTAGACCAAATGTTTCCTGTTATGGGACAATCTCAAACAAGAGGTCACAGGTATAGGTTGCGAGGCGGTAGATCTAAAACTGAGATGGGGAGGAGATACTTCTCACAGATGGTGGTGAATTTGTGGAACTCGCTGCCAAATAACTCAGTGGAGTCTGAATCATTGAATGGTTCCATAAGTGGAGATGCTGGTATCAGACTGGGGTGGGCTCTGTGAGAAGTCTCACAACACCAGGTTAAAGTCCAACAAGTTTATTTGGAATCACGAGCTTTTGGAGCTCTGCTCCTTCATCAGGTGAGTGAATGTAGATTTACAAAGACGGCATGTATAGACAAAGATACAATTGCAAAATAATTACAGATTGGAGCGTGAAGAATGGTTGGAATGCGAGTCCTTACAGGTAATGAATTTTTAAAGGTATAAGTAGTGTGTGTGGAGAGAGGGATAATCATAGGTCAAAGAGGTGTGAATTGTCTCAAGCCTGGACAGTTCATAGGATTTTAAGTTTCAAGAAGGAGATAGATACTTTTCTAATACAGAGAAAGGGATAAAGGGATATGGGGAAAAGGTGGGGAGATGGATTTGAGACCAGGGAGAGATCAGCCATGAACTGATTGCATAGTGGAGCAATCTTGAAGAGCTGAACATAAGAACATAAGAAATACGAGCAGGAGTAGGCAATCTAGCCCTTCGAGCCTGCCCCGCCATTCAATAAGATCATGGCTGATCTGAAAGTGGTTCAGTTTCACCTATCCGCCTGCTCCCATAACCCTTAATTCCCTTATCGATCAGAAATCTATCTACATGTGACTTAAACATATTCAATGAGGTAGCCTCCATCGCTTCAACGGGCAGAGAATTCCAGAGATTTACTACCCTCTGAGAGAAGAAGTTCCTCCTCAACTCTGTTCTAAACAGAGCCTCTCCCCCACACCCGCCCCGCTTATTTTGGGGCTGTGTCCTCTAGTTCTTGTTTCCTTTCTAAGTGGGAAGCCTCTACCCTATCTAGCCCCTTCATTATCTTATACGTCTCTATAAGATCACCCCTCAGCCTTCTAAACTCCAACAAGTACAGGCCCAATCTACTCAATCTCTCCTCATAAGCTGACCTCCTCATCTCTGGTATCAACCTGGTGAACCTTCTCTGTACTCCCTCCAAGGCCAATATATCCTTTCGCAAGTAAGGGGACCAAAACTGCGCACAGTACTCTAGTTGCGGCCTCACCAATGCCTTGTTCAGTTGTAGCAAGACCTCCCTGCTTTTGTATTCTATCCCCCTCATGTTAAAGGCCAGCATCCCATTCGCCTTCTTGGTCACCTGCTGCACCTGCAGACTGGGTTTTTGCGATTCATAAATTTGCCAACTTCTCTTCTTAACTCCTATCTGCCTCCCTATGTAATGACATTGACTTTGCATTTTTGTAAATCATCCACATTACAAGGAGAGGTAAACTAAATAAATAAACTAAATAAATAAGGTTTAGCAGTAACTTGAGAACTCACATTTAATTATATTACCCACCCCCCCACTCCTGACCACCCCCCATCAAAGGGTGAGATTTTACAAGCCACGCCCCCCACGGCAGCGAGGTCGGAGAGTTTGGCAGCCAGCCAAATCTCCATTCACTGCAGCGGGAAAGGAAAAATCCGGTCGGCATGAATGGCGATAAGATGCTGGCCTTAGATTTTGGGGTCTATAGAGCTGGAAAAGTGAAAAGAGGAGGGAAGCCTTGGTCTATTTAGAGACAAATAGACTGGGTCTGTGCTCGTTGGAGTTTAGAAGGATGAGGGGGGATCTTGTAGAGACGTATAAGATAATGAAGGGGATGGATAGGGTAGAGGTAGATTCTTCCCGCTTAGAAAGGATAGCAGGACTACAGGACACAGCCTCAAGATAATGGGGGATCAGAGTTGAGGAGGAACTTCTTCACTCAAAGGGTGGTGAATCTCTGGAATTCTCTGCCCGTTGAAGTGGTGGAGGCTACTCGCTAAATATATTTAAGTCACGGGTAGATAGGTTTATGATAGACAAGGAGATTAAGGGTTATGGGGAGAAAGCGGGAAAGTGAAACTGATCCATTTCAGATCAGCCATGATCTTATTGAATGGTGGGGCAGGCTCGAGGGGCTAGATGGCCTACTCCTGCTCCTATTTCTTATGTTCTTATGTTCTTAAGCGAGAGAGAGGGGTGAAAAATGTGGAATGTGCTATAATGCACAAGATGGTTTCAGACTGAAAAATACAGAAACCACTTCTTAGAAAAAAAAGAGTACTTTGGGCTTGTGCTTCCAGTGTGTGAATGAGCTGAGGAAACAGGCTATAATCTTAATCTGTCCCCTTCAGTTGATAAACTAGACTGGATGTGAAAGTTTGGCTTGGTAGTTCTGAGTGACAGCTTTACTTATCTGTAAAACTGGTGCTTGGATTTGGTGAAGGCAGTTCTAGATCAATGTGTGATAGCGAGAGAGAAAGAGAAGTGTTTGCAGAGACTCAAATCCAAAAGCTGGAGTAAACAGCACATTTCCTTTCAGGTAAGAATTTCAACCTGCTAGCTGATAAATTCAACACTTTTCTCTGAGATTCAGTAAGGATAGGCAACAGCACCTCCTCCACAATCATCCTCAACCCCCTACTATACTCCTTATACACCTATGACAGAGTAGCCAAATTCCCCTCCAATTCAATTTTCAAGTTTGTTAACGACACCACCACAGGGGGTCGGATCTCAAACAATGACAAGGCAGGGTACAGGAATGAGATAGAGAACCTGGTGAACTGATGCGGCAACAATAATCTCTCCCTCAATGTTAACAAAAGGAAGCAAATTCTCATCAACTTCAGGAAGCATAAAGGAGAACATGCCCCTGTCTACATCAAAGGGGATGAAGTAGAAAGGTCAAGAGCTTTAAGTTTTTAGGTGTCCAGATCACCAATAATTCCCCCACCCCCAAACCAACACTATAGTTAAGAAAGCCCACCAGTGCCTTTACTTTCTCAGAAGATTAAGGAAATTTGGTATATCAGCTACGACCCTCACCAATTTTCACAGCTGCACAATAAAAGGCATTCTTTCTGGTTGTATCACAGCTTGGTATGGTTCCTGCTCTGCCCAAGACTGCAAGGAACTACGAAAGGTCATGAACGAAGCCCAATCCATCACGCAAACCAGCCTCCCATCCATTGACTCTGTCTACACTTCCCGCTGCCTCAGCAAAGCAGCCAGCATAATTAAGGACCCCACACACCCCGGACGTTCTCTCTTCCACCTTCTTCCATCAGGAAAAAGGTACAAAAGTCGAGGTTACGTACCAACCAACTCAAGAGCAGCTTCTTCCCTGCTGCTGTCAGACTTTTGAATGGATTTACCTTGCATTAAATTGATCTTTCTCTACACCCTATCTATGACAGTAACACTACGTTCTGCACTCTCTCATTTCCTTCTCTATGAATGGCATGCTTTGTCTATATAGTGCACAAGAAACAATGTCACTGTTTGTTAATACATTGACAATAATAGATCAAATCAAATGAAATCAAATCAAAGATTCCACTTGCTGCTCAGAGCCTCAACACTCAAGAGGCAGGGTAAATATCGTGAGGTTAACTTGAAGGAGAGCTTTTGAGGTTCCTGTTCTTATAGAATCCCTACAATGCAGAAGGAGGCTATTAGGCCCATCGAGTCTGCACTGACTCTCTGACAGAACATTCCTTTCGAGGCTCTCCCCCCCACCCCCACACCTCTCCTCCTTCCCCACCCTCTGCCACGTGACTGTAATCCCAAACATTTCCTATGGTCAATACATCTAACATTGAGAGTAGCCCCTGACCTGGGGCTGATTCCCTATTCAACCTGCCCAATAATATCTCCAGTTGCTTCATTGGACTTTTCATTGAATCCTGCAAGCTGATTATATTTGGTAAGTTAGATTATGCACAATATTTTGTGCCTCCTCTTTTGTCCCACCTCTTCCCAAACCAAACTGGAGGGGTTAAATTAATCTGTGCATAATCATGGAATCATCCTTTTGCTGTGGCCACTATCTAAAGGAGCATTGATGAAAGTCTGCGAGTTAGAACCATAGAATCTCTATAGTGCAAAAGGAGGCCAATGTTAGTTTGATAGTTTATTTATTAGTGTCACAAGTAGACTTACATTAACATTGCAATGAAGTTACTGTGAAAATCCCCCAGTTGCCGGTGCCTATTAGGGTACTCTGAGGTAGAATTTAGCACAGCCAATGCACCTAACCAACAGGTCTTCCAAAGATGAATGAGCCTTCATTGACAAGAATCCCACCCAGGCTCTATTCCCGTAATTTACCCTGACAATTCTCCTGACACTAAGGGCAATTTAGCATGGCCAATCCACTTAACCTGCACATCTTTGGACTTGTGGGGGGAAACCGGAGCACCTGGAGGAAACCCACGCAGACACTGGGAGAACGTGCAAACTCCACACAGACAGTTACCCAAGGCTGGAATGGAACCTGAGTCCCTGGCGCTGTGAGGCAACTGTGTTAACCACTGTGCCACCACGCTGTTTGACCTCCAGAGTCAGTAAATGGTGCCACGTCACAAGAAAGCTGGAAAAGAAACTCAGTCAACAATGGACAATAACACATGATGTTCTCTTTGTGACAGCAGTGTAGAGGAATAACACCAAACTTGTGAGTTCTTCTCCATAGTTCCCACCCTCCTTACTGACTGCAACACAGAAAAGCATCACAGGGTGACATGAGAAACTGAGGGGAAGCCGATGGCCTAGTAGCATTATCCCTGGACTTTTCATCCAGAAACTCAGCTAATGTTCTGGGGACCCGGGTTAGAATCCCGCCACAGCAGATGGTGGAATTTGAATTCAATAGAAAAAAATTAAGGATCTACTGACGACCAGGAAACCATTGTCGATTGTCAGAAAAACCCATCTGGTTCACTAATGTCTTTTAGGGAAGGAAATCTGCCATCTTTACCTGGTCTGGCCTTCATGTGACTTCAGAGCCACAGCAATGTGGTTGACTCTCAACTTACCCCTGCCAGTCTCAACTTCAACGCACATTGTTGTTTCAAATCGAAAGAGACTGTGTCGCACTGTCACATAAAGTCAAACCTTACCCCAGGTACGTTTAGCGCTCTCCTGCATTGCAAGCGTCCGATGAGAAGGCAAAAAAAATCATTCAAAAGCCAGTTTGTGACTCTAAGGTTTGAGATAGAATCCTACAGTACAGAAGGAGGCCATTTGGCCCATTGAGTCTGTACTGACAACAACCCCACCCAGGTCTTATCCCCATAACCCCATGCATTTACCCTTCTAAACTCCCCAGTACTAAGGGGCCAATCACCCTAACCTTTGGTGTGTGGGAGGAAACCCATGAAGGCACAGGGAGAATGTGCAAACTCCACACAGTGACCCAAGCCTAGAGTCAAAGCTGGGTTCCTGACACTGTGAGGCAGCAGTGCTAACCACTGTGCCACCATGCTGTACAGTAGTCATCTCTTAGTCAGTGATGCTAGCTAAGAGATTACCACTGAAGGGCCATGGCATTACAATATTTTTAAAGTTTATTGATTAACGTCAGAAGTAGGCTTACATTAACACTTCAATGAAGTTACTGTGAAAATCCCCTAGCCGCCACACTCTGGCTCCTGTTGGGGTATACTGAGGGAGAATTTAGCTAACCGGCATGTCTTTCGGACTGTGGGAGGAAATCGGAGCACTCAAGGAAACCCATGCAGACACTGGGAGAATGTGCAAACTCCATACTTACAGTGACCTGAACTGGGAATTGAACCTGGGTCCCTGGCACTGTGGGGCAGCAGTGCCAAACATTGTGCCACTGTGATGCCCTATTGCATAAAAGTGCACTAAAGACAAGGACTTGTTTGCCCTGCAAATATCCAAGACCCGAAGAAATGCTGAGAGCATTCTTTCCATGGAATATTTGACAGGCTATTTTTGGTTAGGGATTCCATGCTGTTTGTTGTATTTTTATACACCAGTCTGTCTGCTGCAATCTGGTACAATGTGGACGGAAGAACTTCCCTTTACCGCTGTACCCTGCCACATACAATAGGCTGGCTGCATCACTCACGCCTGGCTTGCTGCAGTGTCACATTGTGATGTATGTGCTTGCTGGAGACGCAGTTTGAAGCAGATGTGTACACTGCCAGAGCTGGACGCTGGGGGATTGCTGCAGTCATGCCCTATTCAGCACTGCACTTTCTGACTGATTATGAAGAGCGCTGCCAACCAGAAGACTTTGTCAAAGCCTCCAGTAAAATCAAGTCCAGAAATACATCCCGTCAATCAGGCCCCACCTTGATGGCATCCTTTGATCCCCTACGAGCCTGTCTTAAGATTAAACAGCCCACTTGGAAGCAACACTTGTCGACCAAGTAGTGCTTTAGACTGTGGAGAATGGCATTTTAGGTAACTCTGCGAATGTGTGGAGATGGGATTTGAAGGGGAATGGAAGGTAACTGGGAGATAAAAATAGTACAACGCCTCGCTCAATGTTTCTGAACCCTCGTCTCACACCGATTACTCAAAGCCTGCAGCACTGACACAATGAGAACATTTCTGTTGCTGCAGAGGAATACATTAATAGATTCCGGCTCTGGGAACAAAAAAAAACCCCACCAGATTCATCATTTGCTTTCGTTAAATGTACGCGGTGCAGAAGGATTGAGAGTTCACCTACTTTCCCACCACTGAACTTCACCAATAACTTTGCAGGCCGCACTTCCCTCTCCAGAGTCACCCATCAGAGGGATTAGCGAAGGTAAATGCATGGGATTATGGGGATAGGGATTGTGGTCAGTGCAGACTCGGTGGGCCGAATGGTCTCCTTCTGCCCTGTAGAATTCTATGATTCTATGATCAGTGAGAGATCGCCTAATTAGTGGATTTGAGAAGTCTTCTGATTTGTAGAGCAGCTGGTTCCGATATGATTTGATTTAATTTGATTTATTATTATCACATGTATATACATACAATGAAAAGTATTGTATCTTGCGCGCTATACAGACAAAACATACCATTCAGAGAGAAGGAAAGGAGAGAGTGCAGAATGCAGTGTTACAGTCATAACTAGGGTGTAGAAAAAGATCAACTTAATGCAAGGTAAGTCCATTCAAAAGTCTGACAGCAGCAGGGAAAGAAACTGTTCCTGAGTTGGTTGGTAAGTGACCTCAGGCTTTTGTATCTTTTTCCTGAAGGAAGAAGGTGGAAGAGAGAATATCTGCGGTGCGTGGGGTCCTTAATTATGCTGGCTGCTTTGCCAAGGCTGTGGGAAGTATGGACAGAGTCAATGGATGGGAGGCAGGTTTGCGTGATGGATTAGGCTTCATTCACGACCTTTTGTAGTTCCTTGCAGTGTTGGGCAAAGCAGGAGCCATACCAAGCTGTGATACAAGCAGAAAGAATGCTTTCAGGTGATCCATTTTGATAGATTGAACAAGGGCAGAACTTACTCAGTTAATGGTAGGGCAATGGGGAGAGTTACAGAACAAAAAGATCTCGGGGTACAGGTTCATAGATCCTTGAAGGTGGAGTCACAGTTGGACAGAGCGGTGAAGAAGGCATTCAGCATGCTTGGTTTCATTGGTCAGAATATTGAATACAGGAGTTGGGACGTCTTGTTGAAGTTGTATAAGACATTGGTAAGGCCACATTTTGAATGTCCTGGTCACCCTATTATAGAAAGGGTATTATTAAACTAGAAAGGGTGCAGAAGAGGATGCTACCGGGATTTGATGGTTTGAGTTATTAGGAGAGGCTGGATAGAGTGGGGCTTTTTTCTCTGGAGCGTAGGAGGCTGAGGGGTGATCTTATAGAGGTCTATAAAATAATGAGAGACACAGATCAGCTAGGTAATCAATATCTTTTCCCAAAGGTAGGGGGGTTTAAAACTAGAAGACAAAGGTTTAAGGTGGGAGGAGAGAGATACAAAAGTATCCAGAGGGGCAATTTTTTCAAACTGAGGGTGGTGAGTGTCTGGAACAAGCTGCCAGATGTGGGTGGTAGAGACGGGTACAATTTTGTCTTTTAAAAAGCTTTTAGACAGTTACATGGGTAAGATGGGTATAGGCGGATATGAGTCAAATGCAAGCAATTGGGACTAGCTTAGGGGTTTTAAAAAAAAGGGTGACATGGACAAATTGGGCCAGAGGGCCTATTTCCATGCTGTAAACCTCTATGACTCTATGACACACAGATAGAGACCCAAGCCTGGAATTGAGCCCAGGTCTTTGGAGCTGTGAGGCAGCAATGCTCACCACTGTGCCAACGTGACACTCCCACAAAATAAACTTAACCTTAACCTCTGGGGTCTGTTTTTCAGGACCTGAGCACTGATTTCCCACTTCCGGCCACCAGTGTCCAAGTCAGTGCTGAATTTAGGTCAGAGACAAGGGACCATAGGAGTAGGCCATTCAGCCCCTCAACCTTTCTCCATCAACTAGATTCGGCTAATAGTTCTTAAGATAGAGGAATAGAATTAGGCCATTCAGCCCATCGAGTCCGTCCCACCATTCGATCTTGGCTGACATGTTCCTCATCCTCTTTTTTTGCCTTCTCCCCATAATCCTTCAACTCATTACTAATTAAAAATCTATCTGAATCTTTCTTAAATTTACTCTGTCCCAACATCCACTGCTCTTTGGGGAAGCAAATTCCAGAGATTCACAATCCTTTGGGAGAAGTAGTTGCGCCTCAACTTTGTTTTAACTTTGCTACTCCTTATCTTAATACTGTGACCTCTCTTCCTAGAATGCCCCACAAGAGGAAGCATCTGCTTCACGTCTACTTTATCCATATCGTTTATCATCTTGTGTACTTTCATTTGATCTCCCTTCATTCTCCTGAATTCCAGAGAGTATCGACATAAACTATTCAATCTCTCTTCATTCAACAAACCCCTCATCTCTGGAATCAATCTAGTGAACCTCCTCTGAACTGCCTTCAATGCCATTACATCTTTCCTCAAATAAGAGACCAAAACTGTGCACAATACTCCAGGTGGGGCCTCACCAATGCCTTATATAGTTGCATCAATACTTCCTTACCTTTATATTCTATTCCTTTAACTATAAATGCCAAAATTCCTTTTGTTTTCTTTATTATCTGCTTTACCTGCATGCTAGTTTTCTGTCACTCATGAATGAGGGCACCCAGATCCCTCTGCACTGTAGCATCTCTGTATCAGCATAATTTTGCTGTGCTATTGCCAAACCCTTGACGTCTTAAGTTTCGGAAATCTTTCAATCTCTTCCTTGACCGAAGGGTGATTTTGTAGAACTTCTTCAGGGGATGAGAATTCCAAAGATTTACAGAGTCCTTGAGTGAAGAAATTCCTCCTAATCCCAGCCCCCTTATTCTGAGAATGTGTTCCCTGGTTCTGGACAACAGGAACTGGGGAAATCTTCTTACATAAGCACATAAGAACTAGGAGCAGAAGTGGGCCATCTGGCCCCTCGAGCCTGCCCCGCCATTCAATAAGATCATGGCTGACCTTTTCATGGACTCAGCTCTACTAACCCGCCCGCTCACCATAACCCTTAATTCCTTCACTGTTCAAAAATTTATTTACCCTTGCCTTAAAAACATTCAATGAGGTAGCCTTAACTGTTTCAATGGGCAGGGAATTCCACAGAGTCACAACCCTTTGTGTGAAGAAGTTCCTCCTCAACTCAATCCTAAATCTGCTTCACCTTATTTTGAGGCCATGCCCCCTAGTTCTAGTTTCACCCCCCGTGGAAACAACTTCCTTGCTTCTATCTTATCTACTCCTTTCATAATCGTATATGTTTCTATAAGATCTCCTCTCATTCTTCTGAATTCCAATGAGTGTAGCCCCAGTCTACTTAGTCTCTCCTCATAAGCCAACCTGCTCAACTCTGGAATCAACCAAGTGAATCTCCTCTGCACCCCATCCAGTGCCAGCATATCCTTTCTCAAGTAAGGAGACCAAAACTGTACACAGTACTCCAGGTGTGGCCTCTTCCTGCATTGAACCAGTCTAGGTTCGTAAGGGTTTTGCAAGTTGCAATGGTTTCACTTCTCATTCTTCTAAACCCAAGAGAATTTAATGCCGGTCTTCGCAATCTACCTCATGTGCAGCCCCGCCATTCCAGGAATTAGCCAGGTGATCGATCTCCTGCTGTACTTCCTCAATGGCAACTGTATCCCTCCAAATAACTGCATTCAAATGAGACCTGGAGTTAGAAGTGCTCAGACCTCACATTGACACCATTTCCATCTTGACCCCTGAACTCTCACACTCAATGCTGTATTGAAGTAACATGGTGGCACAGTGGTTAGCACTGCTGCCTCGCAGTGCCAGGGACCTGGGTTCGATTCCTGGCTTGGCTCACTGTCTGTGCGGAGGCTGCACATTCTCCCCATGTGCCTCAGTTTCCCCCGAGTGCTCCAGTTTCCTCCCACAGTCCGAAAGATGCGCTGGTTAGGAGAATTGACCATGCTAAATTCTCCCTCTGTGTACCCGATCAGGTGCCGGAGTGTGGGAACTGTGGGGTTTTCACAGTAGCTTCATTGCTGTGTTAATGTAAGCCTACTTATGACACTAATAAATAAGCTCTAAGCAGAAGCTTAGCTTCTCTCCTTAAATGGCTTCAGATCACAGAACAACACAGGAGAGGAATGGAAAAGTTACATTAGACAGGATAATATACCCAGCACTGTAGGAGGGACAACCATTCAGGTTTGACTGCCACCTTCTGCTTTGGGCTGACATTAAAAATGTAGGTCATTTTTTTTTCCCCCTTTGCCTTAATTCTTTTTCGGAAAGAGTTTGAAAAATGTTACATGAACAGCAAGGGAATTTCCAATATTAACTCGTCTTGCTTTGTCACTATCTTTTCTTGGCCTCAGAGAGAACAACTTTATATTCATGGACAGTTTTAGCTAAATTTGAGCCAAAAATTGACCTGATATCTTAATTCATACATGGGTGTTAAGACACTACAATCTCTTGTGGATTATGGTTAATTACCTACTTAGGCACTGTGATAGCACCATCTCGGAACTTTGAACCATACCTCTCTATCACTGTCTAAAATTCCTTAATACTGGAATCTCAGATTGCTTCCTGTAGTACAGAGCTGAGGACAAACCTGTTTCCAAGGTTATTTTGCTTAATGACATTAAGAATAGGATTCAATAAAGAGTGAGGATGAGGGGTCACTGAGGAGCAGAGAGGTATTGATTGATCCTACAAGCATTTCAGGGCATCTCACTAATGTCGATCCATATCACACGGAGCTGTAAGACATCTAGTGCTTATCTGGGACATCAGTGGATTGGCTTAAAAAGCAATGCAGAGAAATGTCAGTGGTTGGGAGCAGGTTGTTGTAGTGCTCGCTTCATTTCCTTTGCACTTGTTTTTTTTTCATTCTTCACTCTGCAGATGTGGACTTCAATCCCATTTCTCTTCTCCTTCACAAGTTCTTCATTCATTGTGTTCAGATTTCCTACGGGTGCTCCGGTTTCTTCCCACAATCCAAAAGGACCATGCTAAATTGCCCCTTAGTGTCCACAGATGTGTAAGTTAGATGGATTAGCTCTGGTAAATGCACAGGGTTATGGGGATAGGATGGGGAGGGAGTGCGCCTGAGTAAGATGCGCTTTCGTAGAGTCAGTGCAGACTTAGAGTCTTGGAGGTTTACAGAATGGAAACAGCCCTTTGGCCCAACTTGTCCATGCTGCCCAGTTTTTAACCACTAAGCTAGGCCCAATTGCCCGCATTTGGCCCATATCCCTCTGTACCCATCTTATCCATGTAACTGTCTAAATGCATTTTAAAAGACAAAATTGTGCCCGCCTCTACAACTACCTCTGACAGCTCGTTCCAGACACTCACCACCCTCTGAGTGAAAAATATTGTCCCTCTATTGTCCCTTGGACTCTTTCGTATTTCTCCCCTCTCACCTTAAACCTATACCCTCTAGTTTTAAATTACCCTACCTTTGAGAAAAGATGTTGATAATCTATGCCCCTCATTATTTTTATAGACCTCTGTAAGATCACTCCTAAGCCTCCTACGGTCCAGGGGTCCCAAGTGTCAGTCTATCAACTTGATGGGCCAAATGGCTTCGTTCTGTACAGTAAAGATTCTCTGATGATTCTATGATTCCCCCTTGCCACGGAATCGGGATAGACAAATTCTGAGCAGATGCATGTTGTGAAATGATGTTTGCTGAGAACTATGTTGAAATTTGACACTCTTCTGCCAATTAACTTGTTCACTGCTCAGTGGTGCCACTTGAGAACTTCAACATTGCAAAGTGGTTCTTAAAAAAGGCAGGGTGGAATTAGGAATGGTGTACGGGGAGAGGTGTGGAACAGTCAAAGGGGAGGGACTGTACTCTCACTGTTCAATAAGAAATGTTTCACAAACGAATGAAGGTCAAAGTATGAGATGTAAATGCGGCAACTTTCCTTCACCTAAAAGTGAGTGTAATTTTAAATTAGAGCAGCCAATGTAATGACCTACTCTAAACATAGTGCTTATAGCGATCAAGCCACACTTGGAGTACTGTGTACTGTTCTGGTCACCCTATTATAGAATGGATACTATTAAACTAGAAAGTGTCCAGAAAAGATTTACTAGGACACTATCGAGACTTGAGTTATAAGGAGAGGCTGGTTAGACTGGGATCCTTTCCCCTGGAGTATAGGAAACTTAGAGGTGAGCGTATAGAGGTCTATAAAATAATGAGGGGCACAGACAAGATAGATAGTCAACGTCTTTTCCCAAAAATAGGGGAATCTAAAACCAGAGGACATAGGTTTAAGGTGAGAGGGGGGAGAAAAAAAGAGCCCAGAGGGGCAATTTTTTCACTCAGAGGGTGGTGAGTGTCTGGAACGAGCTGCCAGAGGTAGTAGTAGGGGCGGGTACAATTTTGTCTTTTAAAAAACATTTAGACAGTTACATGGGTGAAATAAGAATAGAGGGATGCAGGCTAAATGTGGGCAATTAGACCATAAGGTCATAAGACATAGGAGCAGAATTAGGCCACTCAGCCCATCGAGTCTGCTCTGCCATTCAGTCATGGCTGATATTTTTCTCATAATCCCTGATCTCCTTATTGGGATTGGGGTTATGAAGACTGGCTTGGTGGTAAATTGGGACTAATTTAGTGATAAAAACTGGGCGGCATAGACAAGTTGGGTCAAGGACCTGTTTCTATGCTGGAAACCTCCATGACTTTCACTTGTCGTTAACTTTAGTGTATCTGAAATCTATGTTATAGCCCCGTGATAATGTCTCTGCTGCAATGGCCATTGATTAACATTGGCTGAAAAAAATCCTTCTATACCCCCGGTGGGCAGTGACTCGGTTACGAAACAAGCTGTTTGCTGACTTCCAGCTGCGTGGCCTTCCTTCCATTCCAATATGAGTTAAAGTGCGATAGGATATTGTCAGCAAACTTTTCTGCCAATGACTTATCCGTAAGCAGGGTTCAATTTGTATTTCCAAAAGTGAGCAGCCAGGGCGAAGATTAACTTCAGCAGCTATTCGAACACATGGAGAGTGTGAAGAATACTGATCAGGCTGTCTGCTTTGGTAGCATTCTCAGAGTCAGCACGTTGTAGATCTCACTCAGATACTCTCATCCTGCACTCCCAATTGCAAACCCCAGCATTAATGTTGTACTCATTCACAAGGTCGACACAGCAATTTGTGTAGAAGTATATTAGGATGTAATGGTTTATCGCTAACGTTCTCTTCCTTCCTTCTCACTTAATCTCTAATTCAGTTGGTTATTCTTTCCTTCATTGCATACTTTCTCAAATAACCTGCTGTGTGGTTACTCCATTAATGTCTCTCCTAAACTCTGCTAGTGTCCAATGGCATTATCTCAATACATTTGATTTTTTTTTTGACCTGAACAACCAGGGAGGTGAGATTACAATTTGAATGATCACTGCAGGGTGAGGAACACAGAGTCGGGGTAATTCAGTCAGGAACATGGGAGTATCGAGTATAAAAGTTGGAGTGTTATGGTAAGGTTGTATAAGGCATTGGTGAGGCCAAATTTAGAGTATTGTGTCCAGTTTTGGTCACCTAGTTACAGGAAGGATGTAAATGAGATTGAAAGAGTGCAGAGAAGGTTCACAAGGATGTTGCCGAGACTTGAGAAGCTGAGTTACAGAGAGAGATTGAATAGGTTAGGACTTTATTCCCTGGAGCGTAGAAGAATGAGGGAGATTTGACAGAGGTGTATAAGATTATGATGGGTATAGATAGAGTGAATGCAAGCAGGCTTTTTCCACTGAGGCTAGGGGAGAAAAAAACCAGAGGGCATGGGTTAAGGGTGAGAGAAGAAAAGTTTAAAGGGAATACTGGGGAGGCTTCTTCATGCAGAGAGTGGTGAGAGTGTGGAATGAGCTGCCGGATAAAGTGGTAAATGCGGGGTCACTTTTAACATTTAATAAAAACTTGGGACAGGTTCATGGATGAGAGGGGTGTGGAGGGATATGGTTCAAGTGCAGGTCAGTGGGACTAGGCAAAAAATGGCTTGGCACAGACAAGCAGGACCATAAGGCCTGTTTCTGAGCTGTAATTTTCTATGGTTCTATGGTTCTAACACTAGTTCAGTCAATAGAACATGAGACTCTCAATCTCAGAGTCGTGGGTTCAAGCCCCACGTTGGATGGTATTGTTTTGGGTGGCACAGTGGTTAGCACTGCTACCTCACAGTGCCAGGGATCTGGGTTCGATTCCCAGCTTGGGCCTCTGTCGGTGTGGAGTTTGCACATTCTCCCCAGTGCATTTCCTCCAGGTGCTCTGGTTTCCTCACACACTCCAAAGATGTGCGAGTTAGGTGGATTGGCCCTATTAAATTGACCCATAGTGTCAGGGGGACCAACTAGGGCTTTGAGATTAGCACCTGGATGGGATTGTTGCCAGTCCAGACTCGATGGACCGAATGGCCTCCTTCTGCATTGTAATGATTCTACGGTTTATGATCTAACACAGAATGAGGACAATTAAGTCAGGAACACAGAGTCAGGACAATTTTTTGCCTCCGCAAACCTATCCCGGGAGGAGTTTGTTGGGAGCTTCTGTCTTTTGGCCTTTGGGGATTGTCATTGAAAATAGGAGTCATGATGAGTAACCCTGGAAGCAGCGTAGAGGCTGCCATGTGCAGATAGGGTCTGAGTGAATCACCTGCCGTATACAGATAGGGTCTGAGTGAACTGCCTACCAAGCGCAGATATGGTCTGAGCCCTCAGCCCACCTCACCCCCACACACTCTGTGTTCCATCCATGCAAACCCATAGCACCTTATGCCCTTCTCCCACCCCCATGTTATATAATTGCCTCAATACCAACCTTAGGCCAACTCATGCCCTCACACATCACCCTTTGCCTTTCCATGTACCATGCTAAACTCACCCTGTATCTATGATTGGTAGAATTCAGGATCAATGCTGAGATCAAATAAAGTTCTTAAGTATCTATTGATGATTTCACCAATAAAAGAAAAACCCTATATCATTGCTAAAAACCCATTGACTACATTTAAGTTCCTTTGACCTCCTATAAAAAGAAGCATTGGAATTCATATTCCCATTTCAAAATATGTATAACAACTTGGAACTGTCAATAAAGCTTTGTGCTGACTGGCACCCCACTGTGATAATGAAAAGTTGTGAAATTACTAATCCTGTAATGATAACCCTTGGACTTATGTCAACCGGCAGAGTGAAAGAACAACCTCTGACTTGAGTTAACATTGAAGGTTGTTTTTTCAATTGTTTAAAGGACAGGTGTTTTAAATGTCTTGACCTTTCCTCTTGACTGTTCCTTTTGACAGCTGTCTTGATTATTCTCTTGATAGCTCTAATGAGTACATGCACTTTTCCTGCATATTTCCATCTAAGTTAACAACTGCAAAGGGTGGCATACTTTTTGTTTGAAAGGGCAGTTAACTTCCCTCAAAGGTGCCCAGGAAGTATGCCAAAAGGGTACCCCACCCCTTCAGTAAGTTTAGAACTTCTTCTATGTCTAATGTGCACAATAAGAAGTCTCACAACACCAGGTTAAAGTCCAACAGGTTTATTTGGTAACATGAGCTTTTGGAGCACTGCTCCTTCATCAGGTGAGTGGGAGTTGGGTTCACAAACAGGGCATATATAGCCACAAACTCAATTACAAGATAATGGATGGAATGCAAGTCTGGATAAGTAATCAAGTCTTTACAGGTGCAGAGAATGTGAGTGGAGAGAGACTTAATCACAGGTTAAAGAGGTGTGAATTGCCTCAAGACAGGATAGTTAATGAGATTTAGTAATTCCCTGTACCTATACTCGAAACCTCTTGCAATGAAGACCTACATACCATTTGCCTTCATTACCACTTGCTGTACCTGCACGCTTACCTTTAGCAAGTGATACACAAGGACACCCAGGACCCTCAGCACATTCCCCTCTCCCAAGTCACAGCTATTTAGGTCGTAATCTGCCTTCTTGTTTTTTTTTCTTTTTTTCTTTCTTTTACACAGCCACACCCCCCTCATGTCTTTTTTTAACCAATCAGGCTTACTTCCAAAGTGAATAACCTCACATTTATTCAAATGATACTGCACCTGCCATTGATTAGCCCACTCACCCAACCTGTCCAGATCATGCTAAAGGGTTTCTGTATCCTCATCACAGTTCACTCTCCCACCCAACTTGGTATCATCTGCAAACTTTGAGATGTTACATTTCGTTCCTTCATCCAAATCATTAATATATACTGTGAAGAGCTGGGGTTCCAGCACCAATCCCTGTAGAACCCCATTAGGGGAGGCAGTGGCCCAGTAGTATTATTGCTAGTCTATAATGAATTGAATATAAAAGTAGGGAAGTCTTGCTGCAGCTGTATAGGGCACTGGTGAGGCCGCAGCTGGAGTACTGTGTGCAGTTTTGGTCGCTGCACTTACGCAAGGATATTTTGGCCTTGGAGGGAGTGCAGAGGAGGTTTACTAGGCTGATACCGGAGTTGAGGGGGTTGAGCTATGAGGAGAGGCTGAATAAACTAGGCTTGTACTCATTAGACTTTAGAAGAATGAGGGGAGATCTCATTGAGACGTATAAGATGATGAATGGGATGGATAGGATAGAGGTGGAGGGGCTCTTCCCACTCAGAAAGGACAGTAGGACTAGGGAGCACAGCCTCAAGATAAAGGGGGGGCGGTTTAGAACGGAGTTGAGGAGGAACTTCTTCACTCAAAGAGTGGTGAATCTCTGGAATTCTCTGCCCGTTGAAGTGGTGGAGGCTGCCTCGCTAAATATTTTTAAGACGCGGATTGATGGGTTTTTGATAAGAGAGGGGATTAAGGGTTATGGGGAGAGGGCGGGAATGTGGAACTGAGCCACGACAGGTGAGCCATGATCTTATTGAATGGCGGGGCAGGCTCGAAGGGCTAGATGGCCTACTCCTGCTCCTATTTCCTATTTCTTATGTTCTTATAATCCAGAAATTCAGCTAATGTTCTGGGGACCCGGGTTCAAATCCCACCAAGGCAGATTGTGAATTTTGAATTCAATAAAAAAAATCTGGAATTAAGAATCTACTGATGATCATGAAACCATTGTCAATTCTCAGAAAAACCCCATCTGGTTCACTGATACCCTTTAGGAAAGGAAATCTGCCATCCTTACCTGGCCTGGCCTACATGTGACCACAGATCTACAGCAATATGGTTGATTCTCAACTACCCTTGGCAACAAGGGATGGGCAATAAATGCTGGCCAGACAGTGATGCCCATGTCCCACAAATGAATAAAAAGAAGTTACTGCCTGCCAATTTGTAAAGGAAACAAAGAAAAATGGTCCACTTTTGCACTGTCCTTGAAAAATCCCATCTACACAGGATAAACACCAGGAAGTACAATTACTAACTTTTTAGCAGGCAAAGCAATGTGACCCTGACAAAGAACTTGACTCATAAACCTCTGATACCACACAGCCAGAGAGGTTAATTGGCTGTGGATTGGAGGGAAATAAAGCTTGCTGTTAAATTATGCAAACGAGAGTCAGACAAAACTAATTATCTGCTGGAACATGGAAAGTGCTGGGTCAAATATCTGGCATCTATTGTACATCCAACTGTTCAGGATCTAAGTAATGTGCAGGAGTGGGCAGGATGCCAACTCCCCCATCAGCTGCATGGCTTCTGGCTACACAGGCCTATTGAACACTGAAATTAAGTGGGCCTTTTCCCAAGCCTGGGACCCAGTAGGCATGGTCCATCATGAGTCTTCATTTTAATCACAAACTTGAGACAGTTTACTCCCAGGAAGTCAATAATCCCTGCTTGATTTTAGTTGGCAGTTCTACAAAGCAATCACCTCAACTCCTTGCACTTTCCTTTTCATTCTTCCCCATTCCCCATTCCCCATTCCCCATTCCCCATTCCCCATTCCCCATTCCCCATTCCCCATTCCCCATTCCCCATTCCCACCCTTTTCCTGCTCCTCCTCCCCAAAAGTATTCTCCTTTTATGACCTTGCTTCTCCTTTTTCCAATAAGGTGGGGTGTGTTTTTAATTGGATTTGGCTGAGTGGGTGAAGGGCAGGGATTTAACTTTTAATATGCTGGAAGATCTTTAATCAAGCAAACCTGATTTTTAAGTATTTTTTTAAGGACCAAACTGGCCTGAAACTTATCAAATGGCATAAGATGTTGGGTGTCACAGTTTGTTCCCAGACAAAAGACGTAAAACAGTTATTTACAGAACTTTAGGAGCCAGTGTTTCCTTATATGGGGATTGGAAGTAAGATCAAAGCATGATGGTGTCCGATGGGTTCCGAGCCTCATGCCCCTCTCTACATCAACGATGGTGAATTCAAAATAGTCAAGAGCTTCAAGTTTCAAGGTATACAGATCACCAACAAACAGTCCTGATCCCTCCATGCTGACGCTATGGTTAAGAAAGCCCACAAACACCACTACTTTCTCAGGAGGCTCAGGAAATTTGGCATGTCTGCTACGACTCTCACCAATTTTTACAGATGCAACATAGAAAGCACAGCTTGGGATGGCTCCTGTTCTGACCAAAACCACAAGAAACTATAGAGGGACATGAACGTAGCCCAGTGTATCACACAAACCAGCCTCCCATCCATTGGCTCCGTCTACACTTTCCACTGCCTCGGAAGAGCTGTCAACATAATCAAGGATCCCACGTACCCAGGACATAGTCTCTTCCACCTTCTTCCGTCAGGAAAGAGATACAAAAGCCTAAGATCACATACCTACCGACTCAAGAATGGTCTCTTCCCTGCTGTAATTAGACCTTTGAATGGTCCGCACATTAAGTTGAGCTTTTGCAGCACCCTATCTGTAACTGCAACACTATATTCTGCAGTCCATCCTTTCCTTCTCCTCTATGTACACTATGAACAATATGTTTTGTCTGAATAGTGTGCAAGAAACAATACTTTTCACGATATACCAATATATAGAGTCATAGAAGTTCACAGCATGGAAACAGGCCCTTCAGCCCAACTTGTCCATGTCGCCCTTTTTTCTACCACTGAACTACTCCCACTTGCCTGCATTTGGCCCCTATCCTCCATACCCATCTTATCCATGTAACTGTCTGAATGCTTTTTAAAAGACAAAATTGTACCCGCCTCTGGTAGATTGTTCCAGACACTCACCACCCTCTATGTGAAAAAATTGCCACTCTGGACCCTCTTGCATATCTCCCCTCTCACCTTAAACCTATACCCTCTAGTTTTAGACTCCCTTACCTTTGGAAAAAGATGTTGACTATCTAGCTGATCTATGCCCCATGTGGCAATAATAAAACAAATCAAATCAAATCAAAAGAGCTTGTGTTCAATGAAGCATGGGTCCATAGCTCATAAGAAGACAATATCAGGAAAAAGAAAAGGTATATGTGGCTAAATCCAGGCTTGTTTTTATATGCAAGTGGAAATCAACTTTAAGTTAACATACAGTGAGTATTTAGTTCATGCATTGCAGGTATTGACTATTTTCTAAGTAGCTACAGTATAAAGGAAATTGTATTTAGGTATTAAACATCAGCTTAATGTCTTTGTTCACTATTAGAGGTTAAAAAACACAGTTCTGTGCAACAAGCAGCAATGATTAAGGGTGAAGTTAGGCAGCACGGTAGCACAGTGGTTAGCACTGCTGTTTCTCAGCTCCTGGGTCCTGGGTTCGATTCCCAGCTCAGGTCACTGTCTGTGTGGAGTTTGCACATTCTCCTTGTGTCTGCATGGCTTTCCTCTGGGTGCTCCGGTTTCCTCCCACAGTCCAAAGAAGTGTGGGTTAGGTTGATTGGCCATGCTAAGAAATTGCCCCTAGTGTCCAGGGATGTGTAGGTTAGAGGGATTAGTGAGTATAATATATAGGGATATGGGGGTAGGGCCTGGGTGGGATTGTGTTTGGTGCAGACTCGATGGGCCGAAGGGCCTCTTTCTGCACTGTAAGATTCAATGAAATTCTAAGTTGTTGCCTATTGCTTCAATACATGGGTTTCCTCTGAGCACTCCAGTTTTCTCCTCGGTCCAAGATGTGCGAGTTGGGAGGATTGGCCGTGATAAATTATCTATTACTGTCAGGGGGATTAGCAGGGTAAACATATGGAGTTACAAAGATAGGGCCTGTGTGGGATAGCTGTCGGTACAGGCTGAATGGCCTCCTTTTGCACTATAAGGCCTTCTATAATTCTCTGCATTCAGCAAATATTAGCGGAAAGTGTTCTGTTTGGTTATATGTTCAAAGGCTTGAAGACCTCACTGCTGTACAGTTGCATATTTGCAGAGGTGATGGTAACATCACTGGGCTTATAACATAGAAGCTCCAAGCTAATGTTCTGGGGGCAAGGGTTCAAATCCCACCATGGCAGCTGTCGGAATAGAAAGTCAATTAATAGATCTGAAAAGTTGGTATCAATAATGTTAACCGTCAAATCATTAAAAAACCCATCTGTTCACTCATGTCATTTAGGGAAGGAAATCTTCCGTTCTCACTTGGTCTGGCCTACATGTGAGTCCAGGACCAAAGCAGGGTAGTCGACTCTGAACGGCCCTCTGAAATGGCTGAGCAAGCCACTTGGTGCAGGAGCAATTCGGGATAAGGCAACAAATGTTGGCCCAGCCGATGACACCTCCATCTAGGATTGCCAACCCTCCAAGGTTGGCTTGGAGTCTCCAGCGATTGAAGGTCAATCTCAGGACTCTGCTGGGCGCGATCCCGGAGAAAAATCATCAGGACGTTAAATAAAAATTGTTCTGTCATTTTCTTTGAATTTTTTTTGACAAAAAAGCAAATTGAATTTGGAACGGTCATTTGGCTTACAGTCAGGCGTCATCTGATTGGGTAATGGGTCCTCCTTTGCTTTCCAATTGGTGGAGGAAGGCCATGCCTCATGAAGTTGGCCTGTGACACAGTGGTTAGCACTGCTGCCTCGCAGCGTCAGGGACCCCGGTTCAATTCCTGGCTAGACCACTGTCTGTTGGAGTCTGCACATTCTCCCCATTTCTGTGTGGGTTTTGGTCGGGTGCTCTGGTTTCTTCCCACAGTCTGAAAGATGTGCTGGTTAGGTGCATTGGCTATGCTAAGTTCTCCCTCAGTGTGCCCGAATAGGTGCCAGAGCGTGATTTTCACAGTAACTTCATTGCAGTGTTAATGTAAACCTACTTGTGACACTAATAAAGAAACTTAATGGCTAAAGCATGAAGGCAAGTCATGTGATGAAACCTCCAGGAATGCATTAATTGTGGTTGGCAACTGCTACCTGCATTGCATTAAAGAATAAATACAAAATACATCCACAAAATTCCTTGTCTGCTTCATCATTTCCATCGCTAATTAGTAATGAATTGAAAAATATTCTCCTTCATTATTTTTTCATGACACTTCAGGGGGAGATGTTGTCCTGAGAAGTAACCTCTGTATGTTCTTGTGACTTCAATTGGTTTGCCAATTTATTACAAGTGGGAAATGTCATAAATTATGTAGCAAATCCAAAGACAACTGAGCATTGAAAAAATATTAAAAGCACCATTTAGACCACGTCAATTGTATTGAAGTACTAAGCCACTCATACATTGTTGCAGTTTAATGGAACTCAGATTAACTTCCTGAGCAGTGGTATACACAGCAGGGAGGTTAATCCGGGAGCGCTGTACTGCATGCCATCGAGTGCATTATATCCATTAGACCTCTTTTTGTTAGTGCTACAAGCTAATGAAACATTTGTCTAATGTTTAGGGCTCTAAACCTTTCACCCAGATTATTATTTAAGGAATCTTCGGGGACTCAGTCGCACCATTGCATCTGTGCTTGCAAATGAGGTGAAGGAGAAAGTGCAGTTTTCATCTGATGTAGCGCTCTTGTCAAATAACGGTGCAGAGGGAGGTCGTTCAGTCCATTCTACCTGTATAGCTCTCCCAAAGAACTATTCAGTTACTCCCATTTCCCCCAATTTTCCCCTATAATTTCATTCCATTTCGAATAGAAATCTATTTCTCTTACATGGAACGATCATATTGATGTGATTTATTATTATCACATGTGTAAGCATACAGTGAAAAATATTGTTTCCTGCGTGCTGTATAGACAAAACATATCGTTCATAGAGAAGGAAAGGAGAGAGTGCAGAATGTAGTGTTACAACCACAGCTAGGGTGTAGAGAAAGATCAATTTAGTGCAAAGTAAGTCCACTAAAAGTCTGACAGCAGCGGGGAAGAAGCTGTTCTTGAGTCGGTTGGTACGTGACCTCAGACTTTTGTATCTTTTTCCCGATGGAAGAGAGCGGAAGAGAGAATGTCCGGGGCGCGTGGGGTTCTTAATTATGCTGGCTGCTTTGCCAAGGGATTGGGAAGTGTCGACAGAGTCAATGGATGGGAGGCTGGTTTGTGTGATGAACTGGGCTACATTCACGCCTTTTGTCATTCCTTGCAGTCTTGGGCAGAGCAGGAGCCACACCAAGCCATCTGTAAAAGTGGAACCCCTACAGTGCAGAAGGAGGCCATTTGGCCTATCAAGCCTGCACCGACAACAATCCTATTCTGTTTCGATGGCCAGATCATTTTAGAAACCCTAAAAAGTAATTATATTTAATCTTTTTCACAAAGGTAAAAGAAACTCAGATTTACACAATAAAATTTATTTCCAAAACTAGTTTTGTTATAAAACATGCCAAAAATACAAAGAGCAAAATACATACATCAGGCAAATACAATACTTCAGCCAAAGGGAGTCTGGGACAGCACCTTGGGTTTCCTCCACAGGTCTCCACTTTTGTGCCAAATGTTTGGACAATTTATCCTAGATACAGCCCACCAATTAACATGATCTCGTTTAGTATTTAATTTGTCAATCTACTCATGACAACATTTTCAAATCGAATTACAATCTGACACCTTAAATAATGGTTTGTCATTGTTCGTTCACCTATCGGGAGCATACTCCTAAATCAAAATGGCTTCCTTGTTGTTTGGCAATACAAAACTATACTTTTAACTTATTTGGAGTTTGGCGAAGTAGTTAGAACTGATATTTCTGCTGGACGCGGGCCCATTAATCTGGCAGAATCCCCAGAATTAATTCCTTGTTCTCAAATACAAATTTAATACAAATTTACATCATTTTGCTCTTTTGAACAATGCATGGCTTCATACTGGTGCGGGTCTAGGGTCACGTATAGACAGGTTTGAATCAAGCCACAAGATTCCATTCCTGCAAAGGCGAAAGAGAAACAGATCGTCATGAAATTCCATGATCACATTACAAAATTTTTATTCTAGTTTTATTTTATCAGCATAATATAACGCTCCCAGTTGCCATTTGAACACCTATTTTGGAATCATTAGTTCAGGACTATAACCACTGTACAACAATATTCCTAAATTGATAGAAGATTTGCTGTCTTTTCTACACTCTGCCCCTTTTTCTTTCCATTGCCCTTATTCCAGTTGCTGAGGATGAATGGATGTTGTGTTCCATCTGGCATTCCTTAGAACTTTTTTTATTCATTTGTAGGACATGAGCATTGCTGGCTGGTCAGCACCTATTGCCCATCTCTTGTTTAGTGGCCAGTTGAGGATCAACCACATTGCGATGGCTCTGGAGAGTCATGTAGCCAGGTAAGGACGGCAGATTTCCCTCCCTAAAGGACATTAATGAAACAGGTGAGATTTCCCACAAACTATAGGACCATAAGACATAGGAGCAGAATTAGGCCACTTGTTCCATTGAGTCTGCTCCGTCATTCAATCATGGCTATTTTTCTCATCCCCATTCTCCTGCCTTTTCCCCATAACCTCTGATCCCCTTATTAATCAAGAACTATCTATCTCTGTCTTAAAGACACTCAGTGACCTGGCCTCCACAGCCTTCTGGGGCAGAGTTCCACAGATTCATCACTCTCTGGCTGAAGAAATTCCTCCTCATCTCTGTTTTAAAGGATCGTCCCTTTAGCCTGAGGTTGTGCCCTCTGATTCTAGTTTTTCCTACTCATGGAAACATCCTTTCGACGTCCACTCTATCTAGATCTCACAGTATCCTGAAAGTTTCAATAAGATCCCCCCTCATCCTTCTAAACTCCAATGAGTACAGACCCAGAATCCTCAACCATTCCTCATACGACAAACTCTTCATTTCAGGGATCATTCTTGTGAACCTCCTCTGGATCCTTTCCAAGGCCAGCACAACCTTCCTTAGATATGGGACCCAAAACTGCTCACAATGCTCCACATGGGGTCTGACCAGAACCTTATACAGCCTCAGAAGTACACCCCTGCTCTTGTATTCTAGCCCTCTTGACATGAATGCTAATATTACATTCGCCTGTCATCAGTGGACTCTTAATTCCAGCTATTTTTTATTCAATTCAAATTCCACTACCTGCCTTGGTGGGATTCGAACCTGGGTTCCCAGAACGTTAGCTGAGTTTCTGGATTAGTAGTCTAGTGCTAATGCCACTAGACCATCGCCTCCCCATTGAAGATGCCAGTACGTCACTGCCTCCTATTAAACGGATAAATATTTGCCATAAAATTGCGAGGAAAGCCATGGGTTTGCATTGAAATTTCAGTGTTCAATTTTACCCAACTGTAGACTCCCGAGGCAGCGGGAAGTGTAGACAGAGTCAATGACGTGAGTCTGGAGTCACATAGAGGCAGGATTGAGTAACACCTTGGGATTTCATTCCTGCAAAGACGTGAGGGTAGCAGATGATCTTTTAATGGTCAGTATTACCAAATTTTTATTCCTGTGCTAACCATTGTACCACAGTACTGCACATGAAGTGTCAGAACTTACTGCCAACTCTCAATCAGTCAGAATTATCCAGGTTCAATGAGCAAGAATGAGGCATATTACTATGGATAATACATTACAGCTCATGGAAATGAGTGTGACATTGTGTGTTTTAGTTGATAGGGATCACAAATTGAGACAAATTGGGTGAAATTGCATCAGTTCAATTTCCAGCTTTGGGTCACTGTCTGTGTGGAGTCTGCACATCCTCCCCGTGTCTGCATGGGTTTCCTCCGGGTGCTCCGGTTTCTTCCCATAGCCCAAAGACGTGCTGGTTAGGTGCATTGGTCATGCTAAATTCTGTCTCAGTATACCCAAACAGGCACCGGAGTGTGGTGATGAGGGTATGATGACTTCATTACAGTGTTAATGTAAGCCTACTTGTGACACTAATAAATAAACATTAAAAGTTTACGTCAAAATGTTCAGGGTTCCTATGACCAAATGGTAAATAAAGAATTTACAACAATGTTGTACAATAGAAAATGATGTTGCAGCTGTATAAGACTTTGGTTCAGCGCATTTGGAGTACTGCGGACAATTCTGGTCACACTACTGGAAGTATGTTGATGCATTGGAAAGGGTGCAGAAGAGATTTCCCAGGATGTTGCCTGATTGGGAGGGTACGGACTATGAAGAAAGGTTGAACAAACTTGGATTGTTTTCACTGGAGCGTCGGAGGATGAGGTTGATCTGATAGAGGTTACAAGATGAGATAGCGAGGATAGTCAGGGTCTTTTTCCCAGGGTCGAAGGGTCAATCACTCAGGGGCAAAGGTTGGAAGTGAGGGGGGGAAGTTTTAAAGAGATGTAAGGGACAAGTTTTTTACACAGAGGGTGGTGAATGCTTGGGATGCGCTGTCGGAGGAGGTGATGGAAGCAGATTTTGTAACAACATTCAAGAGGCGTATGGATAGATATATGAATAGGCAGGGAATGGAGGGATATGGGCTACGTAAGAGGCAAGAAAATATTTGATTAGAGACGCATCTGTGTCAGCACAGACTTAGTGGGCTGAAGGGCCTGTTCCTGTGCTGTACTGCTCTTTGCTTTTTGTTCTTTTCATTTCGTCAAGAAAGACTGTTCAGAGACCAAGGAGAATTTTCCCAGCCAATTTTCGCTGATCACTACAACTTTAATATTTCAGGGATTAAGTGATTTCTTGAGCAACTCCTCACTTTGTAAAGCATCTTTTGGGTTTATAAGACAGGTTCCATTCCATCAGGGTGAGTGAAATTTTTAAATTACTATTCCCCTCCAGGGGGCGATAACAAATATTTATGATGCTGTTGTTGATAATTGGGCTTCATTAACTAAATAACAACACACAGCTTAGCTAATGTTTGTAAGTCTAATTAAAAATGAATTGGTTGGAGATTTGAAATGTACCCACAATTGTGATACAACTGTAAATGTGATGAATGATTCATGCTCCCACTGAACTATTGCTTCACAATTAGTTAAATGTTCCTCCAATGTATCTTTTGTTATTAAGTTTTAAGTTTATTTACTTGTGTCACAAGTAGGCTTACATTAACACTTCAATGAAGTTGCTGTGACAATCCCCTAGTCACCACACTCTGGCACCAGTTTGGGTACACTGAGGGAGAATTTAGCACGGTCAATGCACTTCACCAGCACATCTTTTGGACTGTGGGAGGAAACTGGAGCACCCAGAGAAAACCCATGCAGATACGGGGAGAATGCGCACACAGACAGTGACCCAAGTCAGGAATCAAATCCAGTTCCCTAGCACTGTGAGGCAGCAGTGCTAACCACTGTGCCACCATGCTGCCCTTATTTATATATGAACATAGATCATAGAACATAGAACACTACAGCACAAACAGGCCCTTCGGCCCACAAGTTGCACCAATCACATCAATACCTACCAAGCCATAGAACTATCTGTAACTCCCAATGCCATTAGATCCCATATACTCATCCAGAAGTCTCTTAAAAGACCCCAGTGAGTTTGCCTCTACCATCACCAATGGCAGCCGATTCCACTCACTCATCATCCTCTGAGTGAAAAACTTTCCCCTAACATCTCCTCTGTACTTGCTTCCCAGCACCTTAAACCTGTGTCCTCTCGTAGCGACCATTTCAGCCCTGGGAAATAGCCTCCGAGAATCCACCCTATCTATTCCTCTCAACATTTTATAAACCTCTATCAGGTCGCCTCTCAACCTTCATCTCTCCAGGGAGAAGAGACCGAGCTCCCTCAGTCTATCTTCATAAGGCATGCCTCCCAATCCAGGCAACATCCTTGTAAATCTCCTCTGCACCCTCTCAATAGCTTCCACATCCTTCCTGTAGTGAGGTGACCAGAACTGTGCACAGTACTCCAAGTGGGGTCTGACAAGGATCTTATAAAGTTGCAGCATTACCTCCCGACTCCTAAACTCAATCCATCGATTAATGAAGGCTAGTACACCATACGCCTTCTTGACCACATCCTCCACCTGCGAGGCCGATTTAAGAGTCCTATGGACCCGGACCCCAAGATCCTTCTGCTCCTCAACCCAGCTAAGACTCCTACCCTTGATATTGTACTCCTGCATCCCATTGGTCCTGCCAAAATGGACCACTACACATTTATCCGCGTTGAAGTCCATCTGCCACTTCTCCACCCAGTCTTGCATCCTATCCATGGAGCAAATCCATTGGTTGAATGTCTTATGTTGGCACACCTAGATAAAATGATGGGGTGAATCTCCACCAATGTGCATTTAAATGTTCACCTAGACTGCTAAACACGCATAACGTAATTTTTACTCATAGGCAAGAATCCTATTCACTGAGGCCTTGTCACAGGCTTTACCTTCTGGAGTTGATCAAAGCTTCAGTGGGGAAAATAAATAAAGCAGCATTCAAAGCTGCAGTAAAACAGATGTACATTAACAGTGGCACAGTGGTAACACGGCGCCAGAGCCAGGGGTTCGATTCCTGGCCTAGGTCACTGTCTGTGTGGAGTCTGCACATTGCCCCGTGTCTACGTGGGTTTCCTCTGGGTGCTCTGGTTTCCACCCAAAGTCCGAAAGATGTGCTAATTAGGTGGATTGGCCGTACTAAATTCTCCTTCAGTGTACCCGAACAGGCGCCAGAGTGTGGCGACGAGGGGATTTTCACAGTAACTTCATTGCAATGTTAATGTAAGCCTCTTTATGACACTAATAAATGAGCTAAATTAAAACTAAACTGACGGAATGCTGGTAACACGCCAGCCAATTTGTACAGAGCAAACTTCCACAAACAGTGATAAAGAAAGTCTTGGATTTGTATACAACACAAAAACAAAAAATGCTGGAAAATCTCAGCAGGTCTGACAGCAAAAGCTACCCTTCCAAATGACCCAATGAGCTCAAATGGCTTAGAGCTCTGACGAAGGGTCATCCAGACCCAAGGTGTTGGCTCTATTCTCTCCGCACAGATGCTGTCAGACCTGCCGAGATTTTCCAAGATTTTGTTTCAGATTCCAACACCTGCAGTACTTTGCCTTTATATTTGATTTTTATAGTTACTTTCACAACCGTAGGATGTCTCTAAGTCATTTGGAAGTGCAGCTTTTGTTGTAACATAGAAAATGCAGCCGTTGCTATGTGCAGAGCAAGATCCCAAAACCAGCATTGTGATAATGAGTGGATCATCTGTTTTGGTAAAGTTGACTGAGAGATAAATAATGTCCAGGACACTGGGGAGAAGTTTCCTGCCTTTCTCCAAAATGGTACCGCACCACATCCACCTGAGAGGAGGGACCTTGCTTCAATATCTGATCTGAAAGGTACCCTCTCAGTACCTCCTCGGCACAGCGCTGGATCTGCCTCAATCCTTGTCCCCAAGCCAAGGATTGGGGGTCTGAACTCACCATCTCCCATCTCAGGTCGCAGAGTGTCCAAGGCACAGCAGAAAATATAACCCAGATCATCAATTATAGGTGCTGGTGTATATCGATTCCGGTCAGGATTGTTCTCCCGCTTGGAGCTTGTCCTTTCACTCAGAGTCACTGAGGTTTACAGCATGGAAACAGGCCCTTTGGCCCAACTTGTCCATGCCACCTTTTTTTGTAACCCCTAAGCTGGCCCCAATTGACGCGTTTGGCCCATATCCCTCGATACACATCTTACCCATGTAACTGTCCAAATGTTGTTTAAAACACAAAATTGTGCCCATCTCTACGACTACCTCTGGCAACTTGTTCCAGACACTCACAATGTTCGATATGAAAGAATTGCCCCTCTGGATCCTTTTGTATCTCACCCCCCTCTCATCTTAAACCCATGCCCTCTAGTTTTAGACTCTCATTCCTTTGGGAAAAGGTGTTGACTATCCAGCTGATCTATGCCCATCAATATTTTATAGACCTCTATAAGATCACCCCTAAGCCTCCTACACTCCAGGGAAAAAAGTGCCAGTCTATCCAGCCTCTCCTTATAACTCAAACCATCAAGTCGGCAGTAGCATCCTAGTAAATCTTTTCAGCACGCTTTCTAGTTTAATGCTATTCTTTCTATAATAGGGTGACCAGAACTGTACATAGAACCGTACACTTCAGAATGTTGTACTGAGTTATTGAAAGAGATTTCAAATCTTGTTTGGAACAAGAAAGGTATTTGTTGACTAGAGAAACTTAAGTACAGGAGATTTACGCAGCAGGAAAGCTGCCCTGGAGCAGAGCCCCAGTTTGGTCTGATTATTCCATGCTTCCAGAAGATTCTGCCTGAGAGAAGACTCCACCCTCTGGTGGGATCATCACTCTCAGGGGGGAGGGGGAGCCTGGATGTACTCATGACTCTAGTAGGGCTGTAACCCACAGTATTCTGATTCAAGAGTGGCACCACTGAGCTGAGACAAATTGCCTTCATCTTTAATCAATATCAATATTGAGTGTCTTTTGCGATCCTCCTCATCTGAGTAGATCCTGTGTACACGGAGGGCTTGTCTGTAAGGGATGGTTTCATTAACGTGTTTAGGGTGGAAGCTGGAAAAGTGAAGCATCATGAGATTATTCATAGGCTTGTGGTATAGTGAAGTGCTGAGGTGACCATTCTTAATGGAGATGCGCGTGTCCAAGAAAGCAATCGATTCTGGACAGTAGTCCATAGTGAGTCTGATAGAACTTGTTGATATCATCATATAGTTGTTTCAGTGATTGTTCACCATGAGTCCAAAGGAAGGAAATGTTATCGATGTATCTAGTGTACAGCATCGGTTGAAGGTCCTGTGCGGTAAAGAGGTCTTATTCGAACCAGTGCATGAAAATGTTGGCACATTGAGGTGCAAATTTGGTCCCCTTGGCTGTTCTGTGTGTCTGGATGAAGAACTGGTTGTTGAAGATGAAGACATTGTGGCCCAGGATGAAGTGGATGAGTAGATTGGTAGCTGTCAGCATTGAGTACTGAGGCAGTTGCAGCAATGCTATCATCGTGGGGGATGCTGGTGTAGAGCGCCGAGATATCCACTGTGATGAGGAGTGCTCCTGGTTCAACTGCTCCATGTGTACTGAGTTTCTGTAGGAAGTCTGTAGTGTCACAACAAAAGCTGGGGGTTCTTTGTACAATGGGTTTCAGGGTGCCCTCAACATAGCCAGAAAGGTTCTCGCACAGGGTCCTAATGCCTGATACGATGTGTTTTCCTTGTGTATCTTCGAGAGGGAGTAGAAATGTCCAATGCGTGGAATATATGGGGTGAGAGCACAGAGGGTGCGCTGAAGGTCCGGATCAAAGGTCTTGATCAGTCTGAGTTGACGGGTGTGTCCGAGCCATGGTACACTGGGGAGACCATGCAGATGCTACGATAATGGTTGAATGAACACCACTTGACAATCACCAGGCAGGAGTGTTCTCTTCCTCTTGGAGAACACTTCAGCGGTCATGGGCATTCGGCCTCTGATCTTCTGGTAAGTGTTCTCCAAGGCGGCCTTCATGACACATGACAACGTCCGCACAGATGAAGACGGCCTCAACCAGGATCCTGGGTTCATGTCACACTATCTGTAACCCTCACGACTTGCCTGGACTTGCAAAATCTCACTAGCTGTCCTGTCTGGAGACAATACACATCTCTCTAACCTGTACTTAACCCTCTCTCCATTCACATTATCTGTACCTTTAAGACTTGATTACCTGTAAAGGCTCACATTCCAACTATTATTTTGTAAACTGAGTTTGTGTCTTTATATGCCTTGTTTGTGAACAGAACTCCCTCTTACCTGATGAAGGAGCAGCGAGCGCTCCGAAAACTAGTGGCTTTTGCTACCAAATGAACCTGTGGGACTTTAATTTGGTGTTTACCCCAGTCCAACGCTGGCATCTCCACATCAACAGTATCTTACCCAGACTCTCTCTCTCTCTGCATCATCCTCTGTAACCCCCACGCAGTACTTATCAAAATTCTTATTGCCTTCAGCCACTGCCCTCCCCACCAGTATATTAAGGTACCACAAATGTTGGGGCAACATTGCGCACAGTCATTGGAATCCACTGGGCCACTCTCTGAAGTAACCCCCTCAAGAATGAGATTCTCCTGTGTTCCAGAGAAAGCTGCTCCCCGGTGACTGACGTTCAATGAACATAAGTACATAAGGTTAGGTGAGTCCTCCACACTGGCAAACAGGAATCCGCAATGCAAGCTCTACTTTCTGTGGCATTCGAGTTAGATGCCTGAACTCGGGGAATGATTGAGAGTGTATGGAGAATGAAGCTGTCACACTGCAGGAGATTAAACGAAGACACTTTAACTGAGCTGTCATCTAAATTGTACGACTGATCTCCACTGTAATTAGGGATGAGGCATAAAATTCTTTTTCTAGCAATTTATTCACATTTTTTCCTTTCTCTCCCCCCTCCCCACCCCCTCCTTTCTGCGTGTATCATGGTGTTAACAGACTCTGCTGGATAGATCACACATTGTGTTTAAAATAGATTTTATCCAAACTCCCTGTAAACCTAGCAATGGCAGGAATTTTCCAGTCATTCACGCCCCAATGCCGCTGCCAGTGAGGGCGGTGAATTTGGTGCCCAGCCGAATTTCTGTTCACTGCAGCGAGACTGGAAAATCCAATAGACGTGAAAGGCTGGAAACTTGGAGGAGGCAATGGCCTCGTAGTATTATCGCTAGACAATTAATTAAACTCAGCTAATGCTTTGGGGACCTGTCTTTGAATCCCACCACGGCAGATGGTGGAATTTGAATTCCATAAAAATATAAATATCTGTAATTAGAATCTACTGATGATCATGAAACTATTGTTGGAAAAACCCATCTGGTTCACTTCTCACCTTATGATGTTCTTCACTCTCTGGTGACTACAATTGAGGCTTTTTACCATTTTTTCACCTGCAGAATTTGCTACCCTGGAGTGTGGTGGATGCTTGGACACTGAGTAACTTAAAGCAGGAGGTAGGACAAAGAAAATTATAGCACAGGAACAGGACCTTTGGCCCTCCAAGCCTGCACTGACCATAGAGAGGTTTTTAATGAGTAGCGGGATAAAGGGTCATGGAGAATGGGCAAGAAAGTGGAGTTGAGGCCAAAACAAGATCAGCCGTGCTTGCATTGAATGGTGAGTGGGTTCGAGGGGCTGAATGGCCTACTCCTGTTCCTAGTTGCTGAATGGCCACGTCGTGTCGGGGGGGATTAACAGGGTAATTACATAGAGTTAAGGGGATAGGACCTGGGTAGAATTGTTGTCGGTGCAGTCTCGATGGGCCAAATGGCCATATTCTGCGCTGTAGGGATGCTATGAGCGGCATGGTGGCACAGTTGTTAGCACTGCTGCCTCATAACTCCAGGGACCCAGGTTCGACTCCCTGTTTGGGATACCGTCGGTGCGGAGTTCTCTCCGTCACTGCGTGGGTTTCGTCTGGGTGCCCCGGTTTCCTCCGACATGCCAAAGCTGTGGGGTTAGGTAGATTGCCCATGCTAAGTTGCCTCTTAGTGTCCCAAGATGTGTAGGTTGGAGGGATTAGTGGGTAAATATGTGGGATAGGGCCTGGGTGGGATTGTGGTCGGTGCAGGCTCGATGGACCGAATGGCCTCCTTCTGCACTTGTAGGGATTCTACGATTCGATAAAAATGTTCACTTCTACATTTCCACAGCTATCTATTTAAAATGTAAATTGGACCAAACTGCAGCAAACTTTGATAAATCTGAGTTTATCTCATTGGAATCATATAAAATCTCCCTAATTTCAGACTTTAGCCCTGTTGCGAATATCAGTCTGCACAAGCAGTAGAATGATGCTACTCCTTCTCGTGGATCCAATATTACGTCCGATCTGGACGCCACCTCTGCCCAACCCCTCGACTAATACCATGGCAACCTGGTGGCCACAACAAAACTTCAAAGTTGACTCATTGTGGCTTCAAGTTAGGAAGCGTTTATTACCAAGAATATTGATTTACACGTCTACACAGTCAAGGATCTGACGGAAATGTAATATATGCCTCTTCTCCATGGCTCCAACTGAGGACCCTCCCCCAAACCAGGACGCATGCCCACTTCTGCACCTGATTTGCTTGGCTTCCCATGCTGCCCTTCCATGGAACCCAGCCCCATCACATGGCCCTCAAGATTCACCCCCTTAAAGGGGCCATGTTACCACAGCAACTAAAGCCCTTTAATGAACCCTGAAAACTCAAATAATGCCCCCAGTGTAGGAGGTCAGATGATAGATATTGTTCTAACATGAGGAAAATTTTACACCATTTACACGGATTTATTTTCCATGTAAAATATTAAAAAATGAATTTTATTCTATTTGAGAACCTTTCCTGCAACGTAAAGAAATGCCAATACTTATCACACTATCATAATGAATGGCGTAGCCAGCTCAAAGGGCCAGATGGTCTGCTCCTGCTTCTCGTTTCAATTTTTCGAATCCCGTCGCTAAGCTAAATTTCCTTGAAATTGGATTCCTCAGTTTTAACATTGCTCCCTCCCTCACTCTCATCCTCTCTTCCACATCCAAAAAAAGAGAGAGACAGTGGCACAGTGATTAGCACTGCTGCCTCACACTGCCAGAGACCCAGATTTGATTTCTGGTTTAGGTCCCTGTCTGTGGGGAGTTTGCACATTCTCCCCGTGTCTGCGTGGGTTTCCTCCAGGTGGTCTAATTTCCTCCGAAGGTCCAAAAGATGTGCTGGTTAGGCCACGCTAAATTCACCCTCAGTGTAGCTGAACAGATGCTAGAGTGTGGCAACTTCAGTGTAGTGTTAATGTGGAACATAGAACATTACAGCACAGTACAGGCCCTTCGGCCCTCAATGTTATGCCGAGCTATGTCCAATCCCAAGATCAAGCTATCCCCTCCCTATATGAGGGGATAGCTTGATTTATGACCATTTGGAAAGACACAGTTTAACCCGGGATCGTCAGCACGGTTTTGTGAGGGGTAAGTCCTGCCTCATAAATTTGATTGAATTCTTTGAGGAGGTAACGAAGTGTGCAGACAAAGGTAGAGCAGTTGATGTCGTATACATGGATTTTAGTAAGGTGATTGTTAAGGTTCCCCATGGTAGGCTCCTGAAGAAGCTAAGGGTGTGTGGGATAGAAGGAAATTTGGCCGATTGGATAAGGAATTGGCTGTCTCATAGAAGACAGGGGGTGGTGGTGGAGGGAAAATTTTCAGACTGGAGGCCAGTTACCAGCGGTGTACCAGAGGGGTCAGTGCTGGGTCCTCTGCTATTTGTGATTTTTATCAATGACTTGGAAGAAGGGGCTGAAGGGTGGGTTAGTAAATTTGCTGATGACACCAAGATTGGCGGCGTAGTGGATGAGGTGGAGGGCTCTTGCAGGCTGCAAAGTGACATTGATAGGATGCAGAGCTAGGCCTGAAAAGTGGCAGATGGAGTTTAACCCTGATAAATGTGAGGTGATTGATATTGGTAGGACAAACTTGAATGCAGATTACAGGGTCAATGGCAGGGTTCTGAGGAACGTGGAGGAACAGAGAGATCTTGGGGTTCATATCCCCAGCTCTCTGAAGGTTGCCACTCAAGCGGATAGAGCTGTGAAGAAGGCTTATAGTGTGTTAGCGTTTATTAACAGGGGGTTTGAGTTTAAGGGTCGTGGGGTTATGCTGCAACTATACCAGACATTGGTGAGACCACATTTGGAATGTAAGCTGACTTGTGACACTAATAAATAAACTTTAAACTTTATATGTAAAATGGAGGAAAGGAAATAGTGATCATTCTGTGAGAAGAGAAACACACTAGGTGATTTTGGCATCATAATGTACTTCTGAATTCCTTGCTAAGTTGATTTGATTTATCGTTGTCACATGTATTGGGATACAGTGAAAAGTATTGTTTCTTACGCACTAGACAGAGAAAACGTACTGTTCATAGAGTACATTGACAGAAGGAAACGAGAGTGCAGAATGTAATGTTACAGTCATAGAAAGGGTGCAGAGAGAGACCAACTTAATATAAGGTAGGTCCATTCAAAAATCTGATGGCAGCAGGGAAGAAGCTGTTCTTGAGTCGGTTGGTATGTGATTTCAGACTTTTATATCCTTTTCCCGATGGAAGAAGGTGGAAGAGAGAATGTCCGGGATGCATGGGGTCCTTAATTATGGTGGCTGCTTTGCTGAGGCAGCAGGAAGTATAGACAGAGTCAATGGATGGGAAGCTGGTTTGCGTGATGAGCTGGGTTTCAGGGTCCACCCTTTATATTTTCTTGAGGTCTTGGGCAGAGCAGGGGCCATACCAAGCAGTGATGCATCCAGAAAGGATGCTTTCTATGGTGCATCTGTAAAAATTGGTGAGAGTTGTAGCGGACATGCCAAATTTCTTTAGCCTCCTGAGAAAGTAGAGGCATTAGTGGGCTTTCTTAACTGAAGTGTTGGTATGGGGGGAGAGCCAGGACAGGTTGTTGATTGATGAATACCCGTGTGGTGGATTAATTTGAAACTGAATGTTAACCACCGCCACTTTAAACATTGATTCATCTTATATTGTTGCTGCTGGCTAACTGGGAACGCAAGCTCAGCCATCTTTTAAAATGGTGGAAGTCAGCCCATATCCCAATCAATGACAGGAGAAGGCTCTTCAGTCACTCGTACAAACAAAGATGACTCACTGTTAACCACATCTAATTGCTCATTTTTACATTGAGCGGCTTGTCCTGTCTTCACCCTTAGTACCAACCCTTCCGCAACATTGACTGACCTATCTAGTTTACTGCTTCATATTATCCTCAGTGGGAGGTTCAGTAAACAATCTGAGCTGTGTGGTAAATGAACATAGAAACCCTACATTGCAGAAGAAGGTAATTTGGCCCATCGCATCTGCACGGACCACAATCCCACCCAGACCCTACCCCCATATCCCTACATATTTACCCATTAACCCCTCTAACCTATGCACTAATAGGCAATTTTAGCATGGCCAACCAACCTAACCCGCACATCTTTGGACTGTGGGAGGAAACCCAGAGGAAACCCATGCAGACACGAGGAGAATGTGCAAACTCCACACAAAACAGTCACAAACATCTTAACACAAAACTCAAAGGTCAGGGAGCAAGTTGTACACTTGTCTCCTGGGACTGCCAGACACTCGTAGAGGTTAACACACTGAGACAGCACCTCCGAAGCAGGCCTCAATACAAGAGGAAAATGTATCAGCTTTTATTTATGTCCCTCCTCATAAAGTGATAGATTATAAACATTATCGGAATAATCAATGTGCTGGACGGCGGCCTAGATTCTGACAAAGTTATTTACTTAACTGTGCCTCGATTTATCTGAAGGCTGATGGCAGTTTAATGTTTATTGCAGTTTGACAAATATGGGATCTGTTGCAGGAAAGGAATGGTGTTGAACGCCAATGCGTTCGATGCCGCACTTACCTGGGGCATTTACATAAATCCTACGAAGGAGCACAAGAGCTATAAAAATAAAGAGCTCATTACATTCAATTATCAGTCGTATCCTATAAAAGTACAAAGAGCAGAAAACGTAAAAAAATCAGCAACTTCAGAAAACTGTTTATGTGAAGGGTTCATGGTTAAGGGGTCTGCCAAACAGCACAAAGCAAAACACGTGGGCCCAGCCGTAGTTTGAATGCAATTAGGAAGAGCTATAAAACATTGTATATCTCTTAAATAGTCAGATCTCTTTAAAACGGGCATCAGAATTTCACGTTTCTGGTAATGGGATTGTCGCACATTCGCCACGCTGAAGCTCGTCCCTCATAACACAAGCCTGTAAAGGGGTTGTAGAATCGCTACAGTGCAGAAGGAGGCCTTTCAGCCCATCCACTCTGCACCGATCACAATCCCACCCTATCCCCATAACCCCATGCATTTACCCTCACTGGGGCAGCACGGTGGCACAGTGGTTAGCATTGCTACTTCACAGCTCCAGCAACCCGGGTTCGATTCTTGGTGGAAGTCACTGTGGAGTTTGCATGTCCCCCCGTGTCTGCGTGGGTTTCCTCCCGGTCCTCCGGTTTCCTCCCACATCCTGAAAGACGTGCTGGTTAGGTGCATTGACCCGAATATTCGCCGGACTGTGGCGACTAGGGGAATTTCGCAGTAACTTCATTGCAGTGTTCATGCAAGCCATACTTGTGACCAATAAGTAAAGTTTAACTTTAACTGTTAGTCCCCCTGGCAATTTAGCATGGCCAATCCACCTAACCTGCAAATCTCTGGAGTGTGGGAGGAAACCAGAGCACCTGAAGCAAACCCACACAGACACGGAGAGAATGTGCAGACTCTGCATGGAGAGTCACCCGAGATAAGAACTGAACCCAGGTCCCTAGCGCAGTGAGGTAACAGTGCGAACCATTGTGCCATTGACGATCTTTTTCTGGCGAAATAGTATAATTTAATAGCTTCATTAAACCTCAGCAGTTGACAAATGAACAGAAAGATTTGCCATATAATTTTTAATGAACACTGCAGCCCTGTATTATACTGTGTTCTGTATGCGCATGTATTATTAATGTGGTTCTTTAATTGGGATTTAATGTGCTGACATCTTTTTACGACAGGCTGGAATATCAGGGCCTCAGAAGTACAGTTTATCAAACCCAGGCACAGAATGGACAATTCTCCAGTTTCAATCTTTTTACCTCTCAATCTGACAGATTCAATACTGCCCCCCTGGCTACAAGCACTAAATCTATCTTCGTTTGTGGACCAAGTAAATTGTTTTCTCGTGAAATATTAGGAGTGAATGGACTTGCATGGTGCTTTGTGGTTTTAAAGGGAGCCCTATTTCAATACCAGTTAAGCATTGGGTAAGAAGGAAGCTAATAGTGCCAACATGCAATCAGCTCAGATTCAAGAGACTAGAAGTGATCCACATTTCCATCATTTATACAAATTATGAGGAGGGATATCAGCTGAGCACCCTTTCCTCTGACAAAACCAAAAAATACTCTCTCGATCAGGGTATATATGGACCGTAGCACTTCGAGAAGGGGGCTCACTATTACCCTCTCAAGTAGGGATGGGCTCTACTGCTACATTCCTCAGGCAGATCTTTAATAATCTATACCTCTGTTTTGCCATTCTCACATTCTGATCGCTTAATGAACACTCTTAGCTCCTTCTCAGCTTTCTATATCCTTATTTACATTCCCCTTGTCCCATTTCACACCCCTCTCCGTCCCCCACCCCAATACCAGAGATTCAACTGGACTCAGCGCAGTGGTGACCAAAGCAGGTCAGAGGCTAGAAATACGATGGCAAGTCACTCACCTCCTGTCTTCCAAAAGCCTATCCACCATCTACGAGGCATAAGTCAGGAACGTGATGGGATACTGTCCACTTGCCCGGATAGGTGCAGCTCCAACAACACTCAAGAAGCTGAACACCATCCAGGACAAAGCAGCCCACTTGATTGGCACCACATCCATAAACATGCACTCCCTCCAACACCGACACTCAATAGCACGGTGGCACAGTGGTTAGCACTGTTGCCTCACAGCATGAGGGGCACAGGTTTGATTCCCGCTTGGGTCACTGTCTGTGTGGAGTTTTCATGTTCTCCCTGTGTTTGCGTGGGTTTCCTTCGGTTGCTCTGGTTTCCTCCTACAATCCAAAGATATGCGGGTTAGGCTGATTGGCCATGTTAAATTCACCCTAGTGTCAAGGGGACTAGCAAGGGTAAGTGTGTGGGGTTATGGGGATAGGGCCTGGATGGGATTGTGATCAGTGAAGAATTGATGGGCCGAATGGCTTTCTTCTGCGCTGTAGAGATTCGATCTACGCAATGTGCTGCAGCAATTCACCAAAGAATCCTTGGACAGCATCTTCCAAACCTACGACCACTTCTATCTAGAAGGTTGAAGGCAGCAGACACATGGAAACACCACCACCCACAAGTTCCCCTCCAAGCCACTTACCATCCCGACTTGGAAATATATTGTCATTTCCTTCGCAGTCGCTGGGACAAAATCCTGGAATTCCCTCCCTAACAGCATAGTGGGTCAACCCACAGCACATGGACAGCAGCGATTCAAGAGGGCACGGGGCAGCACGGTGGCACAGTGGTTAGCACTGCTGCCTCACAGCGTCAGGGGCCCAGGTTCAATTCCAGCCTCGGGTTACTATCTGTGTGGAGTGTGCACATTCTCCCCATGTCCGTGTGGGTTTACTCTGGGTGCTCCGGTTTTCTCTCACAGTCCAAAGATGTGTAGTTAGGTGGACTGGCCATGCTAAATTGACCGTAGTGTTAGAGGGACTTGCTAGGGTAAATGCATGAGATTATGGGGATAGGGCCTGTGTGGAGTTATGGCAGACTCGATGGGCCGAATGGTCTCCTTCTGCACTGTAGGGATTCTATGATTCTAAGGCAGCTCACCACCGCCTTTTCAAGAGCAACTATGGATGGGCAATAAACACTGGCCACCCAGCAATACCCATGTCCCACAAATGAATCAAAAACAGTATAAATCTCTGCTGATTCACTTTGCTCTTAGCTCTGATGAAGGGTTATCCAGACTCGAAACGTTGGCTCTCTCCCCACAGATGCTGTCAGACCTACTGAGATTTTCCAGCGTTTTCTGCTTTTGTTTCAGATTCCAGCATTTGCAGTATTTTGTTTTTATCTTAAGGATAGTAAGTGCTCACCTAGTCAGCCACACCAACATCTCATGAATGAATTTAAAAATCTGACTAATTAGATGTGAGACCCATGTGATCAGGTGGAATGCTCATGTTACACGCTGCCAAATTTTGCTTATTGACTTCGATAAAGGGTCACATCAGACAGCGAGAACTTGCAACCGTTCCTGTCAACTTCAGAACTGGTGGAATAGGTTCATTATTTTAAGTTTAAGCACTAGTGTCACAAGTAGGCTTACATTAACACTGCAATGAAGTTACTGTGAAAATCCCCCAGTCGCCACACTCCGGCGCCTGTTTGGGTACACTGAGGGAGAGTTTAGCACGGCCAATGCACCTAACCAGCGCGTCTATCGGACTGTGGGAGGAAACCGGAGCACCTGGAGGAAACCCACGCCGATATGGGGAGAATGTGCAGACACCGAACAGACAGTGACCCAAGCTGGGAATTGAACCGGGGTCCCTGGTGCTGTGAGGCAGCAGTGCTAACCACCGTGCCACTAAAAATTCCCCAAAACAGTACTTGAAGCGGGGCACTAGATATTGAACAAAGAACAAAGAATAACACAGCACGGGAAACAGGCCCCAACGAGCCCGCGTTGCCATTTTACATTATGAGTCCCCTCTCCACCCATGACACTTGTCTATGTTAATGGCATTCCACATTGAGGGAAGACTAATTTAGGGACAATTTGTTACACCAATCAGCCTATGAGCACATCTTTGGGGTGTGGGAGGAAACTGGAGCCCCTGGAGAAAACCTACGCAGGCACGGGGAGAATGCGCAAACTCCCGCAGACACCTGCCCAAATCCATGCATCTGCAGTGATAGTCACTGAGCAGTCGTGTTGCCCAGCGTCTGGTCCAGTTTAAGTGTACACTAACGACGTGAAGTAATCTCGAAACATCCAAAAGCAGCCCTCGTTCGACCCATCGCGTGTATGCCCCTCGTTGGACAACAAGGCAGACCGAAGCACCTGTGGATTAAAAGAGGAAAACGTCAATACCATGCACATCCTTATACAAACATTCAAGGGAATCCCCAAAAGCTCAAAAGTCAAACAAGTGAGTCAGAAGTGAGGATGCCTCATTGTCCTGACCCCAGGGACAACAATGATGTATCCGCCAGCTTAATGTCACGGGGTTCTGGGGGGTCGGGGCAGGGTAATCGATTAGTAGGGCTGCATCTATGTTGACATTCAGTTAACGTCAGTAGGTAGGGCTGCAGAGACAGAAGTGTGAGGAAAGCCAGACTTGTCCATGATGAGTGCAGCTACACACTGGTAGGGAGCACTGCAAAGCGAGGGAGGTGAGGAGGAAGAGGCTGGAATGACTTTATTAATCCCCAGCATTCTCAGGGGCGGCAGGCTCCAACCACAAAGGACCACAGGCTCTCCGTTATCTCCTGGGTATTTATTGATTTCATGAAAAGCTGGAGATGCTTGGTGCCACCCTCGGTGCAGATGCCTCATGGCAACTGGTGAACTGAATATACTGTGCAGTCATCTCCAGGAACATTGGAATGGTTCAGAGAAATGGGCAGAAACTTCCCGTCCCACCTGCCCCGAGAATCGCAGCGGGCGTGACATGGACCATGCAATAGCTCGTTGACCTCAAGTGGAATTTTCTGGTCTTGGGGCGAACATGGAAAATCCCACCCTTGCAGTCTAGTTATCTAATCACATCCCAAAACCGGCTCCCTCTCACTGCCAGGACAGCTCGCTGCAGCCACTGTGATGCCACTCACGGTCGGGGTGATTGGAGTGCAATGATAGAGTTTTGTGGCCCTCCCCTACCCACAAGGATGGAAAATGGAGATGAGGAGGAGCAGGGGGAGGAAGTGTGGGGGAGGAGCTGGGGGACATGACGAGGTGGAGTGGGGGGAGGTGGCGAGGCGGAGTGGAGCGAGGTGGTGAGGTAGAGTGAGGGGAGGTGGTGAGGTGGAGTGGGGGGGGCAGTGGTGGGGGAGGAGTGGGGGGGAGGTAATGAGATGGAGTGGGGGGGGCGGTGGGGGGGGGGTTGGGGGGAGGTAATGAGATGGAGTGGGGGGGGCGGTGATGGGGAGGAGTGGGGGGGAGGTAATGAGATGGAGTGGGGGGGCGGTGGGGGGGAGTGGGGGGAGGTAATGAGATGGAGTGGGGGGGTGGTGGTGGGGGGGGAGTGGGGGGGAGGTAATGAGACGGAGTGGGGGGGGGGCAGTGGTGGGGGGGGGAGTTGGGGGGAGGTAATGAGATGGAGTGGGGGGGGGCGGTGATGGGGGGAGAGTGGGGGGGAGGTAATGAGATGGAGTGGGGGGGGCGGTGGGGGGGAGTGGGGGGGAGGTAATGAGATGGAGTGGGGGAGGCAGTGATGGGGGGGAGTGGGGGGGAGGTAATGAGATGGAGTGGGGGGAGCGGTGGGGGGGAGTGGGGGGGAGGTAATGAGATGGAGTGGGGGGGGGCAGTGGTGGGGGGGGTTGAAGAGTGATGGATGAAGCTGGCCTATGATGTCTCAGTGGTTGATGTACATGACGGTCATTTAGGCCCACATTAGTGCACGTGGAACCAAGCGAATGGAATGTCAGCATTTATAGCTAAAGGAATAGAATATAAAGATAAGGAAGTATTGTTGCAACTATACAAGAAATTGGTGCGGCCACACCTGGAGCATTTTGCATAGTTTTGGTCCCCTTATTCGAGGAAAGATGTAGTGACATTGGAGGCAGTTCAGAGGAGGTTCACTAGATTGATTCCAGAGATGAGGAGTTTGTCGTGTGAGGAGAGATCGAACAGTTTAGGCCGATACTCTCTGGAATGAGGGGGGATCAAATTGAGGTATACAAGATGATAAAAGGTATGGATAAAGTAGATGTGGAGCGGATGTTTCCTCTTGTGGGACATTCGAAGACAAGTTGTCAGAGTTTTAGGATAAGGGGTAGCAGATTTAAACCAGAGTTGAGGAGAAACTACTTCTCCTAAAGGGTTGTGAATCTGTGGAATTTGCTACCCCAAAGTGTGGAGGATGCTGGGACAGAGAGTAAATTTAAGGAGGAGATGGACAGATTTTGAATTGGTAATGGGTTGAAAGGCTATGGGGAGGAGGCAGAAAAATGAGAATGACGAGCGTATCAGTCATGATTGAATGACAGAATGACTGGAAGGGCTGAATGGCCTCTTCTGCTCCTATATCTTATGAACTTATGAACAATATCAAAGGGGCAAAACATTCAAAGGAAGACAGCAAGGGCAAGGGATGAGATGGAGAGTAAACGGAAAGCACACAAGAAATAAATGGTGCTGTCCAGTTCCCCAAATATTAGGGTAACTGGGGAATTGGTTGGCATGCCAACTTAACAAGATCCAAAGTCACTCCTACAATCTTCTTACAGGCAGAGAGAGAGAGAGAGAGAGAGAATTGTATTAATAGGCTGTAAACAGATTGTTTCTTTGTGATTGTTTAATAATAGATGATGTTCAAAAGTTATTGGAATATGAAATACACACAAAAAAAAAGAACTCCAATCAAGATAGGGGAGGTGATGTAAATAGCTTAATGATGAATATTTATAGCTAAGTTTCATAAATATTTCCAACACGATTAAGTCAAATCAAAAGCAGCGATAAGATTTGCGGATTTAATCTCCCGGAGAAGCAGCACGCATCTCAGAGGTTGCACACGGTACTTTCAAATGTGACTGTTAAAAAAATGAATTTCAAATTGATTGCTAAATGATAGGCTGTTCACTTGAAGATTGCCCTCACTTCAAGTTCATCACAAGGAGACTGTGGGAATTTGATGCAAATGTTGCCTAATGCTTGACGTTTTGTGGAGAAATTTACTTCAACTAACAAGTGTAGCAGTCTTGACAGCACAACAGATGTAAGGCATTCAGCAGGATTGAATGGGAGCTGCTTATTATTTCAAGTCCTTTACATGTGAAATTTCTTTTATACAATAGTGTTAACAAGTGATTTCCGATCCAATTTCCCAGCAGGCAGCAGCTCAAAAAGGCATCGGACTGCCCCATGCTTACTAGAGCCGTCATTCATTCATTATAAGACCCTTGTCAGACCCCACTTGGAGTACTGTGCTCAGTTCTGGCCGCCTCATTACAAGAAGGATGTGGAAGCTATTGAGAGGGTGCAGAGGTGAGTTACAAGGATGTTGCCTGGATTGGGAGGCATGCCTTATGAGGATAGGTTGAGGGAGCTAGATCTTTTCTCCCTGGAGACGAAAAATGAGAGGCGACCTGATAGAGTTTTATAAGATATTGAGAGGTATAGATAGGGTGGATTCTCGGAGGCTATTTCCCAGGGTTGAAATGGTCGCTACGAGAGGTTTAAGGTGCTGGGGAGCAAGTACAGAGGAGACGTCAGGGATAAGTTTTTCACTCAGAGTGTGGTGAGTGAGTGGAATCGGCTGCCATCGGTGGTGGTGGAGGCGAACTCGTTGGGGTCTTTTAAGAGATTTCTGGATGAGTACATGGGATTGAATGGGATTGAGGGTTATAGGTAGGCCTGGTAGGTATGGATATGATTGGCGCAACTTGTGGGCCGAAGGGCCTGTTTGTGCTGTAGTGTTCTATGTTCTATGGGACATGGGTGTCACTGGCTTTCCAGAAGTTATTGCCCATCCCTAGTTGTCCGAGGGCACTTGAGAGTCAACCATATTGCTGTGACTCTGGAGTAACATGTAGACCAGTCCAGGTATGGACGGCAGATTTCCTTTCCTGTAGGACATGAGTGAACCAGATGGGTTTTCTGATCATTGACAATGGTTTCACGGTCATCATTACATCCTTAGGCCCCTATCTTATCATTTTCATTCTAAGTGCTAGGCGGACTTGAAACTGGGAGAGTTTCAGATCTGACTTTTAGAGCCATTCACAGGCACCCCCATACACACCCTGCCTGCAAAAATATCAGCAACTCTGAATCGCGCTGCAGAAGCCCGTGGGTGGGGTTTAATGTGCCTGAAATCCTGCAGCTCTGATCGACACTTCCAACTGCGCATGCGCAGAGAAAAAAAGATAGAATGCAGTTCCACTGGTACATCCCTCCCGGGGCAGCTAATGCCTCCCCCTGGCCTCCACAGACATTGCCCTACCCCCACAACATTACTAACCCCCTTATCCCCCCATCCTGCCCACCACCCAGACTAATTTTGGGCCCCTTCCCCCTCACTGATCTCAAGCAGGGTGGTAGCGGACCCCCCTCTCCCACTGATCTCAGGCAGGGTGGCAGTGGACCCACCCACCCACCTTCCCCAACCAATCTCAAGCAGAGAGCCATCGGACACTCGGCACTCACCTCCTCACTAACAGGAGCGCCCGAATCAGATTTTTGTGGAGCATATCTGTTTCATGCCAATTCTGGATGAGCGAACGTGATGGCAAAGGGGGGAGTGCCGGTAAAATTGGGCATGCAGCTCACTAAGTCAACTTAAATGCATTCAAATGCATTTAGACCATAAGCTCATGAGACATAGGAGCAGAATTAGGCCACTCAGCCCATCGAATCTGCTCTGCCATTCAATCATTTAAATGGCCGTCACACCCATTGCGGGCGCGGTCCCGCTCACGTCCATTTTCGGGCCATGGTAAAGGGGAACTGATGCGGAGGTGGGCGCGGATCACACGGCTCACCTCACGCTCGACTTTGCCAAGTTTTCGCGCCAGAAAACAGGCACAAGTTGATGGTAAAATCGGGCACTTAATTCCAGATCTTTTTTGTTGAATTCAAATTCCACCAGCTGCCAAGGTGGGATTTGAACCAGAGTCCCTGGAACATTAGCTGAGTTTCTGGATTAGTAGTCTAGCGATTATACAACTGGGCCATTGCTTCCCCTAAGTGTGGTTGAATAAGTCCAAAATATTGTGGCATCAAAGCATCTCCGAAGTATCCTGAAGCAATTTGTTTGTACAATACAACTAATGCAAAGAAAATGTTTTCCTTTAAACCCCTGAAGAAATTTATGCAAACATCTTTTGAATAAAATGACACTAAATTTACCTCCACCATAGAGTCGTGCCAATAATTCATCAGTATAACAAAAGGCATACTTTTGACATACTTTGAATAGACATTCGAAGACGCACTTTCTCCCTCGAGAATTGTGACTACATAAAACAAGAACTGCGTCAATTCTGTCTTATATTCCCAAAGGCCAGAATCACAGAATTGTTACTGGGTAAAAGGAGGCCATTCAGCTCATCACGTCTGCGCCAGCCCTCCGAATGAACATTTCATTAATCATCATTTTGCTGCCTTCACCCCCATAACTTAGTCCAGTCCCTCACACAAACCAGCCTCCCATCCACTGACTCTGTCTACACTTCCCGCTGCCTCATCAAAACAGCCAGCATAATTAAGGACCCCATGCACCCCGGACATTCTCTCTTCCACCTAAATTCTCCCTCAGTGTATCCAAACAGTGTGGCGACTGGGAGATTTTCACAGTAACTTCACTGCAGTGTTAATACAAGCCTACTTGTGACACTAAGAAAGGAACTTTAAAACAAGAGGCAGCAATTGCTCTGTTACTCATGCCAACAGTTTACAATGTAGCCTGAATTTTAAATGTCCCATCTCGGGGGGCAGCAGTGTACAACATGTAATTATAAATGTGGATAAGTCAGAGTGAACATTCTGAGGTACAATCCTTTGTCAAATGTATCCACTTCATGATTCAGTTGCCATTTGAACAGAAATGATTTTAATGCAGTTGCACCTCCCACACCACCCCTTCCTGTAACTCTCCCAGTTTTCTGCAATGCCTCCCCCCAACTCACCCCCTCCCTGCCATTCTCACTCTGGTGTCAGGTCAATAAAATGGTGTCACAGTGGGAAAAAGTTTGGAACATGTTGACACAAGGGCTGGGCTTATCAGCTATGATTCAATGGTGGAGCGGACTCGATGGGCCAAATGGCCTAATACTACTCCTACATCTTATGGTTTTATGGACTTATTGTTTTAGGGGTCACTGTGGTCCTTTGCCAAAGGTGCCCTGGCGAGGTTACCCACCCTTACTGATGGCTATGCCACAGAAATTTAACACTGGGAGCAGCGTGGGTTGTTTTAAGGCGAGATTTTCACCTCTTTCTTGGGAGATAGTCCAGCCTTAGAGAGTGGTCAGCCAATCAGATGGCTGGCATCGCTGTACTCCCTGCAATGCCAGGAGGGAGTGGTGCCCACTGCTGGCAGCTCAGGCCATCCCCATGAAGAGGGGTCCAGATTGGGGGGCGTGACCAGGCTGGCAGACCCTGGAAAGAGCGGGTGAGTGGGGCCAAGTTTGAGGGGCTGGACAGGTAGGTAAGGGGGGGGAAGTATCAACAGTCAGGGAGTCTCCAATTGGGAACAGAACACCTGAAAAAGATGTTCCATTTTGCTTACCCAACACCAGCCCATGCTGCTGGGCCACCCATTGGAGTGAGCTTCACCCCATTGTGTGTAAAATAGTAGCAGGGAGGACCACTTAAACTGACCATTTAAAGGCTGCAATAACCTCAAGGGTGGGTGGGGAGTGCAATGCCTTCACCAACCACTGTATAATTCCAGACAGGTTTGGATGAGAATTTGGGAGGCATGGTTGGTATGTTTGCAGATGATACCAAGATTGGTGAACAGTAAAGAAGGTTATCTAAGATTGCAATGGGATCTTGATCAATTGGGCCAGTAGGCTGATGAATGGCAGATGGAATTTAATTTAGATAAATACGAAGTGATGCATTTTAGTAGATCAAAGATGGGCAGGACTTACTCAATTAATGGTAGGGCGTTGGGGAGAGTTATAGGACAAAGAGATATAGGAATACAAGTTCATAGCTCCTTGAAAGTGGAGTCACAGGTGGACATAGTGAAGAAGGCATTCGGCATGCTTGGTTTCATTGCTCAGAACATTGAATACAGAAGTTGGGACGTCTTGTTGAGGTTGTATAAGACATTGGTAAGGCCACACTTATGCACAGTTCTGCTCACCCTATTATAGAAAGGATATAATTAAACTTGAATGAGTGCAGAAAAGATTTACTAGGATGCTAGTGGGACTTGATGGTTTGAGTTATAAGAAGAGGCTGGATAGGCTGAGACTTTTTTCCCTGGAGCGTAGGAGGCTGAGGGGTGATCTTATAGAAGTCTATAAAATAATGAGGGACATAGATCAGCTGGATAGTCAATACCTTTTCCCAAAGATAGGGGAGTCTAAAATTAGAGGACATAGGTTTAAGGTGAGAGGGGAGAGATACGAAAGGCTCCAGAGGGGCAATTTTTTCACACAGGGTGATAAGAGTTTAATGCGGAAAAGTGTGAGGTAATCCATTTCGGTAGGAATAACAGATGTGTTGAGTATAGGGCTAACGGGAGGACTTTGAATAGAGTGGAGGAGCAGAGGGATCTAGGTGTATGTGTACATAGATCCCTGAAAGTTGGGAATCAAGTAGATAAGGTTGTTAAGAAGGCGTACGGTGTCTTGGCGTTTATTGGTAGGGGGATTGAATTTAGGAGTCGCAGCGTCATGTTGCAACTGTACACAACTCTGGTGCGGCCGCACTTGGAGTACTGTGTGCAGTTCTGGTCCCCACATTACAGGAAGGATGTGGAGGCTTTGGAGAGGGTGCAGAGGAGGTTTACCAGGATGTTGCCTGGTATGCAGGGGAGGTCCTATGAGGAGAGACTGAGGGATTTGGGGTTGTTTTCACTGGAAAGAAGGCGGCTAAGAGGGGATCTTATAGAAACATATAAGATGATTAGAGGTTTAGATAGGGTGGATGGTGATAGCCTGTTTCCTCGGATGGAGAAATCTAGCACGAGGGGGCATGGCTTTAAATTAAGGGGGGGTAGTTATAGGACGGATGTCAGGGGCAGGTTCTTTACCCAGAGGGTGGTGAGGGACTGGAATGCCCTGCCTGCTGCAGTTGTAAATGCGCCTAGTTTGGGGGCGTTTAAGAGATTGGTGGATAGGTTTATGGACGAAAAGGGATTGGTTTAGATTAGTGGGTCAATGTTTTTTTTTTAAAAATAAGACTGGTCAGCGCAACATTGTGGGCCGAAGGGCCTGTTCCGCGCTGTAATGTTCTATGTTCTATGTTCTATGTTCTAAGAGGCAATAGTAGAGGCAGGTACAATTCTGTCTTTTAAAAAGCATTTAGTCAGTTACATGAGTAAGATGGATATAGGGGTATATGGGCCAAATGTGGGCAATTGAGATTAGCTTAGCGGTTAAAAAAATGGTGGCATGGTCAAGTTAGGCCGAAGGTCCTGTTTCCATGCTGTAAATCTCTATGACTCTATGACACTAAGTTGCAGGCCAACCATTGGATTTTACACCATGTCCTCCCTTCAAACCTGCTAGAGGGAAGTGTAAAATCCAGCCCTACATGCGATCTACCAAGGCTCTATATTAGTTTAAAATAATCCCTTTGTTTTTCAATCCTATTCCTCCCGAATTGAAATCCAGTGTGCCCCTTGCATTTTCTCTGGTCTTGTTCACCCACCTTGCTAAGTTTAATGTTTTGGGAATTTTAACCCTTCATCGCCTGACTCCTCTAATCCATTTTGATTCCTGTTTCCTAAGACTTATGAGGATTCCATTGATGTGTTATCAAACTGCAACCCCCTCACACTCACCTACACTGGAATATCTATATACATACCCATTCTCCGCATTTATTAAGGCCTTTGGTGGGATGTAAAGATGACTTATACCAACAAATCAAAAACCTTTTTTAAATTCATTCATGGGACATGGGTGTCGCTGGCTGGGCCAACATTTATTGCCTAGTAGCCTTGGTTCAGAAGCCAGTTGAGAGTCACCAACATTGCCATGGCTCTGGAGTCACATGTAGGCCAGAACAGGTAAGGACGGCAGATTTCCTTCCCTATAGGGCATTAGTGAACCAGATGGGTTTTTCCAACAATCCACAATGGTTTCATGGTCATCAGCAAATAATTAATTCCACATTTGTTTTATTGAATTCAAATTCCACCATCGGCCGTGGCGGGGATTCGAACCTGCATCCCCTAGAACATTAGCTGAGTTTCTGGATTAATAGTCCAGTGATAATACCACTAGGCCATCGTTCCCCCGATGATATTGTATGGATGTGTTTTATGGGTGACGTGGATGTAAAAAAAAAACATTCACATCACATTGCATTTATCGTTTCTCTCATAACTGTAAATATGCATGAAGGCTTATTCAGTTTGTTAAACAATTTGTGTATTTGAATGATTCATAAACAGAGCTTAAAAATAGTCATCTGAAACAGGATGATAGTTCTCCTGAATCCAATACATGAAGAGACAAGAAGTTCATTTCCAAACAGTAAGATACGAATGGCCCAGTAATCATCCCAAAAGAACTGAATTTAATTTAAGAAGCCAGAACTTTATTTAGAATCATAGAATCTTTAGAAAAAGGCCATTTAGCCCATCTAGCCAACACTGACAATGATTCCACCCAGACCCTATCCCGGTAACCCTACATATTTACTCTGTTAATCCCCCTGACACTAAGGGGCAATTTAGCATGGCCAATCCACCTAATCCGCACATCTTTGGACTGTGAGAGGAAACCAGAGCAACCGGAGGAAACCTACGCAGACACTGGGAGAATGTGCAAGTTCTACAAAGACAGCCACCCAAGGCCAGAATTGAACCTGGGTCTCTGGTGCTGTGAGGCAGCAATGCTAACCACTGTAACTGTAACCTCAACTCCACAAGGCTTTTCCCTGCCATGTTAATCAAGTATCTCTATCACTGCCTTAAAAGTCGCTGCTTCCCTGCCTTACGAGGAAAAGAGCTCCAGAGACGCTGAGAGAAAAATCTCTCCTCATCTCCGTCTTCAATGAGTTTTTAAACAGTTACTAAATTCCCAACACAAGGAAATGGAGCCCCCGGAGGAAACCCACACGGGGAGAATGTGTAGACTCCACGCAGGCAGTGACCAAGCTGGGAATCGAACCAGGGCCCCTGGCACCGTAAGACAGCAGTGCTCATTGATGTGTCAGCATGCAATCCAAATTTAGCCAAATCCACCCTGTTAATACCCCTCTCAAAGGTTTCGATCTTGTCACCTCTTATTCTGCTAAACTCTAGTGAATACAAACTTGACCTCTCCAACCTTTCCTCAAAAGGCAACCCACCCATTCCTAGTATTAGTCTAGTAAACTGTCTAGAACCTTTATAATATGCTCTGTATCACTTCAAGTAGATTCACCACTATTTTTTCAAGGGAAATTAGGGATGGGGAATAAATGCCAACCTTATCAGTGAGGCACGGTGGCACAGAGATTAACATTGCCGGATTTTCAGAAGGCATTTGACAAGGTGCCGCATGAAAGGCTGCTACAGAAGATAAAATTACACAGTGTTATGGGTAATGTATTAGCACGGATGGAGGATTGGTTAACAGAAAGCAGAGTGGGGGTAAATGGGTGTTTTTCTTGTTGGCGATCAGAGAGTAGCGGTGTGCCTCAGGGATCAGTGTTGGGACCGCAATTGTTTACAATTTACATCGATGATTTGGAGTTGGGGACCAAGTGTAGTGTGTCAAAATTCACAAATGACACTAAGATGGGTGGAAGAGCAAAGTGTGCAGAGGACACTGAAAGTCCGCAAAGGGATATAGATAATCTAAATGAGTAGGCGAGGGTCTGGCAGATGGAGTACAATGTTGGTAAATGTGATGCCATCCATTTTGGAAAGAATAACAGCAAAATGGACTATTACTTAAATGGTAAATAATTGCAGCATGCTGCTGTGCAGAGGGACCTGGGTGTCCTTGTATAGGAATCTCAAGGAGTTGCTTTGCAGTTGCAGCAGGTAATAAAGAAGGCAAATGGAATTTTGTCCTTCATTGCTAGAGGGATGGAGTTTAAAAACAGCGAGGTTATGTTGCAGCTGTATAAGGTGCTGGTGAGGCCACACCTGGAGTTCTGTGTATAGTTTTGGTCTCCTTACTTGAGAAATGATACACTGACACTGGAGTGGGTGTAGACGAGATTCACGAGGTTGATTCCGGAGTTGAAGGGGTTGGCTTATGAGGAGAGACTGAGTAGACTGGGGCTATACTCATTGGAATTCAGAAGAATGAGGGGAGATCTTATAGAAAAATATAAGATTATGAAGGGAATAGACAAGATAGAAGCAAGGAAGTGTTTACACTGGTGGGTGAAACTAGAACTAGGCCTCAAAATAAGGGAAAGCAAATTTAGTTGAGGAGGAACTTCTTCACACAAAGGGTCGTGAATGTGTGGAATTCCCTGTCCAGTGAAGTAGTTGAGGCTACCTAACTGAATGTTTTTAAGGCAAGGATAAATACATTTTTGAACAGCAAAGGAATTAAGGGTTCTGGTGAGTGGGTGGGTAAGTGGAGCTGAGTCCACAAAAAGATCAGCCATGATCTTACTGAATGGTGGACCAGGCTCGAGGGACCAGATGGCCGACTCCTGCTCCTAGTTCTTATGCTCTCAGAGTGAAGGGGACCCGAGTTCAATTCCCGGTTTGGGTTACTGTCTGTGTAGAGTTTGCATGTTCTCCCGATGTCTGTGTTGGTTTCCTCTTGGCACTCCAGTTTCCTTCCACAGTCCAAAAATGTGCAGGTTAGGTGGATTGGCCATGCTAAATTTGGATTGCATGGTGGCACACTGGTTAGCACAGCACTAAGAACCCGGGTTCAATTCCCGGCTTGGGTCATTGTCCGTCCGGAGTCTGCACGTTCTCCCCGTGTCTGTGTGGGTTTCCTCTGGGTGCTCTGGTTTCCTCCCACAGTCTGAAGACTTGCTGGTTTGGTGCATTTGCCGTGCTAAATTCTCCCTCAGTGTTCCTGAACAGGCATCGGAATGTGACAACTAGGGGATTTTCACAGTAACTTCATTGCGGTGTTAATGTAAGCCAACTTCATTGAATCATGGAATCCCTACAGTGTAAAAGGAGACCATTTGGCCAATGGAGCTTGCACTGTCAACAATCCCACCCAGGCCCTATCCCCATAACCACATATATGAACTTCACTCATCCCCGTCAGGGTCAATTTAGCATGGCCACCCAACCAAACCCACACATCTTTGGCGTGTGGAAAGAAACCGGAGCATCCGGAGGAAACTCACACAGACATGGGGAGAATGTGCAGCTCCGCACAGACAGTGACCCGAGGCCAGAATTAAACCCGGATCCCTGGTGCTGTGAGGCAGCAGTGCTAACTAAACCCTATGCCGCCATGCCACCCACTTGTGCCACTAACAGATAAACTTAAAAATTGCCATTATAAGGAAAAGAATCATTAATTATAATCGGAGAATATTTAGCTGTAATTTTCTAAATCAGGCTCGAGTGATCTGTAGGGGAAATAGTCATCATCCATCTGGCGTTATTTTGCTCCTTCGTCTCTCTAATTAATAGGGGGATTGGGGTAAAATTTATTCCTCTTGTCATAACATAACAGATTATAGGCTGATCTCTGGTAATAAAAGGCAAGGTCGCAGCTCACATGAATGCGCCTAGTATGGCTGGAAGCCAGGCAGTGACCTTTACAACAAAATATGCCTCAAGTTGTCATCTTAATATGTCAGTGGAAGGAATAGTCACAAACTTTATGGTTATTGTGGATTAAAGGACTCGGGTAAGAAAGCATACAGTTTAATTCTTGTTGGCTAAAGTATTATGCAAAATTGCGCAGAACTGACATTACCCTGATTCCTCAGAGGAATCTGTGAACATTGGGCTTTTTTCATTACAGCAGTGATCAAGACCTGTGGGGCAGCACTGTGGCACCGTGATTAGCACTGCTACCGCACTGCGCCAGGATGTCAGGTTCAATTTCAGCCTTGTTTGACTGTCTGTGTGGCATTTGCACATTTCTCCCCGTATCCGCATGGGTTTCCTTTGGGTGCTGTGGTTTCCTCCCGCACTCCAAAAGATGTTAGGCGGATTGGCCACGCTAAATTGCTTCTCAGGGCAGAATTTTCCCATCTGGTAGCAGGCTGAATATGAACCATGTAAAGGTCCATTAACCTTGGGTGGGATTTCCTGGTCTTGGGGTGAATGTGGCTGGAAAATGCCACCCTTGATGTCCAGGAGACCAGCAGGGTAAATATATGGAGTTACGGGGAGAGGGCCTGGGTGGGATTATTTTTGGTGCAGTCTCAATAGGCTTCCTTCTGTACTGAAGGGATTGTATGATTATGGTAACTCAGTAATGTAAGGAAATCAGATAGAGAGGTTTTTAGTCAATAAGGGAGAATCAAAGTTTATGGGGATAAGGCGGGAGAGTGGAGTTGAGGATTATCATATTAGATCTCATGATTTCATTGAAAGGCAGAAAAGATGCGATGGGCTGAATGGCCTACTTCTGCCCCTTTCAGGTTGGAACAGCAGCACAATGAGATTCTATACCTTGTAACAAACCACCATATTAAGGCCCTGCTGATTTCCCTTACCTGAGCTGATTATCTGATTATAATGTGGTTATTTTGGATCTAGTAACCTAGAATATCGGTCTAATAATCCACACATCAATCTGACACTAGCATTTGAATTCAGTTAAAAGTAAAAAGTGAGTTAATAGTTAGCTTGACTATGAAGCTGTTGGATTGTCATAAAAACCCACCTCGTTCCATATTGTCCAAATGAAATTACCCTTATCCAGTCTGGCCTATCGGTGACATAAGGACGTGTAAAGATTTGATCTGATTCCAGATTTTTATTGAATTCATATTTCACCATCTGCCATGGTGGGATTTGATCACTGGTCCCCAGAGCATAACCCTGGGGCTCTGGATTCTTAGTCCAGCAACAACAGCACTACGTCACCTCATTCCTTCACCACAGAAAGGTCAGAGAATTCAAGCGAAGGTATCCTGAGACATGAGTCGATGCTTTTATTGTTTGACAGGAACGGGCGTTGCAGCATCTGTCTAGCAATGTAACGCATAAATCTGAGTGGACTTCAGAACGTAATGAAGTTATACACCAATCTAGGCATTAGATCAGATTCTTAAATCTATTATCGTGCCATCTGTTTTGTCAAAACCCTTAGCAAACCCACGGATGTCATTAGATCATTAACAGAAGAAAGAGACTAAATCAAGAAAACACATTAACCTTTGAAGACCAAACAGCATTTAAATTAATAAGTGCCATTTTCTTTCATTACCATCAATTAGAATCTCTTTGATTGATTTGTACGGTTTCCAGTGGGTTTTCAAACACCTGCTGTAATATTTGAGGGTCTTTGCCAGGGAGTTATAGAGTCATAGAAGTTTACAGCATGGAAACAGGCCCTTCGGCCCAACTTCTCCATGGTGGTCTTCTTTTTTATAACTCCTAAGCTAATCCCAATTGCCCGCATTTGGCCCATAACCCTCTATACCCATCGTACCCATGTAACTGTCTAATGCTTTTTAAAAGATAAAATTATACCCACCTCTACTACTACCTCTGGCAGCTTGTTCCAGGCACTAACCACCTTCTGTGTGAAAGAATTGCCCCTCTGGAGACTTTTGTATCTCTCCCCTCTCACCTTAAACCTATGCCCTCTAGTTTTAGATTCCCCTACCTTTGGGAAAAGATATGAACTATCTTCCTTATCTATGCCCCTCATTATTTTAGAGACCTCTATAAGATCACCCCCCAGCCTCCTACACTCCAGAGAAAAAAGTCCCAGTCTATTTAGCCTCTCCACGTAACTCAATCCATCAAGTCCCTGTAGCATCCTAGTAAATCTTTTCTGCACTCTTTCTAGTCTAATAATATCTTTTCTATAATAGGGTGACCAGAATTGCACACAGTATTTCAAGTGTGGCCTTACCAATGTCTTGTACAATTTCATCAAGATGTCCCAACACAGGGACTTAAAGTACATTAGATACAGGAACTGCTTTGCATGTGAGTTTGATTTGATTTGATTTGATTTATTATTGTCACATGTATTAGTATAAAGTGAAAAGTATTGTTTCTTGCCTGCTATACAGACAAAGCATACCATTCATAGAGAAGGGATGGAGAGACTGCAGAATGTAGTGTTACAGCTAGGGTGTAGAGAAAGATCAACTCAGTGCGAGGTAGGTCCACTCAAAAGTCTGATGGCAGCAAGGAAAAGCTATTCTACCTGAGAACAAAATATGGGTTAACCCTCAACAAGCTCTTTATATACTGACCAGTGGAGCAGCACGGTGGCACAGTGGTTAGCACTGCTGCTTCACAACGCCAAAGACACAGATTCAATTTCTGGATTGGATCACTGTCTATGTGGAGTTTGCACAATCTCCCTGTGTCTGTGTAGGTTTCTTCCAGGTGCTCTGGCTTCCTCCCATATTCCAAAGATGTGTGGGTTAGGGTGCATTGGCTATGCTAAATTTTCCTTCAAAGTACCCGAACAGATGTCGGAGTGCGGTGCCAGTGAATTTTCACAGTAACTTATTTGCAGTGTAAATGTAAGCTTACATGTGACTAATAAATTAACTTTAAGATCAAGTTAATACAAGGTACATCCATTCCAAAGTCTGATGGCAGCAGGGGAGAAGCTGTTCTACCTGGGAACAAAATAAGGCAGAGTACTTTTCTGAGTGATGCGGGATCTCAACAAGTCCCTTTAATGCTTCTTCTAAATGTTGTAGACATGTTGAAGTTATTTCAAGGATTGGTGACCACTGGTCAGTGTAACAAGCTTGTTGAGGGTTAAACCAAATAATGAATGGCGAGTACTGAAATCTTTTAAACTTTTATTACCTACTAGCAAGGAAAACAGATGCAGAGACTTAACTATGGTGTTCTGTCGATTCATATAGATACTTAGCAGTTACAGTTTATTACAGCAAATGAGAAATGAGCAACTTTCTAATTCTTTATTGGCATACACAATCCACCAATCATAGCATAGCTTTTTGCCCTTTCTTATCCAATAGAAAACTGTCTCCTTCATTAGTGTACAATGTCAACATATCTGTTTTTTTGCCAATTGTCACAGTAACTTGTTTTTATTTACATCCTGTGGCCTAGCCCTGTAATGCAATGTTTATGAAACAGATGCAAGGGTTAGATTAATCTCTTATCCTGAGTACACAAGCGTTGGCCTCACTGAAGGCCTTGTTTGCTAATAATGATTTTCCATTACTTGACAGAATTGTTTGTCATAACTTAATTTCCACAATTGTTATAACTTAATGCTCCCCTGCTAGCATCTGCAGTTTTTAACTGCTTTTAACTATAGTTTCACTAGTTCCAGCAACTCTGCAGTGTTCTGTGTGAAGTGAGCATCCTTAATCTTACAGAACAAAGTGAATTAAGTATTTGGCCATAGCTGGAATTACAGATTAATTTCCACAAGCTAAAATAGTTTTTTTACAAGCAGATAAATATACAGAGTATTTTCATGATGTTAACACAGCTTTAGGACCTGCTCTGGCTGCGGAAGCCCGGAGATCCCACACTTGCTTGCCATTGGGTGTTCAGGCCACTGAACTTAAGAAGGCCAGCTACTACATCCCTCCCCCTTTAATTCTCTTATTATACAATACATAAATCGCTTATACAATTCCCAAGACAATAGCAATAACAAGCATTTTTAACACATCAGAAACTTGAGGCAGGATTTTCCAGCCACGCTCGCCCCTAGACTGGAAAATCCCACCCAAGGTCAATGGATTTTTGTATGATCTGTCCCCCACCTGCTACAATTCCTCAGTCTGTCGAGGGTTTTTTTTTATTTCTCTGGGAGCTCAACTGGCTGAGTTTCGACTGTAGAGGCAGTTTCAGTTGGACATAGAACATAGAACATTACAGCGCAGTACAGGCCCTTCGGCCCTCAATGTTGCACCGACCAGTGGAACCAACCTAATGACCTTCTAACCTAAACTATTCCAATGTTATCCATATGCCTATCCACTGACCATTTGAACGCCCTTAAAGTTGGCGAATCCACAACTGCTGCAGGCAGGGCATTCCACACCCTGTTTCAGTAAGACTCCTCTCTTGAATCTGTGCCGCACTTCCCACTATTTCTTCAGGCTCATAGCTCCTTCAGTCTTTGGTATTTAGTGATTCTTCCCACTTCTGCATTCAACTCACTGCTTGAGCTTAATCCTGTGCCCTCACTTCTGGCACCTTTACTACTTGCACTTTCCCATTTTAACTGGTGGATCTTAATGCTCTGCCCTATTTGTAGCTCTCAGGTGCCCTTCTCAGCTCTCTCTATTGCTGTTCTCACTTCCATTACATTCTTAAAACTCAACTCAGGCTCAACCAACTGGTTCCTTTGCATAGCTGCTTGGTTTATATCGCATACCAATCGATCTCTTAACATGTCATTCAAAGCTGACCTGAAGTTGTAATGCTCTGCAATCTCCCTTGCTGTGAAGGCTACAAAGGTCTCCCCAGCCCCTCCCCCCATTGAGTTAAACTCATATCACTGCAGTGTTACTGAGGCTTTAGGGTGGTAATACCCTTTCTCTAGCTCAATGAGGTCTGCAAATATCTCTGTGTTGGGAAAATCCATAGATGTTAAATTTCATATTGAGTTATAGGTCTGGGTCCCACATGAGATAAGTAAAATTATTTATGTCTAATCCTCTTCCTTTATTCTATTAGTGCTGGAAAAATACTTCTAACCATTCCACATATCGTACCTATTGTTGTGTCGACAGCTTCTAGGCATCCCAAAGAGACACATGCCCGCTCACTCTTTTTCAGGTTTCGATTAATCTGATTCATTCTGCAGTTTTGCAATGATATCCTCTTCAAATTCCCCACACTACAACCACCGTTGCTCTGATACACCTCGTCGCCAACATAGGAATTGAAAAGATTGCAAGGAGCACAAGTTGGTATAAAGAACTGCAACGGTTTAGTTATAAGTAGATAACTTTATACTTTCACAATGTTAACTCTCCAGCTGCGCACTGCACCAAAATCCCCACGCTCGTTTCTTATTGGGCAGCATGGTTGCACAGTGGTTAGCACTGTTGCCTCACAGCTCTAGGAGCCTGGGTTCGATTCTGTCTTGGGTCACGGGGAGTTTGCTCATTCTCCCCTTGTCTACGTGGGTTTCCTCCGGGTGCTCCAGTTTCCTTCCACAGTCCAAAGATGTGCGGGTTAGGTTGATTGGCTATGTTAAATTGCCCCTTAGTGTCCCGGGATGTGTAGGTTAGAGGGATTAGTAGGGCACATATGTGGGGTGACATGGGATTGTTGTCAGTGCAGACACGATGAGCCAATTGGCCTCCTGGAGCAGAGTAGGGAATCTATGATTCTATGACCAGGTCACATGAGCCTTGCGATGTGTGCCCCTTAAAGGGGTCAGCTGTTCCAGAAGGAAAAGAACATTCTTTGAAGCTCCTATGCTGTTGACAAGCCTTAGTGTACAGCTGAAAAAATAAACTGCTAACGCACTGTTCAGTTTGGTGGCATAGAACCCTATAGGTTTACTTCTGTTATTATTTTCCACAGAACTCGGGTAACAGCATTGTCAGCCGCTAATGGTGGCATCACTCTTTTCAGTGTTGAGTGGGAGATGGAGATAATATACACATGTACTGTACAAACTGTCGATTGAAGGGAAATGCTAGGAAAATAACCCAAAGAACATCACTACAGCACAGCATACCTATAATTCAGTGAGTGAAAAATGGAAGTCCTCAAGTGTTTCATTGACTGAATTGATCCCTTGATCCCATTTTTGAGTTATTTCCCTGCAATTAGAGAGAAAACCTTTGACAGGAAGCCATTCTAGAATTGTTACCATTCATACGCTGCTGCAAAGTGGTGAATCTCTGGAATTCTCTGCCCGTTGAAGTGGTGGAGGCTGCCTCGCTAAATATTTTTAAGAAGCGGGTTGATGGGTTCTTGATAAGAGAGGGGATTAAGGGTTATGGGGAGAGGGCGGGAAAGTGGAACTGAGCCACAACAGATCAGCCATGATCTTATTGAATGGCGGGGCAGGCTCGAAGGGCTAGATGGCCTACTCCTGCTCCTATTTCTTATGTTCTTATGTTCTTATGTTCAAAGTTGCTCAAATTCCTGTCCAAAGTTCACAAGGATGCTTCTTTTTGTTGAGTATGGTTATTACAAATCCTGGGAGAAGCTGAAGTAAGGGGGGAACCCTCATCCTGTGATGTCCCGAGCATTCTCACCTAACCAGAGAGCAGAGTGGTCATCACCTGTACAGAGTATTTCCAGTTAATGAAAATGAGCAGTGCAGAGACTTAAACAACTGTACCGGTTTAGGGCGGAGGTGAATAATGTTAGGACTGGTGTTCTGCAAAGTGCTGACAGGACACTGGATGAAGCAGTTGGAGTTTCGCCCAAGATGATGGAGCTCTGTCAAAAAAAAAGCATTGGCAACCAGGAGACCAATGCAAGTGCGGCACGGAGAGGATTGGATGAAAGTGGCAAGTTGGACCGGGTGCAGAGCGTTGGCACATTTCCCAGTGCACTTTGGGGCAGGAAGAGGGTGGTTTTTCAGGTGGCGGCCATGCTGAGTGTTCAGTTACTCTGCCCACTGTCCCCGCCAACTTGTGGTTCAAGCCATCGTGTGGCTTGGCCACCGAGGGGGCTCATCAGTAACAGGAAGACTGGAGGGCGGGGGATGGTGGGGGGATGGGAGGAGTGGTGGGGGGGGGGGTGCTTGGCAACAAGTGTTGAGGGCCTCGAATGGGGATGCAGACTTTTGAAAAAAAATTAGTGTTCGAGTGGACCCACCGAGAGTGTTTTGTTAACCTTTCTGGGCCATATTGGATATAGCTCCTGCAATTAAAGGGATCAAGGGATATGGGGGGAGGGCGGGATCAAGATATCGAATTTGATGATCAGCCATGGTCAAAATGAATGGCAGGGACAGGCTGGAGGGGCCAAATGCAGATGTGGGACATCCAAGGTCAGAATAGAACCTGGGGCCTTGGCATTGTGAGGCAGCAGTGCTAGCCACTGTTTTTTTATTCAACCATTCGTGGCATACGGGCATCATTGGTTGGCCAGCATTTATTGCCCATTCCTAGTTGAGAGTCAACTACATTCCTGTGGCTCTGGAATCACATGTAAGCCAGACCAGACAAGGATGCAGATTTCCTTCCATAAATGACACAAATGAACCTGATGAGTCTTTCCAACAATTGTTTCATGGTCATCAGCAAATATTTTTTATTGAATTCAAATCCCACCATCTGCTGTGGCGGGATTCGAACCCGGAGCCCCAGGACATTAACTGAGTTTCTGGATTAATCATTCAGAGATAATGCCAATAGACCATCGCCTCCGTATGATGTAGGAGCAGAACTAGGCCATTTGGCCCATCGAGGCTTCCTCCACACCATGCAGCCAGGTTTAATTCTTTTTTGAAATATTTGTTGTTACAAATGTACGTCAACAGGTAGTGAGTCACTGTGGAAAAATGTTTGTGTGGTTGCTGCTGTGAGAGTTGCTTCTATAATCTACATTCACCCCAAACCCATCCTCTTACAAGAGCTGTGCAGATAGGATCAAAGAAGCTCTGTAGTACAGAAGAAGGCCATTTGGCCCATTGAGTCTGTACCGACCACAATCCCACCCAATCCCTATTCCCACAATCCCACTCATTTACCCTGCTAATCCCCCAGATATTCGGGTTAATTTAGCACAGCCAATCAACCTAATTTGGAGTGTGGGAGGGAACCGGAGCACCCAGAGGGAACCCACGCAGATTAGGGGCAAATGTGCAAACTCCACACAGGCAGTGACCCAAGGCTAGAATTGAACCTGGGACCTTGGTGCTGTGAAGCAGCAGTTCCAACCACTGTGCCACCATATCAATAGCGCTGGACTCCATGAAGCAGGAAGCATGGCGAGCGGGAGACGCTTGGGAAGGTTCTGTTGAAGATTTAAAAATCCATTACACCTTAGGTTAGTGACATAAGGAGACATCTGTTATATCTGCAGCCACTAATGATGAACTGACTGAGGGAAAGAGAGCGTGGGCAATTTTCCTTCAGGTCTATTTCACTCTGATCATTAATGCGAGTGAAAGAGTTAGTGTGAGCACAAAATGGGTTCATACCTCATTTCAAATGAATGCTAGCAGAAAGATGTGACAAGAAAAAATAAATTACCTACATTAGATGCCTATTAAATTTATTATGCATTATTAAAGGCAGTACAATTTTAACTTACATTTTTTCTGGCGATGATTTGTCTCACATCTTGGTGAATGGATTCAGTAAGTGAATAGGAAGTTGAAGTGTGGTGAGCTTTAATGGGATTCTGGCTCCTGAGTAATCTAACAGGGGCCAGGATCTGCAGACTTCTTGAAGTAATGTTTATTTATTAATCACAAATGAGGCTCACATTAACACTGCAATGAAGTTACTGTGAAATGCCCCCAGTTGCCGCATTCCAGCGCCTGTTCAGGTCAATACAACTAACACCAGCATATCCCAGGGGCTATACTGGATTTAGTTCTGGGGGCCTGGAATGCACTGCCAAGTCGGGTGGTGGAGGCAGGCATGCTGGGGTTGTTTAAGGCTTACTTAGACAGGCACATGAGCGGACTAGGGATGGAGGGATGCAGGAGACTTTTCTAAATAAAGATCAAGAGCCTTGGGACGTCCCTGGGAATCAATTGATTCCTATGGACGTCCTTCTAAAATATTTCATGGCTCACTTGCTTTATTTCTGCGCTTCTGGGGATTCCGTAAATGTCTGTCTAAGTTTTGCATGTTTATTGATGTATTTTCTTTTACTTCACAGGAGATTCGGTCAGCCTTGTGGACCAACAAGGGGCATACACGCAGTGGGTCGTGCGAGGGCTGCTCTTGGATGTTGCTTCGAGAGTTGCCTAGTGCTTCACGTCGTTAGTGTACGCTTAAACTGGACCATCTGACGGGCAACATGACAGCTCAGTGACTATCACTGTCTGCTGTGCAGATACATGGATTTGGGCCGGTGTCTGCGGGAGTTTGCACATTCTCCCCGTGATTGCGTGGGTTTTCTCCGGGTGCTCCGGTTTCCTCCCACATCCCAAAAAATGTGCTCTTAGGCTGATTGGTGTAACAAATTATCCCTAAATTAGTCTTCCCTCAATCTTCTCCAATAGGTGTAGACAAAGGTCATGGGTAGAGGAGGGCGCTCACAATGTCAAAATGGCGGCACGGGCTCGTTGGGCCGAAGGGCCTGTTTCCCGTGCTGTGTTGTTATTTGTTCTTTCAGACTGTGGGAGACTTATAAAATTCCCACAGGACTAAACAGGGTAGATGCAGGGAGGATGTTCCTGATATTGCGGGAGTCCAGAGCCTGTGGTCACTATCTGAGCATTCGGGGTAGACCATTTAGGACGGAGGTGAGGAGACATTTCTTCATCCAAAGAGTGGTGAGCTTGTGGAATTCATTACCACAGGAAATAGTTGATGCCAAAACATTGAATGTATTCAGGAGGTGGCTGGATATAGCACTTGGAGCGAACGGGATTAAAGGTTATGGGGATAAAGCAGGATTAGGCTATTGAATTGGATGATTAGCCATGATCATGCTTGAAGCAGACTTGAAGGGACAAATGGCCTCCTCCTATCTTCTATGAAGCCAGAGCACCCGGAGGAATCCCATGCCAACAAGGGGGAGAATGTGCAAACTCCACACAGACAGTGACCCAAGCCGGGAATTGAACCCAGGTCAGTGGTGCTGTAAGGCAGCAGGGCTAACCACTGTGCCACCGTGCTGCCCATTGTCTGTCCATTGACTATCGGTGGGACTGGATAACCTCAGTGGCGGGCATGGTTAGGAAATTTTGACTCATGATAACTGAGACCAAGGTCAAGGTCAGGATGGCATAGTGGTTGGCGCTGCTGTCTCACAGTGCCAGGGACCAGGGTTCAATTCTGGCCCTGGGTAACTGTCAGTTTGCATGTTCTCCCCGTGTCTGCATGCGTTTCCTCCAGGTGCTCCGGTTTCCTCCCACACTCCAAAGATGTGTAGGTTCGGTGGATTAGCCATGCTAAATTGTCCTTTAGCATCCCAAGATGCTTAGGTTACGGAGATCAGCGGGGTAAATATGTGAGGGTTAGAGGGATAGGGCCTGGGTGGAAGACTCTGTCGGAGAGTCAATGCAGACTTATTGGGATGAAAGGCCTCCTTCTGCACTCTAGGGATTCTACAATTTTATGAGTCCAAGAGGGCACAGAGGGGAAGGTCCAAGCTGGGACTGTAAAGGGATTCACCACAGCTGGCACCCAACTAGCAACACTCTCTCTCCCTTTCCCCCCATGCTGCAAAAAAGGGTAATGGAATTGAAGATCTGAGCAAAAGCTGACCTCAGGCAAGATTTTCCAACCATGCCCGCCACTGAGGTTATCCAGTCCCGCTGACAATCAATGGACAGACAATGGGTGGCACGGTGGCACAGTGGTTAACACTGCTGCCTCACAGCGCCACGGGCCTGGGTTTGATTCCTGGCTTGGGTCACTATCTGTGCGGATTCTGCGCGTTCCTCCCCGTGTCTGCGTGGGTTTCCTCCGGGTGCTATGGTTTCCTCCCATAGTCCAAAAGACATGCTGGTTAGGTGCATTTGCCATGCTAAATTCTCCCTCAGTGTACATGAACAGGCGCCAGAGTGTGGCGAATGGGATTTTCGCAGTAACTTCATTGCAGTATTAGTATAAGCCTACTTGTGACACTAATAAATAAACTGCAAGCTTTTTTATACCTTTGGACGGACTACCCAATCTCCCATGCTGAGTCCTGCCACAACAGGGCCAGAAAATTCCAGACAATAATTTTGTTTTTGTGTAATATTCTCTGTTGTAGAAAATTAAAATAAAACTAGAGACTGAATTCTCAAATGTCAAACATTTGCTTTAGTGAATAGGTATAGAAATAGGTTTTACCTCCATTACTTGGTATTTCACAACTGTGCTTCACCATCCCCTGTGCCATGAACCGAGACTCACTTGCACCCTGGCAGCACCCCATTATTTCCGTGGCACTTGAAGCTGTTTAATCATCACTCTGGATGCCCTTTCCGAGAGAGGTTGCAATCACTCCCCAGATCCCTCTGGAGTGGAGAAAGTTACAATGCAAACAGAGGGAAAGCCTTGTCCAAACACTTCAACCATCAGGTCTGATGACAAGTAAAAGCTTTGCAGCTTGTTATCATTGTACACGTCAGGGTTTCTGATCTGAAGATGAAATGTGCCATCTCGCGATCAACTGACCTGGTTAATGACAAGATAAACTGCATCTCTCTTGTCAGGAATGAAGTCCAAAGCACTTGTTTTTGCATCACTTTGTTGTGTTTTTTTCTCCATTTCATGTTTCCTTCTCCCGTAAACGTATTGATTTCTTCTGAGTACCAAACCCTGCCATTTTTTTCGATGAGAAATGACCTGACCAGTTGCCAGAATCATTCTTGTTAATCATATTTCTACAAGAGCTTCGAATCCTGGATTCATACCAGATAACGTGCCAAGTACCACCAGCACCTATCCTGGTTGTGCCCTGTCCCACCAATAGGATAGACCCAGCAGTGGTGGCAGCACAGTGGCATACAGTCATTAAGGAGTCCTTAATGTTGATGCGGAGATCCTTCAGAATGTTGGCCTTTATAGCGAGGAGGTTGGAATATAAAAGTAGGGAGGTCTTGCTGCAACTGTACAGGGCACTGGTGAGGTCGCAGCTGGAGTACTGTATGCAGTTTTGGTCGCCGCACTTGCGAAAGGATATATTGGCCTTGGAGGGAGTGCAGAGGAGGTTCACTAGGCTGATACCGGAGATGAGGGGGTTAGCCTATGAGGAGAGACTGAATAGACTGGGTCTGTACTCGTTGGAGTTTAGAAGGATGAGGGGGGGATCTTATAGAGACGTATAAGATAATGAAGGGGATGGATAGGGTAGAGGTAGAGAGATTCTTCCCGCTTAGAAAGATTAGCAGGACTAGAGGGCACAGCCTCAAGATAAGGGGTGGGCAGTTTAGAACAGAGTTGAGGAGGAACTTCTTCACTCAAAGGGTGGTGAATCTCTGGAATTCTCTGCCCGTTGAAGTGGTGGAGGCTACCTCACTAAATATATTTAAGTCACAGGTAGATAGGTTTTTGACAGACAAGGGAATTAAGGGTTATGGGGAGAGAGCGGGAAAGTGGAACTGATCCACTTCAGATCAGCCATGATCTTATTGAATGGCGGGGCAGGCTCAAAGGCTAGATGGCCTACTCCTGCTCCTATTTCTTATGTTCTTATCTGGACAGGTTGGGTGAATGGGCTAATCAATGGCAGATGCAGTATAATTTGAATAAGTGTGAGGTTATTCACTTTGGAAGCAAAAATAAGAAGGCAGATTACTATCTGAATGGCTGTAACTTGGGAGAGGGGAGTGTGCAGCAGGATCTGGGTGCACCAGTCACTGAAGGTAAGTATGCAAGTGCAGCAGGCAGTAAAGAAGGTAAATGACATGTTGGCCTTCATTGCAAGAGGTTTAGAGTGCAGGAGCAGGGATGTGTTGTTACAATTATACAGGGGTCTTGGTGCGGCCACACCTAGAGTATTGTGTGCAGTTTTAGTCTCCTTTTCTGAGGAACGATTCACTAGGAAAGATTCACTAGGTTAGGATTGTTTTTGCTGGAGTTCAGATGAACGAGTGGGGAACTCATGGTGACTTATAAAATTCTAACCGCACTAGGCAGGGAGGATGTTTCCGATGGTGGGGAGTCTCGAGCCAAGGGTCACAGTCCGAGGATTCAGGATAGACCATTTAGGACGGAGATGAGGAGACATTTCTTCACCCAAAGAGTGGTGAGCTTGTGGAATTCATTACCACAGGAAGTAGTTGATGCCAAAACATTGAATGTATTCAGGAGGTGGCTGGATATAGCACCTGGGGCAAACGGGATCAAAGGTTATGGGGAAAAAGTGGGATTAGGCTATTAAATTGGATGATCAGCCATGATCATGATGAATGATGGAGCTGGCTCGGGCCGAATGGCCTCCTCCTGGTCCTATCTCCTATGTTTCTATGTTTGATGTCGGACCCCATGAAGCCTCATGACGGCAGATCTAGCATGGGCAAAGAAGCCTCTTGTTGATTTCCGTGTACCACCAAACCCTTCCCTCCCCCATCAGATGACGAATCATCCATTTTGGACACTACTTGAAGGAAGCACTGAGGATGGCAGAATGTACGCTGGCAAGACATACTCCAATGACCATCCCTAAGAGTGGCTAAGTACTGCCACCATAGGCCAAGCTCCTAAAGGACATAGCTGCTAGACTGGGACTGTGGCAGGTGGTGTGGGAGCCAAGAAGAAGGAAAAACACACTTGACCTCACCCTTACCAACCTGCCTACCTCAGATGCATCTGTCCGTGATAGAATGGTTAGTGGTGAACACCACGTAGTCCTTGTGGAGATAAAGTCCTTAAAACATTGAGGATAGTCTCCATCATGTGTGGTACTACCACTGTGCTAAATGGGATGGACTTCGCACAGATCAAGCAGCCCAGTGAGGCATTGTGGGCCATGAACAGCAACAGAACTGTCTTCAACTATAATCTGTATGGCCTGGCATATCCCCCACGCTGCCATTATCGCCAAGCCAAGGGGATCAGCCCTGGTTCAATGGAGAGTGCAGTAGGGCATGCCAGGAACAACCAAAGAATAAGATGTCAACCTGATGAAGCTACAACACTTGAGGTCAAATAGCGTAGGCATCAAGCTCAGCAATTCCACAGCCAGCAGATGAGATCTAAGCTCTGCAGTCCTGCCATATGCATCTATGAATGGTGATCGTTAATTTAACAACTCACTGGAGGAGGAATTTCCCCATTCTCAATGATCGAGGGGCCCTGCACATCTGTGCAAAAGATAAGGCCAACGTAGTTGCAGCAATCTTCAGTGATGAGTGGATGATCTATCTTGGCCTCCTCCAGAGGTCCCCAGCATCACAGATGTCAGTCTTCAGCCAATTCGATTCACTCCACATGATATCAAAAGCCAGCTGAAGGCTCTGGATACTGCAAAGGCAATGGGCCCTGATAACGTTCCAGCAATAGCATTGGAAATTCATGCCCCAGAACTCGTCGCTCCCCTAGCCAAACTGTTCCATTACAGCCACAACACTGGTATCTACCCGGCAATGTGGAAAATTACCCAAGAACGTCTTGTGCACAAGAAATGGGACAAATCCAAATCGGCCATTTACTGCCCAATCAGGCAACTTTTAATCATCAGTAAAGTGATGGAAGGGGTCATCAACAATGATAGCAAGCAGAACTTAGTAATAACCTGCTCACCGACGCTCACTTTAGGTTCAGCCAGGGTCACTCAGCTCCTGACCTCAGTCCAACTTTGGTTCAAACGTGGACAATTCAGTTGAACTCCAGAGGTGAGGTTAGAGTTACTGCCCTTTTCACCAATTTGACCCAGTGTGGCATCAAGGAGTCCTGGCGAAACTGGAATCAATGGGTATCAGGGGGCAAACACTCCGCTGGTTGGACTCATACCTGGTACGTAGGAAGATGGTTGTGGTTGTGGAGGGTCAGTCACCTCAGCTCCAGGATATCTCTGCAGGAGTCCCTCAGGATAGTGTTCTAGGCCCAACAATCTTCAACAATCTGCTTCATCAATGACGTTCCCTCCATCATAAGGTTAGAAGTGGGGATGTTCGCCGAAGATTGTACAATGTTCAGCACCATTCGCGACTCCTCAGACACTGAAGCTATCCATGCTCAAATGCAGCAAGACCTGGATAAAATCGAGGCTTTGGCTGACAAGTGGCAAGTAGCATTCATGCCAGACAAATGCCAGGCAATGACCATCACCAATAAGAGACACTCTAACCACTTCCCCTTAACATTCAATGGTGGAACCATCACTGAATCCCCCACTGTCAACATCCTGGGGGTTACCATTGACCAGAAACCCAACTGGACTCACCCCATAAACACATTGGCTTCAAAAGCAGGTCAGAGTCTGGGAATACTGCAGTGAGGAACTCACTTCCTGACTCTCCGAAGCCTGTCCACCATCTACAAAGCCCAAGTCCAGGGTGTGACAGAACACTCTCCATTTGCCTGGGTGAATACAGCTCCAACAACACTCAAGAAACTTGACACCATCCAGAATAAAAGCAACTCACTAGATTGCTACCCCTTCCATACTCCCTCAACCACCGATGAACAGTGGCAGTTGTGTGTACCATCTACAAAATGCACTACAGGAACTCACCAAAGTTATTTTGACAGCACCTCCCAAACACATGATCACAGAGGGTGCACCTTCACCCTGGGGACTGCAGTGGTTCAATAAGACAGCTCACAACCACTTTCTCAAAGGCATTTAGGGATGAGTAGCAGATGCTGGCCCAGCCAGTGATGTCTACATCCCATAAATTAATTTTTAGAAAATCAAACTAAGAAGTGTCAGGTGGGTAAGCAATTGGTTTGGCAATTGTGTTACAGCCAGTGGTAAATACTTGAGAGCAAGATGCATAAAATATACAATTGCATTAAAAATTAATTTACTGATATGACTGCGAGCAGTGGAAGTGAATCAGAACTTCCAGGTTCTGGATGGAGTTGAGACGATTAATTAACTTTTGCCGAGCTTCTGTTAGAATGGCAATGAGAAGCCGACGAGAGTTAATCCCAGAAACTCCAGCCCTTAAAATGATCCATTAAATTCATAGAGTCATAGAATCCCTGGAGTGCAGGAGGCCAATCAGCCCATCTGCATCAACCACAATCCCACCAGGTCCTATCCTCATAACTCCATGTATTTACCCTGCTAATCCCCCTGACACTGGGATCAATTTAGCATGGTCAATCCACCTAACCCACGCATCTTTGGACTGTGGGAGGAAATCGGAGCACCCAGGGGAAACCCACACAGACACGGGGGAGAATGTGCAAACTCCACACAGACAGTGACCCGAGGCCGGAATTGAACCCGAGTCCCTGGTTCTGTGAGGCAGCAGTGCTAACCCACTGTGCCACCCAAATTGTAGAGGTAATCTGTAACCGTTGATGGATTTGTTTTCAAAAGTGTCCATGGCTTCGCCACTCCCTGGGTGGGATTTTCCAACTGTACTTGACCTGAAACCGGAAAATCCCACCCGAGGTCGACAGACCTTTCCATGGTCCGGCCCCTGCCTGTGGTGGACGGAATGGGGAAATTCACCCCCTCTCTCTGCAATCTCCACTTTCCTCGGAGCCTTCTGCACTCCTCTCATTCTAGCCTCTTTTTAAGCATCCCTGAGTTTAATAATTTCAGTAACGGTGGCCAAGTTTCCATTTGCCTAGCTCCAAAGTTCTGGAATTCCTTCCCTAACACTCTGCACCTCTCTTTCCTTTTTTAAAGCCGCCACTAAAAATTGCTGCACTATTGGAACTGGTGGGAGCCAGAGGGAATCCCATGCCTGCAATTTCACACTCCCCTCCCTCACCTAAAATCCCAGCAGTGGGGAATGTTAAAATACAGACCCATCTCTGCACAGTTGCTATGTGACCTGCTGTGCAAATACATATCTTTTTGTAATGGTGTGAAAACTCTCCATGCTCACTGCTGCATTCCTGCTGCATCTCTTTCTGTACCAGATTTGGGCCAGACATTTATATATATTGATAGAGTTGCCCTGATCAATGTTGGGAGGTTTAAGTTTATTTATTAGGACATAAAACATAGAAAAACCACAGCCCTTTGGCCCACAAGTTGAGCCGATGATGTCCCTACCTATTAGGCTTACCTATAACCCTCAATTCTATTAAGTCCCATGTATTCATCCAGAAGTCTCTTAAAAATCGAACAGTATTAGTGTCACAAGTAAAGCTTACATTAACACTGCAATGAAGTTACTGTGAAAATCCCTAGTTGCCACACCCTGGTGCCTGTTTGGGTACACTGAGCAAGAATTTAGCATTGTCAATGCACCTAAGCAGCACACCTTGGGGCAGCATGGTGGCACAGTGGTTAGCATTGCTGCCTCACAGCGCCAGGGATCCGGGTTCGATTCCGGCCTTGGTCACTGTCTGTGTGGAGTTTACACGTTCCCCCGTGTGTACATGAGTCCGTTCCAAGTGCTCCGGTTTCCTCCTACAGTCCAAAGATTTGCAGAGTAGGTGGATAGGCCATGCAAGATTGCCCCTTAGTGCCCCAAGATGTGTAGGTTAGAGGGATCAGCGGGATAAATATATGGGGTTACAGAGATAGGGTCTGGGTAAGGTGGTCTGTCGGAGAGTTGGTGCAGACTCGATGGGCTGAATGGCCTCCTTCTGCACTGTAGGAATTCTATGGTCTTTTGGACTCTGGGAGGAAGCCAGAGCACCTGGAGAAAACCCACACAGACATGGGGAAAACATGCAGGTTCCACGTAGACAGTGACCCAAGGACGGGAATCAAACCCCGGTCCCTGGTGCTGTGAGGCGGCAGTGCTAACCACTGTGCCAGCGTGCCATCCCGGTTGTCCTTTGTGTGGTGATTGAGGCATAGACTGCCAGGCAGCAGAGATGGTTGGATGCTGTGTTTCAGACTGGGGTTTGGGGGAAGGGATGGGATGCTTCCTGAATCAATGTTTAAAGGGGCCACGTGGTTCACCTTGTCTGTAATTAATCTGGTAATAAAAGCGTTTTCAGTAAGGTTTAATTTGTAAATTTGCTTCCTTAACATCTCCAGTGGCAGGACAGCTGGAGAGCTGAAAGAGGATTCTTACCCTGTCGACACCCTGGAGTGCAGGTGGGGAATGAGCTGATGAACAGATGTTACTGAGTGCTACTATTCCATATTGTGTTAGAGAAGCAACATAAAATGTGTTTGAACCAAAGGCATTACTGGAATGTGATCAAAGACAATGAAGAGGCTGTTTGTGAGGGCCCTTTAGTGCCTGAAGATACAAATGATTTATTTCTCAATGTCTTCGGATGGCAGACAGACATTTTTGCTTCAAGCAGGTAGCAGATGGGAGCAACGTGGGAATGCAAGGGCCAGCTTCAAGCTAACGTTCTGTTGATTTTCATTTCTTCTTTCTAATGAGGATAATCTTTTCCCTGAGCGTTGTATTGTTAATGTTTCAATCTTGATAGAATTGCTGCATTGGCATTGAGAACATAGCAATCTGGTTCCTCGATTATCCCTGCCTCACAATCCATCAGGCCTTCTCTCTCAGCCCCTCAGTGGAGGTCTCTTTACTGTGGCCTAAGCTGCTTCATTTGGTGAGGTTGAGTATGAGGGTTGACCAGCCCTACACATCTGGCCTGAGATTTCAGATCATGAGTACTCAGTCTACAGCACACAATTCAACTCTTGGTATTCCACACATTACATCTCCCAAACCATCTCACCTAATTTCAGCGTAGGAGTAAAACAAGATGGACAGAGTCAGAGAGAAATAATATTTTCTTGAATTCATTTTGTGGGACCTGAGCCACGGTGGCACAGTGGTTAGCCCTGCTACCTCACAGCACCGGGGATTCGGGATCGATTCCGTTGACTGTGTGGAGTTTGCACAGTCTCCCCGTGTCTGCGTGGGTTTCCTCTGGATATTCCAGTTTCCTCCCACACTCCAAAGATATGCAGATTAAGGAAATTGCCCTTGGTGTCCAAAGATCTGCAGGTTAGATTGGTTGGCTGAGCTAAGTTGCCCCTTAGTGTACAAAGGTGTGTAGATTAGGTGGATTGGCTATGGTAAATATACTGGATTGCAGGTTGGGGTTGCAGATGGACCTGGGTAAGGTCCTCTTTCGGAGAATCAGTGCAGAGTCGCTGGGTCGAATGGCTTCCTTCTGCACTGTAGGGATTTTATGATATGCCATTGGCTGGGCCAGCATTTATTGCCCGTCCTTAACTACCCTCCATTTCAGCGAGCAGTTAAGAATCAATCACATTGCTGTAGAGCTGGAGTCACATATATGCCAGACCAAGTAAGATTTCCTTTCCTATAGGACATCAGTGAATTGGATAGACGTTTACAATCCACAATGGTTTCATGATCATCAGTAGACATGTTTAATTCCACTTTATTACTCAAAGTTCACCATCTGATGTGATGGGATTTGAACCTAGGTCCCCAGATCTTACTCTGGATTACTAGTCCAGCAACAATGCCACTGCCCACAGAATAGAAGTCATGATGTGGATGTGCCGGCGTTGGACTGGGGTAAACACAGGTGTTGTCAGACTTTTTACACAGAATAGAATACAGAATTAGAATTATGTAAAATTAACAACACGGAAACTGGGCATTTGATCTACGTCATTGCTTATCCTCCACGTGAGATCTCCTCTTAACCTACTTTGTCCAATCCTACCAACATATCCTTCTATTTCTTATGCTTATCTGAATTTCCCTTCATGTATCTGTTCTGTTCGCCTCAACCACTCCCATCGGTAACAGGTTTCAAATTGTAACTAATGTTGCGGTCGAGAAATTTCTCCTGATTCTTCATTAGGGACAATCTTAAATTTTGCTGGCCATCTTGTGGCGCAGTGAGTAGCATCCCTGCCTCTGAGCCAGAAGCTCCAGGTTCAAGTCCCACCCCAGGACCTGATGGCCGAGGAAGATGGCCAAACAGGCCATCTAAAATGGCGTTTTGCAAAGCAGTCTGGGACAATTGATTGGACTCTTATCAATCAGGGGGACCAAGTCCTGATCAATTGATTGGCAATGGCCAAAAAGGTGCTTGAAACCAAACATGGTATAAAGGGTGCTGCGCCACCAGGAATCTCTCTCTCTCTCTGACCCCACGAGCAAGCTACAACAATGGTGACCATCACCAGCACAAGGAGAGCCACCATACCCGACAAGGAAGGAAGAAGAGCCACAATGCCAGACCAGCAGACGACTACCGAGACCAGCGCACAGATAAAGGCCAATATCTGCTTGCCAGTCGCGCAAAGTTAGGTTAAAGTCTCGTATTGGACTTGAACTTTAGTATTTTCCTGTAAGATAACTTATTGCTGGTTGGGTGGGTAATTATTGATTGTGGGAGTTTAAATAAATATTGGTTGTACTAATAAGATGTCTACTTGTAGTTATTTGTCCATCGTATAAGGGTTAAAACAGACTGTGCGGCAGGCAACAAAGGTACCTTCATAATGCAGCAAAATAGGTTGTGTGCTAACCTGCAAAATCCTTCTAATGACTGGCAGTAAAAGTGGCAGAGACTTCTGGTCAGTCATTTGATGAAAAGAACATTACAGCCTCCTCCATCACTATCCATAGCTCCAGACTACAGGTAGAAGTGCACGTTCGTACAATCATAGAATTCCTGCAATGCAGAAAGAGGCCATTCAGCCCATCGAGCCTACACCAATAACAATCCCACCCAGGCTCGCAAACCCGTATATTTACCTTGCTAGTCCTCCTAACACGAAGGGGCAATTTAGCATGGCTGATCCACCTAATCAACATGCCTTTCGGACTGTGGGAGGGAACCCACACAGACACGGACAAAACATGCAGACTCAACACAGATAGGGTACACTGAGGGAGAATTTAGCGTGGCCAATGCAACTAAACAGCACGTCTTTCAAACAATGGAAGGAAACCGGAGCACCCAGAGGAAACCCACGCAGACATGGGGAGAATGTGCAAATTCCACAGCACCAGGGACCCAGGTTCAATTCCCAGCTTGGGTCACTGTCTGTGTGGAGTTTGCACATTCTCCCGGTGTCTGGATGGGTTTCCTCCAAGTGCTCTGGTTAGTCCCCCCCAGTCTAAAGATGTGTGGATCAGGTGGATTGACCATGTAAAATTGCCCCTTAGTGCCAGCAGGACTAGCTAGGGCAAATGCATTGGATTATGGGGATAGGGTCAGGGTGGGATTGTGGTCAGCGCAAACCTGATGGGCTGAATGAACTCCTTTTGCACTGTAGGATTCCATGATTCCACACAGTCAGTGACTTGAGGAAGGAATTGAACCCGGGTCCCTGGCGCTGTGAGGCAGCAGCACTAACCACCGTGCCAAATAGAGGGATATGGGCCAAGGGCAGGCAGAAGGGATTTGTTCAACTTGGCGTCCTTTTTGGCACAACATCATGGGCCGTAGGGCCTGCTCCTGTGCTGTACTGTTCCCTCTTTACCTATGAAGTTAGTTTTGTCTACCATACTACAAAGGGGCTTGTGGTTACTTGAAACACTGTGGACTGAAGGAAAGAAGTTGAATGCTAACAAGTTGCTGTGCCCCACACAACACAGACAACTGGTTATCCAGTAGCATTCCGGTGAGGCCTAGTTGTAAAAACCAACTGGGCCTTCCCTCGGGGGACGGTGCCCACTCCCACCAGGTGCCTGATGGGAAGCCAACACCGAAAGATTTGACTCTAAAACCAAGATAAGTTTAAGAAAGCCCCAGGGAGGAGCAAGTGTTAACCTCGCTGTCTCTGTAGTTGAGACTTTATTAAAAAAAACTGGAAACCATCAGCACTTAATGAGGTAGTTTACAGCTAAGAGCCAATGTTTTGTCATCAGCTGTCAAGAATTTTCAATCAGGCTGGAACAATTAGGGTAAATGAATCTTCATTATTTAGGCTACCATCAGGCAGAGCTAATAAATTAACGTTTTCACCCTTCTAAATGAGCCTAATATTACAGTTCCAGCGCAGTAATCAAACTCCCACACAGCAGACACGATTAAAGAGAAAACAGGAGAAAACCCAGAGAAAGCACAGCGGCGTTCAAAGTGTTTGCCTAAAGCCCCGCGTCTCGCTGCAAACTCCGCTCGCGTGCAAAGTCTTTGAGAGATTTTCCTTTGTGCGGATCAGCAAGAGGTGGCTGTAATCTCTCTCCAGCTCAGTGTGTGTTGACAACAAAGGGCTTCTCAGGATCCCCGTCACGTGGCCGGCAGCGATAGCAATCTCGCTAACACCTTTTCGAAGAGAACAGAGGGATTACACGGCAATTTAAACGGCTTTACAGGCCACCGTCTCGAGGGGCTCAGAATCAAAAGGCTGGTTTTACAGCGGATTTTTACTGCCTTTTCCCCTCTGACCTGGAACCCACTCAGCTGCCAGGGGAAAGAGAAACAGACAAACTATTTCATGAATCGATGCGGAAAATCTCTGGGATAATTCGTGGGGAGATCTTGGAAAAACACTGACGTCCAATTTGTTGCTGACTGAACAAACTAGTCTCATGTTGTAAAACTAACAGGCACAAAAAGACTAACTGCTCATTCAAACATAGCTTTCAATTTGATCTGATTTATTATCGTCACATGTATTGGGATATAGTCAGATGTATTGTTTCTTGGGCGCTATGCAAAGCATACCGTTCATAGAGAAGGAAAGGAGAGAGTGAAGAATGTAGTGTCGTAGAGTTCAAAAGAGTTAGAACGAAATTTGAGAGCCATAGAATGAGGGTAAGACATAGAGTTAGAAGGCATACTGGGCAGAATTGCAAGAAGTCCCCTCGCTCCGGCGCCATCCCATGATCGATGGAGTATCGTGACTGAACACATCATCCCTCCCCTCACCCACTTTGGGAGGGGGTGACACGGTGGCCCAGTGCTGCCTCACAGCGCCAGGGAGCTGGGTTCAATTCCCAGCTTGGTCACTGTGCAGAGTCTACACATTCTCCCCATGTCTGCATGGGCTTCCTCCGGCTGCTCCAGTTTCCTCCCACAGTCCGAAAGATGTGCTGGTTAGGTGCATTCTCCCTCAGCGTACCCAAAACAAGGAGTGGCGACTAGGGCATTTTCACAGTAACTTCATTGCACTGTTAATGTACGCCTACTTGTGACACGAATAAATAGACTTTAAAACTTTTTCTATGCTTTCCACTTTCCCCTCCCTCACCTGCAATTAGCCGTGATATAGAATCATAGAATCCCACAGTGCAAAAGGAGGCTATTCAGCCCATTGAGTCCACATCAACCACAGTCCCACCCAGGCTGTACTTTTCTTTGTTCTTAACACAGAGATTTTATCTTTTGGAGAAACCTATTGCAGCAGATTATTAATGCGTGGAAAATAAAATGAGCATAGGGTTACTTGTTTTAGTCTCTCTATCAATGAAACAAAGCAATAAATGTTACTGAAGCATTAATACAACACATGCACAATGAGAAGGAATGCTATTCGTAAGTAGCATGTGTGTGTGTGCGCACGTCTCCCACAGGATACATTTTTAAAACTCAACCCAATGCAATAAAAATACACAATTAAAGAAGGCTAAAGAACATTGGTCCCCTGATGGTTTCCCCTTGTCTGCTATTATTGCTGTTATGGTGATATCCTTAGGTGGCATGACGTTTTTTGCCTTTAATAAAAGTAATCTCGCTTCTTTTGTGGAGCGCAACCGTCAGACAGTGTTCGAGCTTCACAAACCCAACCAGGGCTCGCAAAATGGTCCAAATGAACCCTGTGCGGCTTCCCATTCCCACAGTCCCAGCAGAAATAATCAGTCTGATTATGGTTGGTATAGTAACGGCGAACATTTGGCTGTTTGATCTCATAACAAGGCAGCTTTTCCAGGGCAGGAAGGCACCGTTTTCTATATTAGCGTACGTGACTGGCTCACTTCTGAATGAGCTTTCATGGCTGCAAAGGTAGACGGCAACAGAAGGAGCGATTGATTGACAGAGGTGAATCTCTAACAAGAAACTGATGAAAACTCAACATTATTGTCCAGTTGTTCTGAGAATGAAAAAGTTATCATCATAGACTCCTACAGTGCAGGGGTTTAGTTCGCAGTTTGTGAACCACAAACCAGTGCGGGAGAATCATAGAATCCTACATTGCAGAAGAAGGTCATTCGGGCCATCGAGTCTGCACCAACCACAATCCTACCCAAGCCCTATCCCTGTTACCCCATGCACTTACCCTAGCTAGTCCCCCTAACATTAAGGGGCAATTTAACATCCATCTAACCCGCGCACCTTTGGAGTGTGGGAGGAAACTGGAGCACCCGGAGGAAACCCACGCAGACACGGGGAGAATGTGCAAACTCCACACAGACAGTGACCCAAGCTTGGAATCGAATGCGGATCCCTGGCGCTGTGAGGCCACTGTACTAACCACTGTGCCACCATGCCGCCCATTTTTTAAAACATTGTTTGAATACCTGATCTACTATTTTAATTCTCAAAGTCCAATTACTTAGCACAATATGTTTGTTTTTTTTCTGTTAGGTGGTGGGGTGGGGGAATGAAGGTCTTAAGTCTAAACTGGCTGATGAAATGGTCGATATGGGAGGCAATGGTTAGCACTGCTGCCTCACAGCGCCAGGGACCAGGGTTCAATTCCGGCCTCGGGTTACTGTCTGTGTGGAGTTTGCACATTCTCCCCGTGTCTGCGTGGGTTTCCTCTGGGTGCTCCGGTCTTCGCCCACAGTCTAAAGATGTGCAGGCTAAGTCAATTGATTGACCATGCTAAATTGCCCCTTAGTGTCAGAGGGATTAGCAGGGTAAATATGTGAGATTACGGGGATAGGGCCTGGGTGGGATTGTGGTCGGTGCAGACTTGATGGGCTGAATGGCCTCCTGCACCGTGGGGATTCAAAACAAAAGTTCTAATTCTAAAACAAAATACCAGCGTGTTGCAGGGAGGCCAGATCTTGAGCTGTTCTTCTTTGTTTCAAAGAGAGTTACGCCTCTGAACGAAAGGTTGATTTACATCATTCTGTATCCTGTTTCCTCTGCCCCGCTGATAATGAACTGTAAATGCTGTCTCAGGAAGATTTATCCAATGTCAAACACAAGCCTGGCTGGCGCTACATTATCTGACTGTACCCAACTATTTCAGCACCTGGCCAACCTTTCCCCCCAAGCATGGTTACTGTGTCGCGGGACTGTCTCAATCCACTTCCTACACTGACAGAAATGGATTGCTTCTGCTGAAAAAATGCTCGGCGGTGCACTTTTGCAAAGATCATTTTGGAGCTTAAAAGCCTGCCCCATGAGAAATACTTCTGCGACTGCTGCAATTGACTGCTGCAGTGTGAGGTTACGCTGGAGATTCTTCATTCTCCCAGTGAAGCGTGCCTCTCTCTTAGAGTCATAGAGGTTTACAGCATGGAAACAGGCCATTCGGCCCAACATGTCCGTGCCACCCTTTTCTTTTAAACCCTGAAGCTAGTCCCCATCACATTTGGCCCATATCCCTCTATACCCATCCTACCCATGTAACTGTCTAAATGCTTTTTAAAAGATAACATTGTACTCTCCTCTACTACTACCTCTGGTAGCTCATTCCAGACACTCACCATCCTCTGTATGAAAAAAATTGCCCCTCTGGACACTTTTGTATCTCTCCCCTCTCACCTTAAACCTCTGCCCTCTAGTTTTAAACTCCCCTACCTTTGGGAAAAGATTGACTATCTAGCTGATCTATGCCCCTCATTATTTTACGGACCTCTATAAGATCACCCTCTCTTTGCCTTATCCTTGATCATTTTTTGTTCACTTTTCCTGATTTTTTTTCTCTCCTTCAGTTTGGCTCTCGGGGGAGATGTTGATCCTGACACAATGGCCGGAATTCTCTGACCTCGCCCAACCTCAGGGATTAACCCGTCCCGTTGCTGTGAATAGAGATTTGGCTGAGTGTCACATTCTCCATTTTCACAGGCAGTGGTCACAGGGCATGTGAGATTGGTGAATTCTGGCCAATACCCCAGACCAGTGATGGGCACCTAGACTGGTGAGTGGGTCACATGAGTGGCCCTTTTTCATCTCAATGGACCACAATATTAGAAATGGTGGCACGGTGGTTAGCATTGCTGCCCTACGGCGCCAGGGGTCCGGGATCGATTCCCAGCTTGGGTCACTGTCTGTGCAGAGGCTACACATTCTCCCCGTGTCTGCGTGGGTTTCCTTCAGCTGCTCCGATTTCCTTCCGCAGTCTGAAAGACATGCTGTTTGGGTGCATTGGCCATGCTAAATTCTCCCTCAGTGAACCCGAACAGGCACTGGAGTGTGACACCTAGGGAATTTTCACAGTGATTTTATTGCAGTGTTAATGTAAGCCTACTTGTGATGCTAATAAATAAACTTTAAAAAGCAAGAAACAGGAGTAGGCCATTTGGCCCTTCAAGCATGCTCCGCTTCTAGTTTCATCTTAACCATGACTGATCATCAAATTCAATATCCTGATCCCCTTTCCTCCCATATCCCTTGACCCACTTAGCTATATCTAATTGTTTCTTGAAATCTGACAATGGTATTGAAATTGGGATTGCTCTCTAACCATAACCTTATGGAATAAAATTATGTACTTTCAATACACGTTGAATATTCCATAGTGAGTTAGCAAAAATGTTTAATTATTCATATATTCATAGAATTGTCATCAACTTCAAATGGAAATAACCAAAAGAAATATTTAGTTACCTTACATATATTACAATTCACTCTGCTTATCTAAGCTAATCGCAGCTACAACTAAAAGTTATACATTTCTTAGTTACACTGATGTTTACAAAATTCTAACAGGGTCAGACAAGATAGATTCAGAAAGAATGTTCCCCATGGTGGGAGAGTCCAGAACTAGGGGTCATCGTTTGAGCATAAGGGGTAAACCTTTTAGAACTGAGGTGAAGAGAAATTTCCTCACCCAGAGGGTGCTGAGGGTGTGGAATTCACTACTACAGAATGTAGCTGAGGCCAAAATTGGTTGTGGATGGGTCTTTTTCTGCATGGAGGTTGGTCCTCCAGCGGAGTGCCCCAAGGATCTGTTCTAGGACCCTTGCTGTTTGTCATTTTCATAAATGACCTGGATGAGGAAGCGGAGGGATGGGTTAGTAAGTTCGCCGATGATACGAAGGTTGGTGGTGTTGTGGATAGACTGGAGGGATGTCAGAAGTTGCAGCGTGACATAGATAGGATGCAAGACTGGGCAAAGAAGTGGCAGATGGACTTCAACGCGGGTAAATGTGTAGTGGTCCATTTTGGCAGGACCAATGGGATGAACGAGTACAATATCAAGGGTCTTAGCAGTGTTGAGGAGCAGAAGGATCTTGGGGTCCGGGTCCACAGGACTCTTAAATCAGCCTTGCAGGTGGAGGATGTGGTCAAGAAGGCATATGGTGTACTGGCCTTCATTAATCGAGGGATTGAGTTTAGGAGTCGGGAGGTAATGCTGCAACTTTATAAGACCCTTGTCAGACCCCACTTGGAGTACTGTGCACAGTTCTGGTTGCCTCACTACAAGAAGGATGTGGAAGCTATTGAGAGGGTGCAGAGGAGATTTACAAGGATGTTGCCTGGATTGGGAGGCATGCCTTATGAAGTTAGGTTGAGGGAACTGGGTCTCTTTTCCCTGGAGAGACGAAGGTTGAGGGGAGACCTGATAGAGATTTATAAAATGTTGAGAGGAATAGATAGGGTGGATTCTCGGAGGCTATTTCCCAGGGCTGAAATGGTCACTACGAGAGGACACAGGTTTAAGGTGCTGGGGAGCAGGTACAGAGGAGATATTAGGGGTAAGTTTTTCACTCAGAGGGTGGTAAGTGAGTGGAATCGGCTGCCGTTGGTGGTGGTGGAGGCAAACTCGCTGGGGTCTTTTAAAAGACTTCTGGATGAGTATATGGGATTTAATGGGATTGGGAGTTACAGATAGTTCTATGGCCTGGTAGGTATGGATGTGATCGGAGCAGCTTGTGGGCTGAGGGGCCTGTTTGTGCTGTAGTATTCTATGTTCTATGTACAATGCTGTCTGATTTCAGAAGTAAATTAGATATAGCTCTTGGAGCTAAAGGGATCAAGCGATGTGGGAGGAAGGGGGATCAGAATATTGAATTTGATGATCAGCCATGATCAAAATGAATGGCGGAGCAGACCCAAAGGGCCAAATGGCCTACTCCTGCTTCTAGTTTCTATATTTTTATAAATGTGGGAGTGTAAAGTCCACTGGCACAAGGGATTCAGACTCTGTACTGGTATCACTCTTCAGAGTGGAGATAAATAAAGGGAATCTGGTGTAAGATACCGTCCTCCGAGGAGTTATTTCATCAGCTTCCCGCACTATTCTCATATCCCCGAATTCTCTTACTACCCAAAATTCTGTGAGCTGTTTCCCAAGTCTCTAGCACTCCAAAACCTGTAGTTTTAGTTTTAAAAGTTATTTATTAGTCCAGCAAATAGGTTTATGTTAACCCTGCAATGAACGTGTTGTCAAAATCCCCTAATAGCCACAATCTGGCACCTGTTTGGGTGCACTGACGGAGAATTTTAGTATAGCCAATGCACCTAACCAGCACGTCTTTAGGGCTGTGGGAGGAAACTGGAGGAAACCCACACAGATACAGGGAAAATGTGCAGACTCCGCACAGGCAGTGACCCAAGCCAGGAATCGAACCCAGTTCCCTCGCGCTGTGAGGCAGCAGTGCTGACCATTGTGTCACCATGCCGCCCTAGGCATCAGATGTAAACCTTGGGCCTCACAGCCACTGGATACTTGGCAGGGAGCAGAGAGACTTTATCATGTTGATGCATCAGGCTGAACATTCAATCGATAGTATTCTAGAGTTGTAAATATTAATTTTTAATGTTGTAGAGAAGACTTGTTTGTAGTTATCAATGCAGTTCCTCTGTGTTATTTATAAATGCATTGGTCTATATCTGTTTATGAGTTTATAAGTATTTTATCTGTGTGTATGCTATTTAAAAATTAATTTACCTGTGCATTATTGATCCATGTATTTTGATATATATTGTCAATATAAATTCTGTGAAGTTTTGCTCTCTGATATCTCATGTTTAAATATTTCCAATGTTTTCTGTGCTGGTCTATTTACCATCGTTCCTTTGCAATATATCTAAGTTAACTCCTTTATAATACGTTGCAATTTTCAAAATTCATCTGTGGAACATGGAGGTCGCTGGCTGGCCAGCATTTATTGCCTTTCCCTAGTTGCCCTTCAGGGGGCAGCTGAGAGTCAACCACATTGCTGTGGCTCTGGATTCACATGTAGGCCAGACCAGGTGAGGATGGCAGATTTCCTTTCCAAAAGGATATTAGTGAACCAGATGGGTTTTTCCAACAAATGACAATGATTTCACAGTCATTAGTAGATTTTTGATTCCAGTTATCGTTTATTGAATTCAAATTCCACCATCTGCCATGGCGAGATTTGAACCCAGGTCTGTAGAACATTAGCTGAGTTTCTGGATTAATAGTTTACTGATCATACCATTAGGCCAACGCCTCTCTAAATCTGTTCCCATTGCTCTTTCAAGTAACGCATTCCAAGTTACAACTTCCCAGTGGGAAAAATAATTCTTCTTTCTGCTTTCATTGGATTCATGGAATCTTTACAGTGCAGAAGGAAGCCATTTGGCCCATCAGGCTTGTACTGACAACATTGCCACCCAGGCCCTATCCTCATAGCCACACATATTTGCCCTGTTAATTCCCGACACTAAGGGGCAATTTAGCATGGCCAACCAATCTAACCCGCACACCTTTGGAGTGTGGGAGGAAACCGGAGCACCTGGAGGAAACCCATGCAGACACAGGGAGAATGTGCAAACTCCACACAGGCAGTCACCCGAGGCCGGGATTGAACCCAGGCCCCTGGCACTGTGAGGCAGTCGTGCTAACCACTGTGCAAATTTTCTTAAATCTGTCAATTGAAAAGTCTTACGACTTGAAACGTTAACTCTGTTTCTCCCTCTGCAGATGCTGCCAGACCTGCTGAGTTTCTCCAGCATTTTCTGTTCTTATTTCAGATTTCCGGCAGTATTTTGCATTTATCTGAAAAGTGCCTCCTGGTAACAGCCCTTCCTGCGGATGGAGACAGTGGCCGGAATTCTACCACCTCGCCCTCCACGGAATCGGTGCAAAGGAGGGTCCGATAGTAGAAATCTCCATTGGCTTTGGGTAGGAATCTTGCCTGAGTGAGGCTGTAACATCCAGCCCAATTTCTCTTTATTTATTCTATTGAAGCCTCTTGTTTGAATAAACACTGAGCAGTATCAGTAGCCCAGTGTAAACTCCATGCAGTTACCCAAGGCCAGAATGGAACCCAGGTCCCTGGCACTGTGAGACAGCAGAGCTAACCACAGCTAGGGCCTGGCCAATGCTTTATAAAGATTGAGTATGACTTCTGCGATTTTTTTGCTCCAAACCTCTAATCATCAAGCCAAGGATCCCAGAAGCCTTTTTTTAACAGCTTCATTAGTACGTCCCATCACCTTCAGAAATGTGTATATGGATGAGATTCCTGAAATGAATTCAGTAATCAGCAGCAATTGTAAGACGAGTACATTTCATTAGAGACCAATTTTTAAAAAAAATCAACTTTGATTAGAAAGTACACTTTATTACATGTCTATTTTTTTTAAATGAGAATCAGCTCGATGCCCCTGGCTGTTTGGAAATGATTTGTCTAACTATTGAGAAAGCTGTGCCACCAGTAATAATATTATTGCCCTGAAGAGATAACCGCAATTGGAGTGAACAAATGGTTGATTTAGTTGCTACATTTCAAGATGAAACAACCAAACAACATGTCCCAGATTGTTAAAAGCAAATTATTGCGGATGCTGGAATCTGAAACCAAAGGAGAAAATGCTGGAAAATCTCAGCATGTCTGGCAGCATCTGTAAGGAGAGAAAAGAGCTGTCGTTTTGGGTCTAAATGATCTTTGTCAAAGCTGGGTGCTGCAGATTGTTGCCTGCACTCCCCATGCAGTAGCTGACAAAGTGAACCACTTCATTCCATTCCATTCCATAAAATGCCCAATAATTGTCTTCTACAATACATAGTCAATCTGCTTCTATACCTGGCGATCCGGGTTCGAATCCCACCACGGCAGACGGTACAATTTGAATTCAATAAAAAAAACTTTAATTAAGAATGTACTGATGACCATGAAACCGTTGTCGATTGTCAGAGAAACACATCTCTTCCACTAATATCCTTCAGGGAAGGAAATCTGCCGTCTTAACTCAATCTGGCCTATATGTGACCCAGAGCCACAGCAATATGGCTGACTCTCAACTGCCCCCCTTCAGGGGGAGGTGATGGCCTAGTGGTTTTATCGCTGGGCTATTAATCCAGAAACTCCGCTAATGTTCTGGGAGCCTCAGTTCAAATCCTGCCACAGGAGCTGGTGAGGTTTGAGTTCAGTTTAAAAAAAAGCTTTAATTATGAATGTACTGATGACCATGAAACCATTGTCAGAAAAACCTCTCTGGTTCACTAATGTCCTTTATGGAAGGAAATCTGCCGTCCTTACCTGGTCTGGCCTACATGTAACTCCAGAGCCACAGCAACACCGTTGACTCTGAACTATCCTCACAGGATGAACAACAAATGCTGGCCAGCCAGCAATAATAATTATTTATTGTCCCATAAATAATAAAACCTCCCTAAGTGTTGAAGATGACAGCATTCTCGGGCAAGTTGTCTGAATTATTTTGTTTTGGGGGCCTCTCCATTTTGGAAGATATTAAGGCCGGAAGTTTTGCCCTCGAGATGGGGGGTAGGGGGTAGTGTGAGTTGGGCATATTTCTGGTTTGGCCCAGGAGAAACTGTGTGCGAGGGTGGGAATTTCATGATCAGCAGGGAGTGGGGGAAGTGGCAGGAGGGGGTGAGGGGCACAGTTTGGGGGGAGGTTGGCGGGGGGTGCTGATGTGGGGCTGCAGTCAGGCCAGTTGACTCGAGGTAGAGTTTGGAGGCAACCACATGCGAGATATGAGGAGGCAAAGGCATTGTTTGGGGGCAAACGTTGGCATGAGTGGGGCACCTGGGGCCATAGAAATCGTTTGTGTGGACATACCTTCATGAAACTCATGAAAGAATGAATTTTCTTTCAGTTACAGTTGCTCTTTGTGCCTCCGCGTATCATAGTATGGGATCAGCATGCTTTTTTATGATGATGTGAATCAATGGGCTGTTCAATGTTTGCAGTCCCTGGAGTTTTAGCTTCTCAGCTAATTCCTCACCTTGTCGTTGTCAAACCATCCCCAGGAGAGCAGTATGTTGGCCCTGTGCCTTTGAGATCCTGAGTGCTGCAGTATAAATGAAGCAATTGATTTTGTTTTTGTCTTTGTGTCAAGCAGGTACGGCACAATGATGCATTGACTCGAAGTTACAGGCTACCTCTCGTCCAGCCCTGTTAGCACCTCTCAGTCAAAGGAAATGGAATGGTAGCTATCTGTCTATGAGTGTTTTGCAATCTGCAGGTTTTAAAACTTTAGCTCATTCTCCACGTCAGAGGGTGGCACGGTAGCACAGTGGTTAGCACTGCCGCCTCACAGCTCCAGGAACCTGTGTTCGATTCCCAGCTTGGGTCACTGTCTGTGTGGAGTTTGCACATTCTCCCTGTGTCTGCGTGGGTTTCCTCCGGGTGCTCCGGTTTCTCGCCACATTCCAAAGATGTGTGAGTTAGGTGGATTGGCCACAATAAATTGCTCCTTAGTATCGGGGGACTAGTAGGGTAAATATGTGGGGTTACAGGGCCTGGGTGGGATTGTGGTTGGTGCAGGCTTGTTAAACCAAATGGCCTCCTTCTGCAGTGTAGGAGTCTGTCTATGAAAGCCCATTTTTCATTGTTGGAGTCTCCTCAAAAGACAACAAACAAGCGATAGCTGAAATTCGAAAAATGATTAATCTGGGAATGGGGCTCATCATTTTAAAAGAAGGATATTTGAATGGTATTTCCAGCTATAGCAAGCAGTCCCTTTAAGGACCGCATTTTATATTACCAGGAGTTTATTACACCCAGTGCCGACTGCGTTCAGGGTCACCCAATAATGCAGAGGGAACCTCAGACTGACCCCTCATCAGAATTTGCAAAGGATCTGACACTTGTTTTGGACTGGAGCCATGGACGCTTACTTTTGTCCACAGCAACTTCACAGCAATTGTAGCTTGCCCTGAGCAGTCTCCTCCTCTACGTCATAACTGAGGTATAGGAAGGAGAATAGAATCATAGGATCCTACAGTACAGAAAGAGGCCATTCTGCCCATCGAGCCTGCATTGACCACAATCCCACCCAAGCCCTATCCCCATAACCCCATGCATTTACCCTAACTAGTGCCCCTGACATTAAGGGGCAATTTAGCATTGCCAATCCACCGAATAATATTGGAAAATGGGAAACATGCTTTTTTTTAATTGATTCGTGGGAAATAGGTATCGCTGGCTGGCCAGCATTTATTGCCCATCCCTAGTTGCCCTTGGAGGGCAGTTGAGAGTCAACCACATTGCTGTGGCTCTGAAGTCACATATAGGCCAGACCAGGTAAGGACGGCAGATTTCCTTCCCGAAAGGACATTATTGAACCAGATGGGTTTTTCCAACGATCAACGATGGTTTCATGGTCATCAGTAGATCCTTAATTCCATATATTTTTTGAATTCAAATTCCTCTGTCTGCTATGATGGGATTCGAACCTGGGTCCCCAGAACATTAGCTGAGTTTCGAGATTAATAGTCTAGTGATAATACCACTAGGCTATGGCATGTATCTCCCAACTTGGCCAGGATTGTGACTGCTTTGAGAGTTTTAATATCTGAATGCTTGAAAATAGAGTCGAAAGTTAAAGCATTAAACAAGAAGGTCAACATAATTGGGGCCAACTGTTCTTTGCAATTAAGTAGAGTTAAAATTAAATATTCTTTGAGAGACAAAACATTGATAAACCAAAGAATTGGTTTTGCTCCAGTTTATTGAAATGTCTCTTTCAGCTTGCATGAAGAAATTGTATTTCCAGCTACAAAAACAGATGGAGGGACCTTTGGGGGTGGCAGAGTGGTTAGCACTGCTGCCTCACAGCGCCAGGGACCCGGGTTCGATTCCCGGTTTGGGTCACTGTCAGTGTGGAGTTTGCACATTCTCCCCGTGCCTGCGTGGGTTTCCTCCGGTTGCTCCGATTTCCTCCCACACTCTAAAGATGTGCGAGTTAGGTGGATTGGTCATGCTAAATTGATGATTAATATCAGAGGGATTAGCAGGGTAAATATTAATGGGGTTATGGGGCTAGCGCCTGTTGGCGGTGCAGGCCCGATGGGCCAAGTGGCCTCCTTCTGCGCTGTCAGGATTCTATGGGGGGGTGCGATTCTCGCCAAAAACTTCGAAGTGTCAAATTTGTGTGAAAATCCCGCTGGTTTCCTCAGTGGGATTTTCAAAATGAATCTCCCTGTGTAACCCAGAGTGCCCTAGTGTAAATCTCACTAAACATTCAGTGGGCAGGGCTTAGCCACACTCGGAGATGCTGGCAGCGTAGTGTCGAGCGGGTCACTGGGCATGCGCCAACCTGTCAGAACCGAGATTTGCAGTCGCCAAATCGCTGGCCGGCCCCGTGACCCCACATCACTGCCCTTCCGAGTACCCCCCTCAGCCCAATCGCTGGCTCCCCGAACAGGTCAGGGACAGCCTCGGCCACACCCCCTCCTCCCCACCCCACCCCACCACCCCTCCACCTGCATCCAGCCTGCCTCAATCCCCCCTGCCTGCTCCGCCCCCTTCCCAATCTCCTGATTTACCCACCACCCAACCGGTAGCCACAAACCACCCCCCCCCCCCACTCTCCGGCCGCAGTCCCAGCCCCCCCCCCCCCCCCCCCCCCCACCACCACCACCACAGCGGTAGGCTGATTTCCACCCACCATCCTACGGCCCAGCACGGCTGGTCTTCCTCCCTCCATCACTGAGTCCGAGTGCAGGGTGTCAGTGGCCCCACCCCCCCATTAGGCCCCGCCACCTTGGTACTGCCCAATGGCCAGTCAGCAGTGCCAAGGTGCCCCTTTGGACATTGTCACTTTTTCCCTCGGGCAGTGCCGGGGGTCCAGGCTGGCACTGCCCGGGGCCACCCGCCCTTGCCCCTGACCTCCTGGGGAACATCCATAGCCCCCCAGTGAGGTTGGGTCGCCAGCTCTCCGCAAGTGGGGAGCTATTGTAAACCTGCCCCTTTAAAGATTTCTGCTTTAACAGTTCACTGAATCATCATAGAATCCCTATAGTGCAGAAGGAGGCCATTTGGCTCATCGAGTCTGCACTAGCTTTCTAATAGAATAGCTTACACAGGCCTCTCTCCGCAGCCCCACTACATTTACCATGCTTAACCCATCTAACCTACACATCTTTGGACACTAAGGAGTAACGTAACATGGCCAATCCATCTGACCCGTATGTCTTTGGACTATGGGAGGAAACTGGAGCACCCAGACGAAACCCATGCAGACATGGGGAGAATTTGCAAATTCCACAGTCACCCAAGGCTGGTTTTGAGTCCAGGTCCCTGGCACACTGAGGCTGCAGTGCTAACCATGGTGGCACTATACCGCCTGTTGTTGGAAAACAATTTATGGAGGGTTTTTGAAAGGTATCCTAACCAATATCGCATATGGCACACTCCTGCCACGGAATGAGCAGGCACTAGGAAATCAATATTGTTATCTTGATGAGAATGTAGAGAATGGGGAATTGGGAAAAAAATCTGTGTGAGTATTTGGGGTGGAAGGTGGCACAGAGGTTAGTATAATGACAGGGACCAGGGTTCAGTTCCAGCCTCGGGCCACTGTCTGTATGGAGTTTGCACGTTCTCCCCATGTCTGTGTGGGTTTCACCCGGGTGCTCTAGTTCCCTCCCACAGTCCAAATATGTGCAGGTTATGTGGATTGGCCATGCCTAATTTCCCCTTAGTGTCAGGGGATTAGAAATGTAAATGCGTGTTGTTACGGGAATATGGCTTGGCTAAGATTGTGATTGGTGCAGACTTGTTGGGCCAAATGGCCTCCTTCTTCACTGTGGGGATTCTATCTTTCTATAAAGTTTGTGAGATTACATCCTTAGAAAATAATCTATTCATTGCAATACCTGCCAATGGCCATTCCTATGAAGCATTGTGTGTTTCAAAACAATTGTACCTATGACACATTTATGGAATCTTAATTTGTGAAATCCGAGACATTTTATTCACTTTTAATTAACAAGAATCCTCATTCCACCCCAAGTGCTTTAACTTGTGTGATAATGCTGTGCCTTTAAAAATTCTTTTTTTCTTTTTTCTTGGATTTCCTTTTTTCTTGTGTAAGATTTCTTTCTGTTTGTACACAACAGTTGTTACTGCAGCAGCATAATTGATCTGAATTGCTACCATATTTTTCTTAATCTGAGCTAATGCATTTTCTTATTTCAGTGTTTTCCCCTGGGATTTTTCAGAATGGGTCTTGATTAGGTTGATTGACAAGAAAGGTCAGGTGACCGGGTGGAGCTAGGCTTACACAGAATAATCACGCTCAGCTGTTGGGAGCTGTGAAGAGCAAAAATACTTCTGTGTGTCTCTCTGGAGATTTGAGATTGGGACCTGTAGAAAATAGGTCTCTTTCTCTGAAGTTTGAAGTCAGCTCTTTCTCTGGAAACTGTTTATGGGATTCAGAAGACAGGTATCTTTCTGTATCTGTCCACAGGGGTTAGAAAGCTGGAAATCTAGCATCCATGTGAGCAGATCTGTTTTTAGTGCTAATTGATTCTGAAATAGGATGTATGTCTATAGGAATATTGCTTAAATTGGAACAATAGAGATGGATAGCTATTAAGAATTCTACTTTGCCATGCTTAAGTATTTTAATTGGTAAAAGTTATGTTAATTCTCCTTGTTATATTCTAACAGTGTTCTTAAAGTTTGTTTTGATAAAAGCTTCCTAGTAGGTCAATTGAATCATACCTGGAATGAAATGCCTAATGTCTCACCCTAATGTCAAAATCAAAAAAAGTTGGGGTCCAGTTTAAATCCTTAATATACATTGAGTTTCTGATTTGGTCCCTAACACATCATTGTTTTGCTGGAAAACTTCACAACTAGCGTTATCTTTGGGACAGATATTGGCAAAGAATGTTGTTGAATCAAGTTATTTAAATCCTAGTGGACAATAACTAGAAGATTCTTAAAGTAACTTCTTGGCAAAACTCATACAGCTACTTTATGGTGACATTATGAATTTAGGAGCATAATGCACTTCTACTATATTTGATTCCTCAACTGGGACCTTGGTTTCATGCCACATTACTTATAACCCACCAACATTTGGCCTGGGCTTGCAAAATCTTACTAACTGTCCTGACTTGAGGCAATTCACATCTCTAACCTGCTATTAGCCCTCTCTCCATTCACATTGTGTGTACATGTAGAGACTTGATTACCTGTAAATTCCAACCATTATCTTGCAATTGAGTCTCTGTCTATATATGCCATGTTTGTAAATCCAACTATCCACTCACCTGATGAAGGAGCAGCGCTCCGAAAGCTTGTGCTACCAGATAAACCTGTTGGACTTTAACCTGGTGTTGTGCGACTTCTTACTGTGCCCACCCCAGTCCAATATCGGCAACTCCACATCATGACTATACTTCATAGAATCCTACAATGCAGAAACAGGACCTTTGGCGCATCAAGTCTGCGCCAACCACAATCTCACCCAGGTCCTATCCCCATATCCCTACACATACATGACAATACATACACATACCCGCTAATCCCTCTAATTTACACATCCCAGGACACTAAGGGGCAATTTTAGCATGGCCAATCAACCTAACCCACACATCTCTGGACTGTGGGAGGAAACCGGAGCACCCGAAGGAAACCCACGCAGACACGGGGAGAATGTGCAAACTCCACACAGACAGTGACCCGAGCCAGGAATCGAACCCAGGACCCTGGAGCTGTGAAACAGCAGTGCTAACCACTGTGCTATCGTGCCGCCCAAGCATACTTGTTGGCGCTAAACTGTGCAATCCAGTACACAAACATTTAAGATTCGATGTAACGTGACATTCTAGCTATTTTTTATTCTAATCTGGAGGCAAATGTTCTTCATAAATGTCCCTCCAATAGTATAGAGGTGGGCCAACCTCTGGTTACTAGAATCAGTGATATTGTACATGTTTTCATGAAGATTATTTTTTTACTCATTACTTCCACCAAAACTATTATACACATTGGAATTCTCCCACACAGACTGGAAGAGTCAGGCCTCAGCTGGTCAATAGGAGATGCAGCAGAGCTTGTGGTGATTTACCTTCCGGTTTACTCTCACTCCACTGAGCGCTGTCAAAAATAACTAATCAAATGTTACAGCACTTTCCCTTTAAGGTTTGTAACGCAAGCCATTGACAAAGGCGACCTAACTGCGAGACGGGGCTTCACGCTGGGAACTAGAAATGATTCTTTCTCACATTTATTCATGAATTTCACACAAAATCAATTGACTACAATCTGAAACAAGTCCATCCGGCTCAGGTCCACAGCATGTACGTGCCCACAATCCAATACAGGTTGGCATGAACAAAGGACAAAAAAAGTATAGCACAGGAAGAGACCCTTTGGTCCTCCAAGCCTGTGCCAATCATGATGCCCTAACTAAACTAAACAAAAATCTTCTGTCCTCACTCAGTTTGTATTCCTCTACTCTCTCCCTATTCCTGGACCCATTCAGATGCCACTTAAATGATGCTAATATGCCTGCTTTCACCACCTCCTCTGGCAACGCGTTCCCACTACCCACCAATCTCAGTGTGAAAAACTTCCTTCGCACATCTCCATTAAACTTTCCCGTCTCACCTTGAACCTGTGCCCCCTTGTAATTGACCTGGGATAAAGCCTCTGACTATCCACTCTGCCTATGTCTCTCTTAATTTTGTAGATCTCTATCAGGTCTCCCCTCAGCCTGTGTCATTCCAGTGAAAACAATCCTATTTTATTCAACCTCTCCTCATAGCCAATACCCCCGAGACCAGACAACATCCTGATGAACCTTCTCTCCAAAGCTTCCACATCCTTCTGGTAGTGTGGTGACAAGGCTGCACGCAATACTCCAAATGCAGCCAATGTTTTATATACCTGCAACATGATCTCCCAACTCTTATACTCAATGCTTCAGCCGATGAAGGCAAGCATGCCATATCTCTTCTTAATCTCCTTGGTCACTTGTGTTGTCAATTTTAGTGAACTGTGACCCTGTACCCTCAGATCCCTCTGGCTGTTAATCTGATGTATTCACCCAGAGAAGGGGTAAGGGGCAGGCAGAGTAAGAACTGAAAATGTCAAAGTTGGAATTCAAGTGTCACACACAAGCTAGGACAAAGCTATCAGAGCTTTACTTGCTCCGAGCTGTGCCATCCTCATCTGGGTTAGTGCTGGGTTAGAATGGGAAGGGGTGTCAGAAACCATCGCTCTGGAATATAGTCTTCTCCACTGGCCACTCTGCTTAATAGGGCTCCCCTCTTCCCCTCGCCTGCCCAAGTTGCCAAACCCTTTAAGTTCATGTCTTGGAATAGGAACCTTTTGTAAACTCCTGTCCCGGCAGCAAGTGGCACAGTGTTTGGCACTGCTGCCTCATAGCGCCAGGGGCCCGGATACAATTCTGGCCTTAGGTGACCGTGTGGAGATTGCACATTCTCCCCATGTCTGCGTGGGTTTCCTCTGGGTGTTCTGGTTTCCTCCCACAAAGACATGCTGGTTCGGTGGATTGGCCGTGCTAAATTGCCTCTCAGTGTCAGGGGAATCAGCAGGGTAAATATGTGGCGTTATGGGAATAGGGTGTGGGTGGGATTGTTGTTGCTGCAGGCTCGGTGGGCTAAATGGCCTCCTACTGGGTTCTGAAAGAAATGGCGGAGGTTATAGTGGATGCCTTGGTGGTTATTTTCCAGACGTCGCTGGATTCCGGGGAAGTGCTGGAAGATTGGAAAACAGCTAATGTTACGCCGTCGTTTAAGAAGGGTGCCAGGCAAAAGGCAGGGAATTATAGGCCGGTTAGTTTAACGTCTGTGGTAGGTAAAATGTTAGAATCCGTCATTAAGGAGGAAATTGCGAGGCATCTTGAGAGGAATTGCTTGATAGAGCAGACGCAGCACGGTTTCATTAAAGGGAAGTCGTGTCTGACAAATTTACTGGAGTTCTATGAGGATGTGTCTAGGGCGGTGGATAGAGGAGAGCCGGTGGATGTGGTCTTTCTGGATTTTCAGAAGGCGTTTGACAAGGTACCTCACAAGAGGTTATTGCAGAAGGTCAGGGGACATGGAGTTGGGGGTAGGGTGTTAGCGTGGATAGAGGATTGGTTGTCAAATAGGAGGCAGAGAGTGGGGGTCAACGGGTGCTATTCGGATTGGCGGTTGGTGACTAGTGGAGTGACCCAGGGGTCGGTGCTGGGTCCTCAGCTATTTACCATTTATATAGATGATCTGGAGGAGGGAACCGAGTGTAGGGTGTCGAAATTTGCTGATGACACCAAGATTGGGGGAAAGGCAAATTGTGCGGAGGGTGTGGAGAGTCTGCAGAAGGATCTAGATAGGCTGGGCGAATGGGCCAGGAAATGGCAAATGGAATTTAATGTTGGCAAGTGTGAGGTGGTCCACTTTGGTAGGAAGAATGGTAGGAAGGACTATTACTTACGTGGTGAAAAACTGCAGCAGGCGACGGTGCAGAGGGACCTCGGGGTCCTTGTGCATGAGTTGCAAAAACCCAGCTTGCAGGCGCAGCAGGTGGTCAGGAAGGCGAATGGGATGCTGGCCTTCATAGCGAGGGGGATTGAAAGTAGGGAGGTCATGCTGCAGCTGTATAGGGCATTGGTGAGGCCGCAGCTGGAGTACTGTGTGCAGTTTTGGGCGCCGCACCTGCGCAAGGATATTTTGGCCTTGGAGGGAGTGCAGAGGAGGTTTACTAGGCTGATACCGGAGTTGAGGGGGTTGAGCTATGAGGAGAGGCTGAATAAACTAGTCTTGTACTCGTTAGAGTTTAGAAGAATGAGGGGAGATCTCATTGAGACATATAAGATGATGAATGGGATGGATAGGATAGAGGTGGAGAGACTCTTCCCGCTCAGAAAAGACAGTAGGACTAGGGGGCACAGCCTCAAGATAAAGGGGGGGCAGTTTAGAACGGAGTTGAGGAGGAACTTCTTCACTCAAAGGGTGGTGAATCTCTGGAATTCTCTGCCCGTTGAAGTGGTGGAGGCTGCCTCGCTAAATATTTTTAAGAAGCGGGTTGATGGGTTCTTGATAAGAGAGGGGATTAAGGGTTATGGGGAGAGGGCGGGAATGTGGAACTGAGCCACGACAGATCAGCCATGATCTTATTGAATGGCGGGGCAGGCTCGAAGGGCTAGATGGCCTACTCCTGCTCCTATTCCTTATGTTCTTATGTTCTTATGTACTGTCAGGATTCGATGATTATTGGATCTTTATCCATCCCTGGTCATTATTTTAGGCTGAGCCAGGCTGCTTGAAATCTCAGAATCATCATTAAAATTCAACTGTGCTTCCAACCCCATATTGTCACAGAGATTTGTAATTTCCTCTGTAATTTCACTCTTAACTCAGTCTATTTGCTGCTGAAATTGTTTCTATGTTACATCTAATGATCATCTGGCTGGCCTCCAATCTTACACCTTCCAGAAAAGTGGGCTCATCCAAAGTTCGGCTAACTAAGCCCCGTTCACTCATCATCCATGTGCTCACTGACCTACATTACCGGGTCAACCAACATCTGAGCTTTCATGGCACATCCATTCCTCACCCTTTTTGACCCCTCTCACAATATATTCCACCACAAGTCTCGTATTCAAATAGTCATGTGGTAGTCCAGTATGGTATGGGCAGCACGGTGACACAGTGGTTAACACTGTTGCCGTACTGCTCCAGGGACTTGCGTTCGATTCCTGGCTTGGGTGACTGATGTGTGGGTCACACACACACACACACACGCACACACCCCCATAGAAACTTGAGCAGTTAGCAAGGTTGCAAGTCATTTGTAGGGTTAGCAAGAGCGCAAGTCAACCTTGTAAACAAAGCTCTGACTCATAACCGTCTTATCTACATTGCTCTGAAGAATGTCATATATAAAATGAACAGCACCAATCATCCACACTCGAGCATCTTAAATAGGAAGTCAAAGGTTGAGTGAGGCGATAACATTCCCTATCGGTCCTGGAAAAGTATTTCTGCCCATGCGGCCCCACAGAATGAGGTTTTCTCTTTGAAATGTTGCCCTCCCTGCAGTCAAACTGCAGATTTACAACAGCCGGACTGGAAACAGAATGGAACATCGTCGAGAAATTATTGACACTGTGTGACCTTAATTAACCCATGGTCAGCACTCTGGGCTGAGTCAATTCCTCCATCAAAGTCAGCAGTACTGGTATTTGCGGGAATGGAGACAATTATTTCTCATCGCTGTCCCGCTCTGGTCCCATCTAACAGTCAAAAGCCACCTTCCCTCTCGATGATCTTTCACTGAATGTGAAACATCTGACTCACTTAGTCTGTCAATCCAATTCCTCAGTTCCGAACCCACCAGCTCTCATCTCCCACCCAGCCCCACTGTCCCCCACCCTCTCCCCTCCTGCCTAGTGAAAGCCAGCCCATAACATTAACTGGTGTTATAGTGCTTGAAGTTTGTGGAGGAACCCTCTTCGTTAGACACAAAGCAGGCATTTTTCAACTTAAAGGTAAAATTTTAGTATTGGTGTCACAAGCAGGCTTACATTAACACTGCAATGAAGCGACAGTGAAAATCCCCGCGCCGCCACACTCGGGCACTTGTTCAGGTATACAGAGGGAGAATTTAGCTTGGCCGATGCAACCAGCACATCTTTCAGACTGTGGGAAGGAACTGAAGCACCTGGAGGAAACCCACACAGACACAGAGAGATCGTGCAGACTTTGCACAGGCTGTGACCCAAGATGGGAATCAAACCCGGCTCCCTGAGGCAGCAGTGCTAACCACTGTGGGCACTGTGCCACCCAATTACTGATGAACATATAACTGGCATTGCACATCACGAGCCCTTCATAGAGAAATGATGTGGTGTTGGACTGGGGTGGGCACATTAAGAAGTCTGAGGACAGCCTCAAATGGGATCACACTATATGTAACCCCCATGATTTGGCCTGGACTTGCAAAATCCTATTAATTGTTCTGGCTTAAAACAATTCCCAGCTCTTTAACCTGTAATTATCCATCTCTCCACTCACACTGTCTGTACCTGTAAAGATTTGATTACCTGTAAAGACTCTTATTATCATTATTGTTATTTTGCAATTGTGTCTTTGCCTATATATGCTGTCTTTGTGAACCCACCTCTCCTCTTATCTGATGAAGGAATAGTGCTCCGAAAGCTCATGATTCCAAATAAACCAGTTGGACTTTAACCTGGTGTTGTGAGACGTCTTACCATTCAAAGAGAAAGTGTTGTATCACAGCTTGGTATGGCTCCTGCTCTGCCCAAGACCACAGGAAACTACAAAAGATTGTGAATATTGCTCAATCCATCACGCAAACCAGCTTCCCATCTATTGACTCTATCTACACTTCCCGCTGTCTCGGCAAAGTAACCAGTATAATTAAGGGCCCCACGTGTCCCAGACATTCTCTCTTCCACCTTCTTCCTTTGGGAAAAAGATACAAAAGTCTGAGGTCACATGCCAACCGACTCAAGAACAGCTTCTTCCCTGCTGCCGTCAGACTTTTGAATGGACCTACCCTGCATTAAGTTAATCCTTCTCCACACCCTAGCGATGACAGTAACACTACATTCTGCAGTCTCTCCTTTCCTTCTCTATAAATGGTATGCTTTGTCTGTATTGCGTGCAAGAAACAATACTTTTCACCGTATGTTAATACATGCGACAATAATAAATCGAATAAAACCAAGCCCGATTTTCTCTTTTTAAGTTTGACGTAAACTTAAACATGAGGTGGGACTGCTCCTCATTTTCTTCAAGTGGCCAGATGCATGATTTGTGACTGAGATTCTGATGCTGAGACTTTTTTCCCATGAAGGTGCTTTGGGGAGGCAGCAGACAGATAACCTGAGCAGCACTCTCGCCACACAGACAGAGCTAATAAAGTTAATTCTTGTTGAGGGAGATGGCAGCCGTGAGGATGCCCTTGGTCTCATTTGGAGAAGAATTCTCTGTACATCCTGGCACTTTACGCTTGTACCAAGGCACAAACAAATTCACCCCTGAAGATCTTAATTGTGCTTCAAAATGGTTATTGAAGGGAGGACGTACTGGAAATCAAATCAGTGATTTACTCCTGCTGTTTATCTCTCACAAGTATTGAAGGTCCCAAAATGTGTTTGAAGTGTATATTGTCACTGACGGGACTTCCCACCTTCAGGACAAGAAGCCCGCAATGTTAGTTATTTCTTCTTCAAGATTAACTTCAGTTTAGCAAGGCGAATTCCTCCCATGGATTATGATGGATTTGCCTTCAATTATTTAATTACCCGAAGGAGCAGAATAATCACAATTTCCAGGAAAACAAACAACAAAAGTTCTCCCTCGTCAGCTTTATCTAGGCAGACAATCCAGGATGTCCAATTACACATCCCATTATTCAAGTCCTGATTTACATTACGCCCAGTGTTGTTGAAAGAACGAGGCAGAATGCTCCAGGAGTGCGGGTGTTTCACCCACATCTACATCTGTACCTTTAATCCAATTCACAGATCAATTATTCATCCAATTCTCCTCTTAATAGGATTAATCAATATGACACTGACTACTTTTAATGAAAATCTACTTCATGCTTCTGTCACCCTGCTGAAAAACCTTTCCTTTCATTTCTTGAGATCACATTTTAAGTCAAGTCCATCTCTTGGGAGCTGAGTAGCTTTACTTTATGGATAGTTCAGACATTCAGGCAAGAAGGATCCCAGTTTTAAGCTGTGCTTTGCACCACATGAGTTCAGATCAGCAGGGCAAGATTGCAATTGTTGATTTGGTTTATTATTGTTACATGTATTAACATACAGTAAAAAGTATTGTTTCTTGCACCCTAAACAGACAAAGCATACCATTCATATAGAAGGAAATGAGAGGGTGCAGAATGTAGTGTTACAGTCATAGCTAGAGTGTAGAGAAGGATTAACTTAATGCAGGGTAGGTCCATTCAAAAGTCTGACAGCTGCAGGGAAGAAGCTATTCTTGAGTGAGTTGGTACATGACCTCAGACTTATGTATCTTTTTCCCAAAGGGAGAAGGTGGAAGAGAGAATGTCCAGGTTGTGTGGGGTCCTTAATTATACTGGCTACTTTGCCAAGGCAGCAGGAAATGTAGACAGCGTCAATGGACAGGAGACTGATTTGCGTGATGGATTGGGCTACATTCCTGTCCTTTTGTAGTTCCTTGCGGCCTTGGGCAGAGCAGGAGCCAATAGCAATGGCCTCAGTTTTTGTGCTACAGAGAAGAGCAGGCATCCTTCTCGAAACCGCTATTCAGTGAATCCTACTCGGTAATGCACATTGGGGATACCAAACGGAAGCTGGATTGGGCCCCCAGGGTGTCATAGAGTCATAGAGATTTACAACATGGAAACAGGTCCTTTGGCCCAACTTGTCCATGACACCCAGTTTTTACTACTTAGCGATCGACCACATTTGGCCCAAGTCCCTCTATACCAACTTTGCCAAGTAACTGTCTAAGTGCTTTTTAAAAGGCAAAATTGTAGCCGCCTCTAATTCTGCCTCTTACAGCTCAGAGTGTTCCAGACACTCACTACCCTTTTAGTGAAAAAAATGCTTCTCTGGATCCTTTTGTACCTCTCCCCTCTCTGCCCTCTAATTTTAGACTCCCCTATCTTTGGAAAAAGCAAGTGACATAACTTTGATTTTATTTGATTTATTATTGTCACATATTGATTGTACAGTATTATTTTTGCAAACTATACAGACAAAATATACCATTCATAGGGCTCGATTTTACCGTTTGATTGTAAGTGCTGGATCTGGGCGTAATGCAGATCCGACTTGTAAACCTGCTCTCAGGTGTCCCCATATGCACCTAGCCTGAAAAAAACATCACAAGTCTGAATCGCACTGTGGACGGGGTTTATCGCGCCTGAAACATTGCAGCTCCGAACAGAGCTTGGATGTATGCATGCGCAGTGAGAAAGAAAATTTGAAAAACGTGCTCTTGTCACATCGCTCCCAGACTGCAAAAAGCAGATAAAATGGCCCAGGAACAAAAAGCACTCAGCCCAACTGCTCCACCATTCAGTCATAGCTGATTCTTTTTTCTCATCCCCATTCTCCCGCCTTTTCCCCATAACCTCTGATCCCCGTATTAAGATGATGTGGGATTAATTGAGGAGATCTGGAGACTTCTCTTCAGTGAGTGACACCTAGCCACATTTCCAAGCACAAACTCAAGCCTGTCTGATAGTCCAATAGCTAATCCCCCTTAGTGTCAAAGAGATTAGCCGGGTAAATATGTAGGGTTACCGTGATTGGCCTGGTTGTCGGTGGAGACTCAATGGGCCAAAAGGCCCCCTCCTGCTCTATCGGGATTCTATAGTAATCGCAAAACATTTTTAGGGAAGGCTGATAAATATTTAAGAAATAAAAGAATAGTAGGTTGTGCCAATTTGAAGGAGAAGAGCTTGGAAAGGTTCACATGAACATAGAACATAGAACACTACAGCACAAACAGGCCCTTCGGCCCACAAGTTGCGCCGATCATATCCATACCTACCAGGCCTATTTATAACTCTCAATCCCATTAAGTCCCATGTACTCATCCAGTAGTCTTTTAAAAGACCCCAGCGAGTTTGCCTCCACCACCACCGACGGCAGCCGATTCCACTCACTCACCACCCTCTGAGTGAAAAACTTACCCCTAATATCTCCTCTGTACCTACCCCCCAGCACCTTAAACCTGTGTCCCCTCATAGTGACCACTTCAGCCCTAGGAAATAGCCTCCAAGAATCCACCCTATCTATTCCTCTCAACATTTTATAAACCTCTATCAGGTCGCCTCTCAACCTTCATCTCTCCAGGGAGAAAAGACCTAGCTCCTGCAACCTATCCTCATAAGGCATGCCCCCTAATCCAGGCAGCATCCTTGTAAATCTCCTCTGCACCCTCTCAATACATCCTTCTTGTAGTGAGGCGACCAGAACTGCGCACGATACTCCAAGTGGGGTCTGACAAGAGTTTTATAAAGCTGCAGCATTATCTCCCGACTCCTAAACTCAATCCCTTGATTAATGAAGGCTAGTACACCACACGCCTTCTTGACTACGTCCCCCATTCCATGAAGTTAAGCATCATTGTCTGCCAGTTCTGCTGAGCATTTGATGTAATATTTTTCACCGCATTTCTGAGTATTGAGCCAGCCAGAGCAGGCAGCAGGAGGGATACTCCTATCTTGAGTTACTTCCTCCTTTCCCTCGGTGACGAAGCCCCAAATTGATTTTGGCCAGGAAGCCGCAGGATTCATCAGATTTTTTGACAAGCCTGATTAGAAAAGTTAGTGGATGACTAAGCAATGGCAAGCGTGGAGAAGATGAAGGCCAGCCCTTTACACCTGTCAGCGCAGATAAAAATCCGAATGCAGGGGAAACATGGAAAAGTAATTATCCTGGAGAATTCAGCCTCATCTTTCCGCGGGAGCCGCGGATACGTAATTATTGAAGGCAGGGTTTTGACAGTTCTGCCACGGATCTGGGGAGTTTGAGTTTCCTCAACGGTAAAGCACAGAGGAGAGAGAGATAGCGAGGGAGGACAGAATGAGGGCAATTAGAAAATGGTGAAGAGTCAGTGCAAAGACCTCCCAGCCGGATAACGGGCTGAAATAGCCGGAACCTTCTACGCAGAAGCACAGCTGCGGAAAGCCAGTCTCAATTTACACATTGGCTTCAGACAATAATTAAAAGAGATGTCGGGGTGGCATGGTGGCATAGTGGTTAGCACTGCTGCTTCACAGTGCCAGAGGCCCGGGTTCGATTCCTGGCTTGGGTCACTGTCTGCGTGGAGCCTACACGCTCTTCCTGTGTCTGTATAGGTTTCCTCCGGGTGCTCCGGTTTCCTCTCGCAGTCCAAAGACTTAGGTTAGGTGCATTGGCCAAGCTAAATTGATTCTTAGTGCCTCAAGTTGCATAGGTTAGCGGGGTAAATATTTGGGGTTCCGGGGATAGGGCCTAGATGGGATTGTTGTCAGTGCAGAATCGATGGGCCAAATGGCCTCCTTCTGCACTGTAGGGTTTCTATTAAGATGATCAAAGATACAGAACCTGGGTTAAACAATTTGTTGTGTACATTAAGGATAGTAGTTACGCTTGACTTTAACTCAGAATTGATAGAACAGGCTTGAGGGGCCAAATGGCCTACTCCATCTCCTGTATACTTAGAATTTTTTTTTACTGATGTACCATAGAAAGTATCCTTCTGGATGTGTCACAGCTTTGTATGGCTCCTGCTCTGACCAAGACCACAAAGGGTCTCTGGATTACTTGTTCAGTGACAATACCGCTATGCCACCACCTAGTGGTATCATCATTAGACTATTAATCTACAAACTCAGCTAATGTTCTGGGGACCTGGGTTTGAATCCCAACACTGCAGAAGGTGGAATTTGAATTCAGTAAAAAAAAAATCTGGAATTAAGAATCCACTGATGACCATGAAACCATTGTCGATTGTTGGAAAAACCCATCTGGTTCACTGATGTCCTTTAGGGAAGGAAATCTGCCGTCCTTACCTGGTCTGGCCTACATGTGATTCCAGAGCCACAGCAATGTGGTTGACTAGGGCAACTAGGGATGGGCAATAAATGCCGACCAGCCAACGATACCCATGTCCCACAGATGAACTAATTAAAAAGCTCGAGGTGCCAAATGGCCTACTCAGTCCCCTGTCTACTTAGAATCATAATTTTTGCAATTGCACCATAGAAAGCTTCCTTTTCAGGTGTAGCACAGCTTGCTATGTCTCCTCTTGGATACTAGTTTAGTGACAATATCATTACGCCATCGCCTTACGGTATTGTCAGTCGATGATTAATCCAGAAACTCAGCTAATGTTCTGAGATTCGAATCCCATCACAGCAGATGGTGGAACTTGAATTCTATCTGGAATTAAGAATCTACTGATGACCATGAATCCATTGTCGATTGACGGAAAAACCCATCTGGTTCACTCATGTCCTTTAGGGAAGGAAATCTGCCATCCATCCTAGCCTGGCCTATATGGGAATCTAGAGTGTGATTGACTCTTAAGTGTCCTCGGGCAACTAAGAATGGGCACTAAATGCTGAAGATGCCCACGTCCCACGAATGAGTAAAAAAAAATTACTCTCATGACAATTCATTATTGTGGGGCACATGGTGGCACAGCGGTGAGCACTGCTGCCTCACAGTGCCAAAAGACCTGGGTTCGATTCCCAGCTTGGGTCACTATCTGTGTAGAGCTTGCATGTTCTCTGCGTGGGTTTCCTCTGGGTGCTCCGGTTTCCTTCCACAGGTGTGGAAGGAAAGCCATGACAAATTGCCTCTTAGTGCCAGGGAGATTAGCAGGTTAAATATGTGGGGTTACAGGGATAGATCTTGGGTAGGTGTAGACTCGATGGGCCGAATGACCTCCTTCTGCACTGTAGGATTTTATGATTATTCCGAATATAAACGTCACAGTAACAGCTACGAAAATCACACGGGGGCCTGATGAAAGGGTTAACGTTAATGTAATGTAAAATATTTTGACTTACGCAGTATTACTGTTATATAATTTGCACTCCACTTGTAATTGGCGAAAACGCCAAACCATTTCAGTTCAAATCTCATCATTGTGATTAACAATTACTTCATGACTTCTCAGTTCCAGCTCCTAATGGTTCATCCGTGCCAAAATGTTTGAGCAAGAGAGCGTCCCAGTCTGAAATCGTAGACACTGGCGATTTTATTTTCCAGGGCTGACTATAACGCCTTGGGGCAGCCATTAAGGGACATATTTGAGCTCCATTTTAATGTCTTTTTCGACTGAGTGGCACCACTCCGTGCGGCCTCATTCGCGAACAGATGTGGTGAATCGATGGAGGGTTTGTGAGTTTAGTACATGCCTTCGGGGAGCGTTTGTACTTTTCTGCATCGCTTGCCTACTGCAAAATGACACGCATAGAGGTCTCTTTTATCAAACTTGTTTACAAAATGGTACAGTTGTCGCCTGAGCAAGTCTTCAGATGTGCTGGGTGAACTTGCTAATGCTAGGACTCAGGGGGGTACCTCGACTTTGGGGGGCGGGTGACGTTATAACACAGGTGATGGCGACTTTTATCCCTGTTCCAGCTTTTATTGCCATTGAAGTCAACGGGAACAATTGCGTGACTGGGGATAGAGCAAGGAGGGTGCGACTATTTAGCTATCACTTTCAAACAGCACCTCGGAGCAGTCAATATAGTCAATACTCAGATACTCGATATCTTTTCCCGAAGGTAGGGGAGTCTAAAACTAGAGGGCGTAGGTTTAAGGTGAGAGGGGAGAGGTACAAAAAAGCCCAGTGGGACATTTTTTTTCACACCGACAGTAGTGAGTGTCTGGAACAAGCTGCCAAAGGCAGTTGTAGAGGCAGGTACAATTTTGTCTCTTAAAAAGCTTTCAGACAGCTACATGGGTAAGATGGGTATAGAGGGATATGGGGCAATTGGGACTAGCTTAAAAGTTCACAGAAGTACTACAGTGCAGAAAGAGACCATTTGGCCCATCGAGCCTGCACCGACCATAATCCCACCCAGGCCATACCACCATATATTTAGCATACCCGCTAATCCCTCTAATTTACACATCTCAGAACACTAAGGGGTACTTTTAACATGACCAATCAACCTAACCCACACATCTTTGGACTGTGGGAGGAAACTAGGGTACCCAGAGGAAACCCACGCAGACACCAGGAGAACGTGCAAACTCCACTCAGACAGTGACCCAAGCCGGGAATCGAACCCAAGTCCCTGGAGCTATGAAGCAGCAGTGCTAACCACTGTGCTACCGTGCTGCCCATTAGGGTTTTTTAAAAAAACCCTCAGGGTTTGTGACTGTCTAAACCCTTAGGGTTTTTTAAAAAAGGGATGGCATGGACACTTTGGGCCAAAGGGCCTGTTTCCATGCTATAAACCTCTATGGCTCTAGGTCACCTCCTCCTGTGTCAATAGTTAAGCAAATTATAAATTAAGCACATTGCAGGAAGGATGTGGAGTCTTTGGAGAGGATACAGAAGAGGTTTACCAGGATGTTTCCTGGATTAGAGAGTATGAGCTATAAGGAGAGGCTGGACAAACTAAGGTTGTTTTCTGTGGAGCGTAAGAGGCTGACAGGAGACCTGATAGAAGCCTATAAAATTATGAGAGGCATCGATAGTGTTGACAGTCAGGACCTTTTTCTATGTCTAATGTTAGGGGTCGTGCACTTAAGGTAGTGGGGAAAAATACAAAGGAGATGTGAGGGGCAATGAGAGTGGTAGATGTCTGGAATGCACTGCCAGGGGTGGTGGTGGAGGTAGATACAGTAGAGATGCTTAAGGGGCTTTTAGCTAAGCACATGAATATGCAGGAATAGAGGGATAGGGACAGAATGGATTAGTTGAATTTGGCATCAGGTTCAGCACAACATAATGGGCTGAGGGGCCTGTTCCTGTGCTGTACCGTTCTATGTTCCATGTCCAAAAGTGGGGTGGGAGAAGACTCATGTGCAATGTAAACAACAGATGGGCCGAATGGCTTCTTGCTGGCTTATATGTTCGATGTAATTCTTCATACAGTTTTCTATCTTTCTGAATCTACCCTGTCCAATCCTATTAGAATTTTATAAGCTTCTATGAGATCTCTCACTCTTCTAAACTCCAGTGAATATAACCCCAACCAACTTAGTCTCTTCTCATTTGACAGTCCTGCTGTCTAGGAAAAGCAACCAGCACAACCAAGGACCCCACTCATCCCGGGCATTCTCTCTTCCACCTTCTTCCATCAGGAAAAAGATACAGAAGTCTAAGGTGACGTACCAACCGACTCAAGAACAGATTCTTCCTTGTTACCATCAGACTGTTGAATGGACCTACCTTTTATTAAGTTGATCTTCTTCTACGCCGTAGCTATAAGACTCTGCACTCTCTTCTTTCCTTCTCTATGTACAGTATGCTTCATCTGTATCACGCAAGAAACAATAATTTTCACTGTTTTTTTTAAAATTCATTCCTGGGACATGGGTGTCGCTTGCTGGCCAACATTTATTGTCCATCCCTCGTTGCCCTTTGAGGGCAGTTGAGAGTCAACCACAGTGCCTCCCGCACCTTAGGAAAGATAGCAGGGAGGTAGAGAGATCCTTCCCGCTTAGAAAGGATAGCAGGACTAGAGGGCACAGCCTCAAGATAAGTGGGGGGCAGTTTAGATCAAAGGGTGGTGAATCTCTGGAATTCTCTGCCCATTGAAGTGGTGGAGGCTACCTCGCTAAATATATTTAAGTCACAGGTAGATAGGTTTTTGATGGACAAGGGAATTAAGGGTTATGGGGAGAAAGCGGGAAAGTGGAACTGATCCACTTCAGATCAGCCGTGATCTTACTGAATGGCAGGGCAGGCTCAAAGGGCTAGATGGCCTACTCCTGCTCCTATTTCTTATGTTCTTAGGTTCAGTGCTGTAGCTCTGGAGTCACATATAGGCCAGATGAGTAAGGATGGCAGATTTCCTTCCCTAAAGGGCATTAGTGAACCAGATGGCTTTTTCCAACAATCGACAATGGTTACACGGTCATCAGTAGATTCATAAATCCAGATTTTTTTAATGGAATTCAAATTCCACCATCTGCCGTGGCAGGATTCGAACCCCAGTTCCCAGAACATTAGCTGAGTTTCTGGATTAATAGTTGAGTGATAATACCACTAAGCCTCCCCCATATATACTAACACGTGGCCATAATAAATCAAATCAAATCCAAGAGATTGTGATCTGATATTTTGGAGGAGGATCGTAAGGAATCTTTCTTCATATAATAGGCCTGACATCCCAGGAATCAGCCTGGTAAACTTTCGCTGTACTCCCTCGATAGCAGGGACATCCTTCCTCCGATAAGGAGACCCAAATTGCACACAACACTCCATGTGTGGTCTCACCAATGCCCTGTACAGTTGCAGCAAAACATCCCTATCCCTATACTCAAATCCTCTCACTATGACTGCCAACATACCATTTGCCTTCTTTACTGCCTACTGTACCTGTGCATTTATTTGTAGCGACTGATGCATAAGGACACCAAGGTCTCATTGAATATCCACCCCTCTCAATTTACACATTCAAGGAATAACCCGTCTTCCTATTATTGTTATCGAAGTGGATAACCTCACATTTATCCACATTGTACTGCATCTACCATGTATATACCCACACACTCAGCTTGTCCAAATCAAGCTGAAGCATTTTTGCAGCCTCCTCACAGCTCATCCTCCACCCAACTTTGTATCATCTGCAAATTTGGAGATAATACATTCAATTCCCTCTTCCAAATTATTAATATATAATGTGAACGGTTGGATCATAGCACAGATCCCAGGGAACCCCATTAGTCACTGACTGCTAATCAGAAAAAGACCCATTTATGCCAACTCTTTGCTTCCTATCTGCAAACCAGCTTTCTATCCATCTCAAGACATTACCTGCAATCCCATGTGTTTTGTCTTTACATAGCAGTCTGTTACTTGAGACCTTGTTGAAAGCCTCCTGAAAGCCTATATAAACCACATCCACTGGTTCTCTTTGGTCAACTCTGCATCCTCAAAGAATTTAGGGTCAAAATCCTGGAATTCCTTCTCAAATGGCACGGTGGGTCAACCCACAGCACGTGGACTGCAGCGATTCAACGAGGCAGCTCACAGGCACCTTCTCAAGGGCAACTAGGGATGGGTAATAAATGTTGGCCAGCCAGTGATGCCCATGCCCCAGGAATGATTTTTAAAAAAGAATTCCAATAGATTCGTCAAGCATGATTTCCTTTTTGTAAAATCCATTCTGACTTTGTCTGATTACATCATTGCCTTCCAAATGCTAAGTTATTAAATCCTTGATAACTTCTCCAGTACCAACATAACTGGCATGGTCTATGGGGGTTCCCTGTTTTCTCTCTACCTGCCTTTTTGAATAATGGGCTTCCATTAGCTATCCTCCAATCTGTAGGAATAATTCCAGAGTCCAAAGAATTTTGGAAAGTTACCATCAATGGATCTATTATTTCCAGGGCCACTTCCTTAAGTATTCTGGGATGAAGATTATCAGGAGGTAGAGATTTATCCACCTTCAATCCCATCAATTTCCCCAAAACCATTTCTCCACTAATACTGATTTCCTTCAGCTCCTCACTAAAACATGTTTCTTTCTGGTACATTATTCATGTCTTCCTTTGTGAAGGCTGAAGCAAAGTACAAATTTAATTCCTCGGCCATTTCTTTATTCCCCGTTACGAATTCTCCTGTTTCTGACTGTAAGGGGCCTACATTTGTTTTTGTCAATCTTTTTCTCTTTACATATTTATAGAAACTTTCACAGTTAGTTCTTATGTTCCCCGCTAGCCTGCTTTCATATCCAATTCTCCCCTTCTTCATCATAGAACATAGAACATTACAGTGCAGTACAGGCCCTTCGGCCCTCGATGTTGCGTCGACCAGTGGAACCAATCTAATGACCCTCTAACCTAAACTATTCCAGTGTTATCCATATGCCTATCCACTGACCATTTGAACGCCCTTAAAGTTGGCATCAATCTCCCTTGCTGAATTTTAAACTGCTCCCAATCCTCAGGCCAGTGCTTTTCCTTGCCAATTTGCATGCTTCTTCCTTGAATCTGACACAATCTCCAGTTTCCCTTGGTAAGCCATGGTTTGGCCAAAATCCCCTTCCTGCTCTTGCACCAAACAGGAATAAACAACTTCTGGTGTTCACCTATTCATTCTTTAAATTGCCTTTCCGGCAAATGGAATCATGAACTGAAACAAACTGGAAAGACGTTACCTCCCTTTTAAACTCTAAGAATAGAAGGAGAATATCAATAATTCACTGCGTTCTGCTAACTATAAAGAGCAGTAATACCCTCAACTTTAAAAATGGACACTAAAGCAAAACCAGTCAGCAACATAATAGGAATCAGAGAGACTAACGAAAGAGAATGAATGATCCCCTGCTCTAATTAAGCAGTTGCAAATTGCTATGTTCAAGAAAGTGCTGACGTAAGCATAAAATGTTGAAACTTGCTCAGTAATCCACGGAGGCTTTTGTACCAGAAATTTCAGGGGGATAGACATAATACCCAGATGGGATTTTTGGTGAGTAAAAGACCTCGGTGTCCTCGTGCTGCAAGTAAGTGAGTTTGTATAATCCAGTCAACTTCTTATACTGATCTGTTGAGACAAAAACAAGAACCAGTAGCAACCACTCGTTTGACATGTTGGATAAAGTCACAAAGAGCACTGTATTGGCCATCCATGGGGTTTTGTAACCTACACAGTCTATGTTCTCTAAGGGAATAGGCAGAAGTAACCCCACCTAGACCCCAAACACAAGACAAAACAAAGTAAGTTGTTTGATTTATACTCCATTGTTCAATCGAGTGTAAAATCCGGAATTTGACTCAAACCCTTCCTGTTCTCACCAGGCAAGTTCTTTTAAACATTGGCAGTAAGTTGGAGTAGAAATATGAAGAATAATTTGATGTATGATATTTTTAAGTGAGTTCAGATTTGGCGTGATCCTTTCTACGCTCAAGTGGTAGTCCGGACCGCAGGGTCACTTGTGGCCCATAACACCATAAGACAATAAGACATAGGTGCAGGATTAGTCCACTCGGCCCACCGGGTCTGCTCCGCTATTCAATCATGGCTGATTTTTTTCTCATCCCCATTCTCCTGCCTTCTCCCCATAACCCCTGACCCCCTTATTAATCAAGAACCTATCCATCTCTACCTCAAAGACACCCAATGACCTGGCCTCCACAGCCTTCTGCAGCAAAGAGTTCCCCAGATTCACCACTCTCTGGCTGAAGAAATTCCTCCTCATCTCTGTTTTAAAGGTTCGTCTCTTTCGCTTGAACTTGTGCCCTCTGGTTCTAGTTTTTCCTACTAATGGAAACATCCTCTCCACATCCACGCTATCCAGATCTCGCAGGATCCTGTAAGTTTCAATAAGATCCACCCTCATCCTTCTAAACTCCAGCAAGTACAGACCCAGAGTCCTCAACCGTTCCTCATACGACAAGCTCTTCATTCCAGGGATCATTCTTGTGAACCTCCTCTGGACCCTTTCCAAGACCAGCACATCCTTCCTTAGATATGGGACCCAAAACTGCTCACAATACTTCAGATGGGTCTGACCAGAGTCTTACACAGCCTCAGAAGTACATCTCTGCTCTTGTATTCTAGCCCTCTTGACATGAATGCTAACATTGCATTTGCCTTCCTAACTGCCCAGTGAACCTACACATTAACCTTAAGAAAATGTTCAACAAGGATTCCCAAGTCCCTTTCCTAAGCATTTCCCCATTTAGACTATTTAGAAAATAGCTTCTGCCTCCATTCCTCCTTCCAAAGTGTATAACCTCACGCTTTTCCGCTTTGCGTTCTGTTGGCCACTTCTTTGTCCACTCTCCAAACCTGTCCAAGTCCTTCTGCAGACCCCTTGCTGCACGGTAGAACGATTGAGAGACCAGTATTCCTGCTTCTCCCATCCCCAGAACTGGATGGCCACGGAAAATACATTCATAAGGTTGCCGATGGCATTGGGGTACTAATAGGAGAGATTCCTGATCAGCTGTGTGGTGAAAAGAGCCTCCACCATCATGATCCATAGCTCCAGGCTGCAATGAGCATTTGAGGTGCATGTAGCCAGTGTAATTCAGACTCTCCGAGTGGAGTGTAACACCACAGCCAATAAAGGATTGATCTGCTTTAAGTGATTTGTGAGCAAAGCACAAATAGAAATGCTGAATTTCATTACTTTGCAATCATCGTTGCTTACCTTACGAGTCATTGGTTTCCATTAGTCTGACAATAGCCGGATCACTGCTTTGGCTTTGCTTCAAGTACCAATATACTTACTAACTAATGTCTATAATGTTAATTGATGGGTTTTTGATAGGAGAAGGGATTAAGGGTTATGGGGAGAGGGCGGGAAAGTGGAACTGAGCAGCGACAGTTCAGCCATGATCTTATTGAATGGCGGGGCAGGCTCAAAGGGCTGGATGGCCTACTCCTGCTCCTATTTATTTCTTATTTCTTATTTCTAAAACAAGTTGGTTTTCAGGCTATTAGTTTCAAGTTATGATGAACAACATAGAATCCCTGCAGTGCAGAAGGAGGCCATTTGGCCCATCGGGTCTGCACCAACCACAATCCCACCCAGACCCCAACCCCAAGCATTCATTCCAGCTCGTGCCCCTGACACTAAGGGACAATTCAGCGTGGCCAATCCACCTAACCCACACATCTTCGGACGGTGGCAGGAAACCGGAGCACCCGGAGGAAACGCACACACCGTGCCACCGTGAAGATTCAATTGCCTTCCTGCTCCAGTTAATATTCTGGAATATATTCGGCAGAAGGCTGAGGGAATTGAGGAAGTTGGTGCGAATAAGGGGCGCCATGGTGGCACAGTGGTTAGCACTGCTGCCTCATAGCACCAGAGACCTAGGTTCGATTCCTGGCTTGGGCCACCTCATTATTGAGGTTTAGTTTGTGGTTTATAGTTGAGTTTATGGTCAATGGTGTTGATAGAGGAAATTTGGTGATGGCAATACCATTGAATGTCAAGGGAAGGGGTTTAGATTCTCTCTTGTTGGGGACAGTCATGTCTGGCAGTTGTGAGACTCAGATATTACTTTTCACTTATCAGCTAAACGTTATCCAGGTCTCGATCCAATGGGATATGAACGGGGAGGCACGGTGGCACAGTTGTCAGCACTGCTGCCTGGCAGCGCTAGGGATCCAGGTTCGATTTCCAGCTTGGGTGACTGTGCGAGAGTCTGCATACTCTCCCTGTGTCAGCTAGTGTTTCCTCCCACAGTCTGAAAAATGTGCTGGTTAGGTGCATTGGCCGTGCTAAATTCTCCCTCAGTGTGCCCGAACAGGCGCCAGGAGTGTGTCGACTGGGGGATTTTCACATTGCAGTATTAATGTAAGCCTATTTGTGACACTAATAATTACTTTAACTTCAAGGGAGGAATTGTCACTCCTAAGGATGTGCGGGCTTGGGAATGAAGGGAGCGTATAAAAATTGGGGTTTTTTGAGTGGGAGTGTAAATTAGCTCCAATATGCTGACTTCCAGAGGTACTCTTAGGAGCTGATAATGAGATAGAACAAAGAACAAAGTAAATTACAGCACAGGAACAGGCCCTCCAGCCTTCTAAGCCTCCAGCGACCATGCTACACATCTGAACTAAAGCCCCCTTCTCTTTTGGGGACCATATCCCTCCATTCCCATCCTATTCATGCATTTTATCAAGAGGGTGTTTTGGGCATTTAGTTATTCAATTAGGGTGGCACAGTGGTTAGCACTGCTGCCTCACAGTGCCAGGGACCTGGGTTCGATTCCAGTCTCGAGTCAGTGTCTGTGCAGAGACTGCACATTCTCCCTGTGTCTGAGTGGGTTTCCTCAGGGTGCTCTGGATTCTTGCCACAGTCCGACGATGTGCAGATTTGTTAACTGGCTGCGCTAATTTGCCCCTTCTTGTCAGGGGGACTAACAGGGTAAATATGTGGGGTTATGGGGATAGGGTCTGGATGGAATTGTTGTTGGTGCAGGCTCGATGAGCTGAATGGCCTCCTTCTGTACTGTATGGATTCATTCATTCAAGATTCCCCTTAGAAGTCACTATTGCATCTGCTTCCACCACTTCCCTCGGCAGCGAGTTCCAGGCACAGTTTTTAAATTGTGTTTTCAATATGGTGTTTTTAACCTGTTTTTAATTTGGTTCTGTGTTTGCTTTTAGCAGCGTGTGTTTCCAGGGTATTGCTGAGGGGAATGGAGGTGGGTTTGGTCAGCAGTTCAGGTGGGTATTTAAACTTGTCATTGTCCCAGCTGAGTAAATGCTCACTTCTCGCAGCTGCTGCCTCTGTTCCCTCTGCCAGATGTTTGACAGGGAGTGCTTCTGTATCGCAGCTTCACCGAACCTCGGAGAATTTCAGCTGGGGAGGAGCGGGAATGCAGTCGCCGTGGGGTGAGTTTGAGAGCACAATCAGGAGTGGGTCAACAGTCACAGCTCTGTGACGTTGTGTTTGAATCAGGACCTGCAGTGTGGGGTGGGGAGGGCGAGATCCAAGGCAAGAGCTTTAGGTGGAAACAGACAGAGGGACTAATTGCTCATCTTACGCTAAAGGGGAGGAGGAGGATGATGACATTGGAGCCACCCATCACCAGGTCAGCATGGTGGCACACTAGTTAGTGCTGCTGCCTCACAGCGGAGGGACCCAGGTTCGATTCCCGGCTTGTCTGCTTGGAGTCTGCACATTCTCCCCATGTCTGCTTGGGTTTTGTCTGGGTGCTCCGGTTTCCTCCCGCCATCCAAAAGATGTGCTGGTTAGATGCATTGGCCGTGCTAAATTTTCCCTCGGTGTACTCGAACAGGCGCTAGAGCGCGGCGACGAGGGGATTTTCACAGTAACTTCATTGCAGTGTTAATGTAAACCTCCTTGTGACACTAATAAATAAGCTTAAAAACTAATAATAGAACATTGGATAGTACAGGGCCTTCAGCCCCCGATGTTGTGCTGAGCTATGTCCAAACCCAAGCTCAAGCTATCCCACTCCCTATCATTCTGGTGTATTCCATGTGCCTATCCAATAAATGCTTGAAAGTTCCTAAAGTGTCTGACTCCACTATCACAGCAGGCAGTGCATTCCACAACCCAACCAATAAGTTCTTCAATTTACACTTGCTGCTGCTACTACCTGGTGCCTCTCGTTGGTCTTGTTTGTGTTTGTAACTTCTGGCCTTTGGACTGCTTCCCAACCACTCCCTCCATCCATGGACATGGACCAGACTGACCTGGCCTACTCTGGAGTTTTGGGACATGGACATCAATGGCTGGCCAGCATTTATTGGCCATCCCTAGTTGCCTGATGGCAGATTGAGAGTCAACCACATTTCTGTGGCTCTGGAGTCACATTAGAGTCAGACTAGGTACAGATGGCAAATTTCCTTCCCTAAAGAACATAGAAACATAGAAGATAGGAGGAGGCCATTTGGCCCTTCAAGGCTGTACTGCCATTCATCACGATCATCCAACTCAATAGCCTAATCCAGCTTTTTCCCCATAACCTTTGATCCCATTCACCCCACGTGCTATATCCAGCTGCCACTTGAATACATTCAATGTTTTGGCATCAACTACTTCCTGTGGTAATGAGTTCCACATTAGTGAACCAGCTGGGGTTTTCTGACAATCGACAATGGCTCCATAACCGTCAGTAGATCCTTCATTTAAGATTTTTTTTATTGAATTCAAATTCCACCATCTGCCGTGGTGGGATTCGAACCCGGGTCCCCAGAGCATTTGCTGAGTTTCTGGATTAATAGTCTAGCGATAATACCATTAGGCCACAGGAGTGCTCCGACCCAACTGGTCAATCAGGTTAATCAGGTTGACATCCAGGTGGGGAAACCTTTGACAGCCAAACAGAGTTAAAATTGCACAGTGTGCGGAGGAAACCAGAATTCCGTGTTTCCCACTCAAAACACCCGTTTGTCCCTGCCCCATCCCACCCAAGCCCCTTCCTGTGCAACCAAATTCGCAAATATCAAGATCACTATTTTTATTTGATAAGAATCGTGTCTGAGTTGTGAGAGAGCCTGTTTATACACCCTAATTTGCATATAGAAATGAGAACACGAATTGCAAATGATTGAATTTGCAATATATGTAGTTACAAATTAAATGCACTGACCTGATAAATCATCAGCAACTTAATGAATGCAAATTCTGCCCTGCATTTTAAAGCTCTCCACCGCTGTCGTACGCGGGGTTAACAGGTAAATGTGATGAGCAGACGTTAATATCCATTAAAAAAAATCATATTGATGCAAAATCACAGTGAACAGCTATTTCACTTCTCCTGGGGATGTCTACAGTCCGTGAACCATCTCCATCAAGCAAGATGAATAGCTTAAAGAAACGGTTCTAGCATTTGCAATAGAACAACATACAGCAAGTTCCCCTCCAAGCTCCCGACAAACCAACCTGACTTGGGCAGCACGGTGGCACAAGTGGTCAGCACTGCTGCCTCACAGCGTCAGGGACCCGGGTTCAATTCCAGCCTGGGCTCACTGAGTGTGTGGAGTTTGCATGTTCTCCCCGTGTCTGCGTGGGTTTCCTCTGGATGCCCCAGCTTCCACGACAAAAGTGTGCAGGTTAGATGGATTGGCCATGGTAAATGCGTGAGGTTATGGGAATGGGGGTGTGGGGTGAGGGTGAGCCTGGCTCCAATGCTCTTTCGGAGAGTCAGTACAGATTTGATGAGCTGAATGGCCTCTTTCTTCACTGTAGAGATTCTATCGTTCTGTGGTGCGGGATACAATTTACATATCAATCAAACCGTATAAGGAAGCCAGGTTTCCATCCCTAAAGAATATTAATGAACATTTATAGCAATCTAAACCACTTCATGGTCCTTTTTACCGATATCTGATTTTTATGTAAGCTTTTTATTAAATCTCAGATTGAATTGGTGGGATTTGATCTCAGGTTCCTTGGATTATTAGTCTGGTAACATAACAAATAGGCTGTTGTATCCCATGTTAAAAGATCATTTTCCCTCACCGCTGCATCCAGGGGGAATGGAGAATTTGGTGCTAAGTCAGCGCTCCATTCAATGGAGCAGCCCGAGAGAATCCCAGAAGAGTGAGCGAGGTCGGAGAATCCCAGTCATGGGGTGGGGGACAGGGGTCGGAGAATCGCAGCCATGGGGACAAGTTCGGAGAACCCCAGCTGCGAGCGTGTCGGAGAATTCTGGTGTTCATGTCTACATATCACCAACTTTTGTGTGTTTCCCCCTGAATTTCCCCCCTTACTTTAACAGCAGAATATTCAGAAAGAGTTCAGTTGTCCACCTTGTAGCCAGTCTATGTGAATATATTATCAGGTCAGTGAACTGTCCCATCCATCAAAGAAATTTCTATCCCAGATTGGTAATGAAAATTGACATTGGTTGATTTTTCATCATAGAATCCCTACAGTGCAGGAGGAGGCCATTTGGCCCATCGAACCATCCCACCCAGGCGCTATCCCCATAGCCCCATGCTAATCCCTGCTAATCCCCCTAACACTAAGGGACAATTTATCATGGTCATCCACTTAACGTGCACATCTTTGGACTGTGGGAGGAAACTGGAGCCCCTGGAGGAAACCCACACAGACATGGGGAGAACATGCAAACTCCACATAGGCAGTCAGCCGAGGCCAGATTTGAACCCGGGTCCCTACCGTTGTGAGGCAGCAGTGCTCACCAGTGTGCCACTGTGCCGTCCTAGACAAATTCCAAGAACAACTGATTAATGGTATCCAAAAATACAAATAGGGGAAAAAGATCAGGAAATTGGAGTGAAGAGCAAATACATCAATTCTCTAGTCATTTCATGCCTCATCTTAAGATTTTCATCAGTCACATTTGCCAAGTTTACAAAAAAATGTGTTCCAAATTATGTATTAGTGCCCTTCATACAATCTCCTAATGTTCATATTGAATTATTCTTGTTTTCGTACCTGCCCCGAGAAAATGGACATCCAGCATTGTACCATTGAGTTCCTACAGTGCAGAGAGAGGCCATTCAGCCAATTGAGTCTGCGCTGTCTGGGAGAGCATCTTACCCAGGCTTACCCCGTGCATTTACCACCTAACCCACCTAACCTACATATCTTTAGACACTAAGGGGCAATTTAGCATGGCCAATCAACCTAACCTGCGCATCTTGGAGTGTGGGAGAAAACCAGGAGGAAACCAACGCAGACACAGGGAGAATGTGCAAACTCCACACAGACAGTGAACAAAGCCAGGAATCGAACCTGTGTCCTTGGCACTGTGAGGCAGCGGTTCTAACCACTGTGCCACCCTCGCTAAAGTCTGAGCTGTTGATGGATTTAATTTCAGAGGTGCCTTCCTGAAACTGAAAGGAAAGTTGACACCTCGTTTTTAACATCTTCTGTTTTGTCTCCTCTTCTTGATGTGACAGTTGGTGGCTTTCTCAGCTCCAAGACTTTGGGTTCCAGCACCACTCCACAGACCTGAGCACCACACATAGGCTGACGCTCTGGTGCAGTCTCGAGGCAATGCAGCATTGCTGGAGCCGCTATCCTCTAGATGAGGGTTCTAAACTGAGATCCCATCTGCTCTCTCACGTGGGTGTTACAAACAGAAATCTCACACCACTATTTGAAAAGGAACTGGGGAAGTTGGAATGTGAATTCAATAAAAAATGTCTGGAATTAAGAATCTACAGATTACTGCGAAATCATTGTCAATTGCTGGAAAAACCCATCTGGTTCACTAATGTCCTTGAGGGAAGGAAATCTGCCATCCTTACCCGGTCTGGCCTACATGTGACTCCAGAGCCACAGCAATGTGGTTGACTTTCATCTGCCATCAGGCGATTAGGGATGGGCAATAAATGCTGGCCAGCCAGAGACACTTATGTCTCACGAATGAATAGAAAAAACATATGTATCAGTCTCTTTTGCTGCCTTCCCATCTGTCAGTAGTTGAGGCACCTTTAGGCCCCCCCTGTGTTCTCTCTGTGTCTTTACGATGGTGACAGAACAGTTTTCCTGCTTGTTGAAACAACTAGTCAGAGGCCAGTGTCCCTTTACCAGATTCTCTTTATTTACAAACTTATCTCCATCCTAAGAATGCTTCAGGTACAAAGGCAGAATTTAGAGCATCAGTAGACCTGGCACTCCTCAATACGAGACTCCCTGTTGGTCAGGCAATCATTAGCTCAATCAGGGAGCTCATACTCCAAGAGGCCCACCTCATGAGCCTTGCTGCAGTCATTACAGTTGTGCTGGGTCTCAAAGGAGGAAGGGAGGGGGGCTCAAAATGGATTAGACGGCACTAAAGATCTTTGATATCTGTCCTGAGAGCCACTTTTGTAAGTCAATGTTGACAGGTGTTGATGTGTCGGTGCACATGCAGCCTACAGTTGACTGAGACAGCTGTTGCTGCTGACACAGTAGCTCACAGCCCAGCCTGTTTACAGGAATATCACTGCCCCCAGCTACAAAGGTCAGAACAAGCCATGACCTCCAATCTCCGCAAGATACTTCTGGCATCATCAGCCACAGCACACGATATGAAAAGAAAATTAGGATTGTCTATACACAAGCATAACATCTCTCGAATAAAAGTAATACATCTCGGACTGCTGGAAATCTGACATAAAAACAGAAAATGCTGAGAGTTCAAAATGATTCTTCTTTGGAACCAGAGAGAGAAAGAAATTTGATGGGTCTGATGCTGTTGATAAAGGCGGGAAGGGTAAGTGGAGCGAAATTAGGATAGGTTGGGAGCAGGACCACATGAAACTATAAAGGGTCATGAACGAAGCGTAGTCCATTACCAATCTCCCTTCAAAAGGTGGTGAATGTAGCCCAACCCCTCACGTAAATAGTCTTCCATCCATTGACTCTGTCTACTCTTCCTGCTGCATTGGCAAAGCAGCCGGCATAATTAAGGACCCCATGAACCCTAGACATTCTCTCTTTCACCTTCCTCCATCAGGAAAAAGATATAAAAGTCTGAGGTCACATTCCAACCGACTCAAGAACAGCTTCTTCACTGATACTGTCAAACTTTTGAATGGATCCATCTTGCATTAAGCTGATCTTTCTCTACACCCTAGCTATGACTGCAACATTACATTCTGCATCCTCTCATTTCCTTCTCTATGAATGGTATGCTTTGTCTGTATAGTGTGCAAGAAATAATACATTTCACTGTATGTTAATACATGTGACAATAATAAATCAAATCAAATCCATTGACTCTGTCTATACTTCCCTCTGCCTTGGTAAAGCAGGTGGCGTAATTAATGACCCCACACACCCCAGACATTCTCTCTTCCACCTTTTTCAGTTGGGAAAAAGATACAAAAATCTAAGGTCACGTACCAACCGACTCAAGAACAGCTTCTTCCCTGTTGCCATCAGACTTTTGAATGGACCTACCTTGCATTAAGTTGATCTGTCTATGACTGTAACACTGCATTCTGCACCCTCTCCCTTCCTTCTCCTCTATGTACTCTATGAATGGTATGTTTTGTCTGTATAGCACTGTATCCCAATACAAGTGACAATAATAAATCAAATCAAAGGGGATATAATTTTTTGTATTTTTCATGGATGTAGGTGTCACTGGCTGAACCAGCATTTGGATAAGCAAATGACAACATTGACATGAAACACAAGGCAAAGAGAATGATAATTGCATCGCTTTCCGTAGACAACTGCGAGCAACAAATGAGGACTTTCCATACTGGCTGGAATACTCAAGACCCAATGGGGTTACCAATTGGTTATCCATGCCCAACCTATAGTTCTACACCTTCCATGAATAGGGAAAATAAACCACTGTCTTAATTCCTGTCTCACCTTCCACCATGACAGCAGGATCATGCACATCAATGCTCATTTCTCAGGCAGTATCATGTTGCCTCCATTTTCAAGCAATCCACGGCCAGGGTTTTATGGTTCCGTTGTGGTGTGTCTCCCTGGTAGATATGGGAGATTTAAATTCCATTTGCTTCAGTGGAGGGGGGCGGTGGTATGCGGGGCTATAAAATCCTGGCCCAGCATCCCACCAAAACTAGTATACGATCATAGAAATAGGAGCAGGCCACTCTTCCCCTCAAATCTGTTCTGCTATCTGATTAGCCCATGCCAGATCTGATCTTATCTCTATTTCCCCACTCTTATTCCTCAACCCTCACCTTCGCTAATGAAGATCTATCAATTACAGTTTCGGAACTTTTGACTGATCTGACCTTAATAACCATTTGTGAGAAGAATCTTCCAGATTTCCACCATCCTTTGTGTAAAGATAGTGCTTCCTGACATCACCCCTCAACAGTTTGTCTCTGATGTTAAGGATGTACCCCTCTTGTCCTGAAATCCCCAATAATGAATCCGTTTTCTTGATTTCCATCTTATTTGAATTGAATGGGCCAAGAACAAAGAAAATTACAGCACAGGAACAGGCCCTTCAGCCCTCCAATCGTACACTGGCCAAGCTGCCCGTGTGAACTAAACCCCCCTACTCTTCCGGGGGCCATATTCCTCTATTGCCATCTTATTCATGTATTTGTCCAGACACCTTTAAAAGTCCCTATCGTCTCTGCTTCCCCCCCGTCCCCACCCCAAGTTAGCGAGTTCCAGGCACCCACCACCAACGGGATTAGGTGGGAGATTTGATGTTTCTCTCATACCGGTGCAGACTTGATGGGCCGAAGGGCCTCTTCTGCATTGTACGTTTCAATAATTCTATGAATTCTTAACCAACTGCCTGAGCATCTCAATTAGGCACATTCTATAGACAGTCTTCCTGGGGTAGGAATGAGAGAAGTGGTGGGTAGTTGTGTGTCCATAATCCTTGCAGTTGAGGCAGGATTGAGTCCAGCAGTTGGGGCCTGAACTGGGCCAACTAAAGGTAGTAAAAAGTCTGACAACACCAGGTTTTAGTCCAACCTATTTATTTGATAATATACTCACAAGCTTTCGAGGGACACCCTCTTCGTCAGGTGAATGGAGAGTTCTGGCCTCAGACAGAGCATATAAAGCACAGACAGTTTAGAGATTACTGATTAGAATGCGAATCCTTACACCTAACCTGCTGTTCAAGACCTGAAGTGGCTGATAATGTGAGTGGAAGGAGCACTGATCACAGTTTAAAGAGATGTGTATTGTCTCCAGACAGTACAGTAAGTGAGGTTTTGCAAACCCAGGCAAGTCACGGGGGTTACAGATAGTGCGACATGAACCCAAGATCCCTGTTGAGACCGTCCTCATGTGTGCGGAACTTGGCTATCAGTCTCTGTTCAGCGACTCTGCGCTGTCGTGTGTCGTGAAGGCCGCCTTGGAGAATGCTTACCCGAAGGTCAGAGGCTGAATGCCCGTGACCAACTAAAGGTGCCAGTTAGAACAACATCAGCAGCCTGATTCATGAAAGGATCCATTTTTTGTCCTGAGGACTAAAGCTTAGAAAGCCGCTTGACAGGCCCCAAAGCTGCAATAGGCTCAGCACTCAATCCTGCACAATGGCAAATCGCATTTCTGCCGGGCAGTGGAGAGGGGAGGTAAGGTGTGGGTGCATCCCAAAACTTAAGACATGTGAAGTCTGAACTGGCAATATTCTGTCCAAAAGGCCGATTATATAAAATGTGATTGAAACTTATTCTCTGCACACTTTCCAAAGAAGGCAGATGTGGTGCCTGGCCCCTTCAAGGGAGTGATCTTCCATCACATGACCATTTGGGAACCGAATTGGAGCTTTATTCCAACCTGTCTGGGCTTGTCCCAGCAGTTAGATCCGAAAATCATCTGTGGGAGCATTGAATCCTTGTAAATAATTGTTGTTCATGAATAAATGTCCATAGTTCAATCTTAACCGGTGGAGCCAAGTTACTACAGTTGGCTAGTTCAATGATTTAACTTAGTTGAACAAGTAATCATGTTAAATGAACAGCACACTCGTGTTTGCTCTTGTTGATTTTGAAGGTGTAATTAAAGTGCATTCCATTTTGCCAACTTGACTCTTTCTAAAATTAGGTCTGCTGTAATTTAAAAATAAAAAAAGACTTATCTGCATTCTAACCAGAAATTGAAAAATCCAAATCCACTTAAGCTGTTAACCGAAAGATTCCATTTAGAATGCAGACATAATTAATATCCTCCCGTTCCTGCATGTAGTCTATTCAGCACGGAGATAACATCACTGGCACCACCTCTGCAGAATCACCAATTTTGTACAGCGCAGTGCCCATGCCCGCTATCGGAAAGAGCGCTTCACCCATTGCCATTCCCTGCTTTCTCTGCACAATCATACACAATATTTCTTTGCAGGTAATAATTGCCCTTTGACAACCTCCGCGGTACTCTCAGGCTGTGCATTGTGGATCCTAACCACACACTGCATGAAAAAGGTTTCTCACTGCTCCTTTTCCCCTTTGCCTCCAATCTGTGCCCTCCTGCCTTCAATCCTTCCAGAACTTCCAGGGCGGCACGGTGGCACAGTGATTAGCACTGCTGCCTTACAGTGCCAGGGACCTGGCTTTGATTCCCAGCTTGGGTCACTGTCTATTTGGAATTTGCACATTTTCCTCACGTTTGGGTAGGTTTCCTCCGGGTGCTCCAGTTTCCTCCTTACATAAAGATATGTAAGTTAGGCAGATTGGCCATGTTAAATTGCCCCTTAGTGATAGGGGGATTAGCAGGGTAAATGTGTGGGGTTGCGGGGATAGGAGATGGGTAGTCTATGGCCACTGTGGACTCAATGGGCCAAATGGCCTTCTTCTGCACTGTAGGGGATTCGCAAAGAGTCATAGAATTCTTCAATGCTGAAGGAGGCCATTCGGCCCATCGAGTATACACCGACCACAATCCTGCCCAGGCCCTCTCCCCATAACCCCATGCATTTACCCTACGTAGGCCTCCTGACACTAAGGGGCAAGTTAGCATGGCAAAATTCTCAAAAAACTGGAGGTGATAATCCATTTAAGGCGAAACCAATGCTTTATACAAGTTCAACATGCTCTTGTCACCTGTGTCATATCAATAAGGCCTAGGATGCCATAAGCTTTATTAACTGATCTCCCCAGCAACCTTCGATGGCTTAATATCAGATAGACCCTTTGCTCTTGCACTCTCTTTAGAATTTTACCCTTTATGTTATATTGTCTCTCCCTGTCCTTTCCGCCAATGTGATTCTCTTCACACTCCCCTTGTTTGTGCTTTACCCTGTCCCGCATGCACCTGAAATTGAGACAGCTACCGGCTAAATGTGAATCTCAACGCATTGTAGCATGGATTATCCAACTGGTTTCTACAGCTTGTCCCACAAAGCACCGTGGATCATTAGAGGCCCACAGAAATCAGGGAGGGGCAACTGGAAAGATCTGCCCTCGCTGAAACTGAGCTCTGGTTGGCCAGATGTGGTAAAATAAATAACATTGTCGTAAAAATCAATCAGGTTCACTCATGCTCTTTGGGGAAGGCAATCTTCCATCCTTACCTGGCCTGGTCTACATATGATACCAGATCCATAACAATGTGTTAAAGGTCCTCAGGGACGGATAATAAATGTTGGTCCAGCGAGCAACACTGACATCCCATGAACAAATAAAATCAGAGGCCGGAATTTTACTGGCCCGCCCACCATGGGAATCGGAGCAGGCAAGGGGCGGAGCATGGGGAGGTCCATTGACCTTGGGTGGTATGTTACGGTTTCGGGATGAGTGAGGCCATAAAATCCCACCCAGTGTGACTGATAGATATTGGACATATCTTATCGATGAGTTTAAATTCACTAGCGAACGAAGCAGGTTACCACTATCTTAGTAAGATAGAGGGTTATCGGTAAGTCTCTAAGGTAGGGACATGTTCAACACAACTTTGTGGGCCGAAGGGCCTGTATTGTACTGCAGTTTTTCTATGTTTCTATCTAATCTCTGCGTTCACTATCTCTGGAATAGTCCTTGTAATAAAGAGGATATCAGTCCAAAACCTGTGCCTGCAGTCACCTTTTTTTGGCCATGCAGTTTGTATTACATTAATGTTCATTGTTTTGCAGACAGTGTAATTCCCTCCAGCCAGGCAGTTTCCTGGGACAATGCTGCCTGAACATTTTGTCTCAATTTAACTGCTGGATTTCACACCCAACCATTCATGCCCCATCAGCTGCTTATCCTCATGTTGAGCAATAACAGTCTATCAACTTTTTACCTGTTCCATGTTAAATCAGTTTCTGTAGCGATTTCAAGCAACAAAAAAGGGAGATGATGATTCTTTGCAGCATATTGTGCCTTTTGAAATCATTAATCTAGTATCGTGATGGACCGCAACATGGCTTTAATGGAGAATAACAATTTTTATTGTAACAATTTGTGGGACGTGTGTGTCACTGGCTGGGCAGCGTTTATTGCCCTTGAACTGAATGGCTTGCTAGGCCATTTCAGAGCGCACTTGTGAGTCAACCACATTGCTGTGGCTCTGGAGTCATATGTAGGCCAGACCAGGTAAGGACGGCAGATTTCCTTCCCTAAAGGACATTAGTGAATCGGACGGATTTTTCTGCCAATCGGCAATGATGTTACCGCATCAGTAGATTCCAGATATTTTTATTGATTTCAAATTTCACCATCTGCCGTGGTGGGATTCGAACCCAGGTCCCCAGAACATTACAGAGTTTCTAGATTAATACCTCGTCAAAATACCACTGGGCTACCACCATCCTTAGAAGAGATCTAAGAAGGGCTTGTTAATGCAGTAGTTAGAAGGTTTGGCGATGACTAGTCGGTAAATAATGAACTATGATGGCTTATTTACAAGCAGATAAATATACAGGCTGGGACTTAACTGAGCGTCAAATTCTCTGTCATCACTTGCAGAGTGGCAGGGTTTGAACAGCCAGAAAATTCCGGTTACGGAATCTTTCACGATGTTAGCACTTCCACTCTAGGTTCCTGCACTTGTTCCCCATTGGGCAACTAGGTCACATGATCCTCCCAGTGTACGCCCCTGAAAGGGTCCAGCTACAACAATTAATTTGACATCATCTACTTTACAATAATGCCCAATGTCTAAAAGCTCTTCTTTGTATTTATGGAATACCTTTTTGCATTGTCAATAATGCCCCCTACTTCCAAAGCATTTTACAACCAATGGGTTAATGTTTAATTAATACAGATCTTATGGCTCAGTCAGTCGTGCTTCTGCCTCTGTCAGAAGCTCTGGGGGTTTGAGTCCCACCCTTGGTGTTGTTGACTATCAAAGAACCCAACAACTGGTAGAGGCATGCCAATGTGTGTTGATGCCAGTCCCCAGCCCAGATAACTGGAAAGGATTACTGGCAAGAAGGTCACCCTGCTGTAAAACCCATCAGTCAATGATGGTTGAAATGAAGAGAGATTAGCCAGTGTTGTGCTGAGCCTGTGCAACATGAGGAGTGGGGTTTATTTTTGAGCAGTTATGGGGCCAGACATGAAACCAATTCAGGTACAGCAGCGCGGCAAAGTGAGTGGAGAGATTATCAGCTACTGTGATCACTCTGGAATGATTGCAAACAATGAGGAAGAACTGTTAACCATGATGGGTGGGATTAATAGAGTTTGTAACGGGATGGAGTAGATTAGTAGATTAGTAGAGTTTTTGAGCTCAAAAAGTACAAAAGTCATGGCGTCAGAACTCCTCAGTGTTTTTCTCAGCAGTGGGCAGCAGTATGCCCACCATTCATTGGCGGTGGAATCTTCTGGCACCCACCACCATCAATGGGAATGCCAATGGAAGCCCAACCCACACCACCAGGAAACCCACGGCAGGGAGTGCACTGATGGGGAACCGGAGAATCCGTGAATGGCTGGGGAATTCTGACCATGATCTTTATACAAAAAAAAGCGAGGCACAATAGTCAACTGGTGGAGAGCAAATTAAAAGTTAAATTTATCTCAGCACTGTGGGTGGAAAATGCAAACCCAGTAGGAGACCTGGAGTGGGTGTTGGGTCCATTCATTCATTTAAAGAGACAACGGGTCAGCACTTGGTTCCAAGTTTTATTGAATAGAACTTAAAAAAAAAATGACAGGAGCATAAAAAAAGTGAATGTGGAGACTGGCTTCTCAGCCAGGTAGAAAGGGCATGGAATGCCCTGCCTGCAGCAGTTGTGGACTCGCCATCTTTAAGGGCGTTCAGATGTTCAGTGGATAGGCATATGGATAACATTGGAATAGTTTAGGTTAGAGGGTCATTAGATTGGTTCCACTGGTCGGCACAACATTAAGGGCCGAAGGGCCTGTACTGTAATGTTCTATGTTCTATAAGCTCTTGAACTATACTGAACTGAACTGAAACACTGTAAAATCCAAACTACATTTCAACCCTTATCTCATTATTGGAAGTGTTTTTTGCAGGCTGTCTCCATTTAGAAAAACAATCCTTTCAGCTACTGTTGTGCGGTTGTTTGCCTGCATTGTGTACCCTTCAGGAATGCAGTCAATGTTTAGCTAACCCAGCATGCCTTCTGATTCCATATGTAGTCAAGTTAGCTTCAGTTGGTCAGCTTAGCAGAGTTAGTTAACCCTAGCATCTAAATGTAATCGTGTAGAGGCGAAAATATCTTAAAATTTGCTTAGACTGAAGAAAACAGGGTTAAGCACACACAGGATTCCTCAGTGAGGAAAAATGTACTGCTGCGCATGAAAGAATCTTTAGGGCACCTCAAAACAGGAACAGTTACTGAAAACCAATGTGTTAAAGAGTTGTAAAATATGGATGTGAAGGGTGGAAATCTGGGTAGAATCAAGAGACAGGATCAATTCATTTAAATCCAAGATGGCCCTGGAGTGAGTCAACTTCTTGCAAGCTGTGCTCGCCATACCTTCTAATTCTATCTTTTCTTCTCGTTCTATGCTTCTAAAACTTCATTCTACCTCTTTTCATGAAGTTGATCTTTCTCTACACCCTAGCTACGACTGTAACACTACATCCTGCACTCTCTCCTTTCCTTCTCTATGAACAGTATGTTTAGTCTGTATAGCAAGCATGAAACAATACTTTTCACTGTATGTCAATACATGTGATAAGAATAAATCAAACTCAATCAAATCAAAAATTGTGGTGTTATGGAAAAATGGTAAAGATTAAGCAACAAAGTCATTTTGGAGGGGTTGGAATAAAAACCACGTTTGCTGAAAAGCATTATGTCGCGGTGGCACAGTGGTTCGCATTGCTGCCTCACAGTGCCAGAGACCAGGGTTCGAATCCTGGCTTGGGTCAATGCCTATGTGGAGTCTGCACGTTCTCCCCATGTCTGCATGGATTTTCTCCGGTTTCCGCACCTCCCCCCCCCAGCACAGTCCAAAAGTGTGCTGGTTAAATATATTGGCCATGCTAAATTCCCATACAGGGTACCCGAACAGGCATGGGAGTGTGGCGACTAGGGGATTTTCACAATAACTTCATTGCAGTGTTAATGTAAGACAACTTGTGACAATAATAAATAAAAGTAAATGGAAATGTGGCCGGACGATCCAGCGCTCAACATCTAGATCAAAGGGAGAATGGCGCCAGGAAGACAGAGAATAATTGGAATGGTAACATCAAAGACTGGCTACTAGACCTGAACTCACCTTCTCACCATAGTCCCAAAGGCATCTTTCTCTTTTGAAAGGGTCATGTTGGTTACTTGTAACTTGAGGGGTGTCAGTCCACAATTTTGGGGCAAGGTGAAGAGACAGGGCAGGATCTTACGGCCTCCCTCGAGTGAGACCCGAAATTCCCTCTTGTGGTCAATGGAGATTTCATTGTCCGCCCCTCTCCCACTCCGATTCCGTGGCAGGCAGTGGGGTAGAATTGCAGCGTGGGTCTCCGTGAATTAGCATAGCTGGAACAAATCCATGCTGTTGGCATCATTCTGCATCACACTCTAGCCATTACCAACAGATCTAACCCATGCCCCCATACCCTAAGCCTGGATTATCCCCATATGAAAAGGGTTGTTGGAGAGGAAATTTTGTGGAGAGCCATCAGTACCAATCTCTGACAGCCGAGGGTGTTAAAGGAAGAGGGAATGTTACACTGACAGGACTCCTTAGGATTTTTCAATTTCACCTGAGGGGCCAGTTGTAATGTCCTAACTATGTTAGAGGTTGGTAGGTTTTAAGCATAAACAAAAGATGTGGTTTGTACTCATAGATTCAAAATAACACAAGCTAGTTTTATTGAGAAATGTTGTATGTGCAGAGTACAAACTGAAAGTAAAAGCAGGAGCCTATGAAACACCCCAAATGAGATCACCATCAAATCATGTGACCAGCTCTTAAAGCAATCATACAACCACTTAAATATATAACATCCCTCCCCATTTTTGCTGTGGGCATGGCAAAATATATAATGGTAGCCATCTCATCCAAAAGGCAGTATCTTCAATGAAGTGCTCCCTGAGATGAGGGAGACCCATTGCATGAATCCTGAAGAATACTCCTCCCTCAAACAGTATTGTCCAAAACAGATTGTGGATTTTGGTGTTTGAGCTGATGTCTAAATGTTGTCCTTTCCCATCAGTTTTTGAAACATTATTCAATTTGGATAAGACAGATTGAGAAAAGTCTATTGGAGGCCAAGATGAATGAGCCAGGAAGGTCTGTTTGACAGGAAGTACATTATGTAAGTCTTGCTGTTGTGTCTGGTCCAGGTTACTTTGCGGATTATAGTGGCAGATGCAACAGTTCGTTATTTTTCTATCTCCTGATAGTTGAGCTTGAAAACAGTGAAAATTTGCAAGGTTTTCACTGCTTTTGATCTTTTTAATCTGGTGTTTAAAGTTTCTTTCATAATGTCACAAATAGGCTTACATTAACACTGCAACGGAGTTACTGTGAAAATCCCCTAGTCACCACACTCCGGCGTCTGTTCGGGTACACTGAGGGAGAATTTAGCACGGCCAATGCACCTAACCAGCACATCTTTCGGACTGTGAGAAGAAACCGGAGCACCCGGAGGAAACTCAGGCTGACACGGGGAGAAAGTGCAGACTCCGCACAGTCACCCAAGCCAGAATTGAACCCGCCTCCCTGGCGCTGTGAGACAGTAGTGCGAACCACTGTGCCAGCAAGCCACCCTCTGTGCCTCCCTATCATTTGCAACAAATCCCTTGTTACTCTGAGCCACATTGTGTCGTCCTCGACTTATTACATCCCCCATATGATCGAAGCCCTTCAGAACCTTAAAGACATCTCGATCAGTTTGTCTGAGTTATTCTCTCAATTTCAGAGTTGGCCCTCCTGATTCTAAGTTCCTCTGCTCCGCCATGTGGAAATGGAGGTTAAAATGTGGCTCCAAATGTACTGCAAAGTTTAGACTTTATATTAAAAAAAAACTTTTCAACTCCAGTTCCGTCAACCTAAATATAAGCAGCAGGGATCATGTTACCAAGGTATTTCATGTGTTAGAACACCTAGCAGGAGAAAATAGGATACATGTCCCTTTGTGACCAGTTTTGTCCTACTTTCATTGTCTGCCCCAGAACTGTGTCAGGGCAGTTTCATCTCCTGTCTTGTTCTGTTCCTTAGTCCAAAAGAAACTTCCGTGAAGTTTCTCTAAGGGAGGGCCACAGCCTGAATTAGACCAAAGACAGCAAACGGAGATGGCACAGCAGCGTAATGGTTAGCGCTGCTGCCTCACAGTGCCAGGGACCCGGATTCGATTCCGGCCTTGGGCCACTGTCTGTGTGGACTTTGTACATTCTCCCCGTGTCTGCCTGGGTTTCCTCCGGGTGCTCTGGTTTCCTCACACAGTCCAGGTTAGGTGGATTGGCCATGCTAAGTTGTCCCACAGTATCCCAAGGTGTGTAGATTAGATAGACTAGTCATGGCAAATGTGTGGGGTTATCGGGATGGGGCGGGGAGAAGATAAGGTTTTCTGTCAGGGAATCCACGCAGACTTGATGAGTTAAATGGATTCTTCTGCACTGTGGGGAATCTATGATTATATGAAATGTGGTTTCTATATAAAAAGCCAAGTGCCCACTTCATTCAATTACAAATGGCAGTGGCACAGGAAGAATCCGCATGTTCTCCCCGTCCGTATGTGGGTTTCCTCCGGGTGCTCCGGTTTCCTCCAAAGACGTGCTGGTTAGGTGCGTTAGCCGTGCTAAATACTGCCTCAGTGTACCCGAACAGGCGCCGGAGTGTGGGGATTTTCACAGTAACTTCATTGCAGTGTTAATGTAAGCCGACTTGGAACACTAATAAATAAAGTTTAAAAAAAACTTGGGACTACAGGAGAAGGGTTTGGGTGGGATGCTCTTTTGGTGAGTCAGTGCAGGCTCGATGGGCCAAATGGCCTCCTTCTGCGCTGCAGGAATTCTATGGATTCTGGGCCAACGTCTGTCCAGCTGTGCACAGTAACCTATTTATGAGGCAGAAGGAACAATTAGCTCATGTCATGCCTGTCCTGGTTGGATTTTGTGCCATTGCGAGGTAAAAAATGGAATTATAAGTCATTGTTTAACACTGCTTGATCAACTGAATCATGCAAGAACACAATACATACAAAAAAACTCCAATTTACTGAAATAGAAGTTGTTAAGTAGGTTTCCATAAGAGAGGAATGTGTTATTTTGCATAACAATCCTCCGCAGCAACGGTTGTTTGATTTGATTTGAATTACTATTGTCACATGTATTGGGATACAGTGAAAAGTATTGTTGCTTGCACGCTGTATAGAAAAAGCAAACCGTTCATAGAGAAGGAAAGGAGAGAGTGCAGAATGTTGTGTTACAGTCATAGCTAGGGTGTAGAGAAAGATCAACTTAATGCGAGATAGGTCTATTCAAAAGTCTGACGGCAGCAGGGAAGAAGTTGTTCTTGAGTCAGTTGGTACATGACCTCAGAGTTTTGTATCTTTTTCCCGGGTTGGTTGGGGTCCTTGACTGTGCTGGCTGCTTTTCTGAGGCAGCAAGAACTGTAGACATAGTCAGTGGATGGGAGACTGATTTGTGTGATAGATTGGGCTTCGTTCACGACTCTTTGTATTTATTTGTGGTCTTGAGCAGAGCAGGAGCCATACCAAGCTCTAATACAGCCAGAAAGAATGCTTTCTATGGTGCCGCTGTATCCTGTCTAACCTAGTGTCATAAGTAGGCTTACATTAACACTACAATGAAATTACTGTGAAAATCCCCCAGTTGCCACATTCCGGCACCTGTTCGGGTACACTGAGGGAGAATTTAGCATGGCCAATGCACCTAACCAGCACGTTTTTCAGACTGTGCAAGGGAACCAGAGCACCCAGGGGAAACCCACGCAGACGCGAGGAGAATGTTCAGACTTTGACAGTGAGCCAAGCCGGGAATTGAGCTCGAGTCCCTGGCACTGTGAGGCGGCAGTGCTAACCACTGTGCCATGATGCCATCTAGCATTGAAACCAAGATGGCGCCAGAGCATGGCTCAGTGTACCCTCTAATCCTGTCTTCTATGAATAGTCTGGTTCTCCATAGCATGCAAGAAACGATACTTTTTACTGTATACTAATAAACGTGACAATAATAAATCAAATCGAGTCAAAACAAGAAATCAGAGGACAAGATGAAGACAGAGATTTTGCTCCAAAAATTCCTGAACTGGAGACTGAATCCAGACTTAAAAGATAAAGTGCTGTTCCTTGGACTTGCATAGACTTCACTGCGACACTATAGCTGGCTATTGATGGACAGGGTCAGCAGGGGAGCAAGATAGAAAATGTTTAAAGATTAAAGCTTAAAAAACTTATTTATTAGTGTCACATGTGGCCTTGCATTCACACTGCAATGAAATTACTGTGAAAATCCCCTCGTCGCCACACTCCGGGACCTGTTCAGGTACACTGAAGGAGAATTTAGCATGGGCAATGCACCTAATAGCATATCTTTCCGATTGTGGGAGAAAACTGAAGCATCTGGAGGAAACCCACGCAGACACAAGGAGATTGTGCAACTCTGAACAGACAGTGACCTAACCTGATGATTGAACCCGAGTCCCAGGCACTGTGAGGCAGCAATGCTAACCACTGTGTCACCTTGTTACTTGTGTAATGTTACTTGTGCAACCCATCAGTAGACCCTTAACAATACGGCACAACCTGAATTTCTAGACTGATACGTTTCTGTGGAGCAATAAACACCGAGGGCAGCTTGCCTCTACAACAGGAGTACTTAAAGACACGGATGCAACGCGGTGGCACAATGGTTAGCACTGCTACCCCACAGCGCCAGGGACCTGGGTTTGATTCTGGCCTTGGGTCACTGTCCATGCGGAGTCTGCACATTCTCCCCGTGTTTGGGTGGGTTTCCTCCAGGTGCTCCGGTTTCCTCCTACAGTCCGTAAGATATGCTGGTTGGGTGCATTGGCCATGCTAAATTCTCCCTCGGGGTACCTGAACAGGCCCCGGAGTGTGGCAACTAGAGGATTTTCACAGTACCTTCATTGTAGTGTTAATGTAATCCTACTTATGAGGCTAATAAATAAAAACTTTAAAAAGCTTGAAAGTAAAACAGAGGGGGAGAAGATTTGACTTGCCTGATTTAACATTGGAAATTATTATTAAATCATATCATTGCCTTTGAAGGTATGGTGAAGACAAGTGGCGAATGGTGGAGATATTTTTATTGGCTCATAATCGCACCCACCACCTGCTCCCAGGAAGCAGAAAAGTAAAAGAGGTCCAACGTTGAAAAACAATGGAAGGAGCAATTATGCAAAAAATACCCTTTATGTTCAACATATCTGCATAATAGCTGTCTTTCACTCCATTATAGTAAGTGGCAGCAGCTGCTTGATGTATTTTACTCATTGTGCTGAGATGGTGGCCGGGTGCTGAAGCTCACACACACTTGCCAGCCTCTGATATTCCTCCACGTTGAGGGAAATGGGCAGGCTGGCATAGCACCCCGGCCAATGTGCCATTTGTTCCAAATCCACAGGATTGGCACGGACGCATCGGCACGTTGGCACTCTGCAAGGCAGCTGAAGACTGAACACTCCGGATTGAAGACAGAAGCTCTCCATTACGTTGCAGGATAATTACACTCACATCTAGATGAGCTTTTCCCTCCACTTGAGAATTTTATCTGCCTTCAATTATTTTTTCCAATAGATTCTAGTTGCAAACATTTAAAGTTTAAGGCGGAGATTCAATATTTCTATCTCCCCCTCATCTTGGGGGCGCAATGCCGCAGTCTCCAGTGCTAAGGACTTGCCCTTAGCTTAGTGTTTGGGTTGAATTGGGGCAGCACGGTAGCACAGTGGTTAGCACTGCTGCTTCACAGCTCCAGGGTCCTGAGTTCGATTCCCAGCTCAGGTCCCTGTCTGTGTGGAGTCTGCACATTCTCCTCATGTCTGCGTGGGTTTCCTCCGGGTAGTCCAGTTTCCTCCCACAGTCCAAAGATGTGCGGGTTAGGTTGATTGGCCATGCTAAGGAATTGCGTCTTAGTGTCCAGGGATGTGTAGGTTAGAGGGATTAGTGGATGTAATATGCAGGGATATGGAGATAGGGTCTGGGTGGGATTGTGTTTGGCGCAGACTCGATGGGCCGAAGGGCCTCTTTCTGCGCTGTAGGGTTCTATGATTCTAACTCCTGAATTTACTTCGGAAGAGCTGCTGTGAAGTGTTTTAAAAGTTTATTTATTGGTGTCACAAATAGGCTTACATTAACACTGCAATGAAGTTACTGTGAAAACCCCCTAATCGCCACACTCCAGTTTTGACAAAGGGCCATCTGGACTCGTAATATCAGCTCTTTTCTCTCCTTACAGATGCTGCCAGACCTGCTGAGCTTTTCCAGCACTTCCTCTCTTGGTTTCACTCCAGCGCCTATTCAGGTACGCTGAGGGAGAATTTAACATGGCCAATGCACCTAACTAGCATGTCTTTCAGACTGTGGGAGGAAACCAGAGCATCTGGAGGAAACCCACACAGACACAGGGAGAACATGCAGACTCCACACAGACAATGATCCAAGCCGGGAATTGAACCCGGGTCCCCAGCGCTGAAAGACAGCAGTGCTGACCACTGTGCCACCATGTTGCCCTTGGATTTACTTAATCATCCACGTCTCTACCTTAGCGTGATTGGAAGTGATGAGATCTATGGGTCAAATTTAACTTGTGCTCTCAGTGTTTGGAGATTGCAGGGTTTAACTGAATTGCTTTCTCAAAAAGCTGGTATGGACATGAAGGACCTAAAAGCTGCCTTGTGATGCTTTAAACTATTTCAACCTAATCATGTGTGTGTTTTTACTATCATCTGTGGTTTGCAATAATCTACAGAATTGAATTGCTGTGATAGTGTTATTACCAGAATCACAATCATTCTCAACACTTACTGTGTTCATATCAGTTACCTGACTGCATGAAAACTCATGCAAGTGACACACAATTTCTCCTTTTGAAGGTAGTTTCCTCTGCTTTGCTGATCCTATTTACAAAGCTGATATATTCCAGAGTAAAAATTACAATGTGACTTCTGGTTAAATGGTTGCCGTTCTGGGACAAGATTATAGATGTTTACAAAAGCAAAGGGAGAGGTGGAGAGGACCGAGTGGATAGTAAAGGAAGTTCTCTCCAATTGCAATGAGATCTTGATCAATTGGGCCACTGGGCTGACGAATGACAGACGGAGTTTAATTTAGATAAATGCGAGCTGATACACTTTGGTAGATTGAATCAGGGCAGGACTTATTCTGTTAATGGTAGGGCGTTGGTAAGAGTTACAGAACAAAGAGACCTAAGGGTACATGTTCACAGCTCCTTGAAAGTGGAGTCACAGGTGGACAGAGTGGTGAAGGCTGCATTCAACATGCTTGGTTTCATTAGTCAGAACACTGAATACAGGAATTAAATGTTGAAGTTGTACAAGACGTTGGTATAGCCACACTTGAAGTACTGTGTACTGTTCTGATCATCCTTTTATAGAAAGGATATTATTAAACTAGACAGAGTGCAGAAGAAATTTACTAGGATGCTACCGGGACTTGATGGTTTGAGTTAAAAGGAGAGGCTGGATAGACTGGCCACTTTTCTCTGGAGCATAGAAGGCTGAGGGATGATCTTATAGTGATCTACAAAATAAAATGAGGGGCATAGATCAGCTAGATAGTCAATATCTTTTCCCAAATGTAGCAGAGTCTAAAACTAGAGGGCATAGATTTAAGGTGAGAGGGGAGAGATACAGAAGTGTCCAGAGGGGTAATTTTTTCACACAGAGGGTGGTGAGTGTCTAGAACAAGCTGCCAGAGGTAGTAGTAGGGGCGGGTACAATTTTGTCTTTTAAAAAGCGTTTAGGCAGTTACATGGGTACGATGGGTATAGAGAGACACGGGCCAAATGCGGGCAATTGGGATTACCATAGGGGTTTAAAAAAAGGGGCAGCATGGACAAGTTGGGCTGAAGGGCCTGTTTCCATGCTGTAAATCTCTATGACTGTATGACAAAATGAAAGAATATCCCGGAAAGAATATAAGGAAGTGCGAAAGGCTGTAAGATCTTTTTATTCATTCATGAGATGCTGGGCCAGCATTTATTGCCCATCTCTAATTGCCCTTTAACTCAGAGTCTTGCTGGGCTATTTCAGGGTGGTGCAGTGGTTAGCACTGCTACCTCACAGTGCCAGGGACTTGGGTTCAATTCCAGCCTCAGGTCACCGTTTGTGTGGAGTCTGCATGTTCCCCGTGTCTTTGGTGGCTTTCCTCCAAGAGCGGCACGGTGGCACAGTAGTCAGCATTGCTGCCTCACAGCGCCATGGACCCGGGTTCAATTCCCGGCTTGAGTCTCTGTCTTTGTGGAGTTTGAACATTCTCCCCATGTCTGCATGGGTCTCCTTCGGGTGCTCCGGTTTCCTCCCACAGTCCAAAGATGTGTGGGTGAGGTGGATTGGCCACCATAAATTGCCCCTTATTGTCAGAGGAATGAACTAGGATAAGTGCATGGGGTTATGGGGATAGGGCCTGGGTGGGATTGTGATCGGCGCAGATTCAATTGGCCGAATGCACTTTGCCTGCACATTCTATTCATATGAATCTACAATCCAGTTTCCTCACATACTCCAGAGGTGTGCTGATTAGGTGGATTGGCCGTGGTAAATTCCCCGTTAGTGTCCAAGATGTGTAGGTTAGATGGATTAACCTTGGTAAATGGGTAGGGTCATGGTGATAGGGCAGGGGAGAGGGCCTGGATAAGTTACTGTCAGAGAATCAGTGCAGACTCGATGGGCCGAATGATCTCCCTCTGCTCAGTGGGGATCCTATGGGACAAATTTTACTGTCCCACCCTCCAGTGCAATTGAGGGGGGCGGGCCTTGGAAATGTCTGTTGACCTCAAGTGGAATTTTCCAGACTCAGGTCAAATGTGGCTGGAAAATTCTACTCTATATCTATTTTTTCCAATGGCAGGTACAGATGTTTTGTTACATTACTGGGGTCTAAGGTCACATGTAGGGCAGACTGGGTAAGAATGGCAGATTTCCTTCCCTAAAGAACATTCGTGAACCAGATGGGTTTTTAAGACAATCGACAATTCATAATAACTTCATTGCAGTGTTAATGTAAGTTTACTTGTGACAAATAAATAACTGTTACTTTAGACAATGGTCATCAGTAACTTAAAATTTAATATCAGATTTTTATTGAATTCACATTTCACCATCTACCTTAGTGGGAATTGAACCCAAGTCCCCAGAACATTACCCTGGGTCTCTGGATAACTAGTGGAGCGACAATACCACTACGCCAGTGCCTCCCCATATGAAAATCAGAGGCCGCAAAATTTTAAAAATGGACAGAATGTGTGAAAGAGAAAATGAGAAACATTTTAGTGGTCGTAGCAAAACGGAAGGAAATATAAAGAAAACAAAACAATATGATCTATATAACTGGCTTCATTATTTTACCACGTGGTGAAACTTTCTCATGTAGTCAATGGCTTCAGATATTTTGGGTCAATACATAAACAAGAATCACTGACGATAATTCAACATTATGGGCTCAGAATTTCCCATTGGAATTCTCTAAGTGATCATGAAAGGTTCATGCCGTTGTTAAAATAATACATAGTAAAAAGTCTGGACTGATGTCTGTGAACTTTAGGGAAAAATTTATATTATTCTCATTGACATTTCAGCAATAAGATCAGGTAGAGATACCAGGCAACAGGGCAGTTAGAATCTCTAGATTAGAAGAACATAAGAACATAAGACCATGGCTGATCTGTCGTGGCTCAGTTCCATATTTCCGCCCTCTCCCCATAACCCTTAATCCCCTCGCTAATCAAAAACCCATCAACCAGCGTCTTAAAAATATTTAGCGAGGCAGCCTCCACCACATCAACGGGCAGAGAATTCCAGAGATTCACCACCCTTTGAGTGAAGAAGTTCCTCCTCAACTCCGTTCTAAATCGCCCCCCCTTTATCTTGAGGCTGTGCCCCCTAGTCCTACTGTCCTTTCTGGGCGGGAAGAGCCTCTCCACCTCTATCCTATCCATCCCATTCATCATCTTATACGTCTCAATGAGATCTCCCCTCATTCTTCTAAACTCTAATGAGTACAAGCCTAGTTTATTCAGCCTCTCCTCATAGCTCAACCCCCTCAACTCCGGTATCAGCCTAGTAAACCTCCTCTGCACTCCCTCCAAGGCCAAAATATCCTTGCGTAAGTACGGCGACCAAAACTGCACACAGTACTCCAGCTGCGGCCTCACCAATGCCCTATACAGCCGCAGCAAGACCTCCCTACTTTTATATTCAATCCCCCTCGCTATGAAGGCCAGCATCCCATTTGCCTTCCTGACCACCTGCTGCACCTGCAAGCTGGGTTTTTGCGACTCATGCACAAGGACCCCGAGGTCCCTCTGCACTGTCGCCTGAAGGAACTACAAAAGATTGTAATCCATCAGGCAAACCAGCCTCCCATCCATTGACTCTGTCTATACTTCCAGCTGTGTCAACATAATTAAGGACCCCACTCAGCCTGGGTGTTCTCTCTACCACCTTCTTCCATCAGAAAAAGATACTAAAGTCTGAGTACCAACCAACTCAAGAGCAGATTCTTCCCTGCCACCGTCAGATTTTTGAATGGACTTACCTCAGATTAAGTTGATCTTTCTCTACACCCTAGCTATGACGGTAAAACTACACTCTGCACACTCTCTTTTCTTTCTCTATGAACGGTACGCTTTGCCTGTGCAGCACGCAAGAAATAATATATTTCACTGTATGTTAATATATGTGACAATAATAAATCAAATCAGAGCAAATCAAATCAAATCAAAATGTTCTTGACGGAAGTAAGTCTTGTTCACGTTGCCCAGTCAATAAGACACTAAGGCATAGTTGTTCAAAATGCTGGGGTACTCCAGGAAACTGAAGTTCTTTTTTAGCCAATAGAGTGAGCCAACAATATCCACTTTGAAAATTTATTCCACAGCCTTCTCCTTATCCGATGGAATTCTGGATCAGATATTATTTTGATTTGATTTGATTTATTATTGTCACATGTATTGTCACATACAGTGAAAAGTATTGTTTCTTGGTGCATTATATAGTCAAAACATACCGTTCATAGAGTACACAGGGGAGAAGGAAATGATAGGGTGCAGAATAGAATGTTGCAGCTACAGATAGGGTGAAGAGAAAGAACAGCTTAATATATGATAGGAATATTCTAAAATCTGATGGCATCAGGGAACAAGTTGTTCTTCAGTTGGTTGGCACGTGTTTTCAGAATTTTATATCTACTTCCCAACAGACAAAAGTGGAAGAGAGTATATCCGGGGTCTTTAATTATTCTAGCTGCTTTCCCGAGGCAGCGGGAAATGTGGACGGTGTTGGTAGATAAGAGGCTGGTTTGCGTGATGGACTGAGCTACGTTGACAACCCTTTGTAGTTCCTTGCGGTCTTGGGCTGAGCAGGAGCCATTCCAAGCAGTGATACAACCAGAAAGGGTGCTTTCTCTGGTGCATCTGTAAAAATTAAACCACAAGTAACTCTGTGTAGTGACCGGATTGTCTGCAGAGTTACTTCAGGCAGGCAAGATTATAGCACAGCATTTGGAAAGATGCATTTAAGGGGAAACTAAACTTTGTACAAGGCATAGAAGGCTATGCTTAATGGGTGAGATTGAGTGTCATAGAGTCATTGATATTTACAGCATAGAAACAGGCCCTTCGGCCCAACTTGTCCGTGTCACCCCACTAGTGTCTAGCTTTAACCCTAAGTGAGTCCCAATTGTCCACATTTGGCCCATATCCCTCTATACCCAACTTATCCATGTAAGTGTCTAAATGCTTTTTAAAAGACAAAATTGTACCCGCCTCTATGCTGCCTCTGGCAGCTTGTTCCAGACACTCATCACGGTCTGTGTGAAAAATTGTCTCTCTGGATCCTTTTGTATCTCTCCCTTCTCATCTTAAGCCTATGTTCTCTAGTTTTAGACTCCGCTACCTTTGGGAAAAGATGTTGACTATCTAGCTGATCTATGTCCCTCTTATTTTATAGACCTCTATAAGATCACCCCTCAGCCTTCGATGCTCCAGAGAAAAAAGCCCCAGTCTATCCAGCCTCTCCTTATAACTCAAACCATCAAGTCCCAGTGGCATCCTAGTAAATGTTTCCTGCACTTTCTAGTTTAATAATATCTTTTCTATAATAGGGTGACCAGAATTGTATACAGTATTCCAAGTGTGACCTTACCAATGTCTTGTACAACTTCAACAAGATGTCCCAACTCCTGTATTCAGTGAAAGCAAACATGTTGAGTGGGAAGAGATAGGCGAGTAGTAGAAACATTGATCAGTTGAATTGGGGGACCGCTATCTGCGTTGTAAGTTCCGTCACTTGATGTAATTGTGCGCGAGAGCAGTGCCGTGACTTTTGTTAATGCAATAAGATGCCATTTTAGTTTCGACAACTCTGTTTAGTCTTTTCAAATTTGCAGAGCATGAATATAAATAGAACATAAGCTGAGTTGAGCCTCGGTCCCAGTCAGTTTCAACAAATGTCACATGCATAATTCATAAATAGAAAATTAGTTTGTGTATCTATGTTTTGACTCCTGGCAGAAGCAGAATTCTCTGCTGTCATGGGAAAGACCTTCAGAGATCAATCATCTGCACTGAGTTATTCCTCACTATAGGATGAAATAAGCATTGTGCTGTTTCCTGGTGAGTCTGTCTACACACCAGAATTGTAAATACACTAATATCGCACTCACTGCCTGCATTATGCTTTCTGTTCTAACATCCTTTATGGGTTTCTTTGTCTCTTTTGTGCAGAATTATTTTGGCTTATAATAAAGCATTGCCCAGCCAATCACAGCTTGTGACAAAAGCTTTCCCATTGCCAGGAAAGTTCCTCTTGATAACATTCGTAGAGCGATGTTATTTTAGTAATTGGCCTCTCATGGATTTTGTATTCCAACACAAATTGAACTTTACAGAAGAGTGTCAAAAAAGGTGAGAGTTTTTACGCCGGAGTGTTTTATAGTCCATTGTAAAGCAGCCCCTATAAATTTTTTAGTGCAAAATAAATATATTTGCGTTTACGTAGCACTTCTAATCTCCTCAGGATGTCCCCAGTGTGCTTTATAGCCAATCTTGTGATTTATTGAAGTGAAGTGATTCACTGTTGTAATGCTAAAGTAACCAATTTGGCCAGAGCATGTTTTAAGACAGTCATGAAATAATGGCCTCTTTAGGTTGAGGGATAATTATTAGCCAGATCATTGGGCAGAACTCCTATGCTCATCTTCATGGGGTCTGTTACATCCACCTGAGGGACTGGGAATTCTGCGGAGAATAACTCACCTCCTGACTCCCCAAAACCTGTTTGGGCAGCACGGTGGTACAGTGGTTAGCACTGCTGTCTCACAGCGTTAACCTGTGCTTAACCCTCTCTCCACTCACATTCTCTGTACCTTTAAGACTTGATTACCTGTAAAGACTCGCATTCCAACCATTATCTTGTAAATTGTGTTTGTGACTTTATATGCCCTGTTTGTGAGCAGAACTCCCACTCACCTGATGAAGGAGCAGCACTCCGAAAGCTTGTGGCTAGTGCTACCAAATAAACCTGTTGGACTTTAACCTGATGTTGTGAGACTTCTTACTGTGCCCACCCCAGTCCAACGCCGGCATCTCCACAACATGACCTCACAGTACCAGGGACTCGGGTTTGGTTTCTGGCTTTTTGATTTGATTTGATTTATTATTGTCATGTGTAGTAACATACAATGAAAAATAGTGTTTCTTGCATGCTATACAAAGCATGAGTTCAATGAGAAGGAAACAAGAGAGTGCAGAATGTAATGTTACAGTCATGGCTAGGGTGTAGAGAAAGATCAACTTAATGAAAAGTAGATCCATTCAAAAGTCTGACGGTAGCAGGGAAGAAGCTGTTCTTGAGCTGGTTGGTACGTGACGTCAGACTTTTGTATCTTTTTCCTGAAGGATGGAGATAAGAGAGAGAATGCCCAGGGTGTGTGGGGTCCTTGATTATGCTGGCTGCTTTGCCGAGGCAGCGGGAAGTGTAGACAGAGTCAATGGATGGGAGGCTTGTTTGCGTGATGGATTGGGCTACATTCATGACCTTTTGTAGTTCCTTGGGTGATTGTGTGGAGTGTGCATGTTCGAACTGTGTCCTGACAGGGTTCTGCCGGGTGCTCCGGTTTCTTCCCACAGTCTGAAAAATATGCTGGCCATGCAAAATTCTTCTTCAAAGTACCCAAACAGCAGCTGGAGTGTGGCAACTAGGGAATTTTCACAGTAACTTCATTGCAGTGTTAATGTAAGCTTACTTGTGACACCAATTAATAAACTTTAAACACCATCAACAAGGAAAATGTCATGATTTTGATCGAATACTGCCAAAAATGTGTGGGTTTGGTGTATTGGCCATGCTAAATTGACCCTTAGTATCAGAGGGATTAGCTGAGTAAATGGATACATGGGGTTACGGGAATAGGCCTGAGTAGGATTGTGGTCGGGGCAGGCTTGATGGGCCAAATGGCCTCTTCTGCACTGTAGGGATAGTATGATTCTAGAGTTCTGCTCTCCACGCTCCTGGATGAATGCAATTCCAGCCACACTCAAGAAGCTCGATACCACCCAAGACAAAGCAGCTGATTGGCGCCTCATTCGCAACCCTAATCATTCAATCTTTCCACCACTGGCACACTGTGGCACCAGACACAAAAGATACACTGCAGCAACTCAGCAATGTCCCTTCAGACTGTGCGAGGAAACCGGAGCACCCAGCGAAAGATGTAACCACTACCACCTTGAAGGACAAGGGTAACACTTGAGTTGCAAATTCTTCTCAAAGTTACACACCATCCCATCTTGGAACAATATCACTGTTCCTTTATCATCGCTGGGTCAGAATTCTGCAACTCACTCCCTGACAGCACCGTAGTCCACTCTAACCTCAGTGTGATCGACACCAAGCAGTGGTTCAAGAAGGTGGCTTACAAGCACCTTCTCAGGGGTAATTAGCCTTGGGCATTGAATGTTGGCCTTCCAGCATTCAAATCCCATGAATAAATATTAATAAAGGGCAGGCACTCAGGCCAGAATATCCTGCCAGAACAGGTTTTACAGCAACAATGGCTGCATCAAAGGATAGAAGCTAAATACTGCAGATATTGAATCATAGAATCATAGAACCCTACAGTGCAGAAAGAGGCCCTTCGTCCCATCGAGTCTGCACCAACCACAATCCCGTCCAGGCCCCACCCCCATATCCCTACACATTTTCTCCGCTAATCCCACTAACCTAAGCATCCCTGGACACGAAGGGGCAATTTTTGCATGGCTAATCAACCATACCCTGCACATCTTTGGACTGTGGGAGGAAATTGGAACCTGAAACAAAAATCAAAAATGCTGGAAAATCTCAGCAGGTCTGGCGGCGTTTGTGGGGAGAGAATAGAGCCAACGTTTCGAGCCTGGATGACTCTTTGTCAGAGCTCTGATGAAGGGTTATCGAGACTCGAAACATTGGCTCTATTCTCTCCCCACAGGTGCTGTCAAACCTGCTGACATTTTCCAGTATTTTTGCAGTCAACAGCCCGTTGACAATGGCGGGACCAGAAGATTCCATTGTTGGCCAGTGGCGTGCCTTCTCTGGCGCTATGAAACACACGGCAGTTTTCACTGAAGCTTCTGTCTTCAGTTTAAAGTTTTGCCTAAAAGACAGCTCCTTCGGTGCTGAATTGGAGCATCATTCTAACCATTTGTGGCTCAAGTTGGTGAGGTGGGACTCGAACCCTGAGGCGGTTGTGGGAGCAATCTGGCTTTACCTGAGATGGGTGCTGGAAAAGAGGAATGGATTTGGTGGCAGGGAGATGGAATTTGTGATGGGGGCTCCAGGCAAAGTTTTCGCTCTTTTCAATGTTCACTGGAGAACATTGGGATTTGTAGGCTAGAACTTGGTGTCGTAGGAGATTCCCTGGCAGCAGAGAAGCTTTGTAGAGGTTGAAGGAGGTGATGATAGTTGGAGCTGTGTGTCTTTTGTCTAAATGTGGCATTTGAACCTATATTCTGGGGCACATCACTAATTGATATTGTGTAGAGGTGGAGGAAGAGGGAGCCAGGGATCGGTACTAAGAAACTCTCAAGGTAACAAGGCTGGTACGGGAGAAGAAGCCATTACTGGAGATGCTGTGGTTCCAGTTAGATAGGTAAAAGTGAAACCTAGCTAGGAAAATGTCACAAATCTAACCAACGGTTTGATTGTCTATTTGAAAAGGCTATAGAAAGAGTGAGTAAGAATAGTGCAGCACAGCCTTTGATGCTGTGCCAGTTCTGATGTTGGTTACAACTGTTCTGAAGTCATCGAAATGTACAGCACGGAAACAGGCCTTTCTGTCTGTGTGGCGTCCGTACATTCTCCCCATGTCTGCATGGGTTTCATCCAGATGCTCCAGTTTCCTCCCACACTCCAGATATGTGCAGGTGAGGTGCATTGGCCATGATAAATTGCTCCTTAGTGTCAGGGAGTTAACTAGGGTAAATACATAGGGTTATGTGCAAAGGGCATGGGTAGGATTGTGGGCGGTGCTGACCCGATGGGCTGAATGGCCTCCTTCTACACTGTAGGATTCTATGGTTCTTTCGGCCCAACTCATCCATGCTGAGCAGGTTTCCTAACCTGAACTAGTCCCATTAGCCTGTATTTGGCCCATTTCCCTCCAAACTTTTCCCATCTATGTACCTGTCCAAATGTCTTTGAAATGTTGTAATTGTATCCACCTCTACCACTTCCTCTGGCAGCTCACTCCACACACGCACCACCCTCTCTGTGAAAAAGTTACCCCTCAGGCCCCTTTTAAATCTCTCCCCTCTTGCCTTCAACCTATGCCCTCTAGTTTTGGACTCCCCTACCAAGGAAAAGACCTTGGCTAGTCACCTTATCCTCTCATGATTTTATAAACCTTTATAAAGTCACCTCCCATTCCCTGACGCTCCGGGGAAAAAGTCCCAGCCTTTCCAGCCTCTCATAATGTCACAAGTTCATTAAATGTAGGAGCATAATTAGGCCATTTGGCCCATGGCGTCGGCTCCATCATTCTACCCGGGTTTGATTCCCAGGATGGAATATTCGGAGCTCAGCCAAATCTCCCTTCGCTACAGTGGAATACCAACTGCGGGCGAGGCCTGAGAATCCCAGCAACTGTGAAGTGTTCTGTGAAAATGGAACATGTTAAAGTTGCCCTGGAATTGGAAATTGTTGATGCTAAGTGATTCATGGGGATGGGGTGGGAGTGTGGGTGGGACGGGCTCTCGATATCTCATTTTTCATACAGCTATTCCATCTCGGAATGATACTCTCTGCATTATCCACTGTAAATCTGTTGGAGGAGAAGGAGACCCTTGACACACAGCCTTCAGCACTGAAATTTCAGCAGGTGAGTGGGAGGATGGAAGTTCCCTGGTCTCCGTCAGGCTGATTCAGCGATAATTAGCTCTGGGAGTGAACCAGCCTCATAAAGGACCTCACTGAATCCATCAGTCCATGACATGACTCACAATTCCCCCGACGGAAACCCATTTCTGATTTCAGTTGATGGAATCATTATGAGCAAGTAAGAAGCTTGTTAGCAGCATTATTCTAATGCAATCCTACGCAAATTACTTCCATGCTGAAGTCAGCAAGTTTTCAAATCTTAATTGTCTACCGCACAACAAAAGGGACGTTTGAAGGATAAAATTTCAATCCCTGCCTTCAAAGAGCACCATCTGCGATTGCTGAAAAAAAGCACGAACAGAAGTTGATTATTCACTGGTGAATCCATGGTTATTTTCAGCTTCACTGCTTTGGGCAGTGCACTGGGAGAATCATAGATTCAATCGTAGAATCTGCAGAAGGTGGCCATTCAGTCTGCACTGACAACAACCCCAACCAGGCCCCTATCCCTCTAACCCCATTATTCACCTTGCAAATTCCCCTGACACTAAGGGGCCATTCAGCACATTCAATCGACCCAACCAGCATTGTGGGGAGAAAGTGGAGCACCTGGAGGAAACTTCATTGCATGGGTGTCTGTAAGAGGCCTATTCCATAAGATGTTGACCCCCAGGTGGTGAAACTGGCATTTTTGTAAACCATACAATGGATATGGGCATCGCTGGCAGAGCCAGACTTGTTACCCACTCTGAATTGCCCACCACAGTTCTTCTTTCACCCCATTAATGGTGAACAGGTTTGTGCCACATTTGGAATAGGAATCTCAGCCAGTGTTGCAAGTGAGTCCTAAGAGAGATGACTATAGATAGCCACCATGTCTGTAGTGGTATTAACATGGCCCATGATGTGGACTACTTGGGGTACTAGCTCCCTGATTAAGATTTGTCCAATAAGGGAGCCCTGCATGTGTGCACAACTTGGAGTGTCAAGGTTACGGACACTCTGGGTTACACTCTGTATGAGGAAGTTCTTGTCTGAGTATCGCTTACTATGTAATTAAATCAAAATTAGGTGAAGGGACACTGGCCTCGGAGGAGTTATTTCAATCTCAGTGCAATGCAAGCTTTTAAATGAGTACTTTGCATCAGTATTTACCAAAGAGTAGGACTTGGAAAGGATGTATATATTATGTCAATCATATTGGGATCAAAAAGGAGGAGGTACTGGAGTTCTTGTGAAACATTAAGTTAGATAAATCCCCAGGCCCTGATGTGATATATGCCAGAATACTGAGAGATGCAAAGGAAGAAATTGCTGGGGCCTTGAGAGGAATTGGCTACAGAGGAGGTTCCAGAAGATTGGAGACTAGCCAATGTTGTTCTTTTGTTTAAGAAGGGTAGCAATGGTAATCCAGGTAATTACAGGCCTTTACGTCAGAGGTAGGGAAATTATTGGAGACGATTCTTCGAGACAGGATTTACTCGCACGTGGAAATAAGTAGATGTATTAGCAAGGGGCAACATGGCTTTGTGAAGGGGAGGTCATGTCACACTAACTTAATTGAGTTAGACAGACTTAGGACCCTTTGAGAGAAGGAATTTCTCCTTATCTCTGTTTTGAATTTGGCCTCAACTGGGATCTTGGGTTCATGTCACACTACCTGTAACTCCCATGACTTGCCTAGGCTTGCAACATCTCACTTACCGTCCTATCTGGAGACAATACACATCTCTTTAACTCACGTGTAATACTATCTCCACTCACATTGTCTGCACCTTTAAGACTTGATTAGCTGCAAAGATTCGCTTTCTAATCAGTATTCTGTAAACTGAGTGTGTGCCTTTATACGCCCTGTTTGTGATCAGAACTCCCCACTCACCTGACGAAGGAGCAGCGCTCTGAAAGCTAGTGGCATTTACTACCAAATAAACCTGTTGGATTTTAACCTGGTGTTGTGAGACTTCTTATTGTGTTTACCCCAGTCCAACGCCGGCATCTCCACATCTTGAATTCGGTCGGCAGCACCTTGAGGTTTGGATTATTGGTTAAAATTTCATAAAACATTTGGTGTTCTTGGAGGTGAAAAATATTAGTGCCAGGGAATGGAATTCATTTCAGCTTCCCCTGCAAAGGAAACTGTTTTTACAAATGCAAAGTGACAAATACTCTTGATTTTAGTTGGGTGTTGGCATTGTGAGCTTTGCTATCATGTGGTTTAGGTACAGATTAAAGCTATCTATACTCCGCCCGAACACATTAACCGGTTAATAAACCAGCACGATGCCAGTGAAAATAACTAGAATTGTTATAATGTTCCTATCCCTCCTGTTGAAATTCGATATCAATTATTTTACCTTCACAATTCCGTCAAAGGAGTTCAGGTCTGTCATTCTGTCTGGAAAACAGAGCTGCTATTCTTGATTAGTTCTGCACAGATCTAAGGCAGCTACAGCCTAGTAGTGGATCTCGGAGCTCAAACACATTCAAGAACCACTCAGGTTATACTGAACGTTAGATCCCCGCTCAACATCAACTCACCCAGCAGATATGTAGAAACACTACCACCTGCAAGTTCCCCTCCAAGCCACTCACCATCCTGACTTGGAATTATATCGCCATTCCTTCGCAGTTGCTGGGTCAAAATCCTGGAATTCTCTCTCTAATGGCCTTGTGGGTCAACCCACAGCACATGGACTGCAGGGATTCAAGAAGGCAGCTCACTACCTTCTTAAGGGGCATCTAAGGATGGGCAATAAATGCTGGCCTAGCCAGCGACACCTATGTCCCATAATTAACTTCTAAAATATTGATTGTTGTTCTTGCTTTATTATTGTCATGTGTATTGGGATACAGTGAAAAATATTGTTTCTTGCGTGCTATACAGACAAAACATACCATTCATAGAATACATAGGGGTAAATGAAAAGAGAGGGTGCAGAATGTAGTGCTACCGTCACAGCTAGGGTGTAGAGAAAAATCAACATCATATAACGCAGGTCCATTGAAAAGGCATCAGAGAAGAAACTGTTCTTGAGCCAGTTGGTATGTGATCTCAGACTTTTTATCTTGTTCCTGATGAAAGAAGGTGGAAGAGAGAATGTCTGGGTTGCGTGGGGTCCTTAATTATGCTGGTTGCATTTTCCAAGGCAAGGGGAAATGCAGACACAGTCAATGGATGGGAGGCTGGCTTGCTTATTGGACTGGGCTATATTCACATGTTTTCCATGCAGAATGACAGATCTGATCTCCAAAAACAGAATTGTATAACTTGGGAGGGCAAAATAATTGGTATTGAATTTCAAATTAGTTGCAAGTTATTACAGCCAGTAATCACAGCACTGCACATGTGTGGTACAATATTTCAACTTGTAGGTTGTTTTTTCCCTGGGTGAGAACTGTTTCGATGGAACCTAACTCCATCACAAACCTTTGAGTGAAGAAGTTCCTCCTCAACTCAGCCCTAAATTTGCCTCCCCTTATTTTGAGGCTATGCCCCCATTCTAGTTTCACCTGCCAGTGGAAACAACTTCTCTGCTTCTATCTTATCTATTCCCTTCATAATCTTATATGTTGCTATAAGATCTCCCCTCATGCTTCTGAATTTCAATGTGCAAAGCCCCAGTCTCCTCAGTCTGTCCTCACAAGCCAACCCTCTCAACTCCAGAATCAACCGAGTCAATCTCCTCTGCACCCCCTCCAGTGCCAGTATATCCTTTCTTAAGTAAAGGAGACCAAAACTGTACACAGTAAGTACTCCAGGTGTGGCCTCACCAGCACCTTATACAGCTGCAACATAACCTCGCTGTTTTTAAACTCCATCCCTCTAGCAATGAAGGATAAAATTCCATTTGCCTTCTTAGTTACCTGCTGCACTTGCAAACAAACTCCTTCAGATTCCTGAATAAGGACACCCAGGTCCCTCTGCACAGCAGCATGCTACAATTTTTTTACCATTTAAATAATAGTCCATTTTGCTGTTATTCCGACCAGAATGGATGACCTCACATTTACCCAACATTGTACTCCATCTGCCAGACCCTCGCCCACTCACTTAGACTATCTATATTCCTTTGCAGATTTTCAGCATCCTCTGCACACTTTTGTCTTTCACCCACCCTAATGTTATCTGTGAATTTTGACACACTATACTTTGTCCCCAACTCTAAATCATCTCTGTAAATCATAAACAATTGCAGTCCCAACAGTGATCCCTGAGGCACACCACTAGTCATTGATCGCCAACCAGAAAAACACCCATTTACTCTCACTCTTTGCTTTCTGTTAGTTAACCAATCCTCTATCCATGCCAATACATTACCCGTAACACTGTGCACCTTTGCCTTATGTAACAGTCTTTGGTGCGGCACCTTGTCAAATGCCTTCTGGAAATCCAGGTACACCACATCCATAGGTTCCCCTTTATCCACTGCCTTCTCAACCTTGCCCCTCACCTGAGGTGTGGCTTGATCCTCAGGCTAAATCACCACCAATCAGCTCTCCCACCACAAAAGGGAGAGCAGCTGATGGTCGTCTGGGTCTATGGCAATTTTACCCTTATTTACATAAATACTGGAATTGGTCCACCAAATTAGTCAAACATGGCCTGCCCTTCATGAACCCATGCTGCGTCTTACCAGTGGGACAATTTATATCCAGAGGTACTTATCCTGCTAATCCCTCTGACATTAAGGGGAAATTTAGCGTGGCTAATCTACCTAACCCTCACATCAGGTTCATTGTTCATGTTTATACTTCAGAACTAATGTTTAGCTCAGGAGGATTATTGTTGTGAAGGTAAAGTAATTCAAATGTTGGACTTCAGAGTTTGTCAGAACACTAAATGAAATGCCAGTTCCAAAAGTTCCTCATATTTCTTTAATAAAGTCAGAACAAAAGAGATCATATGATCCCCACAGTGCAGAAGGAGGCCATTTGGCCCATCAAGTCTCCAACAACTCTCTGACAGAGTATTTTACCCAGTCCCTCTCCCTATAACCACATATTCATCCCACTAATTCTCCCAACCTACACACCTAGAGACACTAAGAGGCAATTTATGATGGCCAATCCACCCAACCTTTGGACAGTGGGAGGAAAGCAGAGCACTCGGAGGAAACCCCACACAGACCCGGGAACTGAACATGGGTGCCTGGCACTGTGAGGCAGCAGTGGTAATCACTGTGCTACTGTGCTGCCCTAGTCAGTTAGATCAACCAGCTGGATGGCTGATGAGTGATGCGGAGAGCCACACCGACAGCATGAGTTCAATTCCGGTACCGGCTCAGACTTTTCATTAAAGCCCTGCCATCTCAACCTTGCCCCCTCAGGCTAAACCACTACCAGTCATAGAACATAGAACATTACAGCGCAGAACAGGCCCTTCAGCCCACGATGTTGCGCCGACCAGTTAAAAAACAATGACCCACTAACCTAAACCAATCCCTTTCCATCCATAAACCTATCCACGGATCTCTTAAACGCCCCCAAACTAGGCGCATTTACAACTGCAGCAGGCAGGGCATTCCAATCCCTCACCACCCTCTGGGTAAAGAACCTACCCCTGACATCCGTCCTATAACTACCCCCCCTTAATTTAAAGCCATGCCCCCTCGTGCTAGCTTTCTCCATCTGAGGAAAAAGGCTATCACTATCCACCTTATCTAAACCTCTAATCATCTTATATGTTTCAATAAGATCCCCTCTTAGCCGCCTTCTTTCGAGCGAAAACAACCCCAAATCCCTCAGTCTCTCCTCATAGGACTTCCCCTCCATACCAGGCAACATCCTGGTAAACCTCCTCTGCACCCTCTCCAAAGCCTCCACATCCTTCCTGTAATGTGGGGACCAGAACTGCACACAATACTCCAAGTGCGGCTGCACCAGGGTTGTGTACAGTTGCAACATGACGCTGCGACTCCTAAGTTCAATCCCCCTACCAATAAACGCCAAGACACCGTATGCCTTCTTAACAACCTTATCTACTTGATTCCCAACTTTCAGGGATCTATGTACACGTACACCTAGATCCCTCTGTTCATCCACACTATTCAAAGTCCTCCCGTTAGCCTTATACTCAACACATCTGTTACTCCTACCAAAGTGAATTAACTCACACTTCTCCGCATTAAACTCCATCCGCCACCTCTCGGCCCAGCTCTGCAACCTGTCTAAGTCTCCCTGCAAACTATGACACCCTTCCTCACAATCTACCACACCTCCGACTTTGTCAGCTCTCCCACCCCAAAGGGGAGAGCAGCCGATGGTCAACTGGGACTATAGGAATAATGGTAGGAAGGATTATTACTTACGTGGCGAAAAACTGCAGCAGGCGACGGTGCAGAGGGACCTCGGGGTCCTTGTGCATGAGTCGCAAAAACCCAGCTTGCAGGTGCAGCAGGTGATCAGGAAGGCGAATGGGATGCTGGCCTTCATAGCGAGGGGGATTGAATATAAAAGTAGGGAGGTCTTGCTGCGGCTGTATAGGGCATTGGTGAGGCCGCAGCTGGAGTACTGTGTGCAGTTTTGGGCGCCGTACTTACGCAAGGATATTTTGGCCTTGGAGGGAGTGCAGGTTTACTAGGCTGATGCCGGAGTTGAGGGGGTTGAGTTATGAGGAGAGGCTGAATAAACTAGGCTTGTACTCGTTAGAGTTTAGAAGAATGAGGGGAGATCTCATTGAGACATATAAGATGATGAATGGGATGGATAGGATAGAGGTGGAGAGACTCTTCCCACTCAGAAAGGACAGTAGGACTAGGGGGCACAGCCTCAAGATAAAGAGGGAGCGGTTTAGAACGGAATTGAGGAGGAACTTCTTCACTCAAAGGGTGGTGAATATCTGGAATTCTCTGCCCGTTGAAGTGGTGGAGGCTGCCTCGCTAAATATTTTTAAGACGCGGGTTGATGGGTTTTTGATAAGAGAGGGGATTAAGAGTTATGGGGAGAGGGCGGGAAAGTGGAACTGAGCCACGACAGATCAGCCATGATCTTATTGAATGGCGGGGCAGGCTCGAAGGGCTAGATGGCCTACTCCTGCTCCTATTTCTTATGTTCTTATGTTCTTATGGCGACTTTACGCTTATTTGTGTAAATACTGGAAGTTTGCTCATTGTCAATCCAACATGACAGGAAAATCAAGCAGCAATTAAGTTGATTAATTAATTAAAATTAATTTTGAAAACCATGGATGGTAACAGCAGGAACAATTGGTGAACAGGGGGTGAAATGCAGAGCTCAGGAATCCTAGAACATGGAACATAGAACATAGAACATTACAGCGCAGTACAGGCCCTTCGGCCCTCGATGTTGCGCCGACCAGTGGAACCAATCTAATGACCCTCTAACCTAAACTATTCCAATGTTATCCATCTGCCTATCCACTGACCATTTGAACGCCCTTAAAGTTGGCGAGTCCACAACTGCTGCAGGCAGGGCATTCCACGCCCTTACTACCCTCTGAGTAAAGAAACTGTACAGTTAATAATCCTATCCAGGAAGGAAGAGACTGACCCGGGGGTAACTTTTCATTTCCATTGATTGACTATTACTCACCGGAGCCTTTTAATACCAAACTCATCCCAGTTATATCTTGTCAGTGAGTTGAAAGACATTCTCATCAATATCTGCCACATTTTATGCGGTGTGGGGGGCAAAAAAGTCACATCTCCCAATGTGCGGGGAAATCACATCTAACCTACACATCTCCCAAACTATATTTTGCTCCCCCCAGCAATAAGACATTAACAGGAACCGGGAACAATTCCCGCCCCAAGATGTCTGATTTTTGAGCCACATTTGGATATTTTGCTTGAGTTACATGATTCATTTATGTACTGCACTGAGTTGGAACTTGTTGCCAACTGTGATCTCTAACCCAATCATCCTTAGCTTCAATTGTTCTGTCCGAGATCCAATGTGCTCTTCAATTAGAGTTGCTTGCCCGTAGTCATTATCATTTTCCGCAGCATGCATCATTTTCTTCTGGCATATGTATTATTCACTCGAATAACTCATTAAGACAATGTTCATATCTCTGACACTGTGGCATTTAGAGATGGCTCACTTCTCTTTTCATGCAACAGTCATCCACATGACCAGTCACGCCAGAATTACTCTTCTAATGCTTGAAATTATTTTGTTTCTTGCCTGTGGGCTCCGTGGTACAGACAGATGCTGAGGTTCCCTTTTATTTTTCTCTCATCATCAACTGGATTGAACCTTTAAGTTTAACTTCATTTATTAGTGTCACAAGTAGGCTTACATTAACACTGCAATGAAGTTACTGTGAAAATCCGCTCGCCACCACATTGTTCGGGTACAGTGAGGGTAACAGTGGCACTTTGGTTAGCAATGCTGCCTCACAGTGCCGGGATCCGGTTCAAATCCTGGCTCGGATCACTGTCTGTGTGAAGTTTGCACATTGTCTGCGTGGGTTTCCTCCGGGTGCTCTGGTTTCCTCCCACGACCTGATTACATGTATTGATCTGAACAGGAGTGTGACACCTAAGGGAATTTCACAATAATTCCATTGCAGTGTTAATATAAGCCTTACTTGTGACTAATAAAAAAAAACTTTAACTTTAAATTTAGCACCACCAATGCACCTAACCACCACATCTTTTGGACTGTTTGATTCAATTTATTATTGTCACATGAGGTGGAGGTGCTGGCGAGCATAGTAAGAAGTCTCACAGTACCAGGTTAAAGTCCAACAGGTTTATTTGGTAGCACAAGTTTTTGGAGCCCTGCCCCTTCATCAGGTTAGCCTCTTTGTCACTTACCTGATGAAGGAACAGCACTCCGAAAGCTCGTGCTACTAAATAAACCTGTTGGACTTGAACCCGGTGTTGTGAGACTCCTTACTATTGTCACATGTATTAGTATACAGTGAAAAGTATTGTTTTTTGTGCGCTATACAGACAAAGCATACCAAACATAGAGAAGGCAAGGAGAGGGTGCAGAATGTAGTGTTACAGTCATAGCTAGGGTATAGAGAAAGTTCAACTTAATACGAGGTATTTCCATTCAAAAGCCTGATGGCAGCAGGGAAGAAGCTGTTCTTGAGTTGGTTGATACGTGACCTCAGACATTTGTATCTTTTCCGCGTTGGAAGTAGGTGGAAGAGACTATATCCGTGTTCAACTAATATGATTCCACTAGTTTCGGGTGTTTCTCTTCCCACCTGTCCTTCCCTCAAGCTGGGAGATATTACATATTGCCAAAGGAAATTTAGTGACATCAGGCTGTGTTAGGCTTAATTTTTGACATTTGACTCCAGTTTTGGAATGGTCTGATTGCATTTACCAGTAGTTTGCATAACTTCCCTATTTGTGATTTGGACAGGTTTTAGTGTTAAGTGTCCACTATTCATTGAGAACACCATTTGTTTTTAGCTATGGAGTGATTACGGTAATGTGGGAGACAATTTGACCATTTAAATCCACGCCAACTCCTGTTAGAACAATCCACTCGATTGCATTCCTGTATTTTATCCTTAACAGGAAGGATGTTCCCAATGGTGAAGATGTCTAGAACCAGGGGGCACGCAGTCAAAAATACGGGCATAAACATTTTAGGACCAAGGTGAGAAGAAGTTTCTTCACCCAGAGAGTGGTGGAATTCACCAGGATAGAAAGCAGCTGAGGCCAAAACATTGAATGTTTTCAAGAAACAGATGTAACGTTTAGGGGTGAAGGGAATCAAAGGATATGGGGAGGTGAGATCAGGCTATTGAGTTTGATAGTCTGCTATGATCGTAATGAATGGTGGAGCAGGCTCAAAGGGCCAAATGGCCAACCCCTGCATCTATGATCCATGTTTTCAAGAAGGAGCTGTGTATAATTTTTGAGACAAAGGGGATTAAAGCGGCGGCACAGTGGTTAGCACTGCCACCTCGCAGCACCAGGGACTCAGGTTCAATTCCAGGCTTGGCTCACTGTCTGCGTGGAGTCTGCATATCCTCCCCGTGTCCGTGTGGTCTTCCTCCAGGTGCTCAGATTTCCTGCCACAATCCGAAAGACGTGCCAGTTAGTTACATTGGTCATGATAAATTCTCCCTCAGGTGCCGGAGTGTGACAACTAAGGGATTTACACAGTAACTTCATTGCAGTGTTAGTGTAAGTAGACTTGTGACACTAATAAATAAACTTTAAACAAAGGATATGGTGGTTGGCAGGATCCCGCTATTGAGTTGGACAATTCGCCACGATCATAATGAATGGTGAAGCAGACACAAAGAACTGAATGGCCTCTTCCTACTCTTGTTTTCTCTGTCTCTATGTTTATCCTGTAGCCTGTTTATTTCCCTTGCGTGGCCATTCAATTTCCTTCTCAAAATCATTAATTATTTCCTCTTCCGTCACTCTTGTAGGCAGCGAGTTGCAGGTGGTCAGCATTCGCTGTGTAAAAAACATTCCTTCTCGTACCCTCCCACATCCAAAACCTTATATCTTGTCGCCTGGTCCATATATCATTTGCTTTTTTTTCTCCACCTTACCTAAACTTGTATGTTTGTACTCCTCTTATCAAATCTCCCCTCAAGCTTCCTTCGTCTGAGGAGAACAACCCCAGCTTCTCCAATCTAAACTTCGACCATAAGATATAGGAGCAGAATTAGGCCATTCGGCCCACTGAGTCTGCTCCGGCATTCAAGATTCTCATTCCATTCTCCTGCCTTCTCCGTGTAACCCTTGATCCCCTTATTGATCAAGAACCTATCTATCTGTGTCTTAAAGACACTCAATGACCACATTCCTGTATAGAAATGAGTTCCACAGATTCATCACCCTCAGGTTGAAGAAATTCCTCCTCATCTCAGTGGTAAAGGGTTAAGAATTCCTTATCATTGGAACCATTCTGCTCCTCCGTACCCTCCCAAGGACCCTCACATCCTCCCTAAGGTGTGGTGACCAAAACTGGAAGCAACATTTGTCTTGTGCTCTACCCAGAGTTTTAAAAGCTATTCTAGCTTCAGTGATTCACTGATACATGCATTGCGTGTGGAGTTGACATTAAATTTCTTCTGTGATACTTTTTAATGAGACGCTTTGACCATCATTGAGGTAGCTGGATGTGAAACACAATTTCTAAAATTATGCTGTACCAGCAATAAAACACAAAAGTATGATAGTCAGATCAAGGATGACTTTTATGTGGGCTCCATAAATAATAAGGCACACAGCTCACAAAGCAGAAATCGGACCTCTCGCTGAGATTTTGATTATTCTGCCTTCGTTGCCGTGCCTTCTGTTGTGTTCTAAGGAGCATATCTCAAACTGTTGTGCATCACCGGACAAGATTCATACAATCATCAGACAGAAGATAGGAAGAGTTTAGAAACCGGCATGTTAACTAACCTCCCACGTATTGCTGTATTTAATCTACCTGATGGAATCACCTCTTTGTGCGCTTGGTGTGTCAGGTAGAAAATAATACACCTTCAGCTGCCTCATTCCTAAGCTCTGGAACCACCAGAGAAAACGCTGGAAAATCTCAGCAGGTCCGGCAGCACCTGTAAGGAGAGAAAAGAGCTGGCGTTTCGAGTCCAGCTGACAATTTGTCAAAACCACAAGGCATGGAAAGTGGGTGATGTTTATACTGCAGGGGGAGGGAATGAAAGATGAGTCATAGCCACAGAAACAAGGGGAAAGGCTGCTAATGGCAGCCCGTAGAGAGAATAGAAGGTGTGAATGGCCAAATGGCAGAGAAGCTAAAAATCAGAGGGTAAACTGTGACAGATGAAGATGGGAGGGTTGAGTGGGGGGCAGTGGTGGGTTTGGGTGGGGGGAATGCAGAAATGGATGAGACCAAAGTAAAATTTAGAAAAGAGAAGGCAAAGGGAAAGATAAGATAAGAGAAGGGGGATAAAGTAGGAGGAAGGGGGGGGGGATTGAAGAAAGACAGTAGAGAAATAAAAGGTAGAGAACAGTAAAAAAATTAAATAAAATAGAATGAAAACAAAAGGAGGTTGAGGCGAGGTAGAACTAATCATCTGAAGTTATTGAATTCGAGGTTGTAAAGTGCCTGAAGATGAGATGCTGTTCCTCCAGTTTGTGTTGAGCTTCACTGGAACATTGCAGCAGACCAAGGACTGACATGTGGGCATAGGAGCAGGATCGTGTGTTAAAATAGCAAGCAGTGGGAAGATCAAGCTCCTGATTGCGCACAGACCAAAGATGCTCAGCAGCTTCCTAAACTCTGGAATTCACTCCCAAAGCGTCTCCCTCACTCGCTTTGAACAAACTTTGTGTCATTTACCCGAACATCTACTCATGTGGCTCAAAGTCAGACATTGTCTAATGGCGTATCTACGAAGCAAATTCTTTACTGTAGTGGTTCCCAGTGTGTTGCTGTCAGACAACAGTGGTCTGTATGGATGCTGCAGATGGTTTGTGAAAAAAATATGCTATTAAGTATACCTTTTGATTTGATTTGATTTATTATTGTCACATGTATTAAAAATACATGTGACAATAATATATTTTCTTGCACGCTATACAGACAAAGCATACCGTTTACAGAGAAGGAAAGGAGAGAGTGCAGAATGTAGTGTTACAGTCATAACGAGGGTGCAGAAAAAGATCAACTTAATGCAAGGTAGGTCCATTCAAAAGTCTGACAGCAGCGGGGAAGAAGCTGTTCTTGAGTCGGTTGGTTCGTGACCTCAGACTTTTGTCTCTTTTTCCTGAGAGAAGAAGGTGGAAGAGAGAATGTCCGGGGTGCATGGGGTTCTTGACTATGCTGACTGCTTTGCTGAGGCAGCAGGAAGTGTAGACAGAGTCAATGGATGGGAGGCTGGTTTGTGTGATGGACTGGGTACATTCACGACCTTTTGTAATTCCTTGCGGTCTTGGTCAGAGCAGGAGCTATACCAAGCTGTGATACAACCAGCAAGAATGCCTCCTATGGTTTTTCTGAGAAAGCAGATGCATTGGTAGGCTTTCTTAACTATAGTGTCAGCGTGGGGGGACCAGGAGAGGTTGCTGGCGATCTGGGCACCTAAAATCTTCACCATTTCTACTTCGTTCCCATGGATGTAGACAGGGGGCGTGTTCTCTTTTACACTTCCTGAAGCCTGAGGTCACATACCAACTGACTCAAAAACAGCTTCTCCCCTGCTGCCATCAGACCTTCGAGTGAACCTACCTCGCAGTAGGTTGATCTTTCTCTACACCCTAGCTATGACTGTAACATCACATTCTGCACGGTCTCCTTTCCTTCTCTATGAACGGTATGCTTTTTTTCTCTGTATAACGTACAAGAAACTATGCTAATACGTGTGACAATAATAAATCAAATCAAAGATAGTTTTGGAGGAAGCGGTTAACACAGTAAATTTGACCAAATTTGCCTGCCTGTCCATTGAATTTGTGAATATTTGCAGCTCTATGTGATGAGATGGGCAGTGACAACCATCAAGTACTTGTGCAGAGTGAGGACTACTGGCTCTCCTGGAGAAAGGCAATCGCATGTCTTTTTGTCTTGCATGATGAAGCGAGAGTGTTTTTCCTTTGAACTCTCGCAATGCTTCAGCGACTTGGCAAATGGGGCCTATATACCAGATATTTTCAGTAACTTAAATGGTCTCGATCTGAGCCTTCAGGGGAAATCAGTGATAGATTTTCACACACAGGAACTGAAGCGATAGTCAAGAAATTGGAGACGTGGGCCGAACGACTTGAGCAGTCAAATTGCGCCACGTTTGCGAATCTGTCAGATTTTTCTGGCTACGGCGAAAGTGCAGCTTCTAAATATGATTTCAGAGAGCACCTGCAAAGTTTGAAAACTACATAGAATCATAGAAACCCTACAGTGCAGAAAGAGGCCATTTGGCCCATCGAGTCTGCACCGACCACAATCCCACCCAGGCCCTATCCCCATATCTACCCACTAATTCCTCTAACCTACACATCACAGGACACTAAGGGGCAAGTTTAGCACGGCCAATCCACTTAACCCGCACGTCTTTGGACTGTGGGAGGAAATCGGAGCACCTGGAGGAAACCCACGCAGACACGAGGAGAATGTGCAAACTCCACACAGACAGTGACCCAAGCCTGGAATCGAATCCAGCTCCCTGGAGCTGTTAAGCAGCAGTGCTAAACACTGTGCTACTGTGCCGTACACGGGTACTTCCCTGTTCCCAACACAAAGTTCAACTGGATACAAAATCCCCTTGCCAGCCTCGATGATGACATCCTTGCAATCCTAACCTCGAGAGAATGAGAGATCCTTGTGTAACTGCCCTATGACAGTGGCTTAAAGCTGGAGTTTTCTCAGAACCATCTGACCAACCTTTGGCTTTAAGTTGTTTCAGAATACTCAGGACTGTCCGACAAGACAGTAAGTCACTGGTGAGGCTGCGCTTGGAGCATTTTGCATAGTTTTGGTCCCCTTATTCGAGGAAAGATGTAGTGACATTGGAGGCAGTTCAGAGAAGGTTCACTAGATTGATTCCAGAGATGAGGGGTTTGTCGTATGAAGAGAGATTGAACAGTTTAGGCCAATAGTCTGGAATTTAGAAAAATGGGGGCAGATCAAATTGAATTATACAAGATGATAAAAGGTATGGATAGAGTAGACGTGAGTGGGTGCTTCCTCTTGTGGGACACAAAGTAATGGGTAACAAATTTAAAACAGAGGTTGAGGAGAAACTATTTCTCTCAAAGGATTGTGAAACTGTGGAATTTGCTACCCTGAAGTGCGGTGGATGCTGGGACAGTGAGTAAATTTAAGGAGGAGTTGGACAGATTTTTCATTGATAATGGGTTAAAACGTTATCGGGATAAGGCAGAAAAATGGGGATGAGGAGCATATCAGCCATGATCGAATGGCGGAACAGACTCAATGGGCTGAATGGCCTAATTCTGCTCCTGCACCTTATGAACTAATGAGGGTTTCTGATGTCTTTTCCTACAACCCATCTTTGTGAAACCAGGTTTTGAGCTTGTTGCACTGAAGACCAAAAATCGGAATAAACTTAATGTTGAACCAGATCTCCAATTGAGACTGTCATCCCTGGAAGCTGACATCCAGCGTTTGATATGTGAGAAACATTAGCTTTCTCATGAGATAAACGTTATCCCTTTCCACTGTTAGGTCATTTACGAAAATGATAAACAGCAAGAGTCCCAGAACAGATCCCTGGGGCACTCCACTGGTGACTGACCTCCATGCAGAAAAAGACCCATCCACAACCACTCTCTGCCTTTTGCAGGCAAGCCAGTTCTGGATCCACAAGGCAACAGCCTCTTGGATCCCATGCCCTCTCACTTTCTCAAGAAGTCTTGCATGGGGGACCTTATCGAATGCCTTGCTGTGGTCCCCCATTAGGCCACACTTAATTATAGGCAACTGACTGGCAACAACCCTGGCTCTGGTGACAGTGTCGAAATCCCCCTCCAGGACAGGAGCAGCCTCTAGGCTGAGTGGGCAGTCACCAATGGCAGGAGGATTTGGCGGGCGGGTAGGGTAGGGGGCATGCAGTTCTGGCACACCGTACCTAGCATCAGGGCAAAACACTGAAACGCCTGAAACATAGAAATGAAATGAGCGATTCTCTGCCTGTGACAAGGGGCAAGACACTCTTCAATTCTGGTTCAATCCATCCGAAATTAGCTGAAGCAGATGATTACAGCAGCAAGGAGCCAGCCCCACAGTACCCATTGCACCCCCAGGTTTGATAGTCTACATCTAATTGGGTGTGGGGGCACAGTGTGAAATAAAGTGTTCTCGCCAAGGCTGTTAGGTACTGTGTTTCTTGTTATATTTGATAACAAAATTCCAGAGCAAAGTGAAAGAACTGAATGCAATTGTCCGAGAGGGGATTTGTTCAGTCATTCGAGGCGCGTGCTTTTGATTTATAAATCGCAAATTGACATGATGAATGAGGAGGCCGGGGGGGCTGCAGAAGGACTTGGGCAGGTTAGAAGAGTGGAAGACAACGTGGGAAAGTGTGAGGTTATGCACTTTGGTAAGAAGAATAGAGGCATAGACTATTTTCTAAATGGGACAAAATTCAGTATCGGAAGCACAAAGGGACTTTGGAGTCCTAGTCCAGGGTTCTCTTAAGGTTAACTTGTATATTGAGTTGGTAGTTAGGAAGGCAAATGCAATGTTAGCATTCACTTCGAGAGGGTTAGAATACAAAAGCAGGGATGTACTGCTGAGGCTTTATAAGGCTGTGTTCAGACCACATTTGGAGTATTGTGAGCAATTTTGGGCCCAGTATCTAAGGAAGGATGTGTTGGCCCTGGAAAGGGCACAGAGGAGGTTCAAGAGAATGATCCCGGGAATGAAAAGCTTGATGTATGAGGAGCATCTGAGCACTCGATGGAGTTTCGAAAGATGAGGGATGATCTCATTGAAACTTACAGAGTACTGAAAGGCCTGGGTAGAGTGGACGTGGGGAAGATGTTTCCATTGGTAGGGGAGACTTCCACCCGAAGGCACAGCCTCAGAATGAAAGAACCATCCTTTACAACCGAGGTGAGGAGGAATTTCTTCAGCCTGAAGAAATGGTAGTGAATCTATGGGGTTCATTGCCGTAGAAGGCTGTGGAGGCCAGGTCATTGAGTGTATTGAAGACAGAGATAGGAAGGTTCTTGACTGGTAAAGGGATCAAAAGTTATGGGGAAAAGATGGGAGAATGGGGTTGGGGAACTTATCAGCCATGATTGAATGGCAGAGCAAGTTTAATGGGCCGAATGGCCTAATTCTGCTCCTATATTTTATGGTCTAAAACCATTAAGTGAATTTGTTGATATTGATTTGATTTAATTTATTATTGTCATATGTATAGGTATACAGCTAAAAGTATTGGCCGGATTCTTACCGCCATTCTTGCTGGTGGGATTCTCCTACCTCACCGCAGCGAATGGAGGTTTTGCTGGCCGTCAAATTCTCTGACCTCAACGCAGCGGGAGGGTGGCACGAACTGGCAGTAAGGCCCATTGTTTTTTGCGCTCTACATGGACAATGCATACCGTTCATAGAGTACATAGGGGAGAAGGAAAGGAAAGGGTGTAGAATATAGTGTTACAGCCATAGCTAGGGTGTAGAGAAAGATCAACTTAATATAAGATGGGTACATTCAAAAGTCTGATAGCAGCAGGGAAGAAACTGTTATTGAGTCAATTCTGTTTAAGTAATTAATTCATCTTGAAGTTCCCTTTCAGTTTAGTTCTGTTCATATTATTTGAAATAATCTAGGCTCTACCCTGTGACACCCCCCTCCCCCTCCCAAATTGTAAGTGAAATGGTTTCGGTGAAATAGACTTCATTAACCTTCCTCAGTGAGGTGGCACAGTGGATAGCACTGCTGCCTCACAGCACCAGGGACCCAGGTTTGATTCCAGCTTGTATCACTGTCTGTGCGGAGTCTGCATGTTCTCCCCGTATCTGCCTGGATTTCCTCTGAAATGCTCCAGTTTCCTCCCACAGTCTGAAAGATGTGCTGGTTAGGCGCATTGGCCGTGCTAAACTCTCCCTCAGTGTACCCAAACAGGCATTGCAGTGTGGTGATTAGAGGATTTTCACAGTAACTTCATTACAGTGTTAATATAAGCCTACTAGTGACACTAATAAACTTCTAGCTTTATAACTCTGGCTGATGATCTATAGGGCACTGATGCGATGGGACTAATATATCGGTATTTTACGACCTCACCCAGACGAGGTTTGTAATATCCTGCCCAAGGCCAGCAGAGAATTCTGCTCTGCGAGCTGGTTCTGGGGCGGGCGTGGAAGTAAAATTCCGACCATAGTGTTCTTGGTGTTGCATTTGCACAGAGATTCCGACTGAGTGTCATGCACCATTAATCTCAAGGCGTGACAGAGCTGCCACCTTCCCTGGGATTATTAGACTGGTTTAAAGTCCAAACAGGTTTGTTTGTAACAAAAGCCCCAAGCTTTCGGGACAGCCTGTCCCTTCGTCAGGTGGCTGGGAGTTCTGGCAGAACTGTTTGGACTTTAAACTGGTGTTGTGGGATTTTTTTCTGTTTCACCCCAGTCCAACGCCGGCATCATTATTAGACTGACCCTTGTTTAGCAAAGTACCCGGTTATAACATTGGAGTTTCCTCTTCAACCGTTCATTCCAGCTGGTCTTCGGAGTTTGCTTTCGACTCTTGCTATTGAATCTCTGCCTGGCCTCCAATTCTTCCAGCCCACTGCACCATCCTGGACAACACCCATTTGGAAATTCAGTTCTGGTTTTCAAACAGCACGGGGCTGTTGGTTTTGGGAAATTGCTTACAAGATCAAAGTGTTTGTTCGCCAAGTTATTTGTGTTGCTTTTCATGTGGGTATTTCTTTAGAGAGACGCGACACAAAATGCTATCGGCGTTCTGGAGAAAACACTATAGTTTGATTTGTTTTGCCAATTTAACCTTTGTTGTGTAACCGTTGAGGAGTTTGACGTGGGAGCAAGATCACAATAAAGCCATCTGTCGGGCAATGCCATCATTGATTATATTTTGCTCATATGGACCTTCTTTTTTCTATATAGTGCATGCAAAAGCTGGAACCTGGTGCAGCTGTAAATAGTACAGATGTTATTGAGATTACTCTCTGGGCAGAATCTTGTCTGAACATTGAGCATTTTTGTGTTATAATTTCATATGGTGTTGTATCGATGAGATCTTAAGACATGTATGCTTAAACATGAACACTTTTATCGGTAGTCTTTAACTATGTGTGGATCCCAGTTACCTGTCTAACATTGTTCTGCTCACATTCAAGTCAGTTCCTTTCGGTCTGACAGCATCTGTGGAGACAGAAGAGAGCTAAACATTTTGAGACTGGACACCTCTTCATCAGAACAGAAAAGACTTAAAACATTGGCTCTATTCTCTCTCCACGGGTGCTGTGAGATCTGCTGAGATTTTTCAACATTTTCTGTTTTTTGTGACCCCCACCTTATATCTTAAATTTCACACATTCAGGTTGTCTCGAATCTTGATAGTTCTTTCACATGTCAGTCTGTCATGTTTTAATTTGATTTGATTTACCATTGTCACATGTATTAACACCCAGTGAAAAGTATTGTCTCTTGCGTGCTATACAGACTTGGCATACCGTTTACAGAGAGGGAAAGGAGACAGTGCAGAATGCAGTGTTCCAGTCATAGCTAGGGTATAGAGAAAGATCAACTTAATGCAAGGTTAGACCATTCAAATGTCTGACTGCAGGAGGGAAGAAGCTGTTCTTAAGTCAGTTGGTGTGTGACCTCAGACTTTTGTATCTTTTTCCCAAAGGAAGAAGGTGGAAGAGAGAATGTCCGGGATGCGTGAGATCCTTAATTATGCTGGTTGCTTTGCTGAGTCTGCAGGAAGTGTAGACAGAGTCAATGGATGGGATGGTGGTTTGCTTGATGGATTGGGCTACATTCATGACCTTTTGTAATTCCTTGCGGTCTTGGGCAGAGCAGGAGCCCAGACCAAGCTCTGAGACCATCAGAAAGAATGCTTTCTATGGTGCATCTGTAAAAGTTGGTGAGACGTGCCAAATTTCCTTAGTCTTCTGAGAAGGTAGAGGGGTTGCTGGGCTTTCTTAACCCTGGTGTCGCATGGGGGGGACCAGGGCAGGTTGTTGGTGATCTGGGCACCTAAAAACTTGAAGCTCTCAACCCTTTCTACTTCATCCCCATTGATGTAGACAGGGGCACGTTCTCCTTTATGCTTTCTGAAGTCGATGACAATCTCCTTTGTTTTGTTGACATTGAGGGAGAGATTATTGTTGCCGCACCAGTTCAGCAGATTCCCTATCTCATTCCTGGATTCTGTCTCATCATTGTTTGAGATCCGACCCGCTATGGAGATGTCGTCAGCAAACTGGAAAATCGAGTTGGAGGGGAATTTGGCCACACAGTCATAGGTGTATAAGGAGTATAGTAGGGGACTGAGAACATAGCCTTGTGGAGGAATGGCAGTAGTGTTTCTGTTATTTGACAGTCTCTATTTGATTTGCTTCTGATAAGTTTAACTTTTTTTTGGTGTCACAAGTAGGCTTACATTAACACTGCAATGAAGTTACTGTGAATTTGCCCAAGTCGCCACACTCCAGCACCTGTTCAGGTTCACTAAGAGAAAATTTAATGTGGCCAATGCACATGACCAGCACGTCTATCAGAGTGTGGGAGGAAACCTGGAAGAAATCTACATAGTCACGGGTGGGACGTCCTGGGGGGTGCAAGATCATAGAATCCCTACAATGCAAAAGGAGGCCATTCAGCCCATCGAGTCTGCACTGACAACACTCCCACCCAGGCCCTATCCCCATAACCCCACGTAGGGGGGGTTAATCCTTCTAACTGACACTAAGGGACAATTTAGCATGGCCAATGCAATTAACCAGAATATCTTTCAGACTGTGACAGGAAACCGCAGCACCTGGAGGAAACCCATGCAGACACGGGGAGAATGTGCAAACTTTGCACGTACAGTCACCCAAGCCGGGAATTGAATCCCTGGCGCTGTGAGTGCACGTTAATAATCAGAACGAGTCGTGTTTTACACACGTAAGTGTATTTGTACATCTTCACATAACAGTTTTTCTTCTCTGGGTAGAAAACATCCTGAAAACATGTTCACTCAGGAAACCTGATATTCTGCCTTTCCACTGTGTCCTTTAATTAATTCCATCAAAAACTCGCACTTGGTATTTTATTGTTTCAAACTCATTTGATATCAGCTTTATCTGAAAATATTGGCTCCGCCTGGGCTCTCCAACCAAGGGGCTTGGGATATATTAACTACATTTTTCATCCCTTTGTTCTGAAGCACAGACAGGATCTTGAGTAGCTTTGATATCAAGTACACTCGATCATACTTACAAACCTTATTAACGTTTCCTTCAAGCAAATAAAATACTAAAACTGCAATAAGTGAGAATCGGTAGCAGGGGGTGGGGGAAGTTGTCTCCACAGGTTTGAGTTGCAACTCGTGTGAAATAAAGATAGTTCTAGTTGTGGGAGGCCAATCAGATTAGTTAAAGCATGTTATTGCTGGAGATCCTCAGGGTAATGCCCTAAGCCCTATTAATCATAGAATCATAGAATCCCTACCGTTCAAAAGGAGGCCACTCGGTCCATGAAGTCTGCGCCAACCACAATGCCATCCAGGCCCTATCCCATTAAGAACATAAGAACATAAGAAATAGGAGCAGGAGTAGGCCATCTAGCCCATCGAGCCTGCCCCGCTATTCAATAAGATCATGGCTGATCTGTCGTGGCTCAGTTCCACATTCCCGCCCTCTCCCCATAACCCTTAATCCCCTGTCTTATCAAAAACCCATCAACCCGCGTCTTAAAAATATTTAGCGAGGCAGCCTCCACCACTTCAACGGGCAGAGAATTCCAGAGATTCACCACCCTTTGAGTGAAGAAGTTCCTCCTCAACTCCGTTCTAAACCGCCCCCCCTTTATCTTGAGGCTGTGCCCCCTAGTCCTACTGTCCTTTCTGAGCGGGAAGAGTCTCTCCACCTCTATCCTATCCATCCCATTCATCATCTTATACGTCTCAATGAGATCTCCCCTCATTCTTCTAAACTCTAATGAGTACAAGCCTAGTTTATTCAGCCTCTCCTCATAGCTCAACCCTCTCAACTCCGGCCTCATAGCTCAACCCCCTCAACTCCGGCCTCATAGCTCAACCTCCTCAACTCCCTACCGTGCTACCTATTTACCTGACACAAAGGGTCAATCTAGCATGGCGAATCAACCTAATGCGCACATCTTTGGATTGTAGGAAGAAACCTGAGCACCTGGGGGAAACGGTAGGGTGGTATGGTAGCACAGTGGTTAGCACTGCTGCTTCACAGCTCCAGGGACCTGGGTTCGATTCCCGGCTCGGGTCACTGTGTGGAGTTTGCACATTCTCCCCATGTCTGCGTGGGTTTCCTCCAGGTACTCCGGTTTCCTCCCACAGTCCACAGACGTGTGGGTTAGGTTGATTGGCCGTGCTAAGAAATTGCCCCTTAGTATCCTGGGATGTGTAGGTTAGAGGGATTAGTGGGTATAATATGTAGGGATGTGGGGGTAGGGCCTGGGTGGGATTGTGTTCGGTGCAGACTCGATGGGCCGAAGGGCCTCTTTCTGCACGGTAGGGTTCTATGAAACCCATGTGGACATGCAGACTGCCTGTGTGGAGTCTGAATAGGCTCTCAGTGTCTGCGTGAGTTTCCGCTGGGTGCTCCGGTTTCCTCCCACAGTTCGGAAAGAGGTGCTGGAGAACTCACAGTCACTCGAAGCCGGAATTGAACCCAGGACCCTGGCGCTGTGAGGCAGCAGTGCTAACCACTGTGCCACCGTGCTGCCCAATCTTCAGGCTGCTCCACTAATGACTCCTCAGATTCTGTTGCGCTTTTTTTTTAAATTGATGCCGCATGTACGCTTACATTAACACTGCAATGAAGTTATTGTGAAAATCCCCTAGTCACCACAGTCCGGCACCTATTCGGGTACATTGAGGGGAAATTTAGCATAGCCAATACACTCAACCAGGGTCACCCTGACTCGAAATGTCAGCTCTTTTTCCTCTCCTTACAGATGCTGCCGAGATTTTCCAGCATTTTCTCTTTTCCTCACCTAATCAGCGCATCTTTCTGACTGTGGGAGGAAATCGGAGCACCTGGAGGAAACCCACACAGACACAGGGAGAATGTGCAGTGTCCACACAGACAGTGACGTAAGCCAGGAATCAAAACTGGATCCCTGGCGCTGTGAGGCAGACATCCTAACCACTGTTCCACCTGTTCATGTCCAATTGGATCAAGACCCTGGATAATATTTAGGGTTTGATTTGTTAAGTAAAAAGTGTAAGAATATGACAGTCCCCAACAAGAAAGAACCTGAGCCTCTCCCCTTGACAGTCAATGGCATTACCATTGCTAAATTTCCTGTATTGACACCATTGACCAGAATGAAGTGGGAGGAGCAGGTCAGCGGCTGGGAATTTTGCAGCAAGTAACTTACCTTCTGCCTCCCAAAAGTCTGTCCAAGGCACAGACAGGGGGATGATTCTTCATTTGCCTGAACAAGTGCAGTTCCAATTCCTCTCAAGAAACTCAACACCCTCCAGGACAAAGTAGCCCATTAGTTTGGCATCGACCCACTGCCTTAGATAGCCACTCTTTCCAACATTAACCCACGGTGGTAGCAGTGCATGTGACCTATAAGATGCACTGCAGCAACTCCCCAAGGCTCCTTCAGCAGCACCTTACAAATCTCTATCACCGCGAAGAAAAGAACGGCAGCAACATGGGAAAACCATCATCTCCCAGTTCCCCTCTGAGTCACATATGGCCTGGAAATATATAGCTGTCCTTCACCATTGTTGCAGCAAAAGCTTGGAGTTCCACCCTTAGCAACACTGCAGTTGGTGTCTCCATCCTTCCATGTTTCCAGTACAACTTGCCAAAAGCAGCCATTGGGTATATCGTTTTCCCTTCCTGGCCCCAAGACGATAGATGACCATTATCTTCTCAAGGCTTCTTATGCATGGCCAATGCATACCAACAATGCCCACATCCCAGAGGAATAAATGTAATGATTTTTTCAGCAATTCTCAACATCTATCTAGGACTTCTGCTGGCTTTTTCACTTGCTTTACAGTTTGAGACAAGGATAAGCCCCGGGAAATTTCAAGATCTGTACCTGTAAAGAAATGAAGTTAGCAGTTCTGTTATAGTTAGACACTCAACAATCCAGAGCCACACAAAGCACCCGGGAGCACTGGGAGCCTATAATTCCACATTACATTCTCCATTGAAACACCTTGGCCAATCAGAGTCAACTTACTAACCAAGATGCACCCTTTTGTAGTCTAAGCTGTCATGACTGTTTGAAATTTGGTATTCTTGTATTTGTCCTGATGGGTGCAAAATGAAAAGCTTCAGCGACTCTTCTCTCCTTTCACCAATGAAAAGCAACAAATCATTGATTATGAATCGCAATGATTTAATATTCCAACATGAAGATGAATGTTCAATGTGAGACTAACTGCTCCTTTGGGTAAAGTTTCAAAATTACGTACCCTCAACCTTAACCCTCTCCAACCGAATTGGAATAGAGGATGGGATTTTCCGGCTGCACTAGCCCCAAGACTGGAAAATCCTGCCCAAGGTCAATAGATCTTTGCATGGCCCGGATCTCACCTGCTACAATTCCCATGGTGGATGGGATGGGAAAATTCCGGAGGGTATATTTTTTGTATTTACTCATCGGATGCGGGTGTCCCTGACTAGGCCAGCATTTATTGCCCATCCCTAATTGAATCATGGGATATGGGTGTCGCTAGCTGGCCAACATTTATTGCCTATCCCCAACTGTCCAAGAGCAGTCGAGAGTTCACCACATCGCTGTGGCTCTGGAGTCACATGTAGGCCAGACTAGGTAAGGACAACAGATTTCCTTCTCTAAAAGTCAACCAGATGGGTTTTTATAACAATCAACAATGGTTTCATGGTCATCAGTAGATTCTTAATTCCAGATTTTTTAAAATCAAAATCAAATTCTGTCATCTGCTATGGCAGGACTTGAACCCAAGTCCCCAGAACATTAATTGAGCTTCGGGGTTAATAATCTACTGATAATACCACAAGGCCATCACCTCCCTCATCCCTAATTGCAATACCTGAAACATTTCTATCTGTCCATCTCCAATCCTTGAACAATTGGAACTGGGCCGCGTTAGGCCTTGATAATTTTACACAACACCAATTTTAAATTAAAAAAAGCACACAGAAAGATTGTGGTAGCAAACCACTAGTGAGAAACTGTTTGTGAAGAGTGTCTCGTTACGCAGAAGAGAGATAGATAGATAGATAATCGAATTATTGAAAACTCATCATGGAGGCAGGTGCCGATTTGCCATGGCAACGCGAGTGAAACAACTAATCATAATCCACAACTGTAACAATCAGAAAAATAAAGTATAAGATAACACAATTGTCAACATTTCAGTCACCAAATAATCACAGTATGTTGCAAAATATGGAAATTTACAGATTAAAAATTGAAGGTCTGTTGCATTCTGTGGTTTGTATTAGAGTTCATAGATCATATGTTGTCAGATTGGGTGCAACAAATTCTCAATCATTTGTACACTGTTTATGAGTTTTATAAAATGGAATAATTGGGCTGCCTCGTAGCCTATTTGTCCCATATCTTATTGGTGGAAAGCTGTCTTTTCTCCTTAATGCCATAGTGTTAATGATCATGTAGCCTCACGACTCTCACCAACTTTTACAGATGCACCATAGAAAGCATTCTTTCTGGTTGTATCACAGCTTGGCATGACTCCTGCTCTGCCCAAGACCGCAAGGAACTACAAAAGGTCATGAACGAAGACCAGTCCATCACTCAAACCAGCCTCCCATCCATTGACTCTGCCTACACATCCTGCTGCCTCGGGAAAACAGCCAGCAGAATGACCAGCGTACCCCAGACATTCTCTCTTCCAGCTTCTTCCATTAGGAAAAAGATACAAAAGTCAGGTTATGTACCAACCGACTCAAGAACTGCTTCTTCCCTGCTGCCAACAGACTTTTGAATGGACCTACCCTGTATGAAGCTGATCTTTCTCAAAACCCGAGATATGACTGTACATTCTGCACTCCCTCCCTTCCTTCTCTATGAATGGTATGCTTTGTCTGAATGCATGGAAGAAACAACTTTTTTTTTCACTCGGAGGATGGTCAATGTCTGGAACAAACTGCCAGATGTAGTAGTAGAGGCGTGTACAATTTTATCTTTTAAAAAGCATTTAGACGGTTACACGGGTAAGATGGGTATAGGGGGATATGGGCCAAATGTGGGCAATTGAGACTAGCTTCAAGGTTTAAAAAAAAGGGCAGCATGGACAAGTTGGGCCGAAGGGCCTGTTTCCCTGCTGTAAACCTCTATGACTATGACTTTTCACTGTCTCCCAACAGACATGACAATAATATATCAAATCAATAGTCGTGGTGTGAGATGATGGTAATTGGAGGTAGGGACTCAAACATTTTCCAGCGAAGAGCTTCTCCGTTTCTCATTTTTGAAGGTGTTGGGGGGGGTGCGATTTTCCATCCGCGCGCGCCCCAAAAAACCAGAACATCCCGCCCCCACCAGTCGCTACAATTCCCATGGTGGGCGGGAGGAGAAAACTACCCCCTCCCCCCATTGAGTTGTTTGAATGTTGTCAGAGCAACTGTGATAGAAAGCACAGTTGAAAAGATCTTATCCATCCTGCATTGCGTGCTAGCTACCGCAAGGAATATTTGTCAAACGGAAGAAGAAAATTAATTTAAGGGAACATATACTCCCAAAATGACCTTGGTGAAGCTAATGATCTTGTATTTTCATACAATGTTTATTAGCCAGCATAGTGTGATTGTGTTTGCATCAATAATTTGTCGAAATGAAAACACATATCCAATAATTACAGTGCCAGACCAAACTGATAATAAGATTAATTTCCTCAGCATGTATAATGCAATGCCTCCCCTGTTGCTCTGATAAATATTGCAATTTTTATTATAAACGAGCGTGACAAATTCTTCAGTTTTCATCCGAACATGAAGGTAAATTTAAAGCAAGTTGTCAGTGTGTGATATTAGATGAATGGTAATGGTTAATTTAGCCAGCATATCTTGCTGAGAAAATGCGGCCATTGCATTGTCCAAAGTAACTGCACCTACAAAGGCTGAAATCAGAGCTCAGAATTATCAATGATCATGTAAAGAATGATATAACTTAATCGTGTCTTCTGAATGAAAGAAAATCATAGAATCGTACAATGCCGAGAGTGCAGAAGGAGGCCATTTGGCCCATCGAGTCTGCACCAACTCTCCGATGGAGCATCTCATCTGTCCTATCCCCATAGCCCTACACATTTACCCCACTAATCCCCCTAACCTACGCATCTTGGCGCACAACTTAGCATGGCTAATCCACATAGCCTGCTCACCTTTGGACTGTAGGAGGAAACCCACTCAGACACGGGGAGGATGCGCAGAATCCGCACAGTCACCCGAAGCCAGATTCAACCCCGGGTCCCTGGTGCTCTGAAGCAGCAGGCTTATCCCACAGTGCCACCTCATTGCTAAGGAACATGCTCTGGTATCATTTTGTTATCTACAGCATGTTGGACTGTAAATGTGGAAAATAATCTATTTCTGTGGTTTCTGGTCAAGTTAGTTCAAATAGAATGGGATGATTTTCCTGGTCCGCTGCTCTCCCAAGTAGCACAGTGGGCTGGGAAATGGAAAAGGGAGAGCTGTAATGGGATTCTGCGACATTCCCAGGCCATTTTTAATCATGCTGGGAAACAGTACAAGGCTGGTCACCATATGAAAATTGGTATTTCCATGTTATTAGTATGCCCAAGATGGTATCATCCAGGCTCGCTAATGTTTATTGTTCCCCCCCACACTGCCAGGAGAGTTCCCACTAATTGGAATTAAAGTTGATCCCATCAACGGGGACCAGCCGTGATGGCCTCACTGGCGGGGGTAGAGGCCATTGAGATTCCCCCAGGGAGGTCGGGGGCATGGGGTAACCCATGGACAGTGCAAGACTGGCACACGAGCAGTGCCCACCAAGCACCAGGCAATGCCAAGAGCTGAGGGGGCTTTTTGGAGGGAGGGCAGGGCCAGATCAGTGGTAGGTCTTGCGGTGGTTGTAGTGGAGAGAACAACTACACACTCTGCACGGCAATTGGCCAAGGAGGCTGGCCATCGGAGTGCGGGACGGTTCGAAGAGGCTATCGGGAGGCTGACAATCAGAAGGCCATGGTGGGGTGGGGGGGGGGGGGGGGGGTGGGTGGTTCAGGCTGGACATTGTGGGGGGAGGGAGGTGCTCAGGGCCGGACATGGCGAGGGGGTTCATGGAGGCAGGCCATCAGTAGAGGAGATTGGGAAGCAATTGGAAGGCCAGCAGTAAGGAGGCCGGCTTTGGGGAGGGCCCAAATCTCTGTACTGACAAAACGGCGTGTGTGCAGTGGCCTGCTCAGTGAGCTGATGCCAGCCTCTTGGGTGGGATTCAACCCCCTCCCCACCCCTCTCCTCCCTTTGCCAGTGTGAATCCCCCTGGGGACTCTGTGCAATCCTGAGTGCAGGAAATTCAACTGACTAAATGACCACAAAAAAAAGGTGTGCAAATCTCTTGTTTACCCGCCCATTTGACACTTAGTTTTTTTTGGGAACATATTCTGAAAACAGTATTAAGAGGAACAAACAAGAGCAACACTCTTTGTAACTGTTTCATACACAGATGCACTCTAGACTACCTTTCTGATATGAGATATCAGTTGTTATCCAAATGGTTTAAAGCCATGCCAACCTATAATAAAGTGAGTGCTTAGCATGGCTCCATGTTGCAATTCACTTTGGGTTTAGATTGAATGGATGGAGGGACCTCAACAAACATGGCAATGGAGTTAAGGGCAGCTAGGATGGGCAATGAATGCTGGCTTAGCCAGTAAACCCCCAAACCCCCTGAATTGAAAGAAAGGATGCATCCAATTCATAGTGTTACAAGTCATCTTGGATACTTCAAGGTGTTTTATGAAGTTTGCCTAACCTGTAACATTTCACATTGAATTTGGCTCGGATAAGCATGAAAGGTTTCAATTCAGGTGTGAATCAACTGACCCACAAGGTGCTTTTATCAAAAACAAAGTTTAATTAAGAATATTGTTGACATGTAAGACATGTAAGACAATTAGCAAGAACTTTAAACAATTATAAACAAGAAACACAGCAATGTATAACTCTTAAGGAAATTTCTCTAATGTGTTCCAACCAAAGCCAACATCCAATACACAAAACCCTTCAAATAAGTATCATGTAACATAGGTTAATGCCCACTTGTTACAGGAATCCTGGGCTGAGTGCTGAAAACCCCTTGTGAAGAAACTCAGTAGAGGTTGTAGTCAAATCTGTTTCCCAAAACACAGCTTCTTTAAGGCAGTACTAAACAAAGGGAAGAAAAAACAGGGAGAGAAAGAGACTCCTTCTTAGCTCGCTGCTAAACTGCTTCCAAAGTGAAACTGAAAACCCAAAGAAGAGAACCCTATCACCTGACTGCCACAGCTTAGCTCCACCCCCAATGACATCACTAAAGCTGTAAACTGCATGATTTTAAAAAAATTCTGACAGGTAGATTCACATGATAGTCAGAGGAGCAGCAATTGGGGATGATAGTTCATTGACACCAAATGTTGCTAGTGATCAGAAGCCAGGACTAATGTTCTGCAGACATGGGTTCAAATCCCAATAATTGGTGGAAATTGAGCTCAGCTAATTAATTCTGAATTTAAAAATTCAGATGAACACAAGAGGACCACATGGTCATGAAAACACATCTGGTGCTCTAATGCCATTCATGGGAGAATACTTGCCCCTCCTGCTGCTTTGGTCTGCACATGGCTCCAGATTCACCACCCTGGGGTTGGTTCTGATGTGACAAGCCCTCAATTCCACCAGAGTACTGTGGGCATACTAACACAGCACTGAGGGATCCTCTGTATGGCTTGTTTCATCTATGCAAAGATTTCATTTTAAGATGTTTCTGCCTTTGTAATTACATTTAAATGTGAGACTGTAGGGGTGAATTAACTCTTGATCATATTTGAAAAGTCGGAAGGCGTGCTGTATTAGCTAGAAATTGACTGCATTTTGAAGGGTACTATGCAAGCAAGACAGATTTTTCATAAATAACACCTGCAAGGCCTGTTTCTCCAAGTTGGAGACAGCATGTGCCAAACAATTTCAATAACACAATAACAAATGACATATACTGTAGTTTCAGCTCTGTGCCTGCAGTTGAGTTTTGTTATTGAGTTCAGTGTGTGATCAGTACAGGGACTGGATTCTCAGCCAATCTTAGACCCTTTCTGTTTTTGTAATGATCTAATTGTGATATAATGTTGCAATATAATATTGTAATATAACATTGTGGTATAATGTTGCAATGTACTTTTGTAACATAATGTTGCAATATAATGCTGTAATATAATGTTGCAATATAATATTGTAATATAATATTGTATTATAACAGTGTAGTATAATGTTGTAATGTACTTCTGTAATATAATGTTGCAGTATAATGTTGTAATATGATGTTGCAATATTATATTGTAATATAATGTAATATAACATTGTGGTATAATGTTGCAATGTACTTTTGTAACATAATGTTGCAATATAATGCTGTAATACAATATTGCAATATAATATTGTAATATAATATTGTAATATAACATTGTAGTATAATGTTGTAATGTACTTTTGTAATATAATGTGGCAATATAATGTTGTTATGTAATGTTGAAATATAATGTTCTAATATAGGACAGTATTCTGAGCTAGAAGCAGGGGAAGGCCATTTGGTTCTTCGAGCCTGCTCTGCCATTCATTTTGATCATGGGCTGATTATCAAATTCAATAATCTGATCTCCCCTGCCCCCCATATCCCTTAATCCCTTTAGCCCAAGAGCTATATCTAATTCCTTCTTGAAATCACACAACATTTTGGCCTCAACTGCTACCTGTGGCAGAGATTTTCCAGCCCTTTCTGTTTGTGTTTCAGATTCCAGCATCCAGGAGTATTTTGTCCAGATCTTCAGAGCTCTCAGTTCACCATTCATGCTGGGAAGTATTTGATGACAGCATGCGGTTTGCTTCCAACCCTGCAAAACTAACTCGACAACCCTGAATGTAGGCACGACAAATAGAAATCATCGTTTAGTGAATTAAAATTGATTCAAGTAATGGCCACCTCAGGAGAAACTGGATGCAAACAACAAATAACAGTGGGACATTGCCGAGACTCGGAACAACTGTTGCCTTTCATGACTGGGAATGATTAACTCGATTTACATTTTAGAAGCTTGCTGTGTGTAAATTAACTGCTGCCATTTGCCTACATAACAACAGTGATTAAAAATTCATCTATAGAGTCACACAGTGCAGAAGGAGGCCATTCAGCCCATCGAGTCTGCACTGACCACAATCCCTGCACCCATGACTCCAAGCACTTATCCTAGCGAATCCCCCTGACACTGAGGGGAAATTTAGCATGGCCAATCCACCTAAACCGCTCATATTTTGGAGTGTGAGAGGAAACCAGAGCACCCAGAGGGAACCCACGCAGACATGGGCCCAAATTGGGAATCGAACCTGGGTCCCCGGTGCTGTGAGGCAACAGTGCTAACCACTGCGCCACCCTGCCATCCTGTTTAGGATGTGGAGCAATGTGGGAATGTGCGAGGATGTGATTGGGTGATCTAGTCTTGTAAATTAATTCCATTTTTTGTAAATTCCAACACCACAAAAGGTGGCCACACTTCAAAAGGATTTCATTGGCCAAAAAGAATCCTGTGGTTGTGTGAGGCGCCAGATATACGCAAATCTTTTATTTTGCCTGCTGGATTTATAAAATTTTAAAGTTTATTTATTTGAGTCACAAGTAGGCTTACGTTAACACTGTGATGAAGTTACTGTGAATATCCCCTAGTTGCCACACTCCAGCGCCTGTTCAGGTACACTGAGGGAGAATTTAGCTTGGTCAATGCACCTAACCAGCACGTCTTTCAGACTGTGGGAGAAATCCAGAACACCCAGAGAAAACCCATGCAGACACAAGGAGAATGTGCAGACTCCACACATCCAGTGACCCTAGCCAGGAATTCAATCTGGGTCCCTAGTACTATGAGCAGCAGTACTAACCACTGTGCCACTCTTTGTGCCACTGTGCCATCCTTATGGAACTGGATGAAGCTGCTTACAGCAGAGGGATTTAAACAGAGTTGCGTCTTTGCTTTGAGTTCCCTGTCCAACATTATTAGTTAATAAAATCGCTGGAATAAAGCCAATGGGAGCAAGGGAATCAGGACATTGAGTCTTGATGTCTCGCAGAAGGAGATAAATGGGGGAGTGAGCAATGCATTCCCTGCAGCAGAATATTGAGAATCCGGAGGGGAGAATATTGCAGCCACCATCTGGATGGTAATCTGGCAGCTTGGACAAGAATAGAAAGGGTCTGACTGAATCAAACGGGTTCGACAATGGATAGGTACTCCAAATATGATGAAACAACAAAACGATCCCTTTGCTTTTTGAGATGACTCTGCCTGAAGTAACCGTTCTTTTGATTTGATTTATTATTGTCACATGTATTAACATACATTGAAAAGCATTGTTTCTTGTGCGCTATACAGACAAAACATACTGTTCATAGAGGAGGAAATGAGACAGTGCAGAATGTTGTGTTACAGTCATAGCCAGGGTGTAGAGAAAGATCAACTTAATGCGAGATAGGTCCATTCAAAAGCCGGCAGCAGGGAAGAAGTTGTTCTTGAATCGGTTGGTACATGACCTCAGACTTTTGTATCTTTTTCCTGAAGAAGTTGGAAGAAGGAATATTCAGGGTGCGTGGGGTCCTTAATTATGCTGGCTGCTTCGCCGAGGCAGTGGGAATTGTAGACAGAGTCAATGGATGGGAGGCTGGTTTGCATGATGGATTGGACTACATTCACAACTTTTTGTAGTTCCTTTTGTAGTCTTGGGCAGAGCAGGAGCCCATACCAAACTGTGAAACAACCAGAAAGAATGCTTTCTATGGTGCATCTGTAAAAGTTGGTCAGAGTCATAGCTAACATCAAACCCCCTTAGTCTTCTGAGAAGATAGAGGCGTTGGTGGGCTTTCTTAACTATAGTGTTGACATGAGGTGATCCAGGACATGTTGTTGGTGATCTGGACACCTAAAAACTTGAAGCTCTCGACCCTTTCTACTTCACCCCCATTGATGTAGACTGAGGCATGATCTCCTTTATACTTCCTGAAATCGATGACAATTTCCTTCATTTTGTTGACATTGAGGGGGAGATTATTATTGCCGCACCAGTTCACTAGATTCTCAGCCTATTCCTGTACTCTGTCTTGTCATTATTTGAGATCTGGCCCACTACGGTGGTGTCATCAGCAAACTTGAAAATCGAATTGGAGGGGAATTTGGCCACACAGATATAGGTGTATAAGGAGTATAGTAGGGGGCTGAGAACACAGCCTCGTGGGGCTGAGGATGATCATGAGGAGATGTTGTTGCCTATCCTTACTGATTGTGATCTGAGAGTTAGGAAGTTCAGGATGCAGCTGTAGAGGGAGGAGCCGAGGTCCAGGCCTACAGGGTTTGTAGATGAGTTTTGTGGGAATAATGGTGTTAAAGGCTGAGCTGTAGTCAATGAATAGGAATCTGACATAGGTGTCCTTGTTATCTAGATGTTCCAGGGTTGAGTGCAGAGATGGCGTCTGCTGTAAGACTGTTGTGGTGGTAGATAAACTGTAGTGGATCCAGGTAGCCTGGGAGGCTGGAATTGTGCCATGACTAGCCTTTCAAAGCAGTTCATAATGATGGATGTCAGAGCTAGACAGGAATGATAGAATGGGTAATGTGTCAGCAAGGTCTTTAAATATAAATCCCATTGCTTTTCTGATAGAAAAGTAAGAAAGTTGAATGGATGTTTCTGTCATGGTGGGGTCTGAGCTGCTCAAGTGTCGATTGACTTCGATGGGACCAAAACATTCTGCCCAGAGGCAGGGAATGTAAAATTCCGCCCCTTATTTCCACCGCTCTGTGATATAACAAGAAAAACCTTGTTCAAATCATCCCTCATAATTACCCCTTTCAACTGACCTTAATGGTATTCAGGTGAGATTAATCTGAGGGTTGGATCTTCTGCCACTCCCTGTCCGCTCACCCCACACCATCACCGTCCATTGGTTGGCAGCTGGATTTTCTGATACGCCCCTGCCAACGGGGTTTCTTATTGTTTGTGCCCTCTGCCAGGGCAGGGAATTGGCATTGGTAGGATTGGAAGATCCAACCAACTGGAATGGCTGGAGAATTTCAATCTACAAAATGGTTAATCTGACCAGCACAAATAACTATGGCTGACTCTCACCAATTTTTACAGATGCACCATAGAAAGCATCCTTTCTGGTTGTGTGACAGCTTGGTATGGCTCCTGTTCTGACCAAGACTTTAAGAAACTACAAACCGTTTGTGAACATAACCCAGTCCATCACACAAACCAACCTCCCGTCCATTGACTCCGTCCATACTTCCAGCTGCCTCAGAAAAGCAGCCAGCATAACCAAGGATCCCAAGCACCCCGGACATTCTCTCTTTCACCTTCTTCCATTGGAAAAAGGTACAAAAGTCTGAGATCACGCACCAACCGACTCAAGAACAGCTTCTTCCCTGCTGCCATCAGACTTTTGAATGTACCTATCTTATATTAAATTGATTGTTCTCTACACCCTAGCTATGACTGCAACACTGCATTCTGCACTCTCTCCTTTCCTTCTCCCCTATGTACTCTATCAACAGTATGCTTTGTCCGCACAGCGCGCAAGAAACAATACTTTTCACTGTATCCCGATAATAAATCAAATCAAATCAGATTGATTTGATCACATTCTTATTTTTGTGACAGGGAAGCGATGATCCGATCAAAAAGATTTCCGTTTTAAAAAGAAAAGCAAATGCTGCAGGCCGGGATATTTTTGTCGCCGATTTTATTTTTTTATCTGTGTGTTTGTGTGCAGCCAGCGTGAGAGAAAGCAGTGACAAATGATGGAGAGGGCAACATCAATATTAACACTCCAGTGCACACGCTAGCCAGCATGATGCATTCAGAAGTAAAGAAATGACAGCCCAAAGCAGAAGGCGGATCGTGTTGCAAATAAAAGAAGAAAATAAAATCTTACATTGCTAGATCACCATGCCACACCCTCGACACATTCCCTCAATCATGCGTTGAATTTGAGATGTAGGCAGTGCTGCTATGTGGGAAGTTGGCATCGACCATTTGGCACATAGCAAGATTCTACTGTTTAATGGACTTTGTTTATTTATTAGTATCGCAAGTAGGCTTACGTTAACACTGCAATGAAGTCACTGTCAAAATCCCCGAGTCGCCACACTCCGGCGCCTGTTCGGGTACACTGAGGGAAAATTTAGCAGGGCCAATGCACCTAACCATGGAATCAAAGAATCCTACAGTGCAGAAGGACGCCATTTGGCCCATCAAGTCTGCATTGACCCCAATCCCACCCAGGTCCTATCCCCATAACCCTATGCAGTTAGCCTAGCTAGTCCCCCTGACACATAAGAGTCAAATATCATTTGGACTGTGGAAGGAAACTGGACCACCCGGAGGAAACCCATGCAGACATGGGGAGAACATGCAGACAGACAGTGGCCCAAGCCAGGAATCGAACCTGGGTTCCTGTTGCTGTGAGGCAGCAACGCTAACCACTGTGCCACCACGCCGATATCTGATATCCCTAAGGCGTTTTACAAGTATGTCAAGAACAGAAGGTTGGTTAGGGCAAGATTAGGGCCAGTTACAGACAGTAGAGGGAAGTTGTGTGTGGAACCGGAGGAGATTGGAGAGGCGTTGAACCAATATTTCTCTTCGGTGTTCACGCAAGGGGACATGAATGTAGCTGAGGAGGACACTGGGGTGCAGGGGTGTAAAATAGATAGTATTGCAATTGATACGGGGGATGTGCTGGATATTCTAGAGGGTTTGAAAATAGATAAGTCCCCTGGTCCGGATGGGATTTACCCTAGGATTCTCTGGGAGGCAAGAGAGGTGATTGCGGAGCCTCTGGCTCTGATCTTCAGGTCGTCGTTGGTCTCTGGTATAGTACCGGAAGATTGGAGGACAGCAAATGTTGTCCCATTGTTTAAGAAGGGGAGCAGAGACTTCCCTGGGAATTATAGACCGGTGAGTCTTACTTCTGTGGTGGGTAAGGTTTTGGAAAGGATTATTAGAGACAGGATTTATAGTTATTTGGAGAGTAATGAATTGATTAGAGACAGTCAGCATGGTTTTGTAGCGGGTAGGTCGTGCCTTACTAACCTTATCGAGTTCTTTGAGAAAGTGACCAAAGAGGTGGATAGGGGTAAGGCAGTTGACGTGGTGTATATGGATTTTAGTAAGGCGTTTGATAAGGTTCACCATGGTAGGCTTCTGCAGAAAATGCAGATGTATGGGATTGGGGGTGATCTAGGTAATTGGATCAGGAATTGGCTAGCAGATAGGAGACAGGGGGTGGTGGTTGATGGTAAATATTCATCATGGAGTTCGGTTACGAGTGGTGTGCCTCAGGGATCTGTTTTGGGGCCACTGCTGTTTGTAATTTTTATTAATGATCTGGATGAGGGTATAGTTGGGTGGATTAGTAAGTTTGCTGATGACACCAAAGTCGGAGGTGTGGTAGATTGTGAGGAAGGGTGTCATAGTTTGCAGGGTGACTTAGAAAGGTTGCAGAGCTGGGCCGCAAGGTGGCGGATGGAGTTTAATGTGGAGAAGTGTGAGGTAATTCATTTCGGTAGGAATAACAGATGTGTTGAGTATAGGGCTAACGGGAGGACTTTGAATAGAGTGGAGGAGCAGAGGGATCTAGGTGTATGTGTACATAGATCCCTGGAAGTTGGGAATCAAGTAGATAAGGTTGTTAAGAAGGCATACGGTGTCTTGGCGTTTATTGGTAGGGGGATTGAATTTAGGAGTCGCAGCGTCATGATGCAACTGTACACAACTCTGGTGCGTCCGCACTTGGAGTATTGTGTGCAGTTCTGGTCCCCACATTACAGGAAGGATGTAGAGGCTTTGGAGAGGGTGCAGAGGAGGTTTACCAGGATGTTGCCTGGTATGGTGGGGAGGTCCTATGAGGAGAGACTGAGAGATTTGGGGTTGTTTTCGCTGGAAAGAAGGCGGCTAAGAGGGGACCTTATTGAAACATATAAGATGATTAGAGGTTTAGACAGGGTGGATAGTGATAGCCTTTTTCCTAGGATGGAGAAAGCTAGCACGAGGGGGCACGGCTTTAAATTAAGGGGGGGTAGTTATAGGACTGATGTCAGGGGTAGGCTCTTTACCCAGAGGGTGGTGAGGGACTGGAATGCCCTGCCAGCTGCAGTTGTAAATGCGCCTAGTTTGGGGGCGTTTAAGAGATCTGTGGATAGGTTTATGGACGAAAAGGGATTGGTTTAGATTAGTGGGTTAGTGTTGTTTTTTTTAAAAGCTGGTCGGCGCAACATCGTGGGCCGAAGGGCCTGTTCTGCGCTGTAATGTTCTATGTTCTATGTTCTATGATTATTGTTGATGGAGGGAGGAATGTTGGCCAGGTCCAAAGATGCGCAGGTTAGGTTGATTGGCAAAGCTAAATTGATTCTAGTGTCACAGGGTTTAGCGGGGTTAATATGTGGGGTCATGGGAATAGGGGTGGGTGGGATTGTGGTTGGTGCAGACTCGTTAGGCCGATGGCCTCCTTCTGCACTGCAGGGATTCTTTGATTCTATGAAAAGTCTCCACTTGTAAACTGCTTTTGTTGGAATTAGAAGGCAATTGATGCAAATTTGGACAAATATCGCAGACATCTCCACCTGAATCTTTAATATTTACACCTCACACACAAAGCTCGACACTGGGGATGTATGTATACAATCTAGGGTATGTCATCACCATGAGACTTCCACTTCTCAGAATGGTCTTAACTCAAACTTATGGCCACCATCTCCACACAGTGCTTTTTTAAATATAGAAAATAGCATGCAACTAAAAAATAAAGGAAGGCAGTGAACGTTCTTTCAAATGGAAAAGAATGTAGGGCTAGCACTCCAGTGGTTTCCATTAAACTACAATCAGGGACCAATAGAGCCCCGTGGGAAAATGGGAAAAATTTAATTCTTCCAATTCCAGGGATTTTTGAGTTGGCTTGTAAAAGGAAGAACTTCCCTCACCCATAGGAGTAGCATGGTGGCACAGTGGCTCCCACTCAATTCCAGCCTTGGTTGACTGCCTGCGTAGAGTTTGCACATTCTCCTGGTGCCCCTCCCATACTCAAAAGATGTGCAGGTTAGGTGAATTGGTCATGGTAAATTATCCCTTAATGTCTCAAGATGTATACATTAGGGGATTAATGGAAAATACATGGGATTATGGAAAAGTAACACTATAATTAAGAAAGTCCACCAATGCCTCTACTTTCTCAGGAGGATGAGGAAATTTGGCATGTCCGCCATGACTCTCACCATCTTTTACAGATGCACCCTAGAAAGCATTCTTTCTGGTTGTATCACGGCGTGGTATGGGCTCCTGCTCTTCTCAAGACTGTGAGAAACTACAAAAGGTCATGAATGAAGCCCAATCCATCACTCAAACCAATCTCCCATTCATTGATACTGTCTATACATCCCGCTGCTTCGGAAAAGCAACTAGCATAATTAAGAACCGCACGCACCGTGGACATTCTCTCTTTCACCTTCTTCCTTCGGGAAAAAGATACAAAAGCCTGAGGACATGCACTAATCGACTCAAGAACAGATTTTTCTCAGCTGCCATCAGACTTTTGAATGGACCTACCTTGCATTAAGTTGATCTTTCTCTACACCATTGCTATGACTGTAATATTGCATTCTGCACCCTCTCTTTCCTTCACTATGTTTTTCTGAATTCATTCATGGGACATTTGTATTGCTGGGTAGCCAGCATTTATTGCCCACCAGTTGCTTGAGGGCAGTTGAGAATCAACCACATTGCCATGGTTCTTGAATCACATGTAGGCCAGACCAGGCAGGGATGGCAAATTTCCTTTCCTAAAGGACATTAATGAACCAGATGGATTTTTCTGAGAATCGTCAATGGCGTCATGGTCATCAGTAGATTCTTAATCTAGATAATTTTTATTGAATTTGAATTCCAAGATCTGCCATGGCAGGATTCGAACGCAGGTCCCCAGGAGATTTGCTGAGTCTCTGGATTAATAGTCTAGCAATAATACCACTAGGCAAACATCTCCCCAATGTACAGTATGCTTTGTCTGTCTAGTGCACAAGAAATAATATTTTTCACTGTGTCCCAGTACATGTGACAATAATAAATCAAACCAAATCAAATCGAATCAAAAATCAAAGAATGACTTGATGGGATCATCTGTCGGAGAGACGGTGCAAGCCTACTTCTGCAAGGTAGAGATTCTATGGTTTGGGGCAGGGCCATGGAATTATTGTTCTCATGTGAAGATGAGCTACTGACAGAAGCTTTGCTCTGCACTTTACCCTTCCAAGCTCTGTTGGTCCCCAGTGTTGCTAACTCATCGACCATTCAAAGTCCAGCTCATGGGCGTCCCTCCAGCTGCCTCACTACTTTTTAATGATAGTATTGAAGAGACTTTGTCACATTTGCGGGTGTGATTTAACTGCTAATTATTGTTGATGTTGGTTCCGACCCACAATCAGAGAGGTCAGACCCTCAATTCTTACATTATTGCTACTAATTAACTTTGGGCCAACATAATCTCGCAGAAATGAGGATACAATGGAATCAAAGCTTCGTTAGCTAAATCTTCTTTGTCACAATAATGTTTCATTATAATAAGGAGTTTCACTGTATCAGGAGCTGGCTGATTAAGTTTTGCATGAACGAGGAAGCATATAATTGCTGGCTAAAGGGCAGAATTAGATTAGCATTTCCAATGCAAGGAAGGCAAACTGCTACTTTAAACAGCAGGGATGCTGTAACTTCATTTTTAATATTCCAAAACATTGGCCAAACACAAATTCTGAAACATAAGTGGTTTGGAGTTCTGCTTTTGCTAACGGTGCTTCCTGAAGTCAATAACAAGCTCCTTCGTCAACAAAATGAAGGAGAGAGTCATCGACTTCAGGAAGCATAGTGGAGAGCACGCGCCTGTCTGTATCAATGGGGACGAAGTCGAAATGGTCGAGAGCTTCAAGTTTTTAGGTGTCCAGATCGCCAACAACCTGCCCTGGTTCCCCCCATGTTGGGCAACACGACAGCTCAGTGACTATCACTGTTTGCTATGCAGATACATGGATTTGGGCCGGTGTCTGTGGGCGTTTGCACATTCTCCCCGTGATTGTGTGGGTTTTCTCCGGGTGCTCCGGTTTCCCAAAAACATGCTCTTAGGCTGATTGGTGTAACAAATTGTCCCTAAATTAATCTTCCCTCAATCTTCCCCAGTAGGTGTAGACAAAGGTCATGGGTAGAGGAGGGCACTCATAATGCTAAAATGGCGGCGCAGGCTCATTAGGCCGAAGGCCTGTTTCCCGAGCTGTGTTGCTCTTTCTTCTTTGACGCTATGGTTAAGAAAGCCCCCCAATGCCTTTACTTCCTCAGGAGGCTAAGGAAATTCAGCATGTCCGCTACAACTCTCACCAACTTTTACAGATGCGCCATTGAAAGCATTCTTTTTGGTTGCATCACAGCTTGGTATGGCTCTTGCTCTGCCCAAGACTGCAAGAAACTATTAAAAGTTGTGAATGTCGCCCAATCCATCACGCAAACCGTCCCACTGACTCTGTCTACACTTCCTGCTGCTTTGGAAAAGCAGCCAGCATAATTAAGGACCCCACATACCTTGGACATTCTCTCTTCTACCTTCTTACACAGAGGATGGTGGGTGCCTGGGACTCGCTGCTGGGAGAGGTCACGGAAGCAGATATGATGGTGACTTTCAAGAGATGTGATGACAAATAGGATAGGAATAGAGGGATATGGTCTCTGGAAGGGTAGGGGCTTTAGTTCAGTCAGGCAGCATAGTTGGTACAGGCTTGGAGGGCTGAAGGGCCAGTTCCTGTGCTCTAATTTTCTTTGTTCATTGTTCTTTGTTCTTCCATGGGAAAAAGATACAAAAGCCTGATTCAAAACTGACTTTGTCCCTGCTGCCATCAGACTTTTGAATGAATGTAAAGAGAGAAAATGCTGGAAAATCTCCATAGGCCTCGCAGCATCTGTAAGGAGAGAAAAGAGCTGACGTTTCGAGTCCAGATGACCCTTTTGTCAAAGAGTCACTCACCTGATGAAGGAGCAGCACTCCGAAAGCACGTGATGCCAAATAACCCTGTTGGACTTTAACCTGGTGTTGTGAGACTCGTTACTATGCCCGCCCCAAACCAACATTGGCATCTCCACCTCATGGTCCCCATTAACGGGAAATAGGTGTCTTCACACCACTGGTGGGGACAGAGGACATTGAAGCCCCCCCCCCCCAGGACATTGGGGACAAGGAGGGGGTGCCCATTTGGCAGTGCCAGCCTGGCGCTATGAGGCAGCGGTGCTAACCACCGTGCCGCCGTTTCCTCCCAGCCTCTACGCGGAACTGCTGGGCGGACGTAAGCAGTGAGAATCATTCTACCAGCTTTAACCGTGCCCTTCAGCACAGCCACTCATTACCGTTTAGTTCATTAATTCCTTCTGTCGGCTCACTTGATTACATCAAGAGTCCTCACTGCTCAGCACAAATTCATGTTAATTATAATGATAGCTTATTTCAACAAATGGTGCAAGTCATGGCAATTGTGCCATTTGACTTCTGATTAATTTGGCACATTCGGATGGGGGGGGCGGGGCGGGGGTGTGCGTCGGGGAAGGGTGGACAGGGGGCTGGAGACGAGGCAGAATCCAATTACTGCATTGTGGGCAGCCAAGAGAACTGGGAGGGTGGATAAATGTTTGATTACACCCACTTCATGCTGCAATCAGATTTGATCTTCCCTCTTTACCCAGTGCAAAGGAGATTCCCCAGGCTAGTTCCTGGGATGAGAGACTAAATGGTCAGGGTCTGTGTTCCTCGGAGCTTAAAAGAGTGAGGGGTGACCTTATTCAAACATAAGGGACAGCATAGTGGAAGTGTTGTTAGCACTGCTGCCTCACAGCGCCAGGAGCCCGGGTTCGATTCCCATCTTGTTTGCATGTTCTCCCCATGTCTGTGTGGGTTTCCTCTGGGTGCTCTGGTTTACACAGTCCAAAGATGTGCTGGTTAGGTACGTTGACCTGAATAGGCGCCAGAATGTGGCAACTAGGGGAATTTCTCAATAACTTCATTGCAGTGTTAATGTAAGCCTTACTTGTGACTAATAATTAAACTGAGATCCTGAGGGGGCCTGACAGGGTAGATGCTGAGATGTTTTCACTGCTTGGGAGTAACTCCAAAAGGGAACATAGCTACAAGATAGATCACAGTATCATAGAATCCTACAGTGCAGAAGGAGGCCATTTGGCCCATTTAGTCTGCACCAACCACAGTCCCACCCAGACCCTATCCCCATAATCATATGCATTTACTCTAGCTAGTCCCCTGACACTAAGGGGAAATTTAACATGGCCAATCCACCTAACCCAATGTCTTTAGGCCAGACATTTAAAACTGAGATACATGGAAATTTCTTCTCACAGAAGGTGGTGACTCTCTGGAACTCTCTGCCCCAAAGGATCATTTAAAGTGGAGCGGATAAGTATTTGGTAGCTCGATGAATACAGGGCTATGGGGGAAGGCAGAGAAAAGGAGTTGGGGCTAGCACAGATCAGCCATCATCGTATTAAGTGGCAGGCCTAGGCTTGAAGGGCTTGGTGACCCATTCCTGCTTCTAATGCTTCTAGTGAAATGAAACAAGAGCCATAGTATGGAATTCCCCTGTCGTGCCTGCCAGGGGAATGGTCGCAGGTGGGACACAGACTATTCAAAGGCCCATTGACCTGGGGTGAGAGTTTCCAGCTATGAGGTGAGCAGCAATGGAAAATCCTCCCTGTGGTCTGAATAGGGTATACATTCATCCTTTTGTCTCCAGGTGCAATGCCACCAGAACTCGGTTGTGGCCCTGCTTCAAGCTGTGATAAACAAGGGATGTGCGGAATGGTATTTGATGAGTCCATTGTAGGCCGTCAATGTAGACAACCAGATATCTGCCTACGTTTCACACAGTCAGCCAGAGTGTGCCATTTGGGTTCAAATTGAACCTGCAGTGCCAAAATGTCAACTTCTGCAATAATTTGGCTAAGATTTTCCCAGATATTGGCAAAATTGGAGAAGCGGTGTTGAATCCACTGAAGGCAATGATTTGATTTGATTAGTTATTGTCACATGTATTACTATACAGTGAAAAGTATTGTTTCTTGCACGTTATACAAACAAAGCATACTGTTCATAGAGAAGGAAAGGAGACGGTGCAGAATGTAATGTTACAGTCATAGCTAGGGTATAGAGAAAGATCAGCTTAATGCAAGGTAGGTCCATTCAAAAGTCTGACAGCAGCAGAGAAGAAGCTGTTCTTGAGTCTGTTGCTATGTGGCCTTAGACTTTTGTATCTCTTTCCCAATGGAAGAAGGTGGAACAGAGGATGTCCAGGGTGCATGGGGTCTTTAATTATGCTGGCTGCTTTGCCGAGGCAACAGGAAGTGTAGACAGAGTCAATGGATGGGAGGCTGGTTTGCTTGAAGGATTGGGCTACATTCAAAACCCTTTGTATTTCCTTGTGGTCTTGGGCAGAGCAGGAGCCATACCAAGCTCTGATACAACCAGAAAGAATGCTTTCTATGGTGCACCTGTAAAAGGTGGTGAGGGTCACAAGGGACATGCCAAATTATAGCTTTCTCCACCATATAGTCTGGGACTTAGAAAAAAACCTGTAAGTGACGGGTCGCACTACATATCACCGGCCAGCAACGTAGAAACTCAAGGATCGGGGTTGCCATTTCAAAAAGCCACCTGAGTGCAAACCATTTCACTCTGGCACCTCCTGGCACTATCTGGGGTACTACCCGGACACCCCCTGACTCTACCCTGGTGCTGCCCACTGCCCTACCTGGCCACCGCTGCTACTACCACCCGGGCAGTACAAACGCAGTGCCAGGGTCACACCCAGGAAGTACCTGGGCATGGGCCTCTCCACCACACCCTCCCCTCCTACCTCCCCCCAAGCACTGCACTCACCTGAGCTGAGCTTCTCTTGGGGAGGTGGAGGGTTCTGCTCACCAAATGAAAGCCTTCAGAAACCAGTCAGGCTTCACGCCATCCTGGCAACACGCCACGATAGACGGTGGGGAAGGGGAATGATTCCGGAATATAATGACATGTAAATGTATTCAAATAAGATTCCCAGTGTTGAACGCCTTTCAAACCCATGACCACTTACATCTAGAAAGACAAGGACACCAGGTAGAGGGGAACACCACCACCTGTACGTTCCCCTCCAAGCCACTCACCATCCTGACATGGAAATATATCACCATTCCTTTGCAGTCACTGGGTCAAAATCCTGGAATTCCCTCCCTAACAGCATTGTGGGTCAACCCACAGCACATGGACTGCAGGGGTTCAAGAAAGCAGCTCACCACCACCTTCTCAAGGGGCAATTAGGGATGGGCAATAAATGCGAGTCAGCCAGCGACAGCCAGGTCCCACAAATAAATAAAGAAAAGGATTGCTGTAAACGGGCCTCGTCACTGTCAAGTGTGGGATGATGGGTACACTTACGTGGAGAAAAACTGCAGCAGGCGACGGTGCAGAGGGACCTCGGGGTCCTTGTGCATGGGTCGCAAAAACCCAGCCTGCAGGTGCAGCAGGTGGTCAGGAAGGCGAATGGGATGCTGGCCTTCATAGCGAGGGGGATTGAATATAAAAGTAGGGAGGTCTTGCTGCGGCTGTATAGGGCATTGGTGAGGCCGCAGCTGGAGTACTGTGTGCAGTTTTGGTCGCCGTTATACGCAAGGATATTTTGGCCTTGGAGGGAGCGTAGAGGAGGTTTACTAGGCTGATACCGGAGTTGAGGGGGTTGAGCTATGAGGAGAGGCTGAATAAACTAGGCTTGTACTCGTTAGAGTTTAGAAGAATGAGGGGAGATCTCATTGAGACGTATATGATGATGAATGGGATGGATAGGATAGAGGTGGAGAGACTCTTCCCGCTCAGAAAGGATAGTAGGACTAGGGGGCACAGCCTCAAGATAAAGGGGGGGCGGTTTAGAACGGAGTTGAGGAGGAACTTCTTCACTCAAAGGGCGGTGAATCTCTGGAATTCTCTGCCCGTTGAAGTGGTGGAGGCTGCCTCGCTAAATATTTTTAAGACGCGGGTTGATGGGTTTTTGATAAGAGAGGGGATTAAGGGTTATAGGGAGAGGGCGGGAATGTGTAACTGAGCCACGACACATCAGCCATGATCTTATTGAGTGGCGGGGCATGCTCGAAGGGCTAGTTGGCCTACTCCTGCTCCTATTTCTTATGTTCTTATGTTCTTATGTCATGTGCTTATGCCAACATTAAACATGACTTCTTGCAATATTTTCCACTCCTGTTGTTGAACCCATCCGACCTGAACAGGAGCAGGAAATCCTGGCTTTAATCTCAATTATTTTATTATCTCAGTGTGATTATTAAACTAGAAAGAGTGCAGAAAAGATTTACTGCGATATTACCGGGATTTGATGGTTTGAGTTATAAGGAGAGGCTGGATAGACTGGGACTTTTTTCTCTGGAGCGTAGGAGGCTGAGGGGTGATCTCATAGAAATCTATAAAATAATGAGAGGCACAGATCACCTAGATAATCAACATCTTTCCCCAAAGATAGGGGAGTCTAAAAGTAAGGGGCATAGGTTTAAAATGAGAGAGGAGAGATATAAAACAGCCCAGAAGAGCAATTTTATTACATAGAAGGTGGTGAGTGTCTGGAACAAGCTGCCAGAGGTAGTAGTAGAGGTGGGTATAATTTTGTCTTTTAAAAAGCATTTAGACAGTTGCATGGGTACGATGGGTATGGAGGGATATGGGCCAAATGCGGGCAGCTTGGGACTGTCTTAGTGGTAACATAAAAGGCGACATGGACAAGTTGGGCCAAAGTGCCTGTTTCAATTCTGTAAACCTCTATGACTCTACAACTCTATGCTTCTATTTTCCAGAATAGGGCAGGTAGTTGGAGACAATGCTGGTAAAATCCCATTGGAGCAAATGCACCTTCAATAATCCGATGGGATTGGGCGCACCATTGGGTGCAACTTCTACCCATCTTATGCTCAGTTGAGGGGTGACTGCGGGAGTGAGGGGGAGTCAAATGGGTGTCCCACCCAAAACTGGCGAGCACATCCAGTTCAAACTACCCCTGAGGTGTCACTACTGAGGAGAACTGGGTGTCCTGGATTTGGAACAATCTCCAATGATCAGGAATACCGACGATGCCATGTTTTGTGAGCGGTGATGCTTCACAGAACAATGTGACTGCCAACTGGGAAAACGTTGGACTGGAATCTTCTGTCTGGATATCAGTGCCAGCTGGCAATGAATGCCAAGTTTAAGGGGATTTAAGATTTTTAAGCCCATTAATTAATATTCTCTTTGTAACATGTTGCATTGAGCTGGTGAACAGGATAGCAGCGGGGATGGTGGGGGAGGGGAGTAAGTGCAGATTTGTAGGAAAGTTGGAAGAATCCGGCTGACACCATTTCATTGGAAAAGGTTGAGCCCGGACAATTTAAATTCTAGAAGCTTCCTGTCAGTGTAAGGAATGAAAATTAATTAAAAACGAGACAGCCCATCAAAAAGAACTTACCACATCCGGACAATTGTTTAACCCTTAACAATAACTTGAAATATATAGATCCACATTCACCCTGAAGATCATAGAATCCCTACAGTGTAGAAAGAGACTGTTCGGCCCACTGCACCTGCACTGACCCACGCAGGCCTATCTCCGTAACCCCACAGATTTAACCTGCTAATCCCCCTGATGCTAAGGGGCAATTTAGCATGGCCAATTACCTAATCCACTCATCTTTGGACTGTGGGAGGAAACCGGAGCACTGGGAGGAAAGCCACGCAGACACGGGGAGAGTGCGCAGACTCTACCCAGACGGTGAACTGAGGCCTGAATTGAACCCCGATCCCTGGCACTGTGAGGCAGCAGTGCTAACTACCGGGCCACCGTGCCATCTCCATGATGATGAACTGCACCCTGGTTTATCCTGTGTAAAATCAGTAGTGCGTAGGCTTGTAAGAAATTCTTCATCCAGCTATTTTAACGAAGGGTTGACTCATTTACAATGATAGACTCCCTTAAGAACAGTGACCAAGAATTAAATGTTCCCATCGACATGTTAATGCCTTTATAGCAACATATTTCATCTGGTCGCATTGTAAGCAGTGGCGTCTGCAAAGTGTGTGGGATATTGGATATAAAGAGTTATTCAAAATTCTCGTTAGTTCCAGGAAACTAGGGGGGCATGGTGGCACAGCAGTTAGCACTGCTGACTCATAGCGCCAGGGACCTGGGTTAGATTCCCAGCTTGGGTCACTGCCTGTGTGGAACCTGCACATTCTCCTCGTGTCTGCGTGGGTTTCCTCCGGATGCTCCAATTTCCTCCCACAGTCCAAAAAACATGCTAGTTAGATGCATTGGCCATGCTAAATTCTCCCTCAATGTACCCAGACAGGTGCTACAGAGTGGTGGCTAGGTGATTTTCATAGTAATTTCATTGCAGTGTTAATGGGTGACATGGTAGCACAGGAGTTAGCACTGCTATGTCATGGTGCCAGGGATCATAGAATCATAGAACCCTACAGCGCAGAAAGAGGCCCTTCGGCCCATCGAGTCTGCACCGAACTCAATCCTCCCCAGGCCCTACCCCCATACATTATACCCACTAATTCTTCTAACCTATGCATCCTTAGACACTAAGGGGCAATTTCTTAGCATGGCCAATCAACCTAACCCACACATCTTTGGACTGTAGGAGGAAACTGGAGGAAACCCACGCAGACACGAGGAGAATGTGCAAACTCCACACAGACAGTGACCTGAGCCGGGAATCGAACCCAGGACGCTGGAGCTGTGAAGCAGCAGTGCTAACCACTGTGCTACCGTGCCACCCCATCCAGGTTCAATTCCCAGCTTGGGTCACTACTAATAAATAAACTTAAAACATTAAACAGAGCAAACCTTCTACTGTTAGATATGTTTGGACAGCACCTAGTGAATAATCCTGAGCGAGCCAATTGCTACACTAACAACGAACTTAATATAATCAGACAAGCTCACAAAGTGGCTTATTTGTACTTGCTGGAAGTGACATGTATTCACACACAAGGACCCATTCTCTGTAAACAAAAGGAATATGCAACTTTATAAGACCCTTGTCAGGCCTCATTTGGAGTACTGTGCGCAGTTCTGGTCGCCTCACTATAGGAAAGATGTAGAAGCTATTGAAAGGGTACAGAGGAGATTTACAAGGATGTTGCCTGGACTGGGAGGCATGCCTTATGAAGTTAGGTTGAGGGAGCTGGGACTCTTTTCCCTGGAGAGACGAAGTTGAGAGGCAACCTGATAGAAGTTTACAAAATGTTGAGAGGAATAGATAGGGTGGACTCTCAGAGGCTATTTCCCCGGGTTGAAATGGTTGCTACGAGAGGACACAGATTTAAGGTGTGGGGAGGGAGGTTCAGAAGTGATGTTAGGGGTAAGTTTTTCACTCAGAGGGTGGTGAGTGAATGGAATCGGCTGCCGTCAGTGGTGGTGGAGGCGAACTCGCTGGGGTCTTTTAAAAGACTTCTGGATGAGTATATGGGGTTTAATGAGATTGAGGGTTATAGATAGGTCTGTAGGTTGGTAGGTGTTGATGTGATCGGCGCAACTCGTGGGCCGAAGGGCCTGTCTGTGCTGTAGTGTTCTATGTTCTATGTTCAAGGCTTGTTTTTAATTATCCAGGAGCTTGGAGAGATCATTGCTTTCTCCAAAGCATTGTCCTGGCTAATCAGGGTTGATCTGACAATGAATTAACACCTTTCTTTCCTACAGCATGAATTGTTGATAGTTTGAAATTTGGCATTCTTGCATTTGTCCTGAAGGGAGCAAGATAAAAAGCTTTGATTCCTTGCTTCTTTGCACTGCCAAGCAGCCATTCGCATACCTAAAAAAAGCATTGTTGCTGAGGATATCCCTCAAGCTATCTTCACTAGTTACATGCTTCCCTCATTGTATACTCACTCATGCAGCAGTATAACTCCCAACTCACCAAAAGATTCGCTAGATGCATCCCCCCCATGATCCACACGGTATCTCATCTTTTGCAAGTGCTGAGCAGCAGCAGTTTGCAACTCTGGGCAAGAGAAAATAGCGTAGAAAATAAGCAAAACAAAATGAAATGCTGACATTGGAGGAAAAGGGAGCAAAGGAAAGACAGATGCAAAACTCTGCAGTGAGGCAGGAAGGCTGAGAGAGATTCAAGCTGAACTCTTTGCAAGAAAACATTTGGAGTTGCCACGGGGCAAAAGGCTAATTTTTCACATTCAAGCCCAGTGAAAGAGATTCTCAAACAACCACCGCCTAATTTAAATTATATTGGTTTGGGGGTCTGGTGTGAGCGTTTGCGAACGTTCTTATTAAACCACTCTTTTAGTCTTCCTGAATAACTGTTCAGACTGTGACTAATATCTGCCTCTCCCCAGAGGAGGTTCACAGGTTTGACTTAAATTGTTTTTGTCACTCAGTCCTTCTGCGTGTATCAGATAATTGACTGCGCTGCTCCTTCCTAGGCACTGGGAGTTGTAGAATGTGGGATTACAATGGCATTCTCTGCTTCTACTAAAAAAAACCTGATGGCAAGGAAACAAAGCAATTAGCCCGCCACTAACGGGACCTGCCAACGGAGCTCGATGATTTGCACTTATCAGTTGCCAGAAGATGTCCAGTCAAACTCCATGGGGTTTCCGCATCCACCGCTCTTTTCAATTGGTACATCAGAAGAAATACTTCATTACATTTCACTAATTGTTTTCTGTAACTCTCCAAAGTTTATTTATTAGAATCGCAAGGAGGGTGACATTAACACTGCAATGAAATTACTGTGAAAATCGCCTAGGCATCACACCCCTGACCATAAGACCGGAGCAGAATTAGGCCACTCAGCCCATCGAGTCTGCTCCGCCATTCAGTCATGGCTGATTTTTGTCTCATCCCCATTCCTTTTCCCCATAATCCCTGATCCCCTTATTAATCAAGAACCTATCTATCTCTATCTTAAAGGCACTCGATGACCTGGCCTCCACAGCCTTCTGCGGCCAAGAGTTCCACAGATTCCCCACTCTCTGGCTGAAGAAATTCCTCCTCATCTCTGTTTTAAAAGCTCGTCCTTTTAGCCTGAGGTTGTGCCCTCTGCTTCTAGTTTTTCCTACTAGTGGAAACATCCTCTCCACATCCACACTATCCAGGCCTCGCAGTGTCCTGTAAGTTTCAATAAGATCCCCCCTCATCCTTCTAGCCTCCAACAAGTACAGATCTAGAGTCCACAACTGTTCTTCATACAACACTCAGTGTGCCTGTTTGGGTACACTGAGGGAGAATTTAGCATGGCTAGTGCTCCTAACCAGACTGTGGGAGGAAACCAGAGCACCTGGAGGAAACCCACACAGACGCAGAGAGAATGTGCAGACTCTGCAGAGACAGTTAACCAAGATGGGAATCGAACCTGGGCCCCTGATGCTGTGAGGCAGCAGTGCTAAAGTTGGCTGTTGGTGTAGCAATTGGCGCGCTCAGGGTTGTTTAGCAGGTGCTGCCCAATCACAGTGGTTTTACTGGTGCGGGCAGGTTGAATACAGCCTGCATTCTGCCTATCAGGAACAACTGAATGAACATACTGTATGATTCAATCGGCAAGTCACTGGGCTGTATGGTCTATATATTTGGCATCACCTCAACATTGGAATCCATCCAATGCTGCTCAACTGGATGATAAGCAGAACATCCTTCTGGATTGATGGCAGCATCCTATCTCCTGCAAGCCTTTCTTTACTGGTCAAGAGACATTGTGAGATCGATGTAACTCCACAATATAAGATTGCCTTTAAGTTCCTTCAGTTGCGCCTCACAGGCAACCATCCCCTGCAAGCAAAACCCATTATTAAGAACATAAAACAGACTCATCATAATCAAAATAAGCATAAATTTTCCACATCACCCAGTTTTCTTCAGACAAGTCATAAAGTGCCTGTTCCTTTGTTCTACTTTAGTTTAGTTTATTTATTAATGTCACAACTAGGCTTATATTAACACTGCAATGAAGTTACTGTGAAAATCCCCAAGTCGCCACACTCTGACGCTTGTTCGGGTCACACTGAGGGAGAATTTAGCACGGCCAATGAACCTAACCAGCACGTCTTTCAAGCTATGGAGGAAACCGGAGCACCAGGAGGAACTCCATGCAAACACAAGGAGGACGTGCAGGCTCCACACAGACAGTGACCCAAGCTGGGAATTTCCACCACGTACTCAGACCACTCCAGCTCTCCGAGTGCCAATAAGAAAACAGCCTCCACCCCCAACCCCGGCACCCTCCAAAGAACAGAATTTTCTTTGTTCTGTATCTCTACGGGAAGTCTAGTCACCACACTGCAGAGACTTTGCTCTCAGGAGAAGGTCAGCTGCTGCAAGGGGAGATAAGATAGAGATAGAAATCTGCAGAGATTTGCTTTTATAGAGACTTATTGTGTTTCAAATGCCAGTAATATATCAAACTGTTTTTCAGCCTTGAAGGAGCAACCAGATTATCTAACTGGGTGTTCATTCTTTTTATTAAGATATCCTATTGCCTCCTGTCCTTTGCGCTGTCCCTCCTACTCGGCTGGGCTGGATGGGGAGTGGATAATCTCCCAGGGCAGCCACTGTAGGTACGTTTCTCTGATGTTAATAGCAGCAGCTCCCTGTACACACGCCCATCTCCATTCAGACACACGCAGTCCTACCAAAGGTAAACCCCGCCTGATTCCGACTTAAAGGACAGATTGTGTTGAATCGCTGTTTCGAATCTTTTTCTGGGTTATGAGTGTTTAACTGCAATAGCTGCCAACATGTCAGACTGACACCATCTGTCCACCCAACTGTTTATTGACTGGAAACATTCACAATGCCAAGTAAAGTGGGTAATAATGCAAAGCCCCTATTGAAACACAAGGAGTAATTGAGGTGATGTCTGTAAGGGGATGCTCTAAAGTTTATTTATTAGTCCCAAGTAAGGGTTATATTAACACTGCAATGAAGTTACTGTGAAAATCCCCGAGTCGCCACATTCCAGCAGTTGTTTGGGTACACTGAGGAGGAATTTAGCACAGACAATGCACCTAACCAGCACGTCTTTTGGACTGTGGCAGGAAACTGGAGCACCCGGAGGAAACCCACGCAGAGACGGGGAGAATGTGCAAACTCCACACAGACAGTGACCCAAGCTGGTAATCGAACCCAGGTCCCTGGCACTGTGAGGCAGCAGTGCTAACCACTGTGCCATTGTGCCACACATGAGGCATGCTCATGAGGGAGAGAGGAATAGGTGGATCTCCTGATCGGTTTTTGGGGTCAGACAAAGAGAGAGGACATGTCCCCTTTTTGTCTTGCTCTGTCTCTTTTCATTCAGCTGACTTCCAATCCTTGTTGCCCCTGGTGGTGCCTTGCCTGTATATTGTGGCTTGTTGTCTTGATTTGATTTGATTTGATTTGATTTGATTTACTATTGTCACGTGTATTAACATACAGTAAAAAGTATTGTTTCTTGTGCGCTATACAGACAAAGTAACACTGTACATAGAGAAGGAAAGGAGTAGGTGCAGAATGTAGTGTAACAGTCATAGCTAGGGTGTACAGAAAGATCAACATAATGCGAGATAATTCAAATGCCTGATGGCAACAGAGAAGAAGCTGTTCTTGAGTCAGGTGCTACATGTCCTCAGACTTTTTCCTGACGGGAGAAAGTGGAAGAGATTATGTCCGAGGTGTGTAGGGTCCTTAATTATGTTGGCTGCTTTCCCAAGGCAGTGGGAAGTGTAGACAGAGTCAATGGATGAGAGGCTGGTTTGCAAGATGGATTGGGCTTCATTCATGACTCTTTGTAGTTTCTTGCGATCTTGGGCAGAGCAGGAGACATACCAAGCTATAATACAACCAAAAAGTCTTCCTATATCTGAGAGTTTTTCCTTTTTTCTGTTATTCATGTTTGTCTTTTCTTGTGCAGAGTTGGGGGGGTGGGCAGGGGCGAAGAGGGTCTGGAGTAGGCTGAGGTAGAACACAAATGTTGGAACAGGAGAGATGATGGCGTACTAATATTGTCACTGGATTAGTAATCCAGACCCAGGGTGATGATTTGGAGACCCGAGTTCTAATCTCACCACGGCAGATGGCAAAATTTGAAGTTGGTAAAAATATGGAATTTTGACCATGGCCATGCAACTATTGTCAATGGGTTGAAAAAAACCCCATCTGGTTCACTAATGCCCTTTAGAGAAGGCAATTAATTAGTGGGATGACTGGTCTGACTTATGAGGAGAGACGAGGTTAGTTATGATTATATTTACTGCAGTTTAGAAGAGTGAGAGGGGTATCTCACAGAAATTTATAAAATTTCTAACAAGGTTAGAGAGAGTAGATTCAGAAAGAATGTTCTCAAGGGTGGGGCAGTCCAGAAAGAGGGGTCATAATTGAGGATAAGGGGTAAATCTTTTAGAACTGAGGTGAGGAAAAATTTCTGAACCCAGAGGGTGGTGAATGTATGGGATTCACTACCACAGAAAACAGTTGAGGCTAAAACATTGCCTGATTTCAAGAAAAAATTAGATATAGCTCTTGGGGCTAAGGGCGGCACGGTAGCACAGTGGTTAGCACTGCTGCTTCACAGCTCCTGGGTCCTGGGTTCGATTCCTGGCCCGGGTCACTGTCTGTGTGGAGTTTGCACATTCTCCTCGTGTCTGCGTGGGTTTCCTCCCACAGTCCAAAGATGTGCGGGTTAGGTTGATTGGCCATGCTAAGAAATTGCCCCTTATGATCCAGGGATGTGTAGGTTAGAGGAATTAGTGGGTATAATATGTAGGGATAGGGGGGCAGGGCCTTGGTGGGATTGTGTTCGGTGCAGACTCGATGGGCTGAAGGGCCTCTTTCTGCACTGTAAGGGTTCTATGATCTATGATGTGGGGATCAGGACATTGAATTTGATAATCAGCTATGATCATAATGAACGGTGGAGCAGGCGTGAAGGATTGAATGGCCTACTCCTGCTTTTAGTTTCTAGGTTTCTATGAAATCTTAGCCATGTGGCTGACTCTTAATTACCCTCTGAAATGGCCAAGCAAGCCACTCAGTTCAGGGGCAATTAGGAATGGGCAATAAATGCTGGCCCAGCCAACAATCCCCTGAACAAATAAACAAAAAAAAGGCCAATAGACTGTTTCTACGCTGTATGTTCAAAGTAATTTTAAATGTGCTACTTTGCCTGTGATAATTCTGTAAAAAAATTGTTGACAGATTTGTGATACCACGTAAGGTACCAAGACTTGTATTTACTTGTTTTCTATATTTCTAACAACCTCTTTCAAAAATGACTTCCGTGAGACCCAACTATAAATTGCAAATAATTACAATAATTCATGCGCTTTCAGGCACAATCATAAAATTACATAATTCATATGTAATACTAAATACCCCAATTAAATCGTACTTATTTTTTTGCCAATGCTGAATAATTTATAGGTTGCATTGCCTTTCATTACACAATAATTACGAGCTAATGCTATGACAGGATGTGGCACTCCCAATCTCAGTACCACAACTGCTCGATCGTACTTTACAATATCGGTTCGCTTTGAAAAAAATTAAGGCAAAGACTTCCATTTTAACAGTGCTTCTCACAACCTCAGGAGGTCCCAAAGCAAGTTACGGTCAACAAGATACTTTTGAGGTGTAAATATTTACCCCCTCAATCAACATCCCCAAAAAAAACCAGATTATCATGTGAGGCATTGCTGTCTCCAAATTGGCAACCGCTTAACTTAAGGGACGAGAGAGACTAAAACCCAAGTGGAGAAGACCCTCATCCGGGAGTTCTGAAAGACAGAGTTGCAGAGATGATAGACGGAGTGGCATAGTGGCACAGTGGTTAGCACTGCTGCCTCACAGGGCTAGGGACTCAGGTTCGATGCCCGGCTTGGGTCACTGTCTGTGTAGAGTTTGCACATTCTCCCCATGTCTGCGTGGGTTTCCTCTGGGTGCTCCTGTTTCCTCCCACAGTCCAAAGATGTGCAGGTCAGGTTGATTGGCCATGCTAAATTGTCATTGCCAGTGACCCAATCGGGGGGCTAGCAGGGGAAATATGTGGGTCTACAGAGTTAGGGACTGGGTGGGATTGTGGTCGGTGCAAACTCAATGGGCCAAGGAGCGCTATGGGGATTCTGTGGGCTAACTATGATTTTCTGATGTTTCCTAGATTTTGGAACAGTTCCAACAGATTTTGATTTGATTTAAGTTGATTTATTGTTGTCACATGTATTAGTATACAGTGAAAAGTATTGTTTCTTGTTATACAGCCAAAGCATACTATTCATAAAGAAGGAAAGAAGAGAGTGCAGAATGTAGCTATAGTTATAGCTAGGGTATAGAGAAAGATCAACTTAATGCGAGATAGGTCAACTCAAAATTCTGATGGCAGCAGGGAAGAAGCTGTGTTTGAGTCAGTAAGACCATAAGACATAGGGGTAGAATTAGGCCACTCAGCCCATCGAATATGTTCCTCCAATCAATCATGGCTGATATTTTTCTCATCCCCATTCTCCTGTCTTTTCCCCATTATCCCTGATCCCCTTATTAATCAAGAACCTATCTATCTCTGTGTTAAAGACACTCAATGACCTGGCCTCCACAGCCTTCTGCGGCAAAATGTTCTACAGATTCCCCACTCTCTGGCTGAAGAAATTCCTCCTCATCTCTGTTTTAAAGGATCATCCCTTTAGCTTGAGGTTGTGCCCTCTGGTTCTAGTTTTTCCTATTAGTGGAAACACCCTCTCCACATCTACTCTATCCAGGCCTTGCAGTATCCTGTAAGTTTCAGTAAGATCCCCCTTCATCCTTTTAAACTCCCAATGAGTACAGACATAGAGTCCTCAACTGTTGCCCATATGACAAGCTCTTCATTCCAGGGATCATTCTTGTGAACCTCCTCTGGACCCTTTCTAAGGCCAGCACATCCTTCCTTAGATATGGGACCCAAAACAGTTCACAATACTCCAAACGGGATCTGACCAGAGTCTTACACAGCGTCAGAAGTGCATCCCTGCTCTTGTATTCTAGCCCTCTTGACATGAATGCTAACATTACATTTGCCTTCCTAACTGCCGACTGAACCTGCATGTTAACCTTAAGAGAATCTCGAACAATAACTCCCAAGTCCCTTTGTGTTTCTAATTTCCTAAGCAATTTTCCATTTAGAAAATAGTCTATGCCTTCATTCCTCCTTCTAAAGTGCATAGCCTCACACTTTTCCACACTGTATCCCATCTGCCACTCCTTTGCCCACTCTCCTAAGTCCAAGTCTTTCTGCAGCCCCCCTGCTTCCTCAATACTACCTGTCCCTCTACATATCTTTGTATCATCTGCAAACTTAGCAACAGTGCCTTCAGTTCCTTCCTCCAAATCATTGATGTATATTGTGAAAAGTTGTGGTCCTAGCATTGACCCCCTGAGGCACACCACTAGTCATTGGCTGCTACCCTGAAAAAGACCCCTTCATCCCCACTCCCTGCCTTCTGCCAATCAGCCAATCCTCTCTCCATGCCAGGATCTTACCCTTAATACCATGGGCTCTTAACTCAATTAACTGTCTCCTATGTGATACTTTGTCAAAGGCCTTCTAGAAATCTAAATAAATCATGTCCACTGGTTCTCCTTTATCTAACTTCCTTGTTACCTCCTCAAAGAACTCTAACAGATTTGTCAGACATTACCTCTCCTTGACAAAGCTGTGCTGACTCAGTCCTACTTTATCATGCACTTCCAAGTACTCTGCAACCTCATTTTTAATAATGGTCTCTAAAACCTTGCCAATGAGCAGAGTCAGGCTAACTGGCCTATAATTTCCCGTCTGCTGCTTCCCACCCTTCTTAAACAGCAGTGTTACATTAGCTACTTTCTAATCCTCTGTTACCTTTCCTGCCTCCAGTGATTCCTGAAAGGTCATCACCAATGCTTGCACATTTTTCCTCAGCTATCTCTTTTAGCTGGGGTACAGTCCATCTGGTTCAGGTGAGTTATCCACTTTTCAGTTTCCCTTTCTCCTTAGTGATGGTCACTACACTCACCTATGCTCCCTGACTCTCCTGGAGTTCTGGCATCCCACTGATGTCTTCCACCATGAAGACTGATGCAAAGTAACTATTCAGTTCCTCTGCCATTGCTTTGTTTCCTATTATTCCTTCTCCAGCCTCATTTTCCAGGGGTCCAATGGCTATTTTTGCCTCTCACCTTTTATATGTTGAAAAAGCTCTTCCTTTTTTTATATTTCTAGCTAGCTTATGCTCATATTTCACCTTCTCCCCTCTTTTGCTTTATTTGTTGTCTTCTGCTCATTTTTAAAGGCTTCTCAATCCTCTGGCTTCCCACTAATCCTTGCCACTTTGTATGCTTTTTCTTTTGCTTTTATGCTGACCTTGAATTCTCCCATCAGTCATGGATGCCTCATTCTCCCCTTAGTATGTTTCCTCCTTCTTGGGACGTATTTCTGTTGCGACTCCCAAATAACTCTCAAAAACTCCTGCCATTTCTGTTCCACCCTTTTCCCTGCTAAGCCCCTTTTCCAATCAACTCGGGCCAGCTCCTCCCTTGTGTCTTTGTAGTTACTTGTATTTAACTGTAACACTGTTATATCTGATTCCAGCTTCTCCCTCTCAAGCTGTAGGGTGAATTCTATCAAATTGTGGTCACTGCTCTGTAAGGGTTCCTTCATCTCAAGTTCCCTGATCAAGTCTGCCTCATTACACATCACCATAGTCAAAATTGCCTGTCGGTTGGCATGCGTTGGTTGGTATATGACCTCAGACTTTTGTATCTTTTCCTGATGGAAAAATAAAACATGCCTGAGGTGTGTGGCATCCTTGATGATGCTGGCTGCTTTGCCGAGGCAGTGGAAAATATAGACCAAGTCAATGGTTGGGAGGCTGATTTGCATGATGGACTGGGCTACATTCACAACCCTTTATAGTTTCTTGTGTTCTTGGACAGAACAGAGCTAGCAAGAATCATAGAACATTACAGCGCAGTACAGGCCCTTCGGCCCTCAATGTTGCGCCGACCAGTGGAACCCATCTAATGACCCTCTAACCTAAACTATTCCAATGTTATCCATATGCCTATCCACTGACCATTTGAATGCCCTTAAAATTGGCGAGTCCACAACTGCTGCAGGCAGGGCATTCTACGCCCTTACTACCCTCTGAGAAAAGAACCTACCTCTGACATCTGAAAAGAGAAAGAGAGAAAACATCAGCCTTTGGGAGAGTGCTAGAATCCATTAATAAGGAAGTCTTGACAATGGGGGAGTTTTTCTGTCTTGCCCGCCATGGCAATCGTACTGAATTGAGCGCGGCTGGAAAAACCCACCCAATGTCTCAGAAAAGCACATTATGGTTAGTGCAAGTCAACATGGTTTCACGAAACGGACATCCCGTTTGACAAATTCATCGGAATTTTTAAACATCCATTGTTTGGGTGTGGGCATCGCTGGCTAGGCCAGCATTTATTGCCCGTTACTATTTGCCCTTGACAAGGTAGTGGTGGGCTGCCTCCTTGAAACGCTACAATCCCTAAGGTGTACCTACATCCACAATACTGTTAGGGAGGGGATTCTGAGATTTTGACCTAGCAACGGTGAAGGAACGGCGATATATTTCCAAGTCAGGATGGTGAGTCACTTGGAGGAAAACTTGCATGTGGTGGTGTCTCCAGGGATCTCCTGCTTTTGTCCTTGTAGATGATAGTGGATATGAGGTTGAAGGGTGCTACCTAAGGAAGCTTGTTGAGTTGCTGCAGTGTAGCTTGGTGATACACACGGTTGCCACTGTTCGTCCATGGTTGCGGGACTGAATGTCTGTAGAAGGGGTAGTATTGAGTGGGCTGCTTTGTCCTGGATGGTGTTGATCTTCTTGAATGTTTCTGGAGCTGCATCCATCCAGGCAAGTGAAAAGTATTCCATTGCATTCTATTTTCTATCATACGACCAGTAAATTAGATAAATCCCATGACATGTTCGACATGTTTGACAAGTGGAGCATAATGTGGGGAACTCTGAGGTTATTCACTTTGGTCAGAAGAATGGAAAAGCAGCATATCATTAACAAAACTTGTAAATGTTGATATTCAGAGGGACTTGAGCGTACTCATACAAGGGATGTGTAAAGCTAACATGCAGGTACAGCATGAGGTTAAGAAAGCAAATAGCATATTGGCTTTTAGTGCAAGGAGCTTGGAATACAAGGATCAGGAAGCCTTTCCTACAGTTGTACAGGGCTTTGGCGAGACCACATCTGGAATATTGGGCAAGATTTTACAGCCTCGCTCGGGTGAGGCTGGAAATTCCCTCCGAGGTCAATGGAGATTTCCGTTGTCGGACCCTCACACGTGCCAATTCCGTGGTGGGCAAGGTGGCAGATTTCTGGCTGTTTCCTCTGGTGGGGTCCCTGGAATGAGGGAGAACAGTTTTAGGATATTTGGATGTGAGTTGAAGAGGAATTTCTTTACGCGGATGGTTATGAATCTCTGGAATTTTCTAGATCAGCGGGTCGTGGATATGCCAGCATTTGAGAGAGAGAGATTTTTGGTGTCTCAGGGAATCAAGGATGATGGAGCGTGAGCAAGAAATGGAGTTAAACCCAAGGTCAGTCATGATTATCTGTAATGGTGGGGCAGGCTTGAAGGCTACGCAGGTATTTTTTTATTTATTCATGGAATGTGGGTGCCATTCCTGGGCCAGCATTTATTATCCATCCCTAGTGCCCGAGGGGAGTTGAGATCAACCACAATGCTCTGGCTCTGGAGTCACATGTAGGCCAGACCAGGTAAGGACAGCAGATTTCTTTCCCTATAGGACATTGGTGCAATAGATGGATTTTTCCAACAATGGTTTCACAGTCATCTGTAGATTCTTAATTCCAGATATGTTTTTATATTGAATTCAAGTTCCACCAACTGCCGTGGCAGGATTCGAACCCGGGTTCCCAGATACCGGAGTTGAGGGGGTTGAGCTATGAGGAGAGGCTGAATAAACTGGGCTTGTACTCGTTAGAGTTTAGAAGAATGAGAGGAGATCTCATTGAGACGTATAAGATGATGAATGGGATGGATAGGATAGAGGTGGAAAGACTCTTCCCGCTCAAAAAAGACAATAGGACTAGGGGGCACAGCCTCAAGATAAAAGGGGGGCGGTTTAGAACGGAGTTGAGGAGGAACTTCTTCACTCAAAGGGTGGTGAATCTCTGGAATTCTCTGCCCGTTGAAGTGGTGGAGGCTGCCTCGCTAAATATTTTTAAGACGCGGGTTGATGGGTTTTTGATAGGAGAGGGGATTAAGGGTTATGGGGAGAGGGCGGGAAAGTGGAACTGAGCAGCGACAGATCAGCCATGATCTTATTGAATGGCGGGGCAGGCTCGAAGGGCTGGATGGCCTACTCCTGCTCCTATTTCTTATGTTCTTATGTTTCTGGATTAATAGTCCAGCGATAATACCACAAGGCCTTCGCCTCCCCTTTTTCTTATGCTCTGACGCATTTCCTACACTTCGTGAGCTCTTTGGGATATCCAATGGTTATGAGGGTTACTGTATATATGAGATGTGAAGATAAGTTTTTTTTACCCAGAGGGTGGTGATGGTCTGGAATGCGCTTCCTGGGGGGGTGGGATCAGCGGGATGCCTCACATCCTTTAAAAAGTACCCGGATGAGCACTTGGCACATTCAGGGCCAAGTGCTGGCAAATGGGGTTAGACGGGTTTCTCATGTGAAGGTGCGGACTCGATGGGCTGGAAGACCTCGTTCGCACTGCGTGATTCTGGGATTCTGTGATGAGCGAAAGCCTTTCTTTTTCCCCTCAGTCTCATTTATCCACGGCAGCTTCACATTTCCGACTGAGATAAAGGGGCTAAATCGGACTTAATTCGCCTTTGCTTTTCTTTTTCAGAAACGGAAGGATGTTTTCTGCATTGGGAATTTTTGGCTTTCCATGAAAGACTTACTCTGATCCGTTCAATGTTTTTTGAACACCTGTCATGTGAAGTTCTGAAATAAACTTTGCAATTGTTATTGATAAAATGGGATACACTTCAGAAAAGTACAGAGAGAGGACTGAATACAGGGAGAGGCGAGGAATATAGAATCATAGAATTCCTACAGTGCAGAAGGAAGACATGTATTTATCCTGATATCCCCTCGGCACGAAGGGACAATTTAGCATGGCCAATCAGCGCCAAGGGTCCCAGGTTCGATTCCCAGCTTGGATCACCATCTGTGGGGAGCCTGCATGCAACCCCTCCGCGCCCCCCTCCCCCCCAACACCCCCCACATCCGTGTCTGTGTGCGTTTCCTTCAGATGCTCCAGTTTCCTCCCACAGTCCAAAAGATGTGTTGTTTAGGTGCATTGGCCATTCTCAATTCTCCCTCAGTGTACCTGAACAGGCGCCCGAGTGTGGCAACTCAGGGATTTTTGCAGTAACTTCATTGCAGTATTAATGCAAGCCTACTTGTGACACTAATAGCTGAACTGAAACAGCCTAATCCACACATGGGAGGAAACCAGAGCACCCGGAGGAAACCCACACAGAAGCGGGGAGAACATGCAAAACTTTACACAGTGACCCACACTGGGAATTGAACTTAGGTCCCTGGTGTTGTGAAGCAGCAATGCTAACCGCTGTGCCACTCTAAGCCATGAAGTTAAATAGCCCACTCCACCCTGCAAAATCCCCAGCTTATCAAATAGTTTTGGAATATGGTCAGATGTACTGGTGAGAATTCCCAGTATTCTCCAATCGAATTGTAAGAATGAAGTATGAAGTGAGAGGACTTGGGGAGGTTATGAATTACTCTATTAATCTTTCAAGTTGTGATTCCCAAGGTCTACCTGAAATTAGGTTTCTCCCTGCGCTACTCATCAATCACCACTCAGGAGATATGAAGAGGTCTGGAGAAACACTTCCTTAGATTTTATAGATTGCTAGACACTGACAGCACAGAATTATAGAATCCTTACAGTGCAGAAGGAGGCCATTCGGCCCATTGGACCTTCACTGACAACAATCCCACCCACTCTTTACCCCCATAACCCCACCCTGCTAATCCCCCAACAATAATGGGCTTTTTAGCACGGCCAATCCAGCACATCTTTCGGACCTTGGGAGGAAACCGGAGCACCCGAAGGAAATCCACGCTGACACAGGAAGCATGTGCAAACTGCACACAGTCACCCGAGGCTGGAATCGAACCCGGGTCCCTGGTGCTGAGAGGCAGCAGTGCCGTCCACCGTGCCACCCCAGACACAGCCTATCCAACACCTCCCTGTAACCCAGACCTTCTGTCCCAGGCAACATCCTGGTGAATCTCCTCTGCAACCTCTCCATTGCAATCACATCCTTCCTGTATTGTGGTGAGATGCAGTATTCCAGTGGTGGCCTAACCAGTGTTTTATACAGTAATTTTCTTCCACTATTTTTGAGTTCCAGTTGTCAGGTTTTATCCTTATTGTAATAATTGTAGTTAAAATGGTAACTTGGGAGTGCGAGAGAGGTCAATTTCCCCACACTGTTGTAGTACCATGTTTTTATGCCTCGCCTTGCTGCTGTGTTAACTAGCATTTTAGAAGGAGTTAAGGCAAGAGAGATACTAAATGTAGCAGGAGATATGTTTCTTAACCAAAAGGGACTTACTTAGGAGAATGGGCACTACGGGATAAGATGAAATTGAGGGTGTTTAAGATAAGACTAAAAGACAATAAGACATAGGAGCAGAATTAGGCCACTCGGCCCATCGTGTATCCTCCACCATTCAATCATGGCTGATACTTGTCTCATCCCCATTCTCCTGCCTTTTCCCCATAACCCCTGATCCCCTTATTAATCAAGAACCTATCTATCCCTGTCTTTAAGACACTCAATGGCCTGGCCTCACAGCCTTCTGTGGCAAAGAGCTTCACAGATTCATCACTCTCTGGCTGAAGAAATTCCTCCTCATCTCTGTTTTAAGATGAGTAAAGATATTGATAAATTAAATACGTTCAAGGATATGGGCCAAGTGATTGAAAATGGGTCTAGCACGACTTTGGTGCTAGTTATTGTCAGTGCAGGCTCCGTAGAATCCCTACAGGGTGGAAGGAGGCCATTCAGCCCATCAAGACTGAATCAACAATAATCCCACCCTGACCCATTCCCCATAACCCCATGTATTTATCCTGCTAATCCCTGTGACACTAAGGGACAATTGAGTGTGGCCAATCAACTGAATCCGCACATCCCTGGACTGTGGGAGGAAATAGTAGCACTCCGAGGAAAGCCACACAGACACGGGGAGAAAGTGCAAACTCCACACAGGCAGTCACCCGAGGCCAGAATTGAACCTGGTTCCCTGGGGTTGTGAGACAGCAGTGCTAACCACCGTGCCACTGTGCCAACTCGATGGGCTGAAAGGCCTTTACTGCACTGTTCGGGCCGCGCTCGCCCCAAGACCGGAAGATCCCGCCCAAGATCGATGGACCTTTGCATGGCCCATGTCCCATATGCTACCATTCCACTGGAGAGCAAATTGGGGAAGTTTCATTCTCTGACTCTATTTTCTTTGATGGGGAAGTCTTGAACAAGGGGCTTAACAATGGAGATGGGCCCTGCAGGGGTGATGTGGGACAGCATGTCCTTACACAAAAGATGGTGAGAATCTGGAACTCTCACCTGCAAAAAGCTGTTGAATCTGAGAATTATGTGGAAGTATCAGCACTGAGTTGATAGATTTTTGTTATAGATCTTTAAAGTTTATTTATCAATGTCACAAGCAGGCTTACATTAACATTGCAATGAAGTTACTGTGAAAATCCCCTAGTCGCTACTTTCCAATGTCTATATAAGGATATTAAGCGTGAGGGTGGCCAAGACAGCGAGCTGGAGTTAAGGTACAAATTAGCCACATCAGGCTTAGTGATGGGAAGTGCTGAACTTCTGGACCCTATGAAAAGCGAATCGGAGTGAATGAGTGCCATGAACAGCCAGGATATGGAGATGCCGGCGTTAGACTGGGGTAAACACAGTAAGAAGTCTGACAACACCAGGTTTAAGTCCAACCAATTTATTTGATAGTGAACTCACAAGCTTTCAGGGTTTGCCCTTCGTCAGGTGAATGGAGAGTTCTGGCCTCAGACAGAGCATATAACAGCACACACAGTTCACAGATTACTGATTAGAACGCGAGTCTTTACAACTAACCTGCTATTCAAGTCTTAAAGATGCAGACAAGGTGAGTGGAGAGAGCATTATGCATAGGTTAAAGAGATGCGTATTGTCTCCAGGCAGTACAGTAAGTGAGGTTTTGGAAACCCAGGCAAGTCATGGGGGTTACAGGTAGTGCGACATGAACCCGAGATCCCTGTTGAGACCATCCTCATGTGTGTGGAACTCAAACCATCAGGAGGTGCGTTAACACCAGATTCATCAGCTGCATCAGAGAGTGATAGCCAAGTTCTGCACACATGAGGACGGGAAAACAGGAAAGACAGATTATCCAGAAAGGAATGGGAAGGAAAGAGAGCGAGGAAAAAAAAATGCACTTAATTACTTAAAAGCTGAAAGCAACTGGTGCGGTGGGTAGTTAGGAGAAGTGGTTGAGGGCAGCGCTATTTATCACTGTGATTAAATTGAGAAAGTAGGCATGACAGCAGTCATGCATTGCCAACACAGCAATATTTACTGAGCTTGCACTCGTCTGATTACTATGCAGCTCACAGAAGCTGTGTGTATTTGATGTGGGGCACTGAGGTGTACACTGCAAGCATGTAGTTATCTTGAAAAAGGTTGAGAGAAAAGTTTGCTTGGCAGGGTGTTAGGTATAGAAGCTGAAATTAGACCCAGGCAGGAAGATGAAACAGGTGATTGTTAATCTAAAGTTTATTTATTTGTGTTACAAGTAAGCTTACATTAACACTGCAATGAAGTTACCCTGTAAAATCCCCTAGTCGCCACACTCTGGCACCTGTTCGGGTACACTGAGGGAGAATTTAGCATGGCCAATGCACCTAACTAGCACGTCTTTCAGACTATGGGAGGAAACCAGAGCACCCTGAGGAAACCCACGCAGACATGGGGAGAATGTGGCGATTCCACACAGACAGTGACCCAAGTTGAGAATTGAACCCGGGTTGTTGGTGCTGTGAGGCAGCAGTGCTAACCACTGTACCACCCTGTCTGTTATCCCTGTCTACATTCTGTTGTACACTCTGCTGGTATTTCTTTCTATTGATTGTCTTTTGGGACTGGGCCTTCCAGCGAACGAGATTGTTTTTCTCCTTATTAATTCATGGGATGGGAGTGCCGCTGGCTGGACCATTTATTGCCCTTCCCTAATTGCCCCTTGAGAAAGTGGTGGGAAGCCATCTTTTGAAACGATTTTGTTCATGTGGTGTTGGTCAGCCCACTGTGCTGTGCGTACAAGCTGGGAATCGAACCCGGGTCCCTGATGCTATAAGACAGCAGTGCTAACCATTGTGCCACCATTGGTTTGGAGGGGGATGCGCAGCTATGTCCCTGCTGCGCTTGTCCTTCTAACTGGTGGAGGATATGGATTTGGAAGGTGTTGTCGAAATAAGCTTGGTGAGAAGTTTCTCCCCATTTCCCTCCAGAGGACATTTAGCGGCCAAAAGTAAAATACCGCAGATACTGGAAATCTGGAATAAAAACAGAAATGCTCAGGAGGTCTGGCAACATACGTGGGAAAGAAACAGAGGATAGAATGTTACCGGCACGTCCACTCAAGGTTTGTACGATCCCGCCCAAGGCCAACGGAGAATACTGCTCTCCAAGCCTCGCCAGCCCCCAGAATCGGGGCGGTGGGGGGGGCAGCTGGTAAAATTGTGTTTCAGGTTGAAAATCTTTCATCAGAACTGCAATGTGTCTAAGCCAATCCCAAAATTGTCCCAGCATCCATAGCCATTTAGGGAACAGGGCTTCCAAATCTCTGATACCCTCCTTGAGACTTAGATAGGTTGCAGAGCTGGGCCGAGAGGTGGCGGATGGAATTTAATGCGGAGAAGTGTGAGGTAATTCACTTTGGGAAGAGCAACAGATGTGTCGAGTATAGGGCTAACGGGAGGACTTTGAATAGTGTGGATGAACAGAGGGATCTAGGTGTATGTGTACATAGATCCCTGAAAGTTGGGAATCGAGTAGATAAGGTTGTTAAGAAGGCGTACGGTGTCTTGGCATTTATTGGTAGGGGGATTGAATTTAGGAGTCGCAGCGTCATGTTGCAACTGTACACTACTCTGGTGCGGCCGCACTTGGAGTACTGTGTGCAGTTCTGGTCCCCACATTACAAGAAGGATGTGGAGGCTTTGGAGAGGGTGCAGAGGAGGTTTACTAGGATGTTGCCTGGTATGGTGGGGAGGTCCTATGAGGAGAGACTGAGGGATTTAGGGTTGTTTTCGTTGGAAAGAAGGCGGCTAAGAGGGGATCTTATTGAAACATATAAGATGATTAGAGTTTTAGATAGGGTGGATAGTGATAGCCTTTTTCCTCGGATGGAGAAAGCTAGCACGAGGGGGCATGGCTTTAAATTAAGGGGGGGTAGCTACAGGACGGATGTCAGGGGTAGGTTCTTTACCCAGAGGGTGGTGAGGGATTGGAATGCCCTGCCTGCTGCAGTTGTAAATGCGCCTAGTTTGGGGGCGTTTAAGAGATCTATGGATAGGTTTATGGACGAAAAGGGATTGGTATAGGCTAGTGGGTCATTGTTTTTGTAACTGGTCGGCGCAACATCGTGGGCCGAAGGGCCTGTTCTGCGCTGTAATGTTCTATGTTCTATGTTCTATGTTCTATGTGTGGAAAAACTGCTTCTAGAATTCATTCCAGGCTGCACTTTTAAAATTACCTCACGGTGTCCTTGATTCCTTACTGGATTCGATAAAATGACTTGTTGCCGTACTTTTCTTCATGTTAGGACTCTTCAGAGAGTATTTAGGGAAATATCTGAGGAGGGTTCAGGGGAAAAAAATGCACTGCTGAAACTTTCAGTCAAAATCACTAAAAACAAGATAAAAATATGAAAAATGATCATAGAATCCCTACAAGCCTGTACCAACAACAATCCCTCTCTATGAACGGTATGCTTTGTCTGTATAGTGCGCAAGAAACAATACTTTTCACTGAATGTTAATATGTGTGGCATTAATAAATCAAATCAAATCAAATCCCACCTAGATCCTATACCCATAACCATACCTACTTACCCTCCTAATCCCCCTGACACTAAGGTCAATTTAACATGGCCAATCCAACTAACCTGCACATCGCTGGATTGTGGAAATTGTGATGTGGAGATGCCACTGGGGTAAACAGAGTAAGAAGTCTCACAACACCAGGTTAAAAGTCCAAAAGGTTTATTTGGTAGTAAACGCCGCTACCAACTAAACCTCTTGGACTTTAACCTGGTGTTGTGAGACTTCTTACTGTGGGAATTGGCCAGAATTTTCCTGATGTTCATGCCAATGGGATCTCTTGGTCCTGCTGAAGATGCACCCCTACCTATTGACTGTACAGGACCAGAAGATCCTACCGGACTGCTTCCTGCCATGAGAAACGCACCACAGGGGAGGCCAGAGAATCCTGTCCAACACCTATCGACATTCATAACTGTATGCGTGCACAATGACAACATATAACTTGACAATCCAATATGCCATCTGCAGCTCTTCATAGGAGTGTTAGCCATCTCCTTGTGTTAGCAGCCTCAGCTCCGGGCTAGGACAATTGTGAGTTCAAGTCCCACCCCTGATACCCGAACACAAAATCTGGGCTCACTTGTGGAATGTTGTATTGCAGAAGTGTCAACTTCCCTGTAATGTTCAACTGTTCTGAGTTTGATTATTAGGAGTCAGGTAACTGATCGATGCTCACTGTGATTGATTGGTTATGTCTGGGTGTGGACTCAGAGCAAAGTTAAATAGCCACTGCAGAAGGTAAATCTGAGTGCAGCCATGGGCTGCAGCACTTCACCTCTTGAGGACAATTAGGGGTGGGCAATAAATGATGGTGTAGCCACATTTCTTCAATGAATTTAAAAAAAGAATTAGTGACATTTCAAACTCCTTGTGCCACCTTGCTACATATATGAAGTAGATAATATTTCACCTGGGATGTTAAGCCAAGTTCCCATTTTAGAACGTAAGAACATAAGAAATAGGAGCAGGAGTAGGCCATCTAGCCCCTCGAGCCTGCCCCGCCATTCAGTAAGATCATGGCTGATCTGAAGTGGATCAGTTCCACTTTCCCGCTTTCTCCCCATAACCCTTAATTCCCCTGTCTATCAGAAATCAATCTACCCGTGACTTAAATATATTCAGCGAGGTAGCCTCCACCACTTCAACGGGCAGAGAATTCCAGAGATTCACCACCCTTTGAGTGAAGAAGTTCCTCCTCAACTTTGATCTAAACTGCACCCCCCCCTCTTATCTTGAGGCTGTGTTCTCTAGTCCTGCTATCCTTTCTAAGCAGGAAGAATCTCTCTACCTCTATCCCATCCATCCCCTTCATTATCTTATACGTCTCTTTAAGATCCCCCCTCAGCCTTCTAAACTCCAACGTGTACAGACCTAGTCTATTTAGTCTCTCTTCATAGTCCAACTCCCTCATCTCCGGTATCAGCCCAGTGAACCTCCTCTGCACTCCCTCCAAGGCCAATATATCCTTCCGCAAGTGCAGCAACCAAAACTGCACACAGTACTCCAGCTGCGGCCTCACCAGTACCCTGTACAGTTGCAGCAAGACCTCCCTACTTTTATATTCTATCCCCCTCGCGATAAAGGCCAGCATTCCATTCGCCTTCTTGATCATTTTCTCTCCGTTGCCATTTTTCCAACCTTGTCACAGAGACTTTGACATTTCAAAGATGTACTTCATTGGCTTAAAGACACTTTGAGACATTCTAAAGATAGAAACATGAGCCTTTTCTTTTCCCGAGTTAGCTCTTGTAAAGTTTTATTGTGGATGTTTCCCTTTGAATCACAATCCCTGTATCAGCCTTCACCCAGGCACAAGCCACAATCAAACTCGGAGGATTTCACTGAAGAGGGTTGAATACACGGGACCGTGAAAAATTAAATAGAACCTCACGTATCTTGTGAAAGTTAAAATGCATTGGAAAGCAGCAGCACAATCTGTGGGATTCAGATGGCTTGTTTGAGGATTATGACAGTAAGTAAAGTCAAGGCTTGTGCGTTGATCTTGCAAAGGACTTGCGGACATTTGCAATTCAATAGTTATTGACTGCAGCCAACATAATCAGAATTTTCCCTGGGAATAGAGGGGGTTGGTTAGCAACATCAATTGCGGTCTATGCACTGGGCTTTCAGGTGATGTATTTCTGTTGAAATAAACCTGTTGGACTTTAACCTGGTGTCGTGAGACTACTTACTGTGCCTGCCCCAGTCCAACGCCGGCATCTCCACATCATTGTGTATTTCTTAACAATTCACTCTGCAATTTAGAAAGCAAGACTGCCACCCGAACAAGTCTGCCCTTTTATAATGTGAGCTTGCATTAACCATAAAATAGAATCCTTATAGTACAAAAGAAGGCCATTTGAACCATCAGCTCTGCACTGACTCTCCGAAAAGAACGTTCCACCTATCGCCATCCGTATAAACATCGCACTTTTAGCCCGTTAATTGCCCTAACCTTCAGATTTGGGGATTTTCACAACAACCTAATTGTAGTGTTAATGCAAGCCTACTTATAGAATTGTAGAATCCATACTGTGCAGAAGGAGGCCATTCGGCCCATCGAGTCTGCACTGACCATGATTCCACCCGGGACCTATTCGCGTAACCCCAGAAATTTGCCTTGCTAATCTCCCCTGACACTAAGGTCAATTTAGCATTGCTAACCAACCTAACCCACACATCTTTGGTCTATGGGAGGACACTGGAGCACCTGGAGGGAAGCCACACAGACACGGGGAGAATGTGCAGACTCCACACAGACAGTGACCAGTGGCCAGAATTGAACCCAGTCCCTGGCACTGTGAGATAGCAGTGCTAATCACTGTGCCACCGTGCCACCCTTAATAACTAATGACTAACCATTAACAAATGGCTAATAAATCAATAAACTTTAAAAACTTTGCCAAATTTTTGTAAGATCAGTCCCACTATTTTCTTTTCTTGACTCTCATTTCCCAAATTGTTTTACACCACGTTTCTCTTTTCTATCCTCAGTCTACAGATCACCGCACACAGATCTCAGCTCAAGGTCTAATTGTGAGATATTACATTCTAGATGAGGTGGGTTAGGAAGAAACCTGATCCTTTATAAATTAAAAAACGGATGCTGAAAACCAGAACTAAAAGCAGGAGCACCAAACAAGTGATAATTTGTCATGAGATTTTGTCTATTCTAAAAGTTTATTTATTAGTGTCACAAGTAGGCTGACACTTACACTGCAATGAAGTTACTGCGAAAATCCCCTGGTCGCCACACTCCAGCACCTGTTCGGGTCAGACTGAGGGAGAATTTAACATGGCCAACGCACCTAACCAACACATCTTTCAGACTGTGGGAGGAAATTGGAGCACCCAAACGAAACCCACGCAGACACGAGGAGAATGTGCAAACTCCACACAGACAGTGACCCAAGCCAGGAATCGAACCTAGGTCCCTGGCTCTGCGAGGCAGCAGTGCTAACCGCTGTAAGATCTGATCACTAAATTACAGCGATTGTTGGCTCATGAAACTGGAATTAATGGAATTGTACGATGCCAGAAACTGGGAAACATTTTCAATTCATCCAGCTTTCCAGGGTGGGGTCACCATTCTCGGTATGAGAAATGACTGCTGATGATGAGGAAAAATACAGAATTCATTACAAAATAACAACTCAGCATTCCCCAGTGAGGCTGGAGATAATAAATGCAAACAGGGTTCTTAATAGCGAGGTCACATTGAACATATTTAGTGTAGTTTTTGGATGCGGCTTGAGGGTAAATGATATGCAGTTCAAATTCTTCTCTGTCAGGCAATATTTGGCAAGGTTGCATGCCATTGAGAGATTCAGAGCAAAGTAAAATGCTCAAGAGATCATGGGTGGACATTCTAATTGAATGAAGGATTTGTTAGACAACAGTAAACACACAGCAGAAAGGAAGCCCATGACATTGAACACTATTACTCAATGCAGCTCGAAAGGCATGTGCCACTTCTTTGCTCATCTTCTGACCTTAGTCGAAGATTTCCAACAAAGGGGTTGATTTCCATCTCGCACTCTGAGTGAGAAATGGACAGTGTTACGGAGCAGAAAGAGAGAAGCTGTACTTCTTTATCTCCCCTGCCCCCTCCCCCATTTGTCCAAGGTGTTTCTGACTTCTTTTTAAAGAACGTTGAGTGTTTCCAAAAACTCTCAGTTGATGTGATCCAATTTCAAAATCGCTCGCAATGTTATGATTAACTCAGAGGGTTAGTTTATTCACATTCAAACCAGGGGTGGGGAAGGGGCAGTGTTCAGATGCGCACACACGCGCACACACACACACACACACACACACACACACACATACAAGCACACGCTCACACAAACACACATATATACACACACACTAACACACATATACACACACATACATACATACACACACACAAACACACCTATACACAAACACATGCAAACACACGAACACACACACATATGAAGAATAGAAATGAGGAAGTTTTATAACTTTGATTAACAATAACAGGAAAGCATAAGAATGAAAATTAGTTCATGTGATTTCTAAAATCCCCAGAAATTAAAGTCCACAGGGTGTTTGTTTGGGGAGACAATCACAAAAATCCTGGAAGTGAATAAGGATGCAGCACAATGGGATTTCTAGGCTTAGATCACTTGGCAGGTGATGATCACAGACTTTCCAAATCAAACATTGTTCAAAGAATTGAGAGATGCTGGCCGGTTGCTTGGACAATCACAATCTGCTAGAGCTCTTTCTGGCTAATGTTAAATCAAAAGACCAAGATAAATGATTTGTACATTTGCCTGTTAGTCGTTTAGTTCTGTGATTGTAATTTGGCAATGAGGAATGAGAGAGGAACTCTTTGTTCTTGCAATCTCGGTTGGAAGCTCCCAGAACAGATGGCCAATTCTATGTGTCATATGACCAGTAGCAGCCATCTCCTGGTTCAACAGAAGTCTATTTTCAAATGAGCAAAAGGTACAGAAAGTTTTGATAGACACAGCCATGATTTATTTTCAGTTTTATGGCTAAAACAATCGGATTTCCATCTAATTGCCCAGTTTCCATCAAACACGATTTTATTTTCCATTAATTTCAAAATGGCCCTCAGACTTTGTTGAATTGTTGATCATGGGCAAATATTTGACCAAATCATAAGTCTTTATTTGTAACCTTCGGTCATCAGTATCAGCCTGCTGGGTTCACAAATTTCAAGTCAATGAAATGTGCCAAGTGTATAGTTATTCAGATGTGAACAAGAATTGTTATTACCCCCCTGGTCAGTGAGTAAAGAGAATCCATTTAAAATAGAGGGGCTCCAGTTCCCTTCTCATCTCTCCTGAATTCCCATTTCTCAGTGAAGAACGAGGCCCATTAATTGATGCACAATCATAGAACAGTGGAGAAAGATGCCATCCAGACCAATGTGTCTGCACCAACTCTCTGAAAGGGCATCTTACTCTCCATTCTATTCTCGAATTTACCATGGCTAATCCACTTAGCCTGAACATTTTTGGATATTAAGGGTCAATTTAGCATGGCCAATCTGCCTAACCTGCACAACTTTTGGCATTAAAGGTCAATTTAGCACGGTCAATCCACCTAACCAGAACTTCTTTCAGACTGTGGGAGGAAACCAAAATACTTGGAGGAAACCCATGCAGACATGGGGAGTATGTGCAAACTCCATGCCGGATTCTCTGGATCAGCCACTGTCAATGGGAATTCCCATTGATGTCACCCCACACCAGTGGGAAACCTACAGGCAGGAGTGTACAGCCGGCAGGAGTGGAGAATCCCATCCATGTGAACAGCCGGAGAATTCCAGTCCGTATTTCTCAGGATGCCTTCAAATTCACATTAATTTGCTTTACTTACACAGAAAAGAGACACTTGTACCTGCATAGAGCCTTGTGTGACCTTAAGAAGTGTCAAAGTGTTTTACAGCCAATTAAAAAGGTTTCATAGAATCTACAGAGCAGAAGGAGGCCATTTGGCCCATCCAGCCTGCACCAACAACAGTCCTACCCAAGCCTTATCCCCATAACCCCACATATTTACCCTCCTAGCCCCCCTGACACCAAGGGGCATTAGTCAATCAACCTAACTCGCACACCTTTAGAGTGTGGGAGGAAACCAGAGCACGCGGGGGAAATCCACACAGACACAGGGAGAACGTGCAAACAGTGACACAAACCGGGAATCGAACCTGGCTCCCTGGCACTGTGAGGCAGCTGTGCTAAGTACTGTGCCATCGTGCTACCCCACTGCAGTCACTTTGTGCAGGTTGATTGGCCCTGCTAAAATTGACCCTAGTGTCAGAGGGATGAGCAGAATAAATGTGTGGAGTTATGGGGTAGGACCTGGATGGGAATGTGGCTGGTACAGACTTGACGGGCCAAATGGCCGCCTTCTGTAATGTAGGAATTCTATGATTTTATGATTCCATGACATTGTCCCCTGGCAGGGGAACGCTGGGGAGGAGTATATGGTGTCTGTGGGGAGAGGAGATCACAGTGTAGATGTGGAGGTGTCCCTGTGAGGGGACGGAGGTTGCCCGTGTGTGTGCGGAGAGTCTCCGTGTGTGTGTGTGTGTGAGTGGAATGAGAATGTGGGAAGAGATGGTCACATGGGAATTTCATGACCTTGGCTACGTGTGTGAAAAATGTTTCCACTTCATGGCCATTTACAAGCTGTACCACAAATGTTGGATTTTCATCGAGGTGTCAGAAAAACCATTCTTACATGCGTGTGCGCTGGAGGTCCTCAGCACGGCCTTTTCATTTACTTACACTGCGTGAGTCCCACAAGTTGCTGTTAGACTTACATGATTTATTGTTACAGCACTGTTGCCTTGGATAAACGGATCAAATGTTTCACTCTCTTGCTAAAATTCCTGGGAGATCCGACAATTGCAGTCATTTGTAACTATTGCATGCGTCTCTTTCAAGAGCGAAAATGTAGTAAAAACATATGATACAGATAAAATACCGCTTAAGGCTGGTGCTCATAGGAAATAGGTGAAAGCTCTAACAGAGGTAGGGAATGAAAGGATAGAGAGGAAAATGAGACGGACACTATCAGTATCTTCAATCTGATTTATTATTGTCTCATGTATTAGTATAAAGTGAAAAGTATTGTTTCTTGCGCACTATACAGACAATGCACACCGTTCCGGAAAGGAGAGGGTGCAGAATGTAGTGTTACAGTCATAGCTAGGGTGTAGAGGAAGTGAACAAGATGATTGATGAGGATAGGGCAGTGGATGTTGTCTACATGGACTTCAGTAAGGCCTTTGACAAGGTCCCTCATGGCAAATTGGTGCAGAAGGTGAAGTCGCATGGGATCAGAGCTGAGCTGGTAAGATGGATAGAGAACTGGCTCAGTCATAGAGAACGGAGGGTAGCAATGGAAGGATGTATTTCTGAATGGAGGGCTGTGATAAGTGGCATTCTAATGTCTACCTAATACGCTGCAGGAAAGGTTGTCCCGAGGCATGGGTACATTGGGGAGACCATACAGACGCTATGACAACGGATGAATGAACATCGCACGACAATCACCAGGCAAGACTGTTCCCTTCCTGTTGGCGAACACTTCAGCAGTCACGGGCATTCAGCCTCTGACCTTCGGGTAAGCGTTCTCCATGGCAGCCTTCACAACACACGACAGGGCAGAGTCACTGAGCAGAGACTGATAGCCAAGTTCCGCACACATGAGGACAGTCTCAACAGGGATCTTGTGTTAATGTCGCACTATCTGTAACCCCCATGACTTGCCTGGGTTTGCAAAACCTCACTCACTGTACTGTCTGGAGACAATACACATCTCTTTAACCTGGGCTTAATGCTCTTTCCACTCACATTGTCATCATCTTTAAGACTTGAATAGCAGGTTAGTTGTATAGACTCACATTCTAATCAGTAATCTGTAAACTGTCTGTGCTGTTATATGCTCTGTCTGAGGCCAGAACTCTCCAATCGCCTGACGAAGGGGCAAACCCCGAAATCTTGTGAGTTTACTATCAAATAAATTGGTTGGACTTAAACCTGGTGTTGTCAGACTTCGTACTGTGTTTACCCCAGTCCAACGCCGGCATCTCCACATCGTAAGTGGCATTCCTCAGAGATCAGTGCTGGGACCTTTGCTGTTTGTATTATATGTAAATGATTTGGAGGAAAACGTAACTGGTTTGATTAGTAAGTTTGCAGATGACACACGGGTTGGTGAAATTGTGGATAGCGATGAGGACCATCAGAGGATACAGCAGGATATAGCTCGGTTGGAGACTTGGGCAGAGAGATGGCAGATGGAGGTTAATCTGGACAAATGTGTGGTAATGCATTTTGGAAGGTCTAATACATATGGAAATATACCTTAAATGGCAGAACTCTAGAGTATTGATAGGCAAAAGGATCTGGGTGTACAGGCACATAGGACACTGCAAGTGGCAATGCAGATGGAAAAGTTTGTTAAGAAGGCATATTGCATGCTTGCCTTCATTGGCAGGGGCACTGAGTTTAAAAATTGGCAAGTTATGTTGTAGTTTTATAGAACTTTAGTTAGGCCCCACTTGGAATATAGTGTTCAATTCTGGTCACCACACTACCAGAAGGATGTGGAGGCTTTGTAGATTAATAGAAGTTTATAAGATTATGAGTATATAATCAGAAGCTTTTTCCCAGGGTGGAAGAGTCAATAATGAGGGGGCACAGATTTAAGGTGCGAGGGGCAAGGTTTAAAGGAGATGTATGAGGCAAGTTTTTTACATAGAAGGTGGTGGGTGCCTGGAACTTGCTGCTGGGGGAGATAGTGGAAACAGATACGATAGTGACTTTTAAGGGGCATCTGGACAAATACATGAATAGGATGGAAATAGAGGGATATGGTCCTTGGAAGGGTAGAGGGTTTTAGTTCAGACAGGCAGCATGGTCGGTACAGGCTTGGAGGGCCAAAGGGCCTGTTCCTGTGCTGTAATTTTCTTTGTTCTTTGGAGGCATTTTCCCACTTGATTTCGAATAAACGGAACTTTAATAACAGAACGACTATATACATCACAGAACAAGGGAAAAGGCCTTAAACCCCACAGGCCCAACACTCCAACTCCTGGAACAAGCCCAGGCAAAGACCTCAACTTGGCTCTGGATTGGCTGGATCAGTGAGTCACATGACTCTTTCAGGGACTCACCCCTTGAAGGGCTACAACACCACATAACAGACGGTGCATTGCGAGTCTAGCTGGGTTCTGCAGGGCTCATTTTATTGAGGCTATTTATGAAATGGATATTTTGCAATGGATAAAATCTAAAAATTGTCGAGAAATCATCACAGCCAAAGCAATAAAATGGACTTGCCGCTTCCTACATGTCTTCAATTAGGAATAAGTTATTGACACTGTGTAAGTGTCGGTGTCTCTGTGGACATCAACCTCGAGTTCGAACTTAAAAATAATGAAAGAATTGCAGCCTAGTGCTTGTGTGTGCTCTTAACTAGATTACTCCCAATGCATTGACATTTTCACTGGGCAGGAATTTCTTTAATGTCATTATATTTTCAACATTATTTCCTGACTCAGGTCCCACGGCAGCAATCAGAACAGCTTGCAGAGGAGTGGGCCGATATCAAAGCATTTCACAGGTTCAATAGCGTCAGAGGAATTGCTTACCAGATGTGTTGCAGTATTCAATTATCTCTAACCAGAATGTTTGAGTGACGTTCCCCATCTGCCTGTGTTCCCACTACGTTAGGAATTAGGAGACCTCTCGGTCTCAAAGATTAACCCTTCCATTGACTTGTCCTTGCCATTAAAGCACTGAGAACAGTGCTGAGATGGGACGGCGCGGTGCCACATTGGTTAGCACTGCTGCCTCGCAACGCCAGGGGCCCAGGTTCAACTCCAGCCTTGGGAGACGGTAATGAGTTTACACATTCTCCCCATGCCTGCATGGGTTTCCTCCAGTTTCTTCCCGCAGTCCAACTATGTGCAGGTTAGCCGTACTAAATTGTTCCTCAGCGTCCAAGATGTGTAGGCTAGGTGGATTGGCCATGCTAAATTGCTCCTTAGTGCCAAAGATGCGTAGGTTAGTGATAGTAAATATATGGGGTTACAGGGATAAAGCAGGAGGTGGCAGCGTGGGGGTTGGACCAGGTGGCACACTCCCTCAGGATCAGTCCAGACTAGATGGGCTGAATGGCCTTCTGCACCTTAGGAGTTCTATTCTATATCTTTAAGAGCAGGAGACCAGCATATCTGACACTGCACATAAGAAGATTCCTCACATTCCTGGCCTATTTGGTTGGGATTGTTGTTAGAATGTAACCAGTGACAACTTTGTGTAATATGACCAATGATAACAAGCTGTAAGGGTCAGCTGACCCAGTAAACCATGGAACCAATTACAGAATGATGTGATGGTCAGCTGACTCATGATAAGTAAGAACCTGTTTGGAATTGTGGGGAACTTGGATTGGCAAGGCCCCAAGTTTGGAGTAATGAAATTTCCTTATTGAGCCCTTTCTTTGATTTATAAGTTGAGGTAAGTTTTGTTATATGTTTATTGTCTCCTTCTGAAGAAACAATTTTGACTTTATGCATGTCAATGATTGGTCCATGTTATGAACTCATAACCTGATTGAGAGGCTGAAGCTGACTCCTAAATAGGCATGTTAAAGCTTCAAAATACAAAGGGACTAAAGTTGAATGTCAAGTAAGTAATTGAGTGACAAATGGTTGGGGAAGACACAAGTTTGGTGTTTAATGCCTGACATTGTTATTCCTCGCTTTAATACAAAGCAGCAGAATAAATGAACATGTGAGATTTTCACCACAGCATATCTCCATGCATCTGTCAGCATGGTGTGGTGGCACAGTGATTAGCCCTGCTGCCTCACAGTGCCAGGGACCCAGGTTCGATTCCCAGTTTGGGTCACTGTCTGTGCGGAGTCTGTACATTCTGCCTGTGTCTGTGTGGGTTTTGTCCGGGTGCTCTGGTTTCCTCCCACAGTCTGAAAGGTGTGCTGCTTAGATGCATTGGCTGTGCTAAATTCTCCCTCTGTACAGTGTACCCACTGTACAGGTGCCGGAGTGTGACGACTAGGGGATTTTAACAATAACTTCATTGCAGTGTTAATGTAAGCCTACTTGCGACACTAACAAATAAGGATTAGGACTGTCAGAGACAGATAAGAGAAAACAAAAATAAGGCTAGGAGTGTGAACTGTTTTTACTGTTTGTTTCCAAACGGACTTTTGCCCATCCAATTAATTTTCTTAAATGAGTAAGGGATTGTCATATAATCTCCTGGAAGAGCCATAAATCAAATAAAGCACAAGGGTGGGACTTTCTGCGCAATCAGCTTTTTGCGTAGATAGGTACTGCTGTAAACTGATCGCAAATAATTCAGTAGTCCCAACAGTCATTTATCACACATTGAGGCTGTGATGTTTTCTGTCCGAGCTTCTCTGATTTGTAATTACTGACCATTTTCACAAATTCTCCCTGATGTTCAAGGCCTGAAGAATGGTGTTTTTTCCAGCCTTCAATTTGCGCACTGGTTTACACACCAATAGGCTATTTGCAACAAGTGTGCAGCTCACTTTAATCCTTAATGAGGATTAGAGCACACAATACCCCCACAGACTCTCAATGCAAATGAGATGACACAGCTCAGAGGTTATATAGAAACTAGAGGCAGGACGAGGCCATTTGGCCCTTTGAACCTGCTCCGCCATTCATTTTGATCATGGCCGATCATCAAATTCAACAATAATTTTAGCTCTGACAAAGGATCACCTGGACTCGAAACATCAGCTCTTTTCTCTCCTTACAGATGCTGCCAGACCTGCTGAGATTTTCCAGCATTTCCTCTTTTGGCATCAAATTCAATATCTTGATCTCACCCTTCCCCCCACATCCCTTGATCCCTTTAGCCCCAAGACCTATATCTAATTTCTTCTTGAAATCACACAACGTTTTGGCCTCAACTACTTTCTGTGGTAGTGTATTCCACACATTCACCACCCTCTGGGTGAAGACATTTCTCCTCACCTCAGTTCCAAAATGTTTACCCCTTATCCTCAAGTTGACCCCTAGTTCTGGACTCCCCCACCATTGGGAATCTACCCTGTCTATACTCGAATGAAGGTCACAATGAAATATTTGAATTTTGCTCTACGTTGTATGATAGTAAGAAAAATAAGGAGATGAATTTTGGAGAGGGTTCATCTACAGTTACAGTGGAAGAAGTGTACAAAAATGGGAAGTCTTCTTTTATAAACTTCCATGAGATCCCATCTCACTCTTCTCAACTCCAGATGAATACAATCCTAACTGAATTAGCCTCTCCTTATGTGACAAACCTGCCATCTCAGGAATCTGCTGGTAAACCTTTGCTGTACTCCTTCTATAGCAAGGACATCATTCCTCAGATAAGGATACCAAAATCTTTGCTGTACTCCCTCCATAGCAAGGGTCACCTTCCTCAGATAAGGACACCAAAACTGCACACGATTCTCCAGATGTGGCTCCATCAATGCCCTGTACAATAAAACATCTCCATTCCTACACTCGAATCCTCCTGCTTTGAAAGTCAATATACCATTTGCCTTACTTTAAGCCAACTTTTCCAAGAGCACTGGAACCTCGGCTGGTGAAATTGGCACAATGGTTTAACATTTTTATCATGGTGCCCAACATGAGGAGTGAGGCCATTCATGCCTATGCCAGCCCTTCAAAAAAGCTGCCCAATTAGGCCCACTTCTCTGCTCTTCCCCTATGACCCTACAGACCTTTCTACTGCGAATACTCGTCAACTCTCCTTCTGACTGTTATTGCTTTCTTTTGAGTCAAGTTCTGCCACTCCACATTCTGCCACCCTTCCAGGCAATCTACTCTCTGTCACGACAGTCCGCTGCACGAGAAAAAGTTAAAGTTTATTTATTAGCTTCATAAGTAGGCTTGCATTAACACCGCAATGAAATTAGTGTGAAAATCCCCTCGTCGCCACACTCTGGCAACTGTTCGGGTACACTGATGGAGAATTTAGCATGACCAATGCACCTAACCAGCTTGTCTTTCCGACTGTGGGAGGAAACCGGAGCACTTGGAGGAAACCCACGCAGACACGAGGAGAACATGCAGACTCCACACAGACGTTGAACCAAGCCAGGAATCAAACCTGGGTCCCTGGCAATGTGAGGCAACAGTGCTAACCACTGTGCCACCATGCTACCCTGAGATTTCTCCTCATCTCCTCTCTTGTTATTTTGTGAAGAATCTTAAACCTGTATCCCTTGGTTATTGACCCTCCTGTCTGTGGAAATAGTTAGATTCATAGAATTCTTACGATGCAAAAGGACTCCATTTGACCCATCATGCCTGCACCAACAGCAGCCCCATTCAGGACCTATCTCCATGGCCCCATCTATTTACATTGCTAATCCAGCTGGCACTAAGGAGCAATTTAGCATGGCCAATCAACCTAAGCTACACATCTTTGGATTGTGGAAGGAAACCAGAGGAAACTCCACTTGGGTAGTCACCCAGGGCTGGAATCGAACCCGGATCCCTGGCGCTGTGAGACAGCAGCGCTAACCACTGCGCTACAGTTATTTGCTCCTTATTTACTCAGAGAAAGTGCTTAATAATTTTGGACACCTTTATTAAATCTCTCCTTCACCTTCTCTGCTCTGAGGAAAACAATCTCAGCTCTTAGCCCCTTGGGGCACCATTCTGTAAATTTCCTCTGAACTCCTCGATGACTTTGACATTCCAATGCCCCACCTTTAAAAGTGAATCAATGTCACCAACCATTTTAGAATGATTAATGTTAAGTGAATTGCAATTAACTTTAACCTTCATTTGTATCTTGGTCCATTGATATTCTCCTTAGGTGTCTCTGTTTGTGTTAAATGAGTGCTGATGGTGTTATCATGGCATTTGGCAGTTTCCGAGTCACGTGTAAGCAAAGCTAAAAGCTAAAACGGTAAAGAATCGATTACTGATGTTTAGTGCCCATTGTCAATGACTACATGCATTTACACTGCATTTAATCATTTAAACTAGAAAGAGTGCAGAAAAGATTTACTAGGATGCTACTGGGACTTGAGTTATAAGGAGAGGCTGGATAGATTGGGACTTTTTTCCCTGGAACGTAGGTGGCTTAGGGGTGATTTTTTAGAGATCTATGAAATAATGTGGGGCACAGATCAGCTAAATAGTCAATATCTTTTCCCAAAGGTAGGGGAGTCTAAAACTAGAGGGTCTAGGTGAGAGGGGAGAGATACAAAAGGGTCCAGAGGGGCAATTCTTTCACACAGAGGATGGTGAGTGGCTGGAACGAGCTGCCAGAGACAGTAATAAAAGTAAAGTATGTTTATTAGTCATAAATGGGCTTACATTAACACTGCAATGAAGTGACTGTGAAATTCCTCTAGTCACCACGCTCCGACACCTGTTTGGGTCAGTGTAGCCTAACCAGCACGTCTTTCAGACTGTTGGAGGAAACCGGAGCACCCGGAGGAAACCCACACAGCCATGGGGAGAATGTGCAGACTCCACATAAACTGTGGCCCCAAGTCAGGAATCGAACCCAGGTCCCTGGCAGTGAGGCAGCACTGCTGACCTTTGTGCCACCATATCACCATGCCATAGAAGCAGGTACAAAATTGTCTTTTAAAAGACAGTTGCATGGGTAAGATGGGCACAGAGGGATATGGACCAAATGCGGGCAATTGAGCAAAGGTCTGTTTAGAGCTTCTGGCAGTTCTCTACCTCAGATCAGTGGGGTGGAGGGGGATGGCAGACTCGATCTTCTCCGGTGGGGGGGGATAGGTGGGGGGAGGTGGGTCAGATGTATCTCTGGTGGGGATGGGGAGCTCGATCACTCTCTGGTGGGAGGGAGGAGGAGGGAGGCCGGATAGATCTCTGGTGAGGGGTGAGCGGGGGGGTTCGCTGCCATTCTGTGGGCAATCAGTGGGGAGGCAAGGGGAGGCAGAGGGTCACAATCAGTCTGGGTCGCGGACGGCTAATGGGTGGATAATGGGAACAGTTAATTCAATTTAAATGCACACAAATTTCCCAATTCCCATGATGAATGCTAATAATTTCACAAGTTATTTTGTAGACATTATATTTTGCTACTGTGCATCAGCTGGATCATTAAATGGACTCAACTATGCTTACAAAGGTTTGAAAATTGCCTCTTCTTAGCCTGAATTTTGTAAAAACACTTAATCTAATTTCTTGGTGAACTTGTTCTGGGTTTATTGGCATGTGACTGCACCGACAACTCTTTATTGAATTTTAGTTCACTGGCACGGCCTCTGATGAAGATGTCTTGTGAGCAAAGCCAAGAAAGATTACAAGTGTTAAATCTCATTTATGGTATATTTATTGTGAACGCTGCTCTGAGTTAAAAACGTAGCCAGCTAATAATGGCCTGAGGGCAATGGGTACAATGCACGGAGCTGCCATTGGGCACCGACCATTCGATTGATGAGGGAAACAACATTGATGATACCGGGGACATCAGGGAAATGGGGAGTATCGAGTCCGCACCGATCACAAACCCACCCAGACCCGATTCCTGTAACAGTGGGGCGGCACGGTGGCATGGTGGGTTGGCATTGCTGCCTCACAGCACCAGGGACCCGGGTTCAGTTGTGGCCTCGGTTTATCGTCGGTGTGCAGTTTGCATTTTCTCTCCGTGTCTGCGTGCGTTTCCTCCGGGTGCTCCAGTCTCCTCCCACAGTCTCAATAAATGCACAGGTTGATTGGTCATGCTAAATTGGCACTTAGCATCAGGGGGATTAGCTAGTACATGGGGTTATGGGATAGGGTCGGTTGTTGTCAGTGCAGGCTCGATGGGCTGAATGGCTCCCTTCTGTCCTGTCGTATTTTATGATTCCGTAACAAAAAGGATTCATTAATAAGAATCGTTTAGCAGCCGTGTGGCTGTGTCTACCTCCCTACAAGTCTCCCGCTTAATATAGCACCAACCTCTGGGATGATTCCCCATTCTAATTCCCAATTTGTCCCCCAGATGACTCTTTTCATGGAATGGAATCATCTTTGAATCCCTACAGTACAGAAGGAGGCTATTCAGCACATCAAGTCTACCCCGACCACAATCCCACCCAGACTCTATCCCTATAACCCCACATATTTACCCTGCCAATCTGCCTGAGATTAGGTGCAATTTAGCAATTCAACCAACCAACATATCTATGTTCTGTAGGAGGAAATAGGAATATCTGGAGGAAACCCACGCAGATACGGGGAGAATGTGCAAGCTGCACACAGACGGTCACCCAAGCCGGGAATTGAACCTGCATCCCTGGCGCTGTGAGGCTGTGATTTACTAATGGAGGCTCTAAAAGTACCTCCTTACAGCGTGTCACCATGCCACTGCTGTGTTTCCCTGAAAGGGACAATCGTCACATCTCTCCCCCTTTAACTCCTTTATACAATCTTCACTAATTAATTTACTCGGTCCTCAATTCTAACCAAGCATTGTACACATGAGTTGGACAATTATAAATCCAGTCTTTGCGGAGCTTTTCTGTTTTGTGTGGGTCGGTGTAATTCTGTAGTCTCTGATACTTCAATAGAACCAACATTGAGAGAAACTGCAATAATGGGTATCACTTGTGGCACAGGCAGTTTGTTACCACTTGCTTCCACAGAGACCTCAGTTACGTCTATAACAGGTCAATCATGTACTTTGGTGCTTACTGTTTCAAAAATATTTCTTGATGGCAACACTGACTGCTGGAGTGCCTCCCTGCTCCTCAAGTAGGCCACACGTATACGAATGATCCATCCCTTCGCATCCACCTGGTAGAACAGGGGTCCAGCCTTGGAGACAATAATTCCAGGGATCTAACTAGATCCATTACTGAAGCTTCATATTATGTACTTAACATGGGTTCTTCCAAGTTGCAGTGGTGATGGCTCATTGATGAGATCTTGAGACTTGTATGTTGAAATATAAAGGCTGGAATCTTATCGTCCCGCCCGCCACAGGAATCGGAGGGGTGGACCATGGAATTGTCCGCTGACCTCAGGCAGAATTTTATGGTCTCAGGACAAACGAGGCTACAAAATCCCACCCACAAACTTCGATTGGTAGCCCCTAACTATGTACAATTCCAAATATGGTCTTGCACGGATCTGTTCCGTGCAGGCTTTCTGCTTATAGAGTTCAGTTCCAGACTGTTCTCTGACCGTGTGACTATCTCCATCATCTGAAGCCACTTCCCAATCCCATATCGACCCTGACTCTGCCGAGTGCTTTACATTATAATACACACAGCACGTTAAACAATGCAACAATGTCTTATGTCTTGCTAGTTTTTTTTTCATAATCTTGGTCTGACACAGATGAAGGAATGGTCGTAATCCACTGTTTGCGGTACCCAGGTCACGTGATAAGGTTTATCCCCTTTCCAGCGTTTCACTGCTGCATCATTTTCATTGACTATTTTATCATAATCTTTTCTATTAGCATGAACATTTCAGCAATATTGTTCCGGCTGTTCCTTTCTCTGCCTGTATTGCTGAGTCCACTGTCAATTTTACCATTTTTACCTTTTTCAGTTAATTTCTGTGTCAAAGAACAAAGAAAATTACAGCACAGGAACAGGCCCTTCGGCCCTCCAAGCCTGCATCCACCATGCTGCCCATCTGAACTGAAACCCCCTATCCTTCTGGGGACCATATCCCTCTACTCTCATCCTATTGATGCATTTGTCAAGACACGCCTTAAAAGTCACTATCGTACCTGCTTCCATTACCTCCTCTGGCAACGAGTTCCAGGCACCCACCATCCTCTGGGTGAAATACTTGCCTCGTACAACTCCTTTGAATCCTGCCACTCGCACTTTAAACCTGTTCCCCCTAATAATTGACTCTTCCATCCCGGGAAAAAGCTTCTGACTATCCACTCTGTCCGTGCCCCTCATAATGTTGTAGACTTCTATCAGGTCGCCCCTCAACCTCCGCTCTTCCAGTGAGAACAAGTCAAGTTTCTCCAACCTCTCTTCAGAGCTAATGCCCTCCATACCAGGGAACATCCTGGTAAATCCTTTCTGTACCCTCTCCAAAGCCTCCACATCTTTCTGGTAGTGTGGTGACTAGAATTGAACACTATATTCCAAGTGCGGCCTAACTAAGGTTCTATAAAGCTGCAACGTGACTTGCCAGTTTATAAGCTCAATGCTTCGGCTGATGAAGGCAAGCATGCTGTATGCCTTCATGGCTACCTTCTCTACCTGCATTGCCACTTTCAGTTTCTATTCCACAAGCTCTTATTCTTCCGATCTAATTCTTCACTGGACTTGTTCTTATTTTCTAGGTGCTTTTTCATGGATTGTCTCATTAAGTTCTCCTTTTCTAGCTTCAGTTTGTATATTTTTGCAACTTATTTTTCAAGTTTGTTGTTAGCCATTTCATCTTGCTGTTTGAACGTCTTCTCTAGAGCTTTAATTCTTTTTGCAGATTCCTCTCTGTTTAATAGTTCCTCCTTTCTACTGAAGCCTTTCATTTCTTCATTTATTTTGAGGGGAGTCCATTATCTCCTGACTGGACATGTCCATTTCACAAATGGAACTTTAATTTCTACTTGTCTTAACTTCAACCAACTCATTTTTGGCTATTCTGGTGGTCAGGGCTGTCCCTGGTGAAATGCTGACTTGTTTCCATTCTGCAATTCTCCCGTTGCCCTACTTTTGAGGTGTTTTGTTGCCCTCTCTCTGGTGTCTTTCATTGCCCTCCTTCTGGGGTCTTCCCTTATCCACTTCCTGTGGGTTTCCATTGCCTCCTTTTTGAGGTCTTTGTTGCCTCACGTTTAAGGTGTTTTGTTATCTTTTCTTTGCAGTCTTTATTGCATTCTCTGAAGTCTTCCATTACCTATTGCTTGAATTCTTAGGGACGGCACGGTGGCACAGTGGTTAGAACTGCTGCTTCACAACGCCAGGGACCCAGGTTCGATTCCGGCCTCGGATTGCTGTCTGTGTGGAGTCTGTACATTCTCCTTGTGTCTGTATGGGTTTCCTCTGGGTGCTCCAGTTTCTTCCCACACTCCAAAGATGTGCGGGTTAGGTGGATTTGCCATGCTAAGTTGCCCCTTAGTGGCGGGGGGACTAGGGTAAATGCATAGGATTACGGGGATAGGGCCTGGGTGGGATTGTGGTTGGTGTAGGCTCAATGGGCAGAATGGCCTCCTCCTGCATTGTAAGATTCTTTATTACTTCCTCTGAGCTCTTCCATTGCCATTGATTCAGTGATGATAATGCCATTGAATGTCAAGGGGTGATAGTTAGATGCGCTCTTGTTGGAGATGGTCACTGTCTGGCACTAGGGTGGCTTGAGTGTTGCTTACCGCTTGTCACTGCTCAATGGTAACCCCTGGGAAGTTGAGATTCAGCAATGCTAATACCATTGATTTGTCAGGGTAGAGTCAAGCGGCACGGTGGCACAGTGGTTAGCACTGCTGCTTCACAGCTCCAGGGTCCTGGGTTCTATTCCTGGCTCGGGTCACTGTCTGTGTGGAGTTTGCACATTCTCCTCATGTCTGCGTGGATTTCCTCCGGGTACTCCAGTTTCCTCCCACAGTCCAAAGATGTGTGGGTTAGGTTGATTGGCCATGCTAAGAAATTGCCCCTTAGTGTCCAGGGATGTGTAGGTTAGAGGGATTAGTGGATATAATACGTAAGGATATGGGGGTAGGGCCTGGGTGGGATTGTGCTCGGTGCAGACTCGATGGGCTGAAGGGCCTCTTTCTGCACTGTAGGATTTCTGAGAAGGTTAGAATCTTCATGAGAATGATGCTTCCATAACTTGTTTTCCACATAGCACTGTCAAAAAATGGTCCCTTAAGAGGCAACTTGCCTTAAATTGCCACCAACTTGTCTTCCCAGTTGGTGTGCTGCTATAAGGAAACTCATTTGCATTAGGAGGTCATCATTGCATTCAAATGAATCACAAACACGAGAATTGACCAAGTCACCCCGGGATATAAACCCAACTCGATTGTCAGTCCTGTTCATCCCATTTCTCTTCAGATCCTTAACATGAGCAACACAGTGGCTCGTAGGAATTCTATGATTCTAATTATTTCCACAGACGGGGAGGGTTAATAATCAGGGAGTACAGCTTTAAGATTCTTCACAAAATAACATGAGGGGAGATGAGGAGAAATCTCAGGGCGGCACAGAGGCACAGTGGTTAACTCTGCTGCCCTCACAGCGCCAGGAACCCGGGTTCGATTCCTGGCTTGGATTACTGTCTGTCTAGAGTCTGCGCATTCTGCACGGGTTCTCTCCGAGTGCTCCGGTTTCCTCTCACAGTCTGAAAGACGTGCTGATTAGATGTATCGGCCATGCTAAATTCTCCCTCAGTGTGCCCGAACAGGTGCTGGAGTGTGGCAGCTCGGGGATTTTCACAGTAACTTCATTGCAATGTTAATGTGAGTCTAATAAAATAAAATTAAACTTCTGTCAGCGATACTGTCCTGGATTGTAATAAATCAGTTAGGCTGAATAGCCTCATAGTGCCAAGGACCCAGGTTCAATTCCTGGCTTGGGTCACTATCTGTGTGGACTTTGCACATTCTCTCCGTGTCTGCGTGAGATTCCTCCGGGTGCTCCGGTTTCCTCCCACGATCCAAAGATGTGCAGGTTAGGTTGATTGGCCATGCTTAAATTGACCCTAGTGTTCAAGGGATTAGCAGGATGAATATTTGGGGTTATGGAAATGGGGTCTGGATCGTGGCTGGTGATAACTTGATGGGCCTTCTGCACTGTAGGGATTCTGTGAAAGGTTTTTGAAATAGAGAGAGCTAGTGGAGAACAGAAAGAAGGTTGCATCATCCCCACCACTCCTCCAGCCCCCAAAATCTACCTGGGGTGTTACCTCATGAATTTGAATTCTCTAATCTGTGATCCGTATCCCTTCCTCCAATGTGAGGAATATAAATGTGCGGTGACTGGATTGGTTCCCATTTGTCCTCCCGCGTTTGATGAACAGCAGAGGCTGATATTTTCACACAGCAAAGGGTTCAGGGTCCCAACGGCTGAACGAAGATCAGCTCCTGAGCCATGACCCCGTCAGCGGGGGGCACATTCCATCAGCGGGTATAGGAAACTAACCGAGAGGTGATTTGTGGTGACAGAATTCAGAGCCTTGGCAAAAGAGTGAAGGCCATACTGAACTCAGAGTCTGCATCTCCCCACAACCAGGCCATGTGTTTCATCGCTGGCAGCTTCAGTGTGGGGGAAATTACCTCATGCTGGAAGACAAGGCTGTGCAAGCAAAGAGTTACAGCATTTTAAAGTGTGCGGGTTTACCTTGTTGAATATAATAAGACTGGGGAAGTGTACAAGCTGCACTCCTTCCTTCTCAGAATATCACAGAATTATAGAAGGAGGCCATTTAGCCCATTGAGTCTGCACCAACAACAATCCCCACTAAGGCCATGTCACTGTAACCACTTGTATTTCCATAAGAACATAAGAAATAGGAGCAGGAGTAGGCCATCTAGCCCTTTGAGCCTGCCCCGCCACTCAATAAGATCATGGCTGATCTGTCGCTGCTCAGTTCCACTTTCCTGCCCTCTCCCCATAACCCTTAATCCCCTCGCTTATCAAAAACCCATCAACCCGCGTCTTAAAAATATTTAGCGAGGCAGCCTCCACCACTTCAATGGGCAGAGAATTCCAGAGATTCACCGCCCTTTGAGTGAAGAAGTTCCTTCTCAACTCCGTTCTAAACCGCTGCCCCCCCCCCCCGCCTTATCTTGAGGCTGTGCCCCCTAGTCCTACTGTCCTTTCTGAGCGGGAAGAGTCTCTCCACCTCTATCCTATCCATCCCATTCATCATCTTATACGTCTCAATGAGATCTCCCCTCATTCTTCTAAACTCTAATGAGTACAAGCCTAGTTTATTCAGCCTCTCCTCATAGCTCAACCCCCTCAACTCCGGCATCAGCCTAGTAAACCTCCTCTGCACTCCCTCCAAAGCCAAAATATCCTTGCGTAAGTGCGGCGACCAAAACTGCACACAGTACTCCAGCTGCGGCCTCACCAATGCCCTATACAGCCGCAGCAAGACCTCCCTACTTTTATATTCAATCCCCCTCGCGATGAAGGCCAGCATCCCATTCGCCTTCCTGACCACCTGCTGCACCTGCAAGCTGGGTTTTTGCGACTCATGCACAAGGACCCCGAGGTCCCTCTGCACCGTCGCCTGCTGCAGTTTTTCGCCACGTAAGTAACAGTCCTTCCAACCATTCTTCCTACCAAAGTATTTACCCTGCTACTCCTCCTAACACTAAAGATTAATTTAACATGGCCAATTAACTTGACCTGCACATTTATGGATTTTGGATATCATAGAAACTAAAAGCAGGAGGAGGCCACTTGGCCCTTCGAGCCTTTGATCATGGCTGATCGTCAAATTCAACACCCTCATCTCGCCTTCCCCTATATCCCTGTGTAGTAGTTTCTGTGGAATGAGCTGCCAGATGAAGTGGTAAATGCAGGCTCACTTTTAACATTTAAGATAAACTTGGACAGGTACATGGATGAGGGGGGTGTGGAGGGATATGGTCAGTGGGACTAGGCAGAAAAATGGTTCGGCACAGCCAAGAAGGGCCTGTTTCTGTGCCGTGGTGTTCGATGGTTCTACGCAATTCCAATAACAACGGCTCATTATAACACCAGACAGGAAAAAAGAAAGCAGATCTAAATTTCAGCCACAGTCAATTAATCCATCACAATTCAGATCGGAAGCATCAAGGGTGGGGAGTGGGTGATGGGAATTTGCAGAGGGAACTTTGCAGAGTCTCTGGAATTTAGCATTAACCACCATTGTTGGCCATTCACCCTTCAAAGGCTTCACTAATGTGCCATTACCATTACAGCAAGGGGTCAAGACAACTGTGTGGACATCCAAACATTTGGGAGGTTTTTGTTTCTGCCTCTGTGTCTTATTTCCACTCATCCAAAGAAATCATAGAATCCCTACTGTGCAGAAGGAGGCCATTCGGCCCATCGAATCTGCACTGATCATCCTGGACCTATTCCCATAATCCCACATATTTACCCTCTCGCTCCCTGACATTAAGGGGCAATTTAGCACGGCCAGTCAACCTAACCATCTTTGGACTGTGGGAAGAAGTGGAGGAAACCCACGCAAGCATGGGGAGAATGTGCAGACTCCACACAGACAGTGACCCGAGGCTGCAATTAAACCTGGGTCTCTGACGCTGTGAGGCAGCAGTGCTACCAAATGTTCTCAATCTGGCTTTAGATTTTGGAAACGGATGGAAATGTCAGTTTTGCAGACACAATAACACCAGGCGAAGCTCTCAAAGCTTCCAAAACCCATCGCTAGAATTTTGCACAGTGCATCACTGTGCCTATTCTGCGTATGTCTGGTTTGATAATGTGATGGTATAATGATGCATCGGTCTTCGTTCTGGCTGATGGGACAAGGACCTAATTAAAGCACAAATCAAGAAGTGTGCACTTTAATTAGTCCTTTGTGCTCAATTCCACCAGAAGACCTGATGCATTATTCATTAACACGTGGCTGAGAATGTCACATTTATTTTTGGAAAGTTTTTTTTTAAACTCTGCCAGTCCTTCAAAGTGTCATTCTGAAGTCATCGAGAAGCTACCTGGCATGGGAGCTGGATCAGCAGCAGATTCCCGTTTTGTTCCCCGACCCCATCTTTGGAGTGTGGGAAGAAACATGAGCACCCGGAGGAAACCCACGCAGAGACAGGGAGAATGTGCCAACTCTACACAGACAGTGACCCGAGCTGGGAATCGAACCTGGGTTCCTCGTGCTGCGAGGCAGCACTGCTAACCACTGTGCCACTGTTCTGTCCTTAGTAGTTGAGCTGACTGATGCTAGTAGCTTACAGGTGCTGTCGCGGTTCCTGGAATGCTTAAAGCTTCCCCAATATATGTTGCTAGCTGGTCATCATGCTTCTTAACTTTAGGGGCTGAACCCCTCTTTGTAAATAACAATACTTTGCTCTTCTCCTCCAACCATAGCTGTGACCACTTCCATTCTGAGAAGTTAACCGTTTGCCAGCAACACAATGGTAATTGGGACATGCTTGTCCACCTTAATGTGGTTTAACCTAGACACTTGAGTTCAAACAAGTGGAAGAACTTCAGCAAAAGACATGGCAGCCACCAAGATTCATTGAGATAAAAGCAAATTGCTACGGATGCTGGAATCTAAAACCAAAAGAGAAAATGCTGGAAAATCTCAGCAGGTCTGGCAGCATCTGTAAGGAGAGAAAAGACCTGATGTTCCAGGTCCAGGTGACCCTTTCTTCACCCAAAGAGTCATAGCCATAGGAAATAGTTGATGCCGAAGCATTGAATGTATTCAAGAAGAGGCTGGATATAGCACTTGGGGTGAACGAGATCAAAGGTTATGGGAAGAAAGCAAGATTAGGCTAAAGAATTGGACAGTCAGCCTTGATTGTGATGAATGGTGGAGCAGGCTCGAAGGGCTAAATGGCCTCCTCCTGCTCCTATCTTCTACCTTTCTGTGGTCATTTCTCTCCTTCGAGATGCTGTCAGACCTGTTGAGATTTTCCAGGATTCATTGGGAGCTTGAAGACGCCAAAACTGATTCATCGGTTGGCGGTGTGATAGGAAAGCTTACAGAAGACACAAAGGCCTCCAACTTCAGACCAATCAACCAACGAAATGTGAGAACACTAGATATTTAACAAACACATTTGAGGGCCCATGGAGATTCGTACGTAGTTAGCATCCAGCACTGTAGTTAGAGCATTTAATGAATGGGCTTGAGGGAAAAACCTAATGAAATGGGATAGTTATTGACATGCAGAGTAATAGTATCAAGATTAAACTTTTGCAGGACCTGAAGCTATCATTAAAGCTTGCATTGACATGTTAGATCAAGAATCAATAATAGCGTATGCAGGAAGATGATCAAGGTGAAAAGGAGAAAATGTTGTGAAAACAGAGAAAAACTCTCAAAATAAGTTGTCAATGCTTCAGTTTGGAGAGAAAAGACTCAGGGTCAGAGCTGCACATGTATATACGGAATAAAACCGTCCCTCAACTCTACAACCAAGAACTGGAATAAGGAGCTCCAAATTGTGTGAACTACAAGATGTTGTGAATGTAGCCTAATCCATCATGCAAATCAGCCTCCCACCCAGTGATTCTGTCTACACTTCCTACTGCCTCGACAAAGCAGGCAGCATAATTAAGGGCCTCACACACCTCGCTCTCCCAGCTTCTTCCATCGGGAAAAAGATACAAAAGTCTGAGATACCAACCAACTCAAGAACAGCTTCTTCCCTGCTGTCGTCAGACTTTTGAATGGACCTGCCTTGCATTAAGTTGATCTTTCTCTACACCCTAGCTATGACTGTAACACTGCATTCTGCACTCTCTCCTTTCCTTCTCTATGAATGGTATGTTTTCTCTGTGTAGTGCGCAAGAATCAATACTTTTCACTGTATGTTAATATATGTGACAATAATAAATCAAATCAAAAGAAAGTTGACTCGGAACGAGCCTACATTTTCTCTCGTGAAGATGCCTTCAGAGAAGGAAGATAAAGTTAAAAGGCTCTCTGCCCCTTCAAGTTCATCCCCAAGGTTCTACCTAAATAGTTACCAACCAATAAATTATTTTTAGCTGCATGAGCAGCTCATCAAGAAGCACAATGATGAATTTTGTTCTGAAATGTTCTTGTACTGGACAGTGTCCCAAAAGGGATTATGATTAAAGGGAATTTTAAAGTGTATCTGTGCATCAATCTAAAGTTACTAAAAGCAAATCAAATTTACTTTCATAGAATCCTACATTGCAGAAGCTATTTGGCCCATCGAGTCTGCATCATCCAGAATTCCACCCAGGGCCTATCCCCATAATCCCACATATTTATCCTGCTAATCCCCTGACACCAGCCTCAATTTAGCATGGCCAATCAATCTAACCTGTACATCTTTGGACTTGATTACCTGTTAAGACTCATATTCCAACCATTACCTTGTAATTGAGTTTGTGTCTATATACGCCCTCTTTGTGAACACAACTCCTCACTCACCTGATGAAGGAGCAGTGCTCCAAAAGCTCGTGCTACCAAATAAGCATGTTGGACTTTAACCTGGTGAGGTGAGACTACTTACTGTGCCTTCCCAGCAACTCCGCATCATCTTTGGACTGTGGGAGGAAACTGGAACACCCAGAGGAAACCCACGCAGAGACGGGGAGAACAAGCAAACTCCACACAGGCAGTCACCCGAGGTTGGAATCGAACCCGGGTCCCTGGCACTGTGAGGCAGCAGTGCTAACCATTGTGCCACCATGTCACCTCTTGTATTTTACACAGAAGTTACACTGTCTTCGACAGCACCTTCTAATCTCCTGGCCTTTGCCGCCTAGAAGGACAAGGGCAGAAGCTGTATGGGAACTGCGAGCTGCCCTCCAATGCCATTCACCATCCTGACTTTAAACTACGTCGCCAATTCTTTCATTGCTGCTGAGTCAAAATGCTGGCGTTCCCTCTAACAGCACTGTGGGTGTACCTGCACCCCATGGGACTGCAGAAAATCAAGAAGGCAGCTTACCATCACCTTCCTAAAAGGAATTAGGAAGGGGTAACAAATGCTGGCCAAGCCAACGATGCCCACATCCCATTAAAGAAAAGAAATTGTGGCTGGGTTGGTCTATTGGATTAGCTTGAATCACCTTAATGGTTTTACAGGGGAACTTTCCCTCTGTATTTTATCTGTATTTTCCAACTCTCCCAGGGGATTATGGGTGGAATTTTTCCATTCCGCTCACCATGCAAAGGCCAGTTGACCTCGGATGGGTTTTTCCAGTCTTTGGCCATAGCCAGAAAATCCCACCTGATACGTAGTTCGGGTGAGATTGGGATGTGTGCAAATTATATTTACATATAATGGTTCATAACGATCGCTGTTATATTCAAAGTGTAGATGGATAAATATTGCTAGATCGAGGAATGAAGGGAGTTGAGGCCGGCGTAGATCAGCCATGACGATATTGAATGGTGGGGAGGCTTGCATGGTCTGGTGACCTCCTCCTGCTCCTGTTTCTTGTGTTGTGTGATACAGGTTCCATGGATCCTCAAGGATCAGGTCAAGAAACCAAATGATCCACTCCTGTCCCGAATTTGTCCAGTGGGTCATAGAATCGTAGAACACTTACAGTGCGGAAAGAGGCCATTTGGCCATCGGGCCTACACCAACCATAATCCCATCCAGGCCCTATCCCCATAACCCCCACATATTTACTCTAGCTAGTTCCCCTGACACGAAGGCAGAAGCTAACCAGAAGGGAAATTTCTGTTGGCCTCGGGTAGGATTTTACGATCTTGCCCAAGCGAAGCTGTAAACTCCCGCCTTAATTTAGCATGGACAATCCACATAATCTGCACATCTTTGGAGTGTGGGTGGAAACCAGAGCACCCAGAGAAAACCCATGCAGACATGGGGAGACGATTGATTTGATTGGATTTCATATATTATTGTCATATATATTAGTATGCAGTGAAAAGTATTGTTTCTTGCGCGCTGTACAGACAACGCATAACATTCATAGAGAAAGAGAGAGTGTGGAATGCAGTAATACAGTCATAGCTAGGATGTAGAGAAAGATCAACTAAGTGCGAGGTAGGTCCATTCAAAAGTCTGACTTTGAGTCGGTTGGTACATGACCTCAGACTTTTGAATCTTTTTCCAACGGAAGAAGGTAGAAGAGAGAGAATGTCCAGATTGCATTAAGGACCCCACCTTAATTATGGTGTCCTTAATTATACTGGCTGCTTTTCTGAGGCAGCAGGAAGTGTAGACAGAGTCAGTGGGTGGGAGGTTGGTTTGCTTGGGCTACATTCATGATCTTTTGTAGTTTCTTTGCGGTCTTGGGCAGAGCAAGAGCCCATACCAAGCTGTGATACAACCAGAAAGAATGCTTTCTATGGAGCATCTGTAAAAGTTGGTGAGAGTTGGAGCTGACATGCCAAATTTCCTTAGTCTTTTGCAAAAGTAGAAGCGTTAGTGGGCTTTCTTAACTATAGTGTTGGATTTTAACCTGGAAAACAAACAGGATTCAATTTAATGTCTCATTCTTAAAATGCACTTCCGATTATGAATAAATTGCAGCGAATCTATTGGTTATTAATCATGTAGTGTGGACATTATTTGACATCTATTATAAATTTCTTTTATTCATTCATGGGACATGCGCATTGCTGGCTGGCCACCATTTATTGCCCATCCATAGTTGCCCTTGTTTAGAGGCAATTGAGATTCAACCACATTGGTTCTGGAGTCACATGTAGGCCAGACCGGGTAAGGACAGCAGATTTCCTTCCCTAAAGTTTAAGCTTATTTATTAGTATTACAAGTAGACCTATATTAAGACTGCAGTGATGTTACTGTGAAAATTCCCTAGTTGCCACACTCCAGCGCCTGTTCGGATACACTGAGGGAGAATTTAGCATGGCCGATGTACCCAACCAGTACATCTTTCGGACTGTGGGAGGAAACCGGAACACCCGGAGAAAACCCACGCAGAGAATGAGCAGACTCCGACAGACGGTGCCCCAAGCCGGGAATCAAACCCGGGTCCCTGGAGCTGTGAGGCAGCAGTGCTAACCACTGTGCCACTATGTCACCCCTTAAAGGACGTTAGTGAACCAGATGGGCTTTTCCGACAATGGTTTCATGGTCATCAGTAGTGAAGGAGGGTATCAAACGGATCTGTTTACTGGCAAGAAGACAATGGACGTGATGTAGGACTATTTCTCAAAACAGTTTTTCCAAGCTTGCAAACAGAGGAGAGGCAATCAAGACTGCTCTCAAGGTACATGAGTTTGTGAGCTACATCTATATGTTTACACAAGTTGCATCCTCCCAACTGCTTATGTAACCAGTCCTCCTTTGTTTCCAACCACTGCCCAGGCTGGCCCTTTTTATGATTTTCCTGTTCTTGTGACTACATTATTCCCACATTGTTCTTTGTGGTATCTTTTCCTAGTTGAGATAGAATTGGCACATCTGACTACTGGACTTTCCCCTAACACAATCAGAAGTCACATCTTACGCTTTACATCTTTTATGTCCCTTAACAAATCGGTTCTTAATTCCAGGTAATTTTTTAACTACTAAATTCAAATTCCACCAGGATATTAGCCGAGTTCCTGGATCAAAGAGCCTAGCGATAATACCACTAGGCCATCGCCTCCCCATTTTCACTCTTACAGTCTACTTAAAACAATCAACTTAAGGCACAGCGGCACAGTGGTTAGCACTGCTGCCTCACAGCGCCAGAAACCCGGGTTTGATTCCCGGCTCGGGTCACTGCCTTTGAGGAATTTGCACATTTTCCCCATATCTGTGTGAGTTTCCTCCGGGTGCTCCAGTTTCCTCCCATAGTCTGAAAGGCATGCTGGTTAGGTGCATTGGCCGTGCTAAATTCTCCCTCAGTGTGCCCAAACAGGTGCCGCTGTGTGGCGACTCGGGGATTTTCGCAGTAACTTCATTGTAGTGTTAATGTAAGTGATTTGTGACATTAATAAATAGTCTCAAAATGCAAGGAACACTTGCAAAATTGAACTACTGATTAAACGAGTACGAGTTAGAGGGGAATGATTTCAAGGCTGTGATGTTACCTCAGAGGAGAAAGTGACAGTTTTAGGCAGTTTTTTATTTATTTCATGATAGGATCTGAACCCATTAGTACAATTGCCTTGTGATTTCCTCTGGGTGTCTGTTACTCTCTAACCCAGTGAGCAATCTAGCCTGGTGAGTGAGCAGCGTAAGAACATAAGAACATAAGAAATAGGAGCAGGAGTAGGCCATCTAGCCCCTCGAGCCTGCCCCGCCATTCAATAAGATCATGGCTGATATGTCGTGTCTCAGTTCCACATTCCCGCCCTCTCCCCATAATCCTTAATCCCCTCTCTTATCAAAAACCTATCAACCCGCGTCTTAAAAATATTTAGCGAGGCAGCCTCCATTACTTCAACGGCCAGAGAATTCCAGAGATTCACCACCCTTTGAGTGAAAAAGTTCCTCCTCAACTCTGTTCTAAACCGCCCCCCCTTTATCTTGAGGCTGTGCCCCCTAGTCCTACTATCCTTTCTGAGCGGGAAGAGTCTCTCCACCTCTATCCTATCCATCCCATTCATCATCTTATACGTCTCAATGAGATCTCCCCTCATTCTTCTAAACTCTAACGAGTACAAGCCTAGTTTATTCAGCCTCTCCTCATAGTTCAACCCCCTCAACTCCGGTATCAGCCTAGTAAACCTCCTCTGCACTCCCTCCAAGGCCAAAATATCCTTGCGTAAGTGCGGCGACCAAAACTGCACACAGTACTCCAGCTGCGGCCTCACCAGTGCCCTGTACAGCTGCAGCAAGACCTCCCTACTTTTATATTCAATCCCCCTCGCTATGAAGGCCAGCATCCCATTCGCCTTCCTGACCACCTGCTGCACCTGCAAGCTGGGTTTTTGCGACTCATGCACAAGGACCCCCAGGTCCCTCTGCACCGTCGCCTGCTGCAGTTTTTCGCCATGTGTACCCCCCACCCCCACTTCATCTCAGTGGGCTGCAAGATTGGAACCGAGCCAGTTCACTCACTATGACCCTTCAATAAGATTGAATACATTTAACACCATGGAGTTCTACAGTGCAGAAGGAGGCCATTCAGCCCATTGGGTCTGCACCAACCACTATCCCATCCTGGCCCTATCCCCATAACCCCATGCATTTACCCTAGCTAATCTCCCTGACGCTAAGGGGCAATTTAACACAGCCAATCCACTTAACCTGCATATCTTTGGACTGTGGGAGGAAACCAGAGCAGCCGGAGGAAACCCATGCAGACATGGGAAGAATGTGCACACTCCATACAGACAGTGTCCCAAGTCAGGAACCTGGCAGTGTGGCAGCAGTGCTAACTGAATATTTCATTACAAGTTATAGAAAATGCTTAATCATATTTTACTAAAACTGTCTTCAGCTTCAACGGGCAAAAAGAGAAGAAATATTTAGACTTGATTGGGTGCAGAAGGAGCACACGGCTCTCATAGTCAAAGTTGTGGGCAATCAGTATCCACATCACTTAACTTGCCTTTCATGCCTATCCCTTCAGTCATAGAATTATAGAATCCCTACAGTGCAGAAGGAGGCCATTCAGCCCATCATGTCAAGGGGACTAGCTGGGGTAAACATATGGGGTTATGGGGATAGGGCCTGGGTTGAATTAAAGGTCTGAATGGCCTCTTTCCACTCTGTAGGATTCTATGAGTCCGCACCGACTCTCTGACAGAGTATCTTATCCAGACCCTCTTCCCCTCCCTAACTCTGTAACCCCACACTTATTTACCATGGCTGGCCCATCTAACCTACACTAAGAGGCAATTTAGAATGGCCAATCCAACTAACCCTCACGCACATCTTTGGAGTGTGGGAGGAAACTGGAGCACCCAGAGGAAATCCATGGGGAGAACGTGCAAACTTCACACAGACAGTGACCTGAGGTGGGAATTGAACTCAGGTCCCTGGCCCTGTGAGGCAGCAGTGCTAACCACTGTGCCACCATACTGCCCAGTCATACAGGGAGGAGAAAGGCTATGTGGATGGAAACCAGTGAAAGGTTTCTGTATATGAGCAGCAGTCAACAAAATGTCTCATGAGCCACATTAAGAACCCAGATGGGCTTGAAGAGTGTGGCAATTAGTGTGCATTCGCATGGAACTTACACTGTTCTCAAATAATAGCGCTGACATAGTTATTAGATGAATACATTTCACATGATCAGTTGGTGACTTCGTAGAAACCCTACAATGCAGAAAGAGGCCATTTGGCCCATTGAGTCTGCACCAACCACAATCCCACCCAGGCTCTACCCCCACATCCCCATACATTTACCCACTAATCCCTCTAAACCTACGCGTCTCGGGACACTAAGGGGAAATTTAGCATGGCCAATCAACCTAAACCTTTGGACTGTAGGAGGAAGCCAGAGCGCCCGGAGGAAACCCATGCAGACACGAGGAGAATGTGCAAACTCCACACAGACAGTGATCCAAGCTGGGAATCGAACCCAGGTCCCTGAAGCTGTGAAGCAGCAGTGCTAACCACTGTGCCACCGTGCCACCCATTTGGTCATTAATATTCCAGAGTGCAATTTCACCTCCATAAATTCACATCAGTCACAATACGGACAGTGGCCAACTTTACCAATTATATAGAAAAAAGGTTTCTTTTCTCTGCTACTGAACTAGCTGAGGCATGACACATTCATCCAACGCCACTTTGAAATACTGTGAGCTTGTTAGCACAGCTGGAGATAATGCGAACATAGAGCGAGATCTCAGTTTGACTCCTTGTACATTTCACTCCATTCATTCAGAATCCGAGCAATCTACTACATTCCTTTGAGTAAGCACAGCTCAGAGAGGCTTTTGTTTGCCAACCACTTCTTTGGGAGATGCCCGAGGGGTGATTGCCGACGTATCGCATTGGGAACAACGTCGGGAAGCTCCAGTTCTCTTTCAAGAATTGATCCTTGCAGTCCCTGCATAATGCTCTATAAAACCACTCTTGATTCAACTGTTTAACACGAGTCGCCAAAAGCGCCAAGCACTTAGTTAAACAGAAGAGCTTCTGGAAGCTTGAATGAAAATCTTAAACACATTGGACGGGAATTCACGGCCTCGATCGGGCGAGACCTGAAATCCCCGCCCGAGGGCAACAGAGATTTCCGTTGTTGGACCCTCACCCACGTCAATTCCGTAGCGGGTGAGGTGGTAGCATTTTGGCCACTTTGTAAAGTTTATTTATTCATGTCACAAATAGGCTTCAATTAAGTTTGAATGAAGTTGCATTGAAAATCCCCTAGTTGCCGCCTGTTTAGGTGGCTGGAACTCACTGCTGGGGAAGTTAGTGGAAGCAGATACGGTAGTGACTTCTAAGGATCATCTTAACAAGAATAAGATGATGTGGAGATGCCGGTGTTGGACTGGGGTGGGCACAATAAGAAGTCTCACAAACACCAGGTTAAAGTCCAACAGGTTTATTTGGTATCGCAAGCTTTCGGAGTGCTGCTCCTTTAACAAGTGAGTGGCACTTTAGCTTGGTGGTTTGAGACTTCTTATTATGAATAGGATGGGAATAGAGGGATATGGTCCCCGGAAGGGTCGGGGGTTTTAGTTCAGTCAGGCAGCACCGTCAGTGCAGGCTTGGAGGTCGAAGGGCCTGTTCCTGTGCTGTAATTTTCTTTGTCCTTTGTACACTGAGGGAGAATTTAGCATGGCTGATCCACCTAACCAAGTACGTCTTATGGAATGTGGGAGCAAACCGGAACACCGGAGGAAACCGAGCAGGGGTGTGCTTCTGAGTTTGTATACGGCTCTGGTCAAACCCCATTTGGAGTATTGTGAACAATTTTGGGCCCCGTATCTCAGGAAGGGTGTGCTGGCCTTGGAAAGGGTCCAGAGGAGGTTCACCAGAGTGATCCCTAGAATGAAGAGCTTGTCGTGTGACGAATGGTTGAGGACTCTGGGTCTGTACTCGTTGGAGTTTAGAAGGATGAGGGGGGTTCTTAATGAAACTTACAGGATACCTTGAGGCCTGGATAGAGTAGATGTGGAGAGGATGTTTCCACAGGTAGGAAAAACTAGAACCAGAGGGCACAACCTCAGGCTAAGGAGGCAATCCTTTAAAACAGAGATAAAGAGGAATTTCTACTGCCAGAGAATGGTGAATCTGTGGAACTCTTTGCCGCAGAAGGCTGTGGAGGCCAGGTTATTGAGTCTTTAAGACAGAGATACATAGGTTTTTGATTAATAAGGAGATCAGGGGTTATGGGGAAAAGGCAGGAGAATGGGGATGTGAAAAATATCAGTCACAATTGAATGGCGGAGCAGACTCGATGGGCCGAGTGGCCTAATTCTGCTCCTATGTCTTATGATCAATTGGACACAGGGAGAACATGTAGACTCTGCACAGGCATTGACCCAAGCTGGGTCCCTGGCGCTGTAAGACAGCTGTGCCAACAACTGTGCCATCGTGCTGTCTGTACTTGGCTACATGGAACGGTGTGACAGTGTTGGTGTTACCGGTTTATGTGGTGTATTTTTTTCTGCAGATGTTAGATGTGCCCTGCATTAAATTGGTAACCTGAATGCATTGCCAGAGTTAATAGCGGTATCTCCTATTTGCAGCAATGTTATAATTGGCAGCACAGGAGTGGATGCATCTAACTTCCCAAGTACTGCAATTTTTTCCTTTTTATCACTAGGACTGTAATTTATTGATGTGTCACTTGCAGTGGATGTAAAGTCGCTTTTAGACTAAGGCATGTGCAGAGTCAGCACTCCAGCAAGATTCTGAAATCTGCAAGGAAAGAAAACCTTTCAATATCGCTGCTAATTGAATCATTCCTCCCCTCATTTGCTCCCCCCCATTGCATGGGGGCAGTTTTAACCAGCGAGGCCTGTGTTAATAGTGATGAATCCTATTAATCTGTGTTTTATTCAATTCAACATGTGCTGTCACACTACAGAATGGAAAAGAAATAGCGAAACTTGGAGAGGGAGGGAAATGCAGCTATAGTGTGTACTTTATTCTCTCACTCCTGAAAAAATCAGACAAAGACAGATTTTTCCCATCCCGCCTGCTACAGAAATTGTAGCCCGTGGGACAAAAAATTTGGTGGACCATGCAAAGGTCCATTGATCTCAGGCTGGACTTTCCGATCTTGATTTGATTTGATTTATTATTATCATGTGTAGTAACGTACAGTGAAAAGTATTGTTCCTTGTGCGCTATACAGACAAAACACACCATTCATAGAGAAGGAAACGAGAGAGTGCAGAATGTAGTGTTACAGTCATAGCTAGGGTGTAAAGAAAGATCAAATTATTGCAAGGTAGGTCTGTTCAAAAGTCTGACAGCTGCAGGGAAGAAACTGTTCTTGAGTCGGTTGGTACGTGATCTCAGACTTTTGTGTTTTTTTTCCCGATGGAAGAAGATGGAAGAGAGAATGTCCAGGGTGTGAAGGGCCCTTGATTGTGCTGGCAGCTTTTACAAGGCAACGGGAAGTGTAGACAGAGTCCGTGGATGGGAGGCTGGTTTGCCTGATGGATTGGGCTACGTTCACAATCCTTTTTAGCTTCTAGCCATCTTGGACAGAGTAGGAGTCATACCAAGCTTTGATACAACCAGAAAGAATGGTTCCTATGGTGCATCTGTAAAAGTTGGTCGTAGTGGACATGCCAAATTTCCTTCGTCTTCTGAGAAAATAGAGGCATTGGTGGGCTTTCTTAACTATAGTGTTGGCATGGGAGGGACCGGAGCTGGTTGTTGGCGATCAGGACACCTAAAAACATGAAGTTCTCGACCATTTCTACTTTGTCCCTGTTGATGTCAACAGGGGCATGTTCTCCAACATGCTTCCTGAATTCAATGACCATCTCTTTCATTTTGTTGACATTGAGGGGGAGAATATTGTTGTCATACCAGTTCACCAAATTCCCTGTCTTATTCCTGTCTTCTGTCTCGTCATTGTCTGACATCCAACATCAGCAAACTTCAAATCGAGTTGGGGGGTTCATAGGGTGAACGAGGCCTTAGAATCCCACTCTTGGAGTTTCAGACAAGGTCATTATTACAAACTATAGTACGGGCTGGTTCCAGTGCTCCAATACCAAGAAAAAAGCCCTGATTCAAGAACTATTCAAACAACTATATTTAAAATCCAAGAAATTGACACATACCAATCAAAAGATGTACTTTTACACAGGAGTTTATCTATATCCACTCACAATTATTGATTAGGTTCACATCATGCCTAAAGTGCAAATATAATTGACCAATTACAACATGTGCACGTCTATTTGATTATAATATCCAATGATCTGTACATGTTATCTATTCTGATTTACTACCGGCTACTGGTTTTTAACATAATGACTTGAGTCTGGCTTGTGGACATCAATTACACTCCCTTCCCTTGTTACTAGAGAGGCGGTGCTCAACAGACTGGAGGGGCTGATTGTGGACAAGTCCCCAGGACCGGATGGAATGCATCCAAGGGTTCTGAAAGAAATGGCGGAGGTGATAGTGGATGCCTTGGTGGTTATTTTCCAGACGTCGCTGGATTCCGGGGAAGTGCCGGAAGATTGGAAAACGGCTAATGTTACGCCGTTGTTTAAGAAGGGTGGCAGGCAAAAGGCAGGGAATTATAGGCCGGTTAGTTTAACGTCTGTTGTAGGTAAAATGTTAGAATCCGTCATCAAGGAGGAAATAGCGAGGCAACTTGAGGGGAACTGCTTGATAGAGCAGACGCAGCACGGTTTCGTTAAAGGGAAGTCGTGTCTGACAAATTTACTGGAGTTCTATGAGGATGTGTCTGGGGCGGTGGATAGAGGAGAGCCGGTGGATGTGGTCTTTCTTGATTTTCAGAAGGCGTTTGACAAGGTACCTCACAAGAGGTTATTGCAGAAGGTCAGGGGGCATGGAGTTGGGGGTAGGGTGTTAGCGTGGATAGAGGATTGGTTGTCAAATAGGAGGCAGAGAGTGGGGGTCAATGGGTGCTATTCGGATTGGCGGATGGTGACTAGTGGAGTGCCCCAGGGGTCAGTTCTGGGGCCTCAGCTATTTACCATTTATATAGATGATCTGGAGGAGGGAACCAAGTGTAGGGTGTCGAAATTTGCTGATGACACCAAGATTGGTGGAAAGGCAAATTGTGCGGAGGGTGTGGAGAGTCTACAGAAGGATCTAGATAGGCTGGGCGAATGGGCCAGGAAATGGCAAATGGAATTTAATGTTGGCAAGTGCGAGGTGGTCCACTTTGGTAGGAATAATGGCAGGAAGGATTATTACTTGCGTGGAGAAAAACTGCAGCAGGCGACGGTACAGAGGGACCTGGGGGTCCTTGTGCATGAGTCGCAAAAACCCAGCTTGCAGGTGCAGCAGGTGGTCAGGAAGGCGAATGGGATGCTGGCCTTCATAGCGAGGAGGATTGAATATAAAAGTAGGGAGGTCTTGCTGCATAGGGCATTGGTGAGGCCGCAGCTGGAGTACTGTGTGCAGTTTTGGGCGCCGTACTTACGCAAGGATGTTTTGGCCTTGGAGGGAGTGCAGAGGAGGTTTACTAGGATGATGCCGGAGTTGAGGGGGTTGAGCTATGAGGAAAGGCTGAATAAATTAGGCTTGTACTCGTTAGAGTTTAGAAGAATGAGGGGAGATCTCATTGAGACGTATAAGATGATGAATGGGATGGATAGGATAGAGGTGGAGAGACTCTTCCCGCTCAGAAAGGATAGTAGTACTAGGGGGCACAGCCTCAAGATAAAGGGAGGGCGGTTTAGAACAGAGTTGAGGAGGAACTTCTTCACTCAAAGGGTGGTGAATCTCTGGAATTCTCTGCCCGTTGAAGTGGTGGAGGCTGCCTCGCTAAATATTTTTAAGACGCGGGTTGATGGGTTTTTGATAAGAGAGGGGATTAAGGGTTATGGGGAGAGGGCGGGAATGTGGAACTGAGCCACGACAGATCAGCCATGATCTTATTGAATGGCGGGGCAGGCTCGAAGGGCTAGTTGGTCTACTCCTGCTCCTATTTCTTATGTTCTTATGTTCTTGCCCTGTTTTCCCAGTGCTCAATGCATTCTATAGTATTACCTCCCTGAGTTTACTCTGGATGATTTAGCTGTCAGAGTAGATGGCAGGACAACTCCACATTGTTTTTACAGACCTTGAGATCTAACACTTGCAAAGCTCTGCCTGGGACTAGTCCCTGGCTAATTGTGCCCTTGGGGGGCCTTCTTGAGCTAACAGCTTGTCTCTCACAGACTAAACTGAGGGTTTTCAAACCCATTTAATAACTAGCAGAGACGATAAACATATTCTCGTGTTTAAAACTATCTTTTTCAATATTGTTACAAGTCAGGTTGGACACTTCAAGGTGTTCTATGAAGCTTGTCATTTTACATTGAATTTGGCTAAGATGAGCATGAAAGGTTTCACTTCAGGTATGAATCAACTGACCCATGAGGAGCTTTTATCAAAACCAAAGTTTAATTGATAATATTGTTGACATGTATACTAAAACAATTAGCAAGAACTCTTAGCAATGACAATCAAGAAACACAGCAATCAGGAAGATGTACAACTCTTAAGGAAATATCTCGAATGTGTTCTAACCAAAACCAACATCCAATACACAAAACCCTCCAAATAAGCACAATACAGCATAGGTTAATGCCCACTTGTGACAGGAGTCCAGCCTCCTGGGTTGAATGTTGAAAATCCCTTGTGAAGAAACTCAGAAGAGGTTGTAATCGAACTTGTTTCCCAAAACACAGCTTCTTTAAGAGAAGATTAGGGAAAGGGAGAGAATGCTTCTTTGCTTGCTGCTAAACTGCTTCCAATACACTACCCAAAACAAAACTGAAAGCCCAAAAGAAAAAACAAACTCTATCACCTGACTGCCACAGCCTAGCTCCACCCCCAATGATATCGCTGAAGCTGTAAAATGCATGATTTTTTTTAAAGAAACCCTTTCTTAAAAGTACACTCTCATGGCAATATAATATCCAACACCTGCTCCCTGTCCCCCATTTCCACCCCCCCACCAGTGTCAAAGGGTAGCAGTAATCCTTGTCCAAACTGATTCTGTCTATCTTAAAATAGAAGCTCACTATTACTGGTGCCAGGTTTACTGATTTTTAATGGGCTTTGAAATTGTTTTGCTATGTTTTTATTTCAGATTTCCAGCATGCACGGTATTTTGCTTTTATTTGAAAACGTTACACTTTTTCTCTCTCTGTCAACTAGAGGATTAGCAGGGTAAATAAATGGGGTTATGGAGATAGGACCTCGGTGCAAGCTTGATGGGCCGAATGGCCTCCTTCTGGTGAAACCGAAAGATCCCATCGGTGGGTAGGGCCAGGAAATTTCAGCCAAACTTGTCTCTTTGTGCAAATATCAAATTTGTGGGTTGGATAAATTGACTCCGGGTACTGATTTACTAGTTATGAAACAAATTGATTGATTGTGGCCTGTCATGGACACTGCCAAGAACCCATCTCTGTCTCCAGTTCTGTTGATTTCCATCACTTTGCTGCACCTGCAATCCATACTCTGGCCTTGTCTGTATGGAGTCTGTAAGTTCTCCCCATGTCTGTGTGGGTTTCCTCTGGGTTGTTGAGGGGTGGGGAGGAGGGGTGCTCCAGTTTCCTCCCAAGATGTGTAGATTAGGTGGATTAACCATGCTAAATTGCCTGCTAGTGTCCAAAGATGTGCAGGTTAGGTGAATTGGCTATGCTAAATTGCCCCTGAGTGTCCAAAGATGGGCAGGTTAGATGAATTGGCCATGTTAAATTGACCCTTAGTGTGCAAAGATATTCAAGTCAGATGGATTAGCCATGGTAAATTGTCCCTTAGTGCCCAAAGATGGGCAAGTTAGGTGGATTGGTCATGCTAAATTCACCCTTAATGCCCAAAGATGTGAAGGTCAGGTGGATTAGCCAGGGTAACTTGCCACTTAGTGTCCAAAGATGGGCAGGTTAGATGGATTGGCCATTGGTCAATTGCCCCTTAGTGTCCTAAAGTATGTATTTAGGGGGATTGACAATGCTAAATTGTCCCTTAGTATCCCAAGATGTGTAGGTTAGGTGGATTGGTCATGCTAAATCTCCCCCTAGTGTCCCAAAATGTGCAGATTAGTGGATTGACCATGATAAATTGCCCCCTAGTATCTGAAGATGTGCAGCTTAGGTGGATTGGCCATGGGGATATGGCGAGCGGGGTGAGTGGGTGGGCCCGGGTGAGATATTGAGTCAGTGCAAACTTGTTGGGCCAAATGGCCTCCTTCTGCACTGTAGGAATTTTATGATATTAAAAAGAGGTGACAGCCTGTTGGTCCTGGATGATCCACCATTGTGTTGCTTCTCTCTGCTCCTTTTCTTGCACCTAGCTTGCACTGCTGTACATCCAGCTAACATTCTGCTACAGGTTATACATAGGGTATGTGGGAACAGTGCTGATATGGGAGTTCACACTAGTCCAATATATTGTGGTCCAACTAAAGTCTTGCTGAAATATAAATGTCATTGCTATTTGATGAATCATATTGAAGAAGCATATTGGTAAGATCGCCCCCAGAGTATTTTCTTGGCATGAAGATAACTGCAAGTGTTACATCATAAGAGAGATGGAGGCTGCATCTAGAATCATTGAATCCCTGCAGAGCAGAAGTATTAGCGGAGTTGAGGGGGTTGAGCTATGAGGAGAGGCTGAATAAACTAGGCTTGTACTCATTAGAGTTTAGAAGAATGAGGGGAGATCTCATTGAGACGTATAAGATGATGAATGGGATGGATAGGATAGAGGTGGAGAGACTCTTCCCGCTCAGAAAGAACAGTAGGACTAGGGGGCACAGCCTCAAGATAAAGGGGGGGCGGTTTAGAACGGAGTTGAGGAGGAACTTCTTCACTCAAAAGGGTGGTGAATCTCTGGAATTCTCTGCCCGTTGAAGTGGTGGAGGCTGCCTCGCTAAATATTTTTAAGACGCGGGTTGATGGGTTTTTGATAGGAGAGGGGATTAAGGGTTATGGGGAGAGGGCGGGAATGTGGAACTGAGCAGCGACAGATCAGCCATGATCTTATTGAATGGCGGGGCAGGCTCGAAGGGCTAGATGGCCTACTCCTGCTCCTATTTCTTATGTTCTTATGTAGAAGGAGGTCATTTGGCCCATTGAGTCTGCACCAGCCACAATCCCAGCTGTGTCCTATCCCCATAACCCCCTGCATTTACCCTTGCTCGCCCCCCTCCGACACTAAGGGGGGTGAAGAACAGAGAAAACATTCGGAGGCATTGAAACCATTTTTCAAATGCAGGGAGGAAAAAGCCAATTGGAAGAAATAGCAAAACTCTCTGCGAAAGTAGCATAGGGAGAGCTGAACAGTCCTTGGACAGAATGGAGAGCTGATAAGGTTAAGTACTATTGTAACAATAGAATTTTGCCGCCAGCACAAGCACTTTAAGAACATTCTTTTATTTTCCACTTCACTGGAGTGCACTTCCCATTTATTCTTGATGTCATGCAATTCTTGGCAACTACAGTTACAAACCATCACCGGCTTTCCATTACAGCACAGTGACTTCCATGAATAGGTCAGTCAGGTGCGAGTGATTTGTATGAAGTAGCTCTTTCAACTCGTTCGCCAGGTTTGAGGTCTATAGTAGGTGAAATTGTTGTTCAGAGCAGCAGAACTTACCAGGCGGTTTGTAAAACAGGTTGTAGCTCCATTGACATCAATCTTAAGATGGATTTACTTCAAATCGTAAAATCCCTACAGTGCAGAAAGAGGCCATTCGGCACATCGAGGATGCTCTGACAACAATCCCACCCAGGCCCTATTCCTGTAACCCCACATATTTACCCTGCCAACCCCCTGATATTAAGGGGCAATTTGGTATGACCAATAACCTTAACCTGCACATCTTTTGGACTGTGGGGGTAAACCTGAGCACCCAGAGGAAACCTACGCAGACATGGCGAGAACATGCAGACTCGACGCAGTTAGCTGAGGCCGGAATTGAACACGGGTCCTTGGCGCTGTGAGGCAGCAGTGCTAACCACTGTGTCACCATGCTACCAGGAAGTCTTCTGGCTTAGTAGGTAGTCCCTCCACCCCTGAGCCAGAAGCCTTGTGTCCAAGTCCACTCCAGAACTTAATTGCGACAAAGCAGGTTGATAATCTTTCCAACGTGCCTCAGACAGGGAAGAGTGACTTCCTTGTCAGCCATGTTTGATATGGAGTGGTGCTGTGTAGCTACAACCACCTCTCTCACTCTTTAAGAGAGAGAGACATGTCTACAGTCCCTCCTGGATGATAGAGGGAGGCAGCGGCATTATGGTATTGTCAGGAGGTGAGTAATCTTGAGACCCAATTTAACACTCTGGGGATCCAGGTTCAAATCCCATCAGGTTTGATGGTGACATTTGAATTCAATAAAAATCAGGAATTACAAAGTCTAATGTTGACCATGAAACCATTTTCAATTGTCGTAAACACTCATCAAGTTCACTAATGCCTCTTAAGGAAATCTGCCATCTGTACCTTGTCTGAACTACATGTAACTCCAGATCTGCAGCAATATTTGATTTGGTTTATTATTGTCACATGCATTAACATACAGTGAAAAGGATTATTTCTTGCATACTATACAGACAGAGCATAGCATTCATAGAGAAGGAAACGAAAGAGTGCAGAATGTAGTGTTACAGTCATAGCTAGGGTGTGGAGAAAGATCAACTTAATACAAGAAAGGCCCATTCAGAAGTCTGATGGCAGTGGGGAAGAAGCTGCTCTTGAGTCAGTTGGTACATGACCTCAGACTTTTGTGTCTTTTTCCTGATGGAAGATGGTGGAAGAGAGAATGTTCAGGATGTGTGGGGTCCTTAATTATGCTGGCTGCTTTTCCGAGGCAGCGGGAAGTGTAGACAGAGTCAATGAATGGGAGGCTGGTTTGTGAGATGGATTGGGCTACATTCATGACCTTTTGTAGTTTCTTGCGGCCTTGGACAGAGCAGGAGCCATACCAAGCTGTGATACAATCAGAAAGAATGCTTTCTATGGTGCATCTGTAAAAGTTGGTGAGAGTCGTAGCAGACATGCCAAATTTCCTTAGTCTTCTGAGAAAGTAGAGGCGTTGATGGGCTTCTTAATAGAGTGTTGGCATGGGGGGGATCAGGAACAGGTTTGTTGGTGATATGGACACCTCAAGCTCTTGAATGTGGTTGACACTTAAATAGCCTCAGTTCAAGGATAATTAGGGATGGGCAAGAAATGGTGGCCCAGGGCCCATAACTAAAAAATGGCTAACCACAGAGTTCACAACATGGCATGAAACCATTTGACCAAATGGTTTTAATCTGTGTTTATCCTCTACATCAACCTCCTCCCTCCCCGTTTCATCTATCAGCATATCCTTCAATTTCTTTCTCTCTTATGTATTTCTTTCACTTTCTCTCAAAGGCATCAATATTATTCACCTCAAACTGATAGCCAGTTCCCCATTAACACCACTATCTGAATAAAGGAGCTCCTTTGGAATCTCCAAATAGAATTGTATTTTTTAATTCATTCAGGGGTGTCACTGGCTGGCCAGTATTCATTGCCCATCCCTAGTTGCCCTTGAAGGGCAGTTGAGAGTCAACCACATTGCTGTGGGCTCTGGAATCACACATAGGCCAAACCATGTAAGGATGACAGATTTCCTTCCCTAAAGGATATTAACGAATCAGATGGGCTTTCCTGACAATCAAAGGTTTCATAGCCATCAGCAGACTCTTAATTCTAGATTTTTTTTTATTGAATTCAAATTCCACCATCTGCCATGGTGGGATTCGAACCCCAGAACATTAGCTGAGTTTCTGGATTAATAGTTGAGTGATAATGCCACTGCGCCATTGCCTCCCCCATTCACCACTATCTTATATTTATGGAACCCTGAGACTAATTTTATTTGCTATGTCCTCGAGACATTTGCCAACAGTTAGATTTCATTTGCTTTTGATCATCCAAAGCTGGGGAATCTGAGGAGTTGTGGAGTCATGGAGTCATTGAGATTTACAGCATAGAAACTGACCCTTCGGCCTAACTTGTCCATGTCACCCAGTTTTTACCATTAACCCAGTTTTTACCACTAAGATAGACCTAGTTGCTTACAATTGGCCCATATCCCTCTATACTTATTTTACCCATGTAACTGTCTAAATGTCTTTTAAAAAACAGGAAGAGGAAATCACCTTCTTAAAATAAAAGAAAATACATTTCACAATGTTTATCAGTAGAAAACACAGACCCGTGAAATTCCAGCATTTAGTGTTTTCAATTCACGTCTCCAATATATGTTTTCTTATATCATAACAAGATGAAGGTATTCATCAATGCCCATGCATACAAAAGCAGATAGAGAAAGACCAACTGGTCCATCAGGCCTGTCCCATATAGTCGCGCTACAACTCAGGCACATCATCACCCTCACATGCCCCCACCTCCTTTCCCTAACTGACCAACTATGAGTTATCCTGGGAGAGGTGCTATCACTGATCTCCTTCGAGACTCAGGACAGGTTATGTTCACTTTATTTCAAGCAAATGCAGGGAGAACACGACTTCAGAGAAAGGTTTCTGAAGTAGGCTCAAGGAATCTTGACACACAGTGAAAAACCACGTCAGTGGTGTAATGTTTTGAATTCCAGCATTGTCTATTTTAGATCCACATTAAACAATCTACAGACACTATAAATTGCAAAAAATTGCAATAAGGTGCAAAAATCTAGTACAGATTGAAACAATGTATCAGGCAAAAACAACAGGGTTGCTTTGGTAACAGGCTTTAGGTATTTGAATCAGAACATGTTTTTGAATTTTAACCAAATCAATTTAAAATAGGCATTTGTATAGCAGCAGCCTATCAGATTTGAATTTGGTATTTTGATAACCTGTAAACCAATCCTGTTGTAGGGTGTCATTGTGGCATAAAGGCTATAGTTCCCAGCTCCAAACAGCCAGACAGTCACTGTCTCTGCCAGAAAACTGCCACAGCTCTCAGCTAGTGAGGGAGACATGGACAGTCACAGTCTCTGCCAGTGTAACAGCCACACTTATGGCTTAAGAGAAAGCCTCATTTCATCGCAGAACAACGGAAGATAGGAGAAGTCAACAAAGAGAAAAATAAGATTCTGGGAAGTCGATAAGCCTGACTGCATTGTGAGCGTGACAATAAAGATTCTTTCTTTTGTTGTTGGTTAATAAGTGGGAATTGTAATTATCTAAACAGCATTCCATTTTATTTGGTGTGTTAATAGTTTAATGAATCTGTTCACTGTTAGTTAGATAAAATAAAATGTTACTTGTTTTTTTTAAAGAGAGAGGCTCAGGAAGTTATTTTGATTTAAACACTAAATATCACTGTGGGCAGATGGTACTATTTCTCACGCACCCTTTAATATATTATGAAAGGGAAGTATTGTCTTTGAGTGGTTGAGTTTGTTGAGAGGAGATCACCCTCCCCTTCATAACATTACATACATTTTTACTGAAGTTTTACAACTCCTGAAGTGAAGACATGTGTTACCAAGGGATCTGTAATTTAGTGAAGTTAAAAATAATGAAGCAGAAAAAAATTGCTGTTGCCTGGCAACAGAGGTTCAGAGATATACAGAGAGACGTGAAGCACAGAAGGGTGGTCAGTTTGCATGTGTATAACAGAGAGTGCGGGCAGAAGGTCTAATACCTCTAGTAAGAAAGCCCACAGGCCTCTTAGGGAACTATGTTTATGGAATTAATGTTTTTACTCTGAAGTTGGAGTAAAAACCACTTTCAAGTTTTTTGGGGGTGCCTCAGGGGGAGATACCACCTGAAGAAAAACATCTACTGAATGATCAGAAATCCATCTGGAGAAAACTGTTCGAAACTCAGCAAACCCAAGCATGAAACCCTGGTGTTGAGACAGTGGTAAATCTTCACTGGGGTTTTGTGTCAGTAAGGGTTTCCTGGGATAAAAGGAATAATGTGAGTTTGTAGCACTTTTCTGCTATCTGTATTGAATCTTTCCAACTCTTTTGCCTCATGTAATATAGTTCATTCTCTCTTGTTTAGTAATTTTTTTATTTTTTGTGTTGGCAGTGGACTGGCAGAATCTTGTGAATGCGTTCAGTAACTGACCTCCACTGTTTAAAAAAAACAAATGGTGAAATCTTGCTGCTGTTCATGCTGGCGGGATTTTACAGTCCCACCGACAGTGCTTGGCTACCATGGGATTCCTGATGGTGAGGGGGTGCTTTCAATGGGAAACCCTGTTGGCAACGGCAGGACTGTAAAATCCCAGCACCTCCCACCACTATGAGATACACCGCGGGGAGGCCAGAAAATCTCTCACAAAGTTAGGATTAATCAAACCATGTTACCCTTTTGTCTAATATTAACGTTAGTTAGGATCACAATAACACTGTTAATAATCTGAAATCTACATTAGATACAAAACCGCATTCTTTTTTCCCTGAAGAAAGAAAATCTGGGATTGAATTTTCCAGTCCTTCCCGTCGGTGGATCTTCCAGTTCTGCCAACAGTGACCTCCTACGACGGGTTCCCTGGCTGCGCTTCCGGCGAGCAACACAAATGGCCATTGACTTCAGCGGGACTGGAGAACCCCGCCAGCAGCCAATAGCAAGCCACCTCTGGTACTGGAAAACCCGTCGCAAGGGCGGGGGAAAGGTCTGGAAAATTCTGCCTGTCCCTTAGAGAAAACATCTGCCGATGGGTACAGCACTGCAACTGGAAATCCAGTCCGCTGCAAATCTTTCAGCTGTCCCTCCGCAAACATTAATTACTTTGCAGGTCACAAAAATAAAGTCTGTTTGAGATTGGGTGGGCGAATTTTCAAATCAAATGAAGCATATTGATGGGAAACTTCTATTGAAATAAAACTACATGTGGGAATCGAATGACACTTCAAGCTCTAAGTCTTGCCTGTTATTTCAGTGAAGGCGTCACCAGCAGATAAATATTACAAGTCGAAAAGATACACAATTAATCTCAACCGCATTACGGGTTGGATTTTTCCGGAAATTGGCAGGTGGGGAAAGCAGCATTGATGCCACCGAAAGCTACAGTGACTTTCTCTGCCTCATAGTCCCACATTTAGGAAAAAAAACATGCAAGAGGAGCGTCCCACGCTGTTTCGCTGGCAAGCAGCCTCTAATTTGTAGCAACTTAGTCTCTCGAGGATTAGGCAGCCATTTTTAAAGTGCGAAGGGCTTCACTGTGGACCCCTGCCCCTCCCCCACACCCCTCCCCGCACTCTCATAGAATCATAGAAACCCTACAGTGCAGAAGGAGGCCATTCAACCCATCGAGTCTGTACTAGCAACAATCCCACCCAGGCCCTAGCCCCATAACCCTATGTATTTACCCTGCCACTCCCCCTGACACAAAGGGGCAATTTAGCATGGCCAATCAACCTATCTCTTGGACTGTGGGAGGAAACTGGAGCACCCGGAGAAAAACCACGCGGACACGGGGAGAATGTTCAGACTCCAGACAGACAGTGACCCGAGGCCGGAATTGAACCCGGGTTCTTGGCACTGTGAGGCAGCAGTGCTAACCGTTGTATAGCGTGCAAGAAGCAATATCTTTCAATGTATTCCAATACGCAGCGCCACCCGAAACAATGCAGGAAACCGAGTGACAGTGAGATCAAAGTGTCGGGGGGGGGGGATTGCAGTTTGAAGAATTATAATGGCGAGCGAGTGGCGACTTGAGGGGTCACACTCGCAGTGGACAGATGGAGGTTTCCACAAAATGTTCACCCAATCTGTGTTTGGTCTCCAGTGTAGGGTGGGATTTTGCAGTCATGCTTGCCCTGAGACCAAAAATTCCCATCTGAGATCAGCAGAACCTTTTAAATGATCTGTCAAATACCCCATCCTACCCACGATGATCACTGCAGCAGGACTGGAAAATTTACCCCCTACTCTTTCTAATTTGTGTGTCTCTGCACTCTGGTTAAGAAAACCCACCAATGCCTCTACTTTCTCAGGAGACTAATGAAATTTGGCATTCCGCTCGATTCTCACCATTTTTACAGATACATCATAGAAAGCATTCTTTCTGGTTGTATCACAGCTTGGTATGACACCTGCTCTGTCCAAGGCCGCAAGGAACTACAAAGGGTCGTGAACATCTCCCTATCCATCACCCAAGTCAGCCTCCCATCCATTGACTCTGTCTACACTTCCCACTGCCTCAGTAAAGCAGCCAGCATAATTAAGGACCCCACGCACCCCGGGCATTCTCTCTTCCACCTTCTTCCATTGGGAAAAAGATACAAAAATCTGAGGTCACGTACCAGCAGACTCAAGAACAGCTTATAGTGCAGAAAGAGGCCCTTCGGCCCATTGAGTCTGCACCGAACACAATCCCACCCAGGCCCTACCCCCATACCCCCACATATTATACCCACTAATCCCTCTAACCTACGCATCCCTGGACACTAAGGGGCAATTTCTTAGCATAGCCAATCAACCTAACCCGCACATCTTTGGACTGTGGGAGGAAACCGGAGAAAACCCATGCAGACACAAGGAGAATGTGCAAACTCCACACAGACAGTGACCCGAGCCAAGAATCAAACCCAGGACCCTGGAGCTGTGAAGCAGCAGCGCTAACCACTATGCTACCACGCCGCCCAGCTTCTTCCCTGCTGCCGTCAGACTTCTGAATGGACCTACCTTGTATTAACTTGATGTTTCTCTCCATCCTAGCTATGAATTTAGCATTATATTCCGCAGCCTCTCCTTTCCTTCTCCCCTATGTACTCTACGAACAGTATGCGTTGTATAGAGCGCAAGAAACCATACTTTTCACTGTATACCAATACGTGCAACAATAATAAATCAAATCAAATCAAATGCTTCATACGGGGCAAGGACAGCCACTGAGAATAAACGAGAGATTGTAAAAATCAATAGCAATGTATTATGTTTGCTTGTAAAATATGGGAATGAAATGGTAGAACATCTTCAATATTTAATTAGCTAACACATCCATTTCCCCTCAACAATACCACTTGGAATCACATTGCTAAAATAGCACCAACAAATATAGTTGACTTATCAACGTCAAATTGTTGCCTCAGACTGATGAGTCCGTTCTTTGAACATCAACAGATTTTATTCACCGTATGAATCTTGCTGACTAATCTCCCCTTTAACTGACAGAAGACACTTCAGATTTCCAGCATCTGCAGTATTTTAGTTTCAACGCCGAATACTACAGTGTAGAAAAGGCCTTTTGGCCCATCAAGTCTGCACCGATGCATGAAAGGCCCTGATCTGCCCAGCTAATCCCATTTCGCTGAGGGAGAATTTAGCACGGCCAATGTGCCTAACAAGCCCGTCTTTTGGACTGTGGGAGGAAACCGGAGTACCCAGAGGAAACTCACGCAGACACGGGTAGAACATGCAGATTTCACACAGGCAGTGACGCAAGCCAGGAATCGATACCAGGATGCTGGAGCTGTGAGGCAACAGTGCCAACTAATGTGTCGCCCCTGGGTGAACACAGATGTGAAATAATTGTTCAAAAATCACCAATGTCCTCTGCCTCCACCCACAGAGTTCCCCCTTTGTCCTTAATGGGCTCCACTCTTTCCCTGGTTATCCTCATATTGCTGCTTAATTCATTCCTACTTATCTCCCAAGGACGCCAATCTTGAAGAAGTTCTGCTTTTCTCTCTGACGGGATATTTGTTCATCTCTTCAATATTGTTTGCCATCACTATGTTCTATAACCCTTCTTGAGTTTGATGCGGTGCCTATGGGTTCGGGAGAAAGGTCACAGATCTGAAGTGTTAATTTGATTTCTCTCACCACAGATCTGCCAAGTATTTCTGGTATTTTCTGTTTTTATTTCACATTTTCAACATGTCCAGTATTTAGATTTTGGCTTAGCTTGTGGTGCAGTAAGACAGACTTTCATCTATTTCCATCGTTAATTGATTTGATTTGATTTTTTATTGTAACATGTACTCGGATACAGTAAAAAGTATTGTTTTACAGACAAAACGTACCATTCATGGCGGAGAAGGAAAGGAGAGGGTTCAGAATGTCGTGTTACAATCATAGTTAGGGTGCGGAGAAAGATCAGCTTGGTGTAAGGTAAGTCCTTTCTGGTCGCCTCACTATAGGAAAGACGTAGAAGCTATTGAAAGGGTACAGGGGAGATTTACAAGGATGTTGCCTGGACTGGGAGGCATGCCTTATGAAGTTAGGTTGAGGGAGCTGGGTCTCTTTTCCCTGGAGAGACGAAGGTTGAGAGGCGACCTGATAGAGGTTTATAAAATGATGAGAGGAATAGATAGGGTGGATTCTCAGAGGCTATTTCCCTGGGTTGAAATGGTCGCGACGAGAGGACACAGATTTAAGGTGCGGGGAGGAAAGTACAGAAGTGATGTTAGGGGTAAGTTTTTCACTCAGAGGGTGGTGAGTGAGTGGAATCGGCTGCTGTCAGTGGTGGTGGAGGCGAACTCGCTGGGGTCTTTTAAAAGACTTCTGGATGAGTATATGGGGTTTTATGGGATTGGGGGTTATAGATAGGTGTTGATGTGATCGGCGCAACTCATGGGCCGAAGGGCCTGTTTGTGCTGTAGTGTTCTATGTTCTATGTAAAAGTCTGATGGCAGCAGAGAAAAAGCTGTTCTTGAGTTATTCATTGAATGGGTCACTAATCTGTGGCCGAGGGCCTTAAAGCTTGATGGGCACACTCCATATCAAACATGGTTGACCAGTTCTTACCAGCAGCTAGTGACATGTTGGGAAGGATTTTCAGGTTGACACACTCTACCTGCTTGACCGTGTTATGAACACACCTTCCTTGGCCATCAGGTTTTGGAGTGGGACTTCTGGCTCAGAGCAATGGGCAAAGAACAAAGCAAAGTACAGCACAGGAACCTCCTAGCCCAAACCAGTAATGGTGCCCGCCTAAACTAAAGCCATATACACCTCCATTCCTATCCTATTCATGTATTCATCCAGTTTCCCCTTAAATCTGCTATCATATCTGCTCCCACCCACTGTACTACAGACCCTGTGCATAACAGTTTATAGACCTATTTAACACTGCGCCTTGAAAATGTAGGATAGCTTTAGGAGTTGAAATGCTACCAGTGGTAATATAATACGGTAACAGTATACAGTACAGGCAGTAGAATTATCACATGCTCCAAGCATACAATGCTCTGGTTAAACATGGTTAAATATGCATATGTGAAGGTGCACCCCATATAACATCACAGTGGCCAGTACACTCTCAGCACTCGCATGTTTGAAAGTGGCATGGCGACACAGTGGCCAGTGCTGCTGCCTCACAGTGCCAACGACCCAGGTTCAATTCCCACCTCGGGTGACTATCTGTGTGGAGTCTGCATGTTCTCCCCATGTCTGCGTGGGGTTTCTTCTGGGTGCTCTGATTTCCTCCCACAGTCCGAAAGACGTGCAGATTAGCTGGATTAGAACCATAGAACCATACACTACAGAAGAGGCCCTTTGGCCCATCGAGTCTGTACTGACACACAAGACACACCCGAACTCCCACCTATTCCCATCTACCAGAGCTTAGCCTATAGCCTTCAATATTATGACTTGCCAGGTGCTCATCCAGGTACCTCTTAAAGGATGTGAGACAACCCACCTCTACCACCCTCCTGGGCAGCGCATTCCAGACCATCACCATCCTCTGGATAAAAAAGATTTTCCCCACAGTCCCCCCAAACCATGGATTAGCTGCGCTAAATTGCCCTTTAGTTTCCCAAGATGTGTAGGTTAGGGGAATTAGTGAGGTAAATGCGTGAGGTTATGGGGATAGGGCCTTGGTAAAACATTCTGTTGGACAATTGGTGCAGACCCAATGGGCCAAATGGCCTCATTTTGCGCTGTAAAGATTCTATGATTCTATGAATGTTAGAATACTTGAAAATAGCTTTTCTTAGTTCATGCATAGATAAAATACTTGGACCTGGCTGCATTTCTCATTAAGTACAGAGTGCATTCCACAACCAGGTAAAGCTTTAATTATGGACAGAACGGGCATTTTGACATGTCTACCGATGCATTGATAGATACAATCAGATTCCTGCAGATTAATTTGCCGTGCATAAACCATTAATAAGACTTCCCAGCATTCCAAGGCTCTTTGACCTTTACACAAACGTTTTGCAATTCAAATTGGCACAACCACACAAAATGGAGGTGAAAATGTATGCAAATCTACCAATCAAAATACAATGTCAAAGGCACAGGATAAAACACAAGTAACTGAGGTATTTGTAGAGAGAGGGAGAGAGCCGTCAGTAAATCCAGATAACATTTGGGTAAAACACGAATAGCCCCACCATGGTGTTAAAGAACATAAGAACTAAGAACTGGAGTAGGTCATAAAACCATAAGCCCATAAGATATAGGAGCAGAATTAGGCCATTCAGCCCATCAAGTCTACTCCACCATTCAATCATGGCTGATACTTTTCTCATCCCCATTCTCCTGCCTTTTCCCCATAACCCCTAATCCTCTTATTAATCAAGAACCTATCCATCTCTGCCTTAAAGACACTCAATGACCTGGCCTCCACAGCCTTCTGCGGCAAAGAGTTCCACAGATTCACCACTCTCCTGCTGAAGAAATTCCTCCTCATCTCTGTTTTAAAGGATTATCTCTTTTGCCTGAGGTTGTGCCCCCTGGTTCTTGTTTTTCCTGCTGGTGGAAACATCCTCTCCACGTCCACTCTATCCAGGCCTCGCAGTATCCTGTAAGTTTCAATAAGATCCCCCCTCATTCTTCTAAACTCCAACAAGTACAAACCCAGAGTCCTCAGCCATTCCTCATTCATCATTTGGCCTATTCAATCAGGCCATGGCTACCTCCCCATCTCCCCAAAATTTCTTTATCCTCCTATTACCCTCAAATCTAGTGAGTTCTTTCTTATTCGTTAGAAGTGGGCATCACTGACTGGGCCAGCATTTGTTGTCCATCCTTATTTGCCCTTGACTGGGTAAATAAGGGCTTACTTGGGCATTTCAGAGGGCAGTTAAGGGCATTGGCTCTGGAGTCCTTTTTTTATTTGTTCGTGGGACATGGGCGTCACTAACTGCCCAGAATTTAAATTGAAGGGTGGAATGGAGGCATAGTGGTTAGCACTGCTGCTTCACAGCGCCAGGAACCCAGGTTGGATCCCTGGCTTGGGTCATTGTCTGTGCGGAGTCTGTACATTCTCCTTCCGTCTACATGGGTTTCCTCCGAATGCTACGATTTCCTCCGTAAGTTGCGCTGGTTAGATGCATTGGCCGTATTAAATTCTCCCTCAGTGTTCCCGATCAGGCGCTGGAGTGTGGCGACGAGAGGACTTTCAGAGTAACTTCATTGCAGTGTTAATGTAAGCCTACTTGTGACACTGATAAATTAACTTTACATTTACTTTGCTTTATTGCTCGTCCCTAGTTGGCCTTGGGAAGCAGTCGCGATTCAATCACAGTATTGAGTCACATGTAGGCCAGACCAGGTAAGGATAGTCGATTTCTTTTCCCAAAGGACATTAGTGAACCAGATGGGTTTTTCCAACAATCGACAATGCTTTCATGGTCATCAGTAGATTCTTAATTCCGTATATTTTTAATTGAATTCAAATTCCACCATCTGCCTTGGCGGGCTTTGAACCCGGGTCCCCAGAACATCGGCTGAGTTTCTGGATTAATAGTCTAGTGATAATACCACTAGGCCATTGCATCCCCCATCTGTTGGCCAAACTAGCCAAGGATGGCAGATTTCCCTCCCTAAAGAACATTCACGAACCAGATGGGTTTTCCCAACAATCGACAATGCGTGATTGTCTGTATGGAGTCAGCACGTTCTCCCCGTGTCTGCATGGGTTTCCTCCGGGTGCTCCGATTTCCTCCCATACTCTAAAGATGTGCAGGTTTAGTGGATTGGCCATGCTAAATTAACCCTCTGTGTTGGGGGACTAGCTAGGGTAAATGCATGGGGACATGAGGATAGGGCCTGGGTGGAATTGTGGTCGGTGTTGATGCACTGAATGGCCTCCTTCTGCACTGTAAGGCCCTATGATTCTATATTTCATGGTCATCAGTAGACTTCTAATTCTAGTTTTCACTGAATGCAAATTTCTCCATGTACTGTGGTGGGATTCGAACCCAAATCATTAATCCTAGAGGATAACTCTGAGCCCCTGAATTGCCATAACACCACTGCCTATTATGCTGATAAGTGAGACTGGAACTGTGGAAAACTGGGTTAATATTTATAGTAATTTGATCGTGATGTTCACCATGATGTAACAGCGATAGCAGCAGACATGTAGGAGAAACTGGGAAGGTGAGATGGGCTGGTCTGTACAAAAATGCTTCTCATGTGTACTGAGAAGCTTAGAACGTGCGAGAGTGTGAACAAAGGAGTTTTTGGAGAAAGTGGAAACCAAACCACAAACCAGGAGGGACATGTGGCACCATTACACCAGCATGGACCAAAATGGCCCAGCCCTTTACTTATATGAAATGAAAGTGTCCCTTGACTACTGATGCAAGAATCATACAATCGTTATAGTTTAAAGACTGAAGATAGGCTGGGATAACATAGGAAATGGAGCAGGAGGAGGCCATTTGGCCCTTTGAGACTGCTCCGTCATTCATTATGATCGCAGCTGGACATCCAACTCAGTAGCCTGATCCCACCTTCCCGCCATATCCCTTGATCCCCTTCGGCCCAAGTGCTATATCTAACTCTCATAAATAATTTTAAGAGCTCCAGGAGGCTCACCCATGCGAGCTCCAAGCCTGAGGGATTGGCCAATCTCATGGAGGGAAACATCCAGCTGCACTCGGAGTGGATGCAAGAGCAATGTCCTGGCCAGGAAGGGGTTAAAACCTCCCTCGGTAGCTTGGATCAGTCTGCTCAGAGTACGAACGATGACATATGAGGAGTTGTGTCCCCATAACAGGGTCTCACTGTTGGACCAGCGGTTGTTGTTGGATGAACCAAGGTTTTTACAACAATCACCAAGAGTTTCATGGTCGCCATCAAATGCTTCATTCCAGATTTCAATAGAATTGAAATTTCACCATCTGCCGTGGGGACGTTCAAATCCGGATCCCTACAGTATTACCCTGGGTCCCTGAATTACTGGTTCAGTGACAACGCCATGGCACAGTGGTTAACACTGCTGCCTCACAGTGCTAGAGACCCGGGTTCGATTCCCAGCTCGGGTCACTGTCTGTGCAGAGTCCACACATTCTCCCCATGCCTGTGTGGGTTTCCTCCGGGTGCTCCGATTTCCTCCCTGAAAGACGTGCTTGTTAGGTCCAATGGCCATGCTAAGTTCTCCCTCAGTGTACCCAAACAGGCAACTAGAGGATTTTCACAATAACTTCATTGCACTATTAATGTAAGCCTACTTGTGACATTAATAAATAAACATTAAAAAATACCACCAGGTCCCTACCTCCTCTCAGGGGAAGCAAAGAATAGAAATGTGCACTGATAGGTGAGGAGGGATGGGAAAAACTTGTGTGGATCATAAACATTGGCCAAATGGTCTATTCTTGCGCTGTTCGTTCTATGTAACTTTATGGTGGAATTTTCCAGCTGCGGACATCCCAAGACTGGAAATTCCCACCCAAGGTCAACGGAACTTTGCACGGTCCATTGAATTTTCCACCTGGAGTGGCAGGACAGGAAACTTCCGTCCACTGCCTCACACCAAACCATTCTCACCATTGCATTTAATTATTTCATCTTCATCCAAAGATGGAGACTGGGATTCTCCCATCCCTTTCGCCCCTCCACCCACTGCCAGTAAGGATGGAGAATTTGGCGCTCAGCCAAAACTTCACTCACTGCAGCGGGACTGGAGAATCCCAGTTGCCGGCGAGATTGGAAAACTCTGGCCATAATGATCTCCAATGATGAGGTGCTCTGTAAACTAACTCTATTCACTTAATTATATCTCAAACGTTGCCGATTAACTGCTTTCTGGTTTTATTTTGCTTGAATTGCAAAAATTCAAGCAATGAATTTGGTCCATAAATATGAAGGTATGAACCATTTGTATTTACTGTTTATGGAAATCCTGGGTGAGTTGGAGATTTTTTTTTCTCTCTGCGCTTCGTATAACAAGGTTAGAAAGCAATTTAAAATGTTGCTGCACTTGGTTCCCAAAACAAATATTTGTCCTACCTTCAGATAAAGAACTTACAGCAAATCAGAATACTTATCAGGATTCCACTGCACAGAATCATCTATCGTAAAACCCAATGTGATAGCAAACAGGAATAAAAATAATATTTAACACAAAGAAAAGTATTTTGGGGGAAGACAGTTGTTCAGTGGGAAATATCACTGGCCTAACAATCTAGGGGCTCAGGCTAATTCCTTGGGATCTGGGTTCAAATCCCACCATGGCAACTGGTGGAATTAACTCAATCTAGTTATTGTAGTGATGAACATGAAATTATCGTTAACTGTCGTAATAACTAATCCCGTTTACTAATGCCCTTTTGGGAAAGGAAATTTGCCATCATGTGATGCAGAAACATATCAAAGCCTGCAATACAAACCCACACTATCCTCTGGATGATGACTTGTCCTGAACAATTGTTGGAAATATGTAACAAGCAAAATTTCTACAACTACCTGTGAGTGGTCCAATTCACATCGATTGCTCTAGTGACAGACTGAGCACTCCTGCTCTATGATTGCAGTCACAATATTTATTTTTTTTCTATTCTTTCATGGGATGTGGGCATCACTGGCTAAGATAGCATTTATTGCCAACTGCCCCTTACAGGCAGCACGGTGGCACAGTGATTTGCGCTGCTACCACACGGCACCAGTGACCCAGTTTCAAATTAAGTTACAACAACAAGGCAAGACTGTCAGCAATTCAAACAAGGCCTCATTTGGGGTCAGCAGTTGCACTTTCAGGAAAGAGACTAATCTAACTTTGTGTCAGTTTCATAACCACTGCATTCCAGGCTAGGACACAGGATGAAACAAAGACAAGTTACCACGACAAGTAACAAAAACAAGATATGTTGACATATTATGTGAAGGAGACGGTTTTCTCTTGGATACGAAAGGGCAAAGAGCTGTGCTATTGTTGGTATACTACGCAAATGAAGGATTATAAATTCTATTGATTGAAAGTATGTGCCAAGCTGTAAGACTATTGGTGCCTTAACTGGCATGTTCTCTCCCATTGGCTAAAATGTGCTATAACTGACACTGTTTGCAGAAGTGGAGGGCAGCACAGTGGCTTAGTGATTAGCCTCACAGTATCAGGGACCCAGGTTCGATTCCCAGCTTGGGTTGCAGTCTGACCGGAGGTTGCACATTGTCCCCATGTCTGTGTGTGCTCCAGTTTACTCCCATAGTCCGAAAGATGTGAAGGTTAGGTGGATTGGCCATGCTGATTTTCCCCTTAGTGCCAGGGGGGCTAGCAAGGGTAAATGCATAGGGCCTGGGTGAATTGTGGTTGGTGCACTGTCTACACTGTAAGATTCTATGAACTCTGTTAGAACACCAAAGTGAAATTCGCTGTGCCTGTTCTCCTTGCTAGCAGGTAACTAAAGCTTATAAGATTTGAGTACTCACCATGCATTGTTTGGTTAATCCTCAACACTGGCCTTGAGTGACTGTCTGGAGTTTGCATGTTCTCCCCATGTCTGCATGGGTTTCCTCCCACAATCCAAAGATGTGCGGGTTAGATGGATTGGCCATGCTCCTTAGTGTCAAGGGGATTAACAGGGTAAATATGGGGGGTTACAGGGATAGGGCCTGGGTAGAATTGTTGTCAATGCAGGATGGCCTCTTTCTGCACTGTAGAGATTCCATGATTCTATGAGGTGCTGGCAATCTGCCTTCTTGAACTGCTGAAGTCCATGTGATATGAGTACACTCCCAAAGTTTATTTATTAGTCGCAAGTAAGGCTGACATTAACACTGCAATGAAGCTGCTGTGAAAATCCCCTAGTCACTTGTCTGAATACACTGAGAGAGAATTTAGCATGGCCAATGCACCCAACCATCACGTCTTTTAGACTGTGGGTGGAAACCAGAGCACCCGGAGGAAACCCATGTGGAAAATGTGCAGACTCCGCACAGGCAGTGACCCGAGCTGGGGATCGATCCCAGGTCCCAGGTGCTCTGAGGCAGCAGTGCTAACCACTGAGCCACCGTGCCACCCATAAATGCTGTTAAGGAAGGTATTCCAGGGTTCTGACACACAACATTTAATCTTTAATTCTAGGGAGGAACAAGAGTGAATACTAAAGGCAAGTATAGTCCAATTAGCATTTGTTTGCAGCCAAAATTTCCACTTGCATGCTGAGAAGTGAGTTTGGAAACACCAGCTTGACAGTGTCAATCTCTTTTAAGCTTCATTCAATCATCTTCTATCATCTGGGGTTGCGAAGAGGCAATTCTTTATTCAGCTTTGTTGGCAACTTTCCATCTGAGTTTGTGTCTTTCCAGATGTGGTCAAAACTCATTATCTCCGCGGATCTGTCGATACATTTCAAACACAGATATTTCATTTCCAAACGGGCATGGCTTTGTTCAATTTGATATCACTGTCTGGGAGAACAGGATTACAGTAAAAAGTCTGACAACACCAGGTTTTAGTCCAACCTATTTATTTGATAATATACTCGCAAGCTTTCGGGTTAGCCCCTTCGTCAGGTGAATGGAGAGTTCTGGCCTCAGACAGAGCATATAAAGCACAGACAGTTTAGAGATTACTGATTAGAATGCAAATCCTTACACCTAACCTGCTGTTCAAGACCTGAAGTGGCTGATAATGTGAGTGGAAGGAGCACTGATCACAGTTTAAAGAGATGTGTATTGTCTCCAGACAGTACAGTAAGTGAGGTTTTGCAAACCCAGGCAAGTCACGGGGGTTACAGATAGTGCGACATGAACCCAAGATCCCTGTTGAGACCGTCCTCATGTGTGCGGAACTTGGCTATCAGTCTCTGTTCAGCGACTCTGCGCTGTCGTGTGTCGTGAAGGCCGCCTTGGAGAATGCTTACCCGAAGGTCAGAGGCTGAATGCCCGTGACCTTCGGGTAAGCATTCTCCAAGGCGGCCTTCACGACACACGACAGCGCAGAGTCGCTGAACAGAGACTGATAGCCAAGTTCCGCACACATGAGGACGGTCTCAACAGGGATCTTGGGTTCATGTCGCACTATCTGTAACCCCCGTGACTTGCCTGGGTTTGCAAAACCTCACTTACTGTACTGTCTGGAGACAATACACATCTCTTTAAACTGTGATCAGTGCTCCTTCCACTCACATTATCAGCCACTTCAGGTCTTGAACAGCAGGTTAGGTGTAAGGATTCGCATTCTAATCAGTAATCTCTAAACTGTCTGTGCTTTATATGCTCTGTCTGAGGCCAGAACTCTCCATTCACCTGACGAAGGGGCTAACCCGAAAGCTTGCGAGTATATTATCAAATAAATAGGTTGGACTAAAACCTGGTGTTGTCAGACTTTTTACTGTGTTTACGCCAGTCCAACGCCGGCATACCCACATCAGAACAGGATTACTGCAGAGTGCTATAGTTCTGCAGTAACACTTCGACCTCTGCTCAGCATCTCGATAGTTTGGTGAAGCTTAGAATAGAGTATCATAGAATCCCTACAGTGCCATTCAGCCCATCGAGCCTGCACCGACAACAAATCCCACCCAGGGCCTATCCCCGTAACATTATATATTTACCCTGCTAGTCCCCCTGATGCTAAGGAGCAATATAGCATGTCTAATCCACCTAACCTGCCCAGAGAAACGAGAAGCAGGAGTAGGCCATTTGGCCCTTTGAGCCTCTTTCCCCGTTCATTATTATAATGGCTGATCATCAAATTCATAAGAACATAAGAAATAGGAGCAGGAGTAGGCCATCTAGCCCTTCGAGCCTGCCCCGCCATTCAATAAGATCATGGCTGATCTGAAGTGGATCAGTTCCACTTACCCGCTTTCTCCCCATAACTCTTAATTCCCTTGTCTATCAGAAACCTGTCTACCCGTGACTTAAATATATTTAGCGAGGTAGCCTCCACCACTTCAATGGGTAGAGAATTCCAGAGATTCACCACCCTTTGAGTGAAGAAGTTCCTCCTCAACTCCGTTCTAATTTAATATCCTGACTCCCCTCTTCCCCTACATCCCTTGATCCCTTTAGCCCCAAGAGCTATACCTAATTTCTTCTTGAAATCACACAATGTTTCGGCCTCAACTACTTTCTGTGGGAGTGAATTCCACACACTCACCACCCTCTGGGAGAAGACATTTCTCCGCACCTCAGTTCTATCCCTTATCCTCAAATTATGACTCTTAGTTATGGACCATCAGGAACATTCTTTTTGAATCAACCCTGTCCAACCCTATTAGAATTTTATTCATCTTTGGATTGTGGGAGGAAACTGGAACACCCGGAGGAAACCAACGCAGGCACGGGGAGAACATGCAAACTCCACACACTCAATCACCTGAAACTGGAATTGAACCTGGCTCCCTGGTGCTGTGAGGCAGCAGTTCTTCATGAAGTTAATTTTTATTTCGGTATGGCCATTGCTGTCTTACACAACTCACTTCACAGGAGTGATACAAAACAATTTTTGTCACTGAGGCACATAAAGACATATTAGTTTTAAAATTTACTTATTAGTGCAACAGGTAGGCTTACATTAACTGTGAAAATCCCTTCATCACCCTAAGAGTTATAAAGTAAATGGCAGAACCCTTAAGAGTATTGATAGACAAAGGGATCTGGGTGTGCAGGCACACAGGACACTGAAAGTGGCAATGCAGGTGGAGAAGGTAGTCAAGAAGGCATATGGCATGCTTGCCTTCATCGGCTGGGGCATTGAGTTTAAAAATTGACAAGTTATGTTGCAGCTTTATAGCTGCACTTATTTAGGCCGCACTTGGAATATAGTGTTTAATTCTGGTCATCACACTACCAGAAAGACGTGGAGGCTTTGGAGAGGGTACAGAAAAGATTTACCAGGATGTTGCCTGGTTTGGAGGGCATTGGCTGTAAGGAGAGGTTGGAGAAACTTGGTTTGTTCTCATTGGAACGCCAGAGGTTGAGGGGCAACCTGATAGAGTCTACAAGATTATGAGAGGCATGGACAGAATAGATAGTCAGAAGCTTTTTCCCAGGGTGGAAGAGTCAATTGCTAAGGGGCATAGGTTTAAGGTGTAAGGGGAAAAGGTTTAAAGAAGATGTACAAGGCAGATTTTTTGCACAGAGGGTGGTGGGTGCCCAGAACTCGCTGCCAGGGGAGGTCGTGGAAGTGGATACGGTAGTGACTTTTAAGGGGTGTCTTGACAAATACATGGATAAGGATGGGATTAGAGGAATATGATCCCCGGAAGGAAAGGGAGTTTTAGTTCGGTTGGGCAGCATGGTCGGTGCAGGCTTGGAGGGCCGAAGGGCCTGTTTCTGTGCTATAATTTTCTTTGTTCTTTCTTTGTTCTTTGTTCTTTGCCAACCCCTTCATCCCCAGAATCCACTCCAAACCAGAGGGAAAGGCTTTTCTCCATCTACCCTGTAAATTCCTTTCAACACCCCAGAAAACACAATCAAATCACCTCGTAACTGTCTATCTTCCAGGGAATAGATGTCCAGTTAATGTAACCTTGGAATCTTAGAACTCTTACAGTGCAGAAAGTGGTCATTTGGCCCATCGAGTCTGCACCGACTCTCCGATAGAGCACCTTTTGCAGGCCCATTATCCATCCCCTCTGTCATATCTCCATAACACAAGTCTTAACCTCGCTAATCCCCCTAACCTACACATCTTTGGACACCAAGGGGCAATTTACCACAGTCAATCAACCTAATCTGTACATTTTTGCACATCTCTCCCCATAGTTCAACCTTTGGGGTCTCTGTAATATTCAGATGAGCCTACCTTGCACTGTCCGAGGGCAAATTAAACTTCTTAAGGCGCAGTTCCCAGAATTTTCACAGTAGCTCACATGTGGAGTAAACAGGGGCAGCACAGTGGTTAGCACTGCTGCCACACAGTGCCAGGGATCCAGGTTCGATGCCTGGCTTGGGTCGCTGTCTGTGCGGAGCCTGCACATTCTCCCTGTGTCTGCGTGGGTTTCCTCCGGGTGCTCCGGTTTCCTCCCACAGTTCGAAAGACGTGCTGGTTAGGTACATTGGCCACGCTAAATTCTCCCTCAGTGTACCCAAACAGGCGCCGGAGTGTGGTGACTAGGAGATTTTCACAGTAACTTCATTGCAGTGTTAATGTAAGCCGACGTGTGACATTAATAAATAAACTTTAAACAAGATGCTTGCCCAATCGGGTAGGAGTGCCTCAAAGGAAAGAGAGCTTGGCACAGCAGTTAGCACTGTAGCCTCACAGCACCAGGGACCTTCATAAATAAATGCTAATAAATAAACTTTAACTTTTAAACAGGACTGTGTGTAGCTAAACTTCTTCCTTTTTATATTCTAGGTCTTATATTCCAAACGTTAACATTCCCTTAACTTGTTTTCTGTACCTAATGATTGGTAATTTTAATAATTTACTAACATGGATCCCTATATCTTGATTCTGGGGGAAGAGGGCCTGGACAGGTGTGACTGAAGCTGTCTCCCACTCATCTGCATGCAGCCTTCACTGGGACAGTGCCAAAACAATTAAACCCACTACCACTGATCCTGTACTAGCAGGCACGGGTGCTGCACGTAAAGTTGTCTGGCTATTAAAACTTGTCATTTCTAAATTAGCCAGCGAAATAACAGGAGTGCGGCTGATTGTGAATGGAAGCCAGTTGCCTCTGGCAACGCCAGATGGAATTCCTTCACGACACAGTCCCTTGCTGTTATTACAAATGACAACTACCTCGATTAGTGCCTCTTTCCTCTGGCCCAGACATATGGCACGATGTGTTTGAGCCTTGTGGGCATAGTATCTGCTCTCTTATAGCTTCCCAATACTCGCTCAGTGAATAAGCCAATGCCAGTGCTTCTTACTGAATAGCTCCGTTCAGGCTTAATTTACAAAAGGGGGAACAGTTCCTCTTTTTAATGCATTTTTCTCCCCTTTTGAATGTTGCTTCTCATAAGTGGAACAATGACGGATGATTGTGAGATAAGGCTAGTCACTTGTTCAGTATCGCAAGAGGGCAAAAATCGGATTTACAGCGGGATTCAGGCAGTTTGTCATACCTCCAATGGTGGGCCACTTTTCCAACTGCGCAACTTCGGGGCACAGTGTTTAGCACTGCTGCCTCACAGCGCCAGGAACCCGGGTTCAAATCCCATCTTGGGTCACTGTCTGTGTGGAGTTTACACATTCTCCCCACGTTCGTGTGTGTTTCCTCCGGGTGCTCTGGTTTCCTCCCACAGTCCAAAGGTGTGCAGGTTAGGTTGATTGGCTGTGTTAAATTGCCTTTTAGTATCATGGAGACTGGCTCGAGTAAATGTGTGGGGCTACGGGGTGGAATTGTGGCTGGTGCAGACTCAATGGCCTCTTTCTGCAGTTAAGGATTTTGGACAGGTTGGGTCTATACAGTCAACACCATTGTGGTCATTTCCATATCAGGAGGCGATGGCCTAGTGGTATTGTCACTAGACTATTAATCCAGAAACTCAGCTAATGTTCCACAGACCTGCGTTTGAATCCCACCACGGCAAATGGTGGAATTTGAAGTCAATAACAAATATCTGCAATTAAAAATCTACTGACAACCATGAAACCATTGTCCATAAAACCATCTGGTTCATTAATGTCCTTCAGGGAAGGAAACCTGCCATCCTTACCTGATCTGGTCGACACGTGACTCCAAAGCCACAGCAATGTAGTTGACTCTCAACTGCCCTCTGAAATGGCCTAGCAAACAACTCAACATTTCAAGAAGGCAGCTCACCGCCCCTTCTCAAGGGCAGCTAGCAATGGGCAGCAAATGTTGGCCAACCAACGTCCCATGAATGAGTAAAAAAATTTTAAAAAACACCCACCGGGTGAGATTAGTCAGACCAATCTTTCCGCTGTTAAGTATTACCTGAGATGTGCACGATTGCTATAGTCAGCTAAATTTATGCTTAGTGCAGAACTCTGGTGACACCAGAGTACTTCAAACTCTGAAGAAAGTAAAATATGGATGAGAGGTTTATGTGCAGGTTCAGTCAATAGTTAGGAAGGCAAATGCAATGTTAGCATTCGTGTTGAGAGGGCAAGAATATAAGAGCAGGGATGTACTTCTGAGGCTGCATAAGGCTCTGGTCAGGCCCCATTTGGTATTGTGAGAAGTTTTGGGCCCCATATCTAAGGAAGGAAGTGCTGGCTTTGGAAAGGATCCAGAGGATGTTTGCAAGTGTGATCCCTAGAATGAAGAGCTTGTCATTTGAGGAACTGTTGGAGATTCTGGGTCTGTACTGATTGCAGTTTAGAAGGATGAGGGGGAATCTTATTGAGACTTACAGGTCACTGTGAGGCATGGATAGAGTGGACGTGGAGAGGGTGCTTCCACTCGTAAGAAAAACTAGAACCACAGGGCACAATCTCAGGCTGAAGGGACGATCCTTTAAAACAGAGATGAGGAGGAATTTCTTCAGCCAGAAAGTGGTGAATTTGTGAAACTCTTTGCCGCAAAAGGCTGTGAAGGACAGGTCATTGAGTGTCTTTAAGACAGAGATAGATAGGTTCTTGATTGATAAGGGGATCAGGGATTATGGGGAAAAGGCAGGAGAATGGGGATGAGAAAAACATCAGCCATGATTGAATGACGGAGCAGACTCGATGGGCCGAGTGGTCTGGTCCTATATCTTATGGTCTTATGGGCACAGCTGTGAAGAAATCATTGCTTAATGTAAAACTGTCTGGCTGTCACCAAATCTTTAGGCCAATGGATTCAAGGCCTAATTGCATTTCAGTGCTTAGCTGCTCTTTGGTCTTGAGGTTTAAGATCTTTCAAGATTCATTCCTGTATATTCATTATTCTATTTTTTAAACAATTAAGCTGGCATGCTGCAGGTTGTGTCTTTGATGACTCAAATGCACTTGAAGCAAGGTTTAAGTAGCCATTTGCATATTCAATGTTATTATATTCATGAGGTATTACCTTCCGGGGATGTGAAGTGATTCATTTTGTGCGCTTGTTTGCACTTGTAACTTAAAATGATTAAACAGTGAAAAATAAAGTGGGACAGAATGTGCCCCCACTCCTCTTTGACTCGTGTAGGCGCGGATAATGCAGAGCATGAACAAAGTAAAAACCTTTTTCCACATGTCCAGACAAAAGATTCTTCCTTATCTTAGACATCAACAAGGCAATTGAGATCGCAAAGAAATCGGAGGACGGCTTATTGTTCTCCCAGTACTAACAAAAAAAAGAACAGGACAGCCCGGGAACAGGCCCTTTGGCCCACTAAGCCCACGCCAATCATGTTGTCCTATCTAGAACAACCTCCTGTATCCCTCTCCTCTATTCACTGCCTGTTCATGTGAATAAGCCTTACCGTGTCTGCCTTAACCATCTCACTTGGCCGTGCATTCTAGGCCCCCATCACCCTCTGTGTAAAAAACTTCCCCCGCACATCTCCAATGAACCTTCCCCCCCTTACCTTGAACTCGTGCCCCCTTGTACTTGTCATTTCCAACTGTTCACCCTATCTATACCCCTCATAATTTTATAAACTTCTATCAGGTCGCCCCCTCAGCCTGCATCTTTCCAGGGAGAACAATCCCAGTTTATTCAATCGCTCCTCATAGCTAATACCCTCCATACCAGGCAACATCCTGGTAAACCTTGTCTGTACTCTCTCCAAAGCCTCCACATCCTTCTGGCAGTGTGGCGACCAGAATTGGACGCAGTATTCCAAATGTGGCCTATCCAACATTTTATTCAACTATAACATAATTTGCCAAATTTTATACTCAATGAATGCCAGTGAAGGCGAGCATGCCATATGCTTTCTTCACCACGTTTTCCATCTGTGCTGCTACTTTTACGGATCTGTGGACCTGTACTCCCAGATTTTTCTGTGTGTGTCTATGCTCCTGATTGTCTGCCATTTACTTCGTACTCCCACTTGAATTGGATCTACCAACATGCATCATCTCATATTTGTCCGGATTAAATTCCACCTGCCATTTCTCCACCTAATTTTCTAGCCAATCTACATCCTGCTGTATTCTCTGACAAGCTTCATCACTGTCTGCAACTCCACCAAGCTTAGTATCATCCGCAAACTTGCTAATCAGACCAGCTACATACTTTTCTAAGTCATTTATATATATTACAAACAGCAGAGGTCCCAGCACTGATCCCTATGGAATATCACTAGGTACAGGCCTCCATTGAGAAAAGTATCCTTCCACTCTACTCTCTATCTTCTATGGCCAAGCCAGTTCTGAATCCATCTCGCAACCTCACCCTTGATCCCATGTGATTTAACCTTTTGCACCAGCCTGCTGTGAGGGACCTTGTCAAATGCTTTACGAAAGTTCACATAGACAACGTCCACACCCCTCTCCTCATTAATCATTTTTGTCACTTCCTCAAAAAACTCAATCAAATTAGTGAGTCATGACCTTTTTCATACAAAACCATGCTGTCTGTTCCTAATAAAACCATTCAATTCCAAATGTGTACAGATCCTATCCCTAAGAATCTTCTCCAACAATTTCACTATCACTGACATCAAGCTCACTGGCCTATAATTACCTGGGTTATCCTTGCTACCCATCTTAAATAACGGGATAACATTGGCTATCCTCCAATCCTCTGGGACCTCACGAGAAAACAAAGATTTCTGTTAGAGGCCCAGCAATTTCATCTTTAGTCTCCCTCAGTAATCTGGGACAGATGCCATCTGGCCCTGGGGATATGTTTACCTTAATGCTTTTTATTACACCTAACGCTTCCTCCCTTGTAATGATGGCTTGTTCTAGGGGGTTTACACATCCCTCTGAGACACCATCAATCAATGTATCCCTCTCCTTTGTGAATATTGATGTTAAGTGCTCATTAAGGATCTCACCCATTTACTTTGGTTCTAGGCTTAATTTCCCTCCTTTGTCCTTGAGTGGTTTCTCTAGCTACCCTCTTGTTTCTAATATACGTGTAAAATGCCTCCTTAATCCTGCTGGCCATGGATATTACATGACCCATTTTTGCCCTCCTAACTCCCTGTTTGAGTTCATTTCTACTCTCCCTGTATTCTTCAGATGCTTCATCTGTTTTTAGTTGCCTAGACCTCCTGTATGCATCCTTTCTCTTTTTGGCTAGGCTCACAATTTCCCAGGCCATCCTCGGTTCCCAAATCCTGCCTTTCCTGTCCTTCCTTTCCATGCCTGTCCTGCACTCCAATCAACTGCTCCTTAAAAAACTCCCACCATGCCAGGTGTGGATTTACCCTCAAACAGCCTCTCCCAATCAACAGTCTCCAAATCCTGCCTAATCCGGTTGTAGTTAAGCTTACCCCAATTTAACCTTTATGCTGGGACAACACTCGTACTCTTCCATCAGAACCCAAAAACTTACAGAATTGTGATCACTATTCACTATATGTTCCCCCACTGCAACTTTCATAACCTGGCTGATCTCATTCCCTCGTACCAGGCCCAGCATAGCCCCCCGTCTAGTCAGACTATCCACATATTTTTTCCAAAAAACCTTCCTGGACACACTTACCAAATTCCTCACCATCCAAACCTCTAGCCCTGAGGGATTTCCAGTCAATATGAGGAAAATTAAAGTCTCCTACTACAACAACACTATTATTTCTAATAGAGTGATATGAAAACAGACCCAAAGCCAACGTGACAATATATCATTACAGAATCCCTATAGTGCAGAAGAAGGCCATTCGGCCCATCGAGTCTGCACCAACCATAACCCCACCCAGCCTCCATCCCCATTGCCCCACGTATTTACCCTGTTAGTCCCCCTGACACAGTGGCACTTTAGCACGGTCTATCAACCTGACTCACACATCTTTCAGACTGTGGGAGGAAACCAGAGTATCCGGAGAAAATCCACGCACAGTCAGAGAGAAGGTGCAAACTCCACACATACAGTGACCTAAGCTGGGAATCGAACCCAGGTCCCCGGTGCTGTGAGGCAGCAGTGCCACCCACCGTGCTACCACTGATAAACCGAAAAGCAGTAAAAAGGTTCCAAGTGGAGCCTCCTCACCTATTTTGTTTTGTGACCTACAGTTACCTAGGTTCAAAAGCCGATTTGATTTTTATTTTGTCCCTGCAGAGGACTGATGCCACACAAGAACAAAGAAAGGTACAACACAAGAACAAGTCCTTTTGCCCTCAAAGCCTGTGTCAATCATGATGCCCAAACAAAACAAAGAAAAACCTTCCTCGCTTGTCCCTCTATTCTCTCCCGAAGAAAGCTGTGTTGTGTCTCCTGTTCATTGAATAAGTCCCTTAATATTTTTTCTTGTATCAATTTGAGGGACATGGATGTTGCTGGCTAGGCCACCTTTGAGAAGGTGGTGGTGAGCTGCCTTCTTGAAACACTGCAGTTCTTGTGTTGTTAGGGAGGAAATTCCAGGATTTTTACCCAGCAATTGTGATGGGACAGCCGGTATATCTCCACAGGAGACTGCCGAATGTCTTCGTAGAATCATAGAATCCCTATAATGCAGAAAGAGGCCATTTGGCCCATGAAGACTGCACTGACAACATCCCCATAACCCCAGTGAATTTGCCCTTCCACTCCCCCTGACACTTAATGGTCAAGTTCATAATGGCCAATCAAGCTAATCTGTACATCTTTGGAGTGTTCAGGAAACCGGAGCAAGCCCCCACAGACATGGGGAGAATGTGCAAACTCCACGCAGACATTGACCCAAGGCCAGAATTGAATCTGGGTCCCTGTGCTTTAAGTTTAAGTAAATTTATTAGTATCACAAGTAGGTTTACATTAACACTCCAATGAAACTACTGTGAAAATTCCCTAGTCGCCATACTCCAGTACCTGTTTGGGTACACGCACCTAACCAGCATGTCTTTCAGATTGTGGGATGAAACCAGAGCATCCGGAGGAAACCCACGCAGACACGGGGAGAACATGCAAGACTCCATACAGACAGTGACCCAAGCCGGGAATCGAACCCGAGTCACTGCCTCTGCGAGTGATAGGGGAACTTGCAGTTGTGGTGTTCCCACGTCTCTGTTGCCCTTGTCCTTCCAGATGGAAGTGGTCGTGGGTTTGGAAGATGCTGACTGAGGATTAATAATGAGTTAAATTGCTGCATTAAGCACAAAGGGACAATCAGGGAGATGTTGGTTAGCCCAGGCAGAAGATTAATTCAGGCTGAACGAATAGCTATGCTTTTTTGCCAAATCCTTGCACTGATGAAAATCGAATTGGAGAACTTACTGACATCCACATCATGCTTTTCTTAATTTATATTTCACTTTGCTCCTTTATCCGAAATGTTTAAAATATGAGAGAATGATGAAGTGGCCTACCTCTGAGATCTTGTGATTACGTTTTCGACAAGGGCAGTTGTACAAGATGAACCTCCGTCCCTCGTTCCCTCTCCTTATCTCATGCTTGTTGCCTACACCTGCATTACGGGTGGCAGGGTGACACAGTGGTTAGCACATGTTGCCTCACAGCGCCAGGGGCCTGGGTTCGATTCCCGGCTTGGGTCTGTGTGAAGTTTGTATGTTCTCCCCGTGTCTGCATGGGTTTCCCTCCACACTCCAAAGATTTGATTTGGTTTATTATTGTCACATGTATTAACGTACAGCGAAAAGTATAGTTCCTTGCGTGCTATACAGGCAAAACATACCGTTCATAGAGAAGGAAAGGAGAGATTGCAGAATGTAGCATTACAGTCATAGCTAAGGTTAGAGAAAGGTCAACTCATTGCAAAGTAAATCCATTCAAAAGCAGGGAAGAAGTTGTTATTGAGTCGGTTGGTACGTAATGTCAGAATTTTGTATCTTTTTCCTGAGGAAGAAGGCGGAGGAGAGAATGTCCGGGGTGCGTAGGGTCCTTAATTATGCTGGCTGCTTTGCCAAGGCAGTAGGAAGTGTGGACAGAGCCAATGGATGGGAGGTTGATTTGCATAATGTATTGGGCTACATTTATGACATTTTGTAGTTCCTTGAGGTGTTGGGCAGAGCAGGAGCCATACCAAGCTCTGATACAACCAGAAAGAATGCTTTCCATGGTGCCTTTGTGTTAGGTGTATTGGCCATGCTAAATTGCCTCTTAGTGTCAGGAGGACTAGCTAGGGTAAATGCATGGGGTTATGGGGATAGGTTCTGGGTGGGCTTGTGGTTGGTGCAGACTCGATGGGCCGAATGGCCTCTTTCTCCACTGCAGAATTCCTTGAATTTCAGTATAATGGGACCATAGCTGTAGGTTGACATCTGACCTGCCCATGATTTTGTACCTTGGAGCTTTAATATATTGCATCGCCAAGCTACATTAACTCAAATCTGATTAATATTTCAATAACTTTGATTTTTAATGCTTTCCATTTGAGTACAGTTTGGCAGGAAAAGAAGACCTCATTATTTTATGTAAACATCCACAGCCAGTAAATAACAATTATATCAAAGCAAATTTTCAAATTTAATTTACAGTGTTGCCATGGAAATATGCTCCAGGTGCTGTGCTGTGCATTCTGAGTAGTAAGTTGCTCATTTTGTCATGAAGGCTATCCTCGGGGTATCCTTTGAAAAGGGCACACATAACAGCAACGTCAATGCAGAACACGAGAGCATGGTCATTGACTTATTGCATTAGAAATGGAATTGTTCCAGATGAATGGTGGCACAATGGTTAGCGCTGCCACCTCACAGCGCTAAGGACCCGGGTTCGATTCCTGGCTTGGGTCACTGTCTATGTGGAGTCTGCACGATTTCCTCGTGTCTGCGTGGATTTCCTCTGGATGCTCCAGTTTCCTCCCACAGTCCAAAGACGTGCTGGATAGCTACATTGGCCATGCTAAATTCTCCCTTATTGTATCTGAATGTGGTCACAATAACTTCATCGCAGTGTTAGTGTAAACCTACTTGTGAAACTAATAAATAAACTAAGAGGATAAACTTAAACGTTATTCCTTACTAGAACAGAGGGGGAATAATGAAAGGGGAGAGGAGAAAGTACAGTGGAATAGGAATTTTAATCTAATGGGTCCAGTGGCATCTCCCCCAGCAATGTGGAAAATTGTTCAAGAACCAGATCAATGGGGAGGCAATGCCTAGTGGTATTATCGCTAGTCTATTAATCCAGGAACTTAGCTAACTTTCTGAGGACCTGGGTTCGAATCCCGCCACAGCAGATGGTGGAATTCAAATTCAATTTTAAAAAATCTGGAATTAAGAATCTCCTGGTGACTGCGAAATCATTGCCAATTGTCGGAAAAACCCATCTGGTTCACGAATGCCCTTTAGGGAAGGAAATCTGCCATCCTTACCTGGTCTGGTCTACATGTGACTCCAGAGCAATGTGGTTGACTCTCAACTGCCCCCTGAACAAGGGTAACTAGGGATGGGCAATAAATGCTGGCCAGGCAGTGACACCCATGCCCCATGAATGAATAATAAAAAAAAATCCAACTCGGTCAATTGTCACCCAATCAGCCTATTCTCGATCATCAGTAAAATGAACAGTGCTATCAAGTGGCACTTACTCAGCAATAACCTGGTCACAGACGTACAATTTGGATTCAACCAGGGTCACCCCGCTCCTGACCACATTACAGACTTGGTTCAAATGTGGACAGAAGAGATAAATTCCAGGTGAGGCGAAAGTCACAGCACTTAACATAAAGATCGCATTTAACTGAATGCGGCATCAAGGATGAGATGTAGACAAAAGTCGTAGGTGGGAGAAGGATTGGAATGAAGCACTCACTGAGTGTTAAAATGGGCGGCGCGGGCTTGTAGGGCCAAAGGGCCTGTTTCCTGTGCTGTGTTGTTCTTTGGTCTTTGTTACAGAGCTCTAGCAAAGCTAGAGCCAATGGGAATCAGAGTGAACATCCTCTGCTGGTTGGAGTCATACCTGGCACATCGGAAGATGGTTGTGGTGGTTGGAGATCAACCATCTCAGCTCCAGGACATCTCTGCAGGGATGTTCTTCAACTGCTTCATCAAGGACCTTCCCTCTATCATAAGGTCAGAAGTGGGGATGACTGTACAATATTCAATCCCATTCATGGCTCCTCAGATACTGAAGCAGGCCATGTCCAAATGCAGCAAGATTTGGACAATATCCAGGCCTGGGTTGACAAGTGGCAAGTAACATTTGTGCCACTGTGGAGAGAGAAACAGAGTGGGTGATTTTCCCTCAGAAGGCACTTGTTTCATGATGATACACTTGTAAAGTTAGGCAAACAAAATGTCTGCTCCAAACACCTTGGACTACCACTGTTCACACAAAACGAAAGGCAATTTAATTCTAAAAAAAAATCTTCTGAGTGAGGGCTCTTAGGAGAGACAAAAAAATAGAATCAAAAGCAAAATTCTGAAGGAAGGGATGAAATGCTCAGTTCCAGCTGGAACACTCAGAGATTAAATTGCTCAAGAACGAATGAGGCTATTTTTGAATTCTGCTGCAAATAATTAATGCCCGTTTAATTAATTAAGAACATGTGACGCATTTTGGAACCAATCTGTCTTTTCCGCTAATCTGTACCCAAATCTCTCAAACTGATTTGAACCTATTCCTGGAAAAAGTCGGAGTAATTCAACACGGAAAACTTTCCAACACAAAAACAGAAAAATGCTGGAAAATCTCAGCAGGTCTGACAGCATGTGTGGAGAGAGAGTAGAGCCAATGTTTCAAATCTGGGTGACCTTTCATCGAAGATCTGACAAAGGGTCACCTAGACTCGAAACGTTGGCTCTATTCTCTCTCCACAGATGCTGTCGGACCTGCTGAGATTTTCCAGCAGTTTTCTGTTTTTGTTTCAGATTCCAGCATCCACAGTGTTTTGCATTTATTAAAGCAGAAAACTTCCCATTCTGAAGAGATGGGATTCCTCCGGATGCTCCAGTTTCCTCCTACAATCCGAAAGATGTGCAGGTTAGGTGGATTGACCACGCTAAATTCCCCCTCAATATACCCGAACAGGGGCCAGAATGTTGTTACTGGGGAATTTCACAGTAACTTCATTGCAGTGTTAATATAAGCCTGCTTGTGACACTAATAAGTAAGCTTAAAATAGCTCAGACCATTTGATGAGATAAGAGATCTTGTAATTACGAAGTGAATTTAAAATTCTCAAAACAGTTTATCAGATTATACTTCTTAATTTGTTTTCTGCTTGAGATTGATATATTTGCCATTGGGAATTTTAATCTTTAGCTGGGCAGCTATGAATGTGAAAGCAAGGGTAAAACTCTCTCTGGGCTGGAGTTCGCTGATGTTGTTCACCCTGCTGTTAGCGAGAACAGAGAAGCCAAATCTCCATTACTGCAGCGGGACTGGAGAATCCCAGCCCTGACATTTTTCAGGTTTTCATTTGGATTTTTTGACTTTGATTTATTATTGTCACAGGTATTGGGATACAGTGAATAGTATATGAGCCACGCATTTACCTCCTTAATCTTATTAGATTTCTGATAGACAAGGGGATTAAGGGTTATGGGGAGAAAGCGGGAAAGTGGAACCGATCCACTTCAGATCATCCATGATCTTATTGAATGGCGGGGCAGGCTCGAAGGGCTAGATGGCCTACTCCTGCTCCTATTTCTTATGGTCTTATTTTCTTGTGCGCAAAGTATATCATTCATAGAGTACAAGAAAAGGAGAGGGTGCAAAATATAATGTTACAATCATAGCTAGGGTGTAGAAAAAGATTAGCTTAATATGGTTAGTCCATTCAAAACTCTGACCGCAGCAGGGGAGAAGATGTTCTTGAGTCGGTTGGTCCGCGACCTCAGACTTTTGTATCTTTTTCCCAATCATAGGAAAAAAGTGGAAGAAGAATGTCTGGGGTGCATGGGGTCCTTAATTATGCTGGCTGCTTTTCCAAGGCAGTAGGATGTAAAGGGAATGGAGATGGGGAGGAGTGGTTTGATTTGATTTGATTTATTATTGTCACATATTGTACACAGTGAAGAGTATTGTTGCTTGCACGCTATACAGACAAAGCACACTGTTCATAGAGAAGGAAAGGAGAGAGTGCAAAATGGAGTGTTACAGTCATAGCTAGGGTGCAGAGAAAGATCAACTTAATGCGAGGTAGGTCCATTCAAAAGTCTGAGGCCAGCCAGAAGTTCTTGAGTTGGTTGGTACGTGACCTCAGAGTTTTGTATCTTTTTCCCAATGGAAGAAGATAGAAGAGAGAATGTCCGGGGTGCGTGGGGTCCTTGATTATGCTGGCTGCTTTTCCAAGGGAAGTGTAGACGGAGTCAGTGGATGGGAGGCTGGTTTGCGTGATAGACTGGACTTCGTTCACAACCTGTGACTGTGGAAAGATGTGAAATTAAAGTGGAGAATTCTATATTTCTCTTTAAAATGAGAAGAACGTTTGCGGAAAATCCTTCCATATTTCCAGCACAGAAAGGGTCCACAGCAAGAAAATTCATCTCGCAAACATAAGATCCATAACAGCTTCATTTGATGGAGATGTAAATATAAACTGTGAAAATGTGATAAATGCGATGTGGGAAAAAAGCATACCTGTGTCAGGCTTACTCAAAAATAAAACTGACACTTTGTGTTCCGACAAATGCTCACCTCGGTTGATGTGAAATGGAGAATGCACGGGATCAAGTTTATTTATTTATTATTGTCACAAGTAGGCTTACATTAACACCGTAATGAAGTTAATGTGAAAGTCCCCTAGCCATAGAATCATAGGGAAGTAGAATCATAGAACATCTCCTAGTTGCTATACTCTTGTTTGGGTGCACTGAGAGAGAATTTAGCATGGCCAATGCATCCGAACCAGCAAATCTTTCAGACTGTGGGAGGAAACTGGAGCACCCAGAGGAAACCCATGCAGACATGGGGAGAATGTGCAGACTCCACACAGACAGTGACTCAAGCCGGGTATTGAACCCAGGTCCCTGGCGCTGTGAGGCAGCAATGCTAACCACTGTGCCACCGTGACACCCATGATCACCATTCAAATATTTCTGGTTCATTTCTTAATCGTTGCAAACTTTGTGCATAGTGTCTGAAAGCACTTGGTACTAATTTGATACCCCAGATTGATTAAAGGCCTTAGGCTTCGGAAACATTCTTGGCCTCAGAAGCATTCTGGCACCAATATTCCAGAAAAACTATGGTCCAGGAACATTGTAGGCCCAAGGATCCAGAAACCCATAGGCCTCAGTTTTCAGAAGCACTGTCAGGCCACAGACCCTGAAAACATTGTGGATATAAGGCCCCAGAAATAGGCCTCAATGCTTTGCCCTTGATAATAAATGAACCCTAGAAACACATGCCTGCTCCACATAAGCAGATACACGGAGATATACAGAAGAACTATAGATAGCCTAAAAGGCTGTTGCAGATGAGGAGAGGTTAAACAGTTTAGGCCGATACTCTCTGAAATTTAGAAGAATAAGGGGAGATCAAACCAACAGCTTCTTCCTTGCTGCCATCAGACATTTGAATGGACCTAACTTATACAAAATTCATCTTTCTCTACACCCTAGTTATGACTGTATGTTCTGCACCCTCTCCTTTCCTTTTCTCCTATGTACTCTATGAACGGTATGCATTGTATAGCGCAAGAAACAGTACTTTTCACTGTATCCCAATACACATGGCAATAATAAATCGCAAGAAATCACGCAGCTTGCCCTTTCCCAAGGCCCGATTAAGATGTTTATGGTTTGCGGAGATGTACTTGACACATGCCCAATCGCTGGGACCAGCTCCCTGTGCGTCCACCCTGAATATTCCCAAAGTCTCATCCTGTTTCTGAGGCTGACCTTGAAACTTGGCTCTGCTTTGAAGTACTAAAGATCTTTTTCTTTTCATTGCTGGTGAAACTTCAGTGAAGCGACTAATGATGAGAAATCATCACATCACCAGCACAGTGATCGGTGAATGTCACTCAAAACATTACCAGAGAACTTACCTTCTCACATCCAGTACCGGTCAGCACCCATGAGGGACAAGACAAATGTTTACGGATTCTGGTCAGAAGTTTTCTGCAGACAGAAATCATTTTCCCTTTCATTGCAAAGAAAAGCAGTTTGGTTCCTTCAAGAGAGATACTGAGGAGGTGATGGTTAGTTTGTTTTTGATTATTTCATGGTCATCAGTAGATTCTTAATTCCAAATTTTCTTTACTGAATTTAAATTGTATTATCTGCGGTGGCAGGATTCGAACCTGGTTTACTCAGGACATTAGCTGAGTTGCTGGATTAATTATCAAGTGATAATACCACTGAGCCATTTGTTCTGTGGGACATGTATTTCACTGGCATTTATTGCCCTTCCTTAGTTGTCTTTGAACTGAGCGGTTTCCGCCATTTCAGATAAGAGTTGAGAGCCAATCACTTTGCTGTGACTCTGGAGTCACATGTAGGCCAGACCGGGGTGAGCACAGCGGATTTCCTTCCCTAAAGAACATTAGTGAACCATTTTGTCAGAAAAAATCCATCTTCCCATATCCCCCACTACTTGCCTTCAAACAGTCGAGCAATCTCAAACAGACCATTGTTTGCAGTAAACTACCCAGCCTTCAGGGGAACAGTGACCACGACACTACACAACCCTACCACAGCAACCTCTGCAAGATGTGCCAGATCATTGATACAGATGCCATCATCACGCATGAGAACACCACCCACCAGGTACAAGGTACGTACTCATGTGACTCGGCCAACGTTGTCTACCTGGTACAGTAAGACAACCAGGAAAGGATGTCCCGAGGAATGGTACATTGGCAAGACCATGCAGATGCAATGAAGATGAATGAATGGTTTGACAATCACCAGGCAGGAGCGTTCCCTCCCTGTCGAGGAACATTTCAGCAGTCAAGGGCATTCAGCCTCTGATCTTTGGGTAAGTGTTATCCGAGGCTGCAGACAAGACACATGACAACACGGAATTGCCGGGCAAAAACTGATAACCAAGTTCCACGTTCATGAGGATGGCCTCAACTGGGATCTTGGGTTCATGTCACATTACGTGTAACCACCACAATTTGGCCTGGGCTTGCAAAATCCTAAGAACTGCCCTGGCTTGAGACAATTCACACCTCTTTAACCTGCGATTATCCCTCTCTCCACTCGCATTGTCTCTACATGTAAAGACTTGATTACCTGCTAAGAGTAGCATTCCAACCATTAACTTGCAATTGTGATTGTCTATACATGCCACGTTTGTGAACCCAACTGTCCACTCACCTGATGAAGGAGCAGTCCCCCAAAAGCTCGTGATTCCAAATAAACCTGTTGGACTTTAACCTGATGATGTGAGACTTCTTTCAAGCAATATTATATATAAGTTAATTATACCCAATTATTTTGTGTATTCAGATGAATTTCTCTCCATTATATGCATGATCTTTCTTCTAATGATAAAATTTCATTAATGCGCTCTGCTACATCACTGTCCCCCACAGCTGATTCTTGCTTTTGTTCTCCTGCTTATTCGTCAACACTTCAATGGTAGCCGTTACGCAAATTGGATGTTAATTACAGTAATACACCAATCACATGGCTGAAACAAGCATGGAATGGAAGGGCAAAGACTGATCAGCAAGTTTCAACTTCCCAATCTTTGGGTACATAATCGAGTGACCGCTTCTATCAGGCAAGAAGCAGACAAGGTGGCCCTGTGACTTGAACCAGTTTGGCACTCCACCCTCATTACCATTCAGCCAACCAGCCAGGATAAAGCAGCCCCGCCTGAGTGGCATCGCTTCCACATTGGCATTTACTCGCTCTGCCAATGATGCACAGTGGCAGCAGAGTGCACAGATCCAAAAGGCACTGCAGCAACTCACCAAAGCTCCTTTCACAGGGTCAATCAAACCCACAAGGGCACAGGGCAATGTGGTGGCATAGTGGTTAGCATTGTTGCCCAATGGCGCCAGGGACCCAGGTTCAATTCCGGCCTTGGGTCGCTGTCTGTGCGGAGTTTGCACTTTCTCCCTGTGTCTGTGTGGGTTTCCTCCGGGTGCTCCAGTTTCCTCCCATAGTCCAAAGATGTGCGGGTTAGGTTGATCGGCCATGCTAAATTGAGCCTAGCGTGAGGGAGGTGAGCAGGGGTTACTGGAACAGGGCCTGGGTGGGATTGTGGTTAGTGCAGACTTGATGGCCAAATGGCCTCCTTCTGCAGTGTAGGGATTCTATGATACTACCGAAAGGACATGGCTCACAGAGAGCTGGGAACACCACCGCCCAAATAACTTACCATCCTGACTTGGAAATGCATCAGCCACTCCTTCACTGGGTCAAAATCCTGGAACATTCTCCCTAACAGCACAGTGGGTGTACCCACAACACAGCGGGTCCCAAAAGATGGCTCAGCGCCACCTTCTCAAGGGGCAATTCAGGATGGGCGATAAATGGTGGGCCTGGCCAGCGATGCCCACATCCTGTGAATGAACAATTAAGTAAATCTTCCCTGAAACCAGGCTGATTCTGTTCTGAAAGGTGTCCACCGTCTTCACGGCTTTTGTAAAAGGTATGATTTTTCACATGTTACCCACCGTCACCGCTACAACTGCTGCCTCTGGTGAGCAGGACAACATACAGTGTGGCAGAATTGACTTTGTGACGTAGCAAGCAACTTGCTAATTCGTCTCTAATTAGAATATTTAACACAAAGGTTATCGATGCATGTTCTGCCTTGGAGTCACTTTTGTAGGTGATACAATCTTTGATATATTTGTACGTGGATCCAAAGCAAAATAAGGCCTTCAAACATCAAACCCTGTGAAAACTCAGGGAAAGAGTTTACTGCCAGATGTTAACAGCATTCAACCCTTTAAAGTGTGAGATAACATGAAATACTGCTGACTACTCACAAGGGTGAAGGGCAGCATGATGGCACAGTGGTTTGCACTGGTGCCTCACAAGGATCCCAGTTCCATTCCAACCTCGGGTCACTGCCTGTGTGGAGTTTGCACTTTCTCCCCGTGCCTGCGCGGGTTTCCTCCGGGTGCCCCGGTTTCCTTCTACCCTCCAAAGATGTGCGGCTTAGGTTAATTAACCATGTTAAATTGCTCCTGAGTGTCAGGGGGGTTAGCAGGGTAAATACGTGGGGTTAACGAGAGATAGTGCCTGGGTGGGATTGTTGTTGGTGCAGACTTGATGGGCCTAATGGCCTCCTCCTGCACTGTAAGGATTCTATGATTCGATTCTGTGATGATACCTAGGAGAACCTAACTGTTTTCAATTAGAAATGTTTCCATGGGATATTTTACAAGATATTATAAGAGAGCAGATGGGGCCTTGGTCCAGCATTTGATCTGAAAGGCAGAGATCCTCAACCTTCTTTTCATTCAGCTGACAAGTCTCTGCACTAAGTCAAGAAACATACATTTGCAGTTTGTCTTATATTCTTCTTCCTCACTGTCCACAGTAGATGGTGGATGGGTTTTGCTAATTCCAGCACCTCTGAACTGCAGAAGAAAAGTCTCTATCCTTTGCATTTGTAAGTGCCAGGGACCTGGGTTCAATTCCTGGCTTGGGTCACAGTCTGTGTGGGGTTTGCATGTTCTCCCCGTGTCTGCGTGGGTTTCCTCCGGGCGCTCCAGTTTCTTCCCACACGCCAAAGATGAACGGATCAGGTGGATTGGCCGTGCGAAATGGCCTTTTAGTGTCAGGGGCACTAAGTACATGGGATTATGGGAATAGGGCCTAGGTGGGATTGTGATTGGTACAGACTCGATTGGCCAAATGGCCTCCTTCTGCACTGTTGGATTCTGTGATTCTACTTCACTCTTTCACAATGCAGGTTTCCTTTGGATTAGGATTCTTTCTTCAGACTAACTTAACAGTTTTGGTTTGAAACCAATTTGTGACATTAGAAAGCTAATAAAATTCAGATCAATGGGAATTGGGGAAAGTCTCTGTGGCTTGTGGTCATGCTTGACAGAAAGGGAAGATGGTTGTCATGGTTAGAGGTCAGTCATCTCCAGGATATCTCTGCAGGAGTTCCTCAGGGCAATGTCCGAGGCCCAACCATCTGCAGCTGCTTTAGCAATGACCTTCCCTCCATCAGAATGTCTGAAGTGGGGTTACTCACAGCCCCTGGGTCAAAACAACATCCGGAGCTTGTCAAACGCTCTTGACATTAATCAGGCCTCCACTGGCAGTTGGCTCAAGATAAACCTCACTGACGTTGATCGTCAGGTAGATCCCAGAAGGAATGATAGAAGCAGGCTGTGGAAAGAAGGGTGAAAAGGTAAGGTTTTTAAAGCTTATTTACAAGTAGGTTTACATTAATACTGCAATGAAGTTACTAAAAATCTAGTCGCCACACTCTGATGTCTATTCAGGTACGCCGAGGGAGAATTTAGCATGGCCAATGCACCTAACCAGCTCTACTCTTAGACTGTGGGAGGAAACCAGAGCAAACCCACGCAGACATGGGGAGAACATGCAAACTTCACACAGACAGTGACCAAGCCAAGAATTGAACATGGTTCCTGTAAGGCAGCAGTGCTAACCACTGCACCACCATGCCGCCAGTAGTCACCATAATCCAAGATGACTGTAGGCCGCTCTCCCCTTTGAGGGGGACGGGGGAAAGACTGACCGGTGGTGATTTAACCTGAGGATCACCACATCTCAGGCAGGGGCAAGGTTGAGAAGGCTGGGCCTTCGTGCAGAACCTCAGCCACTATGGAAACTGAACCCGTGTTGTTGGCATCTACTGAGGGGTCCAGAAAGCTATTTCTGAAAGTTAGAATCACCTCGCTTAGACATCAGAGAGGACAGCCAAAGGATGCCAACGCCTGCCTCGCTGACCGATGACTAATTCAAACAAAGACCCCTTAGATTCGAACCTTACTGGAGAAGGAAATAGGATCATTATTACCTACTTTCTAAAAATAGTCACGTGACAAAAATGCCAAAGAATGAAATATTCGAGATAGGACCACTTCCTCAAATATTCTTCACAACCAAGTGTTGGATCCAACCAAACTTTCAAGCAATCAGAGTGAATCAGAGAGAAGGCTTGCAAACGCTGGGTTAATTCCAATTAATATTTCCCCATAAATTAGATGCATTCTTCAAACATTATTCAATGAATCTTAGGGATTCTACACCACAGGATGAAATCTGATTATGTTTTCATCTATTTAGTAACCGTGGGCAAAATTTGAATTTCTCTCCCCTCCATTGCTCAAGGCATCAAATCAAAGAATGATAGGAGCACAATCCAATACACTTCCAGCCCCTAATGAAAAAGATGCAATTAAATCATGCACGGTCAAGATTCTGAGGAAATAAAAATTCAAACTCTGAAGGCTGAAGCAATTTATTTTCCCTTATCCTGCTGATGCAGGAATCTGCAGTGCCCTCTATTTCAGACAAGTTGAATCTATCGACCTACACCCTTCATCCCCAAACAGTATAACCTCAACCCGAAAACCGTAACACAATGGCCGTAAATCTCCAGCCTCGCCCACGGCAGGGATTCTCCAGTCCCGCTGCTGCGAATAGAGGTTTGGCTGAGCGTCACATTCTCCATTCTTGCTAGCAGCGGTAGTGGGGTGCATGAGACTGGAAAATTCTGGCCAGTGTCTTAGGTAAATGGTCATGGGTGGCAAAGTGGCGTGTGGTTAGTGCTGCTGCCTCACAGCACAAGGGTCCTGTGTTTGATTTCAGTCTTTCTGTGCGGAGTAAATACGTTCTCACTGTGTCTGCGTGGGTGTCCTCTGAGTGCTTTGGCTTCCTCTCACAATCCAAAGATGTGCAGGACAGGTAGTTTGGCCATGCTGAATTGCCCCTTAGTGTCCAAGGATGTGTTAGGTTAGGTGGACTGGTCATGCTAAATTGCCATATAGTTTCCAAAGATGTGTGGGTTATGTGGATTGGCCATGCCAAGTTGTCAATTCGTGCCCAAAGATGCATTAGGTTAGATGGATTGGCCATGCTACATTGCCCCTTAGTGTCCAAAGATGTGTGGGTTAAATGGATTGGCCATGCTAAATTGCCCCTGTGTCCAAAGGCGTGCAGATTAGGTGGATTGGCCATGTTAAATTGCCCCTGTGTCCAAAGATGTGTGGGTTAAGTGGATTGGCCATGCTAAATTGCCCGTGTCCAAAGGCGTGCAGATTAGGTGGATTGGCCATGTTAAATTGCCCCTGTGTCCAAAGATGTGTGGGTTATGTGGATTGGCCATGCCAAGTTGTCAATTCGTGCCCAAAGATGCATTAGGTTAGATGGATTGGCCATGCTACATTGCCCCTTAGTGTCCAAAGATGTGTGGGTTAAGTGGATTACTGTACTGTCTGGAGACAATACACATCTCTTTAAACTGTGATCAGTGCTCCTTCCACTCACATTATCAGCCACTTCAGGTCTTGAACAGCAGGTTAGGTGTAAGGATTCGCATTCTAATCAGTAATCTCTAAACTGTCTGTGCTTTATATGCTCTGTCTGAGGCCAGAACTCTCCATTCACCTGACGAAGGGGGTAACCCCAAAAGCTAGTGAGTATATTATCAAATAAATAGGTTGGACTAAAACCTGGTGTTGTCAGACTTTTTACTGTTTTAAGTGGATTGGCCATGCTAAATTGCCCCTGTGTCCAAAGGCGTGCAGATTAGGTGGATTGGCCATGTTAAATTGCCCCTGTGTCCAAAGATGTGTGGGTTAAGTAGATTGGCCATGCTAAATTGCCCGTGTCCAAAGGCGTGCAGATTAGGTGGATTGGCCATGTTAAATTGCCCCTGTGTCCAAAGATGTGTGGGTTAGGTGGATTGGCCATGCCAAATTGCCCACTCCTGTCCAAATATGTGTTAGGTTAGGTGGATTGGCCACGCTACATTGGCCGTTGGTGTCCAAAGATGTACGGGTTAAGTGGATTGGCCATGCCAAATTGCAGCTTAGTGTCCAAAGATGTGCAGGTTAGGTGGATTGGCCGTGGGAAATGCACAGGGTTGCAGGAGGGGTCTGGGTAAGATGCTCTTTCAGAGAATCAGTGCAGACTCAGTGGGCCATATTGCTTCCTTCTGCACTATATGGGATTTTCTATGGATTTATTCTAATAAGTCCGACCTTGACCAATTATAAAGTGAACAGAGGCAGGGGAGTCGATTGGAATCAGCCCTCAAAAGGCTGAACATATAAAAACAGGCAGTCAAAATTCACTCTCCCCTGGGCTAAATAAATGCGCCGTCGCGATATACTGAAGAGAATTCCTAATACAGTAATCCTTTTCTGGCAAAGGGTTTTAGAACTAAATTGTACTGAAGCCTTAATAGGAGGCTACAATTTATTGTTTGTGAATTGACAAACTACTGCAGCTCAATACACGAGAGCAAAACAGGCTGACAATTTTAATAAAAGCTAAGTATTGTCAGCAATGGAAACCTGAAATAAAAACAGAAAATGCTGGATTAACTCAGCCAGCCTGGCAGCATCTGTGGAGAGAGAACCAGAGTTAATGAGCGAGGTTCCCCGGCCTCCCAGCTGTGGATTTCCTGCCAACGGGAGGTGGCATTTTGTTGGCTAGCGGCAGGATTCTCTGGTCCCTGCCACCATCAATGGGAATCCCCATTCCCTTCTGGTGTTGTTCATACGTTTGTTTAGCATCAGAAGTTGAGAGTCCTGACTCAGTGATGATGGACTGTCCTCTGAGTTCGGAGGCCATGGGTTCAAGACCCAGGCTGCAACGTCCAAAAGTGTTTTGTGAAGTTAGCCCTGACCCTAAGTTTTACAATTGAATTTGGCATTGGTGAGCATAAGATCTTTCACCCCAGGAATGATTAAGTGACCCAAATTTTAACAAAGTTTATTGAAGAACACAGTTGGAAGATGACAGAAAGAATTAGCATACATTTTTACCGATTACACGATTTAAACATGGCACCATTAACAGCTAGCTATCTCTGTTGTTCCCGTTTAAAAGCAATACCCCATAGACATACACCTTTCTTCAGAATTAGATAACACTAAAACAAGTATTTCCCTTGCACTAAGTTGATCTTTCTCTACACCCTAACTATGACTGTAATACTACATTCTGCACTCTCTTGTTTTCTTCTCTATGTTTCTCTATGAACGGTATGTTTTGTTTGTACAGTGTACAAGAAACAATACTTTTCACTGTATGTTAATACAAGTGACAATAATAAATCAAATCAAATTAAAGTATGCTCACGTGGTATATGATTTCCAGCTTTTAATACGTATAGACAGAAATCTAAGCAGCAGTTGTCAGAGAAAGCTATATCCTCATGAGAGCAAAATAGAGAAGTAGATCTCACCTCTAGCAGCTTCCAGGCTTCAGATTTGAGAGACAGGAAAGGATATCTCAACTCTAAATACTATCTGAAATAGCTAAGCTGGAATTCTCTATGAAAGCCTAGCTGTCCCCAGTCATACGACCTAACCTGTCAATTACCCCAATCAGACTCTACTCTGCAATCCCAGAGCAACACCAAAGTATTAAAATACTGCATTAGTTCAGATTAAAACAAGCATGGTGTCAATTTTACTGCTCCAGTAACAATAGAGGATACCAGTTGGAGACAAAACAGCTCCATCAAAATGCCAAGAACTGCTCGAAACATCCTGCAGAGTAACATGATTAAAATACATTTCTTGAACGCACAGTTTCCTCACAAGTGTAAACCAGTGATCTCTACCACTTTGAAGGGCAAGGGTAACGAATGCATGGGAATACCACCACCTTTAAGGGCCACTCCAAGCCACACACAATCTATATTGTAGTCCCTTTCCTGCCGCTGGGTTATCAGTGAGTCCATTTCAAAATTATTCATTAATTAAAAAATGCGTTGGGAAGTAGTGAAGTCAGGTACTTAGAATCATAGAATTATAGAATACCTACATTGTGGAAGGAGGCCATTCGGCCATCAAGTCTGCATTGACCACAATCCCATCCAAGATCTATCCCCAGAACCTCAGATATGCACCCTACTAATCCCCCTGACACTAAGGAGCAATTTAGCATGGCCAATGCACCTAACCTGCACATTGTTGGACTGTGGCAGGAAACTGGAGCACCCGGAGGAAATCCACGCAGACATGGGGAGAATGCGCAGACATCAAACAGTCACCCGAGCCAGGAATCAAACCCAGATCCCTGACACTGTGAGGCAGCAGTGCTAATCACTGTGCCACTGTACCGCTCCCTCCCCCTACTGTTCCCTCCCCCCCTTGAGTAAACATAGATTAAGATCCAAATCAGCTATAGTCTAGTTGAATGGTGGATGGAGTAGGCTTGAGTGGCTGAAAGGCTTACTCCTATCCCTCTGTTCTATAAGTCTTCATAACATGCTTCATGTGAGGAGTGTTTGAGGACTCTGGGTCTGTACCTGATGGAGTTTAGAAGGATGAGGGGCATAGAATGGCCTCCTTCCGCAATGTAGGTATTCTATGATTCTGAGTTACCTGACATCACTGCGTCCCAACACATTTTTTAATGAATGAAACTTACAGCAAAATGAAAGGCCTGGATGGAGTGGACATGGGGAAGATGTTTCCATTAAACAAGGATCCAAGGGTGCATCCTCAGAATAAAGGGACGACTCTTTAGAACTGAGATGAGGACAGATTTCTTCAGCTAGAGACTGGTGAATCTGTGGACCTCATTGCAACAGAAGGCTGTGGAGACTGGGTCATTGAGTGTATTTAAGACAGACATAGATAGGTTCTTGATTGGTAAGGGGAGTAAAGGTTAGGAGGAAGAGACATCTCTCTCTTATGTTAGTGAGGGAGTTGCAAACAATGCATTTTCCATTGGTTTAGAATTATGTAGAAGGAGGCCATTTGGCCCATTGAGCTCGCACCGACAACAATCCCACCCAAGCCCTGTCCCTGCAACTCCTGTATTTACCCTACTTGTGCCCCTGACATTAAGGGGCAATTTAGCCAATCCACCTAATCCATACATCTTTGGACTGTATACAAAGTGAGGGTCATAACAATGCCTCAGCAGTCACTGATTCACGTCAACATTATAATTAACAAACTTGCTTCGGATACGCTGTCCGGGACTCTCCAACCTCGCCCACGGCTGGAATTCTCCAATCCCACTGCCGTGAATGGAGATTTGGCTGAGTGCCGATTCCGCTGGCAGGACGTGTGAAGATGGAGAACTTCGGCCGTATTGATGGAATCGCAATGTTAAATTTCCGGAGACAAGATTTGCAGAAGTCTTTTCACAACAGTTCGTTAAAAGTTAGACGTAGGCGAAATTTCTCTGACTTTTGAAAATACGTTTCTCGTGATGTGTTGCTTTCAACTGAAAACAGACCCATTTCTGCTGAGGAAACAGAAATTCATTCGAAAGTCGTGCTGATAAAACACATCCGAGCTCTGAGGAAACTTGCATAGTGGGAAAGGATTACAGGCACGGCAGTGAATGTGAATGTTATTTCCTGAATGTGCCTGAACTGATAAGATTGTCAAATCCAAAATATTTGCTTTCATCTCATTTGCATTTCTTGACAAACCTGCTGTACATTTCGATCGCAGAATGCAGAATGAGGCCATTTGGCCCGTCACCGACTCTCTGACGTAGCTTCCCACCCCAGCCCTATCCCCTATAATCCCATGCATCCCACTAATCTCCCTAACCTACATATCTTTGGCTACTGAGGGACAATTCAGCATGGTAACTTGCACATCTTTGGAGAGTGGGAGGAAACCGGAGTAGCTGGAGGAAACCCACGCAGACACGGGGAGAATGTGCAGACTCCACACGGGCAGTGACCCAAGCCGGGAATTGAACCCGGATCCCTGACGCTGTGAGGCAGTAGTTCTAGCCACTGTGACACCATGCTGGTCCCCTTCCTTTTATTCCAACAGGCAATATTAACGATACTGACAGAGCCTTAAAAATAGGTCATAGAGGTATACAGCGCAGAAAAAGGCCCTTCAACCCATCGCATCTGTGCCAGTCAAAGCCAAACCATCTAACTATTCTCATTCCACTTTCCAACACATGGTCAGATATATTTCGATCATAGAATGTTACAGTGCAGAATGAGACCACTTGGCCCATCAAGTCTGTACCGATTCTCTGACATAGCATCCCACCCATGCTCTATTCCTGAAACCCCACACATCCCGCTAATCCCCCTAACATACACATCTTTGGTTACTAAGGGACAATTCAGCATGGCCAGTCCCTGTACTCCATGTATGCTCTGGCAAAACAAGTGCATATCTAAATGTTTCTTAAATGTTATAAGGGTCCCTGTCTCCACTACCTATTCAGGCACTGAGTTTCAGACTCCCATCACACTCTGGGTGAAAAGGTTTTTCTTCACAATCCCTCTAAACCTCCTGCCCCTGACCTTAAACCAATGCTATCTCATCACTGATCCCTCCACCAAGGGAAAAGGTTTCTTCCAGTCATCACTATCTATGCCCCTCATAATTTTATACACTCAGTCATGTCCCTGATCACTTCAATCATAGAATGCTACAATGCAGAATGAGGCCATTTGGCCCATCAAACCTGCACCGATTCTTCTGCTCCAGGTAAAACAACCCCACTCTATCCAAGCTCTCTTCATAACTAAAGCTCTCCAGGTAAACAAATCCAATACCTAGATCTGATTTTGGCCACTTAGCTAATGTTCCACTCTCACCATCCCACTTCCTTTTTTATAATATATTCTTCAGGTCTTGTTGCAGTGAATCTTCCAGGAGCTCCTGGGGCATAGTGGTTAGCATTGCTGCCTCACAGCGCCAGGAACCTGGGTTTGATTTCCAGCTTGGGTCACTGCCTGTGCGGAGTTTGCACGTTCCCTCCTTGTCAACATGCATTTCCTTCAGATGTTCCTGCTTCCTCTCACAGTCAGAGATGTGAGGGTTAGGCTGATTGGCCATGCTAAATTGACCCTAGTATCAGGGGGATTAGCAGAGTAATTATGTGGGGTTATGGGGATAGGGCTTGGGTGGGATTGTGATCAGCGCAGGCTTCCTGAGCCAAATGGCTTCTTTCTGCACTGTTGGGATTCTATGATTATATAAAGCATGCTGGAAGTTCCAGGGCTGGGAAGTCTCAGAGCTTTAATTCAAATTCAAAGGGGCAATTCACAGGAATTGTTAAAGCACTGCAAAATTTGGCATACTTGCTTTCTATGCCAAGTCTAGAAAGGGGTGTATGTTTTTGAGATGTTGTTTGACTTGGAACACCATAGATAGTTAACTGTTAAGATTTATATTGTATCATGTTTGATTCATATAACTGATAAAACTTAGGCAATTTTTTTTATTATTATGTTAATTGTGTTCTTAAATAAATTTTGATTGATTAAAGCTCCCTGATGGGTCACTTGAATCATACCCAGAATGAAACACCTTATTCTCACCCAAATGCCAAATTCAAATGTAAAACTTAGGGTCTAGGTTATTTTCATAAAACACCTTGGAGTTTCTGGCCTGGGTCATAACACATCCCCCCTAAACCTCCTGCCCCTTATTTGAACTTGTGTCTCCTAGTGACTGACCCTTTAACTAAAGGGAACAACTGCTTCCTATCCACTCTGTCCATGCGCCTCATAATCTTGTGCACCTTAATCAGGTCTTCTCTGCTCCAGTGAAAACAAACCAAGCCTATCCAACCTCTCCTCATAACTTAACTTAGATTTTCAGAAGGCGTTTGACAAAGTACCTCACAAGAGGTTATTGCAGAAGGTCGAGGGACATGGAGTTGGGGGTAGGGTGTTAGCGTGGATAGAGGATTGGTTGTCAAATAGGAGGCAGAGAGTGGGGGTCAACGGGTGCTATTCGGATTGGCGGATGGTGACTAGTGGAGTGCCCCAGGGGTCGGTGCTGGGTCCTCAGCTATTTACCATTTATATAGATGATCTGGAGGAGGGAACCGAGTGTAGGGTGTCGAAATTTGCTGATGACACCAAGATTGGGGGAACGGCAAATTGTGCAGAGGGTGTGGAGAGTCTGCAGAAGGATCTAGATAGGCTGGGCGAATGGGCCAGGAAATGGCAAATGGAATTTAATGTTGGCAAGTGTGAGGTGGTCCACTTTGGTAGGAAGAATGGTAGGAAGGACTATTACTTACGGGGCAAAAAACTGCAGCAGGCGACGGTGCAGAGGGACCTCGGGGTCCTTGTGCATGAGTCGCAAAAACCCAGCTTGCAGGTGCAGCAGGTGGTCAGGAAGGCGAATGGGATGCTGGCCTTCTTAGCGAGGGGGATTGAATATAAAAGTAGGGAGGTCTTGCTGCAGCTGTATAGGGCACTGGTGAGGCCGCAGCTGGAGTACTGTGTGCAGTTTTGGGCGCCGCACCTGCGCAAAGATATTTTGGCCTTGGAGGGAGTGCAGAGGAGGTTTACTAGGCTGATACCGAAGTTGAGGGGGTTGAGCTATGAGGAGAGGCTGAATAAACTGGGCTTGTACTCGTTAGAGTTTAGAAGAATGAGGGGAGATCTCATTGAGACGTATAAGATGATGAATGGGATGGATAGGATAGAGGTGGAGAGACTCTTCCCGCTCAAAAAAGACAGTAGGACTAGGGGGCACAGCCTCAAGATAAAAGGGGGGCAGTTTAGAACGGAGTTGAGGAGGAACTTCTTCACTCAAAGGGTGGTGAATCTCTGGAATTCTCTGCCCGTTGAAGTGGTGGAGGCTGCCTCGCTAAATATTTTTAAGACGCGGGTTGATGGGTTTTTGATAAGAGAGGGGATTAAGGGTTATGGGGAGAGGGCGGGAAAGTGGAACTGAGACACGACAGATCAGCCATGATCTTATTGAATGGCGGGGCAGGCTCGAAGGGCTAGATGGCCTACTCCTGCTCCTATTTCTTATGTTTCTTATGTTTCTTATGTTTCTTAAACGTTCCATCCCAGGGAACATCTGTTCTTCTCCTCTGCACCCCTTCCAGTGCAATCACATCCTTTCTATGATGCAGTGACCTGACTTGCACACAGTATAATGAAGAAAGAACAAAGAAAATCATAGCACAGGAACAGATCCTTCAGCTCTCCAAGCCTGCACCGACCATGCTGAACTAAAACCCCCTTCCCTTCTGGAGACCGTATCCCTCTACTCCCATCCTATTCATGCATTTGTCAGGAAGCCCCTTCAAAGTCACTATCGTATCTGCTTCCATTACCTCCCCTGGCAGCGAGTTCCACCATCTGTGTAAAAAATTGTCTCATATATCTTCTTTAAACATTGCCCCTCACACTTTAAACCTGTGCCTCCTAGTAATTGACTCTTCCACCCTGGGAAAATGCTTCTGACTGTCCATCCTATCCATGCCCCTCACAATCTTGTAGACCTCTATCAGGTCGCCCCTCAACCTCCATCATTTCAGTGAGAGCAAACTAAGTTTCTCCAACCTCTCCTCGAAGCTAATGTCCTCCGTAGCAGGCAACATCCTGGTAAATCTCCTCTCCAAAATCCTTCTGGTAGGTGTGGCAAATGGAATTGAACAGTATATTCCAAGTACTCCTACTGCGGACTCACCAAAGTACAGTAAAAAGTCTCACAACACCAGACTAAAGTCCTATTTGATGGCACGAGCTTTCGGAGCGCTGTTCCTTCCTCAGGCAAGTGGCCTAGTACTCACCTGATGAAGGAGCGGTGCTCTGAAAGCTCGTGGTTCCAAATAAACCTGTTGGACTTTAACCTGGTGTTGTGAGACTTCTTACTGTGCCCACCCCAGTCCAATGCTGGCATCTCCACACCATGGCTCACTAAAGAAGAAAGGTTTGCTGGGCTCCGTAGCAAGGAAAAGGGAAGTGGGACTGGCTAATTTGATCTTACAGAGAGTCAGCTCAGAAACGACAGGCTGAATGGCCTCTCGCTGTACGCTAACCATTCTCTGGTTAGAAAACAAAGTCGATACATCATTCAAACAAGAGTCTGCTGTGGAAATAGTAGACGTCCAGGAATAGGGTAATAAATAGAACTATAAATGGCACTGTGGAAGTTAATCTGCTGTCAATAATCGACACGGCAACAGAATCAGGATCAGATTTCAAACAATGTTTCGAGAGCAACTGCCCACAGATTTAGATAAATGTGACAACGAGGGATTTCAGGAAATTGACAAGTGGGCGAACAAACAGAACAAGCCTAGCTTTGTTTGGAGGACGAGCAAGCAATTTCATTGGAGAAATGCCAAGGAGAATTTGAGAGAGATTAGCTGGAAGGGGAGGGATAAAGGAGAGAGTGAAGGTCTGATCACCAACATTTAAAGCAGAATTCAAAATGGAGATAAATGATTTATGTTTCAGCTAGCTGTGATGAATGACCTTGGTGGTGAATGCTCTGGGAGCAGATATCAAAGTTCGCCTCTCATCACGATACGCCAGGCTGTTTATCACCTCGGCCTGTCACAGAGGTTGACTTTGATGGCAAATTCTCCCTGCAGCTTGAGATTCAGGTGTGATCCTTCAGGAAATAAACTCAAAGCCCCTTCTTCACAGATTCATAAAACTTTGGCAATGCAGAAGGAGGCCATTTGGCCCATCGAGTCTGCCCCGACCACAATCCCACCCAGGTCCTATCCCCATAGCACCAAGCATTGTCTCTGAAAGCCCTCCCTGACATTGGGGCAATTTTGCACTGCCAATCAACCTAACCGGCACATCTTTGATTTGTCGGAGGAAACCCATGCAGACACAGGGAGAACGTGCAGACTCCACAAAGACAGTCACCCAAGCCAGGTATCGAATCCGTGTCCCTGGCACCGCGAGGCAGCAGTGCTAACCACTGTGCCACCATATCACTGCATTCTCTTTATCCTTATCAGTGCAATTGTTACTGTGCAGATTTTGGAATTCGGCGCATAAGAGTAATGATCGACACAGGAACTGCTGGATTAGAGATAGTCGGCTTGTCAGCACTTTTAGAGAAAAGAGGGGATTTTATGATTTAGCTACAAATGCTTCTTCAATATCCAAAAGCAGAAAACAAGTGGATTCCTTCACAGAACTGAACACGTGGAAGAAAATCATCGGTCTTTAGAGATTGAGAATGTTGACTCCTGCAATAAACTGTTAATGGATTAGAAGGCTAGCAGGTAGAATGTTTAATAACCTGGTAGAAAGGATAAAATCATAGACCGGAATTTTCCCATCCCGCCCACCATGGGAATCACAGTGGACCAGGCTGGATCATGGAAAGGTTTAGTGACCTTGGGTGGGATTTTCCGATTCTGGGGTGAGCACAGCCAGACATTCCCACCCATACAGCATAGGAAAGGCCCTTCAGCCCATCAAGGCTGCACTGGAAATAACTACCACTGAAGTCGCATTAATATTGAACAAGGGAAAGGGTTAGCTATGAGGAGAGATTGGGTAGACTGGGGTTGTTCTCCCTGGAAAGACGGAGAATGAGGGGAGACCTAATAGAGGTGTACAAAATCATGAAGGGTATAGATAGGGTGAACAGTGGGAAGCTGTTTCCCAGGTCGGAGGTGACGATTGCGAGGGGTCACGGGCTCAAGGTGAGGTGGGCGAGGTATAACTCCGATATCAGAGGGGCGTATTTTACGCAGAGGGTGGTGGGGGCCTGGAATGCGCTGCCGAGTAGGCTGGTGGAGGCAGACATGCTGGCATCGTTTAAGAATTACCTGGATAGACACATGAGCAGACAGGGAATGGAGGGATAGTCTAATTGGACCAATGTGCGGCACAGGCTTGGAGGGCCGAAGGGCCTGTTTCCTGTGCTGTACTGTTCTTTGTTCTTTGTTTGTTAACGAATTTTATACCTAGAATATATCACAAACATAACCCTTCATTATGGCTGATCTTCCCAGGCTTGTATCGCTCCTGGCGTTAATGTAAATTACTTGTTCATGTCTTTCATTCTTTAACTCTCATAAAGACAAATGGTCAGATGTGAACATAAAGACAGATGGTCAGGTGTGAATGTTATTTTGCAGCCATTGCAAGCCTTGCCTGTTTATGTTAATTGAACATCGTTAAACAGTTGCTATTGGGAAGCCGCAATTATACAAGTAACTTCAAAGACAGAGATACCAAAGCAGTCGTAGGCATTGTAATGGAAGAGGGAAGATCAAAGATTTTGACCGGAATTGGAAGTTTGTGTCATGTTTGTTACTGTATAAATACCTGCTTGTATTTGTGTTCCGTGAGAAGTCCATTACTAGGAACCAGTTCTCCCAAAGCTCTGGAATAAAATCCAAGGCTTTGAAATAAAAGCCACAGTATTTTGACTCACTAACAATCTCAGAGGTATTATTTTACTATTTTCCAGCACTTGTCCCATACCCTTGAATGTTTCAAATGCTCATCTAAATACTTTTTAACAGCTGTAAGGTTTTCCAGCCTCCACTACCTTCCCAGCCCATGCATTTCAAATTCCTACTACCCTCTAAGTGAAAAAGTTTCCTCTCAAATCCGCTCCTTACCCTAAAATAATGCCCCCTTGTGATTGACCTTCCTACCAAGGGGAACAGCTGTTCCCTTCTCTCCATGCCTCTCATAATCTTATACATCACACTCACATCGCCCCCCCCACCCCCACATCCTTCTCTGCTCCAAGGGAACAATCCAAGCCTATCCAGTCTCTCCTTACAGCTCCAGTTCTCCATCCCAGGCAACCTCCTGATAAATCTCCTCTGTACCCCCTCTAGTGCAATCACATCCTTCCTATAGTGAGGAGACCAGAACTGCACACAATACTCCAGCTGTGGCCTAACCAATGCTTTGTACAACTCCAAGGATCATCTGGACTTCAAACATCTGCTCTTTTCTCTCCTTACAGATGCTGCCAAATCTGCTGAGATTTCCCAGCATTTTCTCTTTGGGTCCAACACTACCTCCTAGCTCTTAGACTCTATATCATGGTTAATAAAAGCAAGTGTCCCATTTGCCTTCTTAGGAAGAACTTGCCTGTATGGTAGTGCCTTCATCACTCCAGGTTGTCTTGAAGTTATGAAAGGTCTTAAATAAATGTAGATTTTATTTTTAAATTTTATCAATGAAAACTATTCCTTGACATTGGAACCGGATGCAATCATTTCCATCATAGGATCCACCACAAAAGTTCTTCTCTTCCTCTAGAAGCACTGCATCCATGCTGTAGCTCAGTTGGTAATCCATTCACCTTTGAATAGCAAGGCACTGGGTTCAAATCCTACTCCAGGACTTGAATACAGAACTCGTGGCTGTGCAGTCTTTTGGTGAAGATGTTAAACTGAGATCCCATCTGGCTGCAAAAGGATCATCCATAGTACCCTGGCCAATATTAATCCCTCAAAATCAACTGGGCAAAAAACAGATTATTTGGTCATTATCACATTGCCGTTTGTGGAACCTTGTGTGCAAAATAGCAACTTCATTTTCAACATTACGACAATGCACAAGGTATGCTTGGGAGTGTATGAATAATTGTAGTGTTGGCCAGAAAAAGTACATAGGAACATAGGAATTAGGAGCAGAAGTCGGAAGGACAGTCCTTCAAACCTGCTCCATCATTCAATCAGATCATGGCTGATCTCTCCCTGGTCTCAAATCCATCTCCCCATCTGTTCCCCATATCCCTTTAACCTGTTTTTAAAATCAGACATGTCTCTATCTCCTTCTTGAAAGCATGTAATGATTCGCCACGCTATGGGGCAGCTAGTTCCACAAATTCACCACCATCTGTGAGAAGTAGTTCCTCTTCATTTCAGTTTTAAATCTACTACCTCTCAACCTATACTTGTTCGAGATTGCCCCATAAGGGGAAACATTTGGTAGGTATTTACTTTACCAATCCCTTTTAGTATTTTATATACTTCAATCAGATCCCATCTTATCCTTCTAAACTCCAGCAAGTATAAGTCCAACCTGTTTAATCTCTCCTCATAGGGTTTAATAGAAAGCATTCTTTCTGGTTGTATCACAGCTTGGCAAAGCCCCTGCTCTGCCCAAGACCACAAGTAACTACAAAGGGTCATGAATGAAGCCCAATCCATCACACAAACCAGCCTCCCATCCATCGACTCTGTCCACACTTCCTGCTGCCTCAGAAAAGCAGCCAGCATAATTAAAGATCCTACGCACCCCGGACATTCTCTCTTCCACTTTCTTCTGTCGGGAAAAAGATACAAAAGCACATATCAACCGACTCAAGAACAGCTTCTTCCCCGCTATCATCAAACTTTTAAATAGACCTACCTCGCACGAAGTTGACCTTTCTCTACACCCTAGCTATGACTGTAACACTAGATTCTGCACTCTCCTTTCCTTCTCTATGAATGGTATGCTTTGTCTGTATAGTGTGTAAGAAATTATACTTTTCACTGCATACCAATACATGCGACAATAATAAATCAAATCAAATAAGCCAAAATGGTTTAATCGCTCCCCATTTCAATACACATTTTATCATTACTGGTCTCATTTTTTATGCCTACATCCCGAGTGACCTTCTTCAGGATGACATTTCCAACAGTTTAAAGAACTATCCTGTCTCCAGGGTGTCTAAACATTCACAAGTTGCTTCAATATCTGGAGGAACCAGCCATCCTCATGTCTATGTTTTTAATGTGCTAAATAACCTGCAGCTTTGTGCGAAGAGGGAGATTTTCATATTTACATGCATTTCTTGCCTTAACTGGGATTATTCAGATCTCCTCCAAGATACATCTTGTGTAGAAACGTGTCTTGGTCATTATGAAGGGTATAGATAGGGTGAACAGTGGGAAGCTTTTTCCCAGGTCGGAGGTGACGATCACGAGGGGTCACGGGCTCGCCCCTCGAGGGGCGAGGTACAACTCAGATATCAGAGGGACATTTTTTACACAGAGGGTGGTGGGGGCCTGGAATGCATTGCATTTATCTAAATTAAACTCCATCTGCCATTCGTCAGCCCATTGACCCAATTGATCTAATGTATTTATTAACCCTCTGCTGACTTGGTAGTTCAAGTATACAGGGTTAAGTATGAAGATAATGTTAAGAAAGTGGCCATTTTGTGCTTATGCTACCTCCGATTCTGTCTGATTGACTGAAAGTATATTACTTTTTGAAAAAGGTAATTGTGGCTAATTGAGGAGTAAAGCAGTAACTATCGCATGGTTGGCTGTAATTAAAATATTCAGCTAATGTCAATCACACTGCCTACACTTTCACTGAAGTCCTCTTGGAGATCTGATGTTCCTTAATTAGAGCATAAGAAAATAATTAGCAAGGTAAAATTTCTTAGTCCAGATTGAGTCATTAGAAATATTAGAGAGCTTAGTTATTACTGCTGCCTCACAGCACCAGGGTCCCGGGTTCAATCCCGGCCTCAGGTCACAGTCTCTGTAGAGTTTGAACATTCTCCCCGTGTTTGCGTGAGCTTTTCTAGGTGCTCCGGTTTCCTCCCACAGTCCAAAGATGTTCCGGTTGGGTGGATTGGCTGTGCTAAATTGCTCCTTATTGTCCCAAGATCCAAGATGTGCAAGTGAGATGGATTATTCATGTCCTATGTTCTAAATGTGTGACATTACAGGGATAGGTCTGGGCAGAGGACCTGGGTAATATACTCGACCAGAGAGTCGGAGCTGACATGATGGCCCAAATGGTCTCCTCCTACACTGTAGGGATTCTATGGCTCTATGATTAAGAACAGTTAATGGGGATTTGTTAGTCAATTCTATTAAGAATGCAATTTTAAGCTAACTGACGATGTGTCTATGTATATTGGGGAAGGGGGGTGGTGGGGTGGTGGGGTGATGGGGTGCCTCATGACGGGAGTCCTGGAGGGGCAGCATAGTCCAAGCGAATAATAGTGGTGATTCCCCACTTCAGGAATCAATTTGCAGCTGAGGAGGAAACCCCCATGGACCTGTTGGGTAAGAAATTAAAGTATTTAAATCCCTACTTCTTTAAAATTCATTCATGGGACATGGGCATCGCTGGCTGGCCAGAATTTATTGCCCATCCCTAGTTGCCCTTGAGAAGGTGGTGGTGAGCTGCCTTCTTGAATCACCACAGTCCATGCTCTGTGGGTTGGCCCACAATGCCGTTAGGGAGGGAATTCCAAGATTTTGACATAGCGACTGCGGAGCGATTTATTTCCAAGCCAGGATTGTGAGTGGCTTGGAGGGGAACTTGCAGATGGGTGTTCCCCTGTATCTGCTGCCCTATCCTTCTAGATGGAAGTGGTCATGGGTTTGGAAGGCGCTATCTAAGGATCTTTAGTGAATTGCTGCAATGCACCTTGTAGGTAGTACGCACTGTTGCTACTAAGCATTGGTGGTGGAGGGAGTGGTTGTTTGTGGATGTGGTTCCAATCAAGTGGGCTGCTTTGTCCTGGTTGGTGTCAAGCTTCTTGTGTGTTGTTGGAGCTGCACCTATCCAGGCAAGTGGAGAGTATCCCATCACACTCCTGACTTGTGCCTTGAAGGTGGTGGACAGGTTTTGGGGAGTCAGGAGGTGAGTTACTCACCGCAGTACTCCTAGCCTCTGATCCAGTCTTGTAGCCATTGTGGTGAGTCCAGAACTCGGGTTGAGTAATGAGCGTGGAACTCGCTGGTGTCAACCTGGTGTCAGCAAGGCAGTGAATGCTTCCTCAATGGAAGTGACAGGTTTCAAAGTCTTAAACTGACAAGCTGCAGCCCTGCCTACTTTCAAAGTGGGGTTTACAGAACTTCTTCTGAAAGCGTACCCTTAATGCTTGGCAGATTTCCAACTTCATGGCAGCTTTTTCACCTGCCTTGGAGTTCACTCGCCTCGATCTACACTTCCCTGTCATCAGCCTTCACTGCAGCACCTGGATCTTGGATGAGAAGCAAGGGGTTTCAATGTATGTCTTATCATTATTGATCTTATTTGGTAACAATTACAATGCCAGGACAAGGGATTAATAGTAACTGCGATGCCAGCTGCCTTGTCCTCAGCCGCATGCTGCTCCAGGGGACAGAAGGAATGGGACACAGATCTCTAACATTAACTCAACAGGCAGAGGGACATGTATGAGTACCAGAACCTCAAGAGGGAGGTGGTAGTGTAATGGTATTGTCACTGGACTAGCAATCTAGACACTCAGGGTAATTCTCTGCGGACCCGAGTTCAAATCCCACCACAGCAGATGGGTGAAATTTGACATGTCTGCTACAACTCTCACCAATTCTTACAGATGCACCATAGAAAACATCCTTTCCAGATTTATCACAGCTTGGTATGGCTCCTGCTCTGCTCAAGACCACAAGAAACTGCAAAGGATCATGAACGAAGCCCAGTCCATCAGACCAACCAACCTCCCATCCATTGACTCCGCCTACACTTCCTGCTGCCTCAGGAAAAGCAGCCAGCATGTTTAAGAACCCCACACACCCCGGACATTCTCTCTTCCACCTTCTTCCCTCAGGAAAAAGAGACAAAAGTCTGAGATCACGTACCAACCGACTCAAGAACAGCTTCTCCCCTGCTACTTTTGAATGGACTTCCCTCATACTAAGCTGAGCTTTCTCTACACCCGAGCTACGACTGTAACACCACATTCCGCACTGTCTCCTTTCCTTCTCTATGAATGGTATTCTTTGTCTGTATAGCAAGAAACAATACTTTTCTATGTATACTAATACACGTGACAATAATAAATCAAATCAAATCAAAATCACCATTTCAGCCCTTCCTTGCTGAGGTTTGTGTGGTTTATAGAATGAGTCTTTGCAGTTTCACAAGCCTGAGAAGCTTGCCCGTTCCAAGCTGATGGGAAGCGACAGACATTGTGTTCTGTTACATGACTAATGACCAGAGGAGCCTGGATATTGTCCCACTGCCTATATTATTCCAATATCACAGCAGTAAATAGTATTTATACCTCTGATGATACAGTAAACCTGGAATCATTCTTAGCCTCACAGATTTAATTCAATGAATTAAAATGATTGCATTGTTTATTCAAATCTGCCTTTTATTGATATCTTGGGCCCATGAGTTAAAGCTGTTGTCAGACAGGTTTGTGTTAGATATGCCAGAGTTACATTGCTGCCACAACTCTGCACTGCGTAGAATATTTCACTGATCTGGGAAGTTTCAGATTTGTGATTTGGAGATTACAATCTACGTTTTATGTTTGTATCAGCAACTTGTTTTTTTTTCATTCTTTTATGAGATGTGGGTATCGCTGGCAAGGCCAGCGTTTGTTGCCCATCCCTAATTGCCCTTGAACTGAGTGTGCCATTTCAGAAGGCGGTTAAGACTCAACCACACTGCTGTTGACTCATACTTAGGCTAGACCGGGTAAGGAAAACCAGACTTCCTTCCCTAAAGGACATTAATGAACCAGTTTGGTTTTTATGGCAATCAACCAATGGGATAACAGAACATAAGAACTAGGAGCAAGAGTAGGCCATCTGGCCCCTCGAGCCTGCTCCGCCATTCAATAAGATCATGGCTGATCTTTTCATGGACTCAGCTCCACTTACCCACCCACTCACCATATCCCTTAATTCCTTTATTGCTAAATATTTATCTATCCTTGCCTTAAAAACATTCAATGAGGTAGCCCCAACTGCTTCACTGGGCAGGGAATTCCACAGATTCACAACCCTTTGTGTGAAGAAGTTCCTCCTCAACTCAGTCCTAATTCTGCTTCCTCTTATTTTGAGGCCATCCCCCCAGATCTAGTTTCATCTACCAGTGGGAACAACCTCCCAGCTTCTATCTTATCTATTCCCTTCACAGTCTTATATGTTTCTATAAGATCTCCCTTCATTCTTCTGAATTCCAATGAGTATAGCCACAGTCTACTGAATCTCTCAGGGTGGCCTAGTGGTATTAGCGCTAGACTATTAATTCAGAAACTCAACTGGGGTCCTGGGTTCAAATCCTATGATGGCAAATGGTGGAATTTGAATTCAATAAAAAAAATCTGGAATTAAGAACCTACTGATGACCATGAAACAATTGTCGGAAAAAACCCACCTTCTTCACTAATGCCCTTTAGGGAAGGAAATCTGCCGTCCTTACCTGGTCTGGACTACATGTGACTCCAGAGCCACAGCAATGTGGTTGGCTCTCAATTGTTGTTCATGGGAAATGAGGGATGGCTGGTCATCCAGCGATACCCACATCCCACAAATGAATAAAAAAGATCTAGAGTCACATGTAGGCCAGACCAGGTAAGGATGGCAGATTTCCTTCCTTAAAGAACATCAGTGAACCAGATGGGTTTTTTCTGACAATCGATTTATGGTTATCATTAGACTTTAATTTCCAAATTTTTATTGAATTCAAATTTACAAAGCGCTGTGGTGGGATTTGAGCCCTTGGTCCCCAGAGCATTACCCTGGGTCCCTGGATTACTAACCCAGTGGCAATAGCACTACGCCATTGTCTACCTTTCTATAAAAGCTGCATAAAAAAACAATGGAGAACAACAGAGGAACACTTAGGGATAAATTTCCAAAGGTTTCGGAGACTGGGAAAGCCCGACTCAGCAACATAATGCAACTTTGCTGAAATCCCATTCACTGGACTACAGGAAGAGATTACAAATCCCTCGCTGCTCTTTGGAGACGGGCTAGAAGAGTGTGCCCTAACAAGGCGTGTGACCATTCACCGGAGAAGCTTCTAGACTTCAGGGCAGGATTCAAGAGAGTGAAAGCCACCACAGAGGGAGATGATCTGCCTGATAATCTCGCCTTCTCCAATATAAATTGGGACCTAGTGTTCCTGTGAAATAATGCTTCGATCTCACTGCCAGCTTGCTAAGGTGTTATTTACGTTGTCTAATCACACACTGATATAAATAAGCATTTATCTTCTTAAATGCCTCCGCCCATGCATTATTTTGCTTTTATTTTTGTTTTGTCTCGTTTTCTCAGGATCTCACAGAATCCCTCGGCTAGCACGGTGGACCTTTTCCTTTATTCATTCGTGGGACATGGGCATCGCTGGCTGGGTCAGCATTTATTGCCCGTCCCTAGTTGCCTGAGGGCAACTGAGACTCAACCACGTTGCTGTGGCTCTGGCGTCACATGTAGGCCAGACCGGGTAAGGATGGCAGATTCCCTTCTCTAAAGGACATTAGTGAACCAGATGGGTTTTTCCTGAGAATGGTTTCATGTTCATCAGTAGATTTGTAATTCCAGATAGAATCATAGAATCATTGCAGAAAGAAGCCATTTGGCCCATCGAGTCTGCACCGACCACAGTCCCACCCAGGCCCTACCCCTAATCCCTACATATTTACCCGCTAACCCCTCTAACCTATGCACCTCAGGACACTAAGGGGCAATTTTAGCATGGCCAATCAACCTAACCCACACATTTTTGGACTATGTTACAATTGAATTCGAATTCCACCTTCTGCCGTGGTGAGATTTGAACTCGGGTCCCCAGAACATTAGTTGAGTTTCTGGATTAATAGTCCAGTGATAATACCACCAGGCCATTGCCTCCTGCCTCTTTCTCAGCCTTTCTGTGAGCCAATATTTGATTTGGCAAAAAGTAAGTGTTCCAAACCTTTGGGAAGAGGGAGAAAAGAGAGAACCATCAAGTGTCTTCCCTGTGGATACACCTTCAGGATCGTGTACCACCGTGCGACATGGTGGCTAGCACTGCTGCCTCACAGCGCCAGGACCTGGGTTCGATTCTCGGCTTAGGTCACTATCTGTGTGGAGTTTGCACATTCTCCCCGTGACTGCGTGGGTTTCCTCCCACAGTCCAAAGATGTGCACTCTGAAAAAAAATGGAGGAAGAAGAGAACCCTCCATGGATAAGCCGAACCACACCGAGGCATTCTGGGATCAATTCTCAAACCTCCAGCTGAGTTAGGTAGATTTAGAGTCACAGAGGTTTACAGTATAGAAATAGGCCCTTCGGCCCAATACGTCCATGCTGCCCTAATGGATAGTTCAGAACTGTGCCATCACCTACAGTGTGGCCTCGAGCTTAACATCAGGGTAAGGCTGGCACTACCAGTGGCCACTGACGCCACAGTGGCATTAGACATAGCCGGCAATTATAAGTGAGATATCGACAGCTGAAATTCTCCAGTCTCTTACATTCTGCCACCACAGCTAAGTTGAGAGGAGAATTTGACACTCAGCCAAAGCTTCATTCCAAGAAGCGGGACTGGAAAACCCCAGCCATGGGCGAGGTCGGAGAATCCAGCCATCATCTCCCAGTACGCTATTCATTGCTGCATCAAAGGGTACGGAGGCCCCACAAGAGGTGTGGATACATCATACTCTGCCCCAGGGGGAGCAGCAAGATGAGTGATATATAAGTCAGGATGGTGAGATGCTTAGAGTAGAATTTGCCAGTGGTGGTGTTCCCATGAGTCTGCTGCCCTTTTCCTTCTAGATGGAAGTGGATGTGGGTTTGGATGATGGCGGCTTTGGGATTTAACCAATCCTGGAATGGGAGCCTCAAGCAGGCATTGGCTCAATATTTACCTGTGGGAAGGGACTGACATCTGCTTCAGCCAATGAGTAAGGACACCCTTTACTTGGCCACACACTTCCTTCCCACCATATTGGGGCCTTAGGAAGTTGCATCATAGAATCCTACAGTGCAGAAGGAGGCCCATCGAGTCTGCACCAGCCACCCAGGCTCTATTCCATAACTCCATGCATTTACTCCAACAAGTTCCCCTGACACTAAGGGGCAATTTAGCATGGCTAATCCTCTTAACCCACACATCTTTGGACTGTGGGAGGAAACCAGAGCACCTGGAGGAAATCCCTGCAGACATGGGGGGAATGTGCAAACGCCACACAAACAGTGACCCAAGCCGGGAATTGAACCCGTGTCCCTGGCGCTATGAGGCAACAGTACTAACCATTGTGCCACTGTGCTGCTCATGACTGAATAATGGTCACCATGACTCCCAGACTAGGGGGCAATATTTGAACGATACCTTAAGCACCGATGTACAAATTTCCTGGGCTTCTCCATCATCACGCAAGAGAAATTATCCACAAGGATAGTCCTCTTTCAAGACTGATAGTGTTTAAAAGTGGAAGAGAATTCTTATTCATGTAATGAGCTAAATAGCCTGGATTTAATTTATTTGGAAATGTGGTTGCTGTAGAATCATTGAGAAGTCCTGCTCTTGTCCACCTCATTTGTCTGACATCATTTACATAGTTTGTTGCCAATTATTCCATTGCAACTTATATCAGCCTAGGAGCTTGTTTACTCTCAGCAACATATCATTTTGAATATCCATTGATATGTGCATGTAATCAGTCTTAATTTGCAAATGCTAATCTCTTATATCTCCATTCAATGTGGATTTGGAACCTAATGACACATATTTAACTAATGGGCTGAAATTTCCAAAATAAATACAAATGGCAGGGATTCAAAAGAGTTTAGTTTCGAGGCGCAGAATCGTTCTCGATCCAGACCGACGCAGAAGGCAGTTCACATTTGTAGAGGTTCACCTACAGGGTGGACCTTTCTGAGAGCCAGAACAGAAGGCTCCTTTCACCAATTCTCAAGTTCTTGTTACCAGTAGCAATGCTGGACACCACACTCAGTCACACTGGGGCCTACGACCGCACAGCTCATCCACAAGCTGTGTGCTGCCACAGTGAAAGGCCTATAAGATTGAGACTATAAAGTAGTCTCACAGTACCAGGTTAAAGTCCAACGGGTTTATTTGGTAGCTCAAGCTTTCGGAGCGCTTCTCCTTCATCAGGTAAGTCTCTGATGAACATAAGAACCTAAGAAATAGGAGCAGGAATAGGCCATCTAGCCCCTCAAGCCTGCCCCGCCATTCAATAAGATCTTGGCTGATCTGAAGTGGATCAGTTCCACTTTCCCGCTTTCTCCCCATAACCCTTAATTCCCTTGTCTGTCAAAAACCTATATACCCGTGACTTAAATATATTTAGCGAGGTAGCCTCCACCACTTCAACGGGCAGAGAATTTCAGAGATTCACCACCCTTTGAGTGAAGAAGTTCCTCCTCAACTCCTCAGTTGAACTAAACTGCCCCCCCACTTATCTTGAGGCTGTGCCCTCTAGGCCTGCTATCCTTTCTAAGCGGGAAGAATCTGTCTACCTCTACCCTATCCGTCCCTTTCATTATCTTATACGTCTCTATAAGATCCCCCCTCATCCTTCTAAACTCTAACGAGTACAGACCCAGTCTATTTAGTCTCTCTTCATAGTCTAACCCCCTTATCTCCGGTATCAGCCTAGTGAACCTCCTCTGCACTTCCTCCAAGGCCAAAATATCCTTGTGCAAGTGCGGCGACCAAAACTGCACACAGTACTCCAGCTGCGGCCTCACCAGTGCCCTGTACAGTTGCAGCAAGACCCCCCTACTTTTATATTCTATACCCCTTGCTATAAAGGCCATTCGCTGAATGGTGAATATGAATTCGCTGAATATGAAAGGGTAGTGCTCCGAAAGCTCGTGCTACCAAATAAACCTGTTGGACTTTCACCTTGCGTTGTGAGACTACTTACTGTGCCTACCCCAGTCCAAGGCCGGCAACTCCACATCATGGAGAGAGGGGTGCAAGAGAAAAGATATAAATGAAGGCTGTTGGCAAAGCATTATTCTTTTTTTATTCATTTGTGGGTCGTGGGTGTCATTGGCTGGGCCAGCAGTTATTGTCCATCCCGCACTACCTGAGGGCAGTTGAGAGTCAACCACATTGCTGTGGCTCTGGAATCACATGTAGGCCAGACCAGGTAAGGACAGCAGATTTCCTTCCTTAAAGGGCTTTCTGCAGAACCTCTCATTCTGCAGATGGGTTTTTCTGACAATTGGCAATGGTTTCATGGTCATCAGTAAATTCTTAATTCCAGATTTTTTTGAATTAAATTTAAATTCCACCATCTGCCAAGGCAGGATTCAAACTCGGGTCTCCAGAAGATTAGTTGAGTTTGTGGATTAATAGTCTAGCAATAATATTACTAGGCCATAACTTGCCTCAACTGAAGAGACAGAGATATTGACATTAGACAGAGAGAAAGAGTTTGGAAATTGTCATGTCCATAAGACGGGAAAGAAATGATAAACTGTTTAAACCAAACGTTACTTCCTGCTTTTATATAAAAAAAGGACTTTGCTGGATCAAAAAAAAAGGCTGCTACAGGTCACATGATTTCTAAATTGGCTATAGTTCTGGAAATTTTTAACAACAATTATAGGACAATCCCAATCTTCATCCTTGTGGGATCTCACACCTGTAATTATGTGGATTCGTTACAATAAACGGACCCAGGAAGGAGCAGATGGCCTGTCTTCCCAGCCTGGATTTGTAATAAAGGCAGAGCCAACAAAACTTGTTGTACCTGTGGAGGTGTTAATGGCCACCGTCTAATCCGAAAGTGAATAATGGAGTTTGACCAGAGGCATGGAAACTAACTGCCTGAAACTGACTCATTAATGGGTAACACCACAAAACCTCAGCTCCTCTAGCCTTTGGGAAGTTTGCTTGTTACGTTGCTGGATTCTGAGGGCAGTCAACTGTTGTCCAGCCTGTTAACATCAAAACTGGACTCCAGGCTGACAACAAAGCCTGTCTTAAAACATTGTGGACTGACATTCATGTGATTTAATATCCATATATTTGGTTCTCTTCTTCTTCAAGCTATTCTTAGTTGTGACACTCTTTTCTTTCCTATCTCCTTCTTATGTGCTTGTGTGTACTCTTGCAATAACATCACCTGGGGTTTAAATGTCTACTTAAACAATACTACTCATTTAACCCTAAAGAAAGTTTTGCTGCAAGTTACTTTATAATTGATTTCACAATCAGGGGATTTGAGGAACACACCCCAACCTATTTCATAGAATCATAGAACACCTACAGTGCAGAAAGAGACCATTCAGCCCATCAAGCCTGCACTAACAACTATCCCATCCAGGCCCTATCCCCATAACCCCTCCTATTTCCCCTGGTAATCTCCCTGACACTAAGGGGCAATTTAGCATGGCCAATCCACCTAACCCAGACACCTTTGGAGTATGGGAAGAAACCGGAGCACCCGGAGGAAACCCATGCAGACATGGGGAGAATGTGCAGACTCCACATGGACAATGACTCAAGTTGGGAATCAAACCCAGGTCCCTGGTGCTGTGAGGCAGCAGTGCTAACCACTGTGCCACCATTCAGAACTCTGGCACAGCAGGATGGTCCGATTGCCATCTTACAATCAGAGAATCAGGCAGAACAGGCCATTTGGCCCATTAGGTGTGTACTGACTCTTTGACAGAGCATCTTACCCCACCCTCGTAACCACATATATTTCCCATGGCTAATCCACCTAACCTACCCATCTTGGGACACTAAGGGGCCAATCCACCTCTTCCTGAGCGTTAGCCATTCTATGATGAGAGATATCAGTCTGAAAGGACATTACAATATGCTGGAATTTGGACTGAGATTTAGAAATGAGAGTGTAATGTGAGGAATAGCTGAGAGATGGTGGTCAAAGTAGACGTTGGCTTTGCTTGCCATCCTACCCTTTCCCCACCTGGCACTGGGTTAATGCCCACAGCAACAGGATGAAGCCCTGAAGTTGGCATCAACTGGGACATAATGGGGGTGGAGGCAGAAGGGCAGCTTGGTCGCACCTGACTAAATACCCCACCCATTCCCCCACCAAACGCACCATGGTGGGAAAGGGCATTCAGTGCTATCCTTTTGTTTTCTTATTCTTTATTCTTTCATGAACCATGGGCATCGCTGGCAAGGCCACCATTTGTTGCCCATCCCGAATTGTCTCTTAAATTGAGTGACTTGTTTGACCATTTATACAGTCATACATTGAACCCCTACAGTGCAAAAAGAGGCCATTCAGCCCATCGAGTCTTCACTGACATCAATCCTACCCAGGCCATCTCCCTGAAACCTCACATATTTACCCTGCTAATCCTTCTAATATACACATCCTGGGACACTAAGGGGCAATTTAGCATGGGCATTCAGAGGGCATTTAAGAGTCAATCACATTGCTGTGGTTCTGGAGTCACATGTAGGCTAGACCAGGTAAGGACGGTAGATTTTCTTCCCTAAAGGGAAGCTTCATTTATCAGAGTCACAAGTAGGCTTACATCAACATTGCAATGAAGTTACTGTGAAAATCCAGTCACTGCAATCCGGTACCTGTTCGGGTACACTGAGGGAGAATTTAGCACGGCCAATGCACCTGAACAGGTCTTTCGAACTGTGGGAGGAAACCCATGCAGACACGGGGAGAATGTGTAGACCCCACACAGACAGTGATGCAAGCCTGGAATCGAACCCAGATCCCTGGCGCTGTGAGGCAGCAGTGGCAACCACTGTGCCACCGTGCTGCCTGGTGACGTTACCTCAATGTGACCATCTTCCCCTTCTGTCTGACTCATTAATATGTATCGTACAATTCTGAATACTCAGTTCTGATCCTTGCGGCACTCCATTACTTGCAGCTACCAACCTGAAAATGTCTACTTACCCAAAGCTTACTGTCCGTTAACCAATCCTCTACATATGCCAATATATTATTCCTAACTCCATCTATCCTTAGATAAAGGCAAAATACTTTGGATGCTGGAATCTGAATCAAAAACAGAAAATCCTAGAGAAACTCAACTGAATATTATCTCCATCTAGACCTGAAACTCCATTATTGGCTCTGTTCCCTCTCCACAGATGCTGTCAGACCTGCTGAGTTCCTCCAGTGTTTTCTGCTTTTGTTCCACCTGTCCTTATCCTGTATATTAACTCGCATTTATGGTGACTGGGTTGTAACATCACTGGGCAAGTAATTCCAGTGGGAGAGCCTCAGGATAGGATTCTCCGATCTCACTCATGCCCGCCCCGCTGCCAGCGAGAATGGCATTCCAGCCAAACCTCCATATTGGCAGCACCGGAGAATCCCAGCCACGGATGAGGTTGAAGATTTTCCGTGTTAACTTCTCCCCCTACTGATGCAGAGGGAAAGTGAGAACGGGCCAGGGTAGATATCAGGAGTGTGTAAAGGGACGGTCCATTTGTAAGGGCGGCGCTTTGGCACAATGGTTAGCACGACTACTTAACAGCGCCAGGGTCCCAGGTTCAATTCCAGCCTTGGGTCACTGTCTGTGCAGAGTTTGCATGTTCTCCCTATGTCTGTGTGTGTGTTTCCTCCGAGTGCTCCGGTTTCCTCCCACACTCCAAAGATGTGCCGGTTAGGTTGATTGGCCATGATAAATTGACCCTCATCTCAGGGGATTAGCAGAGTGTTATGGGGATCGGGCCAGGGTGACATTGTTGTTGGTATAGTCACAATGGGCTGAATGGCCTCCTTCTCCACTGTAGGGATTCTATGACTCCCTCTCAGCCTTCACCACAGATGCATTTTACCCCCTAGAAACAGTGCCTGAAGGCAGGAAGTGAATAGAATGTCAAAGGTTATAGTGATGCGTAGCTCAGAGGGTCAGGAGCTGCCAGTCCAAGAAGCAACCCATACTTCAGCTCCTATCTGTATTTAGGTTTTTGGTGGAACAAACCCAACCTCAGCACAGGAAAATGGACAGTAACAAACTGTCCGCCCAACAAAGAGCTAGCCTGAGGTTGCCTTCCTTTCGAGATTGAATTGGAAATCAGCTACAGTGCGTAGCCAGTCCTCTGCTGTCCGGCATGGGTTGAAAAGTCACGTAAGCTGCTATGAAAAACAAAGACTTGCTGATTAGAGTCTTTAAAACAAGCACTAAGGCCATTTGCCTGGGCAAACCTCATTAAGTCAGACATCTGTAACTAGAATGGGAGTGATCCACAGACACAGGAGCAAGCTGGACTATGGTAATTTGCAGCAATGATGTATTAACTTTTCACGCTGATTGGTTATTACAATGAGGCAAGCATAAAGTGATTGCAAATGGCTTATGCTAATTACTTGTAATTGAACTTGAAGTCTATAATTGCTCACGTATCTCAGAATTCGCCACTCTGGCTAACTAGGGCTGTGAACTGTAGCTTTCCAACGTCCTTGCTATAGCTTGCATTAAAACAGCTGTTTAAGAGAACTCTGTGACTTGGTCTGGTTACAAATTGCGCGGAGGGTGTGGGGAGTCTGCAGAAGGATCTAGATAGGCTGGGTGAATGGGCCAGAAACTGGCAAATGGAATTTAATGTTGGCAAGTGCGAGGTGGTCCACTTTGGTAGGAAGAATGGTAGGAAGGACTATTACTTACGTGGCGAAAAACTGCAGCAGGCGACGGTGCAGAGGGACCTCGGGGTCCTTGTGCATGAGTCGCAAAAACCCAGCTTGCAGGTGCAGCAGGTGGTCAGGAAGGCAAATGGGATGCTGGCCTTCATAGCGAGGGGGATTGAATATAAAAGTAGGGAGGTCTTGCTGCAGCTGTATAGGGCATTGGTGAGGCCGCAGCTGGAGTACTGTGTGCAGTTTTGGTCGCCACACTTACGCAAGGATATTTTGGCCTTGGAGGGAGTGCAGAGGAGGTTTACTAGGCTGATACCGGAGTTGAGGGGTTTGAGCAATGAGGAGAGGCTGAATAAACTGGGCTTGTACTCGTTAGAGTTTAGAAGAATGAGGGGAGATCTCATTGAGACATATAAGATGATGAATGGGATGGATAGGATAGAGGTGGAGAGACTCTTCCCGCTCAGAAAGGACAGTAGGACTAGGGGGCACAGCCTCAAGATAAAGGGGGGGCGGTTTAGAACAGAGTTGAGGAGGAACTTCTTCACTCAAAGGGTGGTGAATCTCTGGAATTCTCTGCCCGTTGAAGTGATGGAGGCTGCCTCGCTAAATATTTTTAAGACGCGGGTTGATGGGTTTTTGATGAGAGAGGGGATTAAGGGTTATGGGGAGAGGGTGGGAATGTGGAACTGAGCCACGACAGATCAGCCATGATCTTATTGAATGGCGGGGCAGGCTCGAAGGGCTAGATGGCCTACTCCTGCTCCTATTTCTTATGTTCTTATGTTCTAAAGTTGTGACCAATTAAAATGTTGAATCAAAGCCTGTAACACAGATACACAACTGTAGTCAAATTTATAACAAGACTGTACCTTCAAGAAATATATTACTGTCATGTTTCTGCCCAGAATAATTTTAGCAGTCCGTTCCATTTTATTGGGGCCGTTCTGTCTACCGGCATCCTGTATTGTTGCTGCAGCAGCATAATTGTTTCTAACGGCTAGAATTTTGGTTTTAATCTGAATTAATGCTGTTCTACTGTTTCCCCCTGGGATTTTGCAGAGTGGGGCTTGATTGGGGTGATTGGCAAGTATGGTCATGTGATGGGGAAACTGAACTGGCACAGAATATTAAAGCTTAGTTGCTGCTTTTTGAGTTGAGAGAGAGAGAGCAGTGTATCTCTTTTACCTGCTCTGAAATTTGAGACTGGATGCTACCGGAGGCTATGTTTGCTTCTCTAAGGTTTTCCCGTTTTGAGGATATATATCCTTCTCTAAACACTGCTTTCTTGATCTCTGTCCAGAAAGGGACACAGGTTCAAGGTGAGAATTTAAGGGAGATGTGCAGAGGAAGTTTTTAATTCAGAGAGTGGTGGGTACCTGATGTGCACTGCCAGAGGAAGTGGTGGAAGCAGGCACATTTAAGAGCCAACATTTAAGAGGCACCTTGATGGGTACATGAATAGGGAGGGAATAAAGGGATATGGTCCGAGCAGGAGGCACACCAAGTTGTTTTTTGTTAGCTTTGTTTAAGCATCATGAGCAGGACGGGCTTGGAGGGCCAAAGGGCCTGTTCCCGTACTATACTTTGCATTGTTCTTAAGTGTTACAAAACTGAAAATCCAGCATCATGTGAGTACACTTGTTTTTGTGCTAACTAATTCTGCAGAAGGGTATACATCTATGAGGCATTGTTTCCATAGAATCCTGATCATAGAATCCCGACAGTGCAGAAGGAGGTCATTTGGCCCATTGAGTCTGCACCAACCTCAATCCCACCAGCCCCTATCTCCATAACCCTACTAACCTCCTGACACTGGGGGGCAATTTAGCACAGCCGATCAACCTAATCTGCGCATCTTTGGACTGTGGGAGGAAACCAGAGAACCCAAAGGAAACCCATGCAGACACGGGGAGAATGTGCAAACTCCACACAGACAGCGACCCAAGCCAGGAATCGAACCCGGGTCCCTGGCACTGTGAGGCAGCAGTACTAACCACTGTACCACTGTGCCACCTAAATTGACACTATACCACTTTAAATTGAAATAACAGAGACAGCTAGTTGTTAAGCATAATACTTTGCCATGCGTAAATACTGTAATTGGTAAAAGTTATGCTAATTCTTTTTGTTATATTCTGATTGTGTTCTTAAATGATCTTTGTTTAATAAAAGCTCCCTAGTGGGTCACTTGAACCATACCTAGAATGAAACATTTTGCGCTCACCCTCATCCCAAAATCAAAAGGAAATGTGAGTTTTTAGGCTAACTGCATAATACACATTGGAGTTCCTGGTCTGAGTTTTCACAAAATGAACCAGTATATCCCTCACCAATCTTGGTAAAGATCAGCTCAGGGGAACTCTACTGCATTTCAATGGCCTGGAACATGAGTAGAAGGTCCTGTGTACCATCCATCATCTTTAACCTTTAGAACAGGAATATTTTCAGTACAATTTATGAAGACAGATGAATCAAACCAGATAGTAGACAGATGAATTTGTCCTGCTTGTCCTTCTGGCTCCCCATATTTAACCTGAATTGACACACATACTGTACACCTCATGGGGCTACATTTACTTTATAATGTATATATTTAGTGTCCCTGTATCCAGGATAATTGTATTTTGAAAATCAATTGCAACTGAACGTGTCACAGAACTGAAAGGTAGGGGAGTCTAAAACTAGAGGGCACGGGTTTAAGGTGAGAAGGGAGACATACAAAAGTGTTCAGAGGGGCATTTTTTTCACTCAGAGGGTGGTGAGTGTCTGAAACGAGCTGCCAGAGGCAGTAGTAGAGGGGGGGTACAATTTTGTCTTTTAGAAAGCATTTAGACAGTTACATGGGTAAAATGGGTATAGAGGATATGGGCCAAATGCGGGCAATTGAGACTAGCATAGTGGTAAAAACCAGACAAATTGGGCTGAAGAGCCGATTTCCATGCTGTAAAACCTCCATAACTCTCTAAAACTCTATGACTCTTTTTAGACCCACGTCATGTGCTGTCAAAGACTCTCCTGGGCAGGTAACTGTGGGGTTTCACTCATTGATAAAGGAAAGCTTACAATTCTAAAGCAAACTCATGGGTGAAATTTTCCTAATCATTCCGTTCACCTCCTCCACCCTACCCTGACAAATTAAATTCACATCATTGTCATCCTAGCCTACATTTATAGACTGTGGGACAATATGCTTAAGGGTTCATGGATGAGTCTGAGTAAAAGAATGCCTGAGATTCTCCGCGATCATTTTATTGATGAAGGAGTTTGCTGTGCTTGTGTTTAGCCTTTGCTGTATCTGCACCTGCCCTCGTGACTCACACAACCTCTTGTGACAGCAAAAAAGACCATGAAGCAACGGCAGATGGACAGACGGAAACCCTGTGGACTGACAACATTATGAAGGAGGGTCACATGACAAAACAATTGGCAATGGGCAATGGGCAATTGGGATATGGACCAATCATGGACTCATCATTAATCCAGGAGACCCATCGAGTGACTGAGAATGAGTGGGCATGGGTGGATGTTGTTTTACAGCTAATGTAGAAAGCAGGGGTTCCCAAACTGTGAGCGACCCCTCCCACTCCTGTACCCACACCCTCCCACCAGCTCATGGGAGTCACATGATGAGCAATTGGGGTGGCAGCCTGGAGGCGGAGGTTTCATAGAATCATAGAATCTCTACAGCGCAGAAAGAGGGCATACGGTCCATCGAGCCAGCACCAACAACAATCCCACCCAGGCTCTATCCCCATTACCCTATATATTTACCCTTCTAATCCCCCTTTCAACAAGGGACAATTGGGTATGGCCAATCCACTTAACCTTCACATCTTTGGGCTACGGAGGGAAACCAGGGCATCCAGAGGAAACCCACCAGGACATGAGGAGAACATGTATATCAGCTATGACTCTCACAAATTTCTACAGATGCTCCATAGAAAGCATTCTTTCTGGGTGTATCACAGCTCGGTATGGCTCCAGCTCTGCCCAAGACTGCAAGAAACAACAAAGGGTCATGAACGAAGCCCAATCCATCATGCAAACCAGCCTCCCATCCATTGACTCTATCTATAATTCCCGCTGCCTCAACAAAGCAGCCAGCATAATCAAGGACCCCACGCACCCCAGACATTCTCCCTTCCACCTTCTTCCATCAGGAAAAAAATATAGAAGTCTGGGATCATGTAACAACCACCTCAAGAGCAGCTTCTTCCCTGCTGCTGTCAGACTTTGGAATGGACCTACCTCGCACTAAGTTGAAGTTTCTCTACACCCTGGCTATGACTGTAATATTACATTCTGCACCCTCTCGTTTCTTTCTCAATGCACGATATGATTTGTCTGTATAGTGCGAAAGAAAGAGTACTTAACATTGTGTCCCAATGCATGTCACAATAATAAATCAAATTAAAAATAAAAATGGATATTGTACCTCGTCTAATGAACATGAACTTTGAACCAATTTCATAAAAGTAAATGTGGCATCTAGATACTTCTTATATAATCGGACCAGCTCAATGTACATTTGCACCAAGCATAATCATTGGATGGATGAAATAAAGTTAAAGTTTATTTATTAGTCCACAAGTAAGACTTATATTAACATTGCAATGAAGTTACTCTGAAATTCTCTTAGTCACCACACTCCGGCACCTGTTCGGGTCAATGCATCTAATCAGCACGTCTTTCAGACTGTGGGAGGAAACCGGAGCACCCGGAGGAAACCCATGCAGACATGGGGAGAATGTGCAAACTCCACATAGACAGTGACCCAAGCCAGGAATTGAACCCAGGTCCTTGGAGCTGTTAGGCAGCAGTGCGAACCACTGTGGCACCGTGCCGCCCAATATTTAAATAAAGTGAAATAAATTGGCTCAGGTAATTAATTACAGGGAATGATGATTTGATTCCTGCAAGCTGCAGAGCTCGAGAGACACTTACAGGAGAAAACCCCATTGTTTATTCATTCTGATTAAATGATGGGGTCAAATTCTGAAGAAATCATCCAGATTCCTTGGTGTTTGATGGGGGGGGAGGGGGAACTCTTCCTGTTGGGGGAGCTGCCTTCAGTGCGCTGAGCGGGCCACTGTGCCTGTGCCAATCTGCCAACGAGGAGATTGGCACATGCACACTAGCCCCCTACAATCACCGACCTCCCAAACCATCCCCCACGCTGAGATTTCCCAAATCTTCAGTCCTCCCTGTTGTCAGCCTGAGCCCTCACCCCTCCGCAGAGTAGCAGCAGATACCCCGCCTTATGCTGTGGGTCTGGAGTCACCCCCTGATCAATGGGGACACTCGAAGGGGGGAGACGGTAGTGGGCCTGGAGTCTACCATCCCAGGCTCGCTAAGCATATGGAAATGATGATTTCTATGTGATAATCAGCCCCACCTCAATTTCTGGTGCAGGGCTGATTGCATGGAAGACATTGCCTAGGAGGCTCATGGTTAACTGGACACAGGTCGTGAGTCCCACCACAGTAGCCCCACTGGTGTCTCCTGACCTGCTGTGCTACTCGAGCAGCACAGTGGAACAGGAGAATCCCGGGTGTTATGTTCAAATATTCTGGATATCCCCATCAGAGGAAAGAATGTTCCTCTAACTATCCGAACCAATCACTTCAATTATCTTAAACATATCAAATGAGCTCTAAACCTGGTGCTAACCATATCTGCTGCGATCGCATGGCATCTTTAAGGGGCAATTGTTTGTGAATCATATGACCACCTTGGGGCCTATCAGAATGACACCTGTGAACCTCAGCCAGTATTAGGAAGCAGATCCGGGTAGATGGAACTTGCAGTTTGAGCCCGGATGTGGGTGGGACTAGGCTTGTATCTGCACTGAGCCTGTCTGTACTTAGTAATAACCATTGGTCAATAAATCACCATTGTGACTTAGAGCTTCCTTGTCATATTACCTTGCATCAGAACATCTACTACACCTTATTCTGATCTCAAATTTTCCATTCCTTCTTGGCGCACGTACAGATTGCATGTGTGAAAGTTGGCATGGTTTCTAATACAAGGATAGAAGCACTCAGAATTAAATTTTAGGTTGTTAAACGTGGAAACATAGAAGATAGGAGCAGGAGGAGGCCATTTGGCCCTTCAAGCCTGCTCCACCATTCATTATGATCATCCAACTCAATAGCCTAATCCTGCTTTCTCCCCATAACCTTTGATCCCATTCGCCCCAAGTGCGATATCTAACTGCCTCTTGAATACATTCAATGTTTTGACATCAACTACTTGCTGTGGTAATGAATTCCACAGGCTCACCACTCTCTGGGTGAAAAAAATGTCTCCTCATCTCCCCAAACTCAATGTGGTTGGGTGGGTTTCCTCTGGGTGCTCCGGTTTCCTCCTACACCCCAAAGATGTGCTCTTAGGCTGATTGGTGTAACAAATTGTCCCTAAATTATTCTCCCCTTAATCTGGTTTCCAATGGGGGTACCATAAGCATAGACATGGGTCAAGGGTGGAGTAGGAAAAACACATTGTTAAGATGGCGGCGAGGTCTCGTTGGGCCGAAGGGCCTGTTTCCCGTGCTTGTTGTTCTTTGTTATCTTCCCCGAATCCTCAGACTGTGACCCCTGGTTCTGGACTCCCCCACCATCAGGAACATCCTCCCTGCATCTACCCTGCCTGGTCCTGTTACCTGTTACTCAGTGCAATCAGATACAGGGTAGATGTTGTGCATTCTGCATGACTGGAGAGTCCAGAGTCAGAGGTCATAGACTTCAGATATGAGTCAATCATTGAGGACTGAAATGAGTAGAAGGTTTTTAGATAAATCTGAGGAATTCTGTGTATCAGAGGGCTGTGGATATTCAGCTGTTCAGAGGATCCAAGAGTGAGACAATAGATGTTTGGACACTGAGGGCATCTCGGAATAGAGGGGAAGGGAGAGGCAGAGGGGTTGAAGTTGAAGTTGATTTTTATTGTATGGCTGGAGGGCCTGAATGGCCTACTATGCTTGCTCCAATATAGGGCAGCACGATGGCACAGTGGTTAGCACTGTTGCCTCACAGCACCAGGGACCCGGGTTCGATTCCCAGCTTGAGAGACTGTCTGTGCAGAGTTCGCACATTCTCCCCATGTCTGTGTGGGTTTCCTCCGCGTGCTCCAGTTTCTTCCCACAGTCTGAAAGATGTGCATTAGCCACACTAAATTCTCCCTCAGTGTAGCGGAACAGACGCTGGAGTGTGACAACTAGGGAGATTCGCAGTAACTTCATTGCAGTGTTAACATAAGCCTACTTGTGACACTAATAAAATAAATAACTTACATAGAAGATAAGAAGGGGCAATTTGGTCCTTTGAGCCTGCTCCGCCATTCATTACGATCATGGCTGATTGTCCAACTCAATAACCTAATCCTGCTTTCTCCTCATAATCTTTCATAAGAACATAACATAAGAACATAAGAAATAGGAGCAGGAGTAGGCCATCTAGCCCTTCGAGCCTGCCCCGCCATTCAATAAGATCATGGCTGATCTGTCGTGGCTCAGTTCCACATTCCCGCCCTCTCCCCATAACCCTTAATCCCCTCTCTTATCAAAAACCCATCAACCCGCGTCTTAAAAATATTTAGCGAGGCAGCCTCCACCACTTCAACGGGCAGAGAATTCCAGAGATTCACCACCCTTTGAGTGAAGAAGTTCCTCCTCAACTCCGTTCTAAACCGCCTCCCCCTTTATCTTGAGGCTGTGCCCCCTACTCCTACTATCCTTTCTGAGCGGGAAGAGTCTCTCCACCTCTATCCTATCCATCCCATTCATCATCTTATACGTCTCAATGAGATCTCCCCTCATTCTTCTAAACTCTAACGAGTACAAGCCTAGTTTATTCAGCCTCTCCTCATAGCTCAACCCCCTCAACTCCGGCGTCAGCCTAGTGAACCTCCTCTGTGCCCCAAGTGCTATATCCAGCCGCCTCTTGAATACATTCAAAATTATGTTCTGCAAATCCAAATTCAGGCCTTCAGTCGATCGGGGTAACTCAGCCGCTGAAAAAAACTACTGACAGGCTCACGGGCCTAGTGAATTGCAAGATTTTTATGATAGCGCCTTGGAGTAACTCACACCAGTAAACCTGTCTAACATCTCATCTCAGTGTTGTCGCAAAGGGAATACAGCTCTCTCATCCCTCAAGCGGATCGAGGCAAATACTTCATATTATATTAAAGAGTTTCCTCGGGGTTGCTCTGAAACACGGATCATGTTGTACATTTGTGGGAACCAGTGAGGAGCCTCGTACCTGTTCTCACTTCGATCTTAGCTCTCCCTTCCGGCTGACAGATTCCACCATCTCCGTGTCAGCTCCTCTAACTCTCTACCTTTCTTAATTTCAACCAGACATCAGCCGCGTGGAAAGGTTCAAGTGTCACCTCGGTTCAGGACACCTCTCCCCGAGCAAGCCTGAGAAATGAGTGACAGCAAAACCAAACAAAAGCTGATCATTTAGAGCTGAGGCCTGTGGCTTGTGTGAGAATTCAGAGGGGCACAAACAGCTCAGAATGTAACCTGCAATTATTTCAACATTTGTAAGTGTAGCAATAAAATGTTGTTGACTGCTTCATTTACTGTGGGGAAATAATAGAGGGCAGCACGATGGCACAGTGGTTAGCACTACTGCCTCGTAGTGCCAGAGACCCAGGTTCGATTCCCGGCTTGGGTCACTTCTGTGCAGAGGCTGCATGTTCTCCCCATGTCTGCGTGGGTTTCCAGCAGGTGCTCCAGTTTCCTCCTATAGTCCAAAAGACACACTGGTTAGGTGCATTGGTTGTGCTAAATTCTCCTTCAGTGTACCCGAACAGGCACAGGAGTGTGGCATCAAGGGGATTTTCACAGTAACTTCATTGCAGTGTTAATAAAGTGTGACACTAATAAATAAACTTTAAAACTCTGACTGCAATCATATCCGGGGGATAATTTTAACCAAATCAACACATCAGGAAGCTTAAAGATGTAATGCTCATTTTATACAAGATTGGTGGAATGGCAAATTGCGCGGAGGGTGTGGAGAGTCTGCAGAAGGATCTAGATAGGCTGGGTGAATGGGCCAGGAAATGGCAAATGGAATTTAATGTTGGCAAGTGCGAGGTGGTCCACTTTGGTAGGAATAATGGTAGGAAGGACTATTACTTACGTGGCGAAAAACTGCAGCAGGCGACGGTGCAGAGGGACCTCGGGGTCCTTGTGCATGAGTCGCAAAAACCCAGCCTGCAGGTGCAGCAGGTGGTCAGGAAGGCGAATGGGATGCTGGCCTTCATCGCGAGGGGGATTGAATATAAAAGTAGGGAGGTCTTGCTGCGGCTGCATAGGGCATTGGTGAGGCCGCAGCTGGAGTACTGTGTGCAGTTTTGGGCGCCGTACTTACGCAAGGATATTTTGGCCTTGGAGGGAGTGCAGAGGAGGTTTACTAGGCTGATGCCGGAGTTGAGGGGGTTGAGCTATGAGGAGAGGCTGAGTAAACTGGGCTTGTACTCGTTAGAGTTTAGAAGAATGAGGGGAGATCTCATTGAGACGTATAAGATGATGAATGGGATGGATAGGATAGAGGTGGAGAGACTCTTCCCGCTCAGAAAGGACAGTAGGACTAGGGGGCACAGCCTCAAGATAAAGGGGGGGCGGTTTAGAACAGAGTTGAGGAGGAACTTCTTCACTCAAAGGGTGGTGAATCTCTGGAATTCTCTGCCCATTGAGGTGGTGGAGGCTGCCTCGCTAAATATTTTTAAGAAGCGGGTTGATGGGTTTTTGATAAGAGAAGGGATTAAGGGTTATGGGGAGAGGGCGGGAATGTGGAACTGAGCCACGACAGATCAGCCATGATCTTATTGAATGGCGGGGCAGGCTCGAGGGGCTAGATGGCCTACTCCTGCTCCTATTTCTTATGTTCTTATGTTCTTATGACATCTCTCCATTGAAGAAAAACATCGAGCAAGGTAAAACCACCCATCGTACTTGATCCTGTGGATACTCCTACACACAGGGGAGTTGGGTTAAAATCATCTTGATACTGCATCTGATTGTTAAATTCTTGGATTATAACAGTCAAGCCATTCCTGCCCCACCACTCCCTTCCATTCAGAAAGACATCACTACCTATTCCCCTTAGCCCCCAGCCCCCAATATAGCACACTTCAGACCACTCTCAGTCAATGTAGGAGCCTCCTTCACACCTCCCACCACACCCTCTGTCAATATTGGACACCCCTCCTTACCAAAACCAACCCCCTCAACCCGCAATCAATATTTAATCCATCCCTCTCTCCATCTCAATCAAGAGTGAATCCTTTTCCCTTCCCCTCACTCAATATTGGCTCATCCTATCTCCCCCTCCTCAGTCAATAGTAAATCCTCCTCTCTCCTCCTCAGTCAATATTGGATATGCCTCCATCTGCCTCACCCCTGTAGACCTCCTATATGGGATTTTGCTCTCTCCCCTTGTGGATGGAGAAAGAACGGCTACAACAACGATTTAACACCAAACATGGCAATAGTGGCTTTAAAATGGCTATTCTGGCTGAGAGTGAAGCACGCTGGGAATTGTGGTTAACTTATAGATTAAAGCAAATGTAAAGAGTCTCTGGCCTGGGAGCTGTGATCTGAAGCTCCCTGTGTTGGTCGGATCAGGGGAGTTATTACATTAACTGAGACCGCGGCTCCAATTTATGGCTGCTTTGTGTGGGACATGTCAAATGAGCTAAGCATCATGGTGTCATTCAAATTTCACTGGCTGTTCAAACCATGTGATCGATTTCTGGTTACACAATTGGCAGGATGACAGAGAATCTTCTGGAAGCAAGTAGGGAATTGTGGATAAAAGACATACGAGTTCTTTGCTTGGCAGCGATAAGTCCAAGAGAACAACCATCGCAACAAAACCTTGTACCCTGCAGGATGCTTCAGAGAGAAAAGGAAGATAGATTCTATATCGAGGCTATTTCTTGGCCAAGATTTTCCTAAACTCGATAGTATCTACTTTCAGTTAAATAGTTAACGTTGATGTTCCGTTAAACTGAGTTTAAAAGTTAAAGTTCAGTTAAAATTGATGTTCAGTTAGAGTTAAATTTCAGTAAAGAGTTATAACTGAAGTTGATGTTTGAGTTGGTACTAGGAATGTTAAATAAAGAAATAATTGACTTACTGTCCTTGTTTGTCTCATTAAACTGGAATGCTTGGAAGGTGTTTAAATTAAAACTGTATAGCACTCTCAGTCAACATTGGACTTTCCGCTCCCCTCCCCCACCCCCCCGCAATCAATATTAGACTTTCTTTCATCACCTTCACCCCTGTAAACTTTCTAGATTGGACTCTCCTCTCTCCCCCTCAGTCAATATTGGATCTGCCTTATCCTTCTTGACCTTTTGTGTGGGACTGCCCTTTCTTCCACTCAGTCAATATTGTACTCGCCTCTCTGCCCCTCAGTCAATATTGTACTCGCCTCTCTGCCCCTCAGTCAATATTGTACTCGCCTCTCTGCCCCTCAGTCAATATTGTACTCGCCTCCCTGCCCCTCAGTCAATATTGTACTCGCCTCTCTGTCCCTCAGTCAATATTGTACTCGCCTCTCTGCCCCTCAGTCAATATTGTACTCGCCTCCCTGCCCCTCAGTCAATATTGTACTCACCTCTCTGCCCCTCAGTCAATATTGTACTCGTCTCTCTGCCCCTCAGTCAATATTGTACTCGCCTCTCTGCCCCTCAATCAATATTGTACTCGCCTCTCTGCCCCTCAGTCAATATTGTACTCGCCTCTCTGCCCCTCAGTCAATATTGTACTCGCCTCTCTGCCCCTCAGTCAATATTGTACTCGCCTCTCTGCCCCTCAGTCAATATTGTACTCGCCTCTCTGCCCCTCAGTCAATATTGTACTCGCCTCTCTGCCCCTCAGTCAATATTGTACTCGCCTCTCTGTCCCTCAGTCAATATTGTACTCGCCTCTCTGCCCCTCAGTCAATATTGTACTCACCTCTCTGCCCCTCAGTCAATATTGTACTCGCCTCTCTGCCCCTCAGTCAATATTGTACTCGCCTCTCTGCCCCTCAGTCAATATTGTACTCGCCTCTCTGCCCCTCAGTCAATATTGTACTCGCCTCTCTGCCCCTCAGTCAATATTAGACTCACCTCTCTGCTCCTCAGTCAATATTGTACTCACCTCTCTGCCCCTCAGTCAATATTGTACTCGCCTCTCTGCCCCTCAGTCAATATTAGACTCACCTCTCTGCCCCTCAGTCAATATTGTACTCGCCTCTCTGCCCCTCAGTCAATATTATACTCACCTCTCTGCTCCTCAGTCAATATTGTACTCACCTCTCTGCCCCTCAGTCAATATTATACTTACCTCTCTGCCCCTCAGTCAATATTAGACTCACCTCTCTGTCCCTCAGTCAATATTATACTCACCTCTCTGCCCCTCAGTCAATATTGGACTTTCCTCTCTCCCCCACTCTCCGCCCATCAATATGTGTCCCTCCTGTCTCCCTCCACTCAATTTTAGACTCTCTTTCGCTGCCCTGACTACCCATCCCCTGCCTCACTTTCCTTCCCCCTCCCCCCACCATCACTATTGGATCCTCCCACTCAGTCATTGTTGGGATGTCCTCCTCTCCCCACCCGACTCACCCAGGCAGCTACATCCCGCAGACTCCACCTTCAGTCACTGATAGACTCTCTCATGGTACTTTTAGGGAGGGAGTTCCTGGATTGTAGCCCAGTGACAGCGAAGTGAGACAGGAGACTGTCTCCAATATATTACTGCAAACCGGTCTCAGATCCTCGAACGTGCAATGTAAATTCAGCCTTGGTTGTAAAGTTTATTTATTTATTAGCCACAAGTAAGGCTGATATTAACACTGCAATGAATTTACTGTGAAATTCCCCTAGTCACCACACTCCAGCGCCTGTTCGGGCAATGCACCCTAACCAGCGTGTCTTTCAGACTGTGGGAGGAAACCGGAGTACCCAGAGGAAACCCATGCAGACATGGGGAGAATGTGCAAACTCCACACAGACAGTGACCCAAGTCGGGAATGGAATCCAGGTCCCCGGACCTGTGAGGCAGCAGTGAAGCAGCAATGCCACGGTGTCATTGTGCCACCCACAGGTATTGCTGAATGGGTAGAAATTACAGTTCTACCAGCCACTAATGTTTACTTAACTGCACTAACAATCACAACCTTCATTTAAATAGCACCTTCAATGTAATAAAGTGCCTCAAAACTCTTCACATGAATGATGTTGGGCACAATTTGACACTGGGTTGCATGGTTTTTTTTAAAGTTCTTTTATTAGTTTCACGAGTAGGCTTGTATTAATGAAATTACTGTGAAAATCCCCTAGTCGCCACACTCTGGCGCCTGTTCGGGTACAGTGAGGGAGAATTTAGCACGGCCAATGCATCTAACATCCTGTCTTTCAGACTGTGGGAGGAAACCGGAGCACCCGGAGAAAACCCAGGCAGACACTACGAAAAGGTGCAGACTCTGCACAGCGATCCAAGCCGGGAATCGAACCCGGGTCCCTGGCACTGTGAGACAGCAGTGCTAACCACCGCGCCATCCTGCACGTGGCAGGTGACGGAAAGCTTGATCAAAGGTTGCGAGGAGCATCTTAAAAGAGGAAGGAGTGTCGGGAGAGAATTCCAGAGCTTTGGGAAAAGGCACAACTGCCAGTGGTGAGTAGACAAAGGAAGTAAGGATATGCAAAGTGCCAGAAGTGGAGGTGTGCTGAGGTCCCTCACAATCCTTGGATGCTGTGGGGCTGGCAGAGGTTACAGAGATAGGAAGGGGCAAAGCCGATGGATGGGAAATCGCTGCCTCTTCACACGGGATTGATAATTCTACCTGTACTACTTCTCTTCTTCAAGCCAATTAATCAAGTTTCACAACTTCCGCATTTGTTTCGCTAGCCAAGTGTAGGAACTGAACACATTCCCAATATTGCTACCGGATGCTTGAGGATTTGTTCCCAAATTAGATCCAATTAATCATTTATCCCCAAACTAATCTAAATAATTGATGAGTGCTATTGCTCCTGCCAATTAGTGTAAGAAAAAACTACTCTAATACAAAATGGGAACACTTGCTCTGGAGTTGCACCAACCCTTTTGTTGAAGTTATTTATGAGAAGCTTTTCATCTCTATTTGTGCTCTAAATACGCATTCATTTTAGAATTGGCAGTATGAGGAGAGGTACGAGCAGGAAGTATATCTCCATTAAAAGAATGAACAGTCACTTTCTGGCACTGGTAAAGTGTAATATATTGCTTTTGTTTCAATGTTTAATTCACTGCCGTCCCTCAACAAATAGCATCCACCAAGAGGAAGCTTAGTTCTTCTCTCCAACGGGATTTTCTCTTTGAACTTGGTCATTTTTGTTCGTTCCCCTTTCCTTTTGCTGTTCTTGCTTCCAATTTGTCCTCCGACTTTAAACGTGCATGGGACGCATGAATAATCAGGGGGACTTGATTCTCATAGAAACCCTATAGTACAGAAGGAGGCCATTCGATCCATCGAGTCTGCACCATTCTACTTGAGTAACTTAGCCTGCAGACTCAACAAGTGATGGGAACGGCAAATTGTATCTTAACCTTTATTGCAAAGGGATTGGAGTTCAAGTGGAAGTCTGGTGGCGCAGTTGTTAACACCGCTGCCTCACAGTGCCAGGGACCCAGGTTCGATTCTGGCCTCTACCTGTCCACATAGAGTCTGCACGTTCTCCCTGTATCTGTGTGGGTTTCCTCTGGATGTTCTGGTTTCTTCCCACAGTCCAAAGATGTGTGGGTTAGGTGAATTAGCCATGATAAATTGCCCCTTAGTTTACATCTCTATTAAGAGAATATACAGTCACTTTCTGGCACTGAGTTTTTTTTTATCCAGAAAGGATTTCCAGCCTTACCATGAACGGAGATAAATGGCATAGCTCGACAGACATAGTGGCCTCTTTCTGTGCCAAAACTTTTCTATGGCTCTGTTATATATTTAAATGGTTGCCTGGCTGCTCTAAGAGCTGATCACATGATTTAATGATGATGTCATTAGGGTGTTGTCACAGCTGCTATTTTACTTTGAGTTTGTACTCGTAAACAGGCGACGATCTCCTAGAATGAATGTGTTGTTGTTAGCTTGAATCTACGCGTGCAAACCACAATTTTTTTTGGTGTAAACCCCACAATCAATAACATAATTTGGACATGACAAAAAGAAAACTGGCATCAAGTTGGTATTTTGTTTCAACAAGGACATTAAGATAAGATCCTGAGATAGAAGGAAGAAGTGTTGTGCGTCTTCAGGCTAGAAGGCTGGGGGAAGCAACAAGTAGATTCAACATTGAAGTGCCAAGAAAACCAAGCAAGGAAAAAGCTCTCTGTGTGGTTTTAAAAGAGGTTTTCTTTTCCTGATCAGATAGGGGTGAGATTTCAGGCAATAGCTGGCATATTTGGAAAGAAGGGCTAATTTGCTGTACGGCTGGGGTCATTTGAAAGAAAATGCATCTTGACAATAAAAAGGGGAATACTGAGAAGACAGTAAAAAAAATACTGAGCAGTCTTTGTACTCTTACAAAGTACGAATGAATAAAATTGCAAATGAGGTGCTTGTATCAGCTTTTCTCAGTACAATTGGAAGTAAAACCTACAATTTGCACCTGAGTTTGGTTCATCCAGCAAAATCAAGAGCCAAAACCTACAATGACTTGACAAAGATCCTTGAAGAGCAACTTCTTTCCAAAGCAACTGATCACCGCGGAACAGTTCAGGTTTCACTGAAGGACTCAAGCGGAAAAGCAAAAGTATTGCTCACTATGTGGCAAACTTAGGAAGTCTGGCACAACATTGTGAGTTTGGTGGGTCGTTAGAAGATACTTTTCAAGATTGTCTAGTTTGTGGTCTCCAAAATGAGGTTGTCCAAAGAAGATTACTTAATGAACATGTTTTCACTATAAAGACATGCGTAGAAATTGTAATGTTGATGGAACTGACTATTAAAGAGGTTTCACAATTTGGTGCAGGACTGAAGATCCATAAGTTGGGGACTGCCCATAAGAAGTCAAAGCAGCAAGAAGCATGTCACAGATGTGCCAAAATGGGTCACTCAGTCAGGAAATGATGAAGCAAGGATAGTCAATGCAAGAATTATGGCAAAATGAGTCACATTGCAAAAGCTTGCTTGGCTAGTCCAAAAATGTGCAGGTTAGCCATGCTAAATTGCACCTTAGTGTCCCAAGATGAAGTAGAGATAGACAGATTTCTGGTCTCCCAGGGAAGCAAGGGGTATGGGGAACGGGTGGGAAATTGGAGTTGAAGCCAAAGATCGGCCATGATCGTACTGAATGGCGGAGTAGGCTCAATGGGCTGGGTGGTCAAATCCTGCACCTATTTCTAATGTCCTTAATTCTGATGAAAGGTCATCGGCCTGAACAATTGACTGGTTTCAGCCTCCATATTCACACATCCTCAAAAACTGAAGCAGTCCCTCTCCAAATGCAGTCTGACTTGGGCACTATGTAGGCTTAGGCTGACAAGTGGCAAGTAACACTCATGCCACACAAGTGCCAGTCAATGACCATCTCCAACGAGAGGGAATCTAACCATTGTCCCTTAACATTCAATAGCATCACCATCACTTGGCACATCATAACATTCAGGGCTAAGGATCATAGGAACATAAGAAATAGGAGCAGGAGTAGGCCATCTAGCCCTTCAAGCCTGCCCCGCCATTCAATAAGATCATGGCTGATCTGAAGTGAATCAGTTCCACTTTCCCGCCCTCTCCCCATAACCCTTAATTCCCTTGTCTGTCAAAAACCTATCTACCCGTGACTTAAATATATTTAGCGAGGTAGCCTCCACCACTTCAATGGGCAGAGAATTCCAGAGATTCACCACCCTTTGAGTGAAGACGTTCCTCCTCAACTCTGATCTAAACTGCCCTCACCTTATTTTGAGGCTGTGCCCTCTAGTCCTACTATCCTTTCTGAGCGGGAAGAATCTCTCCACCTCTACCCTATCCATCCCCTTCATTATCTTATACATCTCTATAAGATCTCCCCTCATCCTTCTAAACTCCAACGAGTACAGACCCAGCCTATCCAATCTCTCTTCATAAGCTAACCCCCTCATCCCCAGTATTAGCCTAGTGAACCTTCTCTGCACTCCCTCCAAGGCCAATATATCCTTCCGCAAATTCGGGGACCAAAACTGCACACAGTATTCCAGCTGCAGCCTCGCCAGTGCGATCAAATCCTGGCAGGTGGAATTAGGTGGGAATTCTAATGCATTGGTGAAGACTTGTTGGACTAAAGAGCCTCTTCTGCAATGTACGATTCTATGATTCTGTGAATCCCCCTCTATCAACATCCTGGGGAGTTACCGGTCACTAGAAACTGAACTGGATTAGCCATTTAAATACTCAAGAGCAAACTGGGGGCTCAGAATCTTACAGCAAGTATCTCAACTCCTGAGTCTCCAAAGGCTGACCATCATCTGCAAGGCACAAGTCAGGAATACTCTCCACTTGCCTGGATGGGTGCAGCTCCAACACCATTGAAGATGTTTGAGATCATCCAGGACAAAGCAGCCCGTTTGATTGGCACCACATCTACAAACATCCATTCCCTCCATCACTGACAAACAGTGGTAGCTGTGTGTACCATCTATAAGATGCACTGCAGGAACTCACCAAAGTTCCTTCATCAGCAACTTTGAAACTCACAATCTCTATCATCTAGACACATGCCACCACCTGGAGGCTCCCCTCCAAGCCACTCACTGTCCTGACTTGGAAATACATCGGCTGTTCCTTCACTGGAGACAAAATCCTGGAACTCCCCTTCCTAACAGCACGGTGGGTGTACCTACAACATATGGATTGCAGCGGTTCAAGAAGGCGGGTCACCCGTCACCTTCTCAGGGGCAATTGGGAACGGACAACAAATGCTGGCCTAGCCAAGAATGCCCACCATTCCAGGACTGAATAAAAAGAAAGAAATCAGAAGGATAATTAGAAACTGCAACACGACCACGTGGACTGGTTGAGATGAGTCGCATAGATGTGGGGAGCTAGGTGGACACATTAGGGAGAAATAAAATAAAAGGCCTGATGAAGTAGGCTAGGAGAGGCTCACGTAACGTATAGACATTGCCATAGACAAGTTGGGTAGAATGGTCTGTTCCTGCCCTTTAAACGTCTATGTAACCCACCCTACTGGAACGGGTAAGTGTGGAGATTCCCTGAGGGGGAGTCACTGCTCACCATCATGCTATCTGCTTTTCACCATATGTCACAGGCCCAAATAACTCTGCATCTGTGCCAGGAGCAGCCTGACCTCTCTGGGATGTGAGGTCACATAAGCCTCGGGGGCACTTCCTGAGCTGCAGGAGCATTGTGGAGTGTGAAATGCTAAAAGACAGCGACATTTTAGCCTCAGCGGGAGCAACTGGGCCTTTGCAATAATATTTATACCTTCCATGGCCTAAATTTGCCTAATTATAATGAGGAGGGGTTTAGGCTTGTTTATTTGATGCCTGAGCTGTGTGCCAGTCTGTGCCAGCATTAGGCAAATGAAATGGACAAGTAGGTGATGTGGCTCACTGTTCTCTAACTGCCTGTTTTTATTTAATCCCCAGCGGTATTTGACCTATTGTTTAAATTAAGACACTAAATTGGAGCTGAATATCAAGAGGTTCACGTTGATCTGTGAGAGGTCAGTGGAAGATGAAGTGTAGCATCAGCAAAACTGCCACCTTGAAGAGGAAAGAGCATTAAGTGCCAAGTTGGGTAAGTATTTGAATCAGGGGAAAGTACTGGGCTACAGGGAGACTGTGGATTCATTTTATATTGCTGCAGTAAAGAGTTAGTACTGATCCCCTGGGCCGAATAACCTCCTCTACTGCTGTTAATTGCATGATCTTGCAGTTTGTGCAGCTTATCCAGAGATGGAGGCTGGTAAAAGATGCACGGCGATTTGAGATGTTGGCCAGAATTTCCTGGTCAGTCACGCCGGTGGGATTCACCAGTCCCGCTGGCAGCGCACCCCCGCCCGCACATTTCCCACTGGCATGGGGAACAATGCGCCATCTCCTGCTGGTTGAAACACATGAAGTCAGAGAACCTCACCCCTTAAACTTGGGCCTGGGTGGATTCATCTGTGTACCAACATCCTATGATTCACGTACAAGGACACCCGGATCCTTCTGTACCACAGCGTTCTTTAGTCTCACTCCACTTCCGAAAACTCTGCTTTCTTATTCTTCCTGCCAAAGTGGACAACCTCACATCTGTGAAGTTCAAAGCAAAAGTGGAAAGTGAAAGAGGAGTTGAGGCCACAGTCAGACCAGCCGTGATCCTATTAAATGGCTCGAGGAGCTGAATGGTTTACACCTGCTCCTAATTCATATGTCCATCTATCAAGTTTTAGCTGACTCACTTAAACCCCATCTACTTCCCTTTGCAGAGGCTGTTTCCTCCCCACAGCTTGCTCTTGCAATCTTTGTATGTCATTAAATTTAAGGTTATCCATGAAGACCTTCTCAACATCGTCTAAGGCGAACCTCAGGTTAAATCACCACCAGTTAGTTCTCCCCTAGTCATCTGGGATTAGAGTGACTTTACCTTTAACTTTGGCTACAATACCATTGGTCCCTTCATGAATACAGATTGTACATAGTTGAAACCCGTGTGACTAGCTACAGTTTGCCAACCTGAAAATGCTATATTTATCCCAAGTCTGCTTCCTGTTGGTTAGCCAATCCTCTATCCGTGCTGATATATCACTCCCAACATTACCTCATACAATAAACTTTATTGCTCCTGATTCCATGCTTTAAGGAAATCCAGATACACTACATCTACTTATTCCCCTTTGTCTACCCTGCTTGTTACATCCTCAAAGAACTCTAATGAATAGTTCAAATGCAATTTCCCTTTCACCAAACCATGTTGACTCTGCCTGATGCCTTTCTGATTTTCTAAATCTGTTGCCACAACCTCCCCTAATAATGGATTCCAATATTTTTCCAGTGACAGATATTGGACCAACTGCCCTATAGTTTCCTGATTCTCGCTCCCCTTGACTTTTGAATAGAAGTGTTCCATTTGAAGTTTTCCAATCCACTGGGAACTTTCCGGGATCTACAGAATTCACATTCCAATGAATGCATTCACTATTTCTATAGCCACTTCAGTTGAGCATTTCAACAGTTGCTGTAAAACACTGTGTGATATCCTGAGGTTATCAAAGGCACTATATAAAAAAGAGTCTTTTCAATTGGCAGTAAGGTTATGTCTGGTGATGTAACCTAGAAACAGAGAATCTAGAAGCAGGTGTAGGCCATTTGGCCCTTCAAGCCTGCTCCACCATTCGTTTTGATCATGGCTTATCATGGGTGATCATCCAATTCCATATTTTGACTCCTCTCCTCCACCCCCCCTCCCCCAATATCCTTTGGATCCTTTAGCCCCAAGAGCTATATCTAATTTCTTCCTGAAATCAGACAACATTTTGGCCTCAGATACATTCCACACATTCACCACTCTCCGGGTGAAGAAAGTTCTCTTCACCTCAGTTCTAAAAGGTTTACCCCTTATCCTCAAACTATCCCTAGTTCTGGAGCCTGCACCATCAGGAACATTCTGAAACTACCCTGGCTAATCTTGTCAGAATTTTATAAGTTTCTATGAGATCCCCCTCACTCTTCTAAACTCCAGTGAATATAATCCAATCTGTCTCAGTGTTTCCTCATATGAGAGACCTGCCATCCCAGGAATCAGCCTGGTAAACCTTCGCTGCACCCCCTCTATAGCAAGGACATCCCTCCTCAGGACGGACACCAAAACTGTGCACAATACTCCAGGTGTGGCCTCACCAACACCCTATACAATTGCAGCAAAACACCTATCCCTGTACTCAAATCCTCTTGCTATGAAGGTCAACATAGCACTTGCCTTCTTTACTGCCCGTGTACCTGCACGCTTACTTTCAGTGACTGATAAACAAGGACTCCAAGGCCTCACTGAATATCCACCTCTCTCAATTTACTCCCATTCAAGGAATAACCTGTCTTCCTACTATTGCTACCAAAGTGGATAACATTTATCCACATTATACTGCATCTGCCACGCACATACCCACTCACTCAGCCTGTCCAAATCACACTGAAGCATCCCTGCACCCTCCCCACAGCTCACCCTCTCACCCAACTTTGGATCATCTGCAAATTTGGAGATAATACATTCAGTTCCCTCTTCTGAATCATTAATATATGTGAACAGTTGGGGTCGTAGCACAAATCCCTCCAGGAATATGGTTAACTAGAATTTGCAACCTAAGATCTTGCCTGTTCATCATTGGTGATATATTATATTAAATGTTTCTTTTTATTTTTATTCGTTCATGGGACGTGGGCATCGCTGGCTGGGCCAGCATTTTTTGCCCATCCCTGGTGGCATTTAAGAGTCAACCACATTGCTGTGGCTCTGGAGTCACATGTAGGCCAGAGCAGATAAGGACATGGCAGATTTCCTTTCCTAAAGGACATCAGTGAACAAGATGGGTTTTTACAACAATCGACAATGGTTTCGTGATCATCATTAGACTTTTAATTCCAGAGAGTTATTGCACTCAACTTTCACCATCTGTCATGGTGAGATTTGAACCCGTGCCCCAAAGCGTTACCCTGGATCTCTGGATTACAAGTCCAGCGACAATACCTCTACTCCATGGCAAATGGAATTTAATGTTGGCAAGTGTGAGGTGGTCAACTTTGGAAGGAAGAATGGTAGGAAGGACTATTACTTACGTGGCGAAAAACTGCAGCAGGCGACGGTGCAGAGGGACCTCGGGGTCCTTGTGCATGAGTCGCAAAAACCCAGCTTGCAGGTGCAGCAGGTGGCCAGGAAGGCGAATGGGATGCTGGCCTTCATCGCGAGGGGGATTGAATATAAAAGTAGGGAGGTCTTGCTGCAGCTGTATAGGGCATTGGTGAGGCCGCAGCTGGAGTACTGTGTGCAGTTTTGGGCGCCGCACCTGCGCAAAGATACTTTGGCCTTGGAGGGAGTGCAGAGGAGGTTTACTAGGCTGATACCGGAGTTGAGGGGGTTGAGCTATGAGGAGAGGCTGAATGAACTAGGCTTGTACTCGTTGGAGTTTAGAAGAATGAGGGGAGATCTCATTGAGACGTATAAGATGATGAATGGGATGGATAGGATAGAGGTGGAGAGACTCTTCCCGCTCAAAAAAGACAGTAGGACTAGGGGGCACAGCCTCAAGATAAAGGGGGGGCGGTTTAGAACGGAGTTGAGGAGGAACTTCTTCACTCAAAGGGTGGTGAATCTCTGGGATTCTCTGCCCGTTGAAGTGGTGGAGGCTACCTCGCTAAATATTTTTAAGACGCGGGTTGATGGGTTTTTGATAGGCAAGGGGATTAAGGGTTATGGGGAGAGGGCGGGAAAGTGGAACTGAGCCACGACAGATCAGCCATGATCTTATTGAATGGCGGGGCAGGCTCGAAGGGCTAGATGGCCTACTCCTGCTCCTATTTCTTATGTTCTTATGTTCTTATGCCACTGCTTCCCCTGCAGTGTAGGTAAGCTTTGCTGTGTGACACTGCAAAACAGGGGTAGAGAAAGACTTGCATTTGTATTGTATCTTTGATGACCTCGTCTCAAAACGTATTCACTGTTTCAATGTAGGCGCCTCAGCAACCAATTTGTGCACAGCAAGCTCCCATAAACAACAATCAACAAATTGTTTTGGTGATGATAGAGCAGAAGGGATAACTCCCCTATTCAATTTCAAATTCATGCCATGGGATCTGAATGTGCTGCTGGCTCTTCATTCCAACATCTCACCAGAATGATGCATCTCTGGCAAGGTAGCACTCCTTCAGTATTGCACTGGAGCGTCAACCTAGATTTTGTGCTTAACTCTCTGGAGTGGAACTTGAACTTACGACCATCTTACGATTTAACAGTAAGAACACCCAACTGCGGCATAGCTGTCAGTGGAAGGACTTGAAATCACATTCAGCCTAGATCACAACAAATGAAGCAGATGATTTGTAATCACCAGCGCAGTCAGAATTCCTGAGGTGGGATTTTCTAGCCGCGCTCGTCCCAAGGACGGAAAATCCCACCTGAGGTCAACGGACCTTTCCATAGTCCCAGAATATTGGGTGCAGTTTTGGTCTCCTTCTCTGAGGAAGGATGTTCTTGCTCTCAAGAAATTGCAGCAAAGGTTTACCAGGCTGATTCCAGGGATGGCAGGACTGATGTATGAGCAGAGATTGACTAGGTTAGGATTGTTTTTGCTGGAGTTCAGACGAATGAGGGGGGGATCTCATAGAGACTTATAAAATTCCAACAGGATTGGACAGGGTAGATGCAGGGAGAATATTCCTGATGGTTGGGGAGTCCAGAACCAGGGGTCACAGTCTGAGGATTCAGGGTAGACCAGTTAGGATGGAGGTGAGGAGACATTTCTTCACCCAAAGAGTGGTGAGCCTGTGGAATTCATTCCCACAGGAAGTAGTTGATGCCAAAACATTGAATGTATTCAAGAGGTGGCTGGATATAGCACTTGGGGCGAATGGGATCAAAGGTTATGGGGAGAAAGCAGGATTAGGCTATTTAGTTGGACTATTAGCCATGATCGTGATGAATGATGGAGCAGGCTCGATGGGCCAAATGCCCTCCTCCTTCTCCTATCTTCTATGTTTCTCTGTGTCCCGTCCTCTGCAATTCCCGTGGCCGGCGGGACAGGAAAATTCCGCCCTTGATATTCCCTCCATTTCATCAATGGTGCCACAGGGATTGGAATGCGGAACAGAGCACAGCCAGTCCAGTGCCCCATCTGACTCTGAATTATATATACACTGATTTGTTTTTACTGTTCTGAGTTGGATTAAAACTACCCAAGTTTACTTAACTTAGGGCCTTTTAAATCATAAGAATTGCTCCTGAAGGAGTGCTTCCCATATAAAGTACTGCTATTAGAATATATCTACATAATGATGTCTGCTAGAGGGAGGAGAGTGTAACTGTGCTGAGCAGCCAGTATCCTGTACGGGAAGAAGTTTCTCTTTAACTTCTCAAGGGCAACATGGGATGGACAATAAATACCAAAAGAGAAAATGCTGGAAAATCTCAGCGGGCCTGGCAGCAACTATAAGGAGAGAAAAGAGCTGATGTTTCACGTCCAGATGACTCTTTGTCAAAGCTAAAAGCCTTAGAAAGTGAAAGATTTAAACTACAGGGTTGGGGAATGAGAGGTGACTCATAGCCACAAAAACGAGGGGAAAGGCTGCTAATGGCAGCCCTTAGAGAGAATAAAGGGTGTGAATGGCCAAACGGCAGAGACGCTGAAATCAGAGGGTAAACTGTGACAGATGAAGAGGTGGGGGCGAGAGGGGAAACAGGTTGGGAGAGAGATAAAATGGAGAAAATGGGGGAAATGGGGAGCAAAGGGAAAGAAAAGGTAAGGAAAGGGGGAATAAAATTGGAGGGAAAGTGTGAAGGAGGGGAAAAGGAAAATAAAGAAAGACAATAAAAAAGTAAAAGCTGGATTCAGATTCCAGCATCTGCAGTAATTCGCTTTTAGACAATAAATGCCAGACTTGCCAATGTTCCAAGATCTTAATGGATTTTGAAAATTACTGCCAACTATGGATGGCCATTTGCTGTTTTTGAGTTACATGCAATCATTTCCAGATGAGCTTTTGAAAGCTCACGCAAACTTTTAACTTGAACCTCTTTATTTACTTTTGCTCTGTCTTTCTGGCTGTTTCATAGAAACATGGGAAATAGAAGTCGTACTCTACCATTCATTCTGTTCATGGCTTATCGTCCAACTCAATAGCATTTTCCCACTTTCCCCTCTATATCCTTTGATACCCAAGTGCTCCATCTAATTGCTCCTTGAAAGCATTCAGTGTTTTGGCCTCAACTACTTTCTGTGGTAATGAATTCCACAGGCTGCCCACTCTCTGGGTGAAGAAATGTCTCCTCATCTCTGTCCTAAATCTGTATCCTCAGACTGTGACCCCTGGTACTGGGCACTACCACCTTCGGGAACATCCTTCCTGCACCTGCCCTGTATAATCCCGTCAGAATTTTATAGGTTTCCATGAGATTCCCCTTCATCCTTCTGAACTCCAGTGAATACAATCCTAGCCGGCTCAATCTCTTTTCATTTCCAAGCCACTGAGCTTCTGAAATCAAGAAGTTTGCCACACTGCCAAGTCACCCAAATGGTTCCCTCATTATTTAGACCTGCAGCACAGTGGTGTAGTGGTTAGCAGTGCTGCCTCACAGTGCTAAGGACCCAGGTTCAATTCCGGCCTCGGATCACAGTCTGTGTGAAATCTGCACATTTCACTGTGTCTGCATGGGTTTCTCTCCGGGTGTTCTGGTTTCCTCCAAAGATGTGCATGTTAGGTGCATTGGCCATGCTCAATTGCCCCTTATTGTCCAGGATGCATAGATTAGAGGGATTAGTGTGATAAATATGTGAGGTTATGCAGATAGGACCTAGTTTGGACTCTTGTTGGTGCAGACTTGATGGGCCGAACAGCCTCCTTCTGTATTACAAGGTTTCTATGATTGTATCCTGGTTACATGACCACCCAGTCCTAAAATGGAGTGCGTGTTTACCATCTGGATTGGAAAGAAATTATAGGCGATACAACAAAGAATCACTGGACCTTTCCATCACCTGGGAAAAAAAACAACTTTGTATTGGTTGTAATGCTACCAATGGGAACAAGATGTAAGTGTCAGCTGACCCAGTAAACCATGGAACCAATTACAGAGTGACGTAATAGTCAGCTGACCAGCTGGCTCACTATAAATAAGGAACTATATAGAATTGTAGGCAGCTTGGAGTGGCCCAGGGCATGGCCTCAAGCTTGGAGTAATGATATTTCTTTATTAAACTCTTTCTTTAGTTTATAAGTTGGAGTAAGTTTTGTTGCAACTTCGTATCTGCATTTTTGAAGTGTCCCCTCTGAGAAAACAACTTTTGCTATCTAAATATTTGTGGAAAATTTTGCTACCATGCAACTTGCAAACTCCACGCAGACAGTGACCCAAGGCTGGAATTGAACCCAAGTCCCTGGTGCTGTGAGGTGGCTGTGCTAACCATTGTGCCACTGTGCGCCCAGAAAGGATGTAGAAAAGTCTGATGGTAAAACCCGTCTGATGAAATGGCGAGGCTTTCTGAAATATAGACCAAGTTTTCCCAAACACAGCTGGGTCACTTTCATTGGAATAGCCCAGATTTGCAAAGGAGGCTTCAATCAAATGTGAGGCCTATTAATTTTTAATGGAAAGTGTTCAATTCCTCTTTAAGGCACAGGCCCATAAGACCTCTTTATCTACCTTTACCAATATGGCTGCCTATGCTCTCTCGCTCCATGAAGTTGCACATCCATCATGTTGTGGATGAGAAATGGGTGCAGTGTCAAAGTTTATTTATTAGTGTCACAAGTAGGCTTACATTAACACCGCAATGAAGTTACCGTGAAAATCCCCTAGTCGCCACACTCCCGGCGCCTGTTCGGGCACAATGAGGGAGAATTTAGCATGGCCAGTGCACCTAACTGTAGGAGGAAACAGGAGCACCCGGTGGAAACCCACGCAGACACGGGGAGAATGTGTAAACTCCACACAGATAGCTGGGAATCGAACCTGGGTCCCTGGCGCTGTGAGGCAGCAGTGCTAACCACTGTGCCATCTGGTCACCAGATGCCCAAGGACAATTGTACATGGGTGGAGCCCACATCTCACGACCAAAGGGGTTGCAGTGTTCACTGCTAATGGAGAACTGCTTATCTGTGCAATTACTGTGCAAAACATGCTTTGATTGTAAGCTGTTTTCCACAAGGGCAGCTGGTTGACAAATAATTCGGAATTATAGCACTAAGAATTACTTATTCTTTACTCTATCCCTTCCAGGCACACCTTCCCTCGAGTTGTAGAAATCCTGATGTGAATAATTGAATAATTAATTCAAAGACAGTAAGAGAGTCAAGCTGTGCATATTGTCGATATAATGGAACCACGGGAGCGACTTCAAGGCTACAGCCTAAACGTTATGGAGGTGCTGCTTGTTAATTACAGAAGCTTTGCTTCTGTGGTGAAGTGTCAGCTGTGGCTGAGTGGTCAGAGTGCTTGGCACTGCAGCCTCACAGCGTCAGGCTCTTGGATTTGATTCCCGGCTTGGGGTGGCACGCTGGCACAGTGGTTAGCACTGCAGCCTCAGAATGGGGTTCGATTCCCGGCTTGGGTCACTGTCTGCGTGGAGTCTGCACATCCTCCCCATGCCTGCATGGGTTTCCCCCAGATGCACTGGCTTCCTCCCACACTCCAAAGGTGTGCATGTTGGGTGCATTAGCCCTGGTGTCAAGGGATTAGCAGGGTAAATATGTGGGGCTGTGGGATTAGGGCCTGGTTGGTCAGCTCAGATTCAATGGGCTGAATGGTCTTCTGCACTGTAGGGATTCTATAATTGCAGTGTTAAGCCCATTTGTGAGACTATAAACTTAACTGTCTTACCCTGTAGGGGCTTGTGGGCCTATCCCAGAGGCTTAGGCCTGCTCCAAGCTGACACATCTGTGCAGAATGGAAAGAGTGCTGCACTGTTGGAGGTGCAGTTTCTCGAATGAAACTGAGATTCTATCCACCCACTGTGTGTTTGTGTGTGTGTGAAAGATCCAGATCTGCAGAGGAGGGAGTGGGTGGTGCTCCATGTCATTATTTTGGACAATAACATCACTAAAACAGATTATCAGATCTTTTGGCCTTTGTGGGATCTTCCTATGCTTACATTTTCAGCCACGCTTCCAACAACAGGTGAATGGGATATCCTGGAATGGTGAGAAATGCTGGTGATAAATGCAAATGATGGCAGTCAGTTGTTAACACCGCTGCCTCACAGCGCCAGGGACCCCGGTTCGATTCCAGCCTCGGGTGGCTGTCAGTGTGGAAACCGCACATTCTCCCCATGTCTGCATGGGTACTCCAGTGTCCTCCCGCAGTCCAAAGATGTGCAGGGTTGGGTGAATTGGCCATGGTAAGTGTGTGGGGTTATGTGGACAGGGTGGGGAAGAGGCCCTGGGTAAGATGCTCTGTCGGAAAGTTGCTATAGGCTTGATGGGCCAAATGGCCTCTTCTGCACTCCAGTGATGATCTGATTCTATATAGATTTTTTAAAAATTATATGAACAGTAAAATGTCTTACAAATGTGATTATCTTCAAGTCTCTACCACATGCATTATGTATTAAAATGCTTTATTTTAGGTTGATATGACTGGTTATAAAATTCAAAACTAAAATACTTAGATTTTTCAGTGCAATTTAAAAATAAAAAAGGAATGTAGGAACTAAAGGAGGCCATTCAGCCCTTAGGGCCTGTTGTGCTATGCAATAACAGCATAATTGCTCAGTGCCATGGCTATGTTTACTCTCTTTGGCTCCAGATCCCTGAATAACACACCCCCAGCAAAAATTCATCGATCTCAGTCTTCAAAGCTTCATTTGACCTACAACCCGCTTCCATTATGGGTGGCACAGTGGTTAGCAGCGCTGCCTCACAGCGCCAGAGTCCCGGGTTCAATTCCCGCCTCAGGTTACTGGAGTTTGTATGTTCTCCCTGTTTCTGCGCGGGTTTCGTTCGGGTGCTCCGGTTTCTTCCCACACTCCAAAGATGTGCGGATTAGGTGGATTGGCCATGCTAAATTGTCTCTTGGTATCAGGGGGATTAGCAGGATAAATGTGGGGGATTACAGGAATGGGGCCTGTTGGTTGTCGGTGCAGACTTGATGGGCTGAATGGCCTCCTTTTGCACAGTTAGGGATTCTATTTCATTTGGGGAAAGAGAGTACTCAACTTCACACTTTACAGACAATAGGGGACAAGTTAATTAAAGTGAAGGACATTCAAATTTGATAGAATATCCATAAATTTATCTAATGCCCATAACATAACTATCTGGTCCAAAAATGTGCAGGTTAGCTGGATTGGCCATGCTAAATTGCCCCTTACTGGCAGAGGGCCTTGCCAGGGTAAATGTATGGGGTTATAGCGATAGGGTCTGTGGGGGTTTCCTCCAGTTTCCTCCTATAGTCCAGAAGATGTGCAGATTAGGTTGATTGGCCATGGTAAATAGAATCAGGGGGGTTAGCAGGGTAAATATGTGGGGTGACGGGAATAGGACCTGGGCCAATCCACCTAACCTGCACATCTTTGGACTGTGGGAGGAAGCCAGAGTGTCCGGAGGAAACCCACGCAGGCACGGGGAGGACGTGCAAACTCCACACAGACAGTGACTGCAGGCACCACGGGCCGAATGGCCTTCCTCCGTACTGTAGGATTCCATGATTCCATGAACTTGAACATGAACGCACAATGCCTGCGGACGCTGGAGATCTGAAATGCAAGCAGCAAAATGCCGGGAACAGTGAGCAGGTGACACAACGTCTGCGGAGAAAGGGAAAAAGAATTCATTTTTCCAATTCAAAACCCATTCAACTTGCACAGTGTTCAAATCGAGGGCAATATTCTAGGCCAATGACCTGAATCTGTGGCGAACACCTTCAAAAATAAACCTCGATCCGTGCTTTTACTAAGCACTTTGGCACAGATTCTGCAACAGAATAATCGACCACAGGATATTTGTCTTCAGAGAGCAGAGATGGTTCTGGCTCTCGGTGTCAGCTGCAGAGCTTTGGGGTTTGTTTTTTTTTTCATTCCTGACCCACTTTCCTCCGCGCCTCACATTTCCTGGTTTTACAACTCCGAGCCTGCCATCTGCACACGAGTTTGCTGTGCCCATGGGGCCTGTTCCCCTGCAGTGGTCCAGGTATCATCAATATCACCTTACCCACCACTCACAGCACATAGACAGAGAGAGAGAGAGAGATAGGGAACTGAGCCAAGTCTTCTCCGATGACACTTCTCAGGGACTGGAACAACTGAAGATTTTTTCGTTGTTGTCGCATTTTGTCCTCAATAAGTTCTTGGCAGCTTTAGTCACAGCCAGGCAGAGAGTCGCAATGGATTCCTGGTTAAGATACACCTGGAGGTACTGTGAGTAGTTCTGGGCTGTATAGGCTGGGGAAGATACACTGGCATTGGAAGGAGTGCAGTGTTAATTTACCTAAAAGCTACCTGGACAGAAAGGGTTTACTTACAAAGGGAGATTACAGAAACCAGCAGGAGATGCAATAGCCTTGTGCTATTATCACTAGATTATTAACTTAGTATGGCCAATCAACCTAACCTTCATACCTTTGGAGTGTGGGAGCAAACCAGAGCACCTAGAGGAAATCTGCGCGGACACAGGGAGAATGTGCAAACTCCACACAGACAGTGACCCAGGCCAGGAATCGAGCCCAGGTTCCTGGCGCTGTGAAGCAGCGGTCCTGACCATTGTGCCTCTGCGCCGTCGAGAAATCAGAGCCAAATCATCTAGAAGTGAAACGAGGGAACACTTCAATTCACAGAAGGTGGCAGAAGTTTGGAATATTTGTCGGTAAATGTTGATGCTAAATCAGTGGTTAACTTTAAGTCTGAAGTTGACAAATCTTTGTGAATTGAAGTTTTTGAGGGTGGCATAGTGCAGGGAACATTGGTTGATTGAGAGTTCCAGCTTTCTGATCTCTGCCATCAATTTCACAATGTTTGTTCGCACAAGTTAAGGTCATAAGACCATAAGATATAGGAACAGAATTAGGCCACTCGGCCCATCAAGTCTGCTCCACCATTCAATCACGGCTGATATTTTTCTCACCTCCATTCCCCTGCCTTATCCCTATAAACCCTGATCCCCTTATTAATCAAGAACCTAACTATCTTTATCTTAAAGACACTCAATGACCTGGCCTCCAAGCCCTTCTGAGGCAAAGAGTTCCATAGATTCACCATTCCATGGCTGAAGAAATTCCTCCTCATCTCTGTTTTAAAGGATCGGCCCTTTAACCTGAGACTTCGCCCTCTGGTTCTAGTTTTTCCAACTAGTGGCAACATCCTCTCCACGTCTACTCTATCCAGGTCTCTCAGTATCCAGTGAGTTTCAAGAAGGCGTATGGTGTACTGGCCTTCATTAATCGAGGGATTGAGTTTAGGAGTCGGGAGGTAATGCTGCAACTTTATAAGACCCTTGTCAGGCCTCATTTGGAGTACTGTGCGCAGTTCTGGTCGCCTCACTATAGGAAAGATGTAGAAGCTATTGAGAGGGTACGGAGGAGATTTACAAGGATGTTGCCTGGACTGGGAGGCATGCCTTATGAAGTTAGGTTGAGGGAGCTGGGACTCTTTTCCCTGGAGAGACGAAGGTTGAGAGGCGACCTGATAGAAGTTTACAAAATGTTGAGAGGAATAGATAGGGTGGATTCTCAGAGGCTATTTCCCCGGGTTGAAGTGGTTGCTACGAGAGGACACAGATTTAAGGTGCAAGGAGGGAAGTTTAGAAGTGATGTTAGGGGTAAGTTTTTCACTCAGAGGGTGGTGAGTGAATGGAATCGGCTGCCGTCAGTGGTGGTGGAGGCGAACTCGCTGGGGTCTTTTAAAAGACTTCTGGATGAGTATATGGGGTTTAATGAGATTGAGGGTTATAGATAGGTCAGTAGGTTGGTAGGTGTTGATGTGATCGGCGCAACTCGTGGGCCGAAGGGCCTGTTTGTGCTGTAGTGTTCTATGTTCTATGTTCTATGTTCTAAGATCCCCCTTCATCCTTCTAAACTCCAACAAATACAGAGTCAGAGTCCTCAACCGTTCCTCATACGACATGTTAAGTGGCTTCAAGAGTTTGTGGTTTTGGATAGTTTAAAGGATGATTGACACTCTTGTTAGCAGGCAGCGCAGATTTATTTTGAACAAACATTGAAAGTTATCAATGAATTATTTTTTCAAAGCTTTTTTTTAGATCTACCACTATGCACTATAGGGTTCTTGGTTCTAGAAAATGTACAGTGGCTCAATGGGCATGGAAGTGTGTTAGCTTGGCATAGGGGCATGAGAAGAAGGAGGATGTGGGTTGAAGGGCTGAATCCAGTTTTAGGCTACGAGGGGGACCTTTCTAACTTACCTGTTGAAAGGCCTTCTCATGCAGGCCAGGGTTCATGACTCCACTGTGAGATCATTAACCACGTTCTTCCTGGCCCAACTTCATTACAGCGGATAGGAAATGCCTATTTCTTTGATAGAACAGGCCAGGTTGAGAGTAGTATATGTGAACATTTGACAGGAGCCGGTCCATACAGTTTTACAGCACTCCAAAAAAAAATAGAGGTCCTGGAAATGGAGATGGGAATCTCAGAATCAGGACCCACCCACCATTTTAAAAAGGGCCCCAAGTCAAGCCTACTCAGTGAAAATCTATTGCTGAGTTAGTCCCCCGTCCTTCTGGAAATGCTGCTGTGGGATTGAACTCTTTCTTTGAAGAAATAAGGGGAGGCAGTGGCACAGTGGTAATGTCACTAGGCTAGAGACCCAGGGCAAGATCTGGGCACCCAGATTCAAATCCCACCATGGCAGAAGGTGAAATAAAACAAAAATCTGAAATTCAAAGTCTAATGATGACTATGAAACCCATTGTCAACTGTGGTCAAAACCTCTATGGTTCACGATTGTCCTTTAGGGAAGGAAATTTGCTGTCCTTACCTGGTCTGGCCCATGTAGGACTCCAGGCCCACAGCAATGACTCTGAAATGGAGGACAGTTAGGGATGGACAAAAGTACTGGGTCAGTCAACAAAACCCGCACCCTGTGAATTAATGTTTAAAAACCTCTACCAGCTGCAGAATTGAAGGAAAGTAAAATTAATAGTCAGGCTCCAAGTGAGAGACAGAGAGGGACAGGAGGTCCTCTTAGCTCAGCTGCTAGTTCCATTCTGCTGAGAATCCCGTGGTATAAAACCACACAAAACTCTTGGACGGCTCATGTAATCTCTCTGCTACTGCCAGTCGTTCAATCATAACGATAGATTTCAATTTTAACTAGATGAGCTTGCCTGTAAAACCATCTCAAAAATCAAGATATTTTGTCCCAACAATTTACCTTTGAACAGTTTGTCTTCAGCTGTTGAATGCTGCAGACCTTATAAGAACATAAGAACATAAGAAATAGGAGCAGGAGTAGGCCATCTGGCCCCTCAAGCCTGCCCCGCCATTCAATAAGATCATGGCTGATCTGAAGTGGCTCAGTTCCACTTTCCCGCCCTCTCCCCATAACCCTTAATCCCCTTGCCTACCAAAAACCTATCTACCCGCATCTTAAATATACTTAGCGAGGTAGTCTCCACCACTTCAACGGGCAGAGAATTCCAGAGATTCACCACCCTTTGAGTGAAGAAGTTCCTCCTCAACTCCAATCTAAACTTCTCCCTCCTTATCTTGAGGCTGTGCCCTCTAGTCCTGCTGTCCTTTCTGAGCGGGAAGGATCTCTCTACCTCTACCCATCTATCCATCACTATCCTGTCAATAGGGCAAGAAGGAAGGTCTTTCACAGTCCCTGGTGGAGGGTTCTTTATCCACGGTGAGTTTTGCACTCTCTGTAGGATTACAATGTGAGATTGACAGTAATGTAAATTAGTGCCAGCCGTTATGATATTAAGTTGGAGGCACTTTGCTCTTTCTTAAAAAAAATTTGCCTTTTTAAAAGTCCAATTCCTGTTTCCAGCTAGAGAATTAACAATCAGTATTTGAGATGAGCACATCTTCAGAGTGCTGTACATTTCACTTCAAATACAACTAAGATCCATCTCATGAATTTACTGGCTGTCCTCCCTCAGTAAATATCACATCACGCTCAGCCACAAAGTCCTTCAAATCTCTGAGTTCCTCAGCTACAATTCAACTCCTTATTGCACTGAATTTGGTCATCAAGTCACCTCCAACAGCAGATTTACTCCATCCAGCTTGGATGGATACGGTCATTATCAAAAGGATGGACCTGTACAGAACTTCCTTAGTGTGGTTCATAGGTTCCAAATGTGAAACACGCACACACACACACACACACACGCAAACATACACGCGCACACACATGCACATACATGCACCTACACATACACATGTACATGAATGCACACATAGACATATATGCACACACACACATGCACACACACACACGCACATACACACACATGCATTCACACACAGACGTGCGCACACACACTCACGCATGCACACACACATGGACAGACACACATGTACACACATGCGCGCGCACACACACAAGTGCACACACTCACATGCATGCACACATGCATGTACACATGCACACACACGTACACACATATGCAAACACACACATACATACACACACATGCACACACACACGTGCTCACACACACATACACACACACACATGTACACGCATGCGTACCCACACTCACAAGTGCACACACACTTACGCACATCCACATGTACATGTATGCACACAGACACACACACATGTACACACATACATGCACGCACACATGTACATGCACACACATACACACACCCACACACACATCTGCATGCACACATACACACATGCGTGCGTGCACACAAAAACAAACATACACACTCACATTTCTATCTTGGATCTTTGTGTTTTTTTTCCAATCAATTTCCAGTCCTTAGCAGCCAGAAGGCACAATCTGGTTTCACAGAAGCCTGATGTCACAGCCAGGAATCCAAACTTATCCTCCCAACGTATAAACAACCCTCCATCCCACCATGCACACACACATTCATATGCACATACATACACATGCATAGACGCACACACATACACATATGTAGACGCACACACATGCATATACACTCTCACACACAACACACACACACATGCACACACACATACACATAAATACACACATGCGTGCATACATACACATACACTCTCACACAGACACCATACTCACATGTGCGCACACCCATATCCTCACACGTGCATGCACATACACACATATGCACACATGTACACATATGATGACACGAAGGTCGGTGGTGTTGTGGATGGTCTGGAAGGATGTCAAAAGTTGCAGCAGGACATAAATAGGATGCAGGACTGGGCGGAGAAGTGGCAGGTGGACTTCAACGCGGATAAATGTGTAGTCGTCCATTTTGGCAGAACCAACGGGATGAACGAGTACACTATCAAGGGCAGGAGTCTTAGTAGTGTTGAAGAGCAGAAGGATCTTGGGGTCCGGGTCCACAGGACTCTTAAATCGGCCTCGCAGGTGGAGGATGTGGTCAAGAAGGCGTATGGTGTACTGGCCTTCATTAATCGAGGGATTGAGTTTAGGAGTCGGGAGGTAATGCTGCAACTTTATAAGACCCTTGTCAGGCCTCATTTGGAGTATTGTGCGCAGTTCTGGTCACCTCACTATAGGAAAGAAGTAGAAGCTATTGAAAGGATACAGAGGAGATTTACAAGGATGTTGCCTGGACTGGGAGGCATGCCTTATGAAGTTAGGTTGAGGGAGCTGGGACTCTTCTCCCTGGAGAGACGAAGGTTGAGAGGCGACCTGATAGAAGTTTATAAAATGTTGAGAGGAATAGATAGGGTGGATTCTCAGAGGCTATTTCCCCGGGTTGAAATGGTCGCTACGAGAGGACACAGATTTAAGGTGCGGGGAGGAAAGTACAGAAGTGATGTTAGGGGTAAGTTTTTCACTCAGAGGGTGGTGAGTGAATGGAATCGGCTGCCGTCAGTGGTGGTGGAGGCGAACTCGCTGGGGTCTTTTAAAAGACTTCTGGATGTGTATATGGGGTTTTATGGGATTGGGGGTTATAGATAGGTCTATAGATTGGTAGGTGTTGATGTGATCGGTGCAACTCGTGGGCCGAAGGGCCTGTTTGTGCTGTAGTGTTCTATGTTCTATGTTCTATGTGCACATATACACATGCACAGCCACTTTTCAATTAGGGACTATCGCAAAAAAGACAGGCTTTGAAACAATGTTAGTGCTAACAGCAGCTCACAGACGCTTCCCTCCCACACACCCCCAACTCAACAACACTCCCCCTCCCTCTGCCCACCCCCCCCCACCCCCACTGACCCATCACTCCCTGCTACACAAATAGTAAATTTCCTTACAATCGATGGAGTTGAAGGAGTGTAATGTAAATGCCAGTAAATGGGACTGAGTTACAGATCAGCCATGACCTAATTAAATAGTGGAACAGGCTCAAAGGCTGAATGGCCAATTACTGTTTCAAAGGGGTGGGGAAACACAGAAGCCTTCCCCACATTCACTCATTCAGGATTTGCACAACAGCTGAGATATTTAACATTTGGGTAATTTCCTTGGTGCCTCACAGGAAACTAACTAGACGTTTTGAACACTATTAACGTAGAAGTATTATCTGTGGGGAGTTTTGCATCAGAAGGGTTAACATTAGGAGTGAAAGACGGACTGTGCATAAATGATGTTGAAGTTTTCCTTCCATTTATCTAAAACCATGCAGTGACTGTAAGCTATATATAGAACATCGCCCAGCTCAGCTGAGCTGGGACTTTACTCCTGTGGCAACAAAGCACAGGTCATTGCCTCTTGCATGGCTTGTTTTGTAAGAAGATATCATAAATGAGGGTGGACAGTTGTTTCCTGAAGTTGCAACAGATTTTTGGGAAGCCACTTTTGGATACATCGGAGAACAGTAGAACAAAACCGCAAGAAACTACCAAAGGTCATGAATGTAGCCCAATCTATCACGCAAGTCGATCTCCCATCCACTAGCTCTGTCTACACTTCCTGCTGCCTCGGAAAAGCAGCCAGCATAATTAAGGACCTCATGCACCCCGGATATTCTCTCTTCCACCTTCTTCCGTCGGGAAAAGTCTGAGGTCACGTACCAACCGACTCAAGAACAGCTTCTTCCCTGTAGCCTTTTGAATGGACTTACCTTGCATTGAGTTGATCTTTCTCTACACCCTGGCCATGACTGTAACACTACATTCTGCACTCTCTCCTTCCCTTCTCTATGAAGGGTATGCTTAGTCTGTATAGCACACAAGAAACAATACTTTTCACTGTATGCTAATACATGTGCCAATAATAAATCAAATCAAATCAAATCAAAATCAGTTCTCTTTGGTTTCAGCTGCTATTTGTATTCCTTTCTGGGCAGTATCAGTTATGAGTGGTGCAATGCTTCCTTATTCCAGATAAGAACATAAGAAATAGGAGCAGGAGTAGGCCATCTAGCCCTTCGAGCCTGCCCCGCCATTCAATAAGATCATGGCCGATCTGAAGTGGATCAGTTCCACTTTCCCGCTTTCTCCCAATATAGACATCAGTCTGAGGGATCATTTTCCATTGTGATGATGTTTCTGTGTGTTGACCCGTGGGACTGAGCTAAACATGGTATTGTTCACCCTTTTATCAGTGTAAGCCTACCAATCATCTCTCATGTTTTATCCTCCATAAAGCTCAGTTCCTTCAAGATGTTGGAATTACCACGGATGCTGGAATCTGAAACCAAAAGAGAAAATACTGGAAAATCTGGCAGCATCTGTAAGGAGAGAAAAGAGCTGACATTTCGCATCCAGAAACCTCTTTGCCAAAGCTCCTTTGCTACACTTGCTTTGACAAAGGGTCATCAGGACTCAAAACATCAGCTCTTATCTCTCCTTATAAATGCTGCCAGACCTGCTGAGATTTTCCAGCATTTTCTCTTTTGGTTCCTTCAAGACCTTGTTTCCCGCCATCCATTTCCCATTAACTACCTGCTCCTTGATAGCCTGATCACCATTCGATTTGTCCCTTTCTAAATCTGTAACCTCCCCCATCTGTCATTGAATCCATACAGTGCATTTCACCTATCGAAACTGCACCGACAACAATCTCACCCAGGCACTAACCCCGTAACCCCACCTATTTATCCTGCAAATTCCCCTGACATTAAGGGCTAACTTAGCATGGCCAATCCACCTAAGCTGCACATCTTTTAAGTGTGGGAGGAAACTGGAGCATCTGGAGGAAACCCACACAGACATGAGGAGAACTCCACGCAGTCACCCAAGTCGGAATTGAACCCAGGCCCTTGGTGCTATGAGGCAACCATGCTATCCATTGTGCCACCGTGCCACTCCTTCTCTGGTCTTTAGATTCTGATTGCTTCATCTTCCACTGGCAACCAATTTGGTCCTATTCTCTGGAACCCCCTCTCCGATCACATCCTTTTCTCCATCTCCCTCTCGTTCTTTAACGTCCTCCTTACTAAGCATCTCCTCAGCAAAGATCTTGGTCACCACCTCAAAGGATTCTTCCCCATGGATTGTTGTATGTAGCTGCTTTCATCTCCCTGAGGTGCCTCAGAAGAGCTTTCAGCTGTAAAGCTGCCATATAAATGGACAATATCTCAAGGAGATTGGCAACCACCAAGTTTAGTAACTGAACTATTTATTGTAACTAATGAACTGTGCACAAAGTGCAAGCAATGTGCCGCTGACTATTGGTATGTCGATCTTCATAGCGAGAGGATTTGGATATGAGGAATTGTAAAGGGCATTGGTGAAGCCACACCTGGGGTACTGTATGAAGTTTTGTGCCCTTACCTTTGGAAGGGTTTCCCTGCTATAGAGGGAGAACAGCGAGGGTTTACTAGGCTGATTCCTGGGGTGGCAAGGTAGGACAGTGGTTAGCAACATAGAGCCAAGGACCTGGGTTTGATTCCTGGCCTGGGTCACTGTCTATGTGGAGCCTGCACATTCTCCCCATGTCTGCATGGGTTTTCTCCAGGGTGCTCCATTTTCCTCCCACAGTCTGAAAGACTTGCTAGTTAAGTGTATTGACCCAAACAGGCGCCGGACAGTGGCGACTAGGTGAATTTTACAGTAATTTCATTGCAGTGTTAATGCTCATTGCAGCCTTACTCGTGACTAATAAATAAACTTCACTTTATTGCAGATCTGTCACATGAGGAGAGACAGTTAGGATTATATTTATTGGAGTTTTGAAACATGAGACGAGATCTCATAAAAACTGATAAAATTCTAACAGGATCAGAACAAGGTTAGGGTGGCATGATGGCTGCACAGTGGCACAATGGTTAGAATTGCTGCCTCACAGCGCCAGGGGCCCAGGTTCAAATTCCCGACTTGGGTCACTCTCTGTGTGGAGTCTGCATGTTCTCCTCGTGTCTGCGTAGGTTTCCAGTGGGTGCTCCGGTTTCCTCCCACAGTCCAAAGTTGTGCAGGTTAGGTGGATTGGCCGTGCTAAGTTGTCCCTTGGTGTCAGGGGGATCAAGAGGGTAAATAGATGGAGTTACGGTGATAGGGCTTGGGTGGGAATTTTGTTGGTGCAGTCTCGATGGGCTGAATGGCCTTCTTCTGCACTGTAGGGATTCTATGACAGGGTAGATTCAGAAAGAATGTTCCCAATGGTGGGGGAGCCCAGAACTAGGGGTCATAGTTTGTTGATAAAGGGCAAACTGAGGAGAGGAGAAATTTCTTCACCCAGAGAGTGGTGAATGTGTGGAATTCACTACCACAGAATGTAGTTGAGGCCAAAATATTGTCTGATTTCAAGAAGAAATTAGATATAGCGCTTGGGACTAAAGGGATACGGGGGGGGAAGGGGGAAATGGAATCAGGATATTGAATTTGATGTCAGCCATGATCAAAATGAATGGTGGAGCAGGCTCGAAGGGCCAAATGGCCTAATTTCTATGTTTCTATCTTTACTTCGATTCCAGACTCACCGACTGGGGAATGCTGCGCTCTGCCCCAAGATTTGCACGCTTTAGTCCCATTGGCCAACCGTTGCCCCTCGAGATGTCACCCCTAAAAGGGGCTCGCTCCTTCAAAAGGCAAAGCGGGTGTTTTGAGACATGTCGCTCACATTAAATGAGCCGTTACTGAAGGCGCCGCGGTTACATTGAGGCTGACAAAGTGTCTGACCATGAGTCAGAACCTTTTCCCCAGGGTGGAAGAGGCAATTAACAGGGGGCACAGGTTTAAGGTGCGAGAGTTAGTGGAAGCCGATACGATAGTGAGTTCGAAGGGACATCTGGACAAATACTTGAATAGGATGGGAATAGAGGGATATGGTCTCCGGAAGGGTAGGGGGTTTTAGATCAGTTGGGCAGCATGGTCAGTACAGGCTTGGAGGGCCGAAGGGCCTGTTCCTGTGCTGTAATTTTCTTTCTTCGAAACGTGTTGTCCAGCGTCCAGCGATTGTGGAATGACACTGCTGAGTGTGCTATCAAATGAAAGGAAAATATTGCTCCCTTTAGAAGGATCCAGCACTGGCCTTTTATCAAACTCACTTCATCCACAAAACAGGCAGCAGGGAATCAATCTCTGCATCTCTCGAGGTTCCGAAACAACTCGCAATGTGTGCGGCCTCTGTAACTCAGATATAATATGGGACTGAATGAGGTGCCTGGGCGCCGAGTTCTAGTCAATCTGCTTGCCAAACCAGCTGGAAACCAGCAATTCTCCCCGCAGCTGCCGTGCGCAGCTGTTGAGAGGTCCATGGAGTCTTCTGAAGGCTAATCTACAGGGACTGATGGAGCAGCAGTCAGTAGTGTGGGTTGCTGGGCTGCTAAAATATAGGGAAAGTGTTGGGCTGTGGAGACACGATGGCACATTGGTTAGCACTGCACCAGGGACCCAGGTTCGATTCCTGGCTTGGGTCACTATCTGAGTGGAGTCTGCATGTTCTCCCCATGTCTGCGTGGGTTTCCTCCAGTTTTCTCCCAAAGGTTTGGCCAAGCTAAATTTTCCCTCAGTCTACCCAGACATACACTGGAGTGTGGCGGCTAGGAGCTTTTCACAGTAACTTCATTGCAGTGTTAATGTACTTGTATGAAGCAGGAGCGGTAAGTAGTCTCAGAACACCAGGTTAAAGTCCAAAAGGTTCATTTGGTCGCACGAGCTTTCGGAGCACTACTCCTTCATTGGGTGAGTGCCAGTAGGAACAGGAGTAGGCCAAATGGCCTCTGGAGCCTATTCTAGCCTTCAGTAAGAACATGGGCTGATCTGATTGTATTCTTGACCCCACATTCCCACCAACCCCTGATCACCTTTCACCCCTTGTTAATCAAGAACTCTGCCTTAAAAATAAGCAAAGGCTTTGTCTCCAACAAAAGACAGTTCCAAAGACTCACGACTCTCTGAGAGAAAAAGTTTCTCCTTGTCTGTTGAAAATAGGCCAACGCATTTTTAAACATTGAGCTCTGATTCTCCCACAAGGTGAAGCATTTGTTTATTTAACACTTCATGGAATGCCGACATTGCAGAAGGGGCTATTTGGCCCATCGAGTCTGCACCAATTGTCTGACAACCCTCTCTATCCCCGCAACCCGACACATTTCCCGTGGCTAATCCACATAACTTTGGACGGTGGGAGGAAACCGGAGCACCCGGAGGAAACCCACGCAGACATGGGAAGATCGTGCTGACTCCACACAGACCAGGAGTTGAACCTGCGTCCCTGGCACTGTGTGGCAGCATTGCTAACCACTGTGCCACCCATTCGCTTTGGAGCAAAACCTGCACTGAAAGGTGTCCGCCAAACAGCAAGGTTCTTTGTGAAAGGAATTTGTATAAGGTCAAAGTTTACATCACAGAAGTGCTACAACGAAGCAGAATTTGTGCTGATTAGAATTTTTAATGGGGTAAAATTGGTACTGGGTAGGATTTCTACCACAATGGAATTGGGATTTACACAGGGCACGGTGATGCCCCGTGTAACACATGGGGCACAGGGCACAGTGGTTCATTCTGCTGCCTCACAGGTTGATTGGCCATGCTAAATTGCCACTTAGTGTCAGGGACGACTAGGTAGGGTAAATACGTGGGACTGGGGGTATAGGGGCTGGGTGGGGTTGTTGTTGGTGCAGACTCAACGGGCCGAATGGCCTCCTTCTGTACTATCAGGATTCTAGGATTTGGTGACACTTTAATTCCATAAACTATGAAGAAAAAAGGCCGTGGAAATCTGATGAACTTGTGTCTGTTCTCTTTGCTGAGAGACTGCTGCACAAACTGTCTTTGTCGATAGGGCCTGTCATCTCAAATCCCGGCTTGTCCTAGATTTCACACCAAAGGAGAGAAGTGGATTTATTTTGAGCTCTCAGTGCCTCTCAATCCCCACAAGCCTAACCTTGGAATGCAATCATCCACTTTGCTTCTGTAGTGTCTGGAACGCTTCTAAAAGACGGTAATACTCTTGTACAAACTTTGGATTTAACTAAAACGTGTTCAGATAATGGGCAATTGTGAGTGTGAAGGTACGTGCACTGTGTTATGAGTTGTTTGCATCACTCACACAATGTTGGGTCCAACACGATAGGTTTTGGGCTGAGGTGCAAAGCTGGAGGAAGTGTTAGACTGAGATGGAAGTGGATAACTGATCTTTAAGCCACTTTCATAGAATCATAGAATCCCTACTGTGTAGAAGGAGGACATTAGCCCATTGAGCCTGCACTGACAACACTCCCACCCAGCCCCTCTCCCCATAACCCCATGTATTTACCCTGCATTGCTTTCTTCCTGTAACCCAGGCAGCAACTGTTTTTGGTTTAAAGTGAAAATGAAACTGTTTTTTCTCCTGTGGGCTTAGCTCCTCTCATTAGGCACATGATTCTGTCCCTGTCAATCAACCCAATAAAAAGTCAGATGATCTACACACCCAGCCTAAAAATCCCAGCGGAACCTAAATAAACAGAAAGTCCATAAATGCTACAAGTCACACATTCCTGGCTAAAGTCATTTATTAGCTTGCATTCTTAACATCTGCTGCATGTTTACCAGACGATCAACTCTTAAAGCAACCAAAACTTCAATATAAAATATATCAAAACAGCACAATATCATCACAGTGTGGAGTTTGCACATTCTCCCTGTGTCTGTGTGGGTTTCCCCCGGGTGCTCTGATTTCCTCCCATGGTCCAAAGGCGTGCTGGTTAGGTGCATTGACCATGCTAAATTCTCCCTCCGTGCACCCGAACAGTGCTAGAGTGTGGTGATTGGGGGATTTTCACAGTAAGTTCATTGCAGTGTTAATATAAGCCTACTTGTGACACTAATATATAAACTTAAACTTAAATTGAATGAGTTCTTGGCACACCATAACCTTCTAGGCTATGGGCCAAGTGCTGACAAGTGGGATTAGATGGGTAGATCAGGGTCTTTTATATGTTGGGGCAGACTCGATGTGATTCTGTGAATGGTCTTTTCCTGCTCCAGTGTTCTTAAAAAAATGCTTCCAGTCAATTTCCAACAGAGTAACTGTGAGCCACCCAATTATTAAATAATTGAAAATGACTCAAAGAAACTGCAGTACAATTTATTGGTTTCACTGGTGTAGAGTCACCAGTTTCTCAATAAGTTAATTCTCATTAATATTTTAAAAACACTTAAAATCTGGCCAAACAAAATACTTAAGTTTAAGAGCTTCCCTGAAAGGCTACAAATGGGCACAATAGGTGGAATGAAAGTAAAAATAGTTTATTTATTAGTAGGCTTACATTAACATTGCAATGAAGTTACTGTGAAAATCCCCTAGTTGCCACACTCATGCGTCTGTTTAGATACACTGAGGGAGAATTTAGCATGGCCAATGCACCCAACCAGCACATCTTTGGACTGTGGGCAGAAACCGGAGTACCCAAGGAAACCCACGCAGACACAGGGAGAATGTGCAAACTCCACACAGACAGTGACCCAAGCCGGGAATTGAACCCGACTCCCTGCTGCTATAAGGCAACAGTGCTAATCACTGTGTCACCGTGCTCTCACTGCACGTGACATATGGGCTGGAATTTTCCAGCTGTTTATGCCCCACTGCTGCTGCTGCAAGCCAGGACGGGGAATTTGGAGCTCAGCCAAAGCTTCATTCACCACAGCAGAACTGGAGAGTCTCACCAGCGTGAATGGCCAGAAAATTCTGTAATTGCATGCAGTCTAATTTGCCTTGCAGTTGAAATTCCTCAGTTTTTTTCAATGATTTGGCTGTTAATTCTACCCTATTATCTTGAGGTTCTCCAAGAAAGGTTAACACAGGACCTTTGAGTGATGCGACTGTGATGGAGGGGGTACAGAGGAGATTCACTAGGATGTTGCCTGGATGGAGCATTTGAACCAAAAGAGAGACTGGATAGACTTGGGTTGTTTCTTTAGAGCAGTGAAGGCCGAGGGGGGAACATGATTGAAGTGTATAAGATTATGAGTGGTATGGCCATGGTGAGTAGGGAGTTGCTGTTCCCATTGGTTGAGGGATTAATCACCAGGGGACATAGTTTTAGGGGACGAGACAGGAGATGCAGAGGGGATTTGAAAGAACATTTTTTCATTCAGAGGGTGTGGAAATCTGGAATGTATTGCCTGGGAAGATAGTGGAGACCAGAAATCTTAAAGTATAAACCAAAGTACTGCAGATGCGGGGCAGAAGTTGTTCTTGAGTCAGTTGGTACGTGACCTCAGACTTTTATATCTTTTTCCCGAAGAAAGAAGGTGGAAGAGAGAATGTCCAGGGTGCATGGGGTCCCTTAATTATGCTGGCTGCTTTGTTGAGACGGCAGGAAGTGTAGATAGAATCAATGAATGGGAGGCTGGTTTGTGTGACAGATTGGGCTACATTCACAATACGTTGTAGTTCCTTGCAGTCTTGGGCAGAGCAGGAGTCATATTAAGTTGTGATACAACCAAAAAGAATGCTTTCTATGGTGCATCTGTAAAAGTTGGTGGGAGGGACATGCCAAATTTCCTTGGTCTTCTGAGAAAGTAGAGGTGTTGGTGGGTTTTCTTAACTATAGTGTCGGCATGGGGGGACTAGGATAGGTTGTTGTTGATCTGGATACCTATATACCTGAAGCTCTCAACCATTTCTACTTCATCCCCATTGATGCAGGGATTAAGGATTAAAGACATGAAGGGATTAAGGATCTACTGATGACCATGAAACCATCTTTGATTGTTGGAAAAACCAATCTGGTTCACTGGTGTCAAGGAAGGAAATCTGCTGTCCTTACCCAGCCTGGCCTACATGTGACTCCAGAGCCACAGCAATGTGGTTGACTCTCAACTGCCCTCTGAAACGACCTCACGAGCCAATCAGTTCAAGGGTGACTAGGGAGAGATTGGAAAATGCTGACCCAACCAGTGACACTCACGTCCCACGAATGAATACTAGATGAGAATATGAAGCCACCCTGAAGTAGAAGGTCAGACATGATCCACTGAAATGGGGGACTAGGCCCGAGGGGCTAAATGGCCCACTCGCACTCCCATATTCCTACGTTCCTTGCTGTGTTTCTACACACATTCTCTTGCATGTTCATTTCTCTCACAGATGTGAGCATTCACAAGTTAGTAAAGTACAACAAAAGCCAGATTAAAGTCATACCTACCATCCTGAAGGGATCACCACTGCCTCAGTACAACCCAGCCGTATTAGCTATTGGGTGAGATGAGCAAGGACTTGCAACCGGTGTTAAAACCCCATGTCCGCCAGGAGTTTAATTGAAGTTGATTTAATTGAGGATCCTTAAGGAACCTCCGGTCGGGAACAGACAGCTCGGAATCTCCTCCGTGTGAGTTGGATGTAAGCCCGTGGATCTGCAGCCTAGCCCATTGGCTAAGGCCGAGATCGCTATAACAGAAGAATTGCCTTACACAGCATTTGGCACAAGTGAAAATGGACGAGGAAGTCCATTTGCTTGCAAAAGAAACTCAAAGGTTTTCTGTAAAGTAAGGGACCTACGATGCAAGCGGATGACCTTGAGAATGAGCGGGACAGATTTACCCTGTGTGGCCAATAAACTGAAAACATTCAATCAATTGTGAGGCTAAATAAGTTGCAATTCAGTGAGTGTGGGACATAATTGGAAGGTGGAATGGAGAATTACAGAAGTCCAGATAGATTAAGGTCAGTCATTGAATGACTACAGTACAGAAAGAGGCCATTCGGCCCACCAAGTCTGTACCAACCACACTCCCACCCAAGCCCTATTCCTTAAACCCCATACATTTACCCTGCTAATCCCCCTTACACTAAATCAATTTAGCACGGCCAATCAACCTAACCCACACAGCTTCAGACTGTGGGAGGAAACCCACGCAGACACGGGGAGAATGTGCAAACTCCACACAGACAGTCACCCGAGACCGGAATTGAACGGGGGACCGTGGTGGTGTGAGGCAGCAGTGCTAACCACTGTGCCACCGTGCTGCCCCAATCAGCGAATGTCAGTGTTGTGGGATAACCTACCAGTAGCCATCGGCCAAGTAACTGTAACTAAGCTTGGTGTCAGTGTGCCCGAAATCCCAACGTTAAAAGGAGCAGTAGAAACTTCTCGTTGTGCTTTCTGCAGGGGCAAACTTGTCACATTACAATGAAAAGTAAAGCTAAAAATAGACCTTGTAATACTTTCCTCTCCATAAACTCCCAGGCAAACAAACTTCTTCCATCAATCCGCTTACTGCAGCTAAATGAAATAAAACAATCAGGAAAATATTGAATTAAGAGTTGAAAGCTGTGCTGTTAATGAAGGTAATTACTCAGTCAATAATTCAGACGTCATTAAGGGATACCTGCCCTCGTATCTTATTTTTATGACGAGCGGATGCTGGTGTTGGATGGGGGTGAGCACAGTAAGAAGTCTCACAACACCAGGTTAAAGCCCAAAAGATTTATTTGAAATCGTGGACTTTCGGAGCACTGCACCTTCCATCAGGTGAGTGACCTGATGAAGGAACAGTGCTCCAGAAGCTTGTGATTCCAAATAAACCTGTTAGACTCTAACCTAGTGTTGTGAGACTTCTTATTCTTATGACACTTTTAGTTTCACATTGTACAACACACATTAGATAGGAACAAACACTTTTGAGGGCTAATTCAGCATTTTAGATCTATACTGGCATGCTGGTAAGTTTGCAGATGACACCAAGATTGGTGGCATAATGCACAGTGAAGAAAGTTATCTTTAATTGCAACGGGATCTTGATCAATTGGGCCAGTGGGCTGACGAATGGCAGATGGAGTTTGATTTAGATAAATGTGAAGTGATGCATTTTGGTAAATCGAATCAAGGCAGGGTTTACTTAGTTAGTGATAGGATGTTGGGGAGAGTTACAGAACAAAGAGATCTAGGGGTACAGGTTCATAGCTACTTGAAAGTGGAGTCCACAGTTAGAACATAGAACATAGAACATTACAGCGCAGAACAGGCCCTTCGGCCCACGATGTTGCGCCGACCAGTTAAAAAACAATGACCCACTAACCTAAACCAATCCCTTTTCGTCCATAAACCTATCCACGGATCTCTTAAACGCCCCCAAACTAGGCGCATTTACAACCGCAGCAGGCAGGGCATTCCAATCCCTCACCACCCTCTGGGTAAAGAACCTACCCCTGACATCCGTCCTATAACTACCCCCCCTTAATTTAAAGCCATGCCCCCTCGTGCTAGCTTTCTCCATCCAAGGAAAAAGGCCACCCTATCTAAACCTCTAATTATCTTATATGTTTCAATAAGATCCCCTCTTAGCCGCCTTCTTTCCAGCGAAAACAACCCCAAATCCCTCAGTCTCTCCTCATAGGACCTCCCCTCCAAACCAGGCAACATCCTGGTAAACCTCCTCTGCACCCTCTCCAAAGCCTCCACATCCTTCCTGTAATGTGGGGACAGTTGGACAGAGTGGTGAAGAAGGCATTCAGCATGCTTGGTTTCATTGGTCAGAACATTGAATATGGGAGTTGGATGACTTGTTGAAGTTGTACAAGACATTGGTAAGGCCACACTTGGAATACTGTGTACAATTCCGGTCATCCTATTATAGAAAGGATATTATTAAACCATAAAGAATGTAGAAAAGATTTATTAGGATGTTACCAGGATTTGATGGTTTGAGTTATAAGGAGAGGCTGGATAGACTGGGTCTTTTTTCTCTGGAGTGTAGAAGACTTAGGGATGATCTTAGAAAGGCCCATAAAAAAGTGAGGGACATACATCAGATAGATAGTCACTATCTTTTCCCAAAGGTAGGTGAGTCTAAAACCAGAGGGCATAGGTTTAGGGTGAGAGAGGAGAGATAGAAAAGGGTCCAGAGGGGCAATTCTTTCATACAGAGGATGATGAATGTCTGGAAAGAGATGCCAGAGATAGCAGTTGGGGGCGGGGGAGGGGGTACCATTTTGCCTTTTAAAAAACATGTAGACAGTTGGATGGGAAAGCTTGGTATAGAGGGATGTGGGCCAAACGTGGCCATTTGGGACAAGCTTCATGGTAAAAACTGAGCGACATGGACAAATTGGGTTGAAGAGCCTGTTTCCATGCTGTAAACCTCAATGAATCTATGACACTATAGAAATGTATGAGAAGAAAAATCCTGCTATGAAATGGAGATGTGTTCTTGTGGCTCCATAGTATCTTACAGAAATCGCTAAAATCATATTAAATTCTCATTTCAACTTTTATGAAAGACAGTTCCAGTTTTCTTTATTCATTCGTGGGACATGGGCGTCGCTGCCTGACCAGCATTTATTGCCCACCCTTAGTTGCCCGAGGACAGTTGAGAGCCAATCACATTTTATTTAGACTAATATGTGTAGAATTCCCAGTGTGCAATCTGTTGCCCAGTGTTGGTGTGATAAATGTATGTTTGGTAATTGGGGTGCATACTGCCCCTTTAAGAGTGTGGGTCATGTGACCCAGCAAGCAGTATCTCCTCCCAGTGTGGTACCCAGTTGACCAGTCCAGGATTTGACTGTGGGACAGTGCAGACATTTCCACAGTGTTTAAGTTTACGAGGCCTACATTGTCATGTTTTTTTAAAATTTATTTGTGTCAAAAGTAGGCTTACATTAACACTGTAATGAAGTTACTGTGAAAATCCCTCAGTTGCCCCACTCCGGCACCTCTTCAGACACACTGATATGGTGGCACAGTGGTTAGCAGTACAGCTGGTACAGTGGAACAGTGGTTAGCACTGCTGCCTCACAGTGCCGACGCCTGGTTCGATTCCCATCTTGGGTCACTGTCTGTGTGGAGTTTGCACATTCTCCCCATGTCTGTGTGGGTTTCCTCCGGGTGCTCCAGTTTCTTCCTACAGCCCGAAAAGCATGCTGGTTATGTGCATTGGCCGTAGTAAATTCACTCTCAGTGTATCCGAACAGGTGCATGAGTGTGGTGACCAGGGGATTTTCACAGTAACTTCATTGCAGTGTTAATGTATGCCTACTTATGATAATAATAAACAAACTTTAAAATTGAGGGAGAATTTAGCCTGGCCAATCCACCTAACCTGCACATCCTCGGAGTGTAGGTGGAAACCAGAGCACCCAGAGGAACCCCACGCAGACATGGGGAGAATGTGCAGTCTCTGTACTGACTGTCAACGGAGGCCGGAATGAAGTCTGGGTTCCTGACGCTGTGACGCAGAAGTGCTAACCACTGTGCCACTGTTCTACCTTTCTTGTACAATATTTTGTTAAATAAATACATGACAGTTGTGCTGTTGAAGTCAGGTGGGATCATGGTGGAAACAGTACCTGAGATGTGGGCCAGTGCAGTGGTAGCTGATACTGCCACCATTTTGGTCGGACGCAGCGAGTGGAGATGACATTTGGAAGGCTTCCTACATTATCAACATGAGTAAAAGGCCGGAGATTTTCTGGGAGTGAAGCTTCACCTTTCTGGATGTGTGTGAAGGGTGGAGAAAAGATATGTTAATTGTGTTTTCAAGCTTGCCACTGTAATAGCGCGAGGTATCAATGAGGAGGCTGCTGGAACCACGGAGTGGTCTTATTAAACAACAACAAGCAAAATTTGACACAACAAGTATGATCCAGCTCTCCCAGGCTCGCATACAGGGTGCCTGCCTCCCCGAACCCAATCGCTTCACTCCCAATTGCCCAAGTTTGCATGTAGTAGGCCCTGGCTGGTCATGTGATCAGCAGACGGATGCTCCATAAAGGAACCTCACTACCACGGCCACAGTGTTATTTAAACTCATTCTCGGCCACACCCATGTTAGAATGCTTCAAGCATAAGAATATGCGGCTGGGGCATTACTCATAGGACAAAAGAACAAAGCAAAGTACAGCACAGGAACAGGCCATTCGGCCTTCCAAGCCTGTCCTAGACTGTCATGATACCCTAACTAAATTAAAAAAACCTTCTGCCCTCACCAGGGCCATATCCCTCTATTCCCTCTCTATTCATGTACTCATCCAGAGGCCTCTTAAACGTTGCTACTGTGTCTGTTTCTACCACCTTTTCTGGAAATGCCTTCCAGGCCCCCACCACTCTCTGCATGAGAAACTTCCCCTGCGCATCTCCCTTAAACTTTCCCGCTCTCGCCTGTGGCCCTGGGAAAAAATCTCTGACTATCCACCCTGTCTACACCTCGCATAATTTTCATAGATCCCAAGGGTGCAGAAGGAGGCCATTCGGCCCATCAAGTCTGTATCAACCACGGGCGGTGCGGCAGCACAATGGTTAGCACTGCTGCCTTATAGCTTCAGGGACCTGGGTTCGATTCCCGGCTCGGGTCACTGTCTGTGTGGAGTTTGCACATTCTCCTCATGCCGTGGGTCGTGGGTGGAGAGGGGGACTGGTGGTGGTGTTGAGATGGCGGCACGGGCTCATTGGGCCGAAGGGCCTGTTTCCCGGGCTGATTTTGTTCTTTGTCTGCACGGATTTCCTCTGGGTGCTCCAGTTTCCTCCCACAGTCCAGTGATTGCGGGTTAGGTTGATTGGCCATGCTAAAGTTGCCCCTTAGTGTCCTAAAATGCTTAGGTTAGAGGGATTAGTGAGTAAAGTATGTAGGGATATGGAGGTAGGGCCTGGGTGGGATTGTGGTGAGTGCAGACTTGATGGGCCGAAGGGCCTCTTTCTGCACTGTAGGGTTCTATGATTCTATGACCATGATCCCACCCATGAATTTTGTAGATCTCTATCAGGTCTCCCCTCAGTCTCTGCATTTCCAGTGAAAAACAATCCTAGTTCACTCAACCTCTCAAAGCCAACACCCTCAGGGCCAGGCCAACATCCTGGTGAACATTCTTACATGTGGAACACTTGGCTGTAACCTCTGGAGGACATGAATCATAAGCATGATTGTTATCCTTGGCAATTCAGCCAAGATTCCTGGCTTTTTGCTTGAGGAGGAATGGGCACACTGCTGGTGATAATCTTATTGACCTTCACCTAATTGTTCTGGAATTAACCTTATCCCCGTGTGATAGAATGATGCCTTGTGACACTAATAAATAAACTTTAAACTCTATCCTCATTTGTGTTAGGGCTGTGGAATGGGCGAGTGAAATTTATCGTCCGTTCTGTGCAAGATATGACCTGTGTGTGTAACAGTAGCTGTCAACCAGGACACTAAGTGAAAAGTAAAAAGATTTATCAATGAAGAAGGGGCTGGAATAAGGTAATTATAATCCAAAGACATCATGAGAATCCATTTGTCTTTAGTTTGGTATTTTCTGTAGTGTTAATCTAGCAATAGATGGTGCAGTGATCACTGGTTTTCTTTATCACTGAAGTACGTAGTTAACTGTATTGAAGTTTTTTTTCATTAGTGAAACTAGTAGGCTTACATTAACACTGCAATGAAGTTACTGAGAAAATCCCCTCGTCACCACACTCCGGCATCTGTTCAGGTACACTAAGGGAGAATTTCTCATGGCCAATGCACCTAACCAGCACGCCTTTCAGAGGAAACCAAAGCACTCATAGGGAACCCACGCCGACACGGGGAGAACATGCAGACTCCGCACAGACAGTGACCCAAGACAGGAATCAAACCCGGGTCTCTGGCACTGAGAGGCAGCAGTGCCAACCACTGTGCCACTGTGGTTGGATGGTTGGGTTAAAAATAACGGTCAAAATATATCATTTTCAAACTGTGCGGCTGGAATTTTACCGGCATGCCGGCCCCGATTCCGGATGCGAGCGAGGCTCGGAGAATGGCATTCCCTGTTGGCCTCAGGCGGGATTGGATGAACCTCGGGCAGACGTGCCGGTAAAATTCCACCCTGTGTGTCTGAGAGTGTTGGGGGAGGAAAAACTTCTCTTCAATATCAGTGCGCCGTTACAGCAGTGAACAGCCAATATTGGAATATGTAAGCAATGGGCGTTTCAATATTCCCTTGCTTTAAGCCCAGTGCATTATAAATCCACATGCAGACTGGTTGAATCAGGAACCATCCAAATTATCGTTAGGTTGCAAAATAGTGTGTCATTAAGAGTTTATTTAAAACTCAAGTGATCAGACATGTCAGGGACCCCGGGAGCTCTGTAGGTAGATGAAGTTAAAGAGCAGATGTGTCAATACAGAAACATCTGTTCAGCTGGCCCTGTCATATTTGCTTAAGTATGATAAACCGTGCATCGAATCCTAGTGGAGTGATCACAATATTCGGGCTTTTAATTGCGTTAATTAAGAAACAACAGTACGCATACAAAGGCTTGGGATTCTTTGAATGGTTTTGTGACTGTTAATACAAGGCTAATATTTGCTTTTATCTCAGCAATTTAATCTCAGGCAAGAGATTTGTGCTGAGAAAGACAGAAGCACAGTTCTTTTAATATTTGTATTTGCAATTTTACTGTCAACAGAAAGCAAGGGGAATCACCGTGTAAGTGGATGGCACTGCGGTTAGCACTGCTGCCTCACAGCGCCAGGCACCCGGGCTCGATTCCCGACTTGGGAGACTGCATGTTGTCCCCGTGTCTGCACGGGTTTCCAACAAGTGCTCCGATTTCCTCCCACAGTCCGAAAGGCATACTGGTTAGGTCCATTGGTCTAAATTCACCCTCAGCGTACCCGAACAGGCGCTAGAGTATGGCGATTAGGGGATTTTCACAGCAATTTCATTGCAGTGTTAATGTAAGACCACTTGTGACATAGAACATTGAACCCTGCAGTGCAGAAACAGGCCCTTCGGCCCATCGAGTCTGCACCAACTACAATCCCACCCAGGCCCTATCCCTATATCGCTACACATTTACCCACTAATCCCTCTAACCTACACATCCCAGGACACTAAGGGACAATTTTAGCATGGCCAATCAACCTAACCCACACATCTTTGGACTGTGGGAGGAAACCAGAGCACCCGGAGGAAACCCACGCAGACACGAGGAGAATGTGCAAACTCCACGCAGACAGTGACCCGAGCCGGGAATCAAACCCAGGTCCCTGGAGCTGTGAAGCAGCAGTGCTAACCACTGTGTTGCCCGTGACATTAATAAATAAATTTTAAATTATCCATAAGTTAGCACTTGTGATTGCAAATTATTTTTGACAAAAGTGTGGTGACTTAGTACAACTGGTTCCCATTGCAGAGCACTCCATTAAGATATGTGTCTGCATACACGCAGTGAGTGATGGTCAAACAGGTACGGATTCCATATATTGCATCTGATTTACGTCCACAGCCAAAAACCTCCAAAGGATAAGCTGTGATCTCAAGCACGGTATCTATCTGTCAAGGCAGAGAACAGAGGCCAGATGTTTTCCCACAGGAAGGTTAGCCCAGGTCACACTAACAAGCTGGCTAATGGTCAGGTTCAGAGCAGCTATTGCTGAAGATAGAGGCTTGTTAGGAGTTTATGCTCTCAGCTATTAACCCCCAAAATGAAGAGAAACTCCAGGAGAGGTAGAAACATCTTCAAGAATCACAGAATCCCTACAGTGCAGAAGGAAGCCCATCGAGACGAGGGAGCGAGCTATCTTGGATCTGGTGCTATGTAATGAGGCGGGTAGAATTAGGGACCTTGCGGTGAAGGATCCTCTTGGAGAGAGTGATCATTGCATGGTGGAGTTTCTGTTGCAGATGGAGGAGGAGAAAGTGGGTTCCCGGACACGCGTCCTTTGTTTGAATAGAGGGGAGTATGGTAGGATGAGAGAAGAATTGGCGAATGTGGACTGGGGGAGCGCGTTGGAAGGTAGGTCTGCTGAGGAGCAGTGGAGGATCTTTAAGGAGATCTTTCTTGGTGCTCAGCAGAAATTTATTCCGATGGTCAAAAAGGACAGTAGGAGGAGAGGTAATAAGCCGTGGATAACGAAGGAGGTGAAGGAAAGTGTTAAATTAAAAGCGGAGGAATTTAGAGTAGCTAAGAGCAGTGGGCGAGAAGAGGATTGGGAAAGGTTTAAATGTCAACAAAGATTGACAAAGAAGTTGATAAAGGAGGGTAGGAGAAGCTATGAAGCTGGGCTAGCGCTTAATATAAAAAAGGATAGCAAGAGTTTTTATAAATATATAAAAAGGAAGAGGCTGGCTAGGGTGAACGTTGGTCCTTTAGAGGATGAGAAAGGGGAGCTAGTGGTAGGGGATGGGGATATGGCTAAGGTATTGAATAACTTTTTTGTTTCTGTCTTCACGGAGGAGGACGTGAATAATTTGCCGGGTGTTAGCGATGGAAAGGTGGTAGGACTGGAGGGTCTTAATGACATTACTGTTACTAGAGAGGTGGTGCTCGACAGACTGGAGGGGCTGATTGTGGACAAGTCCCCAGGACCGGATGGAATGCATCCGAGGGTTCTGAAAGAAATGGCGGAGGTGATAGTGGATGCCTTGGTGGTTATTTTCCAGACGTCGCTGGATTCCGGGGAAGTGCCGGAAGATTGGAAAACGGCTAATGTTACGCCGTTGTTTAAGAAGGGTGCCAGGCAAAAGGCGGGGAATTATAGGCCGGTTAGTTTAACGTCTGTGGTAGGTAAAATGTTGGAATCCGTCATTAAGGAGGAAATTGCGAGGCATCTTGAAGGGAATTGCTTGATAGGGCAGACGCAACACGGTTTCATTAAAGGGAAGTCGTGTCTGACAAATTTACTGGAGTTCTATGAGGATGTGTCTAGGGCAGTGGATAGAGGAGAGCCGGTGGATGTGGTCTTTCTGGATTTTCAGAAGGCGTTTGACAAGGTACCTCACAAGAGGTTATTCCAGAAGGTCAGGGGACATGGAGTTGGGGGTAGGGTGTTAGTGTGGATAGAGGATTGGTTGTCAAATAGGAGGCAGAGAGTGGGGGTCAATGGGTGCTATTCGGATTGGCGGTTGGTGACTAGTGGGGTGCCCCAGGGGTCGGTGCTGGGGCCTCAGCTATTTACCATTTATATAGATGATCTGGAGGAGGGAACCGAGTGCAGGGTGTCGAAATTTGCTGATGACACCAAGATTGGGGGAAAGGCAAATTGTGCGGAGGGTGTGGAGAGTCTGCAGAAGGATCTAGATAGGCTGGGCGAATGGGCCAGGAAATGGCAAATGGAATTTAATGTTGGCAAGTGTGAGGTGGTCCACTTTGGTAGGAAGAATGGTAGGAAGGACTATTACTTACGTGGCGAAAAACTGCAGCAGGCGACGGTGCAGAGGGACCTCGGGGTCCTTGTGCATGAGTCGCAAAAACCCAGCTTGCAGGTGCAGCAGGTGGTCAGGAAGGCGAATGGGATGCTGGCCTTCATAGCGAGGGGGATTGAATATAAAAGTAGGGAGGTCTTGCTGCAGCTGTATAGGGCATTGGTGAGGCCGCAGCTGGAGTACTGTGTGCAGTTTTGGGCGCCGCACCTGCGCAAGGATATTTTGGCCCTGGAGGGAGTGCAGAGGAGGTTTACTAGGCTGATACCGGAGTTGAGGGGGTTGAGCTATGAGGAGAGGCTGAATAAACTAGGCTTGTACTCGTTAGAGTTTAGAAGAATGAGGGGAGATCTCATTGAGACGTATAAGATGATGAATGGGATGGATAGGATAGAGGTGGAGAGACTCTTCCCGCTCAAAAAAGACAGTAGGACTAGGGGGCACAGCCTCAAGATAAAGGGGAGGCGGTTTAGAACGGAGTTGAGGAGGAACTTCTTCACTCAAAGGGTGGTGAATCTCTGGAATTCTCTGCCCGTTGAAGTGGTGGAGGCTGCCTCGCTAAATATTTTTAAGAAGCGGGTTGATGGGTTCTTGATAAAAGAGGGGATTAAGGGTTATGGGGAGAGGGCGGGAAAGTGGAACTGAGCCACGACAGATCAGCCATGATCTTATTGAATGGCGGGGCAGGCTCGAAGGGCTAGATGGCCTACTCCTGCTCCTATTTCTTATGTTCTTATGTTCTTATGAGACTGCACCTACAACAATCCCACCCAGGCCCTATCCCTAAAGCCCCATGTATTTACCCTGCTAATACCTCTGAAATTAACAGGCAAATGAGCATGGCCAATCCATCTAACCTGCACATCTTTGGAGCATGGAAAGGAACCCAGAGGAAACCGTATGTATTTACCCTGCTAATCCCCCTGACACTCAGAGGCAATTTAACATGGCCAATCAACCTAACCCGCACATCTTTGGACTGTGGGAGGAAACTGGAGCATTCAGAAGTAACACATGTGTACACAGGGAGAATGTGCAAACTCAGTGACTCAAGGCAGGAATTGAACCCACGTCTCTGGAACTGTGAGGCAGCTGTGCTAAGCACTATGTCACCAGGCCACCCTGGAGATGGAGGTGTTTTGCAATATAGAAATTGAGCTGTTAAAATATTTCTCACCACTGGGCTTCAGAGCTCTTTTAATACTCCCACGGTGGCACAGTGGTTAGCACTGCTGCCTCACAGCGCTGGGGACCCAGGTTCAAATCTGGCCTCAGGTCACCATCTGTGCGGAACCCGCATGTTCTCCCCATGTCTGCGTGGGTTTCCTCCCGGTGCTCCGGTTTCCCCCCAACAATCCAAAGATGTGCGGGTTAGGTTGATTGGCCATGTTAAATTGCCGCTTAGTGTCAGGGGGTTAGCAGGGTAAATATATGGGACTACAGGGATTGGGCCTGGGTGGGATTGTGGTCGGTGCAGACTCGATAGGCTGAATGGCCTCCTTTTGCACAATAGGTGTTCTATGATTCTACACCTGTAAAAGCAAAGGGACAAGATTTTTCTCCTTTTTCCAGGATGGTAATTGAATTCTTAAAGCCATACCAGATAGCGTACTGGAACATTTATCAAAAGATCAGGATTTATGAAACATTTAACAGCTTCTGTGTTGTAAGCACAAGGGCTTATGTTCTCTCAGTTGCCCCATAAACTCCTGAACCGTGACATATATCACCTGCTTTTCTCAATAGACTTGCCAGGTCCAACTTAAGGCTGCCTGATAGATTACAATCCGTAACAAAATACACATCCATTGTGGCTGCTCCATTATAAAAGCCTCACAATTATATTATCACCTAGAAACATCCTTTTGGAGCTCCCAAAGGACATCTCTTTTCTGTTCCACTGATCTCTCTTTACCTGCTCGTACCAAACGTAGGAATGGCAAGATGAATAGAGGTTTAGCTAGTTCACCTTTGAACATCATTGTAGTCCAATGATACAATGATGATGGTTATCTAACTGTAGTAGGGCAAAACCCAGGGAGTGTGGGCTGCAGCAGGAGAGGAGTGAATGGAAAGGGTTAAACAGACTGCACTGTCATATCCACACTTAGTGCAGGCAAAATACAAATAGCTATATCTCAGATGTCAGTAAAACAGTTACACACCAGGTGGTATCATTCCAAGGTTATAACAACCACATGAAAATTGATATCAATTATCAAGGCTCCAAAAGTTCTAGAGGAACTGAAAAGTTAATCAAATATCCAGGAGATGGGACAACTAGCACCCCATTGAAATCAGTTTGACAAACGCAATGCTTTGATATTGTAAACAGCTAGACAGGAGATGACCAGAAAGCGATTAAAGCTGAAGCATCCAAGACAATGGAACCATATAATGTAATCAAATACACAACTGTAACCAATTCAAAGTAACAATATGACAATCTGATGTCAATGTAATACTTTATAATGGAAAGAAAGGGGTATAAGAACCTGGAAGAGCCAATGATTAGTAGAGTAGCTCAGAAGTAAGGCTGTGGTTACAGCCACAAGTTCTGCTCTCCCTCATGCGTGTTGAATAAAGCCATTTTTGTTGAAGTTCTGCACCATCTCAGAAGACTCAGTTCATTCATTCCCTCCTAACCTAACCAGATCAAGTAATTTCTGTCAACTAGTTGTTACAGCCACAGCAGGTATTATTGCGGAGCAAGCCAGACCTCAGAGTGAAGCCTGTCTCACCAATCATAAACTCTTCTTTTCATATTCTGAAAATGAGGAAGAGCTACTGACCCCAAAAGCAGAGCACTCCAGAAACACCAATAGAGTTTTAAAAATTCAAGGATTTATTATAAAAGATAAAAACTTAAGCGCACAAGATTAAAGTTAAAACAGCCTTATGGAATAACCCCCTCCCAGAATTCAACTGCCCTGCCCACCATGAAATTGGAGAAAGTGAGGTACGGACAACAGGATTGTGCTGTCCTCGGGTAGGATTTTCCAGTCTTGGGTCCAGCGAAGCCATAAAATCCCGCCCATAGAAACATAGAAACTAGAAGCAGAAGCAATTCAACCCTTCAAGCATACCCACTATTCATTCTGATCATGGCTGATCATCAAATTCAATATCCTGATCCCTCCTTTCCCCCCCGTATCCCTTGATCCCTTTAGCCCCAAGAGCTATATCTAATTCCTTCTTGAAATCACACATTTTGGCCTTAACTACATTCTGTGATAGTGAATTCCACACATTTCATCTGAGTGATGAAATTTCTCCTCACCTCAATTCTAAAAGGTTTACCCTTTATCTTCAAACTATGACCTCTAGTTCTGCACTCCTCCACCATCAGGAACGTTCTTTCTGAATCTATCCTGTCTAATCCTGTTGGAATTTTGTAAGTTTCTATGAGATCCCCTTGCTTCTAAACTCCAGTGACTATGATCCTAACCGACTTAGTTTCTCCTCATATGGCAGACCCGCCATCCCAGGAATTAGCCTGGTAAATCTTTGCTGTGCTCCCACTATAACAAGGATATCCTTCCTCAGATAAGGACACCAAAACTGCACACGATACTCCAGGTGTGGCCTTAGCAACTCCCCCGTACAATTGCAGTAAAGCATCCCTATCCCTATACTCAAATCCTCTCGCTATGAAAGCCAACATACCATTTGCCGCCTTTACTGCCTGCTGTACCTGCACACTTACTTTCAGTGACTGGTCCACAAGGACACCAAGATCTCATTGAGTATCCACCTCTCTCAATTTACACCCACTCAAGTAATAATCTGTCTTCCTATTATTGCTACCAGATACCCCTGATTGGTCAAAAATGCACAAATAAATATCTTCTTGGCAACAAACCACTTATAGATTTTCAACTAAGAACATCCAGTAAGATTGCACAAGTCAAGGAAATATTGTAAAGGGGTGCCACATAACTTCTCAAACACTTCCACTCTGATGTGGAATTCCAAAAGGACACCCACAAAATAACCTTTCTTCAAAATTAATTAAAGACCCTTCAGCATTAACAGTGAGTGGCTGCTTCCGAATCCAAACACTCACAGCTTCTCAGACCAAAGGAGGTGGTCTTTAGGCTTTTCACACCCAATTAATCATCTTTCTTTAAGTATCTTTTTTTCCTTTCATCACATGTTCCGGTGTCCTCAAACAGGGCGGTGGCACAGTGGTTAGCACGGCTGCCTCACATTGCCAGCGAGCCGAGTTCGATTCCAGCCTCAGGTAACTGTATGTGTGGAGTCTACATGTTCTCCCCATGTCTGCATGGGTCTCCTCCAGGTGTTCTGGTTTCCTCCCATACTCCAAAGTTGTGAGGGTTAGGTTGATTGGCCATTCAATTGTCCCTTTGTGTCAGAGGGATTGCAGGGGGGAATGGGTGGGGTTACGGGGATAGGGCCTGGGTAGCATTGTTGTGAGTGCAGCCTTGATGGGCCAAATGACATCCTTCTGCACTGTAGGGATTCTATGATTCAAACACCTTGTGACCTTGAAACTCCCTTTTGAAATTCAACAGTTGGAAAAATAGATTTCCTACTTATCTCACAATGCAAATTTTTGATCCAACCTATCTACCTGTAACTCAAACTTGCCATAATTTTGTCTTTTAAAAAGCATTTAGGCAGTTACATGGTTCTGATGGGTACAGAGCAATATGTGCCAATTGCGGGCAATTGGGATTAGCTGATTAGTTTGAAACAAAGGGCAGCATGGAGAAGTTGGGCCGAAGGGCCTGTTACAATGCTGTAAACCTCTATGACTCTATAACCTCTCATCATAAATGCATCAATGTAGCACGTTTAACTTTTCATAAAGAACAAAGAAAATTACAGCACAGGAACAGGCCCTTCGGCCTTCCAAGCCTGCACCGACCATGCTGCCCAACTGAACTAAAACCTCCTTCCCTTCCAGAGACCATATCCCTCTATTCCCATCCTATTCACGTATTTGTCAAGACGTCCCTTAAGAGTCACTATCGTATCTGCTTCCACTACCTCCCCCAGCAGCGAGTTCTAGGCACCCTCTGTGTAAAAAACTTGTCTCATACATCTCCTTCAAACCTTGCCCCTCACACCTTAAACCTATGCCCCCTAGTAATTGATTCTTCCACCCTGGGAGAAAGCATCTCTTAGCCCCGGCTGTCAACCTGATTCTCGTAACCCCTGTGTTTTCTTAACACAGGACGGACACACAAAGCATTTTGCTTACCTGCACAGAATCGCAACATAATCCCAGAGAATTTCTTAAAGAAATTATCTCAGATTGTCCCTTGTTGTAAGATCTGATCTGGAGCAGAGAGTACTATGTAAATTATTCAAAGAGGCTTTGATGATGATGGCAAACATTATCACCATGGTGCGACTGTAGCGCTGAGGACCTGGATATGAAAAATTTAATTGCCCTGATCTCTGAAAGATTGCCGAGGGAATACAGTACTTAGGATAGATCCGCATAGTCAATATTATCACAGCACAGAAGTGCTTGTTTGAACCGACTCTGAAATCCATGAGACAGCAAAAACAAAACCAAAGAAAGACGTAAGTAAAAAAGAAGATGAACGATGTTCATTATTTTGGAAGGAAATAAACCTCTCCCACACCATGGAGGTCAAGCCATATCATTTCATTAGCTTCTGGCAGCCATGAGCCCAGAATTACTCGGAAAGATCTGAAGCTTCAGTGATTAACATCAGTCACATTCTACGTTCTTCTTTCAAAGTAAGACCCTGAAGGCAACATCAGAAGGCTCCCCACAACCTACACTGCCAGCAAGGTCTTGTCTCAGAAGGATGGAAGCATGCGTATCTCCAATGAGCGAGGGTTCTTATATCTGTATCACCTAAAATCACACAGTTAATGACAAACTTGTCCGTCAAGCACTTTGGCACACCCTGAGAATGTGACAGGTGCTATGTAAATGCCAGTGCTTCTTAATACTCTAAAGTATTTTCTTGGACCAAAATAAAAGCAAACTGCTGTGGATGCTGGAATCGGAGACCAAAAGAGAAAATGCTGGAAAATCTCAGCAGGCCTGGCAGCATCTGTAAGGAGGGAAAACAGCTGACATTTCCAGTCCAGGTGACCTTTTGTCAAAGCTCAGAGCTTTGACAAAGGGTCACCTGGACTTGAAACATCAGCTCTTTTCTCTCCTTACAGATGCTGCCAGACCTGCTGAGATTTTCCAGCATTTTCTCTTTTCGTTTTATCATTTTGGACCTTTACTTTCTCTGCATTTTCTCTCACAAACAACATAAAATGCCTTGCAGCAACAGGGACCCGGACTCGATTTCCAGCTTGGGTAACTGTCTGTGAGGAGCCTGCATGTTCTCCCCGTGTCTGCGTGGGTTTCTTCCGCGTGAACAAAGATCAAAGAAAATTACAACACAGAAACAGGCCCTCCGGCCCTCCAAACCTGCCAAACTGACCATGCTGCCCATCTGAATTAAGGGTGCCCCCTATCCTTGGGGCACCATATCCCTCTAATCCCATCATGTTTACATTACAACAGAACTCTCCAAGGGATGCTACGCTCTGCATTTCTGGAAACTGTAAGAAGTCTCACAACACCAGGTTAAAGTCCAACAAGTTTATTTGGTAGCACTAGCTTTCGGAGTGTTAGTCCTTCATCAGGTAAGTGGGGAGTTGGGTTCACAAACAGGGCATATATAGACACAGAATCAATTGCAAGATAATGGTTCGAATGCGAGTCTTTACAGGTAATTGTGTCTTTACAGGTATAGACAATGTGAGTGGAGAGAGGGATAAGCACAGGTTAAAGAGATGTGTATTGCCTCAATGATGTAGACTTTCCATACACCTGACGAAGGAATACTGTTTCCAAAAGCTTGTGGCATTACTATCAAATAAACTGGTTGGACTTAAACTTGGTGTTGTGAGACTTCTTACTGTAATTGCCTCAAGCCAGGGCAGTTGGTAAGATTTCGCAAGCCCAGGCTAAATGGTTGCAGGCAGGCCTCAGATAGGCCTCAAGTGGGAACTTGGGTTCATGTCACACTACCTGTAACCATTTGGCTCTCCGTTCGCATTGCCTACATCTATAAAGATTACCTGTTAAGACTCCCATTCCAACCATTCTCTTGTAATTGAGCCTTTGTCTATTTATGCCCTGTTTACGATCCAAACCCCGGAACTCACCTGATGAAGGAGCAGCGCTCCGAAACCTCGTGCTACCAAATAAACCTGTTGGACTTTAAGCTGGCGTTGTGAGACTTCTTACTGTGCCCACCCCAGTCCAACTCCGGGCACCTCCACATCATTTCTGAGAAGGCCAGGCTTGGAAGGCCCAGGAAGAAACGTGGGGGCAGTAGTGAGTCAGGGGGAGGTTCAACGATTGCCGATCCGTGGAAAATGTGGGTCAATAGCGGGAGCTGGCATTTCATCATCACCCATTATACAGGCTGGCACGAATCCAAATCCAACCTCGGATAAATAATTCTATAACCCGTTTCTGGCCCATTCCCTCAATGACTCTAGGTATGATTAAAGCTAATTCTTTTTAGAAATCATTATTTAATACTCTGGGACTTCTGACTTTTAAAAGGTTTCCTCTGAGTAAAATGTCAGTTTGAATATCTCAGAATATATTTAACCAAGTGTACTTTCTCATTTTAACAGCCCTTGGATCTGGAGTCAGATGAAATATGATACCATTCAACTGAACATTGTTATCAAAGTGGACTTATGTCTTTAAGTAAAACAATTGATCCAGTTGTGGACAGGGGAAGCAAAGGGCAATTAAATGTTTAATTAAAAGAGAGTACTTGATGTAATGCTGTTTCACAAAGCGAATGAGATCTGCAATATTAGGTTTGTCAGCAGAAAAGGGCAATGACGGAGCTTCACAATTTCGCCCTGAATTAAACACCATAAATCACCGTGGAAACCTTCGAGCTAAAGAAAAAAGCCTACTCGAGTGGATTCTGGAGATCCGGAATAAAGACAGAAGGTGCCAGAAAAACTCAGCAGGACCTGTAGCAACCATAGAGGGAGAAAAACAGAGTTTGCATTTCGGTTCCAAACCGTGTTCAGAGAATCATAGGATCCCTACATTGCAGAAGGTGGACATTCAACCCATCGAGTATCTTACCCAGGCCCATCCTCCTGCCCTATCCACTTCCACTACCTCCACCGACAGTGAGTTCCAGGCTCCCATCACCCTCTGTGTAAAAAACCTGCCTTGCACATCTCCTTTAAACCTTGCCCCTCGCACCTTAAACCCGTGCCCCCTAGTAATTAACTCCTCCATCCTGGGAAAAAGCTTCCGACTATCCACTCTGTCCATGTTCCTCACAATCTTGTAGACTCCTATCAGGGTCACCCCTCAACTTCTGTCATTCCAGTGAGAATAAACCAACCTCTCCTCATAGCTAATGCCCTCCATACCAGGCAACATCCTGGTAAATCTTTTCTGTACCCACTCCAAACCCTCCACATCCTTCTGGTAGTGTGGTGACCAGAATTGAATTCCAAGTGAGGCCGAACTAAGGTCCTACAAAGCTGCAAGATGACTTGCCAATTTTTAAACTCAGTGCCCTCATCTCGATGAGGACCCTAGCGCCAACTTTCCAATGCTGGCTTATAAATGAATAAGTTCGGAACTTTTATGCATTATTTCTATAAGTAGTTCTTGACATAACTGAACCATTTCATTACCCACTAACGTACTTTTTTTTAATAAGATTTCTCTCGTACATTCAACTGTGAAACATTTGAAAATCTATGACTAATTTTATTAAAGTCCATTCAATCTCCTCCAATTTACAGTTGTTACTTATTTTAGTTATTCCTATCATTTTCTTTATTCGTCCATGGGCGTCACTGGCTGGGCCTACATTTATTGCCCAAGACTGAGAGCATTTTGGAATTAACCACTTTGCTGTGGGTCTGGAGAACCGGGTAAAGACAAAAGGTTTCCTTCGTTAAAAGACATTAGTGAACCAGATGGGTTTTACGACAATGATTTTTTTTCTGTTATCATTAGACTTTTAGGCCGCGATTCTCCCATCCCGCTACATTAATTTTTTTAGCGCAGCGGGCCAGGAAAATCGTGCATCAGACGATTTGTGGAATACCCGTGAGCGTTCGCACTGCACATGCGTCTCCCAGGCCCGGATTTCTGGTGGTGTCTGCGCGGCGGCCCAACTCGGCTGGGAGGCCGGACTAGAATTAAAATAGTATTTTGTATATACTATTTAATGCTATTCGCGGGCCTGGGACTGAATTCTCTGGGCTCTCTGGCATCCCCCACCCCGACAGATTGTCTAACTCCAGCGGGGGTTATTACACCATTCTGCTTTCGGGGAGCTAGCAAGCTTGACCCCGCTGGAGTGAAGGGGGGAAATGTCTTACTTCCACTCACTTCATTGTTAAATTCAGTCTACTTTCGTGAAAAATCCCCTATTGCTTTTCTAATAACGAGCTCTCGTTTCTATTCCTCAACAGAACAGGGAGTGCCCTCCACCCAAGGAACTGGTGTATCAGTGGGGCTTGGCTCTGCCAGTCATGCTCCACCGATACACTGGACTGAGATTCGATCCAGCCCCCGTTTTCTCCGCTTCTCCCTGTAGCAGCCTGTGGACTGCTTGTGTAAAATAGAATCATCGGAAGGAAACCAAGTGCAGACATGCATGAGGGCAGGAATACAAACACCGCAGGGTGACATAAAAACTGACGCAAGAGTGCAAAAACTGGCCTAAACGCAAGGTATGCTGAGATTACCTCAGTCCAAACACACAGAGATAATTCTGCCCAGAGACAGGCTTTTTTGCAAGATTCAAGAGCAAGTGAGAGATTGGGACAGAGAGACAGAGAGAGATATAGATAGACAGACTCGTGGATCCAGAGTAGTATATCAATTTCTAAATGATTGATCAGCTAGAGAGAGAGAGAGGCAGAGGTAGACAGACTGGAGGATCTGAGAGGGTAGATTCAGGGAGGATGTTCTCACTGTTGGCGGTGTCCAGAACCAGGGGTCACAGTCTGAGGATTCAGGGTAGACCATTTAGGACGGAGGCGAGGAGACAGTTCTTCATCCAAAAAGTAGTGAGTCTGTGGGATTCATTACCACAGGAAGTAGTTGATGCCAAAACATTGAATGTGTTCAAGAGGTGGTTAGATATAGCGTTTGGGGATGAATGGGATCAAAGGTTATGGGGCAAAAGCAGGATTGGACTATCGAGTTGGCCAATCAGCCACGATCGTGACGAATAGCGCAGCAGGCTTGAAGGGCCAAATGGCCTCCTGCTGTTCCTATCCTCTGTGTTTCTATGCTCCTGGGTAAATGATCAATTAGCTACAGAGAGTGAGGGATAATTGTTAAAGTTGTTAAACTTTTATTGTATTGAGTAGAGTTGCAAATTGGTTATTTACTATTGGTTTCTATGTCCTTTTGCCCGATATATGCAGAAGTGATGACACGAAGGTCGGTGGTGTTGTGGATGATCTGGAAGGATGGCAAAAGTTGCAGCAGGACATAGATAGGATGCAGGACTGGGCGGAGAAGTGGCAGATGGACTTCAACGCGGATAAATGTGTAGTCGTCCATTTTGGCAGAACCAACGGGATGAACGAGTACACTATCAAGGGCAGAAGTCTGAGTAGTGTTGAGGAGCAGAAGGATCTTGGGGTCCGGGTCCACAGGACTCTTAAATCGGCCTCGCAGGTGGAGGAGGTGGTCAAGAAGGCGTATGGTGTACTGGCCTTCATTAATCGAGGGATTGAGTTTAGGAGTCGGGAGGTAATGCTGCAACTTTATAAGACCCTTGTCAGGCCTCATTTGGAGTATTGTGCGCAGTTCTGGTCGCCTCACTATAGGAAAGATGTAGAAGCTATTGAAAGGGTGCAGAGGAGATTTACAAGGATGTTGCCTGGACTGGGAGGCATGCCTTATGAAGTTAGGTTGAGGGAGCTGGGACTCTTTTCCCTGGAGAGACGAAGGTTGAGAGGCGACCTGATAGAAGTTTACAAAATGTTGAGAGGAATGGATAGGGTGGACTCTCAGAGGCTATTTCCCCGGGTTGAAATGGTCGCTACGAGAGGACACAGATTTAAGGTGCGGGGAGGGAGGTTCAGAAGTGATGTTAGGGGTAAGTTTTTCACTCAGAGGGTGGTGAGTGAATGGAATCGGCTGCCGTCAGTGGTGGTGGAGGCGAACTCGCTGGGGTCTTTTAAAAGACTTCTGGATGAGTATATGGGGTTTAATGAGATTGAGGGTTATAGATAGGTCTGTAGGTTGGTAGGTGATGTGATCGGCGCAACTTGTGGGCCGAAGGGCCTGTTTGTGCTGTAGTGTTCTATGTTCTATGTTCTATGTTCTATATAGAGTGCCGGTTGAGTTAGTCCATAGGGTAATAGAAATTCCCCGGATAACGTTCCGGGACTGGCTGTCATCCTGCTAGTGGCCACCACTCAGACCTGACACTGCTGAGACCATAGAGCTGCTAGCCAATCAGTTACTCTCCAGGCAGGACTTATTTCCAGGATGGGGGCAGAGGTCTTGCCCCAAGCCAGGGTAAAATCTAGCCCAAACTGCAATGGTAGAGACAAAGGAAGAAAGGTTCAAATGCGTAAGTTACTGCTTTAGGGCTGATACTCTGAACACAGAATAGCACAGGAACAGGCCAATCAGCCCACAATATTGTGCCGAACATGTCTCCAAATTAAACAAGACTCTTCTGTCTGCCCTTGGTCCATATTCCTTGATTCCTTGCATATTTATATAACCATCTAAAAACCTTTTAAATGCCCCCATTGTATCTGCTTCCACCACCACCCCTGGCATCGCATTCCAGACACCTACCATTCTCTGTGTCAAAAACTTATCCCTCACATCTCCTTTGAACTTTTCCACTCCCACTTTAAGAGCATGCCCTCCTAGTATTAGACATTTCGGGCGGGATTTTCCAACTGGACTCATCCTAAGACTGGAAAATCCCACCTGAGGTCAGAGGATCTTTGCGTGATTTGTGTCCCGCCTGCTATGAATCCCATGGTGGGCAAGAGATGAAAATTCCATCCTTCAACTCTGGGTAAAAAATTCTGACTGTCAACCCTATCTATGCCTCTCATACTTTTATAGACTTCTATCTGGTCTCCCCTCAGCCTCCGTCACTCCAGAGAGAACAACCTTAGCCTCTCCTTATGGCTCATACACTCTAATCCAAGCAGCATCCTGGCAAACCCCTTCTCTCCAAAGCTTCCACATCCTTCCTGTAACGTTCTGAGTGTTCTTCTTCACCTACTCAATAATCAACAATTAAATTGGATTTTCTGGAACAGCAGTGGAGGCAAAAACCCTACATTTTGGAAACAAAATGATACGGCAGTCAGGTGACCAGCGAGTGTTTCGGGATGAATGAACTAACTTGAGCCCAATGCACTTCCACTTACTCATCCGTAATTAGTCTGCGATCTTCCGCTCCGTTTGACATCTCTCCATCTGGTTTAAATCAGATTTGAACTGATCCAGCTGCTTCCTTCTGCAGACGTTTGTGTAAAAAAAAATGCAAATGTGATTTTGAAAACTGTTAAAAAGTCTGCGGAGGCAGAAGTCCCTCCACCAAAATATCTTTATTCACAAACTCTAAATGCGGCCTACCTCTGGGGGCGCCAGAGGAACTGACACGCCTAGCACAGTACAAGGCAAATACTCCCTGATCAGCTCATTAATTGGATCCTGAATCAGGGATATCTTTTATTGTTAAACGACTGAACCTGGTATTCCCAGGCAGTCTTCTATCCAAATACTAACCAGGCCTGAGTCTGCTTAGTTCTGAGATCAGACGAGATTAGGCACTTTCAGCCTAGTATGCCCACAACCCATTGTTAGTCAGGAAGTTCACACTCTAATAGGCCAACCTCAATAGCCTGATTGCTCTCATTACAAAAACCAATCAATTGCTTACATACAAATCTGCGAAACAAAAATTCAATTGACATGGTTGGGAAAATCTCCGAGAACTTACATCAACAAACCTGTTGCCTCTTGTGAATTAGGAATATCTGTGGTAGCATGGGAACAATTTTATTTGTTTAGTAAGCATTTAAGTGGGGTCCTGCTATAATTTCAACAACACCCCTCTAGCATTGCTGCCCCACAGCGCCAGGGATCTGGGATCAATTCCGGCCTTGAGTGAATTTTCACATTCTCCCCATGCCTGCACTTGTTTCTTTCTTGTACTCAGTGTAAAGATGTGTGGGTTAGGTGGATTGGCCATGCTAAATTACCCCTTAGTGTTCAAAGATGTGTAGGTCAAATGGACTGACTAAGTTAAATGTGCAGGGTTACAGGGATAGGGTGTGGTCTCACATTGAGTTCAATGCTCTTCAGAGGGTCAATGAATTGAATGGCCTCCTTCTGCATTGTAGGGACTCTCTGGTTCTATGCAGTAGATGGAGGATGATCAGATCTTGGGAAACATGGGGGATTGTATGAGCTAGGCAGTGTTGTTATGACTTTGTGAGCACGGTGGGGAGAGGGCCGCTTGTGAAACTGTGGGAAAAGGACACCCATACCATAGCAAGGGTCACAGCTCCGAAATACAAGCCTGTCCTGGCAGCAATCAGTCCTGGCCGGGATAGATGACAGCTGTGGGACAATCCAGGGAGGTCCGGGGCAAAAAAATATTTGGATGAGCACTTGAAATGTAATGTTCAAGGAGCAGCACAGTCATTAGCATCGCTGGCACACAGCGCCAGGGACCTGAATTCAATTCCAGCCTCGGGTCACTGTCTGTGTGGAGTTTGCATTTTTGCCCCGTGTCTGTGTGGGTTTCCTCTGGGTGCTCCCATTCTCCAAAGAGCATAGAATCCTACAGAGCAGAAGGTAGCCATTTGGTCCATTGAGTCTGCATAATCCCACCCAGGGCCATATCCCCAAAACTCCACACATTTACCCTCGCTAATCCACCTAATATTAATCTCAATTTAGCACGGCCAATCCACCTATCCCACTGTGGGAGGAAAGCGGAGATGTGTGGGTTAGGTTGATTGGGCGGCACGGTAGTTAGCACCTGCTGCTTCACAGCTCCAGGGACCTGGGTTCGATTCCCGGCTCGGGTCACTGTCCGTGTGGAGTTTGCACCTTCTCCTTGTTTCTGCATGGGTTTCTTCCGGGTGCTCTGGTTTCCTCCCACAGTCCAAAGATATGTGGGTTAGATTGGATCGGCCAGGCTAAAATTGCCCCTTAGCGTCCTGAGATGTGTAGGTTAGAGGGATTAGCAGGTAAAACATGTAGGGATAGGGGCGTTGGGCCTGGGTGGGATTGTGGTCGGTGCGGGTTTGATGGGCCGAATGGCCTCTTTCTGCACTGTAGGGTTCTATGATTGGCCATGCTAAATTGACGTTAGTGTCCGGGGAATTAGCAGGGTAAATATGTGGGGTAACGAGGATAGGGCCTCGGTGGGGTTGGTGTCAGTGCAGACTCAATGGGCCGAATGGCCTCCTTCTGCACTATAGGAATTCTATGATGTGGGACAGGTGCTGGAAAATGGGATTGGTGTGACTTCAGTTATTGTCAGTACTCACTCGATGGGCCGAAGGGCCTTTTCTGTGCTGCGTGACTCTATTATAAATTCTTCACCTCATGTTCAAACATGAGGAAGTCCTTCCTATCGGGGAGAAGCGGAGGTCAGCTTCACAATATTAATTCTGCAGCGTTTCACCCTACACGTCAACACAGAAACAATGACTTTCTCCCTGGCTCGTAACCGTCTTGCTTCTCCAGACACCTTGCCTTGGCGTCTGCAATCGGACGTTCCTTATCAGGGAAACATCATCATCTCAACACCAGTAATAATTTACTGATATGGAGTGCTATGGCACCAGTTATTATCTCTCAGCCACAGAGGGAAAATGTCATTAACAGACTGCGGGTTCCATTATGTACTTAAATTGGGAAGGAATTTCCACCTCATTACACACTCTGGCAGCCGACAAGATAAAACTTCTCAATGCAACTCAGCCCACACTGGAAACCAGATTTAAAATAGGAGACCAGCATTTTTAAATTCTCTTTCTTATTTATTCATGGGGCATGGGTGTTGCTGGCTGGCCAGCATTTATTGCCCGTCCCTAGTTGCCCGAGGGCAGTTGAGAGTCAACCACATTGCTATGGCTCTGGACTCATATGTAAGCCAGACCGGGTAAGAGCAGCAGATTTCTTTCACTAAAAAACCAGATGGTTTTTTCCGACAGTTGACAATGGTTTCACGGTCATCAGTAGATTCTCAATCCCAGATATTTTTTATTGAATTTAAATTATGCGGGACATGGACAGGGTGGATAGGGAATAGCTGCTCTCCTTAGTTGAAGGGTCAGTAATGAGGGGACATGAGCTAAAAATAAGGGGTGGAGGTTTAGGAGGGATTTGAGAAAATACTTTTTTTACCCAGAGGGTGGCGGTGGTCTGGATTGCACTGCCTGGGACGGTGGTGGAGGTGAGATGTCTCATATCCAGTAAAAAATGTCTTGATGAGTACTTGTCATGCCATAACATTCAAGGCTATTAGCCAAGTGCTGGCAAATGGGATTAGGTGGGCAAGCTAGGGCATTTCACGCACCAGTGCAAACTTGATGGGCTGAAGGGCCTCTTCTGCTCCGAAGTATTGCGTGAAATTCCACCATCCGAGGTGGCGGGATTTGAACCCAGGTCCCTAGAACATTCGTTTAGTTTTTGGATTAATAGTCTAGCAATGGTGCCACTTGGCCTTCACTTCCCGTTGCATGCACCTATTCTGTTCAATCGAGGCATTCAAAAGAGAATTAGATTGTCTCTGAAAAGGAGGAATGTCCGCACCTATGGGGGTGAAGGGGGGGTGAATGGCATTATTAGGCTTTGGAAGAGCTAGTCCAGAAACGATGGGCCAAAGGGCCTCCTTCCGAGTTTCACCAACTCTGATTTTGATTCAACTAATATTGTTTACCCATCAGATGTGACGAGCTGAAGTAATAGTACATCAAATGTTCCTGCTCAACTTAATAATATTATTGTGACTGGATGAATAAATGTGCCTGTCTTCAATGCACCTTTGCTTGAACTGATACTACGTTGTGATTCTATTTCTGTGGCATCCTGACTTTCATTTTCTATATTCTTTCATGAAATGTGGACATCACCAACAAGGCCAGCATTTGTTACCCCTCCTTAATTGCCCTTGAACTGATTGACTTGCCATACCATTTCAGAGGGCAGTTAGGAGTCAACCACATTGTTGTGGGCCTGGAGTCACATGTTTTTATTTTATTTATTAGTGTCACAAGTAGGCTTACATTAACACTGCAATGAAGTTACTGTGAAAATCCCCTAGTTGCCATACTCCAGCACCTGTACAGGTACACTGAGGGAGAATTTAGCACGGCCAATGCACCTAACCAGGACATCTTTTGCAATGTGGGAGGAAACCAGAGCACCTGGAGGAAACCCACGCAGACACGGGGAGAACGTGCAAACTCCACACAGATGGTGGCCCAAGCTGGGAATCGAACCCAGGGCCCTGGCACTGGGAGGCAGCAGTGCTAACCACTGTGCCACCCAATGAACTGGACGGAGTTTTAAGACAATGGTTTCATGCTCACCATAACGAGACATTACTTGCTTTAAATTCACGATTACTAATTGAACTTAAATTCCATCAGTTGTCGTGGTGGGATTTGAGCACTTTTCTCCAAAGCATTAGCTTGAGCCTCTGGATTACCAGTCCATTGGTATTGCTACTATGCCATAATGTCCCCATTCAGTGGGGGATTGTACAGATGAACTTGAAGGATGACTTCAAGCCTGGGAGGCCCAACATCGAACAGCACCAGTCCAGCTGTCTGAGCTGGCTGGCTGACAAGCTCCATCCTCTCACCAACTCTTACCAACGCATCATAGAAATCATTCATTTTCAGTGTATCACAGCTTGGTATGGCTCCTACTCTGCCCAAGAACACAAAAAACTATAAAGGATCGTGAACGTAGCTCAATCCATCATGCAAACCATTTTTCCATCCATTGACTCTGTCTACACTTCCCACTGCCTCGGCAAAGCAGCCAGCATAATTAAGGACCTCACACACCTGGGCATTCCCTCTCCACCTTCTTCCATTGGGAAAAATGTACAAAAGTCTGAGATCACGTACCAACCTAACCAAGGACAGCTTCTTCCCTGTTGTTGTAAGTTTGCATTAAGTTGATCTTTCTCTACACCCTCGCCATGACTGTAATACTACATTCTGCACCCTCTCCTCTCCTTCTCTATGTACAGTATGCTTTGTCTGTATAATGTGGAAGAAATAATATTTTTGATTGTATACTAATATATTTCCCAATAATCAATCAATCAACAAAGCAATGATCCCCAGTTCTGGACTCCCCCACCATCGGGAACATTCTTTCTGAATGTACCCTATCTAATCCTGTTAGAATTATATACCTATCTATGAGAACCCCTCTCATTCTTCTAAACTCCAGTGAATACGATCCTAACTGACTTAGTCTCCCTTCATATGACAGACCTGCTATCCCAGAATCAGCCTGGTAAACGTTTGCTGTACTCCCTCTATAGCAAGGACATTCTTCCTTAGATAAAGACACCAAAACTGTACACAATACTCCAGGTGTGGCCTTACCAACGCTCTATACAACTGCAGCAAAACATCCTTGTCCCTATATTCAAATCTTCTCGCTATGAAGGTCAACATACCATTTGCCTTCTTGACTGCCTGCTGTATCTGAGCACTAACTTTCAGCGACTAACGCACAAAGACACCAAAGTCTTGCGGAATGTCCACCTCTCTCAATTTACACCCATTCAGATAATAGTCTGCCTTCCTATTTTGCTACCAAAGTGAATACCCTGTATTGCCAAAGACCTCAGGGTAAGTGAATGGTATTCAGGACGCAGACTTCTCTCTTGGAGCCTCTTAGGAGCCTGACCACTGATGCCAGAGTTATATCATTAATATCGTCATAGTCTCAATAGCACATCCATTAACCCAATACCTTAGTTCTTGAATAGGGGTTTGGATGATGCGGTTAGCGGGGCTGAATAATGTGTGCAAGCAGTGTGTGGGAGGCTTGTATGCAATGCTTTAATAATCGGATGTATTATTCTCCCCGTGTCTGCGTGAGTTTCCTCCGGGTGCTCCAGTTACCTTCTACAGTCTGAATGACGTTCTGGTTAGGTGCATTGGCCATGTTAAATTCTCCCTCAGTGTACCCGAACAGGCGCCAGAGTGTGGCGACTAGGGGATTTTCACAGTAACTTCATTGCAGTGTTAATGTAAGCCTACTTGTGACACTAATAAATAAACTTTAAACCTAAAGCTTTGCTGCATCTGAAACAATGGTCACTTCTTATTTGCGCATCACATCTGCTCCTGGTTTTGTGGTTTATTGAATTTTGCAGCTATTAGGCAGAATTTTACTGGCACGTCCCCCCGAGGTTTGTACGATCCCGCCCAAGGCCATTGGCGAATGCTATTCTCCGAGCCTCACCCATCCCAGAATCCGGGCAGGTGTGCCGGTAAAATTCCGGCCATCATCTTCAAAAAGAGTACATATGGAAAGGTTTAAAATACATTGCATTGCAGATGAGACAATTCAATGTTCCAAAGGAGGTAATAGTTTTCCTCCTCTGGCTAATGCAAACTTTTTTTGTCCCTTCTTATAAGAGCGAGAATCACAGGCTAATTATTGATGGCGTGGCTAATTGGCTACCTGCATTTTGATTTCTGAAAGTGGGCTCCGTTAAAAGGTGGTTGGAGAGAAGAAAGGGAGATGAGCATGGTGTTTGTTTTAATCATATTTTGTCACAACCTCAGGGAATCCCTGTGTCTATTTTGAAATGAAAGCTAAATCCTCGTGTGCATTAAAGGAGCAAGTTCGTGAGCAAGCAACTTTCCTCCGAGACTGGCTTATTCTCCATTCAAAAGAGGTCAAACACTGATAATCCAGCTCAAGACATGTTGTGACATGTGCAATTCTTTGGTATTACAGCCAGCGAGTAGGACCTTAGAAAAGGACGTGTGATCTGGTGACTCCAACATTTCTGGAACTCGTATCATCTTATCTCCCTCTCCAAACCTGGGTTTTCTTCTTATTGTTATTGTTTGAGTTATAAGGAGAGGCTGGATAGACTGAGACTATTTTCATGGAGCATAGGAGGCTTAGGGGTGATCTTAAAGAGGTCTATAAAATAATGAAGGGGAGTAGATCAGCTAGATAGTCAACATCTACCAAAGGTAGGTAGGGGAGTCTAAAATTAGTTTTAAGGTGAAAGGAGAGAGATACAAAATGGCCCAGAGGGGTAATTCTTTCACTCAGAGGGTGGTGAGTGTCTGGAATGAGCCTCCAGAGGCAGTAATAGAGACGGGTACAATTTTGCTTTTCAAAAAGCATTTAGATAATTACTTGGATAAGATGGGTTTAGAGGGATATGGGCCAAATATGGGCAATTGGGACTAGCATAGACAAGCTGGGCCAAAGGGCTGTAAACCTCTAAATTTTTTCATACTATAAACCTCGATGATCTATCACTCTATCCATTTATGGGGCTAGGCCAGCATTTATTCCCCACCCATCATTGTCCTGGAGAAGGTTGTGGTGAACTACCTTCTGAAACCACTGCGGTTCATGTATTGTAGGTATAGCCACAGTGCTGTTAGGGAAGGAGCTCCAGGATTCTGGCACAGTGACAGTGAAGGAATGACTGATATATTTCCAAGTCAGGATAGTGTGTGGCTTGGAGGGGAACTTGCAAGTGGGTGCGTTCCCATTTTCCTGCTGCCCTTGTCCTTCTAGGTAGTGCAAATCACAGCTGAAGGTGCCTTGCTGGGTTACTGTTGTGCATCTTGTAAATGGGACGCACCGTGTCTCAATGGTGGAGGGAGTGAATGTTTGTGGGTGGGGTGATAATCAAATGGACTGCTCTGTCCTCGATGTTTTGAACTTCTTGAGTGTTATTAGAGTTGCATTCATCCAGGCAAGTGGAGAGTACTCCATTACACATTGTTCCTAATAGATGGTAGACAGGCTTTGGAGAGTCAGGAAGTGAGTTACTCTCTGCAGAATTCCTAGTCTCTGGCCCACTCTGGTAGCCATAGTGTTTACATGGCTGGTCCAGTTTAGTTTCTAGTCAATAGTAATCCTAGGATGCTGATAGTGGGGGATTCAGCGATTGTAACGCCATTGAATGTCAAGGGGCAATGATTAGATTTTCTCTTCTTGAAGCTGGATGCTACCTAGGATTTGTGTTGAATTTTAACTGCCCCTTATCACCCCTAGCCTGAGTGTTGTCGAGGTACTGCTACATTTGGGCACACACTAGAGTCATAGAGGTTGAAAGCATGCTAACAGTCCCTTTGGCTCAACTTGTCCATGCCACCCAGTATTTACCACTAATCTTGGCCCATACCCCTCTATACCCATCTTACCCAGGTAACTGTCTAAATGCTTCTTAAAAGACAAAATTGTATCCGCCTCTACTACTACATCTGACAGTTTATTTCAGATACTCACCAGCCTCTGTGTGAAAAAATTGCCCCTCTGGACCCTTTTGTATCTCTCCCCTCTCACCTTAAACCTATGCCCTCTAGTTTTAGACTCCCCTATCTTTGGGAAAAGACGTTAACTGATCTGTGCTCCTCATTATTTTATGCACCTCTATAAGATCACCCCTAAGCCACCTGCGGTCCAGGGAAAGAAGTCCCAGTCTATCCAGCCTCTCCTTATAACAATTTCAGTATCTGAAGAGTTGTCAATGGTACTGAACATTGTACAGTCATCGGGGATCATCCCCATTTCTGACCTTATGATGGAGAGAAGGTCATGAGCGAAGATGGCTAGGTCAAGGACACTATCCTAAGAAACTCCTGCAGTGATGTCCCGGGACTGAGATTATTGCCCTCCAACCACCACAACCCTCTTTGTGCCAGGTATGACTCCAACCAGCAGAGAGTTTTCCCCCTGATTCCCACTGACTGCAGTTTTGCTGGAGTTCCTTGATGCCATGTTCTGTCAAATGCTGCCTTAATGTCCCTGCCCTTCCTTGACTGCCTGATGATATAACTGGAGTCCACCACTATTAGGGATCATGAGATATTTTACCATTATCAATACTCTCAGTGGAGTGATGAACATTGCATGAGACCTCTCCCCCCAATCAGAGGATGTCTGAGATCTCCTTTCTCTACATTCTCCAATGATAGAGCTATCTCAATGGCCTTCTTTATATCCTAATTGGGTTCTGCTGATAATTTGTTTTGAACTGTCGCCGTTCCACAGACCAGTCTATCTTCGATCATGTCATTTAGGGGGTGATCCAAATTCACAATGCTCTGCCAACTTTTGTAACCCGATCAGAAATCTGGTGACAGGTTCCTTAGAGTTCACCCTGCCATGTTAAAGTGGTATTGCTGGACTATTGTGGAAGGTTTTGGGTCATAATACTCTTTAACCAAGCCCACAAATTCATTAAAAGTTTAGGAGTCAGGGGTATCTGAGTAAGTCAGATTTTTATCAAGCTGAAGGTCAAAACGCCATATGTAATTAGCAGGATGGCTTTCTGCTTCTTTGTTTAAAATTTTATTTATTAGTGTCACAAGTAGATTAACACTGCAATGAAATTACTGTGAAAATCCCCTAGTCACCACACTCCAGCACCTGTTCAGGTAAACTGATGGGGAATTTAGCACGGCCAATGCACCTAACCAACACGTCTTTCAGATTATGGGAGGAAACCAGAAGAAACCCATGCAGAAACAGGGAGAACATGCAGACTCCACGCAGATGGTGTCCCAAGCCGGGAATCGAACCTGGGTCGCTGGCGCTGTGAGGCAGCAGTGCGCCACCACGATTAGTGAGCTATACTGGGATAGGTGAGATACACTGAGGGAGAATTTAGCACAGCAATGCACCTAACCAGTGTGTGTACTTTGACATTAAATATCAGGGAACGACGAAAGAAAAGAAACATTAAAGCAAAAATTAGTGTTTAATGAATAAAGCTGCTTTTAATGATGAGGCGTGTTCATACAGCGTGTTCCTGAGGAGTTAATCTGATTGAAGTGAACAATAAGTACCTTACGTTTATCCAATTAATGGTTTTGTTCTGCTTTGAAACAATGAAAGATTTCCTCTGTGCCTTCATCCCGAAATCCTAAGCGCATTTTATAAAGATCAGATTTACGATGCTGCCTGAATTTTAAAATTACTCTCACATTGCCGCGAGAGTGTCCTTTATATGTTATTTCAAGGTTTACTAAGTCTATCATTATTTATCATGCCCTGTTCAAACTACTTGGCTGTGGTCTCAATTGTCGTTCCATGCCCAGCATACCACACTAATGCTCAGTTGACACCAAGACCATTTCCTTGATTTACATTAACTGTGACGCTTTAATCAATGTGATAAATGCCTTGATAAATCTGCCATTCAACTCACCAGATTTATATAAAAGTGGATTCTGTTTAAAAGATGATGTTTAGACCAATGGAAATTGTCTGCAAGCCACAGTGTTGTCGAATTTTGGTGAATGCAGGGCGACCTTTGAAGTTTATTTATTCGCGTCACAAGTCGACTTACATTAACACCGCAATGAAGTTACTGTGGAAATCCCCCAGTCACCACACTCCGACCCCTGTTTGGGTACACCAATGGAGAATTTAGCATGGACAATGCGCTTAACCAGCACACCTTTCAGATTGTGGAGAAAACTGGAGCACCCGGAGGAAATCCACGCAGACGCGTTGGAGAACTCCTCACAGTTACCCAAGCCGGAAGTCAGACCCATTCCTGTACCTGTTCGAATACACTGAGAGAAAATTTAGCATGGCCAATGCATCTAACCAGCACGTCTTTTGGACTGTGGGAGGAAACCGGAGCACCCGGAGGAAACCCACGCAGACGCGAGGAAAATGTGCAGACTCCACACAGACAGTGACCCAAGCCGGGAATCGGACCCGCTCCTGCGTCAGCTCGGGTACACCGAGGGAGAATTTAGCATAGCCAATGCAGCTAACCCACACGCCTTTCAGAATGTGAGAGGAAACTGGAGCACCTGGAGGAAACCCACGCAGACACAGGGAGAATGTGCAGACTCCGCACAGACAGTGACCCAAGTCTGGAATTGAACCCGGGCCCCTGGCGCTGTGAGATAGCAGTGCTAACCACTGTGCCACTGTGCCACTCTGACTTTAGGAGAAGTGATTTTATTGAAACATATAAGACTCTGAGGGGATTTGACGAGGTGGATGCTGAGAGGATATTTCCTTTATTCTGCGGGGAGGGGGGAGGGGGGTCCAGAACAAGAGGACAAGTTCAAAAATCAGGGGGTCTCACATTTAAGAATGAAGTAAAGAAACTGCAGTCTGACCTGGCAGAGGATCTCAAACTTGCAGACCTCAGATACACAGTTAAAGATCTCCTAAGAAGCTCCATCATGGGCTTGGAGGCTAAAGGGAAGAAGAAGGACCTATTTTGCAGCACAGAAAGACTCTATAAAGCATATGGATGTCATTTGTGAGGCCCGACCTAGAGCACAATCAAAGGACCTAGCCAGACCACAGTTGGGTGAACAAACTGCAAAAAAAGCTGCTATAAGCTTTTAAACTCAGCATAATAATTAGGAAGTATTTGTAGACTGATTGTTTTAATGACTACAGCTTGAAGGACACCATAGCCCACATTCGGAGATAACATCATAACATGTGGCAATAGCCAGCAAACAGAGATAATTGTTCATAAGTTTGTCCTTTTTTCACCGGTTCTCAGAGTATAAGCAATGCAAGGGTGGCCAGATTTATTGTCCATCCCTAACTACCCTGAGAAGGCTGCTGTCTCTTGAAATGTTGAAGCCCTTGTGGAGTTGTCTCTTCCAGGATTGTGTTTTCACCCGATGACAATGGGGGAGCGTCGATACCTGTCCGAGTTCGGACGGTGCGCAATTCGAAGGAGAATGTGAAGATGATGTTCTCATGATGATGTCCTTTTCATTGGCGGAGTTTACAAAGTGTGAACTGAGAGTTGTAGCGCTGCATGTTGATTGTATGCATCCGAAAGTGTTCCTGTGTTAGAAGCTTGAATAAGGCATCCGGTGGCAGGAGAACTGAGTAAGAGGAGGCAATGGCTTGGTGATATACTTGCTGGATTATTAATCCAAAAACACCAAAAAACCAAAAAGTACTGTGTGCAGTTTTGGTCGCCGCACTTGTGCAAGGATATTTTGGCCTTGGAGGGAGTGCAGAGGAGGTTCACTAGGCTGATACTGGAGATGAGGGGGTTGGACTATGAAGAGAAACTAAATAGACTGGGTCTGTACTCGTTGGAGTTTAGAAGGATGAGGGGGGATCTTATAGAGATGTATAAGATAATGAAGGGGATGGATAGGGTAGAGGTAGAGAGACTCTTTCCTCTTAGAAAGGATAGCAGGACTAGAGGACACAGCCTCAAGACAAGAGGGGGCAGTTTAGATCGGAGTTGAGGAGGAACTTCTTCACTCAAAGGGTGGTGAATCTCTGGAATTCTCTGCCCATTGAAGTGGTGGAGGCTACCCCGCTGAGTATATTTAAGTCACAGGTAGGTAGGTTTTTGATACACAAGGGAATTAAGGGTTATGGGGAGAAAGCGGGAAAGTGGAACTGATCCACTTCAGATCAGCCATGATCTTATTGAATGGTGGGGCAGGCTCGAGGGGCTAGATGGCCTACTCCTGCTCCTATTTCTTATGTTCTTACCTGCCATGGTGGGATTTGAACCCAAATCATTAGCTGAGTTTCTGGCTTCATAAGTCTTGCAGTAATACCACTTGGCCATTACCTTCCTCTTGCCTCATGACAGCGTTTGAGAGAAGGTCTCTACACAAACACTTGGTGCTGTGCATGTTGTGGCTGTCACTCCAAGGTGCATGCTAAGCTGAAGGATAACTGACTGTCCAGCTGGCTTACTCTACCTCATTGAGACTGTTACGCCACTGCACTGTGCAAATGTGAGGGACCTGGTCAAAGGCCCACAGTGTGACAGTGTCCAGAGACACGAGTGGCAGTGAGTAAGTGGGCAGGATAATGAGCATGGCAATGTTGATGAATTATCTAGTGGGTCCAGCCAGCTTACTGAATCACTGCATCAAATCTGCTTCAAGTGGTGGTGGCAACACAATGCCATCTCATGAATTATGATGCACCAATGAGCGTGGCACAGTGGTTAACACTGCTGCCTCACAGCGTCAGGGACCCCGATTCAATTCCTGCCTCAGGTCACTATTTGAGTTGAGTTTGCACATTCTCCCTGTGTCTGCGTGGGTTTGCACCACTTTCCTCCCACAGTCCAAAGATGTGCGGGTTAGATGGATTGGCCATACTAAATTGTCGGTACCTGGGGGATAAGCAGGATAACTAGGTGGGATTATGGGGAACGGGCCTGGAGTGGGATTGATTCAGTGCAAATTTGGTGGGCCGAATGGTCTCCTTCTACACTATAGGGATTCTATGATTTTAATGACAGCTCTTCCATAGGGTGGTAGGCACTGGATCATTAGAAGTATTCAAGTGGAGGTGGATAAATATTTAATAAATCCAGGGATTGATGACTGTGCAAAAAGGATTTGACACTGCCATAGATCAGCCATGATCATATTGGTTTGATTTGATTTGTTATTGTCACATGTATTAACATACAGTGTAAAGTAATGTTTCTTGCGCGCTATACAGACAAAACATACCATTCATAGAGTACACAGAGGAGAAGAAAAGGGGAAGGTACAGAATGTAACGCTACAGTTACAGATGGGTAGTGGGATTTTCCAGCTATGATTCCCATGGTTGTGGGATGGAAAAATTCCTCCCAGGGTGTAGAGAAAGATCAGCTTACTATGTAGTAAGTCCATTCAAAAGTCTGATGGTAGGAGGGAAGAAACTGTTCTTGAGTCGGTTGATACATGATCTCAAGCTATTGTATCTTCTTCCCGACGGAAGAAGGTGGAAGAGAGAATGTCCGGGGTGCGTGGGGTCCTTAATTATACTGGAGGATTTTTCCGAGGCAGTGGGAAGTGTGGATGGAGTCAATGGATGGGAAGCTGGTTTGCATGATGGACCGGGCTTCATTCATAACCCTTTGAGGGTGTTTTGCATTCTTGGTCAGAGTAGGAGTCATACCGAGCTGTGATACTGTGGAACCAGCCGCCAGCAGGTGAAGGACCTGAATCTGGTTTGAGGCGTGAGTGGGTCTTTGAGAAAATAGAGATTGTTCCAAGTGTTTTCTGCGCTTGAAGAAAATTGGGATGTTTATTGAGCATTGCCTGTTAAAAATGTCAAGGATTCTGTATAGCTGTGTGATAGGGGATAAGGATGCAAATGAAGGATTGAAATGATGCTAAACTCTATTGGTTGACAGTACACTCTAAACTGTAAGGCTATTGGTACTTTAACTGGCATGTTCTTTCTCCTTGGCTAAAAAGTGCTATAATTGACACTGTTCCACAGAACTCTATCGGAGTATCATTGTGTTATTCACTGTGCTCGCTCCCCTTGTCAGCAAGTAATAAAAGCTTAGGAGATTAAGTACTCACCGCACCTTGTCTGATTAATACTCAACAATACATATGTTCATGGCAGGGCAGGCTTGAAATGATCAGTGGCCTTCTCCTGCTTTGGTTTCTTGCATTCTTGTGAAAATCCATGATTTGCCACCTGTTTGAGGATAGTCTACATTTACAGATTTGACCCTTACCCAATCATTCCACAACATCTCCTCCAAGGCTCCCAATGTGCTCGACTCACCAGGATGGACAACTCAACAGTGGGGGTGGGTGGGGCTTTGCAATGGCGCCCAAGTCGCCTGGTCCATACTGGGCCTGTCTCTGAGCTCTCTCATATTCCCCCACACCGTTCAAGTCACATGTTCGTCCGTAACCCCAACAGAAAAAACAATCTGTGGGCGCAAACTTTTAAACCTCGCGTTCACCCAGTTATCACAGAATCCAAGAGTGCAGAAAGAGACCATTCGGCCCATCGACTCTGCACCAACCACAATCCCATCCAGGCCCTATCCCCATAACCACATGCATTTACCCTATTTGATTTTGATTTGATTTATTATAGTCACATGTATTAGCATACAGTGAAAAGTATTGTTTCTTGCACGCTGTACAAAGCATACCATTCACAGAGAAGGAAAGGAGAGAGTGCAGAACGTAGTGTTACGGTCATAGCTAGGGTGTAGAGAAAGATCAACTTAATGCAAGGTAGCCCCCCCCGACACTTGAGGCAATTTAGCATGGCCAATCCACCTAACCCACAGATTTTAAGACTGTGGGAGCAAACCCAGAGCACCCGGAGGAAACCCACACAGACACGAGGAGAACGTGCAGACTCCACACACATGCTCCGGTTTCCCCCCACAGTCTGAAAGACGTGTTGGTTAGGTCTGTTGGCCATGCTACATTCACCTTCAGTGTACCCGAACAGGCACTGGAGTGTGGCAACTGGGGGGATGTCACAGTAACTTCATTGAAGTGTTAATGTAATCCTACTTTTGACACTAATAAACTTGAAACTTTAAATTGAATCTGTTGAAGGTTCAGATTATTGACCCGAGGCCAGAAATAACCCCTGGGTCCCTAGTTCTGTGAGGCAGTAGTGCTAAATACTTGCCATCGTGTTGCCCTTTCTTGAGTCTGCACTGACCACAATCCCACCCAGGCCCCATCCCCGTGATCCCACATATTTACCCCACTAATCCCTCTAACCGAAGCATCCTGGCACACTAAGGGGCAAGTTAACATGGCCAATCACCCTGGGAAATCTACTGACTGCGCACCTGACCCCGGGATGGGAAATCTGGGCTTATGTTTCATTTGGCCGAAATTTGCCGCGGGATTTGAGAGAATAATAATGTTGCTCGCATTCAGGCTGCGTGGGAAATGGAATTTAATCTATCGTTTTTAAATTGCGTGTGGCGCTGTAATCTAGTGAGAAGGCTTCCCGAGCATAGCAAATATCACACTGCCGAAAATAAGTCTGAAACATATTACTGGAGTGAATCTTCAATGTGTGGGGGCAGAGTCCCCAATAAAAATTTGCCTTCCTTCATCTTGAGAAGTAAAGAGCCTTTACTGTGGAACTGGTAACTAACTAACACTGACTCATCGTTCCCAACTGAGAAGCTGATTGGAACAATCAATAAAAGTGCAAACTGTCTCTCTTTGCTAAAAATAAACTTTAAAAGATTCAATTCAGGCTTTATTCTGGGCTTTCAACTGAAAGAGGAGATTTATTTTAGTCCTCATGGGCAGGCCTTATTACAACCCTTTCCTTTTATATTGGTTCCAAATTTAACCTCAGAGAAATAGGGGGGGGTTGGAGGTGTTGGGGGTCACCCAAAGTAGGCGGTGACCCATTCATAGAATTCCGACAGGCCAGAAGAAGGCCATTCGGCCCATCAAACATGCACTGATGAAAATCCCACCCACCACCAATCCCCACATATTTACCCTCTCTGATATTAATGGGTAATTTAGCACAGCCGATCCACCTAACCCACACATCCTTGGACTATGGGAGGAAACCAGAGAAAACCCACACAGACACAGGGAGAATGTACAGACTGTAAACAGCCAGTGACCCGAGGTCAGAATTGAACCTAGGTCCCCGGCACTGTGTCGCAGCAGTGTTAACCACTACGCCACCGTGTCGCTCATGAGTTCTGAGGTTTTTAACTTATGTTGGTGTTTGTGGCATCTTGATGTGTAAGTTTCCCTACATGATAACGATACATGTGAAGTATGTCACCGAAATGCCCTGAGATTGTGAAAGTTGCTATATAAGTGCAAGTCTGTTATTGAATGTGACCCAGACCAGTGCTAGGTTTAATGCTAGTTCGCCGATCATGTGGGCACTGTGGTTAGCACTGCTGCCTAACAGCGTCAGGGAACCAGGTTTGAATTCTAAGTTGAGTCACTGTTTGTGTGGAGTTTGCAGATTCTCCCTATGTCTGCGTAGGTTTCCTCCAGGTGCTCCGGTTTCCTCCCACAGTCTGAAAGACGTTCTGGTTAGGTCCGTTGGCCATGCTAAATTAACCTGGAGTGTGGAGTGTGGCGACTGGGGGATTTTCACAGTAACTTCATTGCAGTGTTAATGTAATCCTACTTTTGACACTAATAAACTTGAAACTTTAAATTGAATCTGTTAAAGGCTCAGATAGACAGATTCCTGAACTATAGCAAAACCAAAGGTTTCGGGGAAGAGGTAAGCCTGTTAATGGTAGAGCGTTGGGGAAAGTTACAGAACAAACAGATCTAGTGGTACAGGTTCATAGTTCATTGAATGTGGAGTCACAGATGGACAGGGTGGTGAAGACGGCATTCAGCATGCTTGGTATCCTTAGTCAGAACATTGAATACAGAAATTGGGACATCTTGTTGAAATTGTACAAGACATTGGTAAGGCCACACTTGGAATACTGTGTACAGTTCTGGTCACCCTATTATAAAAAAGCTATTATTAAACTAGAAAGAGAGCAGAAAAGATTTACTAGGATTCTGCCAGGACTTGATTGTTTGAGTTAAAAGGAGAGGTTGGATAGACTAGAACTTTTTTTCTCTGGAGCGTAGGAGACATAGAGATGATCTTATAGAAGTCTATATAAAATAATAAGAGGCATAAATCAGTTAGATAGTTAATATCTTTTCCCAAAGGTAGGGGAGTGTAAAACTAGAGGGCATAGGTTTAAGGTGAGAGAGGAGAGATACAAAAGTGTCCAGGGCGACAACTTTTTCATACAGAGGGTGGTGAGTGTTTGGAACAAGCTATCAGATGTAGTGGTAGAGACGGGTACAGTTTTGTCTTTTAAAAAGCATTTAGACAGTTACATGGGTACAATGAGCCAAATGCGGGCAACTGGGACAAGCTTAGTCAGTAAAAAAAGGGACAAGCATGGACAAGTTATGATTCTAGGCCTGTTTGTGACACTAACAAACAAACGTATAAACTATTAGGAGCGGGAATTCATTGTAAATTTGAGCTTTACTCTTTCCACACTTCACTACAGAAGGGAAGACATGGTGCAAGAGATTAATTATTTTCGGCCTCTCTATCCTGCCTCCCAGATTGTGTGGTTCAATGTAAATTATTCATGTGTTGCCTGAAGCGTAATAATAAAAAGAGCCTAACTACAATATTGATGTATGGGTTAGTTGAATACAGACACACTGAGGTGAATTTCCAGAGAGTTAGCTGTGCAACCACAGTCTAATGCCCCGTGATTTACACGATGTGGTTACAATCTCTGCTCCCCCTCCCATTGTTCCTGAAAAACCCCTCGCTTCCAGCCCCCATGCTGAAGGAGTCTTTTTGCCGACTGCAATCGCATTTCAACATTGCAATTGATCGAATTTAATTTGATTCGATTTATTATTGTCACGTATTAATATACAGTGAAAAGTACTGTTTCTTGCCCGCTATACAGACAAAGCATACCGTTCATGCAGAAGGAAAGGAGAGAGTGCAGAATGTAGTGTTACAGTCATAGCTAGGGTGTAGAGAAAGATCAATTTAGTGCGAGGTAGGTCCATTCAAAAGTCTGACGGTAGCAGGGAAGAAGCTGTTCTTGAGTCGGTTGGTACGTGACCTCAGACTTTTGTATCTTTTCCCAAAGGTGGAAGAATGAATGTCCGGAGTGCGTGGGGTCCTTAATTATGCTGACTGCTTTGCCGAGGCAGCGGGAAGTGTAGATGGAATCAATGGATGGCAGGCTGCTCTGAGTGATGGACTGGGCTACATTCACGATCTTTTGTAGTTTCAGAAAACAAAGGACAAAGAAAATTACAGCACAGGAACATGCCCTTCAGCCCTCCAAGCCTGCACCAACCATACTGCCCAACTTAACTAAACCCCTTAGCCTTCCAGAGACTATATCCCTCTATCCCCATCCTATTCATGTAATTGTCAAGATATCCTTAAATGTCATTACCGTATCCGCTTCCACTACCTCCCCTGGCAATGAGTTCCAGGCACCCACTATTCTCTGTGTAAAAAATCAGCCTCATGCATCTCCTTTAAACATTGCCCCTCGGACCTGCAACCTGTGTCCCCTAGTAATTGGCCCTTTCACCCTGGGAAAAAGCTTCTGATTATCCACTCTGTCCATGCCCGTCATAATGTTGTGGACTTCTATTAGGTCACCCCTCAACTTCCATCATTCCAGTGAGAACAAATCAAGTTTCTCCAACCTCTCCTCAGAGCTAATGCCCTCCAAACCAGGCAACATCCTGGTAAATCTTTCCTGTACCCTTGCCAAAGCCTCCACATCTTTCTGGTAGCATGGTGACCAGAATTGAACACTATATTCCAAATATAAAGCTGCATCATGACTTGCCAATTTTTAAACTCAATGCCCCATCCGATGAAGGCAAGCATGCCATATGCCTTCATGACTACCTTCTCCACCTGCATTGCTACTTTCAGTGACTTGTGTACCTGTACATCCAGATCCCTTTCAATACTTTTAAGGGTTCTCCCATTTCCTTTCTTTTTTAGACCTTCAAAAATGCACATTTGTCTGGATTAAACTCCATCTCTCTGATCTATATCCTGTTGTATCCTCTGAATGTCCTCATCAATATCCGCAAATCCACCAATCTTTTTGTCATCCGCAAACTTACTAATCAAACCAGTTCCATTTTCCTCCAAATCATTTATATATTATAAGCAGTAAAGGTCCCAGCACTGATCACTGAAAATTGCCACTAGTCACAGCCCCCCATTCAGAAACATTTGTTGGGGTCTTGGGCAGAGCAGGGGCCATACCAAGCTGCGATACAACCAGAAAGAATGCTGGCTATGGTGCATCTGTAAAGATTGGTGGGATGCCAAATTTCCTTAGTCTTCTGAGAAAGTAGAAGCGTTGGTGAGCTTTCTTAACTATAGCGTTGACATGGTGGGGACCAGGACAGGTTGTTGGTGATCTGGTTACCTAAAAACTTGAAGCCCTCAACCCTTCCCACTTTGTCCGCGTTGATGTAGACAGGGGTATGTTCCCCTTTACGTTTCCTGAACTCAATGACAGTCTCCTTCATTTTGTTGACATTGAGGAAGAGGTTATTGTTGCCGCACCAGTTCACCAGATTCTCTATCTCATTCCTGTACTCTGTATTGTCATTGTTTGAGATCCGACCCCCTACAGTGGGAAACTGACAGAATCGGTTGGAACACAATTGAAATGAAAGAAAAGTGACATCAGGTGGAGTATAAATCCAACGTTCCACCTGATCCCACTGGTTTCCCATAAGGAGCTGGGATTCAAATTGGGCTGGCACGCTGGCACAGTGATTAGAACTGCCTTACAATGCCAGGACCTGGCTTCGATTCCCCGCTTGGGTCACTGTCTGCATGGAGCTTACACATTCTCCCCATGTCTGCGTGGGTTTCCTCTGGGTGCTTTGGTTTCCTCCCACTGTCTAAAGATGTGCAGGTTAGGTGGATTGGCCATGCTAAATTGCTCCTTAGTGTCAGGAGAACTAACTAGCGTAAATGCATGGGGTTATAGGGTTTTGGGGATAGGGCCTGGGGGATATTGTAGTCGGTGCAGACTCAATGGGCTGAATGGCCTCCTTCTGCACTGTAAGATTCTATGATTCTAATCCCCCTGACACTAAGGGGTAATTTAGCATGGCCAATCAACCTAATACATTGCAGGTTTCAGATCGGCATGATTTCCGCTCCTGAGGTCCTTGAACAGACTAATTTGATTTGATTTGATTGATTATTGTCACATGTATTAGTATATAGTGAAAATATTGTTTCTTGCACACTATATAGACAAAGCATACTGTTCGTAGAGAAGGAAAGGAGACAATGCAGAATCTGGTGTTACAGTCATAGAAAACATTGTTGGAGAGTTTAAAGGAGTTAGAATAAAGTTTTAAAAACATTGAACAAGAATAAAAGATAGAATTAGAAGGTATGCTGGGCATAGCTTGCAAGAAGTCACCTCGCTCCAGCGCCATCTTGGAATTCCATTCCAATGCCTTGTTAAAATTCCAGGTAAAACTATGGCATTGTCATTGAGCTAGTAAACCAGAGTCCCAAGGTAATGTTTTGGGGACACCATGGTTCAAATCCCACCACGGCAGATGGTGAAACTTGAATTCAATAAGAATCTGGGATTAAGAATCTGTTAATGACCATGAAACCATTGTCAATTGTCGTAAAAAAACTCATCATCTGGTTCACTAATATACTTTAGGGAAGGAAATCTGCCGTCCTTACCTGGCCTGGCCTACAAGTGACTCCAGAGCCACAGCAATGTGGTTGATTCCTCAATGCGTTCTGAAATGGCCTAGAAAACCACATGGTTTCTGCCTGAGCATTGCAGCAGACTAGGAAAATCCCAGCTATCCTCTTCTCATAGTGAGACTTCCACTCTTCTCACCTTGAAATTTTTGGGCTCCTACATAAGATTTATTTCGACCTGACACCAGAATAAATAACTCTCAGGGTGAAAGCAATGACGCATACTTTGTCCAGACAGGGCCCAGTGTGTAACAGGCACAATGTTATGCTGTTGGGGCAGCATAGTGGCACAGTGGTTAGCACTGCCACCTCACAACGCCGGGGACCCGGGTTTGGATCACTGTCTGTCGGAGTCACACATTCTCCACGTATCTGCATGGGTTTCCTCCAGGTGCTCCGGTTTCCTCCCACAGTCTGAAAGATGTGCTGTTTAGCTGCATTGGCTATGCTAAATTCTCCCTCAGTGTACCCGAACAGGCACCGGAGTGTGGCAGCTAGGGGATTTTCACAGTAACTTCATTGCAGTGTTAATGTTAGCCAACTTGTGACGCTAATAAATTAACTTTAATTTGTTTTGAGGCTGTGGATCACTATAAAGGCAGCATTGGAATATTGTCCAGGGAGAATGTCCTGTCTCCCATTAATTGCATGATTTATGTCAAGAAAAGTGAGAGAAAGTCTCAAGTAATTATTTTTCCTCTATGTTCATGAGGTATGGGGTGTCGCTGGCTGAGCCAGCATTCATTGCCCATCCTTAATTAAAGAACAAAGAACAAAGAACAAAACCGGCCTGGGAAACAGGCCCTTCGGCCCAACGAGCCCGCGCCGCCATCTCAACACCACCAGTCCACCTCTCTACCCATGACCCCTATCTAATGTTTTATGGCCATCCAGATTGAGGGAAACTGATTTAGGGACAATTTATTCCTGCCAATCAGCCTAACAGCACATCTTTGGGCTGTGGGAGGAAACCGGAGCACCCGGAGAAAACCCACGCAAGCACGGGGAGAATGCGCAAACTCCCACAGACACCGGCCCAAATCCATGTGTCTGCACAGCAATCAGCGATAGTCACTGAGCTGTCCCTTTGAGAATTACCCTTGAGAAGGTGTGGATGAGCTGCCTTCTTGAATCACTGCAGTCCATATGGTGTAGGTGCACCCACCGTGCTGTTAGGGAGGATTTGACCCATCGACAATGAAGAATTGGCGATATATTTCCAAGTCAGGATGGTGAGTGACTTGGAGGGGAACTTCCAGGTGGTGAGGTTCCTGGGTATCTGCTACCCTTGTCTATCTAGGTGTTAGTGGTCATGGGTTTGGAAGGTGCTGTTTAAGGTAAATTCCTTCAACACATCTTATAGATGGTACACACTGCTGCTACTATGTGTTGGTGGTGGAGGGAGTGAAGGTTAATGGGTGGCGTGTAAGTAAAATGGGCTGCTTTTTCCTGGGTGATGTCAAGCTTCTTGAGTGTTGTTGGAGCTGCACCCATCCAGGCAAGTGGAGAGTATCCCATCACACTCCTGACTTGTGTCTTGTAGACCGTGGACAGATTTTAGGGAGTTATCATCAAGGATTCCTAGCCTCTGATCTATTCCTGTTGGCACAGTATTTATCTGATTATTTCAGTTGAGTTTCCAGTTGAATGGTCAAAGATTTGATAGCTGTAATCAAAATCATTGGGGGGTCAGGACATGTGGTACAATGATTGAGAAACAGAGGACCCAGATTTAAAACAAAAGATGCAGAAGTGACTTGAGGAGAAATGTTCTTATAAGAACATAAGAACATAAGAAATAGGAGCAGGAGTAGGCCATCTAGCCCCTCGAGCCTGCCCCGCCATTCAATAAGATCATGGCTGATCTGTCGTGGCTCAGTTCCACATTCCCGCCCTCTCCCCATAACCCTTAATCCTCTCGCTTATCAAAAACCCATCAACCCGTGTCTTAAAAATATTTAGCGAGGCAGCCTCCACCACTTCAACGGGCAGAGAATTCCAGAGATTCACCACCCTCTGAGTGAAGAAGTTCCTCCTCAACTCCGTTCTAAACCGCCCTCCCTTTATCTTGAGGCTGTGCCCCCTAGTCCTACTGTCCTTTCTGAGTGGGAAGAGTCTCTCCACCTCTATCCTATCCATCCCATTCATCATCTTATACGTCTCAATGAGATCTCCCCTCATTCTTCTAAACTCTAACGAGTACCAGCCTAGTTAATTCAGCCTCTCCTCATAGCTCAACCCCCTCAACTCCGGTATCAGCCTAGTAAACCTCCTCTGCACTCCCTCCAAGGCCAAAATATCCTTGCGTAAGTACGGCGCCCAAAACTGCACACAGTACTCCAGCTGCGGCCTCACCAATGCCCTATACAGCCGCAGCAAGACCTCCCTACTAGTGGTGGTTGGGATCTGGAATCCACTGTCTAACAGTGTGATGGTGGCAGTATCAATTGTTACACTTAAAAGGGTATCATAATCTGCAAAGGGAAGATGTGAAGGTATCTGGGGAAAGGCAGAGGGACAGCACTGAATGAATTGTTATGGCAGTGTGCCAGCATGGATATGACAGAATGGCTTCCTTCCGTGCAGTTACTCTTCTATCATTTGGTAATTATTTTTCACAAAATCCTTTCTTCCTGTCAGCTAAATCTACTTGTACAAATATGATAATCAGGACGATTAGATCAGAATCAGAGGCAAGCTCTCTCATTTAACACCCACCCATTTTAATGAACAGGCCCCACTAGATATGGTGGCTTCAATGGAAATAAAAATCGGGAGAGATGTCAAATGAATTTGCTACCTCCTGTTTCATACTATAACTCAAAGTCATGATCTGTAATATTCAAATCTTCATAAGTAAGAGAGGAGACAGTGAGTGACCCCAGGGTGTTGATAATGGGGATTCAATGATGATAACTAATGATGACTTTCAAGGTACGATGATTAGATTCTCTCTTCGTAAGAAGTCTCACAACACCAGGTTAAAGTCCGACAGGTTTATCTGGCAGCACTAGCTTTCGGATCCTCAAGCTCCTTCTTCAGGTGTGTGAGGACTTGTGTTCACAAACAGGGCACATATAGACACAAACTCAATTTACAAGATAATGGTTGGAATGTGAGTCTTAAGAGGTGATCAAGTCTGAACAGTACAGACAATGTGAGTGGAGAGAGGGTTAAGCACAGGTTAAAGCGATGTGTATTGTCTCCAGGTAGTTCAGTTAGTGAGATTTTGCAAGCCCAGGCAAGTTGTGGGGGTCACAGATAGTGTGATATAAACCCAAGATCCCGGTTGAGGCCACCCTCATGTGTGCAGAACTTGGCTATCAGTTCCTGCTCAGCGACTCTGCACAGTCGTGTGTCGTGAGGGTCACCTTGGAGAACGCTTACCTGAAGGTCAGAGGCTGAATGCCCGTGACTGCTGAAGTGTTCTGCAACAGGAAGAGAACACTCTTGCCTGGTGATTGTCGAGTGGTGTTCATTCATTCATTGTCATAGTGTCTGCATGATCTCCCCAGTGTACCAAGCCTCGGGACATCATATCAGGTAGACAACGTTGGCCAAGTCGCAAGAATATGTACCGTGTACCTGGTGGATGGTGCAGAGGTTGCTGTGGCAGGGTTGTGTGATGTTGTGGTCACTGTTCTCCTGAAGGCTGGGTAGCTTTCTGCGGACAATGGTCTGTTTGAGGTTGTGCGGTTGTTTGAAGCAAGAAATGGGGGTGTGAGGATGGCCCTGACAAAATGTTCATCTTCATCAATGAGATGTTGAAAGCTCTGGTGAAGATGTCGTCGCTTTTCCGCTCTGGGGACATATAGGGCGACGAAGGGTACTATGTCCGCCATGTCTCATGTTTGTCTTCTGAGGAGGTCGGTGCTGTTTTTCACTGTGGCGCATTGGAACTGTTGATCGATGAGTCGAGCGCCATATCCTGTTCTTAAGAGGGCATCTTTCACCATCTGTAGGTGTCTGTTGCAATCCTCCTCCTCTGAGCAGATCCTGTGTATACGGAGGGCTTTCCATAGCGGATGGCTTCTTTAACATGTTTAGGGAGGAAGCTGGAGAAGTAGAGTATCATAAGGTAATCCGTGGGCTTGTGGTACAGTGAGGTGCTGAGGTGACCGTCCTTGATGAAGATGCGTGTGTCCAAGAATGCAACCGATTCCGGAGAGTAGTCCATGGTGAGTCAAACAGTGGCATGGAACTTGTTGATGCCATCATTGTTTCAATAATTGTTCGCCATGAGTCTAAAGGAAGAAAATGTCATTGATGTATCTAGTGTATAGCATCAGTTGAAGGTCCTGTGCAGTGAAGAGGTCTTGTTTGAACCTATGCATGAAGATGTTGGCATATTGAGGGGCAAATTTGGTCCCCATGGCTGTCCCGTGTATTTGGATGAAGAACTGGTTGCTGAAGGTGAGGACATTGTGGTCCAGGATGAAGCGGATGAGTTGTAGAAATGCATCCGGAGACTGGCAGTTGTTGGCATTGAGTATTGAGGTAGTTGCAGTAATGCCATTGTTGTGGGGGATGCTGGTGTCGAGTGCCAAGGCATCCATTGTGACAAGGAGTGCTCCTGGTTCAACTGCTCCATGTCTGCTGAGTTTCTGTAGGAAGTCTGTAATGTCACGACAGAAGCTGGGTGTTCTTTGTACAATGGGTTTCAGGGAGCCCTCAACATAGCCAGAGAAGTTCTCATACAGGGTCCTATTGCCCGATACGATGGGACAACCGGTGTGTTGGCCTTGTGTATCTTCGGGAGGCAGTAGAGATCTCCAACACGGGAAGTACATGGGATGAGAGCATGGAGGGTGCTCTGAAGGTCCAGATCAAAGGTCTTGATCAATCTGTTGAGTTGACGGGTGTGTTCTTTGGTCGGATCTGCGGGGAACCGTCTGTGGTGTTCCTGGTTGTTCAGTTGTCGGTACATTTCTTTGCAGTAACCCGTTCTATTCAGTATGACGATGGCCCGTCTTTTATCTGCTGGTTTAATGACAATGTTGCGATTGGTCTTGAGAGCGCAAATGGCGTTGTGTTGGGTGACGTTCGGAGCTGTCCTCTGAGTGCAGCTAATGAATCTGGCATTGACACATCTCCTGATGGCTTGGGCATACACGTCGAGTCGAGGGCAGCGGCCTTCCGGAGGAGTCCAATTCAACTCTATCCTCTTTGATTGCTGCACTGCGGATCTCTCTGTCAGCTGTTCCGGTTCATTGTCTGTCTCATTGTGTTCTCTGTTGGCCTCTTGGAGTTTGTGGAAGAACTCCCACAGCCTCATTCGCCTGATGAATTCCTCTGTGTCTGTTGCGAGACTGACAGGCATTCAGCCTCTGATCTTCGGGTAAGCGTTCTCCAAGGTGGCCTTCACGACACACGACAGCGCAGAGTCGCTGAGCAGAGACTGATAGCCAAGTTCTACGCACATGAGGACGGCCTCAACTGGGATCTTGGGTTCATATCACACTATCTGTGACCCCCACAACTTGCCTGGGCTTGCAAAATCTCACTAACTGTCCTGGCTGGAGACAATACACATCTCTTTAACCTGTGCTTAACCCTTTCTCCACTCACATTGTCTGTACCTTTAAGACTTGATTACCTGCAAAGACTCACATTCCAACCATTATTTTGTAAATTGAGTTTGTGTCTTTATATGCCCTGTTTGTGAACAGAACTCCCACTCACCTGATGAAGGGGCAGTGCTCCGAAAGCTAGCGCTACCAAATAAACCTGTTGGACTTTAACCTGGTGTTGTGAGACTCCTTACTGTGCCCACCCCCAGTCCAACACTGGCACCACTTTGTAGATTCTCTCTTGTCAGAGATGGCCATTGACTGGCACTTGCGTGATGTGAATGATACTTGCCAGTTGTCAGCCCAAACCTGGATAGTGCCCAGGTCTTGTTGCATTTGGGCATGGCCTGCTTCATTTGAAAAAAAACATTTAGATAGTTACATGGGTAAAACGGGTATAGAGGGATTTAGGTCAAATGCGGGCAATTGGGGCTAGCTTACAGGTTTTCAAAAAAAGGACAGCATGGACAAGTTGGGCCAAAGGGCCTGCTTCCATGCTGTAAACCCCTATGACTCTATGAATCTATGTTTCCCACCTACTTTTGTAAACTTGCTTAATTTACAAGCTTTGATTTCAAAATCTCAAACAGGGAAGACTAACAGATTATAAATATATTGTGCACACACTCCATGACCGGGATTTTATCGGCACGCCCGCCCCGATTCTGGGGGGGCGGGCAAGGCTCGGAGAACGTTGGCCTCCGTTCCGGGATCGCACTAACCTCGGGCGGGCATGCCAGTAAAATCCCTCCCCACGCCGTCCATGCTGATAAATTAATTTCTCTAGAACACGCACTGACTTTGAAAGCTCTTGCAGTCGCACCAGAGTGCCGTAGAACGATTTGCAAATCTGCAATATCTTTATCCAGCAGGGACTTCATTTGTCCGCGGTTCCGTGGCCGGAGATGGTTCCGGAATATCAAAAGTGGCCAGATTTGCTGACTGGCCAAAATCCCTTGCGAACGCTGTAATGAGGTTATTTAAACTGTCAATCATGGGTCACCTTGTAATGCGAGTGCAGTTTAGGTCGCAGGGGTGTTAAATTATGAATGCAGACTTTCACACCAGGCACACAGCTATGCTAGTTTTCAATTCTCTGAAAATATTACATTAATACAAGCCACAGAGCTTGCTGTAGATTTAACAGTCGGCTGGTAGAACCTGTGGATTAGCCAGTAAGCTATCATAGATTGTGCCTTGTTTTGAATTAAATTTCATAATCAACTCTTTTTATTTGTCGTACAGCAGTAAGCCGATTGAAACAGGGCCTCGCGTGACCTGTTTCACAATTGGTTTGCTATTTGCATATCCGATATACCAGAAGCTGTGAAGGTCTTCCTGTGAGATTCTCTAATGCTTCCGAGTTTTACTCCAATCTACGCATCGTTCGTTTAGTTAGCTCAATTAGGTCATTCTTTTGTGGTGGGGTCTTGCAGGCAAACGCAGCAGACAGCTTTTGCCCTCAGGCTCACGTCTCTGCCCTCGGCCTGCTCCAAGTGGAGCCCAACACAAGCTTGAGGACCATCTTGCACTTACCTGGCTGGGGTGAAACCAGGATCGGGCAGGGGTGACGAGGCTAGCCCATTGCACTTGGGGGGGGGGGGGAGGGCATGGAGTGCTGACACCTGCGATGGTGGTCTCTCTCGGCTAGGGTAGAGTAAAGGATCAGGGTAGCCAATGAGGTTAAACTGAGTCTCTACCTGATGTAACGTTTCAAATCCATCTCGGCCTGTTGGCGAAGATGCAGCGTAAGATCCAGCCCAGGAGGAGATGCAATGCCTCATCCTGTCAGCTTGGATTTTGTTAGATCGAGCCCAAGATAGGATGCAATGTAGCTTGGATCTGGTTTATCCACGATTGGACGTAATTTGAATTGGGTTTTCTGATTAGAAGTAAAGTCGTGAAAAAAAGAATTGTGTGCGGATCTGGGTTCAATTCCTGGCTTGGATCACTGTCTGTGTGGAGTTTGCATATTTTTCCTGTGTCCGCGTGGGTTTCCTCCGGGTGCTCCAGTTTCTTCCCACGCTCCAAAGATGTGTGGGTTAGGTGGATTGGCCATGCTAAATTGACCCTAGCTTTGGGGGGATTAGCAGGGTAAATATGTGGGGTTACAGGGAGATTCAATGGGCTGAATGGCCTCCTTCTGTACTGTAGGGATTCTATGACAAAAACCTCATTTCTACTTAGGTATTGTACAGCCTTCAGAATTCAACACTGATTTCATTAGCTTCAGACAATGGACTCTGTTCTCCATTTTGATTTTTCCCCCCTAAATACCAGTCTATATTTTATTCTCATTTTTTTTGTTTTCAGACAGTGCTGACCTTTATTCTGCTTTTAACAACCTACTCTGAGTCCAAATGGACAACAGTCTGAGCAAATAGGCCCAACATAAAAATGGGAGACTTTAATACAGCTAAACTGCTTCTACAAGCGAGGCCTGATGAAATGCAGATAAGGTTACCACAGATCAAAAGCCAACACATGCCAGAGCTGTCTCACATATTGAATAGAGAGGTTCGGTTCAATTGAATCTGAATTGAACAGAGGTTCTTGACCTTAACAATGGAGAAGTCATTATGAACCAAAACCAGAATCCAGACCTCTTACATATTGAACAGAGAGGCTCAAACTTAACAATGGAAGAGTTATGGCCTAAAACCCATCAGGAGGTACCCAGCCAGAATAGAAAATGACATTATAATTGTGTATTCAGTAGTCTCAGCCAGATACACTGCTATTAACCATATCCTGAAAGGAGATATGTACAACTAGGGTGAGCTAGCTTATGAAGAGAGATTGAATCGATTGGGTCTGTACTTGTTGGAGTTTAGAAGGCTGAGGGGGGATCTCATAGAGACTTATAAGATAATGAAGGGGATGGAAAGGGTAGAGATAGAGAGAATCTTCCCGCTTAGAAAGGATAGCAGGACTAGAGGGCACAGCCTCAAGATAAGGGGGGTGCAGTTTAGATCGGAGTTGAAGAGGAACTTCTTCACTCAAAGGGTGGTGAATCCCTGGAATTCTCTGCCCACTGAAGTGGTGGAGGCTACCTCGCTGAATATATTTAAGTCACAGGTAGGTACGTTTCGGATAGACAAGGGAATTAAGGGTTATGGGGAGAAAGTGGGAAAGTGAAACTGATCCACTTCAGATCAGCCATGATCTTATTGAATGGCGGGGCAGGCTCGAAGGGCTAGATGGCCAACCCCTGCTCCTATTTCTTATGCTCTTATGTTCCTAATCTCATTGGATGCTGTGACTCCCATCTTCTCACTCCATTGAAAGCCAGAGAACATTCCAGGAGGTCTCGGAGATGGGAGATGCAAACAGCCATCTCAAAACAAACTCTAGCATAGACTCCACCGACCCACTGTGACCTGGGATGGTGGAAGAAGGCGTGTGAGATCCGCTTTCATGTCAAGAAGACCAGGTGTTCATCTGTCACCCTGAACTCAGTGAATTGGATCCAACAACCCAATTGGCTTCAGCAGACCAGGTAATATCTGTTTCTCAGGCAGTCAGCCTAGTTTGGGGGAAAGTTAACTTAATGTATCATGTAAGAATTGTTTCTTTAACCTGTGAGTATTTTTATTAAAGTTAAGTTTGAACCACAGTCACTTTGTCTTTCTCATAAAGCAAGAGCACCTGGGTGAATGTGTTTTGAGTGATAAACTGGTCAAAGTGTTTGTATAGAGCATTTCACAGGCAATAGTTCTATCATTATACTAATTGCAACTCCCTTTTGTCTTGTATTCCATAGTATGAAGTCTCACAACACCAGGTTAAAGTCCAACAGGTTTATTTGGAATCACGAGCATTCGGAGCACTGCTCCTTCATCAGCATGACACTCTCATTTAATCTCTCATACCCTCCAACTTATCCCCAACTTTCTATTTGACTTCATCTGCTTTCCCCCACCTCTTGTGTAACAGCATAAGAAACCATAGAATGACTACAATGCAGAAGGAGTCTTATTTCTGTAACCCTACATATGTAGTCTACTGATCCCTCTAACCTACGCATTCCGGGGCACTAAGGGGCAATTTAGCTTAGCCAATGCATCTAAACTGCACATCTTTGGACTGTGGGAGGAAACTGGAGCACCCCGAGGAAACCCACACAGATTTGGGGAGAATGTGCAAACTCCACACAGACAGCGACCCAAGCTGGGAATCAAACCCAGGCCTCTAGATGTCTGAGGTAGCAGTACTAACAACTGTGCCACCATATGGCTAACACGAGGGGACATAGCTTTAAGTTAAGGGGTGGTAGTTACAGGACGGAGGTCAGAGGTAGGTTCTTTACTCAGAGGGTAGTAAGGGCGTGGAATGCCCTGCCTGCAGCAGTGGTGGACTCGCCAACTTTAAGGGCGTTCAAATGGTCAGTGGATAGGCAGATGGATAACATTGGAATAGTTTAGGTTAGAGGGTCATTAGATTGGTTCCACTGGTCGGCACAACATCGAGGGCCGAAGGGCCTGTACTGTGCTGTAATGTTCTATGTTCTATATTATTACCTCTCTCCAGTTTGCATGGAGAGTTATATTTTACTCACAACATTAACTCTGTTTCTCACTCCACAGATGCTGCCAGACTTGCTGAAGTTTTTCTTTGTTTTTATCACAGCAGCCAACTTACTCAAAGGTTCCAAAGGCAAGGAGAACAACTGACTATTTTTGATAACTTTGATCAAGGAGAAATGTTGCCCAGGGCACTTGCACTGCACTTCTTCAAATATTGCGCTAGAATCCTAACATCCTCCTGAACAGGAAAAAAACTGGATGGTTTAACATCTCAAACACAATGTTCCATCAATACCACGCTCCCTCAGAACTGAAGTGTCAGATTGGATTATGTATTGGTACAGTATGTAAATCCCAACATTCTGAATCAGGGTGAGAGTGTTACCTCTGAGACAAAAACTCATAAAATCCATTACATCTGTAACAGGGAATGGCTTCAAACCAGTACAGGCTCTTAACACTTCCATTTCTCTCACTCTGCTAATCAAATAATTACTCTGCATATTGGAATTGTTAGTGCGAGCGGGCGAAACGACCACTACGGACTCAGGGTGAAGTTCAATAACAGCACAGCTTTATTTTCTTTTACGTCGACGGAGAAGCGCAGTCAGGACATACAATCGGACTGTCCCGAAAGCGCTCCGCCCGTCCCTCGCAGCAGGCTATAGTTATACCTGATCTTCAGTGCAGCATGCGATTCAAATACTAATACTTTATTTACAGTATTCGACCTTAGCCATCCCGTCTCGATGTTTCCAAGTGTTGAGGAAATTGTTTTAGGTGTGTGTTAATTGCTTTGTCTGATTGGTTATTAATAGTCTAGAATCTCTGGGGTTTGAACCATAGGTGTGTCATTGATCTCAAAAGAGGTTTTGAGGGGCCAGGAATGTTTCCCTAACTATGCTAATTTTAGGCGTCTCCACGGGTTGTTTAACTGTTTTAAAAGTGCTGATTTTGATGGGGTGGAAATTTAGTCCCTGTAGGTGCCATCCTGTCCAGCTTCCCTTATGTGCTAGCCCTCATTTGCATTCTAAAAGCATGCTCTCGCCTACTGATCGGTGCCTGTTACTTTGTGATTCTTAGTGGAGGGGCTCTAAGGATAGCTTTAGTTTGCTTCCATTTTTTGTGTCCAATTTCATAAAATTTGTTGTCCGATAACAGAATGATACAAAATCTCTGCAGAATCATATAGGGCTGAAGGACAGATGCACCATAGAAAATATTCTTTCTGATTATATCTGGTTGGTATGGCTCCTGCTCTGCGCAAGACCGCAAGAATCTGCAAAGGGTCGTGCGCTAAGCCCAGTCCATGATGCAAACCAGTCTCCCATCCACTGACTTTGTCTACACTTCCCGCTGCCTCGAAAAAGCAGCCAACATAATTAAGGACTCCACGCACCCCGGTCATTCTCTTTTCCACCTTCTTCCATCGAGAAAAAGATATAAAAGTCTGAGGTCACGTACCAACCAACTCAAGAGTTTGCAGCAGAGACTGGCCATTCAGCCCATCTGATCAATGCCAGTGTACTCAACATGAGTAATCGCCTTCATTACTTCATCTCAATCAGCATAACCTCTATCCCTTCCTCCCTCATGTGGTTATCGAACTCCCCGTTAAATATAGTTAGTTATTCACCTCGCCTACCCATCGTGGTAGCAAGTTCAGCCTTCCCACAAGCTGAGGTGAAGAGGTTTCTCCCAAATTCCGATGGGATTTATTGGCGACAAAGTTATGTTTGTGGACCCCAGTATTGGTTTTCCCCACAGTTGGAAACATCTTAGAATCATAGAATCCCCACAGAGGAGAAAGTGGCCACCCGGCCCATCGGGTCTGCACTGAACCCCCCCCCCCCCAACAACAGAACACCCCACCCAGGCCTCACCCCCGTAACTCCACACATTCACCTGCATCTCCCCATCCTCCACACATCCCAGGACACCAAGGGACAACCCAGCATGGCCAATCCACTCAACCCACACATCTCTGGACACCCAGGCCCTTCCCTCCACCCTATCTACATAACCTCACGCAGTTACCATGGCTGATCCCCCTAATCTACACATCTTTAGACACCAAGGGCCTGTTTAGCATGGCCAACTCACTTAACCTACACATATTTGGACATCAAGGGTCAATTTAGCATGGCCAATTCGCCAAACCTATGCATGTTTGAACATCAAGGGTCAATTTAGCATGGCCAACTCACCTAATCTACACATGTTTGGACATAAAGGGTCAATTTAGTATGGTCAATTCGCCTAACCTGCACATCTTTGGACACCAAGGATCAACTTAACATGACCAAGTCACCTAACCTGCACACCTTTGGATTGTGGAAAGCACCTGAGGCAACTTACACAGACATGGGGAGAACGCACAAACTCCACACAAGGCCGGAATGAAACCCGGGTCCCTGGCGCTGTGAGGCAGCTATGCCAGCCTTCTCCATGTCGATCCTATCAAACCCCTTCTTAATTTTAAAACCCTGAGTCAACATCTTGCCTGCGTTAATGTGTTGCATTTCATTATCTGTACATAGGCTGCTAAAAGCACAATGGTTTCCCCCAGATAATAACGTGAGCCAAAAATGAAGATTGTAGGGACTACAGCAGATTGAAATGCTCCATTTCCTGCAATCTTTATATTTGGCTAATTTCTAACTGATTTAACGGGTAAATAAATAGTGCTGTTTCCAGAGTGGAGATGTATAAATAATGTAACACATTTCACCACCAGTGTAAAACTCAGCTTCTGCAAATAATCTTGGTAGAAATCTGAGTTTATTTCTGTAGAACAGAATGTAGTGTAGTAGTGAACCAGAGAATAAATTGGAGAATAAAGGTAATTGGAGAATAAAGGTATATTAAAAGATATATTGCAAGATTTTAAGGCAGATCTTTGCACCAACAAATGTATTCTTATCAAATGGGCCATTTTACCAACATCGATTATTTTAATGAGAGTTTTGATATCTGAAAGGATTTTTAATTCAGACCACTGACATTACAGAACAGCTCCTGAGCTAACTGCACAGCACTATTCTAATACTGACCAAAACATCAAGTTATCTGAGATACAGACACCAAAAGGGAGACAAAAATGGCATAAGCTAGACTCAGAAGAGTGGCACAGTTGGCACTGCTGCCTCACACCATCAGGGATCCGGGTTGAATACTGCTCTGAGGTGACTGTCTATTACAATTTGGGATTTGGTTGCAAAGGAACAGGGTTTTACTGAACAAAATAACGTGAAGCAAAACTACTGTGGGCGGCATGGTGACACAATGGTTAGTACTGCTGCCTCACAGCTACAGGCACCTGGGTTTGATACCCAGCTCAGGTCACTGTCTGTGTGGAATTTACACATTCTCCCCGTGTCTTCGTGGGTTTCCCCCAGGTTCTCAGGTTTCCTCCACAGTCCAAAGATGTGTGGGTTAAGTTGTTGGCCATGCTAAATTGCCCCTTAGTGTTCCAGGCTGTGTCTGTCAGAGAGATTAGCAGGGTAAATATGTTGGGTTTCGGTGTAGCGCCTGGGTGGGATTGTTTTCAGTGCAGACTCAATGGGCCGAATGGTCTCCATCTGCACTGTAGGGTTTCTATGATTCTACAGGCCTGTGGACAAACAGGTCACAACTGGGACATTACAATAATGGACCCTCTCAGGGTCCTGCTTTACAAAGGGCTTGGTATACAAGCTCTACCTGGTGAGTTAATTACCAGGGAGCTCATATTCAATAAGCAATACAGGGAAGTCAATCAGTGATTCCCCATGCAAGTCCTGGGGATTATCACACTGTTTGTGTGAAGTCTGCACATTCTCCCCATGCCTGTGTGGGTTTCATCCAGGTGCTCCGATTTCTTCCCACAGTCCAAAGACATGCAGGTTAGGTGGATTGGCCATGCTAAAGTGCCCCTTAGTGGCAAAAGATGTGCAGGTTAGGTGGATTGGCCAGGCTAAATTGTCCCTTAGTGGCCCAAGATGTGTAGGTTGGTGGATTGACCATGCAAAATTGTCCCTTAGTGTCCAAAGATGTATATTTCAGGGAGTTCAGCCGTGGTAACTGTGCAGGGTCACGTGGATAGGGTAGAGCCTTGATGGGATGCTGTTTCGGAGAATTGGTGCGGGAATGGGCCCAATGGCCTTTTGCAGCACTGCAGGCATTCTTTGGTTCCATGGAAAGCTGTCAGAGGTAAGTTATTATGTTGCATTCAAAGTACTATTAACGCTGATAATCTTTGACTTAGCTTCATGGAATCTCTACAGTGCAGAAAGAGGCAATTTGGTCCATGGAGTCTGTACCAAACACAATCCCACCCAGGCCCCATTCCTGTAACTCCAAATATTACCCTGCTAATCCGCCTGACATTAGGGACAATTTAGAATGGCCAATCCACCTAACCTGCACATCTTTAGACTTTGGGAAGAAACCGGAGCACCTGGAGGAAACCCACGCAGACACGGGGAGACTGTGCAAACTCCATAACAGACAGTGACCCGAAGATGGAATTGAACCGGGGTCCCTAACCCTGAGAGGCAGCAATGCCAATCACTACGCCACCGTGCCACCCTTATTGCCAGCACGCTGCCCTTAGCTTCAAAACCGCTGAAACAAACTGTGTGTCGGCCTTTCAGAGGGAAGTTCACCACCTCCAACATGCTGGCGCGGACATATCCCATCATCCTGTCAAGGTTTATGGATGAGCAACTTGCAATCCCTTCCTAACAGCACTGTGGGAGTGCCTTCACCATCTCAAGAAGATGACTCACTGGGCAACTGGGGGAAGAGAAATCAATGCTGACCTTGCCAGTGATGTTATGTCCCAAGAAAGCTCTTCCTGTGATTTAAAATTTATTAAGGATAAATTGAATTCTGTGCACGTGGTAGACAATGCAGTCATGGTACCCCGATGGTGGAGGGAGCAGGTGTTTCAGGTGGTGTAAAGCTGCCTATCTGAACACTCCCTTTTTTCTTTAAGCTGTTATACAGTTCGTGCCAAATAAAACATGGGCCCTCAGCAGAACCTGCTCAGCATTCCTCCAAGGCGAAGCTTCAACTGCAGTGAAAAGGAGAATATCAGATAAGTCGAAGCCAAGATCTGTAGCACAATGACCGGCAAATGTAATTTTCCTCCATATTATGTCATGTTCTTGTGTTAAAACAAAGAACAAAGAACAGTACAGCACAGGAAACGGGCCATTCGGCCCTCCGAGCCTGTGTCGCTCATTGGTCCAACTAGACCATTCGTTTGTATCCGTCCATTCCCAGTCTGCTCATGTGACAATGCAGGTAACTCTTAAACGATGCCAGCGTGTCTGCCTCCACCACCCTACTTGGCAGTGCATTCCAGGCCCACACCACCCTCTGCATTAAAAACGTCCCTCTGATATCTGAGTTATACCTCACCCCTCTCACCTTGAGCCTGTGACCCCTCGTGATCGTCACAAATGATCACGTTGAAATGGAGTGTTATCAGAGTGTTTCAATCATCTTAACCCAGCCCTGAATTGTTTGTGGGGTGGCATGGTGGCACAGTGGTTGGCACTGCAGTCTCACAGCACCAGGGACCCAGGTTCAATTCCTGGCTTGGGTCACTGTGTATGTGGATTTTGCACATTCTCCCCGTATCTTCATGGTTTTCCTCTGGGTGCTCCGGTTTCCTACCACAGTCTAAAGATGTGCGGGTTAGGTTGACTGGCTGTGCTAAATTGCCCCCAGTGTTAGGGAGATTAGCCAAGGCAAATGAGTGGGGTTACCAGAATAGGGCCTGGGTGGGATTGTGGTCAGTGCAGACTCAATGGGCTGAATGGCCTCCTTCCAAATTGTAGGGATTCTATAATATTCTCACAGCGCCAGGAACCCGGGTTTGATTCCCAGCTTGGATAACTGGCGTGTGTAGAGTTTGCATACATCTACCCATGTCTATGGTGTTTTGTATGGCTCCTTCACTGGGGTATTCCAGTCTCGCTAGCAGGAAGGGTTGGAAACCCTACCCATTCTCTCTAAGGTTTATGAAATTGTTTCATGTCGGGTGGCACAGTGGTTATCTTTGCTGCCTCATAGCACTAGGGAGCCGGGTTCAATTCCCGACTTGGGTCACTGTCTGTATGGAGTCTGCACGTTCTCCCCGTGTCTGCGTGGGTTTCTTCTGGGTGCAGCCCAAAGATGTGCGGGTTAGGTGGATTGGCCATGCTAAATTTCCCTTTAGTGTCAGAGGGATTAGCAGGGTAAATACGTTGGTTATGTCGATAGGGTGGGATTGTGGTCAGTGCAGACTCGATGGGCCAAATGGCCTCCTTCTGCACTGTTGGGATTCGATGATTCTATGTAATCCACAGAGGAAACCTTGCCCTTCATTTAATGTCTAAAGAAATCTCAATTATTTGCTCAGCTAATGACGACCATATGCAGTTTTAATCTGTTCATTAATTAAATGAACTTTAACCACATTGTACACTCCAAGTTCTCTCAGCTACAACTAACATCGTACATCCAAATAGGTGGGCTTTTACACTCTCCAAATGATCTGAAAAGCATCCTCTTCACTACTGAGTTCAGTCTTTAAAAATAGCAGGGAATGGATTTGGACTGAGTCTCAACCTAATAAATAAATGATGGCCAGGAGGATGCTGAAGGCAGTAACACAATGCCTGCGTCCGGCTGACTTACATAAACTGCGCTGACTTCATTATCCTGCTTTATGATACTTTCTGATCTATTCCATGGTGTCACCGCTGGTAAGTCCTTATCTCTCCATTATCCTAAGTGCACATCCATTGCGTTGTGGTCTGTCCAAAGGCAACAGCTATGCTGTGGCTTTAGTGGTGTCTCATTTCTTGCAAGGATTCAAAGCAGCTGCACTTATTTTTAAGTCAAAGTCAGACTCTGTTAGTTGGTTCAAAGGACAGCTGGAGGCAGCTGCTTCACAGATAGAAGTCAATCTCACTGAATTCTGGGGCTAGATCTTCCGCCCATTGAGCAGGACTGAGTAAAAAAAAAACTGAGTTTGGCTTTATTTTTCCCTGAAGTGAAGTACATTTTACGTTTCTCCTCCAGTATTGTGCTGAGACTTGGAGCTTACGTGTGCGTGCGTGTGTGGCACCAGAGATTGTGACCAAAAATGCCTTATTGAGATGTCCGTGCAATGTCACAGAATCCACACAACCCCTACAGTGACTTGGTCCAAACACTCTGTACTGACCCTCTGAAAAAGCATTCTATCTAGGCCTGCTCCCCGCCCTATCCACAAAACCCCATGCATTGACTATAGCCAATCTACTAACCCGCACATCTTTGGACACCATAGAACATAGAACATAGAACATAGAACATTACAGCGCAGAACAAGCCCTTCGGCCCACGATGTTGCGCCGACCAGTTACAAAAACAATGACCCACTAGCCTATACCAATCCCTTTTCGTCCATAAACCTATCCAGAGATCTCTTAAACGCCCCCAAACTAGACGCATTTACAACCGCAGCAGGCAGGGCATTCCAATCCCTCACCACCCGCTGGGTAAAGAACCTACCCCTGACATCCGTCCTGTAGCTACCCCCCCTTAATTTAAAGCCATGCCCCCTCGTGCTAGCTTTCTCCATCCGAGGAAAAAGGCTATCACTATCCACCCTATCTAAACCTCTAATCATCTTATATGTTTCAATAAGATCCCCTCTTAGCCGCCTTCTTTCCAACGAAAACAACCCTAAATCCCTCAGTCTCTCCTCATAGGACCTCCCCACCATACCAGGCAACATCCTAGTAAACCTCCTCTGCACCCTCTCCAACGCCTCCACATCCTTCTTGTAATGCGGGGACCAGAACTGCACACAGTACTCCAAGTGCGGCCGCACTAGAGTAGTGTACAGTTGCAACATTACACTGCGACTCCTAAATTCAATCCCCAAGAACATAGAACATAGAACATAGAACATTACAGCGCAGAACAGGCCCTTCGGCCCACGATGTTGCGCCGACCAGTTACAAAAACAATGACCCACTAGCCTATACCAATCCCTTTTCGTCCATTTTAGCGTGGCCAATCCACTAACCCACACATCTTTGGACACCAAGGGGCAATTTAACATGCCCAATCCACCTAACCCACACATCTTTGGACACCAAGGGGCAATTTAGCATGGCCAATCCACTAACCCACACATCTTTGGACACCAAGGGGCAATTTAACATGCCCAATCCGCCTAACCCACACATCTTTGGACCCCAAGGGGCAATTTAGCATGGCCAATCCACCTAATCTACACATCTTTGGACACCAAGGGGCAATTTAGCATGGCCAATCCACCTAATCTACACATCTTTGGACACCAAGGGGCAATTTAGCATGGCCAATCCACCTAATCTACACATCTTTGGACACCAAGGGGCAATTTAGCATGGCCAATCCACTAAATCTACACAACTTTGGACACCAAGGGGCAATTTAGCATGGCCAATCCACCTAATCTACACATCTTTGGACTGTGGGAGGAGACCCAAGAATCCGGAGGAAACCCATGCAGACACGGGGAGAATGTGCAGTTGGAAAGTAATGTTGAAGAACAGCCATGATTGCCCGGATTGGCAGAGCTGGCACAAGGCATGGCTCACTCCTGTTCCTTTTTCATATGTTCTTGCAGAATAAGGGTTAGCGGATAGGGTTCAATATGTGTAGAACTTGGATCTGAGAAAGACAGATCAGAATACGCTCTGATCGGTGAGAAACCAGGGCCACAATTCTCCCATTCCGCCCGCCAAGGAATTCTAATGGGCTGGGGGTGGACTATGTGAAGATCCATTGAAGTCAGGTGGGAATGCTCGGTTTTCAGGCCAGCCCAGCCGGAGAATCCTGCCCTCAAACTGCGAAGGAATATAGGGATTTGCAGATGTTCATGTAAAAGCTAGCATACAACTTCAAAAAAAGTTAGACAAACATAATGGAATGTTGATCTTTGCCCGACGGGAGGCACAGTGGTTAGCGCTGCAGCCTCACATCACCAGGGACCCAGATTCAATTCCTGGCTTGGGTCACTCACTATCTATGCAGAGTCTGCATGTTGTTCCCAGGTCTGCATGGGTTTCCTCCGGGTCATCATAGAACCATAGAGTGCAGAAAGAGGCCCATCGAGTTTGCACCAAACACAATCCCACCCAGGCCCTACCCCCATATCGTTACATATTATACCAACTAATCCCTCTAAGCTACGCAGCCCTGGACACTAAGGGGCAATTTCTTAGCATGGCCAATCAATCTAACATCTTTGGACTGTGGGAGGAAACCGGAGCACCTGGAGGAAACCCGTGCAGACACGAGGAGAATGTGCAAACTTCACACAGACAGTGACCCGAGCCAGGAATCGAACCCAGGACCTTGGAGCTGTGAAGCAGCAGTGCTAACCACTGTGCTACCGTGCCGCCCTCCGGTTTCGTACCAGGTGCTCTGGTTTCCTCCCACAGTCCAAAGATGTGTTGGTTAGGTGCATTGGCCATGCTAAATTCTCCTTCCGTGTACCCAGATAGGCACCGGAGTGTGGTGACTCAGGGATTTTCACAGTAACTTCATTGCAGTGTGATTGTAAGCCTGCTTGTGATGACTAAATTAACTTTAAACATGAAAGTGAGGCTTTTGATGCTTGAGTTGACCAGATGCTTGGCCACATCAGACCACATCTGGAATTCTGTCCTGAGTTTGGGCCCACTAGAAAAGATATTGTGGTCTTGAGTTACAGATAGCCTGTAGGAGAATGATATCAGGCTGAAGGGCCCAATAATTGTTGTCTAGTAGGATGAAGATTATTCCATTCAAAACCTTTAAAATAATCCAAGGATTTAGTCAAGCACGTACTACTCTCTCTCATATAATGCTCAACAGTGGTTCAGAACATCTGTTGTTCAAGGGGAAATCGTACTTCGGAGGTACCCAAAAGATATGTACCCAACCTTCGGAGGTACCCAACAAAATCCTTATGCAAAGACTGCATGGAAATTACCTATCAGGAGTTTAAGATTCCCATAGATAATTGCTCTCTATCTGAAACCATCCGATATTCCAATTTCACTCGGAAATTTTGGATGATCCCAACTCTTTCGCAAGAATAATTATTCAAGAAAGGTGAGAAGGATTAAAACCGCTTCTAACTCCAGGGAAACTATACTGCTGATCCAATCCCCTATCCCACACACCCACTGCCCCACCCCACTGTAGGAGCAGAATTAATCCCATCAAGTCTGCTCCACCATTCAATCATAGCTGATATTTTTCTCATCCCCATTCTCCTGCCTTTTCCCCATAACCCCTGACCACCTTATTAATCGAGAACTTATCTATCTCTGTCTTAAAGACACTCAATGACCTGACCTCCTTCTACGGCATAGTGTTCCACAGGTTTACCACTTTCTGGTTGAAGAAATTCTTCCTCATCTCTGTTTTAAAGGATTGTCCCTTTATACTGAGGTTGCACCCTCTAATTCTAGTTTTTCTTACTCGTGGAAACATCCTCTCCATGTCCACTCTATCCAGGGCTCGCAGTATCCTATAAGTTTCAATAAGATGCCCCCTCATCCTTCTAAACTCCAACGAGTACAGACCCAGAGCCCTCAGCCGTTCCTTGTGTGCCATGAAACCTTCTGAATTTAATCTTTCCTGCACTATCACAGATCTTCCTCAATCATTTCCAATTAACCTGAACAAAAGTTTATGCGATAATCAGAAATTCCCTTGAAAGTTAACTGACATCTTTTAGCTCTTTGGACACTCATGACCTTGGATAATATAGTGGCAAGATTCAACTCTGTCTAATTGTTCAATTACAGAGCTCAATGAACATCAGAGAGCAAGTCCCTTGTCAAAATCATTATAATTTGTTCTTCAATCTCCTTGAAGACATCTGACCCATTCTCAGTGAACAGTCAACAACATTTCTGAAGTACTGCATATAAATTCCTAAACATTAAGGCCGAAATTCTCCGATCTTGCAGGCCCCATCGAGTTTTGAAAATCTGACACTAAATTAGCAAAGGCCGTCCTTCGACACACAGACAATGGCAATCTTGTGAGCTCTGAGGGATGGGTTTCCCCCTTTCTGTGCTCAGATTGCATCTGGCATGACGGCAAAGGGAACAGGTACACAGCAGCGTAGTATCATTCAAGCAGGGTACAGAGCCAATCACACTGAAGTATTCTCACTGGCTGAAAACCAGGAAGTAAAATGCACTAATGTTTTTGCACTTTTAATTAGAATTTTACACAAGGCAAAATAAATGATTGGGACATGTATATGGGATTAAGCTGAAAATCTTGTAAAAGATTTTTTTATCATAGTGCGGAAATATAAAATTCATTTTCAAGATAAGTGGCTGACAATAATGCATTTAGTACATCTTCATAAGCTTAGTTTGAACTTTGAAGTTTGTTTATTAGAGTCACAACTATGCTTACATTAACATTGCAATGAAGTTACTGTGAAAACCCCCTCCTCACCACACTCCAGTGCCTGTTTGGGTACACTGAGGGAGAATTTAGCACGGTCAGCACACCTAACCAGCACATCTTTCCACCTGTAGGAGGAAACCGGAGCACCTGGAGGGAACACACGTAGACACGGGGAGCAGACTCCGCATAGACAATAACCCAAGCGGGAATCAAATCCAGTCCCCTGGCACTGTGAGGCAGTAGTGCCACCATGCCTCACCGAGTTATACCTAATTCAACAAAGCGTAACGCTATTAATCAAGGGAAGCAAGGGTTAGTGGGAAAGGGCAAGGGAAATAAGGGTTAGTGGGAAAGGGCAAGGGAAATGGATGTGAAGAATGTCAGATCAGCCATGATCCTCTTGAATGGTGGACATAAGAACATAAGAACATAAGAAATAGGAGCAGGAGTAGGCCATCCAGCCCTTCGAGCCTGCCCCGCCATTCAATAAGATCATGGCTGATCTGTTGTGGCTCAGTTCCACTTTCCCGCCCTCTCCCCATAACCCTTAATCCCCTCTCTTATCAAGAACCCATCAACCCGCTTCTTAAAAATATTTAGCGAGGCAGCCTCCACCACTTCAACGGGCAGAGAATTCCAGAGATTCACCACCCTTTGAGTGAAGAAGTTCCTCCTCAACTCCGTTCTAAACCGCCTCCCCTTTATCTTGAGGCTGTGCCCCCTAGTCCTACTGTCTTTTTTGAGCGGGAAGAGTCTCTCCACCTCTATCCTATCCATCCCATTCATCATCTTATACGTCTCAATGAGATCTCCCCTCATTCTTCTAAACTCTAACGAGTACAAGCCTAGTTTATTCAGCCTCTCCTCATAGCTCAATCCCCTCAACTCCGGTATCAGCCTAGTAAACCTCCTCTGCACTCCCTCCAGGGCCAAAATATCCTTGCGCAGGTGCGGCGCCCAAAACTGCACACAGTACTCCAGCTGCGGCCTATTCCTGTTCCTAATTCCTATGGTTTTATGGTCTTATTAAGGGACATTACAGCAAGATTAAGAGTGCAAAAAGGCAAATTCTTGTCACTTTGCTGATTTCTACCCAACTGCAATTTCGCTGGGGAGCTTTAACCTTCCCCTACGTGGAGGTATAGAATCACTGCCAGCAACATCTGGATTTCTGCATTTAGTTGCACACATGTAAACTCCACAAGGTTTTGGCAGTTTGAGACTAATAATGAGTCAAGGCTGACAGTTTCACCATCATTGTTCCCATAAAATCAGAGGCAATTAACTCGGTATTAAACCTTTAATGAGTAATCCATCCATTCGGAACTATCGTTGTTGTTCAGCATTCGCGTGTTCTTGTAGTTCAAAATAAATTGGAGAAAATTTAAGCAACTCACAGATTACACAAGAGTCAAATTTCAACAAGTGATTTCAATTGGAATTAGTCACACAATTCGGGTAGGTGGCATCACAACGGTACAGCTCCAGTTGACACAATACTGGCATCATGGAGTGTGGTAATGTTGTGTTTTTATTACTGGAATAGAAATCCAGAGATGGACTAACATTGTTCAAACCTCACTCAACTCATAGGATCCCTACAAGGAGAGATGGAGGCCATTCTGCCCATTGAGTCTGCATGGACTCTCCAACAGGCCATCCCACCCAAGACCTGTCACCCCAACTCCATGTATTTACCCCGCTGATCCCCCTAACCTACACATCTTGGGGCACTAAGGGAAAATTTAGCATGACTAATCCATCTAGCCTACACATCTTGGGGAACTAAGGGGCAATTTAGCACGGTCAATCCACCTAACCCACACATCTTTGGACTGTGGGAGGAAACCAGAACACCCAGACGAAACCCAAGCATAATGGGGAGAAGGTGCAAACTCCACACAGGCAGTCACCCAAGGTCAGAATCGAACTCGGGTGCTGTGAGGCAGCAGTGCTAACCACTGTGCCACCGTAGCTACTAAGGCAGGTTGAGAATTGGAACTCGGTTTCAAAAGGTCTAGAAATAAAATGCTGGTGTCCATGGAAACGAAGCTGTCAGATTGGCGTAAAAATTCAACTAGTTCATTAATGAACTGTGGGTGGGGAAACCTTATCCATTCCAGCCAACATGTAACTCTAATGCCACATCAACATGCTTCACTAATAGCTGCTCTCCAAGGCAAGCAGGCAAGCATCTGCCTACCTTGGAGAGCAAATTGGTACATGTGGTGGTTCAATAAAAAGTCCCCACCACCATCTTCTCAACTAGGATAGGAATCCCAGGGTAGAAATGTCAATTACTAGGGGACAGAGGTTTAAGATAAAAGGGGGGACGTTTAAAGGAGATGTGAGGGCCATTTTATTTACACAGAGAGTGATAAGTGCCTGGAAGGCGCTGCCGGAGGAGATGGCAGAAGCAGTTACTCCAACAACGTTTAAGAGGCATCTTGACAGATATACCAATAGGCCGGGAATAGAGGGGTACAGTCTGTATAGAGGCAAAAGGAACCCTTAAAGGTAATAAGGATTATGGTGAGCGGGCGGGTAAGTGGAGCTGAGTCCACAAAAAGATCAGCGATGATCTTATTGAATGGCGGAGCAGGCTCGAGAGGCCAGATGGCCTATTCCTGCTCCTAGTTCTTATGTTCTTAAAAGGTCTTTGGTTTAAAAGGCTCCATGTGTCGGTGCAGGCTTGGTGGGCCGAAGGGCCTGTTCCTGTGCTGTACAATTTCTTGTTCTTTGTTAGGAATGGTGCGTCGATGCCAAACTTGCCACACCCTGAGAACATTTATTATAAAAAACATACTGACCATGCACAATCCAATCAACCGGTCACTATTTCCTTAATGAAGAAAGTTATAAATCTATATTTGATTTGGTTTGATTTATCATTGTCACATATATTAGTATACAGTGAAAATTATTGTTTCTTGCAGACAAAGAAAACTGTTTATAGAGAAGGAAAGGAGAGGGTGTAGAATTTAATGTTACGTAGCTAAGGTGTAGAGAAAGATCAACCGAGTATACGGTAGATCCATTCAAAAGTCTGATGGCAACAGGGAAGAAGCTGTCCTTGATCAGCTTGGTACCTGATCTCAGGCTTCTGTATCTTTTTCCCGATGGAAGAAGGTGGAAGAGAGAATGTCCGGGGTGCGTGGGGTCCTTGATTATTCTGGTTGCTTTTCCGAGGCAGCGGAAAGTGTAGACAGAGTCAAAGGATGGGAGGCTGGTTTGCGTGATGGACTGTATGGACTATATTTGAACCATCAACAAATAGCAATTCATTTCGGATGATACAGTTTTGCGCTAGTTTACTTTGGCTGGACGTAGGGTAGTTTTCATTGAAATTAATGCTTGTGCTAAGTGGACTGCATTCATTTTCATGGCTATCTGTTAAAGGGGAACTGTACTATCACCGTACAGCCCGTATTGATCAACTGTCAAGATTTAATAGCCTGCTTTTAATACTCAACTTACTTAAACTCCTCTCGGAATTAATGATTTTTTTTCTTTTTGGAAATGTAATGAATGGAGATGGCAATCTCAGCCCTTTCAACAAGCTGATTGAATCCTTAATAGAAAATGCATGAAACTTTTCTGGCATAAAACCTAATTCACTGAAAGTAGAATGCAATCCCATTTTCCAAATGAAGGGCACATTGCTTACAGTTATACTATGGGCTGTTCATCATTTAGACAGTCCCAGGAATGCACCTTTTTCAATCACCCCTTCTACCATCCATGTATTTTGGAGCATGTTTATTCATTATTCTTACTAGCCTGTCATTTTTGTTTTCTGACATTGTGTTACTTTGAGTAGCTTACTCCAATTCTACTTAGTAAGATAAATAATGGTATGTGCAAGAGGGAGAGGGAGAGATGGGTCTGGCTTTTCATTGCCTTTGATCAATAGGTGAAATCAATGTTGCTTCGGAGCAAGATGAGCGTGTTGTGGCAACAAAGACATCAATATGTTACCTAAATATCTGATGTCTGTGGCTGTAGATTGCTCATGACACACTGCTCGCCCAACTTGAAACATTAACAATCTTTCTTCGCGTAGATGTTACTGGTTATCACGTTCGCCTCTCGCACAAATGTTCACTGGTATGAAAGCGAGCAGAAACATCCGATATTTCTAGGGTGGCACGCTGGCACAGTGGTTAGCACTGCTGCCTCACAGTGCCAGGGACCCGGGTTCAAATCCCGACTTGGGTCACTGTCTGCGCACGTTCTCTATGTGGGTTTCCTCCCACAGTCCAAAAGATGTGCAGGTTGCCCGTGCTAAATTCCCCCTCGGTGTAAATAAACAGATGTTGGCGTGTGGCAATGAGGGGATTTTTACAGTAACTTCATTGCGGTGCTAATGTAAGCCTACTTGTGACACAATAATAAAATGTTGCCTGACCTGTTAAGTGATTCTAGCAGCTTCTGTCTGGATTTCTCATTGAATCCCTTCAGTACAGAAGGAGGCCACTTGGCCCATCGAGTCTGCACCTACAACAATCCCACCCAGGACACTATTCCCGTAACCCCACATATTTACTCTGCTAATTCCCTTGACTTGATGGTTAAAGTATCATGGCCAATCAAGCTAACCCGCACACCTTTGAACTGTGGAAGAAATCACAGCATCCCGAGGAAACCCATGCAGGAACGGGGAGAATGTGCAAATTCCACACAGACAGTGACCCGAGGCCGGAATCGAACCCAGGTCCCTGGTGTAGTGAGGCAGCAGTGCTAATCATGGTGCCACCGTGCTGCCCTGCTCCTTAGTTTAGTTCCGTGCACTTTTCGATAATTGTGGATTATCTTCAGGACTGCTTGTCAACTCAGAACAGTTCACCCTTTTTCAGAGTGAAAAGATAAAACCGACTTAAAAATATTTCTTACATATCCTCTCCAAGACAATGCAACAGTCAAAACATTCAAGGTTCAGCGTGAAATATATTAAGGTTAGAGAAATTTATCACCTTTATGGAGTGAAGGCTAGCTTCAAAAATAGAATCCCTGCAGTGCAGATGGAGACCATTTGGCCCATCGGGTCTCCACCGACTCCCCAACAGAGTAACTTATCTGATAGACGTCATGGTGGCACAGTGGTTAGCACTGCTGCCTCACAGTTCCAGGGACCCGGGTTCGATTCCCAGATTGGGTCACTGCTTGTGTAGATTTTACACATTCTCCCCCGTGTGTGCATGTGTTTGTCTGGGCGCTCCAATTTCCTCCCACAATCCGAAAGATGTGTCGGTTAGGTGCATTGGCCATGCTAAATTCTCCCTCAATGTACTTGGGAGATTGATGTACATTGAGGAGAATTTAGCATGGCCAGAGTGTGGCAACTAGGGGATTTTCACAGTAACTTCATTACAGTGTTAATGTAAGACTACTTGTGACACTAATAAATAAACTTTAGATTACGTAGATTTGCCATGATAAATTGCCCCTTACTTTTTGGAGGATCTGACAAAGATGATTAATGAGGATAGGGCAGTGGATATTGTCTAAATGGACTTCAATAAGGCCTCTTACAAGGTACCTCATGGTAGACTGGTGCAGTCTGGAAAGTTGCATGGGATCAGAGGTGAGCTGGAAAGGTGGATGCAGAACTGGCTCGGTCACAGGAGACAGAGGGTAGCAGTGGAAGGATGCATTTCTGAATGGAGGGCTTTGACAAGTGGCATTCTTCAGGGATCAGTGCTGGGACCTTTGCTGTTTGTAATATATATAAAATGAGTTGAAGGAAAATGTAACTGGTTTGATTAGTAAGTTTGCAGATGACACAAAGGTTGGTGGATTTGCGGATAGAAATAAGGGCCATCAGAGGATACAACAAGATATAGATCAGTTGGAGACTTGGGCAGAGAGATGGCAGATGGAGTTTAATCAGGACAAATGTGAGGTAATGCATTTTGGAAAGTCTAATACAGATAGGAAATATATAGTAAATGGTAGAACCCTTAAGAGTATTGATAGGCAGAGGGATCTGAGTGTACAGGTACACAGATCACTGAAAGTGGCAACGCAGGTGGAGAAGGTAGCCAAGAAGGCATACGGCATGCTTGCTGTCATCGGCCAGGGCATTGAGTTTAAAAATTGACAAGTCATGTTGCAGCTTTTAGAACATTAGTTAAGTCACACTTGGAATATAGTGTTCAATTCTGATCCCCACACTACCAGAAGGATGTGGAGACTTTGGAGAGGATACAGAAAAGATTCACCAGGATGTTGCCTGGTATGGAGGGCATAAGCTATTAAGAGAGGTTGGAGAAACTTGGTTTGTTCTCACTGGAACAACAGAGGTTGAGGAGGCGACCTGATAGAAGTGTGCAAGATTATGAGAGGTATGGACAGAGTGGATAGTCAGAAGCTTTTTCCCAGAGTGGAAGAGTCAATTACTTAAGGGCATAGGTTTAAGGTGCAAGTGGCAAGGTTTAAAGGGGTTGGACAAGGCAGGTTATTTTACACACAGGGTGGTGGGTGCCTGGAATGTGGGGTGGGAGTGGAAGCTGATATGATAGTGACTTTTAAGGGGCATCTTGACAAATACATGATTAAGATGGGAATAGAGGGATATGGTCCCTGGAAAAATAGGGAGCTATAGTTCAGTCGGGCAGCATGGTCAGTGCAGGCTTGGAGGGCCGAGGGGCACATTTCTGTGCTGTAATTGTCTTTGCTCTTTGTTCTTAGTTTTGTTTCCAAAGGTGTGCAGATTAGTTTGATTAGCCATGGTAAATTTCACCTTAGCATCAGAGGTATTAGCAGGGTAAATACTTGGGGTTACGGGGATAGGGTCTAGATGGGATTGTTATCAGTGTGAAGGAGAAAATGGCCTCATTTTCCACTGTCAAGATTCTATTCTATATACTTTTCACTCTTCAAATTTTAAAAGTTATCCCGGGAGTTCTGCACTTTTGAGTTTAGTAGCCATCTCTCCACGTTTCCATAACGCTAACAAGACAGATTGTGATAGGCTGAGACAGATTTCAAATGGAGATTGGATTTAACACCAGCGATGGTCAGAATAATGGACATTGGGTTCATCACACACCCTCCACACCTACTTTCAGAGCCTATCACCTTAGCCCCTTGTGCTTATGTGACCCAAACTGCTGCTGGACATTCTTCTGTCTTTATCGACCTACACTTGCACTTCATGGGAATCAAGCACTTTAACCCGAGCTCCCACAACTCATTCACATTCTTCATTGACTTTTAATTGAGTGAACTTTGGTTTCTTGGTAGCTGAAATGTGTTTCTTCTCACTTATCTGCATCAAATTGCATTTGGCACCTTTCTGTTAGCCAAAGTCCTCCAGATATAATATCTCCTTGGGTTCACCATCATTTTTTATCTCATTAAATGTCTGCCTTGAGATATTTTCCTCTGCTGAAGCTGCAAATGGATGAGAATTACTCTTCCTGTTGTATTTTCTTCTGCTGTCACCCTCATTCTTTGCCAGAATTTTGACTTGTATTGTTACAAGTCAGGTTCGGATACTTCAAGGTGTTCTATAAAGGTCGCCTGACCTATAATGTGAATTTGGCAAGGATTTCACACTGGGTGTGATTCAACTGACCCACAGGGAGCTTTTACCAAAAACAAAGTTTAATTAAGAATATTGTTGACATGTATAGTAAGACAATTAGCAAGAACTTTTAACAATTACTGAGAAGGAACACAATAACCACGATAATATATAACTCTTAAGGAACTATCTCTAATGTGTTCCAATCAAAGCGAACATCCAATACACAAAATTCACCAAATCAGCTTAGGTTAATGCCCATTTGTTACAGGAATCCAGCCTCCTGGGTTGAGTGCTGAAAATCCCTTGTGGAGAAACTCAGTAGAGGTTGTAATCGAACCTGTTTCCCAAAACACAGCTTCTTTAAGGCAGGATAGTAACATGTCTATCCTTCAGCTAACTAATAATAGTTTCAGAATCAAACAAAGAGAAGAACAGGGAGAGAGAAAGAGAGAGACTGCTTCTTAGCTTGCTGCTAAACTGCTTCAAACACACTCCCCAAAACAAAACTGAAAGCCCAAAGAGAAAACCCTATCACCTGACAGCCACAAACTAAACTGAAAGCCCCATCGCCTGACTGCCATTGTTTAGTTCCACCCCCAGTGACATCGCTGAAGCTGTAAGCTGCCTGCTTTTTAAAAAAAAACCTTCTTAAAGGTACACTCACATGACAGTATGCTGTCAGATGATCTTAAACATTTGTGCTTAATATATTTTAAACTCTGCATTGCTTATGGTGATATTTGAACACACAAACTAGGAGCAGGAGTTGGCCCTCAAGCCTGCTCCATTATTCAATAAAATCGTGGCTGATCTAACTGTGTTGGAGGTTGTGGGTTTGAACAGAAGGAAATAAATGGTAGTTGGCTCGCGGAGATCCAAAATAGCAACAACAGATTTATTGAAGATTTGTCCTCTACACTTCATGGAATACAAAACTGAAAGTACAACTACAGCCTGTGGCAATACCCTAATGACATCAACAAATCATGTGATCAGCTCTTAAAGCAACCCACAACCCTTTTAACCATATAACAAGCCTCAACTCCACATTCCCACCTAACCCGAATAGCAATTGACTCTTTTGTGAGTTAAGAATCTAGTATCTCTGCCTTAAAGATATTCAGTAACCTTGGTTCCATGCATAGTCATCACCATTTGCCTTGTGTAGACATCTGGCTTGAATAATTATGAATGTTTTAAGTTGAGGAGGGGTTGATACTTTGAATCTGTCGGAAAAACCTATCTAGTTCACTGATGTCCTTTAGGGAAGGAAATCTGCCGTCCTTACCTGGTCTGGCCTACATGTGACTCCAGAACCTCAGCGATGTGGTTGACTCTCAACTGCTCTCGAGCAACTAGGGATGGGTAATAAATGATGGCCAGCCAGCGATGCCCATGTCCCACCAATGAATAACAAAAAAATCATCCCTCAGTCTTTGCTACTTGAAGGGAAACAACCTCACCTGGCAAATCTCCTCTGCAACCTTTGCAGTGTGATCACATCCCTCCTACAATGATTCCAGAACTGCACACAGTACTTCAGCTGTGGTCTGACCAATCTGTAATGTAGTTGCAGGATAACCTCCATATTTTTCTTCCTTTGCAAACTCCGATCAAAAGAACTCATTAAATATTCTAGCCTTGTGCCTCTAAGCCATTAGCAACTCCTGTGTTCCTAACAAGACTCACTCCAGTGCTTCCTATTCACTTATTGTGCTAATGGAAGATCTTTTGGTTCACTTTCATGTTGACTGCCTTCTATTCTCATTCTCTCTCTCTCTTTGCCAGTCTTAGTTTCCTCTTCACCTCCTCTCTCAATCTACTGGATTTGACCTGGTTCACACCTGAAGAATTCACTTCCTTCTTCATAATCTCGATCTGCTTTGATAATAAGTACAACGATATTATTAAGATAACCATTTGCGGCAAAAAGCAAAATATAACCTCCACATCAACTATTCTGGTGCTGACATGGATTTGAGCACCAGTTTCATCAATCAAAATTTGACAGCACATGGTCCATTGTCAAGTACAATTATTGTATTTAATTGCTAATGGAGCGGGGAATACTTTGAATCATAGAATCACTACAGTGCAGAAGAGGCCATTCGGCCCCTTCAAGTCTGCACTGACTTGTGATAGTGTACAAATGAAGCAATGGCCTGATGGGAAAAATGGTCAAGTATTTAGTATGAAATAAGGACAGCTGACCAAGCCATTTCAAAACGCCAGACCCTTTTAGAGCTGACCGACTCTGAACAAAGAAATGACTACGACCAGTGAAGGCCAAATGCTTGGCCTCAATTTGTTTTGATAAGGTTGACATCGCACAGTCTGGCTGAGACATGATTAACACCAGGGAAGCCCGTCTTTACACGGTTGACTCCATATACCGTGAGACAATATACGAGACATTAGATAAGGTCGGGGATGAGGGAGTCACAGAATTTGTTTTGTTCAATGTACCACTGCTTGTAACATCATGTAAGCTGATAAGAAAATGTATAATTATTGAATTGACCCTTGTAGTGGGCGCAGTCTTGGGATAGAACCAGCAGTTAGTGCGGACTGCTCTCTGTGTCCAAGATCCAGCCATATACTGCATGCAGTTTTGTGATAATAAAAACTAGTTGATTTTCAGAAAAGCAAACGTTAAGTTTAATTATCACAACTCAGGAAACAAGAAATTCTCCAGTACAACAGACTCTCTGACACAGCATCTTACCCAGGCCCACACCCCCCTCTCCCCCATCCTATCTCTGTAACCCCACACATTTCGCATGACTAATCCATATAACCTACACATCTTGGGACACAAAGGGGCAATTGAGAATGGCCAATCCACCTAACCTGCACATCTGGGGGGCAGCACGGTGGCACAGAGGTTAGCATTGCTGCCTCACAGCGTCCCAGGTTCAATCCCGGTCTTGGATCACTGTCCGTGTGGAGTTTGCAGTGTTCTCCTTGTGTCTGTGTGGGTTTCCTCCAGGTGCTCCAGGTTCCTCTCACAAGTCCAAAGATGTGCGGGTTAGGTTGATTGGTCACGCAATATTTACACTAGTATCAGAGAGATTAGCAGGGTAAATGTGTGGGTTTATGGGAATAGGGCCTAGGTGGGATTGCGTTCAGTACAGCCTCAATGGGCCAAATGACCTTCATTTGTACTGTAGAGATTCTGTGATCTTTGGACACTAAGGGACAACTGAGCATGGCCAATCTACATAACCTGCACACCTTTCAGACTGTGGGAGGAGACCAGAGCACCCGGAGGAAACCCACGGAGAATGTGCAATCTCCACCCAGACAGTTGTCCAAAGGTAGAATTGAACCCGGATCCCTGGCGTTGTGAGGAGGCAGTGCTAACCTCTGTGCCACTGCGCCACCCTTTGTGCCACCCTGCTGCCCTTTGCCATTTCAGAGACAAATTTCATTACCTTCCTTACCAGTAATGCAATGAGTGCGGATTGGGTAAATAATGGGTTGTCATTTGGTTTAACCAGGTTCTATTCGTTTCTCACTGATTTTTCCAGATCCAAATTGAAATACACCTTGCCTCCAAATTTTGCCAGCCTTCAGATTTTCCTTTCTCCTGCGCTTTGATGCTGAATAATAACAAATTAATATCCCTGGGGGAGAAAAAGGGGGAGAATTCTCCAATCCCACCACCGCTGCCAGCGAGAATGGAGCATTTGGAGCTCAGCCAAAACTTTATTCATTGCAGCGGGACTGGAGAACACTAGCCGTAGGCGAGGTCAGAGAATCCCAGCCATGTTTCAGGAATAATCAGCCGGATGCGATGCCAAAGCCCAACATATTCCTTACTGAATATAAATCACTTCGAAACTTTGGTTTAAATTGAGTTTTCATAAGTTTATAAGATATAGGAGCAGAATTAGGCCATTTGGCCCATTGAGTCTGCTCCACCATGACGGATGTGCTGGGGCAGGTTACAGAGATTGAGAGGGGGGAAGAATATTGGCTGTAAAACACTTTGGGATGGCCTGGGGTTGTGAAAGGTGCCATACAAATGTAAATCTTTTCTTTCTAACTCACTCTATTCATCAGGAGTAAACTAGGAGCCATATGTAAGTATTAGGTTTGATAAATTAGCAGGTTATAGCTACAAATTTTATGCAGTGCACCTATATCCTCTTTCTGTTCCTGAAAGAATTATTGGAACACTCAGTTCCGGATCATACCTTTTAGCACATTATTTTTTATTATGACAAACCGATAAAAGTAAAGGTCAATAATTTGTGTAGGTCATTTAGACAAATTTTCGCCTTCGCAGAGTGTACTCTCAAGCCAGTTTGAGCAAGAGAGATTGAATAGTTTAGGCCTGTGCTCTCTGCAATTTAGAAGATCCTAAACCACTCCATTTTACCACCTCTATTTCCCCCTTTAAAGTACTGCTTAAAACCCACTCACTTGGGGTTACCAGGCCTTTTTTTTTCATTCATTCGTGGGACATGGGCTGGCCAGCATTTATTGCCCATCCCTAGTTGCCCAGGGGCAGTTGAGAGTCAACCACATTGCTGTGACTCTGAAGTCACATGTAGGCCAGACTGAGTACAGAAGGCAGATTTCCTTCCCTAAAGGATATCAGTGAACCAGACGGGTTTTCCCGACAATTGACAATGGTTTCATGGTCATCTGTAGATTCTCAATGCCAGATTTTTAAAATTCCTAGTGGCCAGAATTCTCTGATGTCGTATGCCTCCCCCCCAACCCCAGCTCCCAACCCCGCCACCCCCACCCCCCCCCCCCCCCCCCAACCCTCTCAGCGAAAACTGAGATATTTGGGACTCAACCAAATCTCCATTCACTGCAGCGGGACTGGAGAACCCCAGTTGCGGGCGAGGTTGGAGAATTCCAGCCAGTTTCTCGCTCTGTGGCTCAGGTGCAACTTTATCCGATAACGCTCCGGTGAAGCACCTTAGGGTGTTACACAAATGCAAGTCATTGTTAAAATGCTGATAGCCAGAACCATTGGTGAGTATTTCCAAGACAAACGGTACAGTTGGAATCTGATTGTCAGCAGATCTACGAGAGGAGAGGCCAGCCTAGTTACCTCATGGGTGAATCAGTTACCATGCGGAGAGTTCTGAATGTCGCCTCTGTCACCCATGGAAAAATAGTCTGACAAAAGGCTTAAAAAGGTGAGAGAACTTCAAGTTTCACCCCCATTTCCCTTTTTAATAGATATTTGGCAGTGCAGAATTTGAGTCCCACTGAAAAAACTCACATGTCGAAGTTTTTCAACTTGCACCCATCAGGACTTTTGCAAGAATATAAAATATAAAAGGGACAACAATCTATGCTTCATGAGAAGAAAGCGGTTAGCAAGTGGACTCTGATTTAGAGGCATTGCCATAGAGAATGCTGATAATTGACAGTTAACTGCCAAGCTTTATTTAAAATTCAAACTTTACACTTTGACACTTTTTAAATCGAGTGGGCAGCCTCCATCTTTATGCAACATAAGACCTTAAATCTGAGGAGCAGAAGTAGCCCATTCAGCCCATCTAATCTGCTCTGCCACTCAATGAGATTACAACTGATCTGATATAATAGTCCTCAACTCCACTTTCCCACCTTATCCCCATGTTTTAAAACAGTCTCCAGTTCTTCCATTTGAATCCAATGTTGGGATTTCCCTCATTAACTCGTCCTGAATTATACTTGAATTGCACCTTCAAATCTGCCTAAAACTGACTTTCCAGATACATCAGATATCCACTGTGACCTGCAGAATTCTTTTTAGATCTTTACATTCAGGTGCTGGGGTTAACTATGACCCTGAGAGAAACTGACAACGGGTAAGACAGGCCACTAGCAAGAGGACATTAGCCATCAGGGAGATAATTTCAACCAATAGTCTATTGATCTCCTAAGGAATCAGGCAGACTTGATAACTATTGATGATGACTTTAATGGACCAGTCTCTAATGTGAGTGAGAGTGAATTCATATTTGTTCCTGCAGCAACTCATCAAAGGGAGAACCTGCAATAGTTTCCAGGCTCTTTGTATCACACTCGGTGCGACACACCTCACACTTTATCCTAGGGGCAGCACGGTGGCACAGTGGTTATCACTGCTGCCTCACAGCACCAGGGACCTGTGTTCGATTCCCGGCTTGGGTCGCTGTCTGGGTGAGCTTGCACATTCTTCCCATGTCTGCTTGGGTTTCCTCCGGGTGCTCCGGTTTCTTCCCACATTCGGAAAGACGTGCCGATTAGGTGCATTGATCCGAACAGGTGCCAGACTGTAGCAACTAGAGGAATTTCATAGTAACTTCATTGCAGTGTTAATGTAAGCCATGCTTGTGACTAATAAATAAACTTTACTTTTTAACTCCTATGTAGGGTGCATTCTGCAGAATGGGCACATGGTGGCAATGGATGACATGGTGGCACAGTGGATAGTTCTGCTGCCACCCAGCGCCAGGGACCCAGGTTCTCTTCCAAATTTGGGTGACTGTCTGTGTGGGGTTTGCACATTCTCCCCATGTCTGCATGGGTTTCCTCCAAGTACCCTGGTTTCCTCCCACAGTCCAAAGACATGAAGGTTAGGTGCATTGGCCATACTAGATTTCCCCTGAGTGTCCCAAGATATGTAGGTTAGGGGGATTAGCGATGCTAATTTGCCCCTTAGCTTTGGAAGATGTGGAAGTTAGGTGGATTGACCATGCTAAATTGCCCCTTAGTGTCCCAAGATGTGTAGGTTAGTGGGATTAGCCATCGTCAATTGCCCCTTAATGCCCAAATATGTGTAGGTTAGAGGGATTGGCCGTGGTAAAATGCCTCTTAGTACCCAAATATGTGTAGATTAGGGGGATTGACCATGCTAAATTATCCCTTAGTGTCTAATGATGATGTGTAGGTTAGATAGATTAGCCTTGGTAATTACGCAGGGTTGTGGAGCTACAGTGAGGGACAAGATCAGATATTGTTTGGAGAGTCAGTGCAGACTTGATGGGCTGAATGGCCTCCTTCTGCACAGTAGGGATTCTGTGCAGGCGGATGAGTGCATCTAAAGGACAAGGACAGAAGAAACTCACAGTAAGAAAATAAAATGCAGTGATGCTTAACATTGGACTGTTACTTCAGTAAGGGCCAGCCTCGAATCTATTACAAGCGTCGCATAATGAAGTGTACAGAAAACACATCAAAATAGTCAAGTATTTAATCGCAAAAACAATCATTGAAGCCAAAAAATTCTCAGTGTTGAGGCAGGACTCCCATCTCCTGCGATCCATTCCCATTGTCTCTCTGTGTTGAAGTCCACCCACTCAACTAATGAGATGTCGCGGAGATCATTACTTTTTGTACTTGCCTTTTTACTTCCAGCTAATTACTTAAGTATTTCACAAGGATGGTTTTCCACAGCGCACTGGGAATCTCCAAAAAAAGAAAAATCCCCGAGAAAGTAAAAATAACGAGCGATATTGAATCTTTACCGTAATCCGGGGAAAGAATTTTTGGCTTTTAGTGCGGGAATCACAAAGAGGATTGTGTGGGTCTAGATGGCCGCAGACTGCTGACTGGGGCTTTAAAGAAACTCTTTATAAGAGTGTTTGATGCCAGGGGGCAAAAGGGCTCCTTTGTTCTCAACTACTGAGGAAATCGAAAACTCCTTGTCATTCCTCCTGCAGCAATCACTGATGGAGAAATCCTTCCTCATTTGACTCTGCTAAAATATAATTGCTGTAGACAGCACGCAGGCAACTTTCCACAGAATCCCTACAGTGCAGAAGGTGGCCATTCGTTGATTTGATTTATTATTATCACACGAGGTTAGCACTGCTGCCTCACAGAACCAGGGACCCAGGTTTTGATTCCCGGCTGTCTGTGGGGAGACTGCACCTCCTCCCCGTGTCTGCGTGGGTTCCCTCCGGGTGCTCCAGTTTTCTCCCACCGTCCAAAGATGTGCAGGCTAGGTGGATTGGCCATGCCAAATTGTCCCTTAATGTCAGGGGGGACTAGCTAGCGTAAATGCATGAGGCTATGGGGATAGGGCCTGGGTGGGATTGTGGTCAGTAAAGATTCGATGGACCGAATGGCCTCCTTCTGCAATGTAGGATTCTATATAACAGTGAAAAGTAGTTTCTTGCGCACTAAGCAAAGCATACCATTCATAGAGTACATAGGAGAGAAGGAAAGGAGAGGGTGCAGAATGTAGTGTTGCAGAATTAGAGAAAGACCAACTAAATATAAGATGGGTCCATTCAAAAGTTTGATTTCAGCAGGGAAGAAGCTATTCTTGAGTCGGTTGGTGCATGTTTTCAGACTTTGGTATCTTTTTCCCTGAGAAAGGTGGGAGAGAGGATGTCCTGGATGTGTAGAGTCCTTAATTTGTTTTTCCGAGGCAGCGGGAAGCGTAGACAGAGTCAATGGATGGGGGGGTTGGTTTGCGTGATGGATTGGGCTTCATTCACGACTCTTTGTAGTTTCTTGCAGTCTTGGGCAGAGCAGGAGCCCATACCAAGCTGTGATGTAACTGGAAAGGATGCTTTCTATGGTTCATTCGGCCCATCAAGTCTGACCCACTCCCTAATAGAACACCTTGCCCAGGCGCAATCCCTCACACTATCCCCCATAACACCATGGATTTACCACGGTTAATCTGCCTAACCTACACATCTTTTAACTTCTGTCGTTGTGCAAAGGATGGACAGTCACCCATCTGCTGAACATCCCGGGCAATCTTCAGGTAATTTCAGGACAGGTTATCAATTCACTTTTTCGCTCCACGCTGCCACACCCCCTCTCCACCCCTCCCCCACCCACCATGCACTATTCCACCCACATACCCCTACTTATTCCAAGGCCTCTATCAGATATTGGTATCATTCTTGTCAATGGCACAGGACGACCCAAAGGTAAAAGAAAGACTTGGACATGTAGTGTACTTTACACATCCTCAGGACACCCCCCCAGGCCCATTCCAACGCATTAAATATTTTTTGGAAATATAATCACTGGCATAATGCAGAAAATGCACAGCAAGCCCCCATTACTAGTGATGCGAGATTGACCAACTGAGCTGCCTTGGTGGTGTGGATACAATACAGTGTAGAATAGGCCATTTGGCCCATCGAGTTTGCCCTGACCCTCCAAAATATCATCCCCAACCCTGGCCCTATCCCCCCTCAGCAATGCAGGTATTTTACAGTGCAAAATGTGAACAGGAAGTACAAATTGTGTCGGACACACTTAATCACCGCAGGTACCGACCCAGACAGTTGTGTAGGAGGTGTAGTGAATGACAAGATTCACGAGGGAGCTGTGACTGGGATAGTTCAGTGATCCATATGTACCATTGCTAGTTGTGGGGGTAGTGTTAGTGTGGGAGAGAGTATTTATTTATTTGTCATAAGTAGGCTTACATTAACACCGCAATGAAGTTACTGTGAAAATCACTTGGCTGCCACATCTGTTCGGGTACACTGAGGGAGAATTTAGCAGTGTTAATTCACCAAATTAGCACATCTTTGGACTGTAGAAGGAAACCAGAGCACTCAGACAAAACCCGCGCAGACACGGGGAGAATGTGCTGACTCTGCACAGACAGTGACAGAAGGCAGGAATCAAACCCAGGTCCCTGGCACTGTGAGGCAGCAGTGCTAACCACTGTGCCACCATGCCGCCCCAGGGACTACGTGAAATGACTGAACCACAGGATCCCAACAGTGCAGAAGGAGGCCATTCAGCCAGTTGAGTCTATACGGACTCTCCAAAAGAGCATCTTACTCACTCCCATGCCCACGCCCATAACCCCACACAAAAAAGCACAGCTAGTCCACCTCACCTACACATCTTGGGAGGAAACTGGAGCACCCAGAGGAAATCCAAGCAGACAGGGGGAGAACGTGTAAATTCCACACAGACAGTGACCCAAGCCAAGGAATTGAACCCAGGTCCCTGTGAAACAGCAGCGCTAACTGTTGTGCCATCCCGAACCCAGGACACTTCATAGATTTTGTACAATTCAACTTCTAGTAGATGGTAGAAGAAAAGCAATCTAATCACAAGACTCTGAGATGCTATTGAATTTTTGTTCAGAGGGTGAATTCTTAGAGAGGACAGTTACAGAGTGGCAAATTGAAGTATATTTTCTGCAGTGCAATTTTGGTAGATGTGGCACTAAACTAAAAAACATGAAATATTTTCATTGTTGTCGGTGCATGCTGGATTGAAATGGCCCCAACAGCTCCAGCAACGCTGGTGCTTAGTGCAAAGTGTGGGCAGGAAGTACAGATTGTGTAGGACATACACGATCACCACAGGCTCTGACCCAGACAGGTGTGTAGGCAGTGTAGTGAATGACAAGGTTCACAAGGGAGCTGTGACTGGGATAGTTCAGTCATCCACAGAAAACGCAGCAACGGGCAATCATCAGCAGCACCTCGCAAGTGGCATTTGAGAATCATTTAAACTCTCCATTTCGAAATCAGTGTGGGAGGATCTGCCTTTTGGACAAATTCCTTTTTATTTGTCACAAGTAGGCTTACATTAACCCCGCAGTAAAGTTACTGTGAAAATCCCCTAGTCGCCACACTCTGACGCCTGAGGGATGGCCAATCCATCTAACCGGCACATCTTTTGGAGGAAACCCACGCAGACACGGGGAGAATGTGCAGACTCTGCACAGACAGTGTCCCAAGCCGGGAATCGAACCCAGGACCCTCGTGCTGTGAGGAAGCAGTGCTAACCCACTGCGCCACTGTGGCGCCACCCACCCCTATTCCTCCCACTATCGAGTGATGAGTAGTTAAGCAGATTAACCATATATTCTCTGGTGTAGAGGAGTGAGAGGTGACCTCTTTGAAACATAGAAGATTCTCTGGACATCTGGGCAGGGTAAAGGCTGAGAGGTTGTTTTCCCCCATGGGAGAGAGCGGAATGAGAAGGCTCAGTTAAAAGGTCAATTACTTAAGACTGAAATGAGGAGGAACTTCTTCACTCAGAGGAGTGTGAATCCTTGGAATTCTCAAACATCAAGCGTACTCAAGGATCAAAACAATAAATTTTTGGACTGTAGGGGAATCAAGTTGGACAGGTATAGAATGGAGAAGTGGAATTGAGGACAAAGGTCAGCAAATATTTCATTGAATGGTGGAGCAGGCTTTGCTTTCTGAATTTGTTTGATTCCCTACTGTATCAGGAGAAATGGTTTGGGGGAAATTGATGGGATTGAAGGTGGATAAATCTCCAGCTCCGGATCATCTTCATTCCAGAGTACTTAAGGAAGTGGCCCTGGAAATCGTAGATCCATCAGTGATTATTTTCCAAAATTCTTTGGACTCTGGACTAGTCCCTACAGATTAGAGGGTAGCTAATGTAAGCCAGCTATTCAAAATGGGGAACCATAGACCAGTGAGTTAATGTTGGTACTGGAGAAGTTGCAAGAGTCCATTATTAAGGATTTCATAATGTTTGGAAGGAAAGCCAAGGCACCTGATGGCACAGTGGTTAGCACTGCTGTCTCACAGCACCAGGGAGCCTGGTTCAAATCCGGCCTCGGGTCACTGTCTGTGTGGAGTTTGCATGTTCTCCCCGTGTCTGTGTGGGTTTCCTCCAGGCGCTCCAGTTTCCCCCCACTTTCCAAAGACGTGTGGGTTAGGTTGATTGGCCATGCTAAATTGACCCAAGTGTCAGGGGGCTTAGCAGCATAAATACGTGGGTTTACGGGAACAGGGCCTAGGTGGGATTGTAGTCAGTGCAGACTTAGAACATAACATAAGAACATAAGAAATAGGAGCAGGAGTAGGCCATCTAGCCCTTCGAGCCTGCCCCGCCATTCAATAAGATCATGGCTGATCTGTCGTGGCTCAGTTCCACATTCCCGCCCTCTCCCCATAACCCTTAATCCCCTCTCTTATCAAAAACCCATCAACCCGCGTCTTAAAAATATTTAGCGAGGCAGCCTCCACCACTTCAACGGGCAGAGAATTCCAGAGATTCGCCACCCTTTGAGTGAAGAAGTTCCTCCTCAACTCCATTCTAAACCGCCCCCCCCCTTTATCTTGAGGCTGTGCCCTCTAGTCCTACTATCCTTTCTGAGCGGGAAGAGTCTCTCCACCTCTATCCTATCCATCCCATTCATCATCTTATACGTCTCAATGAGATCTCCCCTCATTCTTCTAAACTCTAACGAGTACAAGCCTAGTTCATTCAGCCTCTCCTCATAGCTCAACCCCCTCAACTCCGGTATCAGAATGGCCTTCTTCTGAATTCTATGTTTCACCTGGAGGAAACCCACGCAGACACGGGGAGAATGTGCAGGCTCCACGCAGACAGTGGCCCAAACTGGGAATCGAACCTGGATCTCTGGCGCTATGAGGTGACAGTGCTAACCACTGTGCTACCGGCAATCGAACCACAACCTGACCTGTCCAATTCCATTCACACTGGAAAATAAGATGAAGAGAATATGGTCTGTGTTATGAATTCTGGTCTTCTCTGCTTCTTTCTTAGGCGCCATCTGGAGCTGCACTCTGACACGTAGCAGAAGGTAATTAAGTATCATTAACTGCTGCACAGCTGGTGCTCAGAGGCAGGCGCAAGTGTTGTAAATGACGCTTGGCTTTCAGGTTGGACTTTTAAAAAAGAGTGGTAGGTGAGCTCAGGAAAGGCACGCAGGAGCAGAGGTTAATCATCAGGATTGTAGGACACACTACGACACAAGTGGTGTAATGTCAAGAAGATGATCAGACTTGGCATCTGTGCCAAGAACACGTGGCGACAGGTAGCAGACGAGGAAAGTAGCTGGGAACCATCCCCGCAGGAAGACAACAGGATCGAAGAGAATTTAGTGACGTTGAATGCAATATTTCTTCTCTGCCCACAGCATTGTGTTGTAGCTTAATGTCAGTCACACAGCGGTTAGCAAGGCTGCCTCACAGCGCCAAGGATGTGAGTTCGATTCCTGGCTTGGGTCACTGTCTGTATGGAATCTTTACGCTCTCTGCGTGGGTTTCTTCCGGGTGCTCCGGTTTCTTCCCACAGCCCGAAAGGCGTGCTGGTTAGGTGGATTGGCCCTGCTAAATTCTCCCGCAGTGTTATTTTATGTATTCAGTTCATGAGGCTTGGGTGTCGCTGGCAGGCCGGCATTTATTGCCCATTCCTTGTTGCCCTTGGAGAGCTGTTGACCTGCAATCTCATCCCGTGGTCCAGTGAATAGTGTTTCAGCAAAGCTGCATTGTGTTGCTGTGTCCGGCGTTCCCAGTCTCTGGATCCTTTGGAAATTTATCCCTGAGTGTTCCTCCATTGTCCTCCACTGTTATCACATCCAGCCTTTGTAGAATGAGACACAGTGGCCTAGTGGTATTGCCACTGGGTTAGTAATCCAGAGACCTGGGGTAATGCTCTGGGAACACGGCTCGAATCCCACCACAGTGCATGGTGGGATTTGAATTCAATAAAAATCTGGAATTAAAAAACTCTAATGATAACCATGAATCGATCGTCAGAAAAATCCCATCTGGTTCACTGATGCCCTTTAGGGAAGGAAATCTGCCATCCTTACCTGGGCTGGCCTACATGTGACTGCAGATTTGTTCTATTCATGAGCGTCGCTGGCTGGTCAGCATTTATTGTCCATCGCTAGTTGCCCTTGGAGGGTAGCTGAGAGTCAACCACATTGCTGTGGCTCTGGAGTCACATGTAGGCCAGACCAGGTAAGCACAGCGGATTTCCTTCCCTAAAGGACATTCATGAACCAGATAGGTTTTTTTTGACAATTTTTGTTGAATTCAAATTTAACCATTGGCCATGGTGGGATTTGAACCCAAACATTAGCTGAGTTTCTGGATTAATAGTCTAGCGATAATACCACTAGACCGTCGCTTCTGTTATAAGTTGTGTGTTTGTAATTTTGTCCCAGCATATTGTTGGTATTGTACAGCTACATTATCAGTAAACCCGGGGTCCGCTCCTTTATTGGGGTCCCCTGAACGTTTTCCATCAGATGTCATAGTGCAACCCCAGATGTTGTTTAAGAAAGAAGCAGAGAAGTCCAGAATTCATAACACAGATGGTTTTCTCTTCACCTTGTTTTCCAGTGTGAATGGAATTGGTCAGATCATTTACTGGAATCATTAAAGATTGAACTCCAGTTTTGCAATGATGATGTTCTCTTCTCTTTCTCTGTGTACAAACAGGGTCCTGCTTTCACCTACTTTGCAGCATTCACATGTGATTCACTTTTGTGTTGTTAAGAGCCCCGCTGATGTTAGAGGTGAGGGCGTTGCTGAAATCCAAGAAGGGTAACGGTGTTTAAGAGTACATTTTTTCACTTTTGTATGATGTAAGATATGCAAACCAGTGAGGAAAAGGATCAGACTTGTTGTAACCATTCAAATAAAAGAGCAACAAAGAGCGAAGCAAGGTGAAGCGCAGGAACAGACTATTTGGCCCTCCAAGCCCATGATACTAAACTAAAAAAAACCTTCTGCCCAAAGCTCGGATCGTATCCTTCTATTACCTCCCAATTCAAGTACCTCCCATCCATTCACTCTGTCTTCACACTTCCTGCTGCCTCTGCAAAGCAGCCAGCATAATTAAGGATCATGGACATTCTCTCTTCCGTCAGGAAAAAAATACAAAAGTCTGAGGTCACGTACCAACTGAATAGCTTCTTCCCTGCTGCTTTTAGACTTTTGAGTGGACCTACCTCGCATTAAATTGATCTTTCTCTACACCCTAGCTATGACTGTAACATTACATTCTGCACTCTCTCCTTTCCTTCGCTATGAACGGTATGTTTTGTCTGTACAGCACGCAAGAAACAATACTTCTCACTCTATGTTAATACACATGACAATAATAAATCAAATCAAATCAAATATCTGTTTACCCTGCTTCTAAGCTAATTCACATAGCAAAACATTTTCAGACAGCTACACTCTTATCAATTCCTCTCTCATCCTATTCTTAAATTTCATTTTAACCCAGCTTCTTTAATTCTAACTTCATCCACTTTTTATAACTATTCTTTAATCAAGTTTCTTGACGGTATTTGCTTTCCAATTGCTGATTATATCTTGGTGTCTCAGTTGGTTGCACTCTAACTCGCCATGTTCCTAGGTTTCAACATAAAAATCAAGGTTGGCCATTTAACTCCGTACTGACAGAGTGCTGCACAGTCAAGGGTGCTGTCTTTCAATTGAGACATTAACCCCCTGACTCCATCTGCCTGCTTGCATGGATATAGAAAGTCCCAGGGCAATATATCGAAGATAAGCAGGAGAGTTAACCCCGAGCCCAGGCCAATATTATCCCTCAATCAACATCACAAGTACTGGGTTACCAGGTGAGTACAGTAAGAAGTCTCACAACACCAGGTTAGAGTCCAACCAGTTTATTTGATAGTAACCCCACAAGCTTTCGGAAACGGTGTTCTTCCGTCTGGTGTGTGGAAGGTTCTGATCAGAGAAGGGCATATAAAGTCACACACAGTTTACAGGAGAGTGATTAGAATGCAAGTCTTTACAGCTAATCTGCTATTCAAGTCTTAAGGATGCAGAAAGTCTCTAATCTGGTGTTGTGAGACTTCTTACTGTGTTTACCCCAGTCCAACGCTGGCATCTCCACATCATGATTACCAGGTGAGTATCAGATTGCTGTTTGTGAGATTTGCTGAATGCAAAATAGTGGTTACATTTCCAGTTGGCTCAATGGCTAGCAGAGCTCCCTCACAGCACTCGGGATCCGGCTTTGATTCCAGCCTTGGGTGATTATCTGTGTGGAATCTGCACATTCTCCCCATATCTGCATGGGTTTCCTCTGGGTGCTCCGGTTTCCTCCCACAGTCCAAAGATGTGCAGTTTAGTAGATTGGCCATGATGGAGTTAGGACAGGTGATTGGGCCTTTTTTGGCATGTCCGCTACGACTCTCACCAACTTTTACAGATGCACCATAGAAAGCGTCCTTTCTGGTTGTATCACAGCTTGGTATGGCTCCTGCTCTGCCCAAGACCGCAAGGAACTACAAAGGGTTGTGAATGTAGCCCAGCCTATCACTCAAACCAAACTCCCACCCATTGCCATTGTCTACACTTCCCGCTACCTCGGGGAAGCAGCCATTAAGGACCCCACCCACCTCGGACATTCTCCCTTCCACCTTCTTCCATCAGGAAAAAGATCGAAAAGTCTGAGATCGCATACCAACAGACTCAAGAACAGTTTCTTCCCTACTGCTGTCAGACTTTTGAATGGACCTACCTCACATTAAGTTGACCTTTCTCTACATCCTAGCTCTGACTAGGGCATAGAGTGGCACGATGGCACAGTGGTTCGCACTGCTGCCTCACAGTGCCAGGGACCTGGATTCGGTCACTATCTGAGTGGAGTTTGCACTTTCTTCCCTTGGGATTCCTCTGGGTGCTCCGGTTTCCTCCCACATTCTGAAAGACACGCTGGTTAGGTGCATTGACCCAAAGATGCTGGAGTGTGACGACTAGGGGAATTTCACAGTAGCTTCACTGCAGTGTTAATGCGAGCCTTACTTGTGACTAATAAATAAATAAGCTGTGACTGTAACACTACATTCTGCGCTCTCTCCTTTCCTTCTCTGTGAATGGTATGCTTTGTATCGCGCACAAGAAACAATGTTTTTCATTGTATACTAATACATCTGACAATAATAAATCAAATCAATGAAGTTACTGTGAAAATCCCCTGGTCACCGCAGTCCAGTGCCTGTTCGCATACACTGCTGGGGAGGTCTACACGTGACTCCAGACCCATAGCAATCTGGCTGACGCCCACATCGCATGAATGAATCAAGAAAAAAAGTGAGAATGAGTAAAGTTTTCTGGCATCTCACGGAAGGATGATAGTCCTGGAAGGAAAGCAATACATGGCAACGTTCGAGTGGATTAATCTAAACTCTAAAGGATTAGATTCCGTATCGGAGAGCACTTTGAAGTCCGTGTAATTAAAGATAGATCAGTAAAAGTTCCATTGCAGCCGAAGGCAGCAGCCCTCAACCTTCCTCACCGTTAGTAAGTCTGCCATAGCCCGATAACCCCGTGGCTAAGTCACTTCACGATCTATGAAAGATTTTAAAGATCATTTCGGTCGCAAGCTACTTCATGAGTTTGAAATAGTCAATGGCAAAGAGATTAGCCTTTCACTTGGAAGTGAGGGCCGAGGTAGGGGTCAGGGGGCAGGAGTACTCTGAGGGGGAAGGGAAACAGACTCGGTGGCAGTCTGTGTGGAGAGGGGAAGGGCGAGGGGGAGGTGACAGGTTACCCCAGAATCCAGCACGCCATAAAGGTGCGCGGCGCTGGATTTGCAGGTGGCTCTGGAGCTTCTGACAGAATCAGTCACCGGAATTCCGCCCTCCATGGGAGTCAGAGCGGACGAGGGGCGGACATTAGGAAAGTCCGTTGACCTTGGGCAGGATTTTCCGGTCTCGGGTCGAGCGAGGCCTTAAGATCCCACCCCAGTGTGCTGAGGGAGTGCCGCTATCCTAGAATCATAGAACAGGCTCCCTACAGTGCAGAAGGAGACCATTCGGCCCATCAAATCTACACCGAAACTCTCCGATACAACATCTGAGTCAGACACTATTCCCATAAACCTCACGTACTTAAGGCACTAATCCCAAAGGACAAAGAACAGTACAGCGCAGAAACAGGCCCTTCAGCCCACAAAGTCTATGCCAGCACGAATACCTCTCTAGTATTTTCTTACCTCGATGATATCCATATCCCTCCATTCCCTGCCCTATTCAAGTAATATGTGTTCATGAAGCCATACGCCTTCTTGACCACTTTGTCCACCTGAGTTGCCACCTTCAGGGAACTGTGGATCTGCACGCTGAGATCCCTCTGTATGCTAATCCCCCTAATCTTGGAACACTAACCAGTAAATGAGCATGGCCAATCCACAACTGGAACTCCTGGAGGAAACCCATGCAGACACAGGGAAAATGTGCAAACTCCACACAGAAAGTCATCCTAGGCCAGAATCGAACCCGGTGTCCCTGGTACTATGAGGCAGCATTGCTAAGCACTGTGCCACCATGCCATGCAAATTTCTCCTCATCCTTGTCCTAAATGGTCTACCCTGCATCCTCAGACTGTGACCCTGGCTTCTGGACATCCCCACCATCAGGAACATCCTTCCTGCATCTACCCTGCCTAGTCCTATTAGAATATTCTAGATTTCTACGAGATCGCTCCTCTTTCTTCTAAATTCCAGCAAATACAACCCTAACTGACTCAAACTCTCCTCAGAAGTCAGTCCTGCCACCCCAGGAATCAGTCTGGTAATAGAAATCAGTCTGATAAAAGAATGTTACTCTCATTAACAACTTCCCAAGAATAATTACGGCCTCAACAAAATTGGCTTCTTCTTTTCATTTTTTTCTTTCTTTTCCCTCCTGATGTCTTTCCCTTCTCTCTTAATCCCCGTTCTCACTTGATCTTTACTTGTAGCTCATAAGAACAAACTAAGAATATAAGAACTAGGAGCAGGAGTAGGCCATTTGGCCCCTCGAGCCTGCCCCGCCATTCAATGGCTGATCTTTTCGTGGACTCAGCTCCGCCCGCTCACCATAACCCTTAGCTCCTTTACTGTTCAAAGATCTATCAATCCTTGCCTTCAAAGCATTCAACGAGGTAGGCATCAACCGTTTCACTGGGCGGGGAACTCCACAGCGATTTGGGTGAAGAAGTTCCTCCTCAACTCTGCTTCCCCCTTACTTTGAGGCCATGCCCCAGGTTCTGGTTTCATCTGCCCTGCCCCAACTGTGCTGAGGGAAATAGCTGTGCCAGACCAGTCTAACCTTGAAGGAAAGTGGTGTCAGTGCGATAAAGAAAGGAAAGAGTTCCAACAGGAGCAGGCACTGGTGAGCCAGGCTGATTAATGCTGGCACTGAAATAATCATCTACAATAATTGCTAGCTTCAATGACAATACATAGTGCTGTTTATGTATGAAAACTTAGCGGCATTGAAATTCCACAGCAGGTTTATGACTCCAGTAGTTCAAAGGAGGATTCATCACTTTTTTTTCCACCAAAGGCAAGAATTTTCAATAGAAACACCCAAGGGAGTGGTTCAATAGAATCCCTCCAGTGCAGAAGGAGGCCATTCAGCCCATCAAGCCTACACTGACAACAGTTCCACCCAGGCCCTGTCCCTGTAACCCCGTGTATTCACCCTGTTACTCCTCCCACTGACACTAATCGAAGTGGGCGAGGGGACGGACCATCGAAAGGTCAGCGGACGGGATTTTACAGTTTCGGGACGCGCTAGGCCGTAAAATCCCACCTTAAATGGGCAATTTAGCATGGCTAATTAACCGAACCCGCACATCTCTGGAGCGTGAGAGGAAACCGGAGGCCCTCATCCCGCACACACTGATCAACATCTGCTCTCATTTATCCCCATAAATGCCAAAAAAATTAAGTTGATCCCTTTTGTGAGCACATTTTTTTCTGATTTCATTCAAGTTTCATTGCTTCAATTTTCTCTTCCCCCGAACCCTCCCCCAACCCGACACTGGCCCCCACCTCCTCCCCGTCCAACAGCGATGAGTGAGTTCTTTCAAGTTTAAGTTTATTTATTAGTGTCACAGCTAGGCTTATGTTAACACCTCAGTCAAGTTACTGTGAAAATCCCCTAGTAGCCACAGTCCAGCGCCTGTTCGGGTACACTGAGGGAGAATTTAGCATGGCCAATGAACCTAACCAGCATGTCTTTCAGACTGTGGGAGGAAACCGGAGGACCTGGAGGAAACCCACGCAGACATGGGGAGAATGTGCCAACTCTGCGCAGACAGTGACCCAGCCGGGAATCAAACCCAGTTCCTTGGCAGTGTGAAGTAGCGGTGCCAACCATTGTGCCACCGAGCATGGTTGAAGGGCACGGCTGCAGGAAGGGCAGTGAGAAGATATTGCCCCTCCTCTGGCAGCACCTACCAGCTCCTGCCAAGAGGCACATGGCACAGGAGGACCTTTGGATGTGAGGGGCAGCCTTCTCAGATGCCTGCAGTAAACTCCCTCCTGGTGGGAAGTTGCACAGTGGGTCGGTGCAGTGGTTTCTGTCTGGCAGGGAGCCTCACAGGGAGGGAAAATATCAACCGTTCAGTAGCAGGGAAAGTAGATCAGCCATGATCTCATCGAATGGAGTAGGCACAAGATAAGGACTTTTCCATGGTTTGTGGACTCAGCATTCACCTGCAAAAGGACTCCTCCATGGGGGAGCTGGGAGAAACCAGATGGCCTGAGTGACCCCTTTCTGTGGTGACTCAACTGGCGGGATTTTCCGACTGTGCTTGACACAAAGCCGGAAAATCTCACCCGAGGTCAACGGATTTTTCCATGGTCCACCCCTCACCTGCTCCAGGGTGGGCACACTGGGCAAATTTGCCTCAATGACTCTGAGCGCAGTCTGAGGCGATCATATTCACCTCAAGTAGCTGCATATTGAGTGCAGACACATAATTCGCACTTTGGAACATCTTCCACACAATCTACTTTTCAGCTACCAGGGTGGACACAAATATTAAAAGCTTTGGTAAGCCCGATTTGACTGGAATAGCTTCCAGAAACAAGCGCTCGTGTGCTGTGTACGGCTTGTCTCATCTATATTATGGATAGCAGGAGGCAATTACATTGTAATTCCCAACCCAAACTCTCAGCATTTCATCAATAGCTTGCAGGAGAAAGAGGCACATAATAAGGAGACTGTGTAGAGCAGCCAATATTTCAGACTTGGTCTCATCGTCTTCAGGGCTCACCTAATCCTACTCCTTCAGTTCCTGCGGAATCGAGCGATTTCCAACAGCACAAAGCATTGCAGATGCTTTTACAATTAAACAATACCAGATCTGGCCATGCCATGGAACCGTGACCGCAGCATATCCTCGATGTGTTCAACTTACGGAGGCTTTTCTCAGTTAATTGAAGTTAATCAGTTTCACACCGGTGTCAAGAACTGCAGCCCTATTCCCCCTGCAACCCAACTTTCCAGCCAAGGTCCTCCTTTGGGTAACAGTGGCATCATCAACAGTGTGCTAGAAATACAAAGCAAGCTGTTTCAGAGGTTTTATTTTTAATTCATTCGTGGGATGTTGGCGTCACTGGCTGGCCAGCATTTATTGCCCATCTCTAACTGCCCAAGGGCAGTTGAGAGTCAGCAACATTGCTGTGGCTCTGGAGTCACATAGTCATAGAGTCAAAGAGGTTTACAGCATGGAAACAGGTCCTTGTTCATGTTGTCCTTTTTTTAACCACTAAGTTAATCCCAATTGCCCGCATTTGGCTCATATCCCTCTATACCCATCTTACCCATGTAACTGCCTTTTAAAAAGACAAAATTGTACCCGCCTCTACTACTATCTCTGGCAGCTTGTTCCAGACACTCACCACTGTCTGGACCCTTTTGTATCTCTCCCACCCCCCTCATCTTAAACCTATGCCTTCTAGTTTTAAATTTCCCTACCTTTGGGAAAAGATATTAACTATCTATTAAATTAACTACTGAAAGATGACAAATGATGCTTTCCCCATTGGCAGGGTTCACCAGAGTTACACAGGAGAGTGCGTGAAACCCACAAAGACACAGGGCGGGATTTTATGGCCTCGTTTGTCCTGAAAAGGTAAAATCCCGCCCAAGGTCAACAGACCTCCCCATGCTATGCCCCTCACCCGTTCTAATCTCCATGGTAGGCAGGGTGGCAAAAAGCTGGTCACAAGATCTAAAGACCTTTTGCACCTGGTGTAACTAATCCCCATGAACATGGGTTGGCACAGCAGCACAGTGGTTAGCGCTGCTGCCTCACAGCACCAGGGACCCGGGTTCAATTCCCGGCTTGTCTATGCACATCTTCCCCGTGTCTGCGTGGGCTTCCTTTGGTTTTCTCCCACAGTCCAAAGATGTGCGGGTTACGTGGTTTGGCTGTGTTAAATTGCCCCCTTAGTGCCAAGGGGATTAAGTAGGGTAAATACGTGGGGTTATGGGGATAGGGTCTGACTGCGATTGCTGGTGCAGGCTCGATGGCCCGAATGGCCTTCTTCTGCACTGTAGGGATTCTATGAACAGCAGTAAAAAACAACTTGTATTCATGTAATGCCCTCCTTAACATAGCAAAACAGCCCAAGGTGCTTCAGAGTGATATCCTACACTGACACTGAGCTCCATATGGAAATATGAGAGCAGATAATCAATAACTAATTCAGTGGGAAGTTAAAAGTCAACTGCATTGCCAAAAGAATAAGATATTATCGTGTTTAGGAGCTGGAAGCATTTAAAATGATTACAGATAACGGTAATAGCAGCGACGAACATTAAGATAATTTTTGATTTTATTATGATCCAGAGAGATGATTGTGGAACAGGCATTTGCTCAACCACAGAAGAAAAAAGTATCTTTAATATGGAAGACAGCATCAGGAAGGTAGTTCAGAGTCACAGTGATCAGTCGAGTATTCGTCTCGAGTATCTATGTGTTAATCAGCCCACGTATTGGACAATATTCCAAGGATATGTATGGGACTCTACCTTTTTTATTCATTCATGGGATTGTGGGCACGGTTGGCTGGGCCAGCATTTATTGCCCAACCTGAGGGCAGTTACGAATCAACCACATTGTTGTGGGTCTGGAGTCACATGTAAGGAGGGCAGATTTCATAGAATCCCTACAGGATTATCTCCCTTAGCGGGAGATATATGAGATTTAGTAACATAGAAATATAGAAGATAGGAGCAGGAGGAGCCTATTTGAGCCTGCTCCGCCATTCATTATGATCATGGCTGATCACCCAATTTAATAGCCTAACCCTGCTTTAAATAATCAGGCTTTAAAATTTTATTGGAACCTGATCTTCCTCCTGTGATTTAAGTAGGGAAACATTGGCACTCCCAGCAAAAGAAAATTAACTACTGAAAAACTGATGCTTTCCCCATTAACAGGGTTCACCAGAGCTACACAGGAGAATGTGTGAAACCCACAAAGACACAGGGCGGGATTTATGGCCTCGCTCATCCCAAAAATGTAAAATCCCACCCAAGGTCGACAGACCTCCCCATGCTACGCCCCTCACCCGGTCCGATCCCTGTGGAGGCCATTCAGCCCATCAAGTCTGCACTGACCACAATCCCATAACCCCACATATTTCACCCTGCTAATCCCCTGACACTAGGGTCAATTTAGCACAACCAATCAACTTAACCCGTGCATCTTTGAACTGTGGGAGGAAACCGGAGGAAACCCACACAGACACGGGGAGAATGCGCAAAGTCCACACAGACGGTAACCCGGGGCCAGAATTGAATCCAGGTCCCTGGAGCTGTGGGGCAGCAGTGCTAACCACTGTGCCAGCACGCCTTTCCTTCCTAAATTGACATTAGTGAACCAGATGGGGTTTTACGACAATCGGCAATGGTTTTGTGGTCGCCATTAGACTTTTAATTCCAGATTTTTTTGGACTGAGTTCAAATTTCACCATCTGCAGTGTTGGGATTCGAAACCAGATCCCCAGAATATTAGCTGAGTTTCTGGGTTACTAGTCTAGCGATAATACCACGAGGCGATTGCCTGCCCTATAAGTTAACAACTTTGCTTCAGCAAGATAAAGCGGGGGGGCGGTTTAGAACGGAGTTGAGGAGGAACTTCTTCACTCAAAGGGTGGTGAATCTCTGGAATTCTCTGCCCATTGAAGTGGTGGAGGCTGCCTTGCTAAATATTTTTAAGACGCAGGTTGATGGGCTTTTGATAAGAGAGGGGATTAAGGGTTATGGGGAGAGGGCGGGAATGTGGAACTGAGACACGACAGATCAGCCATGATCTCATTGAATGGTGGGGCAGGCTCGAAGGGCTGGATGGCCTACTCCTGCTCCTATTTCTTATGTTCTTATGTCCTTATATCATTGGTATTGTACAACTTCATTGTTATCAGTGAACCCATGGCCATTGGTAGACTTATAATTCCAGGTTTTTTTGATTGAATTCAAATTTGACCATCTGCTGCAATGGGATTCAAACCTGGGTCCCCTGAGCATCATCCTGGGTCTCTGAATTAGTCCAGCCACAATACCACTACTCCATGGTGGAACACAAAGGGTGGGATTTTCCGGCTGCTCCCGCCCCAAGTCCGGAAAATTCCAACCAAGTTCAATGGACATTTGCATGATCCGTGTCCCTGTCTGCTATGATTCCGGGCAGGATGGGAAAACTCTGCCCCAAGAAATCAGTCCATAACCACAAAGAAATGTTGATATCTACCAGTGTGAGTACATAATAATGTGTGTCTATAACTGAGAGATCATCTCTTTATGGCCCAATGGATTTATGCCACTTACTATTGAACAGATGGGTGAGGGAAGTCTATTCTATCCATGGTCTGATCATCAGGGTCATAAAAACTGAATTACTGGCAAATTGAAAAGGAAGCAACAGCAATAGCTTTGCAGAGGAAATTCATCAATACTCGCACGGGAGAAATTTTAAACTATTAACTGATCATTAAGTGTCCACACTGATCGAAGAAGGTGACAACTCTGTTATCAGCCTCAGAATGAGCTTGCTGGCACTTTCAGCTGTGTGCATTCCAGGCTGAGGTTTGGTATCGGCACAGCGTAAATGTGTATGAAAATGCCGCAAATACTCAGCCAGCCTGGCAACATCTGTGAAGAGAGAAACGGAATTGACACTGAATCCGATCTGCCTCTTCTTCGAAAGGCTGTGTTGTCTCAGTAGGGACGCACGGTGGCACAGTGGTTAGCACTGCTGTCTCGCAGCGCCAGGGCTCTGGGTTCGATTCTGGCCTTGGGTCACTGTCTCTCAGGAGTCTGCGCATTCTCCCCACGTCTGCGTGAGTTTCCACTGTCCAAAGGTGTGTGGGTTAGTTTGAGAGGCCATGCTAAAATTGCCCCTTAATGTCTGGGGGGACCAGCAGGGTAAATATGTGGGGTTACGGGGATAGGCCCTGGGTGGGATTGACAGGTACAATGGGCTGAATGGTCTCCTTCTGCGTTGTAGGGAATCTATGATTCTATGGAGTTCAGATGAATGAGGGGAGATCTCATAGAGACAAATGAAATTCCAACAGCACTAGACAGGTCGATGCAAGGAGGTTCCCAATGGTGGGGGTGTCCAGAACCAGGGATCACAGTCGAAGGATTCAGGGTAGACCATTTAAGACGGACATGAGGAGACATTTCTTCACCTAAAGAGTGGTGAGCCTGTGGAATACATTATCACAGGAAGAAGTTAACGCCAAAACATTGAATGTATTCAAGAGGTGGCTGGATATAGCACTTGAGGGTGAATGGGATCAAAGGTTATGGGGAAAAATCAGGATTAAACTATTGAGTTGGACAATCAGCCATAATCGTGATGAATGGGGGAGGAGGCTTGGAGGTCCATATTATCCTTATATTTGAATTGAGTACAGGAGTCGGGACGTCTTGTTGAAGTTGTACAAGTCATTGGTAAGGCCACACTTGGGATACCGTGTGCAATTCTGGTCACCCTATTGTAGAAAAGATATTATTAAATTAGAAAGAGTGCAGAAAAGATTTCCTAGGATGCTACCGGGACTTGATGGATTGAGTTATAAGGAGAGGCTGGGCAGACTGGGAGTTTTTTCCCTGGAGCGTAGGAGGCTGAGGGGTGATCTTATAGAGGTCAATAAAATAATGAGGGGCACAGATCTGCCAGATAGTCAATATCTTTTCCCAAAGGTAGGGGAGTCTAAAACTAAAGAGCATATGTTTAAGGTGAGAAGGGAGGGACACAAAAGTGTCCAAAGGGGCAATTTTTTCCACACAGAGGATGGTGAGTGTCTGGAACAAGCTGCCAGAGGTAGTAGTAGGGGTGGGTACAATTTTGTCTTGAAAACATTTAGGTAGTTACATGGGTATGGTGGGTATAAAGGGAAGCTGGCCAAATGTGGGCAATTGAGATTAGTTTAGGGGTTTTAAAAAAAAGGGCAGCATGGACAAGTTGGGCTGAAGGCCCTGTTTCCATGCCGTAAACTTCTAGGACTCTATGACTTCATCCCACCCCTATGTTCAATGTTTCTGTGAAATTCTGTATTGCCTCAGTAATATCTCACTTGATGCCTTAGGCTAATGAAATGAGTTTAAGCCAATTTGCAAACTCATGATTCCGTAAATAAATAAGACATTTACTCCTTGATGGATTTCTACTCATGTCTCACGAGTAACAGTCCTGAGTGAAAGGCACACGATACAATTAACAACTAAAATGGTTCTAGAAATCGCTTTCACATGATGTACCATGCCCAGAGCTGAACTTCCCCAGCTTATTGGAAATTGAATGGAAGGTAGGAGGGCTGGCGATTGGACAATGGAAGGCATCAGGAGGTGAGGCTGAGGCCTTCTTGTTGCCATGGCATAGTGTCAGCTGTAGCTACCCTTGCCATGTGGCCATCTGCTGGGCAGCCAACAGGGCAAATAATGGCCCAATTAAGGGCCACTTTCCACCCTTTTTCTCTCACATCAGGAATAGCCACGTTGGGAGTGAAAGGGTTAAAATCACACAAGTTTCAAAGTTGCGATGACAAAGAAAGATCTTTCTCTTCGATTCTTCATAGATAGGCACCAAGGCCATTAGTCTGGGCAAAGCTCATTAAATCAGATATCAGTAACTAGAAAGGGAGAGATTCATAGCCACAGGAATAAGCTGGACTATGATAAGTTGTAGCAATGATGTATTAAATTTTCCCCGATTGGTTTTTATAACTAGTGGATGAGGTGGAGGGCTCTTGTAGGCTGCAAAGAGACATTGATAAGATGCAGAGCTGGGCCAAGAAGTGGCAGATGGAGTTTAACCCCCTGATAAGTGCAAGGTGATTCATTTTGGTAGGACAAACTTAAATGCGGATTACAGGGTCAACGGCAAGGTTCTGAGGAATGTGGAGGAACAGAGAGATCTTGGGGTTCATATCCCCAGATCTCTGAAGGTTGCCACTCAAGTGGATAGAGCCGTGAAGAAGGCTTATAGTGTGTTAGCGTTTATTAACGAGGGCTTTGAGTTTAAGAGTCATGGGGCTATGCTGTAACTGTACAGGACATTGGTGAGAACACATTTGGAATATTGTGTGCAGTTCTGGTCACCTCACTATAAGAAGGAGATGGAAGCATTGGAGAGAGTGCAGAGGAGATTTACCAGGATGCTACCTGGTTTGGAGGGTAGGTCTGATGAGGAAAGGTTGAGGGAGCTGGGGCTTCTCTCTTTAGAGCGGAGGAAGATGAGAGGCGACTTAATAGAGGTTTATAAATGATGAGGGGGATTGATAGAGACGTGCAGAGACTAATTCCTCGGGTGGATGTAGCTGTTACTACGGGGCATAACTATAAGGTTCATGGTGGGAGATATAGGAGGGATGTCCAAGGTAGGTTCTTAGAGAGTGGTTGGGGTGTGGAATGGACTGCCTGCTGTGATAGTGGAGTGGGACATTTTCAAGCGGTTACTGGATAGGCAGATGGAGCACACCAGAATGATAAGGAGTAGGATATCTTGATCTTGGGTTCGGACATAGCTCGGCACAACATTGAGGGCCAAAGGGCCTGTACTGTGCTGTACTGTTCTACGTTCTATAATGAAGCAAGTGCAAATTTATTACGACTGGTGTGTGCCAATTACTTGTAATCAAATTTGAAAATTATAATTGCTTATCTATCTCGGAATACACCACTCAGCTACAAGGATATGAGCTGCAGTTTTCCAAGGACCCTGCTATAGCTTGCATTAAAACAGCTGTTTAAGAGAACTCTGTGACTCGTACTGGCTACTTGAAGAGTAAAATTGTGATAATTAAAGACTGACATCAAGGCTTGCAGCAGGCAGGCCGCCAGTTGAATGAAGCCTGCTGGATCCCAGCAGAAGGGGTTATTCCTTGCTAGTTACTGCACAGTCCACAGATGGTGTTCTATAGCCTTACTCACTGCTGGCCCATACATCCCCCTCTCCCCACTCCAATTCCTGGGATCTGTCTGCTTGTCCCTGGCTTCCACAGAAATAGTCAACAGCTTTCAGGAACGCCTCAACGCCCCACGACAGCTGCTGAGCTGCCGGCCTTCTGGAGTTTGAATTCTGAAGGGCAGGCGGCCATTTTCAGTTGGACAGAGTCCGCGGTGTTAGCCTGTTCATTGCTCACTGCTAGATGCAAATGAAAGCCACATTGCCTCGGTGTTAGAAAGGCCTGGAGTCATACTAAAGGCAAGGTTTCAGATGCATATCCACAACTTGGGGAACAGTGGTTAGCACTGCTGCCTCATAGTGCGAGGGACCCAGGTTCAATTCCACCCTCAGGTCACTCATTGTCTGTGTGGAGTTTGCTCATTCTCCCTGTGTCCACGTGGGTTTCCTCCGGGTGCTCCGGTTTCCTCCCACACTCCAAAGCTGTGCAGGTTAGGTTGATGGCCATGCTAAATTGACTCTATTGTCAGGGGAATTAGCAGGGTAAATATGAGGGGTTGCAGGAATAGGACCTGGGTGGGATTGTAGGGTGCAGACTCGATGGGCCAAATGGCCTTCTTCTGCACTGTAGGGATTCTACGAACTCAATTCTAGCAAATACTAACCCTTTATATTGAGGTCAAAAATAACTCAGTTAGACAGTTCCAACCCCATTGGATTTTAATCCAAAACCCAGGATCAATGAATTAAACACAATGGCCCCAAGAAGTTCATTTATTCATCAGAAAAGATTTACTGGGATGCTACCAGGACTTGATGGTTTGAGCTATAAGGAAAGGCTGGATAGATTGGGACATTTTTCCTTGGAGCGTAGGAAGATTAGGGGTGTTCTTATAGAGGTCTGTAAAATAATGAGGGGCATAGATAAGATCAACATCTTTTCCCAAATGTAGGGGAGTCTAAAACGAGAACGCATTGGTTTAAGGTGAGAAGGGAGAGATACAAAAGGGTCTAGACAGACGTTTCTTTCACACAGAGGGTGGTGAGTATCTGGAACAAGCTGCCAAAGGCAGAGGCGGGTACAATTTTGTCATTTAAATAGCATATAGAGAGCTACATGGGTAAGATAGAGGGATGTGGGCCAAATGTGGGCGATTGGGACAGCTTAATGGGAAAAATTGGGCAGCATGGTCAAGTTGGGCCACAGGGCCTGTTTCCATGCTGTAAACCTCTATGACTCCATGACTCGATCGTTATTTACTCTGTTAAAAAAGACCATTTGTTTCCTTAATTGAATGAAGTGCTGCAGATTTAGTTAGTAACGATTGGGATCTATAACGCTAGGTTCACACAATATGAGTCAAAATTGCTGGTTAGATAAAGCCCATTAGATCAGGAAATGCACAAATGTTTCTTGCAACACAGTCTTATGATCCAGTTATCTCCATTTTAATATGATAGCGCGTAAGGCCGCAGCCTGCTAAATCACCCCCATTATTTTCAGTCTAACTCTAACAGTCACTGGATGGTTCTGACATTTATATTTTGAGTCTCATTTTTATTAGTTTTCAATACCAGAATGTTGACATTGGGGAAAGTAGCTTTTTTTTTAATCTATGCTCAGTGACGATGATTGGGTGGCGCAGTGGTTGGCACTGCTGCTTCACAGCACCGGGGACCTGGGCTCGATTCCCGCCTTGGGTGACTGCGTGGAGTTTGCACATTCTCTCCCGTGTCTGCGTGGGTTTCCTCCGGGTGCTCCAGTTTCCTCCCACAACCCAAAGATGGGCAGGTTAGATGGATTGACCGTGCTAAATAGCCCCTTCGTGTCCAGAAACATGTAGGTTAGGTGGATTGGCCATATTAAATTGCCCCTTAGAGTCCCAAGATTTGTAGGTTAGTCAGATTAGTCATGGGACAAGGTTTTGGGGATGGTGGGGGTTGGAGGTGTTGGTTTGGGAGGTTGGGGAGGGTTTCGGGGGGGGGGGTTGGAGGATTGAGGCGGGTTGAGGGAGGGAGTGGAGGAGGGGTGGGGGGGGTGCGGGAGGGTGGTGGGTGTTGGGGGGGGTGGAATGGCCAGAGTGGGGGTATGGGGTGGAGGGGTGGGGGATGTGGGGCAGAGGGGGGTGTGGGGGATGGGTGGGGAGGGCTGGTGTGGGGGGAGGTGGGGGAGGTGTAGGGGGGGTGAAAGTGTATGGGGGGGGAGGGAGTGGGGGGTGGGGGTGGTTGGGGGGTGGGGAGGTCGGGGGCGACAGGATGCTGGTTGGCAGGTGGAACCAATAATCATCACACATCTTTTACTAAAACAATGAGCTTAATATTGGCGTGATTTCAAGAAGAAGTTAGATATAGCTCTTGGGACTAAAGGGGTATGGGGGGGGGCAGGCGGGAACAGGATATTGAATGTGATGATCAGCCATGATCAAAGTGATTGGCGGAGCAGGCTCGAAGGGCCAAATGGCCTACTCCATGTCTCCAGAAATTGAGGATGAGTCTCCAGGACACTTCTGTGTGTGTGTGTAACCCCTGGAGAAAAACCACGAGGACATCAAAAAGGATTGTTTTGTCTTGTCATTTTTTTTCTCAGCAGATATAACATTCAAAATGGGGTTAAAAAAACAATATCTGCTTGGCTGAGAGCCAGGCATCACCCGAGTTGGGTAAATGAGTCTTTTTTTTTGCTCTCCAACTGGTGTGGGAAGGCAGTGTGTCACGAGAATGGACATGTTGGCTGGAGCGTGTGGGCAGGTCATGTGAGGAGCACCTCAGGCCTACGTTGCGCCACATCCTAAATATTGCTCGTGGGCCATACCGTACCATTCGCTTACTGCCCGAGACAAAGTTCCACCCAAGTATTTATTTTGGCCATGCATTCTTAAACTGGCTGATAGTAAACAACATGAATAATTAATTTGGCCGACCCATCTGAACTCCTTGAGACCAGAGGTGAAATCCTGCCGTGTAAAGGATCTGAAGCTCTGAGCCTTTTTTTTTAACAGTGCATCTACCCCTGGGGTAAGAATCTTGAAATTTTAATGAGTTGGGTTTTGAATGAGCTTTCCGACGTAACACAGTGTTCAAACATCCTGAAAACGGAGGGAAGTTTGGTCTATATTTAGCCGTTAAAGTAGCAACCAGGTTGGGATTAGTCATCCTGCGAAAATGATTATTCAAATATTAACATCTCCGCGAAGAAATTAATCTTCAGGCCTCAGCGAGGGATACACTGGTGTTCACTTTTCCGATCCACACATCTTTATTACCTCCAGGCCCCTCCTGCCCCACTCGCACTCATCAACATCTGCTCCACTCTCTCCCCATAAAATGCCAGCCAATAACGTTGATCCCATTTGTGAGTACATTTTTTTCCAATTTCATTCAAGCCTCAATTTCCTCTCCCCCCACCATCCCCCTCCCCACCCTCTACACTGCCCAACAGCGATGAAGCCTTTCAGGTTTAAATTTATTGATTAGTGTTACAAGTAGGCCTATGTTAACACCTCATAGATAGAGTGCACATAGAATCCTTCAGTGCAGAACGAGGCCATTCGGCCCATCGAGTCTGTACCTACCACAATCCCACCCAGCCCTATTCCCGTAACCCCACACATTTACCCTGCTACTCCCCCGATACTAGGGCCAATTTTGCACGGCCAATCGACCTAACCTGCACATCTTTGGAATGTGTGGAAGGAAACCCGTGCAGACATGGGGAGGATGTGCAAACTCCACACAGACAGTGAGCCAAACCAGGAATCGAACCCGGGTCCCTGGCGCTGTGAGGCAGCAGTACTACCCACTGTGGCATCGTGCTGCCACAGTCAACCTAACCAAGTTACCATGAAAATTCCCTAGTTACCACAATCCAAGCCTGTTCGTATGCACTGTGGGAGAATTTAGCGTAGCCGGCGCACATTTTTTTAAATTCATTAGTGGGACATGTGTGTCGCTGGCTGACCAGCATTTATTACCCATCTCTAGTTGCCCGAGGGTAGTTGAGAGCCAACCATGTTGCTGTGGTTCTGGAGTTACATGTAGGCCAGACCAGGTAAGGACGGCAGATTTCCTTCCCTAAAGGACATCAGTGAACCAAATGGGTTTTTACGTCAATCGACAATTAAGATCCTTAATTCCGGATAATTTTTATTGAATTCAAATACCACTATTTGCCGTGGCAGGATTCGAACCCAGGTCCCCAGAACATTAATAGTCCAGCGATAATACCACTAGGCCATCGCCTCCCCCATAAACAACATGTCTTTTGGACTTCGGGAGGAAACCGGAGCAGCTGGAGGGAAGCCATATGCAGATATGAGGGAGAACGTGCAGACTCCATAAGACAGCGACTCAAGCTGGGAATCGAACCCACATCCCTGGCACTGTGAGGCAGCAGTGCTAATCACTGTGCAGCTCTCAGGGATTATTAAGTGAGGAATCATTCAAGGAATGGACTGTGATTACTGTGAAGACGTTAATGGTGCCTTGGGCTCTGAAACAATTAGAACAAAAGAACCATAGAAAATTTACAGCTCAGAAACAGGCCTTTTGGCCCTTCTTGTCTGTGCCGAACCATATTTTGCCTAGTCCCACTGACCTGCACTTGGACCATATCCCTCCACACCCCTCTCATCCATGTACCTGTCCAAGGTTTTCTTAAATGTTAAAAGTGACCCCGCATTTACCACTTTATCCGGCAGCTCATTCCACACTCCCACCATTCTCTGCATGAAGAAGCCCCCCCCCAATATTCCCTTTAAACTTCTCTCCTTTCACCCTTAACCCATGCCCTCTGGTCTTTTTTCTCCCCTAGCCTCAGTGGAAAAAGCCTGCTTGCATTCACTCTATCTATACCCATAAAAATTGTGTAGCGACCAGGCAGTGTCCCGGAACGCCTTCCCAAGTTACTTCCCTGTCACATTTCAAGTGTTGTCCTTCAAGTCTGAGGTTCGTTCCTCGGAGCAGGCATCATCTTGTGGAGCAACTTTTGCCACTCTCTTAGACTGGCACAGCACTTCACTGCCCTCTACAGTTTGTTAGCACTGACCTGGGCATCAGACCAGCACCGCAGGCTATTGTTATCTTGGCTGTACAATTTCTTCAATTATTTTTTGCTCTGTTTTCCCAGAGGGGACCTTTATCCCTGCTCGCTGACAGGTTCTGATATAGCCACGGAAAAATAAAGTGCAGTCACTCTGCAGGCTACCGGCTTAACAAAGCCAGTGTGAAGCAAGAACACATCAGCATTAATCACAAATACCCTCAGTGTCTTCTGCTGGACTAGAACTTCCAGCTACCTCACCTCCAAATATAGCATTCCACTTGCCAAAAATTGTGTCGGAGCATTTTTCAAAATTAATTTGGTTTTTTAGATCAAGGGCAGCCAAAAATAAACAGTCCCGGGGCACGGGGTAGAAATGAGACCTACATTCTCACATCCTCTCTCACGGCTCTTGAATATAACTCGGAAAGTATGTGACACTGTAAGCTCGTCAATGTCCACTGTGTGATGGGAGCGCTGATTTAAGGTAACATTTGCTCATGTAATTCTCGCAATTTACTAAATGGGAATAATTGAAAGGGAACATAGGAATTGGGAGCAGAAGTTGGCAAATTCAGTCCTTCGAGCCTACTCTGCCATTCAATCAGATCATGGCTGATCTCTCCCTGCTCTCAAATCCACCTCCCCACCTGTTCCTCATATCTTTTTATCCCTTTTTTAATTAGAAATCTATCTATCTCCCTCTTGAAACCATTCAGTAATTCAGACTCCACTGCGTTATGGGGCAACGAGTTCCACAACTTCACCACCCTCTGTAAGAAGCAGTTTCTCTTCATCTCAGTTTTAAATCCACCGCCTCTCAACCTTTACCTGTGACCTCTTGTTCAAGATTGCCCCATAATAGGAAACATTTGGTCTACATTTACTTTATCAATCCCTTGTAAAATGTTATATCCTTTGATCAGATCCCCTCTCATCCTTTTAAACTCCAGCGAGTACAAGCCCAGACTGTTTAATCTCTCCTCATACGTCAACCCCTTTCATCCCCGGAATCAATGTGATGAACCTCTCTGAATTGCCTCCAATATCCTTCTCAAATAAGGAGACCAAAACAGGACAATACTCCAGATTTGGTCTCACCGACACCCTACACAATTGCAACAACACTTCTCTACTTCTATCCCTTTGCAATAAACGCCAAAATCTAATTTGCCTTTTTTATTACGTGCTGCACCTGCGTACCCACTTTCTGCGATTCATGAACTGAGACACCCAGATCCCTCTGCAATGATGCATTTTGAACCTATTCTCCATTTCGGTGATAATTTGCCTTTCTATTTTTTCTGGATAATGTGGATAACCTCACAATTATTCACATTAAACTCCATCTGCCAAATTTTGGTTCATTCTCCTAGCCTATCTATATCCATGTCTAAAATCTTGATATCCTCTTTACTGTCTGCTTTCCCACCTATTTTGGTATCATACTCAAATTTTGCTGCAATTAAATAAACATGGTCAGAAAGTGGCAGCAATTAGGTTAGATGCCTAAGAAACATCTCTCAGGCAAGCACTTTACAATCCCTAGCTTCAACACTGAGTTCAGCAATCTCAGACGATTACTTTTCTCCCCCATTGTTTTTGGACAGCAGTCATTAGTGGGGCAAAAACCAGAGAATGCTGGAAAATCTCAGAGGTCTGACAGCATCTGTGGAGAGAGAATGGAGCCAACGTTTCAAGTCTGGATGACCCATCGTCAGAGCTGAAAAGAAGGAAAATTGGTCAAGATTTATACTACGAGGGAGCTGTGATTGACAAATGGAATGAGAATGGTGATGATAAAGGCTGGGAAAGGTGCTAAACGCGTCCATTAAGTGATTGGAATGTGTGAATGGCAGAACCAGGGTCCAGATTGTTAGGGGACTCCTTGAGGAATGTTGGCTCTGCAGGGGCGCGGGGTGGGGGGTTGTGGGGGGCGGTGGTGGTAGTTTGGAAACAAGATGGAGAGTGAGATTTCAGAACTGGAAAAACAAAAATAAGAATACAAAAAGTGATAAAAAATGATAAAAGCTCTGACAAAGGGCCATCCAGACTTGAAGTGTTGGTTCTATTCTCTCTCCACAGATGCTGTCAGACCTGTTGAGACTTTCCAGCATTTTCTGTTTCTGTTTCAGATTCTGGCATCCACGATATTTTGCCTTTATCTCTGCCGTTAATGCAGTTCTGCTTTTCCATTTATATCTCCTCTTGGCCTATCATTTACTCCTTTACTTTGCCCGCTACCATTTTGTTTTGTCTTTCACTATCATCCTCTTTGTCATTTAGCCTCTCCTTGCCATCCGTCCTGCTGAAGGCCTTTCCTTTCATTCCTTCCCGCCTCTCCCTGACTGGGTTAAAAATTGTCACGTTACTCATCACTCCCAGTCCTGAGGAAAGGACAGCCTGGAAGGCTGTTTCTTCCCTCCACGCACGCTGCCAAGAATTTCCAGCACTTGATGTTGTTCTTCCAATGATCACTTTGCTCTTGAATTAAGGTTTCCTCTCGATGTGTTGTTGAGTGCATCGTGGATTGCAGAGCCTCTGGCCTCTCCTAGAGTACAGCAGTGACTACAGGCAGGATTTTCCACCCAACGTCAATGGACCTTTACATGGTCAACATCTCCCCACCCAGAACGATTCCTGTGGAGGATGGGACGGGAAAACCATATTCTACAATTCAAAAGTAGGCCCATTGGTGATAAGCTGCTTTGGGTTATCCTGAGGAAATATTCCTGATTCTCCTGGCCCGTAAGCAGTGCCGTAAACACACTTACATCTTTGAATCAG